>NC_084852.1:20962933-22267845 GCF_951802175.1 Populus nigra | reverse complement strand
ATTATCATATTTATCCTTCATATGTGATAAATATCGTAAATTTATTTTCTTATCATAAACCTTAGACAAGATTTTTTTTTAGTTCGCAAAAATAACTTTGATAATTTATAATTTGAATAGCATTAAATACAAAAAATTAAGATGTTATTATAAATTATTTTTTTCTATTTTTCATAAGAATAGCTATAATCCTAGTTGTTTGTTTTTTAGTGGAATTTTTTTTTCTTTTTTGTTTTTTAAAGTGTTTTTTTATTCAGAAATATATTAAAATAATATTTTTTTATTTTTTAAAAATTATTTTTAACATCAACACATTAAAATAATATAAAAATACCAAAAAATATTAATTTAAAGTAAAAAAAAAATAAAAAAAATTTTAAAAATTTTTAAAATTATTTTTAAAACACAAAAATAAACAGGATATTTATGAATAAAAATGCAGGACTGCAAAATTAAGCTCCATTTCTTAATCAACAGAAAACAATTTGTCTTTTTTTTTTTTGGGATAACTTATCAGTAGAAAGAATGGGCTCAAATTTGGGCTTTATTTATGGAGTGGCCTTTCTATGTATGTGACTGGGCTTTGAAAAAATGGTTAATAAATAAAGAAGAAAAACCCATGTGGAGATGCGGGGGATCGAACCCCGTGCCTCTCGCATGCAAAGCGAGCGCTCTACCATTTGAGCTACATCCCCTTCTTGGAGGTTCTACCTCGTTACATTAATATATTTGTCGTTCTGTAGTTCTTTTTAGGGTTTTAGTTATTTTTTAGCCTAAGGTTATATATGGTGATGGAAACTGTCTCTGTCCATCCATCAGTATGTAGGGATATACAGGTATATTACAGCCATTTTGAAATTCCAGTAATCGAATTAGGTCATGGAAGCTGTCCTTTTCAACTTAGCAATACTGGAGAGCTCATTGAGAGGCCCATTTTCTGCCACACCATCCTTCCGCTAACCCTTCAGAACAGTAGCCATCTGCTTCAATGGGGACAGCAATCATTTTCCACACTGTTCACAAAATAATTTCTTCTGGAGATTTGCGGTGCTGCTGCCATTGAATGCACGATGCTGGTATGCTCCCCATGTAGCTCATTTTGTTGGAGAAGTAGACTGGAAATCTAGGCAGATGGACTACTGTACTATTGATGAGACTTGAAACAACTTCTGTTTTATTACATAATACTTTGCTACACATGGAATTGCTAAAGTGAGGTATTTATTATTCGGTTTCTCGACATAAATGTTAATAGCACAGAAAATAAATTTAAAATTTGTTTTAAGAGTTTCAAGATTCTGTTAAACACACTTAACATATGTTTGGCAGTATGGTAGTGGTTGCTTTTTATATAATTTTTCGTGCTAAAATACATGCAAATAGTTTTTTTTATTTTTTAAAAATTATTTTTGACTTCAGTACATCAAAACGATCCAAAACATATAAACCATATTAAATTTTAACAATTTTTTTTTTATTAGAGTTGTTATACGAACATACTCTGGAGACCAGATATTCTTTCCGACTTTGAGTAATTGCTTTCAGGCTGAGTTGTTGTAAACCATATCCAAGTTTTCAGGTAATCCACACGAACTACTAATGAGAAATCTCTTAAATCATTTTAGGGGTAAGGGATTGATTGCAATACCTTTGAGTGCTAGTTTTTTTTTTTTTTTGTATATAATGTTTTTCACGTATTCTATAACTTATAGTTTCTGTACTATTTACTATATAAAAAATAAAAGGTAGGACATTTTTTTTTAGGAAAACCTGAAAACTTAATAAATGACAAAGTATTGATTTGCCACTGAATAATATTACATATATTATTTCAGAATAATTTTAGAAATTTATTTAATTAAGTCTTTACTTGATTTTTCTAGATCTAGAATTATAATTCCCTATATAAATTACAATCTAGTCCTCAATTTCTGAAACTTATTTACAATCAAGTCATGCATGATTAATCATTCCATTTTAATTTTTGACCAATGGTTCTTATGTGTGTGATTCATTAGGTTTCCTAATAAGTTGATCTAAATATAAATCACAATCCTAAATAAAATAGGATTAAATAAATTAATTTATTGTCAATTCAACAATTGATTGGTTTATATTTCAAGATCAAATACAATGTCTAGTAACTTGTCATGATACTCTAAATATTAGAAAAATCATAAGTGGTTTGATTTAACCTTTTAGTAACCAATTTATTAGTGTAATTATTATCTCTTCACTAACGATGTTTTGATTTAAATTTATCAATGTAATTATTATCTCTTCACTTACATGTGTAATTATTACTGTCAAATTATGTTTGTTCTCAACACCATAGTCATTAATTATTTGAATAATATTTAAAAATCTTTTCAAATCTTATTCCACATGCACAAGAATTTACAATCAATACTATTTGAGAATATATGAAATAGTTTTTATAATTTACCTGGGATGATACACTATAGTCATTGATTATCTGAATAAGATTTAAAACTTTTTTGAAATCTTATTCCACTTGCATAAGGATTTACAATTAATACTATTTGAGAACATATGAAATATTTTTTCTAATTCACTTAGGATGATGAATCCTCTCTTGATTATTTAAATACCTTCATATAGTTCATGTTATACCTAATATTTACAATTTTACATGTTTGTAAACCTTGATTAAAACAACGTGTACCAGGATCAAAACATAATATTTTCTATATAAGATAGCTTGGTGATCTTAAATTTAAGGATCATTTGCACAACATTCATATGAGTCTTTCTATAGACACATGTGATCTTTACATATGAAATTCTCATGCAGGTCAGTTCAGTGTATATGTCATATGACGAACACCTACATATAAGTTCTAGGTGTCCCTCATATTTCGACTTATGAGAACAATTGCTTTCTTTCATTAAAAATAATAATAATATGTATTAGTTTCAACAACTCTAATTAATATATAGTCTTAATAGAGTATTGACCACGAACATTTATGAACAATAATTTGATAAAATAGAAATCCCATATCTATAACAACTTTATAATTTTCTTTGTAAAATATTTTTTTCTAATGACTTTATTTTTACTCTAGACTCGTTAATCAAATATTTAATGAATATTAAAGATAAATAAGTTTTTATTAAAATTAAATATATTTATATGAACAAAATTGATCCTATGTATAATCAATTAATTGGCTATATGATATATAAAATAATATTTATATGATTTAATTCGGGGAGATAAATTACTATTACATATATTGCTAATATTTATATAATTTTTGTTGAGGTTGTTATAGCCATTAACTGATATTTGACTAATGATGATGTAGGGTACTCTTGCATCCTTCCTATACGCAATTAATCAACATGAACCTCGAAACAGGGCTGCAGGCCTGCACCTATCGTGCCAGTGTCTTGTTTTGATTTGCAGGTTTCGATTCATTTGCGTGCTATAGTTAATTGCTTTGGTGGCCTTTGATAATCTTGTCATTTATTGGCTTTTATTTCAATTATCAATGTATGCTCTTAGTTCTTAATGTTTGTTTGTGATTATACTTTAAAAAACATTCAATTAATATTTTTCAAGTGTTTTTAATGATTTTGATGTACTAATATAAAATATAAATAAAAAAATATTTTAATATATTAACAAAAAATATATATTTTAGAACACATAATTAATATTGAGAAGTAATTTATGAGCAAAACTTGCCTGCCTTGACTTTTCAAAGAATGCCTTATGCAATTGATAGGTTGATATGGCAGGAGACAACAATTGTAGGGCCCAAACTGAGTTTCTGGGTTATTTATGATGGCAAACTTCGAACCAGGGGCCTGCTTCGACCAGTTAGAGGACAATTGATCGGTTCTTGTAGACAAAAAACAAAAAAGAAAAAGAAAGAAAGGCAGCAGTCTGAGACTGCAATGAAAGTGTTAGGTCCTACAAGGTTTAATTTTGAAAGAGGGAGTAAATGACAAGAGAAAGCCAGTTAAAATTAATGTGACAAGCAACTTGACAAACTTCTGAAATTAAAGCCTTCCTAGAATATTACTTGTAAATGTTTATAAACCAGTAGCAGTTCCTACGATCTTATCTACTCAATATTAATTGTTCAGCTCCTCCTGTTGTTTTCCCCAAAAGGGTTTCGATTCTACTACCTCACTGGTGAAACCCAGGCATGACAGATAATAACCCATCCCTTTCGTCTATTAGGCGAAGGAGCAAAGAGAGAAAATTGTCAGAGACGATGATGTAGCAACAGTGAGTTCCAATCATGGCGTCGGAGTATCCCTCCCCCCGCCCTTCTTTTGTAAACATCCCATGTAGGTCCTCGTCAGCTGTCACCCTCACAAGTGTTGTCGTCATTCAATAGCACATCTTATGGCCTGTTCTTCATGAGGGAACTCATAGCCTGCGTGACAGGATTTAAACCTTTGATCACTGTTTAAGATTTCTAACTTGACAGTTGATTTATCAAACTCGGTTTCCGCATAAAATCATTTAAAATATTACCTGAAGTAACCGTTAATAGTTATTTCTAGAGAGATACAATTTCTTTCGTGATCACTGCTTATTGAATTCGTGAGACTCACTAGTTCTACCAGCTAAACTTTTTTAATGAATGAGATTGTTTCTTGATTTTAGGAATAATTAATATTTTGGTAAAATAAATTAGCTTTATTAATAGTTGAAACTACAATTCATTGTTTCTTGATCGATGGGAGAGAGACCATTTTGTGCCCAGCTAAGACATAACCATATAAAGCAGCAAAGACAAAATTTCTTAATTTTGTTAGCAAATCTCCTTGATCTTTTGGCTGTAGACCACAGGCAAAATGTGAACAAAAAATATTTGTGATTTGGTATGGACTTTATTGGATTTCCAATCTCGCAGGCAGTTGTTTGGTATTTTCAAAACAATCTTGGACATGGGGACTCAAAAGGCCATTCCCACTTCCCGTTGACACTCACTCGTGCCATCTTGGAAACAAAAAACTTATAAGATCATGGACTCTGGTCAAATCAAAGACTTCGAGACAACTTAATTAGAACAAAGAATTAGAGAGGGGCTCTACCAAAATGAGTAGAACAACCCCTCTTAAATTAAAGCTAGCCTTGGAAAACATGATTGTCGTTCCTTAAGGAACTCAAGTACCCTATTGAATTGGACAGATTTTTCAGAAGTTCAAAATGTTTAACCAATACTATATATCTCTGGAGTAGGAAAAATATGAAGTTGAAATTATTTTGTTTTCCTCGTGAGTTATAGAGCTAGTCAGCTAGCTCCACCTCAACAAACAACGCCCCCATCCTCCCCTCCTTCTGATTTATTCACCAGATGCATGCCTTAGACATTCACAAATGAAATCGTGGAAGTAGAGATATACATATTCAGCAAATTAATCCTTGCGCACCTAACTTTTCATGTATCGAGAACACGAATGATTTGGGAAGTTCGATTTGTTCTTTTCACAATCCTTGAATATTCTGACTAGGAGGCATGTACTTTTTATCAGCTTAAGTTGGGATGAGATGCGCTTATATATATATATATATATATATATATATATATATATATATATATATATATATATATATATATAATGGTCAACATAGCTCCCAAAAAGTCTTCGTTCAAGACCAAGTATAGTTATTATGGTTTGAGGAATTCTAAATCACGGTTCCCTTTGGAAGTCTCTTTTGTTTTTTTAATTGTATAGACCATCTGGCGGTGAAATTGGTATGAATTTCTGATCTTAAGTAAGTTTTTGTTACCATTCCGAGATGATACGTGCAATAAATTGTTGATCTAAACTCTAAATCTCCTGGGAGTTGATGAGCAAGGAGTATTGTAAATAATCTACACTCAAAATTTCTTTGATATAAAAATAAGTGTATAAATAACAATATATATATTGACTATAAGCACGAGTACTAAGCAATATTATGTCTTCACATTCATTTCGAAAGACCTAACTATACCTTACCAGATCAGTTGGAATTCAAATATTTTTGTAAATGAATTTGATTGTATGTGGATATGCCACATCTTCGAAAAAGCCAAGGATGATAATTGAATCTCAAACCTAACCATAGATTGCTTAAATGAATTCTCCCATTACCACCTAACCAATCATTCGAGACGTAAATATACACATAGATTGCATAAATCAATCACGTCCCAGTTCTTGTACAGACTTGATAAAAGAGATTTTTGAATAAGAGATTCGGTATAAAAACTTAGAGGGAGACATTGATACTCTACTTGATCGTGAGGAGAACAGGAAAAAAAAAAATATTTGTCTGAAAATCTTAAGTTTTTCATGTGACTGCTGGTTTTATGTTCCAATCCAAGTAAGGGGAGAGGATTGGTATAGAGTATTAAATTCCAAGCTGAATCTGTTGGGCAGGCATATCAGCGAAAAATCGAAGCCTCACTAGTAGCTGGCGATGAACTAAAATCGGTAAATATACACTTATCTCAACCTGCAATTTTTTTCCTGGTGAGTTGCAGCAGCTCGTGTTAAAGCAGACATAAATAACTCTATCCTCCTCCTTAACTCTCTACCAATTTCTTCTGCCCCATCATTAGAAAGGGCCTGTCTCCTTGCTTCGGAAGGACCTAGTTGCTACCATGAGCTAGAAACTTGTAAACTTTTTTTCTCGAAGATGCTCATACATGTTCTGTGCCTCTTGAGAGTGGTTTTTTTTTTTTATTAACGTAAATATTCAGACTAGTTTTTCCGCAGAGTGATTATTTTTATATTTACAAGAATTGAGCACCTACGTATAGATAGCCTTTTCTACCACTATCATTGCTGGCTGACTGCCAAATTTCTTTCTAGCCTCCATCTTGCACTTGCATTTCATTTTCATGCCAAAGTTTGTGTTCCACGCGTCGAGATGGTGTTAATGCCGACACGCACAAAAAAAAAAAAAAAACATTTATAACGTTAGAAGTTTTTCTAATTTGATCAACACTCCCCCCCCCCCGTCTAATGTGTATTCCACGTGTAACACTCTTTTTAATCGTGGAAAGTTCCATGGATACTCTGGAGTAATGGATTCACAGGGTCTTTTTCTTATTTACTCGTCTTACCCTCGAGAAGTTAGTTTGATAATTAATAAGTGTGTGTTTTTAGTTGTCGCGGTGTGCGCCGTGCGGTGATTTTTAAAAAATATTATTTTAATTTAAAAATATATTAAAATATTTTTTTTAATTTTTGATATTTTAACGTATTAAAATTATTAAAAAATATTAAAAATAAAATCAATTTGATGATTTTAAAATAAACATACTTTTAAAACACACACAAACACAATGGAAAATGTATTTTCCAAACCATCATTAGATCCTCTTTGGGGTACGGTGTAAACCGTTTTTTATTAAAATTATTTTTTTAAAAAATTATTTTTTTAGTATTTTTTAATTGTTTTGATGTTTAGATGTCAAAAATAAATTTTAAAATTTTAATATATTTCTAAGTAAAAAACATTTTAAAAATAATATCTTTCATATTTCTACATGGTCTCTAAAAATTCTTGAAATTTAAATTTCAAGCTCGACATTCAAATAAAATTTATTAATTTTTTTAAAATATATCAAATCAAATCAAATCAATATAAGAATATATTTTTAAGGCTCTTTGAAAAAAACTTGGTATAGACTAACAAATAAACTAATTTGATAATATATTAATTTTATCATTAAAAATAAGAGTTTGAAACATAAAATTCAACATGACATGATAGAAAAAGTATAGGTTTATAATTAAAAGAAATCTCAAAATGCATTATTCTGTTATTGAAATTAATATTTTATCCAGCCTCTTGAAATTAACCAAACATGTTATAATATTTGTTAATTATTGAATTTAACTGATATATGTTTCTCCCTCTGGTTTCAAACACAGAGTGTTGGGTGGAAAATTGACCTCAAGAAAGAAGAATGAAGAATTAAAAATGACATTATATTATGATTTGAAAATATTTTTGAAAAAAGTAAATATTTTTATTTTAAATTAATATATTTTTAATGTTTTTAGATATTTTGATATGTTAATGTTAAAAATATTTTTTTAAAAAAATATTATTTTAATATATTTTAAAATAAAAAATATTTTAAAAAATAATTGTTATTACGCTACAAAACATCCTTTTAATTAATTACTTGATTAACCAGGCAGCCTAAATTCCGGAAGAAATACATGTCTTATCCTTTAGCATTGTAGAAGAGGTCAGTTCATTTTGTCTTCCTTGTCATTATCGTTGCAAGCTATACTATAATGATGTGACTTCACATGTTAGCATGCATGGTGTCTTTGATTTGTCAACACGTGTCACCTTATTCACTTATATACGCACCAAGCCTCATACCATGCATGTAACCAGAAAAAAACTGGTTGATTTCACATTAAAATATATTAATGCGCCGTGTAGTTTTATTTTAAAGTATTTTTTATTTGAAAATATATAAAAATTTAATATTAGTATATCAAAATATATAATTTAAAAAATATAAAAAAATTAATTTGAAAAAAATTAAAAAATTCACGATTTCAGAAAAACAAATATTTCCTAAATTAATATAGAGCTTTTTTTTTTTAAAAAAAATCTAGATGAAAGTGTTTTTGAGTTAGTTTATGTATCTAATGAGATTAAGTTATTTCTAGATGATTTAATTTAAGACCATATTAATTTTTTACATCAATTTCATTAAATTTAGATATTGTTTTTAATTAAACCTAGAAAATCAAGAAACAAAACAAAACATTTAAAATTATCAGACCAATCTCTCAAAATCAAAGTAAATTAGTTCACATAAATAATCATAACCCATCAAAATTTAAAACCCAGCACTGATTTTTAAGGAGTTCGTTGGCCGAGCCGAAGCCGTAAAGAATGCCGCTGGTAATTAAAAGGGGTATTTCAATCCACAATTTTGAGATGATATTTTATTTTTAAAAAAAGAAAAATAAAATTCTAGAGATTCATTCATTTAATTATAGTCATTAACAATATCGAGCACTAATTTAATTTATGGGTAACACCACCGGTATCAGGAATTGAAGAAATTTTGGAGTTGAGGTGCTTTCTTCCCATGAAAATATTGGCAAGCTCGGAGGTTTAAAGAACACAAAACACACCCATCAAAGCAAATGCCGAAGGAATTACTAGTTGTTTCAGGCAAGATAATATTGAAAACTGATAAAAATAATAACAATAAAAACAGAATGTTCGATCCCTCTCTCTTTCTCTGAGGATGTGTGGTGCAATCCTCTCTTGGGAGACAACCTGCTGCAAGCCTAATCCCTGACTTTTGTCTTTGGCTTTTCCTTTCCTCTTCGTTATCATTTCATGTCCATAAGTTAATTTCTTGAGTTAACGCGGAGGGTAATTTCTTGACTTTCTACACCCTTTCTTTTCACTGTTGCCTTGTATGCTCTCCATGTTCAAAGTTACCCAAGCCCCAATTTACTCTCTGTGCTATATATACTACTACAGTCCCTCTGCTAGCCAAAGTGCCAAATCACACTATTCTTTCTCTTGCTTCTTTCACCATGGCAGACCCTTGCTCTAATCTCTTCAGTACTGGATCTTTCAACTTCGTGCTTCTTAATCCTCACTACACTACTGCTTTCACTTCTTACTCGAATCCTTCTAGCCTTCATGCTTTCTCAAACAACTACTCGCTCGACAACAAATCTTCAATTCCTCCCTCAGCGCCTCCTCCAAAAGAAGCCCTTCCCCTGATAGAATACTTAAGTCCCGCAAGACAACAAGAAGAGCATCGTGATTCCTCATGTAGTTCCATGGAAGAGGACAAGTACATGAAAAAAGATGATGATAGCCTCTTTTTTAGTACTGCAGATGGTAATGTTGAGCCTGTGACTGTAGCTCTGCATATAGGCCTCCCTAACCCTAGTTCTGATCTGGAGAGGGCACTTAGGGTTTTCCCATCTCCAAATGCACCAGATAAGGGAGAGATGAGTGCAGTTTCAGGGTACCCTTTGGAGAAACTAAACAAGGGTCAGTATTGGATTCCTACACCTTCCCAGATTCTTATTGGTCCAAGTCAATTTTCATGTCCTCTTTGCTCCAAGACCTTTAACAGATACAACAACTTGCAGGTTTGCCCCGCTTTCTTGAAAGACGTCTCCTTAAGCTCTTCCTGTCTCTCTTTTCCTTTTTTCTTGCTCCATTTCTGCTGGATCTAGGTACTTTATTTTTAATAATTTGCTATTATTAGTTAACTTGTACGAGTAGTACAGTGCTAGCCTAGACTGCAGAAGGTCTCTGTCTTTAATTTTATGTTTGATTTAAATTTTGCATACACTATACATGTATATATATCTTGAGATCTGCAGTGATAATTATTGATTGTCTTTTTTTTTTCAAGTTCCAACTGAGATTTTTTGCGTGATTTGACCTTTCATGAGACGTCCTTGTACTTTTTTTACTCTGAAGATCATGCTAAGGTCAGTTGCTGAGGTGGGTTAAAGAAAAACTGCAAATAAATAGAGCGCTTCAGAGTTCTGAGAATCAACAGATAAGGCTAGCTGAACAGTGAAATTCAGAGTGCTCCGATCCTTTTCATGCCTGTGAAAATTCACCCTGGATCCCTTTTTTTTTTACTAAAAACCTGATCAGTACTGTGTCCCTCTAAAGGCACATATTAATGGTTAACAAAAATACTAAATATAATGTCTGTATAACTAATAATAGTATTTCTTCAACCCTAAATCAAGAATAAAGCCTGGCATGCACAGTCTTTCAAGGTTAACAGAATATTTACCAATTCCCTTGATAGTAAGGAGGCTGCTAAAATCATCTCCCAACCTTGATTTCGTTTTCTTGTAATCAATTTTGCCGAGTTTCTTATATTGTATATATAACTCATGACCCAGTAGTCCTCTCACATGGATCAAATGTCAAGTTTTTAGTCATGTCCCCCTTTACCTAGAAGCTCACATGCACATTCACTTCTCTTAAATTAAAGTAGGCCTTGCACAATTAAATGGATGCATATAGTTTCCATCTGGGGAAAGGAAAGTTATAATTCCTTATGTAACCATTTGCAAAGATTTCTAGGTGCTGCTTTTTTTTAGGTGTTTTACACAGCTTCTTCTGTTTTTATAAAAACGTATTAAATTATTTTTTTTTATAGTATTTATCATGTTTTAATGCATTAATATAAAAAAATATTATTTTAATATATTTTCAAATAAAATAACTATTAAAAAAAAAATCTTTCATTAGAATAGCTAGCAATCACCCCTAATAGTTCCTTGAATACATTGATGCTTTGTTCTTTCGGTATCTATTTATATCTAAGCTATCTCACTGGGTTTTGGTTAATATTGCAGATGCATATGTGGGGACATGGATCTCAGTACAGAAAAGGACCTGACTCTTTAAGAGGAACCCAGCCAACAGCGATGCTAAGACTTCCATGTTATTGTTGTGCACCAGGTTGCAAGCACAACATTGATCATCCGAGAGCAAGACCGCTCAAAGATTTTAGAACTCTCCAAACACATTACAAGAGAAAGCATGGGATCAAACCCTTTATGTGTAGAAAATGTGGTAAGCCATTTGCTGTGAAAGGAGATTGGAGAACACATGAAAAGAACTGTGGGAAAATATGGTATTGCATTTGTGGGTCTGATTTCAAGCACAAGAGGTCTCTAAAAGACCACATTAAGGCCTTTGGCCATGGCCATGTTGGCATTGATTTCTTTGAAGAAGAGGATGAACTGGCATCTGAAAGTACTGAACATGATGGTGACTCCTGTATGTGATCATCAATAGGGTTTTCGGTGAATTTTACCACCTTCATATGGACATATTCTTGTTAGCTTCCATTAATTTCTCATGGGTGCATTAATTTGTTTAGTTCCCCGATTTTTCTCGCCAGTGTATTTCTAGGCATAATGTCAATTATGAAGGAAGAACTAAATCCACCCACTTACAAGGAAGGTTCATGACTATGTTAGACCAAGTTGTGTAAATCCACCCACTTACAAGGAAGAACTAAACAAGTGAAGTCTTATTATTATTCTTCTTTTCTCAAATGGAGTTAAGAGCAAAGTTCTGATAAGGGCTTGCAAGTCAAGCCTTGTTAATTATGAACTGCAGTTGGTTAATTAGCAGTGGACTTCGAAAAGATTATTGTGATTCTTCTTCCTTTTCTTTTAATCCATTGGAAGTGCTGCCAAGTCTTTATAATAAGTGCATGTTGCTATATTAGTAAATGCAAATTTTGTGTCGGGAGCAAGCATGCATTATGTAATTTTCATTGAACATGGTGCAAGATTTTTTTTTCCCTTTCTACAAATGAAAAGACGATCAGTTGGAAGGTCTAATGTTCTTCCATTTTCTTATCTCTTTCATCTTAGGTATGTATGTGCAGGATTTATCCCCAAATCCTTTTATTTTGCACGAAATTGTTAGATTTAATAAATCTACACATGTTTATATAAACAATTTCATTTAGATATGCTATTGATGAAAAATATTTACGGATTGTTTGTTTTTAAGGTTTTAGTACTTTTAAGATCTAATATCCTCAAATTTAATTCTATATTTATGTAGGTAAAAATCTATATCTTAATGTATAAGCGTTGAAATCAAAAGCATTTATTTATATAACAAGAATCTCATTAAACTCTTATTAATATAACTGTGATACTATTAATTTTAAAAATATCAATATGTGAGTTAATTTATTTGATCAAATTAAAATTCATGGAAAAATCGAATCTCATATTAATAGGGATTAGTAAAACATAAATTTAACATTCCCCCACTTGGTCCATAAATTTAACCCATTGTCTTAACTTAACCCCATTCCTTAGATTTCTTTGAAAACAAATGCATGAATCATAACGAGAAGTCCTTTAATAACAAGTATTGCATTCTATGTATTACAATGCATATAATTTTTCAAGTGTTATTTTATATGTACCAACCTCAGTGAACAAATAAGCCCTATGTTTATTATTGGTTCTATACAAATAAATTTTCTCAAATAAACTAAGGTGCATATAAATATAAGAAAACATCACAATAAATAGAACTTCTTTAAAAATAATATAGTTTATACAACTAAAATCACATAATAGGACCATGTTCTATTTTCACTTGGCATGCCCTAAGTCAAAGGATTTGCGATCATCAATTTTGTTAATATGTTTACTTTGTTTTCCTTGACATGTTCTCTTATGGCTAAATACTTGATGTTAATATGTTTACTTCTATTACCACTTTTGTTAGTCTTAGCCATAAAAATAGTAGTTGAATTATCGTAATATATTTTTAATGGCATGGAAATAGAATTCATGATTCTAATATTAAATATAAAACTCTTTAACAATACACAATGTGCAGTAGCCTTACAATAGAAAACAAACACAACTTTTATAATGGAAGTAACAATTAAAGTTTGTTTGGCAGTTTTCCAAGATATAACTTCACTGGCCATCATAAAAATATATCTTGATGTTGACTTGTGTGAATCAACAAGAACTACTAGAGAGCTGTAAAAAAAGTAAATAAGTACCTTTAAGGGACTAAATATTGCATGTTTATGTATAGATGAATATTTGGATTACTCTAATATTATCCTAACATTCCCACAACAAATGTAATGTTAGGTCTTGTACAGATTCGAGCATGCATCAGGCTTTCTACAATAGAAGTATATGGAATGTTCATTCTTTCCCTTTCAATACCATTTTTCAAGCATTGGTTCAAATTGAATGTATGACCCTTTACAATTAAAGCTATACTTTTCATTTGAAATCTCACTAAAACTTTATTGATATAGGCTTTTTGAGACAGATCTAAAACGCTTTTAAAACTATCTTCATATATCTTAATACCAATGATATAAGATGTCTTATCCATATCTTTCATGTTAAAATTTTTAGAGAGAACTTGTTTCACCTCATACAACAAACCTTTATCATTGGTTGTAAGTAGAATATAATTCACATATAAAAAAAGAAAACAAATTTTACTCCTATTGACTTTTTGGTATATACATTGATCCATGATGTTTTTTATAACCCAAATGAAGAAAGTACATCATGGAATTTAAAGTACCATTATTGAGATTCTTGTTTTAAACCATATATGAATTTCTTAAGCTTGCAAACCAAATGCTCACCATCACTAGAGGAGAATCATTCAAGTTGTTTCATGTAAATATCCTCATTTATATCTCCATTAAGAAATGCAATTTTCATATTTATTTGTTGCATTTTCAAGTCAAAATATGCTACTAATATCAAAATAATATGCTGAGAATCTTTATTAGATATAAGGAAAAAAGTGTTTGTGTAATCGATTTTTTTATTTTAAGTGAATCCCTTAGCAACGAGTCATACCAAGTCTTTTAATGTTGTCCAATGAATCTATCTTTGTCTTAAAGATCTATTTATATCCAATAGCTCTTGCATTATTTGGCAACTCAACAACATCCCAAACTCTATTACTTTTCATAAAGTTCATCTCTTTCTTCATTCTTTATGGTATTGTACCAAAATTATGATTCTATGCAACTTATAGCATGTGAAGATGATTTAGGAATATTTTTACTCCAATGTTATATTCAGATTTTTACAGATACACAACATAATAACTAAGAATTGCTTATCTCTTCATTCTAGTAGATTTTCTCAATGTTGTACCATCATCTTCTTGGAAGTATTTGGTTCAATTGGTTGTTCAGAAATTCTTGATAATGCTTGAACTACCTGATCTACTGGAATTTAATGGACCTCTTCGCGCGCACAGACACCAAGTTGGTGTTCAACACTTTGAAGTAACTTAATAACTTATTTCAAATTATTGTAGAAGGAATTTTCTTAGATAGTAATTTTAGCATGAAGTGATGAAATAAAGAGGTAGTTTAATGCCTTATTGAATGGGCGAGTTCAAAAGATTATTTCCTGGTAAATGGAAATAATGCCTTGTTGAATGGATGAGTTCAAAAGATTATTTCCTAGTAAATAAAAATAATATCATGTTGAATGAGCGAGTTGAAAAAATTATTTCGTGGTAAATAAAAATAATGCCCTGATAAATGAGTGCATGAAGATGATTTCCTGGTTAAGGAAAATAATGTCCTAATGTATGGGCAAGTTAAGAGAATTAACTACCTGATTAATGAGATAAATACTTGGTATAATGGATAATTATAGAATTTAATTGATTTAGATTGAAGTTAAATATGTAGGTTTGTTAGAAACACTCTTGATATTTTCATAAATTTATTTCTATTCAGAAATCGTATTAAGAATTGATGAAATCATTGAATTACTAAAGATAAGATATTTCATTTAATGATACTGGAATTACATTAATGCACATGAATATTTAGTCCTTAATTATTTTTATCGTAATGTTTAATTTTAACCATGCTTAATATGATTATATCTTTAGGTATATCACACTGTCGAACTGGAAAGTAGATGCATGGATAAATAATTTTGTTAAGTAATTGATGTTATTGGAAAAACCAATATTTTGTTTTAATACACTCTTGTATTTAAGAATTTTAATATTTAACCTAATTACTTATGTAAAATGTAATTTAAGATGTTTTTATTAAGTTGAATTATAGTTGGTTGTATACATATTTTTAACATAATTACATTTGAAAGAATTTGATGCATGCCATGAATTAATTAGCTTTAAATAATTATTCTATAGAATATGGAAATGATAATTTGATATTATGGTTGAGTTTTAAAGGTCTAGATGATGGGACGATTATTGTAATTGATGTTTATAAGTTGAGAAATATTGAGTCAATAACTTGGTATAAAAAAATACAAACGAAACTCTGCTGAAATTTTGATTATATATATATATATATAAAATAATTTATGATTATATTTAGGGTTGTTACAAGGTATGTTTTCTTGCAAATCAGTTGATAATTCTGCTTCTACCTTCAAAATAGATATGTTGTTTGATTATATTTTTTTTGATCCTACATTATTTTATCAAATTACTGGTATTTTTCAATATCTTAATTTTACAAGACTAGAAATTATAAATAAGATATGTCGGTTTATGCATGTTTTTACTGATACATATTGGGTTGTCATTAAACATATTCTGTGTTATTTAAAAGATATATTTTCTTATAGTTTGCATATTACTCGTACCTCATCCTTCTTATGCTGATTAGGTTGATAATATTGATGACCGTAAGTCAACATGTGTTTTTCTTGTATATTTCAACACCATATCAATTTTTTTAAAATTTATCTTGCAAATTAAACTATAACTAAAAGGAGTCAATGTTTTACTGTTGACTGCACTGTGCAGTCCACAGTAAAACACTGACCCCTTCCTTAGGCATTTTTTTTATTAAGGTTATCTAAGTTTTTTTAACTGTTTTTTTATGTTTTTTGGGATTTTTTTTGCTTTTTTCTTTTTTTTTTTAATTAATTTTTTTTCGTTTAGTTTAGTTTGTTAATGTTAAATTTCTTTCTATTTAGTTATTAGACTTTCATGACACATATCTCGAGTTTCATGACACAAATACTGGGTTTAACAAATTAACATGGTTTGACGAGTTAACCCGGATTTTTTTTCTTTTTAATTAATTTTTTTTGTTTAGTTTAGTTTGTTAATATTCACTTTTTTTTATTTAGTTACCAGACATTCATGACACAGATCCCGAGTTTAACGGGTTAACTTGGTTTGACGAGTTAACATGAATTTTATTTTATTTTTTGCTTTTTTTTTTCTTTTTAATTATTTTTTTCGTTTCGTTTAGTTTAGTTTGTTAATGTTAAATTTCTTTCTATTTAGTTTTTTTTCTTTTATTTTTTCTTTTTAATTAATTTTATTTAATTAATTTAGTTTATTAATGTTAAATTTTTTTCTAAGTAGTTCTCGACTGATACCTTTAGTTTTTTTTTATGCCTTTGACTGTGAACTGCATAGTGCAGTCCACTGTGAAAAGGCTGATGCTTTTTTTTAATTAATTTTTTTTGTTTAATTTAAATTGTTAATGTTAAATTTTTTTCTATTTAGTTATCAAACTTTCATTACACGGATTTTGGGTTTGACAGGTTAACCTGGTTTGACGAGTTAGCCCAGTTAATTCTGGGTTAACCCATTAATTTGTTTTTTTTTTTTAACTATCAAAGCTTTCACGATGCAAATTCAAAGTATGACGGGTTAACCTGGCTTGAAGGGTTAACCCAATTAATTCATATTTTTTTTCTTTTTTTTCATTAGTTTTTTTCTTCCTGTTAGTTTTTTTTAACTAATTTATTAAATTATTACACTTTTATGACACAACCTTGTAGCCAGACCCATGTCCAATGTTATTGGGTCTGGTATTGCAATCAAAACACTTTTATGCTAAGGGTTAACCCAAGTTTAATGTTATTATTAATATTATAGACATTACTCTTGGATCAGGCGTTGCAACCAAACCTGAAACTCTTGGGTATAACTTTGTAAAAAAACCTAATACTTTTAGATCTTAACTATTTTTAAAATGCAAAAAATAATTAATCCGCGGCATCGCACGGGACATGTAACTAGTAATTAACGAAACTTCGTCAATTAACTATACACTGGCTAACCAGCATAAAAATAAAAATTCGCTAGATGGCATCTGAAAACAGGGAGGTAGTAAATCATGTATCGTAATTGTGTAACGATATTCAATTAATTTGATAGGTCATGTATATATGGCAGTGCAAATATAAAATATTTATTTTTTATTTTTTCATTTTGCGGGTGGGCTATGCTCAGATTACTTTTTATATAAGAAATGGAATCTAAATTTATCTCTCCGTTAAAAACAAATTATCTATATTATAATTAAATGATTTGTAAAAGTTTTCATTATTATGTCTGGCTTGAGATTTTTGAACCAGCTTGATAGCTAATAAAAAAGGGAGTGGTACAATCTTTTAATAAATTATATATTAATAAAGGTTTGAGATTAAATTTTTTTTATATATAGTTTTAAATTTAAATCATATAATTGTTAATATGATGGTTATTAAAAGTTTATATAATTACTAATTTTAAAATTTATAAAATTAGTTGAGATATCTATATAAATATAAGTGAATCTCAATATCTATATTAATAAAAAGTAATTTAAAAAGCGCGGTACGACGGTTAAAAATAAAAGTAATTGATGACTATTCTTTTAGTCATCGGCTCACCGTCAAATGCTTTTTCTCGTTTATGATAGTGGTTTGTATAACTAAGCTATTAAATTATTTGGTGTATAGCGGGAAAAAAGAAAGTAAAAGACAAGTTTAAAGATTATACCCGACGCAGAGATAAATTTGAATTAAAAAGTTATGAATAATCAATTTTCTAGAAAATAAATTAAAAATGTTTATACTATTCATAGATCTAAATTCTTATTAAAGTTATATGGTTAATAAAATCTAACTAGCGTAATAGCTCACAAACTAAATAAAACAAGTAAAATAAGTGATAAAGATAAAGAAAAACACAAACAACAAATCCTAGATCTAACTAAATGTTATGCCTGCACAATGCTGCAAGCTCGGAGGTTTGTGGAAACAATAAAAAAAATTATATGGAAAAAAATTGTTAAAATCCACAATATTTTTAAGAAAAAAATTATAAAGCTAAATTCTTAATCAGTTTAATATTTAAAAAATAAAATGAACAAAGAAAATCTTGGAAAAAATCATAACAAAAAAAAACAAAAAAGAAAAAAAATCATGCAGGGAAACACTGTAGCAATCTATAGTGTTTTATGAGAAAATCTACAATTGTAATTTTTAATCAGCTCAATATTAAAAATAATAAAATTGATAAAGACAATTTTAAAAAAAATCATAACAAAAAAAAATCACGTGGGGAACACTGTAGCAATCTACAATGTTTTAAAGTAAAAAACTACAAAACTAAATTTTCTTCTAGCTCAATATGAAAAAAATTAAATCGACAGAAAATTCTAGAAAAAAACAAAAAAATCATAAAAAACAAAAAAAAAACTACGTGGGGAAAAACTGTAGCAATTCATAGTGTTTTAAAGAAAAAAAACTACAAAGTGAAATTCTCAACCAACTCCATATTAAAAAAAAAATCAACAAAAACAATTCTGAAAAAAAAAAACAAAAAAAAGAAGACAATTTTGAAAAAAAATAAAAAAAATGAAAAAAAAACATGTAGGGAAAGTTAAAGCTAAATTCTCAACCAGCTCAATATTAAAAAAAAATTCAACAAAGATAATTTTGGAAAAAAAACATGTGAGAAAAACTATAGCAAAACAAAAATAATGTGGGGAAATATTATAACAATTTACTGTATTTTAAAGAAAAAAACTACGAAGCAAAATTCTCAACCAACGCAATATGAAAAAAATAAAATCGATAAAGATCATTTTGAAAAAAAAAAGAAAAAAATTCATAAAAAAAACGTATAGGAAAACATTGTAGTAATCCATAATGTTTTTTTTTTAAACTACATAACTAAATTTTCAATCAGTTCAATATTAAAAAAAAATCGATAAAGATAATTTAAAAAAATATATATATAAAAACAAAAAAAGAATAAAAAGAAGACAATCTTGAAAAAAAAACATGTCAAACCCAAAAAAAAAAAAGTGGGAAAAGACACAAAAAAAAAGAGGAAAAAAAAGAAATAAAAGGCAAAATACTAAAAAAATAAAAATAAAAAAACATGTGATAAGAACTACATTACTTCCCCATTCATTTTAAAATATTTGTTAATTTTAGATACGTTCCGTCCTCGGTTGTCTAACGTAAATTATTCTTACAAGAAACAAAGCTTGTAGAATGTTTTGATAAAATTTACTGTGAATTTATTGATTGGATCAAAATCATTCATGTTTCCATAAAAAAAAAAAAGGTTTGATACGCTCATATTTGTTTTGGACTTGGAATTGTTAATACGCTTATGATGTTACTTAATATTCATTTTTCAAAGACAATTGTCCTATTTGATTAATTTCCGGTAACCTCAATTAAAGAGTATATTTTGGTTTTGTGCACAACGCCTTGATTAATTTCTATCTGCCTCTTCTCTTGTAAATGATCAGACTATAATTTGGATTGAGTTAAGAGTTGAAAAGGAGGGTGATTAAGCTCAGAAGCTGGTTCAGGATAGCTAGCTAGCTAGCAGGTAGCCTCCTATATATGAGTTGATCAAGATCATAGCCTTTATATGCATGCGGGGTTATGGCTTGAAGCCTTTAATTTACACCATTTTGATAGTTTAATTCTGACTTCATGTTTTGTTTAGTAAAGAAGAAATGGAAAATAAAGGAAAGTTCTATAGGAAAACCAAATATTGGAAATGTTGGGAAATAAACGAAGTCCCAGTTGAGACCTATATCAGTTCTTATTTTCACTTCAAACAGAGATGATCATTATACCACACTTTGTTATTTAAAAACTTGAAACAATATCTTGATGATAAAATAAATTAACAAATGGAAGGGAAAAACCATCCTTTCTATGATCTAATCAGGGAAAGTCAAAAAGATGACAATGAAGCTGTAGACACGTTGAGCCATGGTGCAGCTGGAGTTCAAGAACGATATGAAAAGTAGTCTTGAATGGAAAGTGTTCGCGTCTTGCAATGAACACTAGCAAAGAGGAAGGAAAAAAGAAGCAAAAAGATGATATAGATTATAGGCCCATGCTTTCAGTTCGAAATTCATGGGCCACTATTATATACTGTACTGGACAGTTTTCTATGATTCGGCTTTACTATAAAGTCTTACCAGCCCATCAATGGCCTCTTTCTCTGTCAGGTGAATCTGCAAGGATGGCGATGACATACCCTCTCTCCCAAACCCTTGACCACACGCCACCTAATGTGTTAAAAATCAGGTCATCTTCAAAAATTGATGGAACAAAACCACATATCACTCAACTCCAAACCAAGAAGCGTTGCTTGAGGTGCCACACTCTTTATCTTGACAAAGATAATTCCCCAATTGCCTGCTCTTTCCATGGCCACACCACAGGTATGCAACTATGCATATTCCTCCTCGCCAACTTGCTAAAGGAGTTCCCTGTCTTCCATTTTTATATGGGAGTCTTATGCTTGCAACGTTTTGTGCAGGGGAGAAGGGGTTATTTTCTTTGTCTCCTCCTCACCAAGGGATTGACGGAGAGTGGAGCGACCGCTCTGGAGTGATAGTGTATAAATGGAATGACAAGAATAATAGACCAAATACTGGAAGTGTCAATTGGAAGAAAAGATGGAGTTGCTGTGCTGAGTATGATGAAAATGCCTCACCTTGTAGACGAGGGTGGCATGTTTCATATGATGATGGCTTCACTTTGTATTAGCCCAAATTGGTTTGTAAGCAAAATCCAGAAGCACAAGTAACAATTGCAAATCCTGAAGGATATCAAGAATTGTGTTGTGTATGTTTCTTTGTTTTTATGTACCCATATGTTAAGCATTTTGGATGAAGTGGAAATGCAAATGCAAATCATATTTCATATGATATCTATCTCTCTTTTCTGGCTAAACAGAGCAATTTGATTTGTTTTGGCTTTTTGACGCGTTCAGCAGCCGCAATTGCTTGTAAGCTGTTAGGTATGATTATAATTGACAGAATATTATTTGATGATAAAATGCTTTGCTTTTAAGCTGGAATTCAAAGTATTTTACTATTGGATACATGTAAAATTAAGCTTTCACATAGTGGGTAACTATTCTAGCAAAGTTTGGTAAAAATTTTGGGAAAATAACATAAGTGAGAGTTGTTACAGGGTTGATTCAAAATTCATGTCTCTTTCAATACTTACAAAAATTAACCCAAAATTTTATAAAAATCAAACAATTAAGAGATAAGATTTAAGATTCAATAACCAAGAAAAAAAATAAGTTGATGTGGCAAGGGAGAGAATGAGAGGGAAAAGAAAAAGAAAAAATGCGTCAATAGAAACACACTAAACTCTGTTTTTGACACACCCAACACCATTAGAGAAAACTTAACGAAACAATTTTAATCACATCTTGAAAGATCACCAAACAAAGTCCTAATTGGCTAGAGATTTTATTCAGAGTTAATTTAGGGTTATTTATGACTTTGTATGGTGGTTTTTCAAAGCATAATTAGAATTGTTTTGTTAAGATCTTTCTAATAGTATTATTAGATATGTAAAAAAAATAAAGCTCTGATATGCCTCCAATAACTTTTTTTTTTTCTATTTCTCTTTCATACTATATCACCGACACCTGAAAGGAAAAGGGATCAAGAAACCTTGAGGCATCATCATGAGTCATTTATGATTGTTGTCTAGTATTAGAGGTCCTAATTGGCTTGGTTTAATACGAGCTAAAGCTTGTTATTTGTTTTGAGTGTCTTTGATCTTTACTATCAATTCTAACTATATTATCAATTCCGTTGGCACCCTTTTCAACTTTGGAGACCTAACGTTCTTTCCACCCATCAGGGACATCATAGACATACTCAGCAGAAGCTTTTTTGTCGGAGTTGCCATCATATCAGCCATAATTGGCAGCACTGGATGCGGTGCCGTAGTAGATGTGAAAAGTTTGTGAAGGGTCTGCTAGGGAAGGGGTAATCAGGGGAGGAGCTAGAATTATTTGTTAGGAGACCAAAATTAGTATAACAAGATATAATATTTGTTTTAATTTATTATACATGAGTTGTAAAACAAAACTTGTATAATTTAGTTTTATTCAAATAAGTTACTACAAACATATAATGACCTTTGTATAAGGTAAAATGTTTGGAGCAATATCAAATTGAGTCAAAACAATGAAGTTAATTTTATCTTCATAATGTATCCATCACTTTAATGTTGTTGGTCTTTATACTTATCAAACATAAACATACAAAGTATATAAGAAACACTAGCTAAAACGAAGCATTATTTATATTTGATAAACTTTGAAATAAAGCAAAAAATAATAAAGAATGATTTTTACATATTTATTTTAATTGTGCTCATCGTTCTTTCATAAAATAGAAATCATCGATTATCATATAAATTGTGAATCTTTCAGCAATTTCTTTTTCTATATAGACAATCAAATAATTTGCAAGAAAATCATCCTCTATCCGATTGCGAAATCTTATTTTAACAATCTTCATCACTGAAAAAGCTTATTCAGTAGGCTGTGAGTTATCAATATTTTTTCTTTTTTTTTCAAAAAATAATAATCAATTCTTCTTATTTTGTTCATGGTTCAACCTAAAACCAAAATATATATCGTAAGAAAAAATTGATAATTTTGGTGGCTCTGCTAAAAACAAAAAATATATAAAAAATTCAAGTATAATCAAAACAAATCAATAAAATATATCTAATTAATTAGAAAAAAAATCACTATAACAATAATTCAAAAAAACAATTGGTAGAACTAGCATGTAATACCCCACCCCACTAGCAAGATATTGTCCGCTTTGGGCCTCCCAGTCCACCCAAATCCAAGGCTTCCACCCAGGTCCCCCTCACGGGTTTGTTCTTGGTAGCCACGTATGGCCCCAAAATGCGTCTTACTAGTCAAGGTGAGCATGCACTTATAAGGCCTTGGCTCTGGACGCTCGCTTCCGATGTAGGATCTTACATAGCAGATTTGAGAAAAAAAGAAGAGCAAAAATGATAGAATTATATAAAAAAAAACATCATCAAATCATTAACAAACATCTCAAAACAAAACAAAATTAGATTTTAAATTTAAGTTACCTTGTTTTGTTTGATGAAAGATAAATTAATTGGTGGCTCTGCTTTAATCTTTTTGTAGAAAAATTTTGCTCATAATTTGTGTTTTTATTTCTGTTTTTGATCGGCTGCAGGATTTATATTAGGGTAAATTGGTGGCTCTGTTTTTTATTTCACAAAGTGATGCTTTTATATTTTTTTTCTTTTCCACGTAGGTCAAGAGTAAATTCAAAAGAAATCAAAAGTAAAGTCACACTTAATTTAAGGCTCACCTCTTTAAAATAAAATATATATTATCTCCTCACATTTAATTACCCAATAATACCCAGTAATTAAAAAAATGTCTTGTAGGGGGGGCTTGGCCCCTGCTTGCCCCCCTTGCTTCCGCTCTTGGGGGTAATGGCAGTTAATATTGTGGTGGCTGCAATGGGAGTGTTGATAGTGTTGGGTTCTGAATATCATGCATGCAACGAAAATTATAAAACAAAATTATTTGGTAATTTCTAGAATTCTGTTATACAGATTTAGAGTTATTTAGAGATTTATTACCCTGGAAATCTAATCTTTTTTGGTTTTAAATAATTCTTTAAAGGCTAAGTTGTCGTAAACCATAAGTCGTCCAATTATCTGGCCTCCAACAGTAATCCACACGAATCACCGGTGTTTTTATAGTTTTTCTGTCTAACAGATAACCACTCTTTCTCTTAAAAATAGGAGGCTTAACTTATTATTTATAGGAAAATCTAAAAAATCTTATAAATTACAAAAATATCATTTGCCCCCTGAATAATTTAATATATTTATTCAAAACAATTTTAGAAATTAACTCAATAAAGATCCTACTTAATTTTTCTAGGTCTAGAAATATAATCTCTATATTAGTTATATTCTAATCCTTAATTTCTAAAATATATTTTAATCATGTCATACTTAATTAAATCATTCCAGTTTAATTTATGATTAGGTTCCTAATATGTTGACGCAAATATAAATTATAATTATAATTATAATTAAATATAATTAAATAATTTAATTTATTATCAATTCAACAATTGATTAATTTATATTTGAAGATCAGGTGTATCATCTAGTAACATGTCATAATCCCCAAATATTAGTAAATACATTAGTGGTTTAACTTAACTTTTCGGTGACTAGTTTCTCAATATAATTAATATCCTTTCATCAATAATATTCTAATTTAACATTAAAACATGAATTATGTCTGTTATGTTAAATCATGTTTGTTCTATACATAATAGTCAATGATTGTTTGAATAAGATTTGAAACCCTTTTCAAATTTTATTTTACCTTGGTTAAGGAATTTTCAATCAATATTATTTGAGAATGGATAAAATATTTTTTCTAATTCATCTGGGGTGATGAATTTTCTCTTGACCACTCAAATACCTTCATATAGTTTATGTTATACTTAATGTCTGCCCTTTCGTTACCTCGACTAAGATAACATGTAACATGATCAAATCATAACATTCTCTATATAAAATAACTTGGTGACCTCAAGTCTAAGAATCACTTACATAACCGTCACGTGAGCCTTTCCATAGATATAGTATAGGTGATCTCTCTATAAGAAGTTTTCATGCAGGTCAATTCAGTGTATATGTCTTATGACAAACATCTATATATTAGTTTTAAGTATCTCTTATATCTTAGTTTATGAGAACAATTATTTCCTTTCATAAAGAAAAGAATATAATATGTACCGGTCTCTACGGAACTAATGAATGTCTAGAAAATTTTAGAAACAATACTTTGAAGAAATAAAAATTCTATAACTACAATAACTTTATAATCTTCTTTACAAAACATTTTTATTTACTATAGATTCATAAATCAAATATTAAATTTATTAATCTAATATTATATAAATATTAAAAATAAATTAAGTTTCTATTAATAATAAATATATATTTATATGAATATAATAATATCACGGGTAACCAAACAATTGATTATAAAATATATTAAACTAATAGATAAGTGGAGCTTGTTCGGTGGGGGAAACGGGCAGGTGGGTTTTGGAGAATGATGGGGTTTGTGGTGGCTTTTGGGTGGGAGGAGGAGGAGATGTGGGCAGATAGAATGGTCGACATGGGATCGGCTAATGGTGGAGATGGTGCTTTCTTGTGTTTTATCTTCTATTCAACATTTTCTTATCCATTCAAGCAACGAGGAGAGAGAAGGTTCATCAGAGCAAAGTATTGGTTGCCAATGATGTTGTTGGACCAATAAACACCTGCCAGGTCATGTTCTGCACTCGCGTGTTTTGCTTAGATTTTTTGGATGGTACTGCTTAGGAAATGCCATTGTTCAATTTCGCAAATTTTGTTGAGAATCAGTTTTGCAAAACTGATTCAAAAATACTTTACAGTTATTTTTTTAATTTATTTTCACAGCTGGAATATTCTCAAGCTGGTATTGGTTAAATCTACTTCTCCGGTTCAGTGGACTGTATACACCGGAATTAAAACTCCTCAAGATATTTGTTAAAAAGTAGCAAAATTAAAATTGATAAAAAAAAATAAAAATAGAAACGTGGAGATGCGGGGGATCGAACCCCGTGCCTCTCGCATGCAAAGCGAGCGCTCTACCATTTGAGCTACATCCCCGCAGACAAGAGGATTCCTTAAGTTTATTAAAAGAAACAATCCAATTGCCTTTTGTTCTTTTAAATTCAATTTTGCTACATCCAGGAATATAGTGGAGTCTCTTTAAAAAACCTGATTCGGGCGAGTTTTCTTTTTCGAAATTGAATATAAAAGCATTGTCTGATCACGAAAAGAGAAAAAGAAAAAGAAAAAGAAAAAGAAAAAGACAATGCGCCAAGCCACAAAACTAAAGGTAAGAGCCGGGGGAGAGGGGGACCAAACAAAATAATTTACTATTTTCAATTGTCAATTACCTGCCTAGAAAAAAAGACTTAGGTCCTTTAAAAGTATTTTTTTAAAAAATATTTATTTATTTATTTTTTCAAATTAAATTTTTTAATATTTTTAAATTATTTTAACATGTTGGTATCAAAAATAAATTTTAAAAAATAAAAAATTATTATTCTAATATATTTTTAAATAAAAAATACTTTAAAAAATCATCATTACTTAAGCATCAATCAAGCTATTAACTCCAACACTACTCGTATGATAGCGTAAAACCATCAATTAATCTTACCTTAGATACCTTCATTGAAGATAAGAGCAAGCAATTAATCTTACCTTAGATACCTTCATAGCCAAAAAAAACCATCAAACTTCACAATCATGTTTAGCGCGGCAGTTAAATCATTATTTTATTAATTTTTATCTTATTAAAAACAATTTTTTGAAATAAAAAATATTTTTTAAAATATTTTTATATAAAAAATATTATGAAAAATAACTGCCTGAAATAAGCTATAAAATTATATAAACACCCCTTTACTTTCAATAATCTCACTACGACCCCTCAAAACTAGCCAATTTTTGTTTTTGTACAATCCGGCCTTCCTCTTCAACAACCGCCAAAATGAACCCTAACAAGTAAGCGATAAAGCGCACCAATTGGAAGAATAGAAGAGAGAGAGAGACTTTTTTTTTTTGTAAAAATTGCAAATTCACATGATCGACGACACCCTTCTATTTCGCTTCCGTTTCATCTCCTCCTCTAGTTCTCCTTTTCTTTTCTTTCCAGCTTCTACTGTTAATCATTATATAATAATAATAACCATTTAAACAAATACAGGCACCAGACAGGCTAGGGTTTCAGTTATCCTTTCCTTTCCCTTTTCTTTTGTTTTTTTTTTTAATAAAATCGTTTTCCTTTTCTTTCAAATTAATATCCTTCTCCATGTCTAAAAGGTAATTAATTCTCTAACCTTTTCAATTTTTTTTTTGCTTTGTTATTTTTTCTTGGATTTTGCTCATGTTCTTGTTCTTGTTTGTTTGATTAGTGATCATCAATTCGTGGTTAATGCATGCTTTTCAGCTTTTAGTTGATGGCGTGTTTATTTTAATAGAATTGTAGGGAAATGATTAAAATATTAGTGGTTAAATTTATGGAATTAATGGATTAGGAAGTGCTAGACTTTGTTTATCAAGATTGAGCTTTTGTTTTGATATGGTTGATTCTCACGTATTTAGTTGAATGATAATAAGAGGATGCAATAAGGAGGTCCATTGGATTTTGCTTTTTGTTTCTTTCTTTTTCGTTTTGGTTTTGGGGGTACGAATGAGTTCTATTGATCATGATTTTGTGGGGTTTTTTTTTTTATTATTGTTGTTGTTTCAGGGTACTTTGCAAGTTTTTTGCTCATGGGGCATGCTTGAAAGGGGAGCATTGTGAATTTTCACATGATTGGAAAGATCCTCCAAATAATGTAAATACTATGCTTTAGCAATGGTTTTATTTTTTTATTTATTTTTTGTCTTTTCTGTGTTTGATTGTTTATATGCAGTGAAATGATTGTGATATTTAATTGTTTGCTAATGCAGATTTGCACCTTTTATCAAAAAGGTATCTGTTCATATGGTAGTCGATGCCGATATGAACATGTTAAACCTTCTAGGCCTGAATCTACTGCATCATCTTCGTTGACAATTCCTCGTCAACCTCTGGGCTCAAATTCCGTGTCCCTGGCCCTTCCTGCAAGAAATGTATCGAATGGGGTGACAACAGTACCAGGTGTTCCTCCAGAGCTTTCAAGTAGACCCTTTATTGCTCCCACTGCACCAGAATGGAATTTGGAGTCTGCACAACATGACTTCTTAGAAGATGGTGAGGTTATAGAACCTAGGAATGTTAAACCAGCTGACCGATCTATCTGTTCATTTGCTGCTGCTGGTAGTTGTCCTCGTGGAGATAAATGCCCCCATATTCACGGTGACTTGTGTGCCTATTGTGGAAAGCATTGCTTACACCCTTTCAGACCTGAAGAAAGAGATGAACATTTGAAAGCATGCGAGAAGAAGCAAAAGAACCTTGATTTGTTAAAATATAGTCAAGAAATAGAATGCAGTGTATGCCTGGATCGTGTGCTTTCAAAGCCCACGGCAGCTGAACGAAAGTTTGGTCTGCTATCAGAATGCGATCATCCATTCTGCATATCATGTATTAGGAACTGGCGTAGTAGTTCCCCAACGTCTGGAATGGATGTCAATACTTCATTGAGGGCTTGCCCAATATGTCGCAAGCTTTCATACTTTGTCATTCCAAGCGTTATTTGGTATTCCTCTAAAGAGGAAAAACAGGAAATTGTTGATACCTACAAGGCAAAACTCAGGTGATTTTCTTGTCATAAGTATACTGATTCTTTACCTTCTACCCAATTCCTGGATCATCGTTATATTTTTGGATAACTCTGTAAGAATTTGTGAAATTTATGTTCTGATATTGGAAATGTTTTAAGACATAACTGTCATTTTTCTTGATATGGCAAAAAAGGAAAACAGAAACATCTTGCATATTCTCAGAGAAGATTGGTTGGCTGTTTTGTAATGATGTAGGCTATTAGTTTCATGTATATAAATTGTACTGGTGACTAAAAACTAGGTAGATAACCAAAAAAACTCGAGATTTTTTTAATTTGTTGAATAATAATATAATTACTTTGAGTTTTATAGGTCAATAGATTGTAAACACTTCGACTTTGGGAATGGGAACTGCCCATTTGGAACCAGCTGTTTTTACAAGGTAAAGTGCCCCCTTGGTCTGTTCATTGGAATGTTATGTTGAGATTCTCATTGTAGTGTGGACATTTTTCTTCTGTCAACTCTTCTTTTGCTCATTAAATGCTAGACAACCAAAAACTATCTATCATCTGTAGATGCGTTTGCCCCATTTTTTCTCCTTTTCCCTGCTGGTGAATACTTCTCTTATTGGCTTCTAACATGTGCTGCTAGGCAGTAACCTCAGATATGTTCAAGACTCCTTTTTTTTTTGTCTTAAATGTTGCTTTTCACACGTGCTCACACATATTTTTTGGTGCTATATATGTGCCTCTGGCAGCCTTACACAGTCCTGCTGGGGTTAGGAAAGTGTGGAAGTGGCTTTTTACAGAAAGTAGAGTTAGATTTCAAGCCCTAGTTTTCTTTTCTATATCTTTTGCATGCATAAAGGGGTGTCCTTCCCCTCCCTTGTGATCCCATTTTTCTCTTGTAGTGAGCATGATTAGCTTTCAGCCCTTTGGACTGAAAGTGAAGACTTTACCAAATAAACTGGCTGGTAGCAGTAATAGTGCCACAAGTGGAGAGGAGCATATGGTGCTCTAGGAGGAAGGGAAGGATTCAATTACTCAGATGATATACTATTGCCATTATCTTACACATCTGAAAGACTTCGCCTTTCTTATTTAGCTACACTGCATATGAACAATGAAGCTCCTCTATTTTATTTTTTTTAGTTTCAAACTTTTTTTTCTCTAGCAATACCCTTCTACAGCCTAAGAAGATGAAATTAGGCTTGAAATTATGATTAAAAATTTAAAATAGCAAATTAAAAGATAAAAGACTAAAATGTGAAACATGAAGAAAATATATGGCTAATTCCAAATTCGTGACAATTTTTATTTTGGTATACAAGTTCATTTTGTTTACTTTTTAGTCTATGGGTTAGAGAGAGTAGAGAGAAACTAGTCTGAAAATGGAGAGGAGAGAGAAAGTTGTCGGTTTTCATTCGACGAAAGGAGTTTGATGGTAGTGGTTTTAGGCCTTCTTGTTGTCTGTAAAAGTAGATCGACTCGAGAGAGATTTTTTTAAGGTTTGATTTTGTGTTTTTGAATTGTTTTAAGGGTGTTTTGAGTTGGGAGATCATAAGGCCAAAATTAAAAAAAAGCCCATGTGCGCGGCCAAGGCTTTTTAATTCAAGCCAGGCTCGTGCCCATGGCCTGGCCTATTTGGTTTTTCTTTCAATTTAATTTTTGGTTTTTTTTTCTAAATTATTGTATTTAAAATATCATAATTAAATAAATATATTGAATTTTTAAATTCATTAAGAATATATTTGAGTTATTATTTCAAATTTGGTTTAGAATTTAGAAACTGAATTCAAAATATCTGCATTTTCAAATTATATTAGATTTGAGTGGAGTAATTTATTCTATGAATTGTATCTGAATAATAACCTTTTAATCATAATCAAAAAAATTATTTTAATGATTTTCATGTTCATATTTCTATTTGATTAAAGTCATGGGTTCTAGGGGATAGCTTTGGTTAGCCCGAGTTGATCGAAGATGTTGTCGGCTCAATAATTGAAAAAAAATTTACTTTAGATACATTAAAATTTTAGTTAAACAAAATCTTACAAATATAAAATACATTAGTAACTCTTGTACATTTTTCTTTATGCTTAAAAAAAATATATTCTGAACTGCAGCATAGCATGGTCCTATAAACAAATATTGTCTATGTGTTTCGGTGCATGTTATGTTCACTTTATGTCTATGTCTATGTCTATGTCCATGCAATCTACAAAGGAAGGAGACATAGTAACGAATATGCTTATTCTAGTGGTGCATGTGAATATCTGAATCAATTGACTTATGCTGGAATTTACAGAATCCATTATGTGTTGTCTGTATGTATTTAATCAATGTGCAACATTTTGCTATATGCTGGTCATCTTTGGTGACTAGCAGCATGTACTGTTATATAGGTGTTTATAGTTTTATAGGAATTTTTGTTGTTGCTAGCACATCATGGGAGAAACAGTTGACAAGGTATGAAGGAACACTGCACAATCTGGCTAATCTTGAGAAAGCATGAGCGCACAGTACAAAATTGATGCCAAGTGAATCTTCATTCAAGAATGACCAATTGAATTGAAAATGTTTACGAATCAAGGAACAATGAAATTCACTTGGTATCCATAAAAGCAGTGAAATGCTGTTTATAGAAGCACCACTGCAACAGGATGCCTTGTCAACTTAGCAAACAGAAGTAGCAACCCATCTTGATACGTATCCACTACCTGCTATTATCTCATCTGCCTCTGATCTCTGTCATCATCTTTCCATTGCACATGCAACCACCCTGTTCTTGATGTTTTGCAACAACCTCCATGTTGTTCTTCTACCCATCATTTATGCACCTTTAATGATGTTTCTGATAATCATTCCTTCACTACATTTCTTTTGCATATAGGCCTCCACCTGGTATCTACGAGAATTAATATATCACAGACCCTCTCCATGGATGCCCTGTCCATGCACAAATCTTTTGTGCTGAGGATCAAGTGATGAAAATGGTTTTTTTAGCAGTGTAGCTGGATCTTAGATCAGGCTACTCTTTTCAGTGATCAGGACAATTATCTATTTTGAGCATGAGCTTACATATGTATATTTCAAACCAATTTAGCATGCTGGAAACATTTCTTCTGCTTTATCTTTTGGGTTAGTCTTTTTGGCTTTCTAGCAGCTCTTTTTTACAATCACATTGGGAAAGATGGAACTCGCAATTTCTTAATTGTTTTTCTTTTGTATTTATAAAAATGTATTTGTCCTGATTGAAGTGTTGTTTTTTCTGCTTTCGTTTTGGTTCTATTTTGTGGTATGTTTTTGGCAGTTTTGCTTGGAAGTTAACCAGCTAAGAAATGCTATTGTAAATAGACAAGATTTCAAGCACTTGCTTTTGTTGCATTTTAGTAATAAGAAAAAAGAGTCTTTTGTTGTGCTGTTAATTTCATAATGATTCTGTTTTCAGAAAGTTATTCTGTTGCTCTTAAAATTTCTCTGACTAGCTGTTATACTCGAGAAAGCAATTTCTGATTGATGAAGTCAAGCTATTCTTGTTTACGTTTTCCCAGAGTAGAAGGTAGCAAACCTTTGATGGTTTATTAAGTGGGACTACTGGTAAAACGTTACTTTGGATTTGATAGAATTTGAATGAACAGCCTTGAGCCAAAAAAAACAAAAAAAAGAAAGAAAGAAAGAAAGGAAGGTAGGAACATGAAATTGTATTGTTGCATTGATGGGCCACTAATGATGGCTCAGTATGTGACCCTAAGAAGCAACATATGATATGGTATCATGAATGGATAACTTCTCAATCATGTGTTGCTTTTCTGCACATTTTATGCTAACAACTTCAGTGTCTCATAAAGTTCTCGATCATTGCTATTCTCAATTTGCAGCATGCATATCGAGATGGCCGCTTGGAGGAAGTTGCTTTACGTCATCTTGGAGCTGATGATGGACAGACTGTGATAGCTAAAAATATCTGGTTCGCTTTGATCCTACTCTCTTAATGTTTCACATAAGTAGCTAATGACACTCTTGTCTTTCATTTATTTTACTGTTGTGTTTGATCCCTTCCATTAATAATTTGTTTTATACTCAGGCTGTCTGATTTCCTCGGTAGCTTACAAATAAGGTGAGCTGGTGGTGTTTGAATGCTTTTAAAGGTAAGTTTAAAGTTGTGAGCAGTGATTTGGTTTTTCAGATCCCTGATTTCTGAACTGTACATGCCTGAGCATTCTGTCATGTGCACATGCTAGTGTTATGTGGACAGACATGCATGCTTGTGCAACATCTGTCTCTTAATGGTCAAAGTAACTGTTGTGCCTTTAACCATCTCAAAATATGCAGGATATCTATCAATGTCAAGACATGCACTCAACTTTATTGTGGAAGGTCTTCAATCTCCAGTGCCGAATCATGTTGTTTGTGAGGTAAATTGCCTTGTGAGTATTATATTCCACACCCATCAGTTTATCCTGTATAATGGACTTTCTGAGGTTTTGCTTTTAAAAATGTTCTCCTGTGTTTTTTAAGTTTAAGTTTGACTTTAACATACAAATTTCTAGTGAAAATGCATGGAATTCTCCCAATCTTCCTGGCTCTAACTACATAATCTGTATTGTGATAATTTTGTTTACTAACCATCAGCAGCTATACCAATCATCATTTCTTTCCTTGTGAAACCTGAGCTGATGGGATTTCATGAAATACTTCAACTCTGTTCAAGGGTTCATTCTTCAGAAATATCATTTAAACAACATGTGAACATGACGGAAATTTTGGGTCTCATTATTCCTGTGATGTTTCCTTCTATACTTTCAATAGTTGCTCCCACCTTTGGAGTTCTGTTCTGGTAGGTTCTTTTCTAGGGATTTAAATGACCCTCTGGGGTTGCAGGTGGCGTGCATAAAATTCAGTTTGGAGGGAAATTATTTGTCATCTTAAGATAAACTTAAAAGTTCTCAAAGAATTACTTAGATTTTCCTTGTGGTTGAATAATAAGTGGGTGCTTTGAGTCGCTCTTGAATCTAAACATTTATGGGTGGGTATTATTTAGGCCTTATTGCGATATCCCTCCTGTATCTACTTTCTCTCAACTTAAAGAGTTTTTATGCTTCCGAAAACCCTCATGAAATTTCGTGTCAAATGTAGGATGGCATTCTGGAGGAGACTAATTTGTGGGAAGCTGAAAGATGTGCCGTTGTGTCATTATAAGCTGCATCTTAAGTTATTTTGAAATAATAAAACGAAGAACATGTCAAGGCATTGAAAGGTTTTGAACAGCATTGATAAATTATGTACTTGTGAAGGAAAATGATTTGAATAATGGATGTTTGCGATTATAGTTTGCTTCCCTCACACCAGAAAGGACGGCGAAAACTACAGGGTTTCGCCCTAATGGTTTGTAATAATTTGAAGTTTTGAGGACAATGTCAGGATGTTGTGGTGCATCATACTGGTGTTGCCTCTGTATAAAAGTTTTGAACTTTGAGGTATACATGAGATTTGATACAATGTAATTCATTTGTACCTAAGCCATGTACATCTTATGACGATTACAAAGTGGAATTTATTTTACTGCTTCCATCACAAAGCTTGAAATTGTTGGTGGCATTTGTTTGGTTCTCGACCTCCACATCTCATATGCTATTTTCTTATTCAAGGTCCTCTTTGTTATGTTTGCTTCAGAAACGATTTTTTCACACAAATTGCTTAATCTATGTATGGAATCTAATGTGAAAATAGGTCCAAGTTCGTAATGACAGAATTCTAGATGCTAGATTTCCATGTGAGCCGGATTTTTTTTCTTCTGTTTTAAGCCAGATTTCTTGTGTCTGGTAGTTTATTTGGTGTAAATGCTCATATTGTTTTTTGGGTTAAATTCTAGGTTGAAAGCCCAATTAAATTAAGCGAGACAAAGTTGATTTAATTATGTTATAATACAAACTATAATAAAGACCTACAGGAAGGTCATTAAGAAGACTAGATGATCTATCAAATAAACTTCTGTATAAATCATAATTGACTAGCTAATCCGCTACTGAAACGCCTGCACCTCCCAGTCTTTTGATGATAAATCTCTAGCCTGCATGATTAAATTATAATTCTTGTCAATGTTAATCTTATCTTTAATGATTAAATCAACAAGCAAGGTAGAATCTAATTCCAAAATAATTTGTTGGAATACTTTGGACCAAGCTAATTTCAAACCATTGGTAACTGCTCATAGTTCTGCACATACTGGCATATAAATCCCAATATTAATAGCAAAACCAACAATCCACATTCCCATATCATCCCTTATGACTCCACCAGCACCACCAGCCACTCTTGGGTTCCCTTGCTGCAACCATCCACATTAATCTCCACCCTATAAAATCCACATGCTTGATATTATTTATGTTTCCAGATTCACCAAACATGTATTGTTTGATATCATCAACTAGCCTCCTGATTACATGAATAGTGTTATGGGAAGAATTAGCAACAGAACCAAAAATTTATTGGTTTCTCTCCTTCCATATCTGCTATAATGCAACCCCGAATTCAATCGCCCAATCCTTCCTTCTAGAATTCATATGATTACTTCTTAAATTGTTTACTAGCCAGGTCTACCAGTTGTGGGAGTAGAAACCTCCCTTTCTCCAACCCTAACAATTCTATCCCAAACCCCACGTGCTCTTGGGTAATCTCGAAGAGCATGGATGATTGTTTCCACATCTGTCAAGCAATGACTATAAAAAGGGTTAGCTGTAATTCTCCTTCTCCATCTAACCTCATTTCTCATAATAGCACCATGAGCGATTGTCTAAAGGAAGACTTTCACTCTTTCTAATCCCTTTCAATCCCAGATGATGTTCCACAAAGGGTCATATTCTTGTTGAAAATCTCTACTCTCTTCCTAGACTGATAAGCCGATTTAACTGAGAATTGGCCACTTGCAGAATGCCTTCAGTAAGCTTTATCTCCCCCCATTTATGATGTAGGGATTGTAACCTACCAAGACCATAACCACCTGGAATGGAAGTAAATTAGCAAACGTTTCCCACATCCATTGGCCTCCATCATCCACCATATCAGCTATCGAACAATTCAACAAATCCTCAGGAATATCTTGAACAATGTGCAGATTCAGGGGGCCATACCCTTCCAACCAGGAGTCTCTCCAAAACAGCACCTTTCTTCCATAACCCAAAGCCCAATTTAAACCTTGTGTGACATAAGGCCACACTTTACAAATACCCTTCCACAAAGCTGAATCTTTTTTCTTATCTTGAAAACCTGGATTGAACTCTTGCTCTTTAACATACTTAGACCTTAAGACCCGCACCCATAAACTATCACCATTCTAGAATACTCCTCAGGCCACTTTCATAATGAAAGCCCTATTTATGCTATCCATTTCCTTAAACCCATACCCCCTCTACTTCCTTAGGCTGGTACATAGTCTTCCAATTCACCAAATGCACCTTATCTCTCCTATCCTTTTGACCTTAGATGAATCTCCTACACAACCTCTCAATGTCATAACAAATGCTCTTTGGGAGCAATGCCGATTGCATAGGATAAAGAGGAACTTTGGAGAGCACTGCCTTACATAAGGTAATCTTCCCTACAAGAGGTAAGTTATTTGATTTCCACCTAGCAAGTTTTCAATAATATAATTGTAGGTCTGCTTCGTGTCTCTTTAATGAAGCAGGGGTACACCAAGATACTTCCCCAAATCTTTCGTAGTCTTAAAACCACTGATTCTGCTAATGTTATTGGTTAAAGCATGGGAAACATTCTTCGAAAAGAAGATTTTGGTCTTAGCCATATTAGCTCTCTGACCTGAAACTTCACAAAAGGATTCCAGACAACCTAAAATCCTATCCATTTGATCAGTACTGGCTTTAGCAAATAAAAGCATATCATCTGCAAAACATAGATGAGAAGCACAAGGACCATTTCTTTTGACTCTGAAAGGTCACCAAGTTCCCTGCTCAACCTCCTTGTTGATAAGTTGCGACAATCTTTCAAGACATAAAACAAATATATAAGGGGATAATGGGTCCCTCTGTCTTATGCCTCGAGATGGATTAAAAGCCGCAGTAGGTTTACCATTCCATATCACATTAATAGTTGTAGATTAAATGCATTTCATAATCAAATTAATCATATCAACTGGCAATCTTACCTCAGTAAGAGTATCTCTAATGAAATCCCACTATAATCTATCATAAGCCTTTTTCCATATCCACCTTGATAGCTATAATTCTCTTTCTCCTTTGCATTTATCTCATAGATTGCACTACCTTTTAGGCCACTATGATATTTTTTGTAATATTCCTACCTAGAACAAAACTACTATAGGCCTTACTAATCAGATTCGACAAGATCAATTTGAGTTTCTTCACAATAATCTTAGTCACCATCTTGAAGCTAACAATGCATATACCAATTGGTCTAAACTAGTAGAGATATTCTGGAGCATTCATTTTCGGAATAAGAATCAAATGAGTTTGATTCACCTCTGCCACTTTAGACTGCCCATGAAAAATGTTTTTGATAAACTCACACACTGACTGGCCTCCTATTGTCCACTAAGATTTGTAAAAAAAGGCTGGAAACCATTTGGCCCGGGTGTAGTATAAGGCTTCATGTCGAAGATTACAGCCCTAACCTCCTCATCAGATACCGGCTCTGCTAACTGACTTAAGTGAGCTTGATCGATCTCTGGAAAACTGTCATGAAGCTTAACTCCCTAAACCAGGGAATCCTCTCTTTTAAACAAATTCTGATAAAACAACCTGGCCATATCCCTCAAAAAGTCCTCATCCTCCACCCAAACATTACTGTCATTTTTCAGCATTCTGATCTTATTCCTCTGCCTTCTGATGACTGTCTTTGTGTGGAAGTAGGAAGAATTTTTGTCCCCATAAATAATCCATTTGCATCTCGACTTCTGAAACCAATGAATTTCCTCCTTCCTGGTAATCTGATAGTGCTCTGCTAACAACTTATTCTCCAATCTACCCAAAAATCTATTCCTAGACTTTGGTAAAGATTCTGGATCCCATTAAGCCTAGTCAGTACCCTCCGCTTCCGTTGGAAAATATTGCCAAAAACAAATCTGTTCCAATCTTTCAATTGGAGAGTCAGAGAATCCAAATTATCAGTTAAATACCTCCTACACTCCCAGTTACTCCTGATAAAAGCCGCAAAATTTTCATGACTTACCCAAGCTGCCTTAAAACAAAACAATCTGACATTATGCTGTCTGTTACTCTGGTCTAACAATTCCACCAAAATAGGGTGGTGATCAGATCGAACTCTAGGTAATACTCTGATTCTAGCTTCCTGAAATTTTATCCTCCATTGATGATTCCCAAAACCTCTATCTAACCTCTCATAAACCCTGCTATAACCCAGTGTTTCAGCTCCTCTCAAAGTGAATTTATGTCCATTAACTCCCTAAATTTATCAATCTACAATCTTGCACCCATCTCCCAAATCTAATACATCTCCTCATATCTACTGTTACCCCCAACCTTCTCCAAGACCAATAAAATATCATTAAAATCTCCTACTACCATCCAAGACAGGACAATATGTCTCGCCAAGCTAGCCACTTCCCCAGTAAATGCTCTTGTTTCCTCGGAAGAAAGGGTCAATAGGCTTCCACTGCACTTCGGGATAGTCCATTTTCATCACTAAATTCCTCTCCATTTTTCTCAAGGTTTGAAGCGGTTGGACTGTTCCGTTAGGACATATAGCTTTTGTTGTGAACCATGGTTTTGTGTTTCCTTCGTTCCTTCTATTTTTGTTCCAACATTTAGAGGGATGTTGTTCCCTTCTTCTTATTCTTTATATCTATATATGAGAAAAAATTGCTAAAATTAAACGATGATGGACAGTAAAATCCCCAAAGCGCAGGCATACCATAAATTTTTTTATTGTGTTCAATGGTGACGGTGAATTCATAAAAATCAACCTTTGATCCATAGTTTGGTAAGATGAAGTCTGTAATTACTATTACATGCTAAAAAAAATAATGAACTCCAGCTTCTAGCATCAAATACCGCAAGTACTAATGTTTTCCCTATCGAATAATTTTTGTCATAATTTAGAATTTCTTCGAATGGTCGGACAATTGCCAAAAACTGAATCTTCTCTAGAGGCAAAAATATGGAACAGTCCATGATTTCTTAAAACTACTTCCAACTCAAGAGATGAGCAAATTGAGTTCTTCTCAGGGCTGCGTTCACGAAGATTTGTGCCATCTCCTAGTTTATGTGAATTATGATGTATGTACAGTATCATTCTGACGGTTAAAGGTATAGCAAATACAAATTTGGGGAAAAAAAGCACCTGAACACATGAACGTAATAAAATAATGGCAAAAAATAAAGTAATTCACTAAAAATAATATATTATGAACCACATTTTATTTACTCTATTTATCAACATAGAATAAAATCATGTACATCATCAAACCATCTTTCTCTTTATGCATTACAAATAATGAAATCAAGAATAAAAGGCCAAATAATTATACACAAGTCCCTCAAACAATTTATCGTAAAGAATGTCAAGCGAACAGCATCAAAACTAAAGTTACTTAATGCTTCAAGAGAGCAAGCAGAGACAACAACAGGGTTGAGCAAAACACCGCCCCAGACATCCCCAAAGAACAGGCTGCTCCCTTGTCCATTGTTGGCGCAGGTGCTGGTGCGATCTCAAAATCTTGAGCAGTAACAGTAGCAGAATACATTGCCACAACAAAGAAGATGGCCATAGCCTTGAATGTGCTCGCTAATTGAGCCATGAAGACAGAAAGCAAAATATATGGCGAAAGAAGAGATTGGTGTTTTCGAGTATATTATAGAGCTTGTGTGCTTATTAGTGCTGTTTGTGTGCTCTTAGAGGGCTTAGGGTAGAGGGATATTTATAAAGGTTTTGTGGAGGCTTGTGGGACCCCAAAACAAAACCTGGAACAGCTGTGCCATGTTCACAGGTGAGAACCTTTTGATTCCAGCATGTAAAGGCGACTTTTTGCTAGCTATTCACATGATCTGGGTTTGTTAAGCTGCTTCCACACTAAGGACCTCAACGTGTAGTGAAAGTTCAAAGGGGTCTTTGAATACAATGCGTGCTCTTTCCTTTTTGGTTTCCGTCCAAAACTATTTTCTGTCACATGTGATATGATCAAATTAAAATCAAACACCAATTACAAGATAATTCTTAGTTCAGATTGCGACAACGCATTAGACAGTGCAATTTCTGACTTTTCACGATTTCGAACCCTTCGAATTAGGTGAGCTGTGTCTAAAAACGATAAAATCCCGATTGCTTCAGCAAATTTTACAGCTATATTCGTGAAAACACATGGAAGGAAGGTTCAACAACCACATGCGCCACCTACAGAAGAATATTCATTAGAACTAAAAATCTAAAACGCGTGTGAAAAATTCATTGCTAACCCTTTTACTGTGGATTTCTTGTTTAATTTCTTTTCAATTTGATCCTCAAACTTTTTCTTATGCGATTGCATTTTTTTGGGTCAAATCCAAGGGCTATTGAATCAAATTTGTTGACAAAGGATCACATGGAAGGAAGGTTCAACAACCACATGTGCCACCTATAGAAGAATATTCATTAGAACTAAAAATCTAAAACGCGTGTGCAAAATTCATTGCTAACCCTTTTACCGTGGATTTCTTGTTCAAGCGATTGCATCCTTTTAGGTCAAATCCAAAGGCTATTGAATCAAATTTGTTGACAAAGGATCACATGGAAAGAAGGTTCAACAACCACATGCGGCACCTACAGAAGAATATTCATTATAACTAAAAATCTAAAACGCGTGTGCAAAATTCATTGCTAACCCTTTTATCATGGATTTCTTGTTCAATTTCTTTTCAATTTGGTCCTTAAACTTTTTATTATGCGATTGCATCCTTTTGGGTCAATTCCAAGGGCTATTGAATCAAATTTGTTGACAAAGGATCACATGGAAGGAAGGTTCAACAACCACATGTGCCACCTACAGAAGAATATTCATTAGAACTAAAAATCTAAAACGCGTGTGCAAAATTCATTGCTAACCCTTTTACAGTGGATTTCTTGTTCAAGCGATTGCATCCTTTTGGGTCAAATCCAAGGGCTATTGAATCAAATTTGTTGACAAAGGATCACATGGAAGGAAGGTTCAACAACCACATGCGGCACCTACAGAAGAATATTCATTATAACTAAAAATCTAAAACGCGTGTGCAAAATTCATTACTAACCCTTTTACCATGGATTTCTTGTTTAATTTCTTTTCAATTTGGTCCTTAAACTTTTTCTTATGCGATTGTATCCTTTTGGGTCAAATCCAAGGGCTAATGAATCAAATTTGTTGACAAAGGATCACATGGAAGGAAGGTTCAACAACCACATGTGCCCCCTACAGAAGAATATTCATTATAACTAAAAATCTAAAATGCTTGTGCAAAATTCATTGCTAACCCTTTTACTGTGGATTTCTTGTTCAATTTCTTTTCAATTTGATCCTCAAACCTTTTCTTATGCGATTGCATCCTTTTGGGTCAAATCCAAGGGCTATTGAATCAAATTTGTTGACAAAGGATAAAATTGAAAGACAGGGGATCAAAGTTAAAAAGGCGCCACAAATGAATGATAGTTTCAAAGTTCATAAAAAGAGTTTAATTTAGTCCTCATACTTTAAAAACTATATATATTCGAAGCCTCAAGATTTTTCAAATTATTTTTAGTATAAAAATTTCATTTCTATTGCTTTTTAATCCATGGTTTGAGAGAGAATAGAGAGATAGAGACGTCACCAGATTCTAGTGGTAAAGAGAGAGAAATTTGATTGGCTCCAATTTCAGCCACCAAAACGGTCAATCTTTGTATCAAATGATTCAATTTGATGAGGGGTGGTTCATGTTAGGTGATTTTGTTTTTACCTTGAAAGTGCCTAAAAAAATAGATTTGAGTTCGAGAAGAGTTTTTATTTCAGGTTGATGTCGGGTTTCAGGATGTTTTTTTGAAGTCATGGATAGGTTTATCATGGTTTCTAAGATATTTTCTAGATGTTTTTGGTCAGCAATGGGTTGAAAAATAGGTTTTTGGATTAAAAAACCTTCAGCCCTGAATTTCCAGCTATTGTAGTAGTCAGAATTTAGGCAAAATTAAACGACATGTCACTTGATTTTTTTCAAAAGAAATTAAAGCAGACGACATGTCATCCGCTTCAGATAAAGAAAATAAGGGCGCAAACCCACGAGCCCTAACGAGATGGGCCACGTGGGCTGGCCTAGCTTGTAGGCCTAGTAGCACATGGCACTTTCCTTTTTTTTTCTAAATTATTTTTTTCTATTTTTTTTAAATTAATGGTTTTTATATGTTTTTTTTTCTTCAAGTTATTACTTTTATTTTGTTTATAAAGACTCTTTGAAATGATAATTATTTTTTAGTTATTTTGTATGTATTTAATTTCTGAGGATATTTTTATGACACATCTATATTTTTTTTTATCTTTCATATAAATGAATTTTATTTTTTAAAATAAAAAATATTTATTTTTATATAATATTTCTAATATGTATAGCCTTGCATAATTGTTTTCCCTTTTATTTTATTCAATCAATTTAATGTGCTTGTCTATTTCTATTATCATTTAATTGAATAAAAAAATTATTTTAATACAAAAATTTAGCAAATACAACCGGGTAAATGTTCCATTTTGCAAAATTAAATGCATAGATCTACACTTGTCTCTCAATTTTTTCAGTTTTTATTTTAATTATTGTTCATGATTTTTTTTCATTTATTAACACACATAGTCCTCTATTTATTTGACTACAGGTATGCATAAATTTTTTTATTTTCACTTAGAGCATTTTTAACTACAAAAACACGTTAAAAATACATGTGTATACAATTTGTTTTTTTGTTGGAAAAAAAAATATATGACTTGCGGTTCTCCGCTCGTCAAATAACAAGTAAAAATCTAAAAGGTGTGGCTTTTTCTCATGTGCACACAACACTACTCACCCTCTCACATTTTATTTTAAAATTTTGTTTCATTTTTAATTTCATCCTCTTTTTTGTTTGATTGCATCATTTTTAGACCAAATTCAAGGGCAATTGAATCAAATCTTTTGAATAAAGACAAAATTGAAAGGCATGGACCACAACGACAATTTCAAAGTTCATATAAAAAAATTAATATAGTCCTCATATTTTAAAAATTATACATATTCCGTCCCTCAATATTTTTTCAATTTAATTTTGGTACAAAAGTTCATTTTTATTACTTTTTAGTCCATGATTTGAGAGAGGAGAGAGAGAGAGAAAAAGAGAAAGGTTGTCAAATTCCAGTGGTAGAGAGAAAAATATTGTTGGTTCCAGTTTAGGTCACCAAAATAATTAATTTTTGTGTCAAATAGTTTCATTTGATGAACGGAGTTCGGTACAAGTGTGTTTTTTTTTTTTACCTAGAAAGTGTCTAAATAAACAAATTTCAGTCTGGGTAGCACACACCGGGGAAAAGTACTCATATTTTTGTCTATTTCCATTTGTTTCCACCAAATTCTCCAATAATAGCTTGATAAATGTCTCGCTAATTGTAATTGCCGGGGTGTGAATACTTGTAAATTGTAATAAGTCTTTCGTGCCCACCCTTTATATATGTGTTTTATTATTCAAAATTTAAAAAAAAATGAAAAATTCCTCCAAATGAAACGAAAATCGACAGCTAATCGGTTAAGAGAAAGAAAAATAATTCTGACTTTTAGTTGTCAAATTCAATTTCCTCTCCACAAGTTTTCCGAGATGAATTTGCAAGTTTATGTCAAATTTAATTTCCTTTCTGAAAATTCAATCGATGCTAATAAGTTTTCTTTTGCAAGTTTTATTCGGAATATAAAAATTTTGTTCGATTTGTGCAAGTTGATATGTACAAAAATTCACATAAACTTTTTATTTATAACAAAAAAAATAAAATAGATGTAACAACAGATTGATTATATATCCAACAACAAAAAAATATTATGTCTAAAGAAACTATCGTATTCTTTGTTACCATTCAATATTAAGTAACAAGTTTTTAGTGGATGCTAATATGATGATTACTGGAAATTTATATGATTGTTAACTTTAGGGCCCGTATAATTAATCGAGACACACACAAACTAACCTGAATACTTAATAATAAAAAAAAATAATGAAGATGTTGTAGTGAATAAGGTTAATCTTACATAAGTTCTTTGTTAGATGGTCTAATTTAAAAGTAACAAAAGTGATATATCAATTAAAAAAAAAATAAAACAGTTTAATATCTATAATTTATAGTATATCAATTTTTCTTCTTCTTGTTTTTACACCATTAGGAGAAGGAGAACAACCATGACTTAGATTTGATGATAGGATGTTCTCTCTTCAAAGTTCCATGCAAACATATTTGTAGGTTAAATTATACAACTCTTTTTTTTTTTAAAAAAAAAAAAACTAAAATGAGTCTCTAAGCTTTAATTTTTTTTATTTGATTATTATATATGATAAAAATATAAATCTTTTAATATTTTATTTAGATTTTCATGTTTCTGTCGATTTTAACTAGGAGATATAGTTTGATCTAAATTTTAATTTATCTCTATATTTTTATAAATTACATTACATCTTGAACCAAATAAAATTTTTAACTAAAATACATAGTTAAGGATGAAAACTTTTATTAAACATATAAATTATTGAATAAAAAATGTAAATTATAAAAATAATTTACGTGAAAATTAAAAAAATGAGACGTTTCTAAAACATCCTCTCTTTTTCTCCATGGACAAAAAACAATTCTGAATTTTCTGCTCACTCTCCGTAAATCTCTGTCTTCAAAGGAAAAAAAAAAAAAGGTTTCCCATCAGTGCGCACCATTCCTGCATCCAGCCAGTGAACACAACATAGCTTTAACTTTTATAAAGCACCATCTGAATGCGCCTCCTGCTTCAATGACGTCTTAAACTTCCAATGTATGATATGATGATGTGCAGCAGCACCCACCCTCTTCCTTAGACCAACCCCATCTCTTTGCTTAGAAATCCAAAATTCATACGACCTGGAGACCTTTGCTCTGCAGTTCGCTCACCTTTGCTATTCATGGTTTCTGTACGGTGTATGTTTTGGCTGGAGCCACCAGCACGTTTATGATAGTTAAATTAAAAAATTTAAAAACTCATTTAGTTTGATCTAAAATTAAAGATAATTTTGAGTGATTAAGTGCATATTTGCATATCAGCCACCCATATCCCCTGGGAAGAGAATAGCAGGGGAGGGCTCAGGAAACTTGTTGAATTTCTATTTTTTTCTTATGACATCGAATAACTGTTTGTTATAGAATATGGATATTTGTGATTACAATAGTTTTTTTCGTAGATTAATCGTTCTTTTACATAACAGAAGGGGAGGGCTCAGGAATTGGTACCTTTTTTCTTTCCCAACAATACACTTCAATCGATTTATTTTACTATGCAAAGCAGAAATTGCCAAGCTTTTGAGCATCGAATGTCTCTTTCAAAATTCTCATCCTCTTAACCAGGATCAGAGCTCAATGGTCCATGGATATCGCTATGAACAAGTGAGTGAACAGTGATCTGACAGTTACATACCTTTTATTTTGCAATTGACCATTGTATATCCACCCGAAAAAGAACTTATCATATGATAGCAAAGAAGAAGAAGAAGAAGAAGAAGAAGAAGAAGAAAAGCAAGCAAAGCCCGTTTAAGTTGCTAAAATGAAATAATCTATATATAAAATATAGAATAAATAATCAAATACATAAGTAGTTGTAAATCAGTGTATTACATATCCCTCATCTCAGTAAAAATAAATCTACCAGTCTACAAGAGAACCCATATGTAATAAATAAACCTTTATTCAACAGTATAGACAAACCAATAAATAATAGAACTCCTGAATCCCTCTAAAAATCACTCTCAAAAGAGTATATGTATAAACCCCATCGCAGTAATCTTTATATAATAACCCTCAGATCGCAAAAATCTAATGCCTCAAAAGAGCGAGCATGGACAAGAAGAGAGAGGAGCAGATAAGAGCCCCGGAAGTCCCAAAGGAATAAGAAGCAGCGCCCGCGCCAAATGCTGGTGCTGGCGCTGGTGCCATCTCTCCAAAATCCTGAGCAGAAACATCAACGCTAGCAAACATCGCCATTACAAGAACAGCAGCGAGAAACTTCATTGTGGCAAATTCCATTGAGCAGGGAATTGGATCTCGAGACACAAAAATAAAATCTTTCAAGAAATGTACTGAGGGTATATACCAAATCTTGAGTACTCAATTGTTGATCTCGATGGTGATGAGAAGAGAAGTGACAAGGAGGGTTTTTATAGAGTAGGGTACGTGTGGGTTTTCAGAAAGAAAACGTGTGGGGCCATAGAGAACGTGGACAGCTGGAGAGACACGTTGAGGGAGAGAAAACGGGAACCAGTTTGGGTCCAGCAAGAAAACGGCTGGTGGTTCGAAAAGTTTGATTTAGCGGGCACTTGTCCAAATTTTCTTACCCTGTCTTCGAAACCGTTAACCTAACACCAAGACAGTCCCCATACGGAACATTTAACGTAGTTAAAACGGAATGCCGGTGTGGGATTGGATTGCTGGGCTTTGACTTGGCAAAATGGGCCACGCATGCATCCCTTCTCTCTGCGTTAGTTTTTATATGTGATGATGCTAAGCTAATGGCAAATGAGGAGGACAACGTGATTTTTAGATCATAAGGTTTAGGAAATTGCTTTTCGGTTGTGGATTGTTACTGCAAAAGAGACTACTGAACTACTAAGATTGAGCTTGTTAAACTTGAGATAGGGTTTGAAATTGAATGATTGGGGACAAATAATCCCGATCTGAAATGTAATATTTCTTTTCGCTTTTATCTTGGATATTGTTTCCTCAAAGATGGTAAATTTCATTAACTAAACTACTATAAAAATAATTTAAAATGTATTTATCTGTAAGGTGTGGTACGTGACACACATCATAGAAAGCATGAATTTCATACTTTTCAAGAGGTATGTCACTTATCCCATCTCTTAAATAAACATACTCTAAGTTGCAAAGTATTTAAAAATAATATAATTTATATTTTAAAACTTCATATTTTAATTTAAGTTTTTAAATTGAGATAATTTTTTATATATTATCATAGCTTTATAAATTAAATAATTATGAGTTTGAATTTTATTATTTTCATTCATCATAAAATAATGTGAGCTTATAAATACAAGTTTCAAATTTAAAAATTTTTTACTCAAGAGAAAGTATTAGAAAATAATATAAATTATATATTTAATGAAATAAATTTTTAGATTAAAATAGTTTTATAAATTTGATTTTTTTTAAAAAAAAATAGAATATCCAAATTTCCAACGTAACTTGATTCATGAAGTCTTCGTCCCCTACGTATTACTCGGTTGACAGCCATTGAAGCCCTTCTTTTTTTCCTGCAAGTTGACAATAGAAATTTTCGTTCTAACTTCTGAAATAAAGAGTGCCCAATACTATCAACTGGTGTAAGAATATTCCAAGTTTTTTCTTTTGAAGCTTAGTTTTTCCCATAAAAAAATATTCTTGTTGCCAATCATCCTCTATTTCGTGAATGCCACATAGAAAAGATTACATGTAATCAAATTAATTCGTTTTGGACTGATTTGGTTAGTGTTGTTGACTAAAAGCGAGTAAAGAATTTGATTGAGAACTAACTCATAGATACATTCGGAATTTAATGGAGATCGATCGACCTCATTAAGACTATCCTTAAATGATGGCAATTTGTACGAGGTTTGGCTTAAAATCTTAAAAACTCTTACAAAACGAAGAACATTGATGGATTCATAAATACTAACGTACATAAAACAATCGGCACTTTGTGGAGCAAGCGAGTAACCAAAAAGTGAAGATCCTCACATTACACGCCATTTATTCCTTCAGTGATTAATATACACAAATCAGAATTCAAAATCTCAACGTGTTGCCAATATTACTGCATGCCCTCTTACTGCTCACGAAGTAACTTAAGGCATATAACTTAAGGCATGCCCTCTTACTGCTCACGAAGTAACTTAAGGCATATAACTTAAGGCATGCCCTCTTACTGCTCACGAAGTAATCCATCCATCGAAATCACCTTAATTAATACCTGCTGAAATGCTGCTCTTAGCTGCAAAATCAGTCATCTCGTGTCCTTCATTCGTCCAATGCAACTGCCACCCACTAGTTTTCTTCCTGTTAAGCCATAATATCGCAGTCATTGCAGTTAGCTGTTGTTGCTATGTATTTTACCAAATTGCAGGTGAGAAGAACGCCACAGTAAATTTAATTAGAATACATGTATTGAGATTGGTGATGTCCAAAAACTCAAGATGGTAAGGAAGGATTGAAGTCTTTTTGAATATTTAGATAGAGTACTCACACGTTCACTTTAATATTCATTTCCTCAAAGTTCACAAAGTTGATGATTGATGATAAACCTAATACTTGTAAAATAATTTTTTTTATGGGATTTAAAAACCCTCAAATGATAAAGTCAATAACTTTTATTAAAGGATTGTAAAAAATAAAAAAAAAGAGCCTTAAATTTTAACAAGTATATTTGTTTTTAGTTATGTAAGATAAATGCTCTAAAGAGTATAAATACTTTAGAGAACAGGAAAAATATGAACCATTTACCTGTGTGGTTCATAAGGTATATATAGCCTATGAACTTTGTCATGTTGCTTGAATAGAAGGATTGAAACGTCATCCCCTCTTAACAACATTGACAAGGGATAAATATCTCTTAGACGATATAAATGAAGGATATATATGTCTTACACAATATTAGTATATGAAAATATAGTAGGCCTTTAGGAGATTTTAATGCACCCGAGGATGTAGGGAGATGATCATTCTTGACTTTTAACACTTTATGTTAAAAGATATAAAAATAAACAAACAAATCTTCATGGCCCATCTAGGGTCTAAAAAAATTATTAGTTCTATATGTATTTAATTTGGAATGATTCCAGACCCAAAGGTGATAGGTCTGGTACCTTACCAGACTCATATCCACTTGGGTTCTACACGTAATTGAACTTAAGGTAGTTGAGTTTGATATTTTATTAGACCCACATGCACTTGAGCTTAGGGCGTAACTGAATCTAAGGATGTTGGGTGTAACACTTCGTCAGACCCACATGTACTTGAATTCAGTGCGTAGCTGAATCCAAGGATTCTGGGTCTGACATTTCATCAAACCCACATGCATTTGAGCTTAATGTATAGCTCAACCTAATACGAGACCCAGATGTTTCCTGGGTTTAACACGTTGCTAAGCCCAGTGATGTTGAGTTTGACATTTTGTCAACCTCATATGAACTTAAACTTAGTACACAGCTGAGCTCAAGAAGATTAAGTATGACATCTTGTTAGGTCCATATGTACTTAGATTTAATGAATTGAACCAAATGATATTGGACCTAGAAGTAAGCCAAACCTATACCATCTATGGTTGACATTCTGCCAAGTCTATATACATTATATTATTACTCTCCCTTACATATCAAAAATACATCGATACATAAGAGATATACATATATACGTATGTATCTATGAGTAAAGGAAATACTGGTAGATTTCTCAAGTGCACCAACTAAAACCAATTTTCCCTGATTCTTTCATGGACCAATCAAAGGCTAGAGGGGATGCATCATGTTAATTATTTCATTCGCTAGGCTTGATTAAAGGTTGTAATGGTCCGGGCCTATGAGCCAAATATTCATACCTAAGCCCACCCATTATTTGTCATGCCTGAGCAAACCAAAAGGATAACCCGCCTATGATTAGGTCTACATGACATCCTTTCACTTAGAAAAGCAGTGTGATTTGATTTTCATACTGTGCAAATAGTTTCCTTTATAGTAACGTAGAAATACGAGTGATGCACTTATTTATTTCATCACGAGGCTTTTTCTTACTTTGCAATTTGTTAGATTTGGTCGGGATTTGATATGAAAAAGAGTTAGAGTTATTAGGTCATTAAATTAATTTCAATTAGCGCGCGCGCGCGCGCGCGCGCACACACACACACACATATATATATATATATATATATATATATATATATATATATATATATTATTGATTTTTACCTTACCCGATTTGGTTGAATTAATCAGGTCATCATCATCCTATCAAATCATCCAGATTTAATCAAGTAAATATTAAAAACAATTCAAACTAAAACCCAACTCAAGTTAAGTTTATGAAATTAGCTCACCAAACAAAATCATGTTTAATAAGTATGACTTAAGATAATATGTAACATTGTTGAAACATAACACTATCTATATAAGATAACTTAGTGATCTCAAGTCTAAGGATTACTTGCACAACCGTCATGTGAGCCTTTCCACGAACACAAATGATATCTTCATATGAAATTCTCATGCGGGCCAGTCCGGTATACATGTCTTATAACAAACACCTTCATATTAGTTTTAAGTATCCCTTATACCTCAACTTATGAGAACAGTTGATTCATTTCATAAAGAAAAGAACACAATACATATGAGTATCTACAACTCTAATAAATGTTCAATATTTAAAAAAGCATCGACCATGAACATTTTAGGAATAATACTTTGATGCAATAGAAATCTCATAATTATAACAATTTTAAAATTTCCTTTCTAAAGCATTTTTATCTCATGGATTTTATCTTTACTCTAAATTCATTAATCAAATATTAGATTTATTAATATAATATTATATGAATATTAAAGATAAATTATTTCATTAATCAAATATTAGATTTATTAATATAATATTATATGAATATTAAAGATAAATTAAGCCTTTATTAATAATAAATATATATTTACATGAATATAATAATGCCATGTGTAACCAACTGATTGGCTACATGACATATTAAACTAACAATCTTCCATTTGCAATAAAGTCAATCAATCATGTATTTAATACCATATTGCTCCATATAGCATTAATACTTCTGCATGGATAGTAACTTAGTAAAAAGATCTTATAAATTATCTTTGGTGAATAATTTCTATATCTCTACATCTTTCATTTCATTGATTTATAAAATCAAATAGAATTGTTTAAATACTTGTTTGGATCATTGATGAGACATTAATTTCTTACTTATGCAATGACTCCATTGCTATCACAATACATGACAATTGGATCAACATTGCTAAGAACCAATCTAGTTCATTGATGAACTTTTTGATTTAAACAATCTCTTTATTTCATCAAACATGGAGGTGCACCTTTATTCAGTTGTAGAATCAGTTGTGCTCTCTTGTTTGGAACTCTTCCAATTCATAGCACTACCATTTAAAGTAAAATATATATTGACTGGTATTTACTATTTTTCCAACCAATTCATTTAAAACATCTTAATTCAAATAATTTTGAACTTTTAGTTTATCTTCTTCATTGATGGATCCTATAGTCAAGTATATGATACCATTTTCATTATATTTCTCTCAATTTAGGTCTTAGAATACATGTATTTGGAGAGAGATGTTCCATATAAAATAAATAGGAATCCGATCTTAGATTCTTCCATGCTAAGCTATTTTAACATCTAGTTTATATGCATGGATTAAGACAATCGAAGCAAACTTTTATATCTATCTGTATAGATCTCTATATCCAATACATAGGTTGCTTCTCCCAATTAATTTATGGAGAAATTCTTGAACAACCAAAACTTTACTGATTAAAGTAAGATATGTCGTTTCTTAACAATAATATATCATCTACATATAATATTAGAAAAACAACATTACTCCCACTAACATTTTGTAAACACAAGGTTTATCCATATTTTTTATAAAATCAAATTTGTTGATTATATCATCTAAATTAGATATTCCTGCTCCTTAAAGCTTGCATTATAAATTTATACATTGCTTTTTATGTTAGTCTTTCTCTCAAAAACTCACTTAGATCCATTGACTTTTATCCTTTTAGGTGGATCAACTAAGTTTCAAATTTGGTTAATATATGAAGTTCATAGCCTCAAGTCATTTCTTGAAATAAATATAATGTATTTCTCTCAAGTAATTGGTAAACTCATTAATTATGAGCAATATGTAATTCATAGTTTCCATGAGAGGTCTTTATCTCATTTATGCATGACATGTTCTATCAAATTATAGAGATTTTATGTTTCTTAAGGTTAAGGCTAAACATCCAATGTTTTAGCCTTAAAAATATATTTTATCTGGATGTAGTGTTCTAAAAGATATAGAGAATCTTCTTCTCTTTTAGATGGTCAAACTGAGGGATAAATTAAATGTCATCGAGCAGTTGTTAGCAACTCTTACTAGTACTTATGCTCCACCTCGTCGCACTCCTGATTCCGGTGAAGATCTGTCCCCATCTCTTTCTTCAGCTTTTATTACCTATATAGATAAATTGTATTTAATAATATTTTTTAAATTAATAATACAAATATTTTTTAATTTAATTTAGTTTTGTTTAAATCTGCTTTTTTATTTTATTTTTTAAATTGTAATGTTTATTTTAATTTATTAAAAAGTTAATTACATATAATACAAACGAAATTACCATCAGTTTATTATGTCGGTAACACACATATAAATGTAATTCTTCAACGGATTAATTATGTCAGTAATATGTATATAATCACCGATGGATTTACCATCGGTTTATGACATAGGTAACATTCATATAAATATAATTCTCCAACGAATTAGTCCCGTATTTAATATACCATAATCATCAATGAGTTTACCGACAGAATTATTACTGATATTTTGTTTTATTTGGCGCTATAATTCTATCGATAATTATATTCTTAAGAAAATAACCGATGAAATAAAATTCACAAACAATATATTTTTTAACGATATTTTTTCATCCATTATTCTATTAATAATTGTACTTCCGACAAAATCAAGCTTTAAACACCTATGAAATATTTTGTCGGTCTATTGCTATTTTGCGGTAGTGTAACTCTTACACTACATTGATTTATATATTATTGAACATAAAAATATGTGTAGAGATTGATTAAAATATAAAGAATAAAGAATTCGTGCTTTTATTTGCAATTATCGTGTAACAAGGATGATCAAGATGTCGAGTGATTTAATGCTAAATAATTTTTAAAATAATATTATGAATATTAAATTGTTTCCTCGACTCATTTTATTCAAATATTGATTTATTCCTAACAAAAGACATTCAAGTATAATTATTTGTTTAAAATAGAAATTAATATATAGGTTCTTTTCAATATACAAACTTCGAAAATAAAATTTACAAAAAAGTGTCTAATATGAATTTCGACATCAAATTTAAAATTATAAAAATATTGGTTAAAAAATATAATCTATTACTAGTAATAGAATTATGGATTAAAAACACTTAAACAATACAAATATCAAACAAAGCATCCTTCATGGATGATATGCATTTCATCATTGATAATTACAATATATGTTATGAAATTAAGTCAATGAGAATTAGTGTGTGTTAATCACATGGTTAGGGTTTCAAATTTAATCCATTGTGAGTTGGATACTCGAATCCTAGTTTAGTTTCCACTACCCTCGAGTATCAGACTTCATTAAAAAAAAAAAAAAAAAAACCCTGATTTCTTCATATAGAGTGGAGCCAAGAATGCCTTAATTTCTTCATATTGTTTTAGACTAATTAAAAAGTGTTTGAATTTTAGTTATATTTGCAACTTAGCCATCGAATAAATAATTTTGGATGGTTACTGATATTTAAAGTATAGTTAGCCATCGAATAAATATTTTTTTAATGAATTTATAGGGTTTTTTATGTAATTATGTTAGAATTATTTTGGATAATATTATAAAAAAGAAAATATTAAAAACAATAATTAAAATGACTACATAAGAAATTAAAGGGATTGCGAAATCAATCATATTTATGACATTGCAATATATGAATCTGACAATTGCTTTAAACCATAAAATTATTCATTATTATTAAATAATTTATTTCATTCATTCAAATAAAAAAAAAACAACGCGAATTGTGACATAAAAAATAACAATTAGTATATTAAAAATAAGGCGAGCAATATTTGTAGATCCAAAGTAATGGATTTGGAAGAAAAGGAACCACAAGGGTTGGGCCTTCCAATTCCCTTGCCCACCATAGCATTACAAGCCGATATATGTTTTAGTTACCAGACAAAAACTTATTGCTGAAAGCTGAAAAATGATTCGGACCTACGAATCCTCAAAACACAGGCCATTTCTCCACTGAGGTATATGGAAGATAAACATCAAATCTTCAATGTATTGCCAATGTCAATCACAAATCTGTACCTAACATCTGATTTCGATAGCCGCTCCAAGGCAGTGTTCACATAATCCATTGGAATCACCTCAACGTCTGCTGTTATGTTGTTCTTGGCTGCAAAATCAATCATCTCTTGTGTTTCCTTTATTCCTCCGATGCTACTACCACCCACTATCTTCCTTCCTGTTTATCCATAACAATAGAGTAAGTTGCATTGTTTATTTTACTACCATGCTAAATGAGGCTTAACTTAGATTGGTTGAGATATGTATGTACCAATGATAAGAGGAAACACTGGTAGCTCAAGTGGCTTCTCCGGCGCACCAACCAAAACCAGCTTTCCCTGAGTCTTCAACAGACCAATCAAAGGGAAGAGAGGGTGCATCGTCGAGACCGTGTCAATTATACCATCCATTGTGCCCATTGCAGCCTAATAGCGAACAGCAATAAGATTAGAAGACAAGCATATAGGAAAGAAGATTGAGTTTCTTTAATCAGTTAATAATGCAAGGATTGTGCTCTGCATCATGTATACCTGCATCTGATCGGGGTCACGACTGACCAAAAATGAATGAGCGCCAAGATGCTCAAGAGCCTCCTGCTTCTTTTTTGGAGAGGTACTGATCACTGTCACCTTGATCCCCATAGCTTTTGCAAACTTTACAGCTACATGACCCAGCCCACCAAGCCCGACTACACCCACATGCATACCTGGTTTGTCAAGGCCATAATATTTCAAGGGGCTATACACTGTAATCCCAGCACAAAGGAGAGGAGCACCGGCATCAAGAGGCAAATTCTCTGGAATTCGAATTACATAGTGCTCATCTGCGACCATAATGTCTGAGAAGCCTCCGTATGTGGTGGCTCCATCATGGTACTTGCCACCACTGGTGACTATTGTTTCTGGGCAGTAATTTTCGAGATCGTCATGACAACTATCGCAAGATTGGCATGATCCAACCATGTACCCTACCCCAACTTTATCTCCAACTTTGAACTTTTCAACCTTGCTGCCTACCCCTGTCACTTCTCCCACAATCTCATGCCTGCATTGTCAATCTTCTCATCATAAACTTCAAATGCATGTCCATGTTAGGAAACTAACTTTTGGTGAACTTAATATGTTATCCTAAATGTCCATTTATCAAATAAATTTTACACTGAAAAAAAAAACTCGTGATAAGATCATTTCCCATGATACAAGGATTCAGGTATATACAGCCATATATTTTGATCGTTTATCAGTATCAAAACGTGAACGAATAATTTTTAATTAATTCGTCACTCATCAGGGTGTTTATCACCATAATTGATCTTCGCTCTTCAATTCAAACTTGTCGTTATATATTTATATGATATCGGAGTACATACCCGGGGACAACAGGGTAGGAAGAGATACCCCACTCATTCTTGATCATATGAAGGTCCGAGTGACATATTCCACAGAACAGCACCTTGAATGCGACGTCCTTCTCTCCTGTTGCCCTGCAAGAGAAATTCTTTCTTAATACAATTCATAAAACGGGAGATATTCATAGGTATAGAGTGATCAATCGGTGGGGATAAAAAAAGAGCCCAAAAAAGCAGTTCAGAGATAAGAGATGGAACCTCCGAGAGAATTTGAAAGGAGAGAGGACCCCGGACTGGTCTCTTGCTGCCCATCCAAAAGCCTCAGTGGGATGCCCTTCCTGACAAGATTTTGCAGCCATTTCTTTTCCTCTGTTTTTGCACGAATTAAGTTGTGGATGGTAATGCTCATGTACAGGAAATGGTGCACCTATTTATAATGGTGGATGGTTAGCTATCTTACTGAAGGAGGCAGGGCTAGCGTACCATGTTTTAGGCAAGCCCCGAGAGAGAAGTCGTTGAACGCAACACAAAACTAAACTTCGGCCGAGATTTTTCTCGCGCATGCCTTTTGGACTCCTCCTCTTCCGTGTGTTGAATGGCCTTCTTCCAAAACAGTTGAGCAAGTACAATCATAGATACCATCAACTTGGACAAATTGTCATCCCAGCCTCTACGAGATAATTTTTGTCATAACATCGGTGGAGGTGTAATTCCTATTGATTTTTGGATAATTCTTTATGATATTTTATCTTTTAAGGTTTTAATATACATCTTTCATTTATTTTATTATATTATTATACTATGGTTTTTGTGTTGTCGTGGTCACTATAATTATGTTCATCTGTACCTTTTTTTTTTAATTGCGTTTAAATAGGTAAATAGATCTATTACCCGTGATTTTTTTAAGCATCGCAGAAGGTTCCGCTAAGCAGCCTTTGAAATCAAACAGTAAAGGTGGCCCGCAAGAAGGAACGAGATAGTAACGCCCGTGACCGAACTCTCCGTTTTTTTTTTCCTTGTAATTTCAGTTTACATTGCCGACGGCCTCGATCTTTCACTCTCACAATGATGTCACCATATTCAAGGAGGCCCCCCCATCAACTTGGAAAATGAAAATAGAATAAAATATAAGTCTAAGCTTAGAATTAGTAACGTTTTTATAATGCGGGTAAGATTCAATTATTTTTTTATGAATATAACAAAAAAAAAATCAGTCTGTAGTATATTATTTAATATATTATTAAATTCGATTTGGTGAATTAATATTAAATCTTTCTTATACATATTTTTATCTAACTCAAATTTAAAATTAAATTGTATAGAAGTTGTTTCAGTATAACCCAATCAACCTTATCGATAAAAAAAAATATAAAGATGAGATTGAGAAAAAAAATTAATAAAAAAAAATCTCAACTCAACTAATTATCTAGTCCAGGTTTGAAATTGAATCGAGTGGAAGTTGTGTTGATATGATTTAGTTGATTTGGATGATTAAAAAGCAACTCGGTCGATCGTTAAGATAAATCTAAAAATAAAATTTACAAAAAATAAAAAAAATTAAATTAAAAAAAAATTATTATTTATATCAACAAGGAATCTACATAAGTTTTCTCGGTATAGTAGGTAATAATTCCTCCACCGTTTTATATCTACAAAACTCACTCACCAAGATTTGAACTTGCATCATCTAAAAAAACCTATGAGATACATACTTTTTAAACTAAACATGGGTCTGTTTGATATAATTATTGTTAGTGTTTGCTCAATATGTTCTATAAAATTAAAACATTGATAAATATTAATGTATTTTGTGTATAAATGTTTAAAACAACTAAATAGAAAGTGAGATTCTTTGTATTCAAAATGGCATTACATGCCATCTTCATTTAATTAAACTAGCTAAATATCCCATTTTTCTTTTTAAACTAAAAAAATATGTATGCACAAATAACTTTTCCTTTTTAAATAATAATGTTATTGCACATATATTCGTTCACAAGATGCAGAACTTGGAGTTCAATCCTATTTGTTAGCTTTTAGTGCTCAATGAAAATAATATTCAAAATATAAGTCTATTCACGGTTCTATGACATAAAGAGTTTTGTCGTAGAATATGACATTGTTGATAGCCGATCGTGGAAATAAATGCTAAAATTAATATACATATGTGTATGTTCAGATCAGTTTGCACATATTTTAATTGAATTCTGAAATTAATGATTATGTAAACTTATAGTGATTATCATATTAGTAATCATAAAACTTAAATTTAAGACCATAAAAAAACAAATTCTTTAACTATAAGTTTTTACCACTAAATCACCTATTGGATAATTCTAAAATTGATATTTAAGATCTATGAGTGTCGTCTATAAAACACTTTGATCACGTCATGCAAGTGGTGCTATCATAGTATATCTAATTATGGAAAAATGCAAAGGTTATCCAAATAGAAAGGATGTCTGATATAATTCCTGTTTCTGTGTTTACATGTTTTTAAAAATATTGTTGACTTGAAAAAGAATATTAAATTAATATTTTTTTAATAGTTTTAATATGATAATGTGAAGAAAAAAACTGAGAACATCCTTTGCTACTGATGACAATGAAACTCAAAGGGTTGAAGATTCTCCAACGAGGTGCTTTGAAAGATATTATGTAGGATTTGTTTTTTTCTCCCTTTCCTTTTTCAAGATTTTCCGTCACAAAAGTCAAACTGTTTGCGAAGGTTAGTGTTAACATAAAATGATCTAATTGTGGTGATTTATCTCATATGTATACACACACACACACACTAGAATCCTAGCTATTCATTTATTTTTAAAAAACAGTGAAATGAATATGATATATAGGAAACATGAAAGAATATCAGTCCTTGAGGTGTTGTTTGGGGTACTGGAAAATATTGATTGAATTAGATTAAACAATTAATTATACTGTTTAGTGTTTTGTATGCATTAGACTGAACTAAATAATTTATTTTATTTTGTGTTCGGTAGGTTTTAGATAAGACATGACATTTATGAGGCCTAGACCAATCTAAGTTTAATAAAAAATAAAAAAAGAATTGATCCAACCTGTTTCAATCAAAAACTTCGGTCGACTTGCAACTCGAACAGCCTGAGATAAAATACTGGTAAAAAATTCATTGATTTTTTTGAATTATTTGATTAAAATAAGATTGTTTTGATTATTTTTTTTTAATTATGACCAACTCGGGTTGACTCTCCTAACCCGAGATAAACTGGACAATTAACACACAAAATTAAAATAGTAGAATCACATTGCTTATGAAATATTTGGTGAAATAATATAATTTGATTTTGTCGCGCTTTGAAAACATAATATTTAAATAATATTATGTTTCATAACTGCAACCTTTAAATTAATAAAATTTTAATTAATGTTACGATTCAAAATATATTGGTGTGTGTTATAAAATGCTCTATATTTGCCACAATAGAATGAGTACTAAAATCCCAACAGACAACATTCTAACAGAAAAAAAAACCTGCCCAAACAAACTTAAGTTTTGGATTTCTTCAATTATGTCCCTAATTGACTATCAAACTTTAATATTTATACAATTAAACCCCTAATTTGACCAAATTAACTCTTAAAAATTATAATTTGACTCTTAAACATTAATTTCATCCAATTAAAGCCCAAATTGACTTAAAAATTAATTTTTCTTGCAATCAAACTCTCTATAAATTTAATTAAACCTTCAATAAAATTTAATTGAATCTATAAACATCTGATTTTGGACATTTCTTTCTCAAATTAAATTTTCTTTGTCAACGAGACTATCATCAGTCAACAATATACTGTCAAATTTCAATCTTTGTATTTTCAAACCTTCTCAACCAATTTTTAGTTATTTTCTAGGCGCTCTAGCATCCTCTTCTCATTGTTATATTTTTTGGTTTTCTTCTGAATATATATATATATATATATATATATATATATATATATATATATATATATAACTTTTTTGTATTTTTTTCATTTATTTTTTTTGTGTGAAGACCTAAAAATAGGTAACAACAAAAACTTTAAGTTTAAAAAACACCTCGACCCGTGACCTGGGTCTTACCTTGGGTTGACCCTCGATGTCAGTTTCTTAAACTATAATGATAATAATTTTTATATATACGTTGCTTTGGGTCAACCCGGGATGACCCTTCAAGCCCATAACTCATGCATTGCTTCAGGTCGACCTCTAAGTTGGACTTTAAAAATATGATAATAATCACTTACATTAACCTAAGTCAACGGTCAACTAGATTTATGACTCGGGCTTTCTCTTAGGTTAACCCTCAATTCTGGTTTTAAAATTATAATAATAATTATTTTTATCTTTACATTGACCCAAGTCAACGATCAACCCAATCAACGACATGGGCCTTGCACGGGGTCAACCCTCAAGTTAGAATTTAAAATTATGATAATAACCATTTATATCCTTACGATGACCTAAATCAATGGCCAACCAGACCCATGACTTGAGTTTAGCTCTAAGTCAATTCTCAAGTTAGGTTTTAAAACTATAATAATAGCCATTTTTATCCTTAATTTGACCCAAGTCATTGGTCAACTCGACCCGTGACCTAAGTTTTGCTTAAGATCAACCTTCGAGTTGGGTTTTAAAAATTATTTTAATAATCAATTTTATCTTTACGTTGACCCAAATCAACTTAGGATAACCCTAGTGTAAAGAATTTGATAAGCTTGTCCTACTCTTTTTTGTTGGACAAAAATTTCACAATTATAACAACTTTGGACACGACAAAAATTAATTTTGATATTGTCCAAAGATACATCAAACAACTTCACAAAAAAATTATTATGTTTCATCTTTGTCCAGCATTCGAAACATTACCTGCACGTTATTTGCTTAAATCATATTGTCATTTGAGTTGAAAAAAATATACATCATATAATAAATATTCATCGTTACATTTTGATTTACACATTAATGAATGGCTCCATTCATCTTTCTCCAAATTATCCCTTCAATGTTGCCAGCAACGAATTGCCATAGGTTAACAGTAATTTCCTGGTCAATTTGGCCCTCTTTAATGATTTTTTCCTTTTTCGTAGAAGGCAACAAGAGCAACAAAACCACTCGTGCTTCACTTGTTGGCACTCGATAATTTATATAATCTCTCCAAAATAAACGTGTTTTCTTAAGAATTCATCCTCTCACTCTAAATAGAATACACCGACCGACAATTTTGGGACAAAGTACAAATCAATATAAAGCTATATTGGCATTTACTAATATTAGCATAGGAGACCATTTTCATTGTCTTAGGTCTTTTTTTATTTTTTGAATACATTTCAAGTTTTTTGTTTTTATTATTTTTTTAATTCCTGAATATTAGGTTTAATATAGACCATCTGTCTAGTGGGAGAGTAAAAAAAAAAAAAAATTGAAAAGGCAAAGAAATTAATATAATTTCAATTTAATACTTGATTGAACGATAAAATCTAAGTATTCCTAATTTCCTGATGATACTCAAGGCAATGAGCCAAATATCATTTCCTTCAAATATTCATTTATATAAATCTAAAAAAACCTACACAATTTATATGTTATATTAGCCATCTGGCCCGCATTACGCCGATGATCAGATATTTTTTTTCAATAAAAAAAATAATATATACAGCTTTTCCGACATGTTTCTATACATAAAAAATTCTAAGTTCAATCAAAAAGCTGATGTATGCTTGTAATTAAATAAATCAAGAACTATGTGTGTTAATAAATAAAAAAATAATCATTAATGATAAATAAAAATAAAAATTGAAAAATCAAGAGACATATATAGATAAAGATATATGACCTTGCAACACAGACTTTTATCTCAGTTATGTTTAATAACTTTGTTTATCAAAATAAAAAATTTATTTAATCAGACGATAATAGAAATAAACACACGTGAAATTGATTGAAGGTGTGGCTGGGGCGCATACTGTGTTTTTTTTTTCTTGTGTTTCCTGGCAACTATCTGGCATTGGACGTATTGGGATCTAGAAATATTTTGTGATGAAGTATTGGAATCTAGAAATATTTTGTGATGAATGTACAAGAAAATAATTTTTATCTGGCATTAGATGTATTGGGATCTAGAAATATTTTGTGATGAATGTACAAGAAAATCTTTTTTAAATCTGCCCAAGATCTTTGGAATTCATTTATTTATCTCAAGAGTGGCTTGTTTTGGGTTTGATGCTTTTCATGTAATAGCATGTATAGTATTGGTATTAGGTTTCCGAAACACATACATATAGCGAAAACTATAAATTTAAAATTTTTTAAGAGTCTCAAGGATCCTGTTGGACAGATCTAGGATTATTTAGGGTTTATAAAAAAATTACCTCACGATAAGATTTTTTCCGACTTTGAATAATTGTTTCAAGGTTAAGTTATCACAAAATGCAAGTCATCTAAATGTCCAGTCTCTAATAGTAATCCATACAAACCATTAGTGAGAAATCTCCTAAATCCTTTTAAGAGAGAAGAATTCTATACCTTTCAGTGCTAGCTCTTTTCTTTTGTGTTTTATGTATTTTTGTATTGTACTCTACTCACCTTAGAAAATCAGAGGCATAACTTTCTATATAAGAAAACCTAAAAACTATATAAATTGCAAAGTATCAATTTGCCCTTTAAATAATATCATATATATTATTTTAGGCTAATTTTAGAAATTTATTCAATAAAGTCCCTACTTGATTTTTCTAGGTCTAAAATTGTAATTCTTTATATAAATTACGCTTTAGTCCTCAATTTCTAAAACTTATTTACAATCAATCGCACATGATTAATCATCTCATTTTAATTTCTAACTAATGGTTCTTATGTATGTGACTCATTATGTTCCCTAATAAGTTAGCCCAAATATAAATTATAATTCTAAATGAAATAGGATTAAATAAATTAAACAAATTAATTAATTATCAATTCACCAATTATTTTATTTATATTTGAAAATCAAGTACAATGTCTAGCAATCTATCATGATCCCTCAAATATTAAGAAAGTCACAAGTGGTTTGACTTAACCTTTCAGTGACTAATTTATCAGAAAAATTATTATTCATTCATCAACAATGTTCTGATTTAGATATTATAGTATGGAGTGTGTCTACTCTATCAAATCATGTTTGTTTAAAACACCATACTTATTGATTCATTGAATAAGATTTAAAACTCTTTTCAAATCTCATTTCGCATTACCCAAGGATTTACAATTAATACTATTTAAAAACATGTGGGATATTTTCTTCAATTCACCTAGGGTGATAAATACTTTTTTAATTACTTAAATATCTTTATATAGTTCATGTTATACCTAATATTTACCCATTTGTTACCCTTGATTAAGATGTGTAGCAAAATTAAAATATAATACTCTCTATATAAGATAACTTAGTGATCTCAAATATAAAGATCATTCACACAACATTCATGTGAGTTTTTCCATGAACATAAGTGATCTCTCTATATGAAATTCTAATGCATGTCAGTTTAGTGTACACGTCATCCAACAAGCACTTACATATTAGTTCTATTTATTCCTCATACCCCAGCTTAATTATAAGAACAACTACTTCCTTTAATAAAGGAAAGAACATAACATGTATCAGTTTTAACAACTCTAATTAATATTCACTCTTAATAGAATATTGACCGGGAACATTTAGAAACAATTCTTTGATGCAATAAGAATCTTATAATTATAACAACTTTATAATTTTCTTTGCAAAACATTTTTGTCCCTAGAACTTTATCTTTACTCTAGATTCATTAATCAAATATTATATTTATTAATAAAATATTTGATGAATATTAAAAATAAACAAGCCTTTATTAATAAATTAAATATATTTATATGAATAAAGTCAGTGTCACATGTAACCAACTGATTGACTATATAGCATATAAAAAACACTTGGAATAAAACACGGGGTTTACATGCTAGCATGTTTGACCCATTTAGTAAGGGCCCCATGCTTGGGCCTTTTCTTTCCATGTAGACAGGGAAAATGACCCCAATTTTTTTAAAAAATAGAGTAAGGTAACGTGTCTGATTTTGCTCAAATTCCGGCCACTATAGTAGCCAAAAAATCAAGGGTAATTTTTTTTACCTAAACACTTATTTTTAACTTAATTTTTACTCAAAAAAACCATAAAAACCTTGTTAAACCAAATTATGGCCTCAAGAATCCCTAAAACCAAAATCAACCGGAAATTAAAAAAAAATTCTCAATAGAAACTTCCCTCATCATATAAAATAATTTGACATAAAAATAGACTATTTTAGTAGCTAGAATCAGTATTAACATTAATTTTTTCTCTTTACTACTGGAATCCATTAACTTTCTCTCTTATCTCTCAAATCATGAACTAAAAAAATAAAGTTTTAGATCAAGATTGATTTTTCTTTTTAAACTTCAAAAATTGCTAATTTTACAATGAGTACTAGGATAAATGGATAATGAAATGTATGCGAGTTAGCAGTGAACTAATAGTGAAAGGGTATTACAAAATGTAATACTTGTCTTAGTGTGAGTTTCTTTACCTTTTAGTTTTTATTTATAATTATAATGTATAACGTATAATAATAATAAAAAGACAAAAATCATTATAAATGTAAATTCGTTATTATATATATAATAATTGTTTTTACCGCCATATACTACAGTAACTCTTATCTTAATGTGAGTTTCTGTCGTATAGTATATGTAATTCGTAATTGCCTCCAGCAAAGAATTCAAGTATGTATCTTATTTTGATAACTCCGTGTCCTCCTGAGTTTCTTTGCTTCTACCAGCAAATGCCAGGTGGTTGGAATTTGGAAAGCTAAGATGTTCGCCAATTACTGTTCTGACCTATTTTTTTCTTTCATTTTACCTGTTCGGGGCATTTCTTTTTTTATTATTATTATTAATATAATATCTCGATTAATTTTATAAATTTTAAAATTAATAATTATATAAATTTTTAAAAATTATTATATTAACAACTACAAAATTCAAATCTAAAATCATAATACTAGAAAACCTTTTTAGTCTCAACATGAGACCAGGGGCATTTCTCTACTTATTTCTTCGCGTTGCGGGGTTCTCTTTGAACGAGCTAGCTAGCTGGCCTGGAATGTTGCCATCCATATATATTTATGGGAATTTCACAATCCGGAACCTAACTCTAAAAAATTAATTAAGTTTGCGCAATTTGACTTGTTGTTCATCCTTCATTAAAAAATAAAAAACGGAATTGATCCAATAATCTGGGCTGTTCATCGGATCTGGATTAGATTCGATGCTTGTTAATTCACAGTATTTAAATAAAATATAAAAAAATACCCCACTAAATCGTAATCATTAAATTATACCGATTTCGGTATTATATGTTTTTTCCCCTATTTTTCGAACCTTCGGCTCGTTTTGTGACGAAAAGAAAAGGTCAATCAAAGAGCACCGCCGAGATGAATGGAGCACCGACCTTGCCTAACGTCAAAGAGAGTCCAGATGGGGGGACACAGCATTCACCAAGAGGATTGCCAAGAGCTGAATCAAATCCAACAATATTGTAGCTAACTCCTGTTTGTTCCCTTGATGCTCAAGGCCACTAAGGAGCACTGGGGACGAAAATGGGTTGCTGGCCATTGAAAATAAGCTGTGATATTCGTCTTCTTTTTTTGTGACGATTAACCCATATTAACTTGGTCATGCTTTAAAAATTGAATTTAACTAGTAATTAACTTCCCGTGTAATTCAAAATTCATCGCACCTCTCTCAATAAAAAGAAAAAAAAAAAGAAAAAGCTTTCCATTAATTAAAAATGCTAAGTTTTCGCGTGGCCATATCATTATTGGTTGTAAACGAAACAAAATTGGATTCTCAAAAAAAGAAGGAAGGAAAGAGAAGTCCTCTCCTGTCTTAACCAACAAAGCACGAGACTCGCTCAAAACAATGAGCTTTGCCACTAAGAAACAAAAAATTAGCCTCTAATTTATAAGTTTGACCTAAATAAGTGCTAAAAAACAGATGTTATCTTCCGAGAACAGCTCAACCAAACCCCTACATATACCCTCCACAATGCCATCAATATTTCTCAGGCTGCAAACTCCATACCAAATTAAGGCAGGTTCGGCAAAGTTTTTTTTGCCGTTTATTCGAGTTTATTTTGCCGTTCACTGCCTAAAGAAAAAAGAAATGGAAATGAAGAAGATTGCCTGTGCTATCTTATTCGCTGCTGCCTCCGTGAGTGCAGTCATGGCTGATGAGGTTGCTGCTCCTGCCCCATCACCAACAAGTGGTGCCTCAGTTAGCTTGCCAGTAGTTGGTTCATTGGTCGGTGCCTCCCTTGCTTCACTCGTTGCATTGTACTTGCAATAAACTGCTCAGCACTCAAACCACAAAGGAAGATCGAGAGGGGGGGAAAGGAAGGAGTTAATTTTGATCAAGATGGAGGAGAATAAAAAAAATGTACCAAGATGTACTTCTAGCTGATTTATTTAGTTAGAATTCCTTTTTCCATGCAAAGAATTGGGGTTGGTCTATTCTCTTTCTGATTGGCTTGATTCTTATTTGATCATATGTTATAAAGGCAATAAATAACCTCTTGTTGGAGGCTTATTATTAATTTGTGGCGTATATCATTTTGGATTAGTACGTGAAGCTGGTTCATAAATTTTTCTGCTGAATTTCTCTCTATTTTTATGTCCATTTTGAGTATTGGGTGAGTGGGCTGTGGACCAATGGCTATTGCTTTCATTTGCTTCGATTGATCACTAAGATACTCTTTGTTTTTTTTTTTAAAGAGTGTTTTTTTAAAAAATAATTTTTTTATTTTAAATTAATTTTTTTTAGTAATTTTAAATCATTTTAATATGATAATATCAAAATTAAATTTTAAAAAATAAATAAAAATATTATTTTAATATATTTCTAAATAAAAAAATACTTTAAAAAATAACTACAAACACAATATCAAACAATCAATCTAAACTAAATATACTTACATGTATACAATCACTGCGTTTTGACAAGTGAAGTGGGCCAATTCAAATTATTTTTTTTTTAAAGAACAAGTGTTACTATTTCTGGAATTGTCGGCATGTGTGGAACAAATTACTATGCCCTCCATTTTTAGATACTCAGCCAGGTATCGTTAATGTATATGGATTCCAGAGGTTTTTTGCACTCTTAACCTTTACTTAACTCTCAATTCTATGATGCAATTTTACAGGGAAAGAAGAAATAATACCTTCAAAATCTCAAATTGTACTTAGAAATGAGATCAAGATGGAGTTAAATGTAGGGGGCAATAACAGGAACATGGCATCAATTTTCTAATTATATATACCTGCTTAATATACATACGTTTGCTGGAAAGATAGGAGCTGTACGTGGACAGTGATATTTATATCATGTAGCATATTCTTATGCACGTGTTGTGCAAGGATGGGCCTCTGGTCGGGCGAGGGCTCGCTTACAGAAGGCTGTGCTTTTGCCTCTCTGACATCTTGTCGGAAAACAAGGAATATCTGTCACTCGTTTCATAAACAAAAGAGTTTACATAACATAGCGTGGCATCATCAACTATCCACACGAATGACAATCTGCTGCACACTGGACTAATCTTGTTACACAAGTGCGATCCATGCACTGGGAGCTGAAATGGGGTCGGCAAACAAGTCTCCCTATTAATTACAAGCTCTGTTAATAACTCACACTGCTCTACCAGGCAACTCCATATATATTTCTAGTGGTATATTGCACAGCTGGAAGTTTAAAAAGTTATGGCCTCAATGAAGTTATCTCTGCTTGCTTCTCTTGTGTTTGTTGCAGTGGTTTGCTCAAAACTCGCAGTCCTTGCTTATGATGATGTTTTGGCTCCCATGCCAGCAATGGCTACGGGATCAGCCGCCGGCTATTCGGCTTCGGTTGCTGCCATGGGTTTTTCTCTTATGTTTTATGTATTTGAGGTGATGCCGCATTAGATTTCTCGTGGCTAAAATTAATGTATGTTTGTGTACTATAGTGACTACTTGAGTGTATTTTAAGCAAAATAGTATATCAGCACTCGCCGTTGGGTAATCAAGTACTAGAGTTCTTGATTATTGTTTTGTTGTTTACATTATTAGGATGATCTCCTGATGCAATTCGAGAGTTCTAAACTAAAGTCTACCACTGATTAATATTGAGCAAGGATTGCTCACAATCTCTCCCATATATCTAAGCCAAGATTAGAAGATAAAATTGCTCAGACTGGAACATTAGTGACCAGAGGAACACATGGAAAACGAGAACCAAGTCACCGGTATCTGGTAGAATTTTGCAGCTGTGTTAAAACATTAGTACGATCTTCTTATCTTATGGCTTTTGATTTATTATAATTCCCCCCACCTTTTATGGCTTTTCTTCATAACCCAAGGGAAAACAGCATTTAGTCTTTTTCTTCAGGAAGAAGAAACTTGGTATAAAAAGATGTTTTGAAAGTTATTCGAAAGTTTTTGATTCTCATATAATATAGAAAAAGCACTTTAAAATCACAGAATATCATATACTTTCGCAACCGCAACCACATGCATAGATTATCAAAGTAATTTCACAAGCACAGGCACGACTATAACAATCACACATGACACATCTAACACCCTGCCACAACTAAAAGAGATTTCCCTTGGCCACTAGAAACAATTTACTATTCATTAGAATGAAATGACGTATTGGCATTTCCAAAAAAAAAGAAAGATGCATTATTCGTTATAGATATGTTTGAATAGTTTTTTTATTCAATATATTTATAAATCAAAAGACTACTAGAAGGTAAGGAAGGGTGAATTTGTCTTTTTATTTTTTAATATACAGTAACAATATTACATATATGACTTTATGATCAAAAGAAATTAAGTTATTATTGGCATCTTTTTAGGTTTTTTTGTAATTTTTGATTTAGTAGAGAATAATAATGTAATTTATTATTTAATTAATAATTTTTAAATAAAAAAATTGCTAGCACCTGGAAGGCACTGCATGCTTTGAGTGACGTTTGTAATGCTTTCTAATAATGAAAAATATGCTATTGCCATCTCTTTCGTTTCTTCATCATGTTTTATTCTTTGATGAGTGATACATGTTATTTAAAGGTGGCTGAATCATTTCTCTCTTCTACCTCAAAAAATGAACTCATATCTTTGTTTTTGTTAGTTTCTTCGATTCAACTTTTTTAGTTTTGATTTTTAATTTTCATCATATTTTTTGGTTAAAATTTTGTTTGTTTTTAATATAATATTTCAATTCTAATTTTCATATATAATTTTTTCAATCCAGTCCTTTTATTAAAAAAAATTTCTTGGTTTTTTTGTCAAAATTTATGTGGTTTTCAATTTTTTTTCTTTCAAATCATGTTTATGATTTTTTTGAATGAGAATAATAATAATTTCAATTTGGTCCTTCTTCTTTTCATTTCTTTTTTTCCTTTTTCTTTTGTGTTAAAGTTTTTATAGTTTTTAATTTTATTCTTCAAATCAAGTTTATAATTTTTGTTATTTTAATAATAATAATAGTGACGGTGATGATGTTGAGAGGAGTGGGAGGAGGAAAGATAACAGTACTATTATTAGTATTAATAATAATAATAATAATAATAATAATAATAATAATAATGATGTTGTTATTGATGATGATGATGATGATAGTAGTAATTATAGTAATAATACTATAACATTATTAATAATACTATTAATAATAAAAATAATAATTTATTATGATAATGATAATGATAATAATATTAATTTTTAGTTTTTTCTAAGTTCAGCAAGATCAAACTTAAGAAGAAAAAAAACTCCGTAATTTTTTTTAAGTACCAATTATAAAATCTATCAACATCCTCTTAATTTAAATATTCACTTTACTAATTAATATAATACTTTCCCTACTAACATTGTAGAATTTATTAAGGGGTTTACAACTTTTGTCAAAACAGAATAATACCCTGCTCCTCCACAACAGTCATCTTCATTTTATGGAGCACTAGCAGATTCTTCAGAATCTGAATTGACTGGTCCCGTAGAGAAAGCTAATATAATGACAACTTGGGCCATTTCTCATGGTGACGGGCACGACGCTAGTTGAGATAATAATTGAGTTTTTCGTGCTAAAAATATTGACTGGTCTGTATAATTAAGGATTTCTGGAGAGCCAGTCTTGAACCGCTTGAGGTAAAAATATTGACTGGTCTGTGTAATTAAGGATTTCTGGAGAGCCAGTCTTGAACCGCCTGAGGTAATAATTGAGTTTTTCGTGCTAAAAATCGTTGGCATAATTGTTGGTATTGGTAATGAGATCCAGGTTGTGTAATGAAATAATCCCAACTAAGAATCCATGCAATTTTGAAGGAGTAGGCAAACATCAAAGTTGGTTCATACGAGAGTTCTTGCAGGAAATAATTAAATCGAAACCTTGTTTTGCTAATGCTGGAAAAATTCTCTAGTAATTCAATAATAAACGATAATAATTTAGAAGACCTCGATTTAATTAATACCCAAGCATAACAAAAATAGAACAAGATGTTCATAAGTGGTCAACACCTAAAGTTAAAAACAAGAACAATTTATCGAATTATTTACAGATTACACAGTGAAAACTACTGAAAGAGCTATAGCTTTAAATCAATCTCTTGAAGCAATACAGTTGCGCGCTATCAGCACAAGCCATTAAAAAACACATACAAAATGAACATAAATTTCTACACATGGGAGCCGTACAAAGAGGAATTAAACCACTATTTAGACTAGGACCGGATGTTCCAATGGAGATGCTAGATCATTATTAGGAATCAATGAGTGAAACCCAGGAACAGGAGCAGCCTACTGTACCTGTTTTCCAAATTATACAGTAGCTCTAAATGACCCAGAATATGAATTGGATGGACAATACAAGAACAATCGAGTCAGCTATAAAGTAATGAATACAGCAACAATAAATCCCAGAGTATCTCCACGAGGACAGACCGTATTATTAGAAGCAAACCATGAACACACTAATACTTTTGTTCCAAAAAAAATATTTTCAACCTCAACAACAACAACAACAATATTACTTATTAGTATTAAGAAATATATATGTATTTATCTTATTTTATTTATTAAAGGTAGAAAAATATTTTCAATTTGGCCTATATAAATATCTTTATATTTAGGTTAAAGTAACACTTCAGAATATATTGATTAATAAAAACCCTAGCCTCCTTCTTTTTTATGTTCATATTCGTTTTGCGTTAATTTGGATTCCTTTGACATAGTATTAGAGATGATTTCATAGAATGAAACTTCATCTCAAACACAGGTTTCACGGATCCAACTTCGCAATGAGTTGGCTAGGGGTTTCCAGGGGGCAGCGCGCCCCCACTAGGGTTCAGGGCAAAGCGATATTCGTTCTGCTTCTGTTTCTTGGAGTGATATTCATTCTGTTTCTACAAATCTAATATTTCGTTTTCTCTTTAGTTTCTGCTACTTGGTATTTGTGTTCTGTTTCTGTAATTTTTTTGTTTTGAAGTAATCGTATAACTTTGAGAAAATATTTATTTAATCTCTGCGATATTTGTTTACTTTCTGCAATTTTGTATTTTGTTTTTCGCTACTTTTGCATTTTGGTTCTTATTGATTGTTGATTATGACTATTGAAAGAGATGACTCGCTTCAATCTGTGAGTGTGAGATTGGATTGAAAAAACTATTCGTATTGAAGTTATATGATGAGAAATTTTTTTAAAGGTAAAAAGATGTGACGATATCTTAGTGGAACTTATGTGATACCTAAGAATACTGAGAAGAGGGATTATGCTTTGATAGATGCATGGGAAGCAAACAATGCTAATATTATTACTTGGATTAACAATTATGTTGAGAATTTCATGGGTACATAGTTGGCAAAGTATAAGACAGTAAATGAGGTTTGGGATCACCTGCAAAGGTTATTCACACAATCAAATTTTGCAAAGCAGTATCAGTTAAATAATGGCATACGAGCTTTTTCACCAGAAAAATATGAGTATTCAGGAGTTCTATTTTGTTGTGAAAGATCTTTGGGATCAATTGGCTCTTATAAAATCAGTAGAATTAAAAGCATATAGTGCCTTTATTGATCGTAGAAAGCAGCAATGACTAGTACAGTTTTTAACAGCACTTCACAGTGATTTTGAAGGACTTAGAGGTTTGATTTTACATCATTCTCCATTGTCTTCTGCTGACTTTGTTGCCATTGAGTTAGTAGCTGAAGAAATACATATTCAGTCTTATTCTGAAAAGGGAATTCTTTCTGCTTTGAATCCTTTTGTACTAGCAATACCCTCTAAGCCATTCTCTAATCATTAAAATAAGCCTTATACAAGGGTTGCCTTTGATGAGTGTAGTTTTTATAAGTAGAAAAGTCATTAAAAGGCTTAGTGTCCCAAGTTGAGAAAACAGAATTAAGCTTGAAAGCCTGACAGTCGGTCACAATCTAATACTTAAAGACCACCTTAGGGATATAAACCACCACACAACAATACTGTAGTAGTGATTTCACCAGGCTCTATCACCGATCCTAGTACTCTAGCTGAGCAATTTTAGAAGTTTCTCTTCATATAACCATTATCCGCTTCTTCTTCCATGGGTCAGTTACCTTATAGTTCATCATGTATGTCACATTCTAAATGGATCTTGGATTTGATGCTTCACATCATATATCTTCAGACTCTTCATCCTTTACTTATGTGTCCCTTTCATTTTTTATTCATATTATGACTGTTGATGACACTCTCATGCCCTTAGCAGGTGTTGATTCTGTTGTCACACCTCACTTGTTTCTCCTTAATGTTTATCTTATTCTGAAACTCAGATTGAATCTTGCTTTTGTTAGTCAGTTTTGTAATTCTGATGACTATTTAGTCATTTTTTCCTCTTTGTTTTGTTATGTACAGGATCTGCAATCTCAGAAGCTGATTGGAACATGCCGTAGGGAGAATGAACTATATATTTTGAATGAGTTAAAGGTGCTAATTGTTGTTGTTGTTACATCTCCTACTATTGATTTGTCTTCTTTTTGTTTGAATCATTTCCCTTCTAGTTTTTATTTATGGCATTCTTGTCTAGGTCATGTTTCATCTTCCCGTTTGAAATTCTAGGCATCCACATGAGCTTTAGAAAATTTGCAAACTTATCATATTTCTAACTGTCGTGGATATAAACTAGCGAAAATTTTCACTTTATCTTTTAATCAAAGTATTAATGTTTCTTCTTCCCCATTTAACTTGATTCATTCTAATATATAAGGACCTACTCCTGTTGACATAAAAGGAGGGTCTCGATATTATATTTTCTTTATTGATGATCATACTCGTTATTATTAGGTCTATTTAATAAAACATCATTCTGAATTCTTTGAGATATAAAAAGCTTTTCAAGCTCTTGTCAAAACTCAATATTTTGTTGTTATCAAATGTTTTAGGTGTGATTTAGGTTGAGAATACATCTCTAATAATTTTTGTAAGTTGCTTTTCTTAGATGAAACCATTCATCAAACTTCATGTACAGATACTTATGAGCAAAATGGAGTTGCTGAAAGAAAACATAAGCACATTGTCAAAATTGATCGTTTTCTCTTGTTGTCTACTTCTGTTCTTAGTGAGTTTTAGAGAGAAGCTATCCTTATTACTGTAAGTTTGATTAATACAATTTCATCTTCTCATACTTTAGGTTTTTCTCTTTTTAAAAAGTTATATGGGTATGCCCCTGATTATTCCTCCTTTAGAGTTTTTTATTGTACTTGTTTTGTTCTTTATCCTTATGTAGAACACAATAAGTTGTCTGCTCAATCTGTTATTTGTGTCTTTCTTACAAATGGTGAAGGTAAAAAAGGTATTGTTGCTTTAATCTAGTAACGCAGAAACTTCATGTGTCTTATCATGTTGTATTTCTTGAGCATATACCCTTCTTTTCTATTACATGCACTACTCATAGCTTGATTAAATCTGATCTTATTCATATAAATCTTTTTTCATAGGATTCTGATAGTTTATCATCTCAAGGTCCTAGTACCTCAAATACCCATTCCCATGTTCAACAAATTTGTACTCATCATTATGTAGGTACGGACACTTTACTCTCTGGCACACCTGAAGTTCTATTCTCATCTACAATCTCCCAAGCTTCATCTGAGATTGTGGATCCATATTTACGTCAATTCATATGTATTTATAAGTCCACAAAGCTACCAAATTTTGCGTATTCTTGTTATTCTTCATCATTTACTTTCTTTTTTAGCTTTTATTCATTGTCTCTCTAAGCTTTCTTCCTATAAAAAAAAAGGCACTTTTTTATCCTCTTTGGCAACAAACTATGAATGAGGAACTTATTGCTTTGCATAAAACATATAATTGAGATTTGATTCCTCTAGTCCTAGTACGAGTGTTATTGGTTGTTGAGCAATACAAAGCTAGGTTGATTGCAAAAGGATACTCTTAACAATATGGTATGGATTATGAGGAGACATTTGCCCCAATTGCAAAAATGACTACCATTGGTACTCTTATTGTCGTAGTTTCAGTTCATCAGTGGCATATCTCTTAACTTGATGTTAAAAATATCTTCTTGAATGAAGATATTTAAGAAAAAGTTTATATGGCACCCCATCTTAATGGTTACATGACTCTAGATATGTTTGTAAGCTCAAGAAAGCATTATATGGATTCAAACACGCACCTCGTACTTGGTTTGAAAATTTTTTTGTTGTGATCTTGTTTCTTGGATTTATTTCTAATAGTCATGATTCTATTCTTTTTATTAAATGCATTGATACAAATCGTATCATTTTGTCTTTATATGTTAATGATATGATTATTACTAGTGATGACATTGATGGTATTTCAGTTTTGAAGATAGAGTTGGCTAAAAAGTTAAAAAAAAAAAAAAGATTTAGGTTGTCTTCAATATTTCATGGGTATTGAGGTAGCTTACTCACCTAGAGGTTACCTTCTTTCTCAGTTGAAATATGTTGTAGATATTCTTGAGCGGGTTAAACTTATTAATAATAAGACTTTAGATACTCTCACTGAGGTTAATGTAAGGTATTATTCTTCTGATGGTTTACCTTTGACAGATCCTACTTTATACCGTACTATTGTTGAGAGCTTGGTATATCTCATTATTACTCGTCCAGGTATTGCATATGTTGTTCATGTTGTTATTCAGTTTGTTGTTTCTCCTACTACCGTTCACTGGGTAGTTATTCTTTGTATTTTGCAATATCTTCGGGGTATAGTCTTTTAAAATCTTTTACTTTCATCCACCTACGTGCATACTTTGATGCTGATCATAGTAGTGATCCCATAAATTTCAAGTTTATTACTAGTTTCTGTATCTTTTTATATGATTCTCTTATTTCTTAGAAAGGTAAAAAACAATTTATTGTTTTTCAGTCTTCAACTGAAGCAGAATATCATGTTATCACATCTATTACTAAAAAGATTGTTTTGTTGCGTTAGTTACTTGCGGATATGGGAGTTTCTCTTTCTCATCCTGCTCTTATATATTGTGACAACTAGAGTTATATTCAGATTGCTCACAACTCGGTTTTTCATGAATGAATTAAGCATATTGAGATTGATTGTCATCTTACTCATCATCATCTTAAACACGACACCATTACTCTGCATTTTGTTTCTTCTTCTTTGCAGATTGTAGATTTCTTTACCAAATCGCATTTTATTTCTCACTTTTGTTTTTCTAGTTGGTAAAATCTTGATATTTGTAACTGCCACATTATGAGTTTGATGGGAGATTTAAAAAATATATATATATATATTTATCTTATTTTCTTTATTAAAAGTAAAATAGTATTTTCAGTTTAACCTATATAAATCTTTTTGTATTTAGATTAAAGTAACACTTTAGAACATAATGATTAATAAAAACTCTAGCCTCTTTCTCTCTTATGTTTGTATTTTGTGTTAATTTGGGGATTCTTTTAATAATTAGTAGTAATAGTAATAGTAACAATAGTTAGTAATAATTCATTATTTAGAATTGTATTTAATGGGGATTGAGTTTCACTATTTTTTAACTTATCGTATTTCATGTCTAATAACTCTAGTTACAAGTTTGAAAAGTTGATGTTGTTTGATGTTCTTTTTTATTATTTGTCTTTTTTTTTCATCGTTTAATATTAGTTTTTTAAAATAAAAAAAGCTTTATAGTTTTCTTAAATTTCTTTTACATTGCGTTAATATGATCACATAACTTACGCTACAAATTTTGCGGTTAACACAAGCTAACTCGCTTTTTATTACTCAACTTACATATCTACACTGCCATACAAGTTTACTTTATCCTGATTTTTTTATTTATTTCTTTATTCAAGTACATACTATCAATAGTTTTTGGACATATTTTTTTTTATTTTTATTATTGTTATCAATTTTTTTATTGTTTAACTAAAATAAAATCTATTTATGAAGCTTGATCAGGCTATAATCTATTTATGAAGCTTGATCAGAAATTAAAATCTGTTTTTTTTTTCGCAAAGAAAACGGGTCCAAAAATTTGTTTACATGCTTCGGAGTGGGTCTAGTTTCTGAGATGGTTGCTCCACAACTCCAAGCTCGGAGCGCAGATGTTGTAATGTTGGTATTCCCAATTAACACTTGGAGTTTATGGATCTCGTCCATTAATTTAGTTTCTATTTGTTTTTATATTTTAAAAATATTTATAAAAAAAATTAAAATTTTTATTTTTTTAAATTAATATCTTTTAATATTTCTATATTATTTTGATGCATTAATATTAAAAATAATTTTTTAAAATAACAAATATTATTTTAATATATTTTCAAATAAAAAATAATTTAAAAAACAACTATATATATATATATATATATATATATATATATATATATATATATATATATATATATATATATATATATATATACTCCCAAACAGATTTTCTAAAAAGTTGAAGGTGAATTTCGGAGAGGATTTGAGTAAGATGAACATAAGAACCGGGCAGGGACTCCAGTTTAATAACCCTAATCCAACAGATGGCCCACCCGCCACTTTATGCCAGACATTAATTTCTGCGGGTGTTTGGACCGCCTTTACATTTTCAAAAATTTTATTTTGTTTAATTATGTTATGTTAAAAATAAATTTTTAAAAATATTATTTTAATATATTTTTAAATAAAATTTATCTTATAAAGCACCAGTTTCTCAGACAACTTCTACTTCAACAAGTCCCATTCCTGTAGCCACCATCTCAACACCTGATTTCTGTTTATTACAAATCATTAGCCACTGCCACTACAAGATTTCTGGTGTTCAGAGGCACCAGCATGGCTTCCGTGGTGATCTCGCGTAGACTCCCTCTTAAGTCACTAAAACCCTCTCCTCCATCTATTTCCTCCCTTTTCATCTCCCATAGACCCCAAAACCACACCCTTGATTCTAAGTCCACTCTTCCTCAACGACCCTTAAACCCTAATCTCAATCTCTCTAATTACTTGTCAAGCTATCCTGCTGGTTCCTCCATTCTTGAACACCAATCAGATCCAAAACCCACAAATCTTACTCTCAATTTTATTAGATCACACTCATATTCAGGTACTAAAACCAAAGATCATGACTTTATTCGGTCAACAATGAAAAACCCTAGAATTTTCTCTGCACATAGTATTGGACAAGCCCAAAGTTCAGTTCAAAACCCTGGTTTCAAGCAAAAGGTTTCTATTTTTGCAAAACCCATGAATTCAAGTTTGGATTTTAAGTTAAAAAATCCTAGATATATTGGGTTATTGAACCCAAAGCACAGATATTTTTCAAGTTCAGGTTCATCATCAGATTCTGATGAACCCCAAGACCAAAGTGAGTATCCAAGCCAAAACCCTGATTTAAAACACCAAGAAATTGAGGGTCTAACTGTAGAAAGAGACCTCTCAGCTTTAGCCAATGAGACCAGAGAGGTTTTAGAAAGGACGATGAAGAACATATATGGTTTGAGCAGAGCTGTTGCTGTTCTGGGTCTGGTTCAACTTGGACTTGGAGCTTGGATTTCTTATGTTACTAAAGCGACACCAATGACTGAGGTGTCAATTCAAAGTTTTGTGGCATTCGGATTTCCTTTTACGTTGGCATTTAAGTTGAGGCAAACATTGAAGCCAATGCTCTTCTTCAGAAAGATGGAGGAGCTAGGTAGGTTGCAAATTTTGACTTTAACTCTTCAGGTTACTAAAAATTTGAATATCTTCTTTGTGAGGGTTCGTGGGGTTTCTTTCTTTTGTATTGCTGGGATGTCTGTTGGATTGTTGTTCACTCTACTGTCAAGATGATTTCTTCCATTTTGAATTTTTAATTGTCAGTTATCGTTATAAACAAATGTACTTCTCATGGTTGGATTTTCTTGAATGTTTTGCTTCTTTGAAGATGTAAAAGATTTACAAATTTGTGTTTGCTATACTTGCTATACATGTTAGAGATGTCCCAAACAGAAGGATCTGTTACGCTGGTGGCCATTTTGGGTACAAAATGTGCGGGTCATTTTTGGCCAAGTCTATTTCTGGCTTTGCTCTCGAATAAACCTCTTATGTGACAAATTATCTCTCTTAACCATTTTGATCACGAAAGTAATGATTTGATAGCTTTTAGGGAAATCTGAATGGCATCGACATTATTTGTAGCACTTCCAATTATGGGATTTATGCCTTGTAGCTCCTCTGGGATTCAATTTCAGTCTGTGTAGCTCATCTTCATGTGTGCATGAGTCTTGAATTTTTAGTCCTTGGACGTTTTCAATGGTTAATTTGATAGTCTCAGCTATTTTTCTACTCTTGCTTCATTTTCTCCTTGGCTTAGCTCTTAGGTGAGCTTTTAACTGCCACGAATTGAGGATAGATTCATGTTGTTGGTCAGGGGTTGTCCAAACTTCCAAACAGGTCCAAGTGGATTCTTTCCCTTTTTAACTGCTTGGCTTTGGACCGAACAGCTCGCTTTTGATTGCTTCCTGTTTTGCAATTCACTAACCAGAGAGAAAAGGGGCCTCCGTAAGTCACTCTGAAACGATATGAACAAGAGAGGGACGAGGTACTTGATAGTGACTGAGCATAAACGTTCGATTCTTGTAGAGACTGAGCAAAAACGTTCTTTTTTATTGAAAACGGAGCTCAAAGCCCTTTAAAAAAACCTTTGATTAAAGGAGGTAACTTAAACTCAATCATGTTGAAATATAAAATTGAATACAAACTCATTAGAGGGTTACTAATTGTCCAATGATCTGTATCAAGGGTGTTTTTTGACAAATCGAAGTTGGCTAACCAGTTTGCCGTTGCATCTAGCTTCACGAAAAGCACGTTACTTTAACTACTCACTCTCTTGTCAGCAAATCCTTTGCTTTGGATATCAGCAAAATTTACGTCAACTTTTTTTAGATTCCTGTGTTATGAGATTGACCACAAGCATGGAATCTGACTTTAGAATTAGCTTTCGAATACCTAAAATCTAAGCAAGCTCAAGACCTTTTAATATTGCCCATAATTCTACTCTGACAGATGAACAGATGCTCATGTTGATTGTGAAACCCTCAATCCAAGAACCGAGTCAATCTCTAATCAAGCCTCCCTGCAGGTCCCAGGTTTGAAAAGGTGTTTGGAGTTGTGGTTGCAGGTAAACTGAGCCTCAATTTCTGAAAATCAATTTTCATTTGTTTTTGGGTGCATTCTTTCTCTTTAAAAGCGCTCTATCTCGCCTTTATGGACAAAAATTTTATAAAGAAGAAAATTATTGGAAAAAAATACCAAAATATCCCGCAGATCTGAAAATCTTGCTTCTTATTGCTACCCATTTTTGAGATATATCATTATTATCTCATTCCCAACTTTTCAACCTTGTTATTCCCCTTTGTTCCCTTCTTTCATCTTGATATTCTTCTAACTTGCCTCCTTCTATTTCTACGAGAGTTTACCTTGCCAGACTCGTTCAATAAAAAGTAATTTTCAGTGATTAATAAGCTCATTCATCAAAGCTTTGTATTTTTTTTCCTGTAAATTGAAATCTTATATCCCTGCACCCCCTTCTTCATTCATCTTCAAGTCAGATCAAATTCAACGTAGATTTTTATATGATGTTTCTAACATTTCTTTGCTTTTTTGGTTTGCAGAAGTAAACAGCAGATTCGTAGTAAACAGCAGATTCGTGTTGGGGAAACTCAAATGAGAGAAGAGTAACCGTGAATTTCTTCTTTATCCCATCTTAAAATTTATTTTAATTAACTACAAATATTAATTTGTGTGATGCTTCATTAATTTTTTTTTATTGTGGTTACATGTCAATATTGTTAATTAACTACAAATTATTGCACTCGTTTGCAACTTGTTCTTGAAAGTAGATTATTTTTCTTTATACATTTTTTTTCTCTGTTTAAATTACGCATGTTTTATGGAGTTTTGAATGTTTGATTAATTTATTAACATGGGTTTTGTCTGCTCTAAAATGAGTTTCCTTTTAATTCGGCTAATAGTTGGATAATTGATGCTTCTTTGTTTTATTTTTGTATATAGAGGGAAAGAAGTGTATTTTGTTTTGTGATGATTGAATTAAAGTGTTGTGTAATTGATGAAGTTTTGAGCATTTTTTTTCATACAGAAGAGTAAATAATCATCTTGTTTGTTACAAACAAAAGTCATGAATTGCATATTGGGCTTGATTTGTGAAAAGCAGTGTTTAAAGTCTTGAATTGCAGATTGAGTTTGATTTGTAGAAAGCAATGTTTAAAGTCTTGTATTGCAGATTGAATTTGATTTGTAAAAAGCAGTGTTTGCTATAACCAGGTAAAGTAGTTGCGATTGAAACAAAGGAGGGAAAGTCGCATTAATTATTTTAAGTACTGAGTCAATAAACAAAGCCTAACACCCCTATCCTTTCTGAATAAATTCATTTGGTCTGTACTATATGACTTTGATGCTAGCTCTGATAAATGTCCTTCATGCTTTCTATTTGTTATTGAGGGAAACAAGACACTAGAAAAGGCATCTAATTAAACAGAACTGAAATTCACTTTAAAAAAATTAACAAGAACAATTGTTGCTCCAAAAATAACCCCAACAAATAGATAAGATAGTTTTAAAACTTGAAATCCAATTAGCAGAAAGCCAGGGAAAGAACAAATTAAAATTCACTGTTGATTTTTACAGTAAGCAAGCATGTGACATGCCTATAGTCATCTTTATAATTACCCCTCATAGCCTGCTATTTTTTGAACTGTTTTGTCTTACAAATTATTAAAACTATATTGTATCAACACCTCATGCTTTTAGTTTTCCTTAAATAAGGGTTATTAAAGTGTGCTTTATTAAATATATTCAATAAACTAAAGTGTTCCACAACAAGCATTTTGTACTTTGCAGTTTTTCTTATTATTTATAATAAGTATTTTGTATTTGTGTTAATGCTAATTTTTGCATATACGTATAATATCATTGCTTGTTTTCTTTTGTTAAATGTTTTAAAAGATACAATAGAAGGTCTTGAATCTATGGATAAAGCTGCTTGGATAAAGGAAATGTTGCATATATTTTGTGACCTATGTATTAAGGCCATTGATATGGGAATGAGACCTAATATCCATTTTGATAAAACAGGATGGAAATTTCTTATAACATCATTCAAAGAACAAACCGGCCATGCATTCACTAAAACACAACTGGAAAAAAAATGGGATGGATGCAAAAAGGATTGGAGCATATGGACAAAGTTGATTTCTGAAACTGATGTGGGCTGGAGTAGTGAATTAGGAACAAATTTAGCTAGCGATGAGTGGTGGAAAGCAAAAATTCAGGTTAATTCCTCATGATCCTAACAATTTCATTTGTTGTTGTTAGATTTCATAAATTTTTTTTTAATACATGATGTTGTATTAATTATTTTTATTTCTTTTATGTAGGAAATTAAAGGAGCCAAAAAATTTAGACATGTTGGTATTGAACCATCTTTGAAGATTAAATTTGACATAATGTATTCCAGCATTGCTGCTATTGAAGAATATGTGTGGGCTCCATCATCAGGAGTACTTGGTGGAAATGATATAATCCATTCATTAACAAGGTCAACATTGATGGTACTGATATGGAAGAAAGAAGCGATGATTCAGAGGAGGATGAGATTTGAAATTTAGAGAATGACATGTCTCGAATGGTTGGCAGGGTGAATATGTCGAGCAGCAACAACATAAAAAGTAGTGGTAAAAGAAAAGAAAGAGATCTCTCTAAGGTTCGAGGTAGAAAGAAGAAGACATCTGGAATTGGTGTTCAACTGCTGTCACGGTGGAATCAACTACTTGAGAGTATGTCGACTAGAAGTAATTTCACTTCTTTACATATGGATCGGCAAGACTGTAGTATTCCCGAGGTGATGGCTGAGCTCTAATCAATTCCTGGAGTTTCAATTGATGATGATTTTCATGACTTTGCTACGAAGTATCTGAGTTTAAGAAGGAAAAGAGAAATGTGGTTTAGTATGGGTGGTCTTGAAGAGAAGTTGAAATGGTTGAAGCGAATGTATGCACGAAGTAAACGTGCTTAGCTAATATGATATGATTTTATTTTCTAAAGTGTTAACTTAATAACTATGTTAAAGTGCTAGCTAAATTTAATGTGTTATATTATTTGACATGCTTGATAATTTATTTATACATGTTTACATTTGCATAATAATGAGCGGACGGTTTTAAAAAGAATAGTTTTCATTTGCAGAAGTTGGTTTCATTCATTGTATTATTCAACATTTGAAGTTGTAAGATGTGAGCATATCCATTTCGGTTGTTTTTAATTGCTTTGTATCTTTATTTAAATGTTGTTGTAGTTATGGACTTCTTATGTGAGTTATTAGATTGTTGAGTTGCCAGTATTTGTTTTTATTCGGATTGTAATTTAAGAGATTAGTTGTTGTTCCAAAACAGATTCTCTTTTACGGATGTTGTGTTATTGCATTGTTTAGATCAATGTCGATTTAATGTAAACATGTAATATTTTAGTGAGTATAACTATTTACCATAAATATATAACACTTTTAATGTTACGAATGTTTGTTTCAATAATTCAATGTGTATGTTTGTTGTGAATATTGGTGGAAATAAATATTACAAAGTGCAACGTTTTGAATGAAAAATTTATTGGAAGAAATCATGTTACGGTGTGTGACTTTTAATATAATACCATACTTTAAAAAATAAGGAAGGAAGCCTTGTATAATAGTAGCTTTATTACCTAAATAAGATGGATGCCAGCATAATAAAAAATGAAAAGTAGGAGAATGATAATAAAGGTGAAGACAATCGACTAGCACAAAAAAAAATATGAAAAGAAGAAAATAAATGGTAAAAAAGTAAAGGATGACCAAATGCTGCAAATGAATGTCTATTTGACAAAAGCTGCCAATAAAAATTGTGCATGTGATAGCTTTTAGAGTGTAACAGGTCATACAAGCAAAAATTCCAAAATGTAGAGACAAAGAATCTTAAATAATATAGACAAAAATATAAGGATGAAGAATCTTAAATAATAAAGACACGACAATAATTTGCTAGAAACCACATGAAAGTAACAAGATGTCTGATACAAAAGAACATCCATATTTAAATTTTACAGCTCATACATGTCAGAACTTGTGCAGACAATTATATTAAAAGCAAAACATGTACAAAAGATATGTAGATATGTTTATTTCAGCAATGTCGACAAACAAATTGAAATTGTTTATGCAAGGCATCATTTACTTTTTTTTCTATATAAGAAGGGATACTTCTATCATGTATTCCAATAACATAACTATCTTCAGAACAAAAATCTCAACTGCATTTGTTACAAGCAAGTGAAACGTCTTCTTAGGCGTAATAGGTTTGTGATAAAGTTATTATTTCCAAGTCTTTGATTTTTTTTATTATTGAATGATATTAAATTGGATTTATAGTATTTTATTAATAACCAATCATTTTTTTTAATTTACATGAAATTAAAAATATGAATGATCCACGGTTGAATGCCATATTAATAAAAAAAATTGATGACGATTATGATAATGTAATGAACCGCATTGTAGACCATATTAATTATCTTAGTTGTGAAGGTAGTGGTGCCTCAGTTTCTGATACTGGAGATGACAATGATGGAAACGACAACAACAACAATGACGATGATAGTAATGATGATGACGATGACAGTGATGATGATGGTGATTTTTTTTAAGGAGACAGTTTGATATGAAAAAATTAATTATATGCACGACTAGAGCTATAAACATGTATTTTATTAATTATATGCATAAAGAACCATGTATGGTTTCATACAGTACAAGGATGCGTTTGTTGAATGAAGTTTTAAGAGGTTATTGGAAACGATGTGTTAACATGTTTAGGATGAACACAACAACTTTGTTGAGTTTGTGTAATGACTTAGAAATACATAATGACTTAAAACCTTCAAGAAGAATGAGTGTTATTGAAAAGGTGGCAATGTTTCTATTTATAATAGCAATAGAGGCATCAAATAAGGAAATGCAGAAGAGATTTCAACATTCAAGTGAAACTATTAGTAGATGTATAAAAGAAGTTCTTACATCATTATGTTTGTTTGTTGTAGAAGTCATAAAACCAGTAGATCCACAATTTACCAACACCCCAAGAGAAATTGCAATGAATCCAAGATATATGTCGTATTTCAAGGTAAGACAAAAAAAATTATGTTGTTTAAATGAATATCAATTATTTTATTAATGTTTCTAATTACTTACATTATTATTTTTCCTGTAGAATTGTATCGGTGCAATTGACAGCACACATGTTCGTATCTGCATATCATCTGATAATTAAATTCTATTTATTGGAAGAAAAGGTGTACCGATACAAAATGTCATGGTTGCTTGTAGTTTCAACATGCAGTTCATGTTTGTGTATGCAAGATTGGAAGACAGTGCACACGATACTCGTATTTTTCTTGAGGCTATTGACAGTAGTAGTATAAAATTTTCAAAACCACCGGAAGGTTGTGATTTGATATTAAATCGAAAAGCTGATAATTGAAGTTAGATAATATTCTTTTTTAGTTATTGAAAAAAATTAGCATGTTGTTCTTATTTGCAGGAAAATACTATTTGGTTGATGTCGGATATCTCAATGAGTTTAAGTGTTTAGGTCCCTATAAAAACGAGAGGTATCACTTACAAGATTTTAGGCGTCGTGGACAACCAAGTGGTTGGGATTAAGTGTTTAATCGTGCATATTCATCCCTACATAACGTGATAGAGCGTTCTTTTGGGATATGGAAATAGAGGTGGAGAATTTTACAAAGCATGTCTGCTTATCCATATAAAACGCAAGTTGATATTGTAGTTGCATCAAGGGCACTACATAACTATATTAGAAAGAAATTGCAAGATGATGAGGTTTTTGTTGAATATGATCGCAATCTCAATTTTATTCTAGATAACTTTTTACCTGATATTGTAGCTCGCTCAAATAGTCAATGATCACAAAAGCCTTCACATATGGATTTTATACGCGATAGAATTGCAAATAGTGTGATGAGACAATAAAAGAAAAACATAATGTACAAGGATTATTCATTTCGTTATCTAATCAAAATTATTAATCTACAATATTTTGCAATTATATACATATATATACACACATTAATTATATATGGATGTATATTCTTTTAAGTAATTTCACAATCAAACCTTAATATAAAAGACATATTAATCAAACACATACAACTGTTTTTTGTTCAACCTCAATTTTAATCATAATTTTAACCAAACACTAAAATTTTTTAAACAAACCACAACAAAAGTGATTTTTATAAAACTGCTTTTTTGAAATCACAGTCATAGAAACAACCACATTAACGAACACATATTTTTACTGATATGTTCATTCCATTGTAGGATACAACCAAACAACCATGTACAAATGTTTATTCCTATCAACCAAATTGTCGTCTGCATTGCTAATGTCAGTAAACAAAACATTTTATGGCACCAATAATGTTGTTCCCTATCAAGTGGCATTCCCTAAAAACTTTGGAGTTCCTGCCCTTCCAAACATACCATATGCTACTCCAAAAAGAACTGACCAAGGCGTTCCTTTATTAGTGCATTCGCTGGAAACAAGATTATTTATTAGTCACGATATTAATTCTGCACCAAAAAAATTCCTCCTATCACTTGGCTTAACAAGGACTCGCCAAACATTTGTAGCTAGGGGATAGTTCTGTACAGCATGAAGAACAGATTCTAGTTCTAATGGGCAACTATGATGGTAAGGAGCTTCTGTAAGGTGCCTACTAGCCCGATTTGCATCAGTCATCAAACAGTCATGGGCAACTACTTGGAGAAAAGCTTTGATTCTCTCCGGGCCTGTCCATTGCCATATCAATTTCCATAGGGGCTCCAAGTAACAATGACTCCTCGTCGTAGATGCCTGCAGATCATAAGCAGACTGGACTGTAAACAGACCACGAGGGCAGCTATGCCAATACAATAAATCAGTATCCATCGCACTGGAAGGGGGAGGATAGTTGGCCAGAACCATAACTACCTGCTGCATAAGGAGTAAATGGGCAAATGAGTTCCATTTCCGCTGATTATCATGTACCATGTCTGCCACAATAGCATTCATTAAAGTCTCAATAATATCTTGCACTGCATGGTAGATAATTTCAGAGGTATTAGAGGCTTATATAGTCGTTAACTTCAGGATCTATAAGATTAGTCGAGGTACGTATAAGCTGGCCCGGACAACCACATTAATTTAAAAAAAATAATATCTTGCACTGCATGTTCTAATAACAACCCAAAACCTTCTAACTAGCTATCCCTCCAAAATCTAACACCCACTCTGCTCCCTATAGACCAACCAGTACTCTAAAAAATCTGAGGCCACACCTTGCATATAGCCTTCCATAACGGGGGAATCTTTTCCTTTAGCCTGCACTGAAAGAATCTAATCCTGAGACTTGACATGTTTATCCCGAAGAACCTTTGCCCAAAGACTAGTAGTATCATGAATAATACTCCATCCCAACTTCATAATAAAGCCTTGTTCATTGAGTGCATACTTCTAAGGCCTAAACCTCCTTCTAGCTTAGGTTGACATAGAGTTTTCCAATTAAAGAGATGAAGTTTACCTCTGTCATCAACACTTTCCCATATAGAACTACGACACCTTTTTTCAATCTCATAGCATAGAGGTTTTGGAAGTATTGAAGATTGCATAGGAGATAAAGGTATTGTTGCAAGCACTAATTTGCATAGCGTAATTCTCCCCGCTAATGACAGATTAGTAGATTTCCAACTGGCCAACTTTTTACTCATATTCTCATATATGTGTGCTTGGCAATTCTCTGGTGTAAGAGCGGACCTCCCAAATAATTACCCGGGTCATTGGTAATAGAAAAACCACTAGCACGACTAATAGATTTTGCTAGGGTGGGAGAAACATTCTTAGAGAAAAAAAATTCTAGTTTTGCAAACACTCATTTTCTGCCTCGAAACATCACAAAATAAGTTCAAACAGTGTAATACTCGGTTCATCTAAACTTCAATAGCTTCTATAAATAGTAACATGTCATCCCCGATGCAAAGATGGGAGATATTAGGGCCTCTCCTACTGACCTTAAAGGGTTTCCAAGAACCACATTCAACCTCTTTACTGATAAGCTGAGGTAGTCTCTCTAAACACAACACAAAAATGTATGGGGAGAGAGGATCTCCTTGTCTAATCCCTCTCGATAGAGTGAGATTCAGATATGGGTTTAATTCGTTCCATAGAACTCTTAAGAAAGCTGATTCAATACACTTCATCACAAGATCAACTAACTGAGAAAGAAAACCAGCATCCATCAAAGTATCTCTGATGAAATCTAATCTAAAACGATCATAAGCCTTTTCTAGGTCCATTTTAATTGCCATATAACCTTTTCTCCCTTTAAAATTTCTCATAGAATGGATTACTTCCTGAGCCACCACTATATTATCAAGTAATATGTCTTCCAGGCAAAAAACTACTCCAATTAATAGAGATCAGTTTTGGCATCAGGAATTTAAGGTGATTAACCAGAGGTTTCTTCAGTATTTTGAAATTGACATTGCATAGGCCTATAGGCCGAAACTGGTACAGATACTCTGGTTTCAGCACCTTTGGAATTAAAACCAGGGATGTCTGGTTAATCTTAGATACATCAGTTTTTCCTTCAATAACATTTTTGATAAACTTGCAAACAGCAGCCCACTATATTCCATTGAGTCTGATAAAAATAAGGTTGACAATTGTTTGGACCTGGAGCTTTAAAAGGTTTCATATCAAACAATGCCTCCTTTCTGTGACTGAATCTAGCAGATGATCTCTACTCACCTGGTCAATAACTGGAAAGATTCCTTGAACAGGAAAACTTTGATTTGTCCCCTCTTCTCTAGAAAAAGTTTTTGATAAAACTCTACAGCCATATTTTTTAGATTGTCTTCATCTCATACCCATTAATTGTTAGTATCCTTCAGACATCTAATTATGTTCTTCTGACCCCTAATTACTATCTTCGTATGGAAATACTACGAGTTTTTATCGCTGAAAGAAATCCATTGGCATCTAGATTTCTGATACCAAAAGATTTCCTCCAGAGTTAAAATCTGAGTGTATTCCTTTGTCAAGTCTAATTCTAACCTATGCAAGAATTGATTCCTTCCACCATTTAAGGCCTTCTGAAAACCCCTCAAGTATTGCAAGCACTTTTTTTTCCGTTAAAAAATATTGCCAAAAACCTTAGGGTTCCACTTCTTTAACTTGATTGTGAAGTCATTGAGTGAGGTCACTAAATCCAAGTTTCCCTACCCACTGTCATGCACAAAGGTAGAACAGGTTGCATGTGATGTCCAGGCTGCTACGAATAGGAAAGGACAACATGTTTAGAAATCCATGTCTTTGGTGTAGAGCTTTGCAAGGATTGGATGATGATCTGATTTAACTCTTGGCAGCACCTTAATACACATGTCTGAAAATTTCAACTTCAGTGGTTGATTCACAAGTCCTCTATCAAGCCTCTCAAAGTCTCTAATATACCATCTACTTTCTTATCCTCTCCATGTAAACTTTGGACCACCACTTTCTAAATCCATCAAACCACAATCCTGAACCCAATTGCAGAAATGAAAGCACCTTCTCATATTAACAGGAGCCCCTTCAATCTTCTCAGTAGCTGTTAAGATTTCATTAAAATCTCCTACAACCTCCTCGAAGCATTCTCGCTTAAGATGGTCTTTCAGGTTGACATAAATCACAGAACATAACCAAGGTGAACTTCCTCCTTCATCTACCAGGATGTGAATCAAATGTCTAGATGATTTTGGCACTTTTATATCAACTTTGATTTTACTCCACAGTAACCAAATACCCCCAGATTTACTTTTCGCTTTTACTCGAAAACTAACATCAAATTTTAGTTTCTCAACTATTTTCTCTGCAGCCCGACCACTAATTCTTGATTCAGCTATTGCTATAATATCAACCCTATATGTTTTCTTAAAATCATGAATAATAAAGCAGACGAACCTGTTACTTCCTACCCCTCTACAATTATAGTAAACACACTCATTAAAATAACATTTAGAGAAGAAAAAAAACCTTGTGCATCCTCTTCATGGAGAAGAAGTTAACTCGCAGAATGTCCCTCTTGTTCTTCCATGATGGTATCCTCTTGTGAGAAACCTTCCTCATTATCCTCCTCATTGATTAGAATTCTATTAACTTCTTTTACCGCCGTAGGATCAGTGTCTGGTGGTCGAGGAGCATGACAAATATTGAACTCTTGTGTCTGCCCACCTTGCATATGTCCTTCTCCATCACAACGTTAGTGTTGGCTGCAACATCTACTTTAGCCATACCTAGACCGACAGTGCTTGTGGTATTTGTTACCACTTGTTCACGGGCTTGGACCTTTTTCTTAGCCGTCTACACCAGAGAAAGAAGTTCATCTATGCTGTGGTCCGCATATTTTCCCTTCAAGGCCTCTCTTCCACTACTTTGGGCATGGGATCCAGTTATAACATCTTTTTTAATAGATTACTTATTGTCTAGATTCTTTCTCATGCCAAGTACCTTGGTGCATCTGACATACCAGCAATAGATTTCCCTTTGCTATTAATATTTATTTCCTTAGTTGACCCATCACCACAGATAACTCAGCCAAATTGCATGTTGGAAGAACGCTGTATATCCATTCTAAATTGTTCTATACAACAACGCCCAAGAAGAAGAAACTTCCTTTGCCGAGTAGTAGTTTTGCCAAGCAAGAAAACCTTGGAGAGAAGAACAGAAACTGAAAAGCTGTCATCTATGGGGAATTCTCGCTTCTGAGAAAGTGTTAGCAAACGTAGTATAGAATCTAGTCTCTTGACTTTGCAGATCTCTCCTAACTTGGTCATTGAAATCTGTGGAATATGGATCACAGACATACAACGGATCAATGATAAATCAACTGCACTATCACGTATGATCCTTGGGAGATATTTGGAGAAAGGAAATGGATGGCTATATCGGAACAAAACACCAAAAGCAAATCCTCTGATGCGACGAATTTTTCCCCTGCTCAAAGAATACCACCAGAGAGTGTTCTGCAGGGGAAAACATCATCATACCCGAACAGCCTTGCATGAAAAGTAAATACTAAGGCAAGAATTCAGCAGGGAACCTATCTAGGAACAACTGCTATTGTAGATACAATCAGTAGATGTGGATCTAGGAACTTCGAAAGTTCTTGCAAAGGATTATTATACTAGGGGTTTTGTAACTGGTAGATTTCCCCACATTGGAGTATTTGCAACATGCTTCATGCAGATGGCTTCCAAGACCAAATTTGATTTAATGGGTAAGTTCAAATTGCTGTTCAGAAAGTAAAAAAAAAATCTCTTGGAAATTGTGGGCTCCTAGTACTCGCCAAACTGTTAATGGCATCTTGTGCAAAGAGATACAACCATGCCAAAATTTAAAATTTTGGAAACATGCCAACGAGCAAACCTAAAAGATCTTCAGCTATCACACAAACGCAAAGCAATGAAAAATCCTTTTCTTATTTCTTTTCCTTTTTTTTTTCGGGGTGATGGACATTTGCTGAAGAGAGATGATGAACAGGCTATAGTAATGACATAGAACCAATGTTTACCTGTGCATATGCTGGGTAACTTCCTCAATTCTTTTTTCTCATTCTATTCTCCTTTTTCGAAATAAAAAATAAAAAACTGAACAAAATAAAATCCCACAAAATAAAGGCATCATCTATCCATCCATCCTGTTCACAAATTTCAATATGATGGTATATATAACTCGGGGTGGAACAACTTTGCGGGAGTCCCTGGTATTTTCCCATTCAGATCCAGCAAACTCCAAAAAAAAAAACCCTCCAAAACAACCCCAAAATATTTGCTAAAAGAAACCCTCCCTAGTCACTACACTTTAGATATCCGCCTATTGTAGTAAATGCCACCCAAGCACAGAAACATCATAATCTGAGGACAAGAGAATCTGTGGATCCATCTCTTTCCAAGAACCAAAAATTTTGCCGCAGTCATGATTCAGGCATTTCAATGTAATTTGTTTTGATCATAATCTGGATGTTTGGGAAAAGAAAGCATGAGTTATCAAACTTAAGTGGTACCCGAATTCCCATCTGGTTTTGGTTCTGTTCGGACGTAGGTGAGACTGCGGGCAGAGGGGGAGACAACACTGCTGCCAGAGAATGCAGCACTACTCTCAGCCGGACTGCCCTGAGCATCTCGCTTCCACTGCAAACTTCTTGCACCAGGTTTCACATAGAGTCGAGGCCTAAATATAGGAGTGCCTCTTGGAAAAGGTGTTCTAGCAAACCTACCAGCAGCATATGAGGAGCCACGGGCAATGCGAGGCCATGTCATAACAGGACTAGCTTCTTGGTTGGAAGAGCTTCTCTTCATGACCTGCAGCACAAAAAATAATGTTAAGATGCCTATCAAATCTTGGAGTGGACCCCTAAGACAGTAATAAAATGTGCATCAGTTCCAACAAATTTCACATCAAAGCTAAATCCTAACTGCCATTTTTTCAAGTTTAAATTAACACATGCTTTAAGTTCTTATTGCTCTGTATAGAAAATAAGTAGCTCCCTTGTTCTCAATAAGAATAAAAAACGGAGAATTGAAAATACCAGTTTAGATTCTTCATCTACAAAATGGCACGCATGACTCTACCTACTCAGACCATGTGATTTCTGTGAAACAACTCCACACCACACAATAACCATTTACCAGGGGAAAAAAAAACTGTTAAAATCATCTAGAAATCCCAGAATATCAGGAGAGCTCAAACTTGATAGCTCGGTATGTGCTTGCAAAAGAACTGAGGCCTTTCAAAAATTTATGTAACTGAACAAATCTCAACAGTTTCCCTCAACTTTCCATCATGGAGTCATTCCATATACTTTTGCAATACTTTTCATTTACGAATGCATGCATGCATGCACACAGGCAAGTGCAAGCACTCACGCACACAAGAAAGAGCATGCAAGAGTATAAAAGTAGCAAACCACTGTGCCTCCATGAAAACTTGCAAAACAGCTACTAAGCCACAGCCAATGAGGAGCAAATGCACATGACCATGGTTTGCTTTTTAGTTCCAAACATTTAACATGATAAAACTATCTTGCAGCTGATACAGCCATTGATTTAACTTTTGTCAAACTTTGGCAACCTTGCTATCTACCAAACCAATAAATGAAGTTGAAAAAAATAAAATGCACAAAACATCCTCCTCAACTGACAGACATGCATCCAACAAAAGAACAGAGACACCAGAACAGAAAAGGACCCCAACTAATAGCAAATTAAGATGCAGTCTCTATTTTCATTACCTTGACAATCCGTGACATGAAAGAGGTGCCATCAAGAGATAACGCATTGTCAGCTGCCTCTTTCCGCATAAATTCCACATAAGCTGACCTGCATAATCATATTGCTCAGCCCCCTCGAAAAACAATTTCCAGAATTTGCTAAGGAAACAGATCAGAAGAATGTTAAACAACTCTCACCCTGTTGGTTGCCCTGTTGCTGCATCAGTGACTATAACCACTTTAAGCACTTCACCAAACTTATTAAAATGCCGTGACAGACTGTCCTTTGTCGCAGCAAAATGAACCTGTGAAGACAGTAATGAAAATATGATCAGGATACAGCAATAAATACTCCTTCCAAGCGACAGCTTGATGCACATGAGTACTTACATTGCTAACAAAAATGGTTCGAGAATCAGCATCCTCTAAGGGACGACCTGCAGTATATGAACCTGCAGAATCATCAAAAACAACCTCATCTAAATACTTGGAAATAATGGCCATAAGAAACAAAAAATGACAGATATCAGAATGGCAACCATCTTGCAGTAGAGAAGCTTAAGATGGTGTCAATCATGAGAAACACCCAAAAGGGTAGAGCTCCAAAAGTTGCAACATCACTAACATAAACTGATTTTGTTTCCCATTTAAAAAAAAAAAAAAAAACCAGATTCAATGACACTTAGAAAACACACATGAGAACTGACCAGATGCAGATGATGGAGGCTTCTGAGGTTCTTGCTGAATATCACCAGCAGGTTTTACCTGTTCATAACCACAGGAAACATCGTCAGCAGTCAATGCAAAGAAAGAATAATAAGTAATTTCATATGAAAAACAGCAAGAAGAATAATGAACCCAGACAAACAAGACTGTCTTACATTTCCATTACTAACTGAGACAGGGTTGCTAATTTCCTTCATTAGCTGAGCACCAAAGCTCCCAGCATCTGCCTCGTTATCCTGAACTGATTTCAGATTATCCATTACAGTATCCCTCGATTCTTGATAATGAGGTGGTCTCCAGGTATTTACATTCACAGAAATGTTCACTATCTTACGAGAAGTGTTTGCAGCTGAAACGGATTGATCCTGATCCTTAGCTACATTGTAGTTTGACATGAGTGAATCCTTACCCTTACTTCCCAAATATGTGCCAGTTTGAGAAACATCCATAACCCTATGACCCACAGGGCTGGAATCATCATAACCTTCATAATCAGACATCAAACCAGTAGTCAATCTAGCTTCATGCCCTGTCATATTCGTAGTCCCTGCATGTCCGCAGTACTTGCTTCTTTGAGGATAGTTTGAGTGGGTTTGTTCCTGAATTTCATTAAAATCTTCATATTCATCATCTTCAACAGCATGATCTCTAAATTCTGCAACTTGTTCAGTGATCAATGATGCATCCATGTCACGACCAAGCCGGTCAAACACACTTCCTGAAGATTTAACTTTTACTACATCTTCAGCAGCTTCTCGCACAGCTTTTAGTACAGTAGCCATGGGATTTGGAACTCTTGCGATTGACTGAAGCCTCCTAGGACGATCAACCAATGATGTGTCTTCAGTGGATGCAGACACCACTGAGCGAAGACGCTTCCGTGAGGGCTCTTTTACCCTGCCAGATGGTCTCAAAGTTCTGACAGCATCTCTCACTGCAAACTGAAGCAGTCGTCGAGGAGCACCACTGGTTGCTTGAGAAACTGCATCCCTCTGCTGAAACATTAGTGCATGCAAAATTTGATGATCAAAAAACATGGCACTTATTTTCATTAAAAAAAAAAGATGAATTTTGAGTTCTGAAATTATATTAAAAATTTGCAGCATAATGGTATCCGGTATTCACAACCAGATGAGCAGGAATGTCTATTGGTAACCCTAACACCAGCAATCACACATCATACATCCTCATATTTTAGGTAAGAAACATAATTCACCAGGTCTAAACCATAGGAAATTAGTTGATTTACTTTGTGTGTTCACTTTAAAAATTGAAGTTATTTTATGAAGCAGAACCCTCTGCAGTATAGTGTGCAATAGAAGCAGTTCTACTATAGTTTTATAGGTTGAGTGAGGGAAGAAAATCATGGCCTCAAGATTGTAACCAAAGCAGCATCATAAATCTCCTAATTTCCTAATGTCCTACAAAACATGAATATGTGTGGAGTTTTATATGATTTTAAAGAGCTTTAGTTTATATCATAAATCTCCTAATTTCTATTCTTGACTTCCCAAACACCTTGTTAATAACCATAAAGATAAAATAGAATCACTTAACTTTTAAGCCTTACTACCCAATCAAATGTGAAAGAAAAATTTGAAACCAAACCTTCACATGTTGTTGCTCATCATGCCGACTCCTTTTCTGCTCTTGTGGGGGTTGGGGAGATGGAGATCTTCTTGCACGACTGGCTTTTCCATGAGTTTTTTCCTCTAGGTGAATGTTATCGACCACAGAGCTTCGAAGAGGAGGCGGCTGGTTCACGTCTCTCACTACACCTTTCCATTCTCTTTTATGCCTGCCTCTACTTGAATTATCAGGCTTCACATTTTCGGGTTCTGAATCCAATTGATGAGATTCGTTACCCCCAGTCTGCTCTATCAGTGTGGGATTTGTTCTGGCCACTTCATCTGTGCGAGTCTCCGGAGGTTGTACATACATATCCAGATTTGTAGTCAGGTGATCCCATAGCCTGTTCAAAATCAATAACTAGTGAAACAAATGGGAATAACTTAAAACAGAGTTGTCAACAAATATTTTTTTTACAATATCAAATGTATCAAAAACAGGAATGGATCAAATTACCAAGATACAAAAGAATCACTGTCATCCCCCAAAAAAACATTCAATTCATTTCTTGCTTCTTCCTTATCCCTGCCATTTCTCAGCAAGACAATCACATATTCCTGCGAATGCAAAACTCTTATGAAACATTGTAGTGCTGAATCATTTAGAAACTCAAAATATTTATGGTTTAGGCATGGAAGAGCATCTTGTCAAATCCTCTGCTGAACCATGGAATCTCAAAATAATAGAGGTGTTTAAACATATTATAAAAAAGCTTTAAAGACCTAGCTAATAACTAACAGGACTTTCACATGCTAAACACAGTAGATGTAACAAAAGAACATCAAACTAGAACCAAACACCTAAACTGACATTGGGCAGAACTTTCTGGACTAAACCTTTACAAACAATATAGGAAGAGAGATACAGGTATTTGCAGGCTACTCAAATTTATTGACAAAATTGCCCAAAATAATTCAGGAGCAGTCCGGTCTTAAAAATTATTTTTATTTTCTGAAATTATTATTAATTAATTTATTAAGAGTATTCACATGTGACTTTTAAAATATTTCCTTGGTGGTTAATTTTGTTGCATTGCAACCAAGACTAGTGAATCCTTTTCCTACAAAGATCTAGGGCTTTAACTGGCATAAATAGGTTGCGCGGATTATTTTCTATAGACTTTTTGTTCTGTTTATTTTTCAATCTATTCAGATTTTAGAGGTTTCTTGGTGAACCAAAAACCTTATTATCTGGATCCCAACTTCAATTTTATTATATTTTAGCCATCATCCAGCTGTAAATGTAGTTTTCTACTGTTTTCCTCTTCTCAGCCAACATCACAGAATTTATCAAAGCATGACCTGTACATACATCAATATCTCCAAAATACATAAGCATATTGGCTTCCCACTTAAAACCCCAGTCCAAGTCAAACTGTACATAATTCTGACCTAATAGCCAAGACTAAACCAAATACAGATAATTACTCCCATAATCACACAACAAAAATAAAAGCAAAAGTAGCCTTGTATTTAAAAATAAAATAAAAAATCTACTTCGAACTCCATGTCCAATTTGAATTCAAATCCCACCGTGTACCTGAGCACCAATGAGCACAACACGATACCACAAAGTCACAAACAAATTTATAACACTCCATTTTCCAGCTAAATTCCATCTCACTTGATAGAGCCCACTCAAAAAACTGAACAATCCATATGAATAAGGGCAAGAAGCTCAAACAATCTCAAGTACAAATTCAAAATCCCGCAACGTTTTGTACTCTTGCCTTGCCTTTATTCACATTCATAAACTACTGTCAGTTCTAGATTCTCTATGTAATAAAGAATTATAATAGCTCTGTAGCATGTTCAACAATAATGAGGCAAAATGCTATGAGCAAAGTCATTCATTTGAATCTTATCTTTCAGCAAAACACCAAATCCTTAGAAGTTTCCACAACCTAGACCTAACTACAAAAGATTTATTGTTTGGTGTTTAAATTCATTAACAAAAGCCCACGTGAGGAATTCAAACATGTCATAGCAAATAAAATATAAAAGCTCTCTATCCGCAGAGTTCCTTGCAGTGATCAGATATCAACCATCTACGAGACACCTAGCATCGTAATAGCTTCAGATGTTTGAACTGAAACATTCCTATAAACACCTAGAGGGTTAGATATCATTCAAAAAACTATGCCCGCATAAAATGAGGTCAATTTTTATAACTACTAGGCGCATATCCCTCGCACAATTTTGCAAATTGTCCAGTACAACAGCAAACAGCTCTCGACTACAATTGCACCATTTATCTTCTCACCAACACGCATCACCAATAATCTCACGATGTATGTCCATATAACCAGGGACATAAACAACTAAGAGAGAGCTCTACCGATTCTAAATCCTGCCATTTTCACCTCTCTTAATGTAGGTCCAGCAGCAGCATTCTCCACTTCAGGCAAAGCCGCATGGTGAAATTCCACAGATACTTCGCCAAAACATTCCATTCAATAAACAGCATAAACTCAATTCAGCTTCAACTAAGCCTCAATCCCAAACTAGTCAGGATAAAATGAACCCAGCCATTTAATAAAAGGAAATGAACAATAGCACGATATCCAGACTCCAAAATTAGCCAGTCAAATTAAACCCTAAAGAAGAGAAAAAATTCACTAAAATACGAAATTCAAAAATTCAAATACACAAAAACAACGAAGATTGTTATCCATGAATATGCGTACCACAAGAACATCGTCAGTGTAATCGCCCATGAACTCCTTAAGCTTCTCGCTAACTCTATCTCTCAACAAAGCGGCCCCATCTTCACTAAAATTTACCCTAAATTTTTTATCCACGCTTCCCATCTCTTTCAATCAATCAAAAAATCAAAAACCCTAATTAAATTCTCCGGCAATAAAATCGCCTCCAAAAAAAAACAATGATCGAAAATCTACGATTCTCAAAACACAAACCCTAAGTTCGAGGATTTAAGAGGCAATTGAAATTCTTTGAGATAAAAGAGATGATGATAAATGAGGTGAATGCGGAAGGGTTAAGATTTTCTCGGGAAAGTGAGGGAAAATTCTAGGATTTTGAGGTTTCATGGAAATAAACCCCCGAATTTTAATTTTCCGGGGTTAAGGTAGGGGTTGTGGATTTTACAGAGAAATAAATTTTGTAAATGCGATACTGCGTTTGTCTATATATACCCACCGTCTCGCCAAGGATAAATAAAATTAAAAATAAAGGTGTTATTATTATTATATATATATAATAAATAAATAACACTAAATGCGCTTAGTTTTCACAATAGCAGGTAAATTACTCTATAAACATGCTATGGTTTAATTATTATTTTTATTTTTTTACTAATTTTTTTAATATTGTAATTTACAGCATGAGTCGAATAGATTTTGAAAATCAACGAAATAATAATAATATCTATGTATATATATTAAAACATAAAAAATAATTATTATCACAAAACTTATTTTTTTATTTTTTTATTAATTTTTTTAACATTATAATTTGCAGCATGAGTCAAATAAATTTTGAAAATCAATGAAATAATAATAATACCTCTATATATATTAAAGCATAAAAAGTAATTATTATTACAAAACTTATTTTTTTACTATTTTTTTAATATTATAATTTGCATCATGAGACAAATAGATTTTGAAAATCAAATAAATAATAAAACAACCTCTATATATATTAAAGTATAAAAAGTAAACTATCTAGGTGGTGGCCTAGTGGTAAGAGCTTGGGACTAAAGGGTTTGCTCCCTCTTAGGTCTCAAGTTCAAACCCTGTGGCTGCTCATATAATGGCCACTGGAGGGTTACATGGTCGTTAACTTCAGGGCCCGTGGGATTAGTCGAGGTGCGCGCAAGCTGGCCCGGACACCCACGATAATCAAAAAAAAAAGTATAAAAAGTAATTATTATCACAAAACTCATTTTTTTTATTTGTTTACTAATTTTTTTTAATATTGTAATTTGCAGCATGAGTGGAATAGATTTTGAAAATCAACGAAATAATAATAATACATTTATATATATTAAAGTATAAAAAATAATTATTATCATAAAACTCTTTATTTTTTTATTCATGTTAACCTTTTCCAAACCCACAACTCAACAATAGTCGTTCTCTCACCACGAGTCCCCACTAAATATTTCGCAAGAAATCACATAAAAAACCAACTTTTCTTTTCTCTCACCCGGAAGCAAACACTTAAAGCTTGTTTGGCAGTATGGTTACGGGTGTTTTTTAAATAATTTTTCGTGTTAAAATATATATATCAATGATATTTTTTTATTTTTTAAAAATTATTTTTAACATCAGCACATTAAAACAATCCAAAACATATAAAACATATTAAATTTTAACAAAAAAAAATTTAATTTTCTAGATACACGGGTTGAACCGCGTTTCCAAACACTACCTTAATCAGAGCAAGGTCAATTCAAAGCTCCCATGTGCCATTGATATAGAGATTGTTGATGGTGAAATTGGATTTATTAGTGTAGATCTGCTAGGTTTTTTATGGTGGAGCTAGATTTGCTAGCGGGGGGACGGGGTCACATTGTTATGTGGGGAGACTGGTTTTGGAGAAGGATTAATGGTGGAGCTGGATTTGGTACAATCAATCGGCTTTTGAATTATCTTAAATGTTAAAGTTTAAGAATTAAATTAATTTAAATAAATTAATGATATTGGAAGAATAAATGACATATTTGGCGCTATGATCCAAGCAATTTCAAATTGTGATCATGTCATGTGGTAAGAGCAAGAAGTGATTATCAGGAAGGATATTTTAAAGACACCATTGAAAGACCTAAATTATATGGTAATGTGGGGAGACTAGTGCAAAACTTTGAAGAATGATTGGTGGTGGAGCTGGATTTGGTGCCACATATAGGAGAGAAGGCCTCCCTTTTTTCGTTTCCTTTTGCTTTCTCTTTGTCTATTTGTTTTTCAAGTCTCTTAGTGATATTTTTGTTATTTTTTAGATTCTAGAGGCTCTTCAAATTATTATTTCAAATATAATCATAGTTTTGTAAAAAAATATTTATTTTTTGTTGACTTTTTCTAGCGCTAACTTCTGAAGATATGAAGTATTACGTATCTTTAAAATTCAAGTTAAAAGGTATAACATTCAGAAATTTGATTGCGGAGTGAGAAAATTAATCAAAATATAAGATGCTCACAATAATTTACCCAATTGAAGCATATGAGAGAAAACATTATTCAAATCAATTTTTCATTATAACAAGTGAGAGAAAACATTATTCATACTAAATGTGCTTAGTGTTTTACCGTAGAGAGAATGTTATCTAAATAGTATTTTCTTTTCTTCTTCTTTTTTTGTCCATTGGATTCTTTACACTTTGGTCCTTTAATATTTGTTTTTTTATTATTTGGTCCTTTAACATTGTTTTGATTTTTAATTGGTCTTGGTTATTTACTTTTCATGCTTGAGTATTGGGATCTTGGAATGTCGAGGAAATGTTTTGTCGCTCAGTTAATGCCTAGTTTGGTAAAATTAAATTAAATTTCATTTATTTTATATAATTAGAACTTCAAAGACTAAATTTGAAGTTTAAAGAAATGTCCCTATATACGAGATCGAGATAACCTTGTATAAAAAAAAAGAAAAAAAAATTCAATCCCTAACAAACCCAACATTGAATGATAAAATTGAAAAAAAAATCAATTGTAAAAAAGAACCTAAAAAATCAAAGTCAATTCGAGTTGACCTTATAAATTTGTGACTCGAGTTCTAAGATCAGGATTACCCTATAAAAGGTAAAGCTGAAAAAATCATGAAGTCAAATTCTCATTCTCGATAAAGAAAATGTTAAGAGATGAAATTAAAAAGGAAATTTTCAATAGAAAATTATTCAAAACAAAACAAAACAATTAGAAATAAAAAAAAATAATGAACAAATTTAACATAAAAATAAAATCAAATCAAATATTGAGGGATGAAGTTGAAAAAATAAGAACATGATTCAAGATAAAATAAATAGTAATTAAAAGAATGAGAATCAAATCTGATAGGAAAAAACACTAAATGAAGGTGAAATCATAAAAAAAAACTATCTCAAATAAAATAAATAACAATAAAAAGAACGGGGACCAAATCTTAAAGGTGAAAAAAAATTAAAGAATGATGAAATTGAAAAAAAAAATCTAATTTTATAAATTATTTTAAACAAAACAAATAAAAAAAACATGAACCAAATACGAAGGAAAAACATTATGTATTCAAAAAAACTTGTCCATTTTTAATATTTGAATTATATGACCCGACCCAACTAGTTAAAGTCGAATAAAGTGGATATTATAAATGATAGTGGGTCAAAGAACCTAAAAAACAAATATCAAAGGTCAGGTGGCCGGTCAAGATTTTTAAAACTTGACCCAACCTGTATACTATACACTTCTTTTATCTTTATATTTGATAGTTTATAAATTGAGTATTTATTTTATTTTATTTTATTTAAAAATGTTTTGGCTCCAAAGCTCTTATTAGTGAGTTTCCAATTATATATAGTTAACGTAACAAAAGGAGTTTGTCTCTTTGTTGAAAGGAAGGAGGAGATGACTAGAATTTAATAGTGGTGCAAAGTATAAGAATTAAACTAAATATTAGGGGTTCCATGACACCTCCAATCCATGTTGTAGGTTCACCTTTAAATGTGGACTTATAAAAATTAATAATATAAACTCAACTCATGGATTTTTGTAATATCCACACAAATACTTAGTCTAACCCGTTATATACAACCCGCATGAGTCAATAAAAATTAAATAGGTTTCGTTGGATACAATTATAGGCTCATACTTAAGCCAACTATATCCATGAACACCCATAGAAAATACATTAAAAGGCAACTTTGAAAATTTGAAGAGTCAGATGTGAAAATCAAGGATAAAAGAGAAAAGAATGGGGAAAAAAGATCATCGACGCTTATAAGGTCCCAAAAATCAAAGTAGTCTAGGAACAGGGCTCCCAGGTTGAATAATTGGTTAATCAATTGGTCCTAGCAATCTCTTTCATTCTTCCTAACCAATATGGTTGATAGCTTATTAGGTCAATGTGGCTTTATGGCTAATACCTGCAAAATATCCTCTTTAGTGGATGTGGGGACTCTTGGGTGCTCAAGTAAATATTTTTTTAAAGAGATAAAGTACAATAATATTATAAAAAGAAATGCTTTAAAATCTAAATATGATATTTTCAAAACAGATTTTACTATCAAAACTGAAGAAAAAGATATTCTGCTTACAAAACCTTTTGAAACCATCCAACTCCTCTCTCAAAAATCCTTTCAAAAACATTTAGCCCAAAATTATAAATATATTTACGTTTGCCTAGTCCAAGTCGGGATAAAATCCCTTACAAAAGAAGGTTTAAACACCTCCATTCTAGTTGTCCTCTGAGATGCTAGATTTCATATATATATATATGACCCTCTATATTGAAGGATTCATAATATATTTATAACTCATGAGTTTTATCATTTTATAGTGAGGAAGGGATAGAATGTAACTTTACTTTTATAATATTTTGAGTTTTATTACGAGTTGTATTCCACCTATTTTATTCAATTAAAAGACAGACATAAAAGGTCATGATACACTTTAATACACCTAATGGTGTTGGTGGAGTATAAACTTGTTTAATTAAGCCTATTTGTTAAGAAATAATTAAACACAAAGGCTCTGTTTTTTGGATTTGGAGTCACCAGAGGTAACAGCTTTTGAGAAATTATCTTCATTGTGGAAAGGTAAAGAGTTCTTGAATTTTTGTCACACACTCTTAAAACTAGTAATGAAGTCTTTGGATTTCCGACATTTATAGTTGAATTTTGTGAAAAACAACTTTAATTTATGTGACTTCATTTGTTGATATTATGTAAATTCTGTTAAATTTAAGTTGTTGTGTTGGTTGATATGAGTTCTAACTTCTAACTCATCTCTCTCTCTCTCTCTCTCTCTCTCTCTCTCTCTCTCTCTGTGGTTAATGTGGTCATATCAGAGTTTAGGCATTGGTTAGCTTTCCATGGCAGTTCTTGAACTGTTTTCGACAATTGCATTCATAGGATAGATTGTCAGTGTGCTTGTCACCTATAGTTTTAGACTACTTACACCGGCCTAAAGAAATGACGGTTCTTTATAAAAGTTATTTAGGTTTGTGGATTGTGCATTGTTGGTGATGACCATAAAACTAATTTTTATAAGACTCGTCGCTGGTTGGTGTACCTTTATTTAATGCATTTACTTTCTTTTTATGTGATGAGTGGCGAGTAGAAGATATTTGAATTCGAGGTAATCTTGGTTTTCCTTAATGATATATATGTAATGGAAATAATAAAAAAAATTATTTGAGAGTTTCTAGAATTTTATCAGACAAATTTAGAGTTGTTTACTGATTTATTATATGAAAATATGATCTTTTTCAACTTTGAATAATTTTTTAAAGGCTGAGTTATTGAAAACCACAAGTCGTTCAATTATTATCCACATGAACCACCAATGAGGAGTATCATAAATCTTTATTTAAGAGAGAGGGATTGATTAATTTATATTTGAAGATCAAGTGCGTCATCTAATAACATGTCATAATCATTTAAATATTAAAAAAATCATTAGTGGTTTGACTTAACCTTTCAATGACCGGTTTCTCAGTATAATTAATATCCTTTCATCAATAATGTTCTTATTTAACATTAAAGCATAGAGTATGTCTGTTATATTAAATCATGTGTGTTCTCTACATAATAGTCATTGATTGTTTGAATAAGATTTGAAACGCTTTTCAAATCTCATTCTACCTTAGCCAAGAATTTCTCAGTCAATACTATTTGAGAACAGATGAAATATTTTTTATATTCACCTAAGGTCTTTTCAAATCTCATTCTACCTTAGCCAAGAATTTCTCAGTCAATACTATTTGAGAACAGATGAAATATTTTTTATATTCACCTAAGGTGATGAATCCTCTTTTGATCACTCAAGTACCTTCATATAGTTCATGTTATACTCAATGTCTGCTTTTTTGTTACCTCGATTAAGATAACATGTAATAGGATCAAAGCATAGCATTCTCTATATAAGTTCTCTTAGTGATATCAAGTCTAGGGATCACTTACATAACCGTCATGTGAGTCTTTCCATAGACATAGGTAATCTCTCCAAATAAAATTCTCATGCGAGTCAGTTCAGTATGCATATCTTATGCCAAGCACCTATATATTAGTTCTAGTTATCTCTTATACCTCAGCTTATAAAAACAGTTGCTTCCTTTCATAAATGAAAAAACATGATATATATTAGTCTCTACAGCTATAATGAATGTCCAATATTTAAAAAAGTATCGACCAAAAATATTTTAGAAACAATGCTTTGATGTAATAAAGATCTTATAATTATAACAACTTTATGATTTCATTTGCAAAGCATTTTTGTCTCATAAATTTTATCTTTACTCTAAATTCATAAATCAAATATTAGATTTATTAATCTAACATTACATAAATATTAAAAATAAATTAAGTTTTTATTAATAATAAATATATATTTATACGAATATAGTATTGTCACATGTAACCAACTGAGTGGTTGCAAGACATATTAAACTAATAGGTAATGCATCTAGGGGGTGAACGAACAATTGGCTCCAAAATGTGCCAGTCTGGTACAAGCTTTAGTGTTTAGTATTGTGGTAGCTTTTGTGGTTGTGATTTGAAAAAAATAAGTTTAGAAAAATCACTTTTAGTTGTGAATGATTTGATTAAAATATGTGTTTGATTAAAACTATGATTGAAATTATTATCTAGCAAAAAGCAAGTTCAATGTATTTAGTTAAAATTGTGGCAAAAATTGATGTTGATAATAAAATGACAAAAAAAAACATATAATTAATTTTTTATTTTGCAATTACATTTATGTGCATTTGATTATTAATGCATTGTAAAAATAGCCATACGAATTACAACTAAATTGATGCTGATAATAAAATGACAAGAAAAACATATAATTAATTTCTTATTTTGCAATTATATTTATATGCAGTTAATTATTAATGCATTGTAAAAATAGTCATACGAATTACATCGCTGATTTTATTGTCTCATTACATTTGCTACAATTTCTTCACGAATATAATTCATTCACAAAGGATTATGTATTTTACTATGATGTATTTTTGGCTTATTACTAAACTATAAAAAACAAGAGCAATTAAATTCATCCTTTTGTTTCATTTTACTTTATTATTAAATAAATTAATATTAATATGAAAATGATCAATTAATTTTTTTTAAAAGATACTGATTATCAGATAGCAAACACATGCCTTTCTTGTTCACGAATCATGAACCTCGGGCCAAAGAAAACAAAACCCATAAATTTTTTTCAGCTACAAAATGAGTTAGAAACTAAAAAAAAAATGGTTTCACATGATTGTAATCTAAGCTTTGTGGTCTCCATCTCATTAAGAAATTCATTCAATCTCACCAAAAAAAAATTAATTTTTTGTTGCTGGTGTGAAGCACTCTTGATGCAGATTTATGCAAACACAAACTTTTAAAGACAGTTTGTTTGTAACTCTTTTATTCTTACAGTTGTTTATTAAACTAAGAAAAATTTAGAAAGTTGTTTTTATCTATGTGTTTTTTCAACAGGTAAAAAAAGGCAGGATAAGTGGCTTAATAAAAGCAAGTAAAAATTGTTTCACCTCAAACCTCATTTATTGGCAGGTTCCATGAAGTAATAACCAAAGGTTGGACAAAAAAGCAACAGTTGCTGTGATAACAAATAGTCTCTTAGCCTTCGAGGAATCAAAGTTGGCTTTCAACTTCGGGGTGTTGCCAAATTGGGCCATATGGACCCCTGGGTCCAGTTTAGAGACGAGGTGTGTGGAGATGTGGGTCAACAAGGCTTCTAGTAGGCGAAGCTGATCATCCTGGATCTAGTGAAGTAGTGGGTCACATGCTATGCCCATGCTTGAGAAGATTCAATTTAAATTTGTTCCCTGGTGAGCTTAATGTCCCATTAGGACTCTGGGATGGTGTTTCTTTTGGGGCTTGCCTGAAAAACCTGTGACGTGGGCTCAATCAGCATCATGTATTCTACAGTAGAACCTAAAGCAAGGCATGTCTTATTTAGCGCGTGATATTAAACATGTAAACATGATTCATGATGCTTTGGTTAAGCATGAAACAACCACACTCCATGTATCGTTCTTGTTCACTCTTATGCCAAAAACCAATGATGAAGGCACTTAGCAGCTTACTCAACTAATGAAATTCTGAATTAGCTCCCTCCATGTTTCTTTCCCTCTCCTTCCCCCCTCGACTTCTTAAATTTATCCATGTTGAAGAAACTTGAGTATCTGGAAAGTATGCATATGTGCATTCTACTGTACTTCAACTGCGCCTACTGAAAAAGAAGTTCTTTAGCAATTATCGAATAGTTAAAGCCTTAGAAGTCCACATAATTAGCTGTTGTGATGTTATTTTTAGATTGAAAGCATGCTCGAAACTCTCTCTTTCCTTCTTGTTACATATGGCAATTTCCTTTTCAAACAAAAAATTGTGTTAGTTTTTTTTAGTTTTTGCCATCTGCTTTCTTTGATCATAATTTTAGGCTATCATTGGTCATCTCTCGATGAGAGTCTCTGTGTATGTTTGGGGGGAGGGAGGGTCAGAGGCTCATGTGCATATTTCGGTGGTCTCAAACGTGCTTGTGGATTTGTGATGGGGAGGATATTTGCCTTTGGATGTCTGCTCATTTTCTTTTTGTGTTATTGAAAGTAAAGGCGATTCTGATGCAGGAAAATGGAGCAGAACAAGACCTGAACCCCAAGGTCCTTCACAGGCTCCCAAGCTTTGCGCCAATAGCTGTGGGTTCTTTGGAACAACAACAATGAACTTATGTTCCAACTTCCAAGTGCCATGATGACTTCATTTTAAAGCAAGAACATGCTAAAATGGCTTTATCAATATGCTGCGTGTGTTATGAACGTTTTCTCTCTGTTGACACCACGAGCAATGCTGTCATCGCTGTTGCTGTAGATCCACCAGCTACTTCAGCAGTGCCATTGATTAGCTCAACACCGGCATTGTCTGCAGCTGCTTCCAGTACCGATCACACAAATGTGTGTGTGAGAGAGTCCTAATAGGTGCAACACTCGCAAGAAATGCATTGGTTTAACTAGATTCAGTACTTGTCATTGCGGGAATCTTTTCTGGGCGCAATTCATCACTACCCAGACAAATATAATTGCTCCAGTGACTATCGATCTGCCGGTCAAGATGCCATTGCCAAGGCAAATCCCATTGTTAAGGCTGAGAAGCTTGATAAAATCTGAGAGTCCGCCATTGAACGAAATACACTCATATGCTGATTACTATGTACAGGGCTTATATTGGGTTATCTCCTTATGTTAGATGTCCCTGTGGCTCAAAATGTTAAAAGTTGCAGATAGTCAGACATGTCCCCTGTGGGTTATCTTCTTATGATTTTAAAGCATAAAAGGTATATTTTGAAGAATATTTCAAAATCAGTGGCTAGATATCATTGTGAGGTAGTGTTTGATGATGTATAATTGTGTTAGTAGTTGTTTTTAAAAATTATTTTTATTGAAAAATATATTAAAAATATTTTTTTTATTTTTTAAAATTTATTTTTATTATTAACATATTAAAATGATTTAAAAATATTAAAAAATTAATTTAAAGAAAAAATAATAATTTTAAAAAAATCACTGTTATTACTATTTTAAAAATTAAAAAAAAAGATATTATTTTATTTATTTTCAAATAAAAATACCTTCAAAAGATAGCCAATAGTCTACTCTCAAACGCTATCTTAACGAAAAGTGTGTTTGGTATTGCGGTAGCTGTTGTAGTTGTGGTTTGAAAAAAGTTGTTTTATAAAAAGTACTTTTAATTGAGGTTGGTTTGAAAAAATAGGTGTTTGGTTAAAACTGTGGTTGAAATTGAGGTTGAATAAAAAGTAGTTTAATGTGTTTGGTTAATAATGCTTTTAAAATTAAAGTTATAAAATAATTTTAATGTATATATATATATATATATATATATATATATATATATATATATATATATTAAAATTGATGGTTTTTAATTTAAATGTTGTAGATTTAACTATTGTTATTACTTCATGAAATAAATAATACTTTATATAAAATATTTTTTATTATGCTATTAAACCATCTACAATTCCATTACATATAAAATTCATTCGACAAGAATTACAGTTTTTATTATTTTTTGAGCGTGCAATAAAATTAGATAAAATATTATCAGGAATAAAATTGATTTGATATTACAGTGCGAGTGAATTTAATTCACTCTACACTAGTTTTTCGGGAAAAAAAATATTATTTACATGACAATACGAGTAAATTTAATTCATTCTAAACTAGTTTTTTTTTTAAATACAAAAACTAAACACACTAAAAAAAGAAACAGTGCAAGTGAATTGTACTATGCACGTCAACATAGAATTTTACAAAACAGCCATGAGCTGCTTTGCAAAATTCACGTCTAAAACGTGAAATTATATAGGATCCACTAAAATTAAAGTATGTTTTTAGTGGAACCAAACATTATATTTGCTGTGGTTGCTTCAAACGCAGAAGCAACCACGCAAACAAACAGCCGCAGTCGCGGTACTAAAAATATTTCAAGCATGAGAACCTCTTTGAACAAAATAGATAGTTCAGAGACTTCTGATCTCGTCAACCCAATTGTGATCTTATCCCAACGTGTGACCGTTCGTACATCCCCCGGGTCCCACTCTGTAGTATATATGGAAAGGAAACCAGCCTAGAGCCAGGTTCATGTGTGGCCACCCATATTGCCTCACTTTCTATCCTTCCATGTGGATCCGCCACGTTTTCAGAGTGCGTGCAATCTGAACAAGGACCGTCCATAGCTCTTCTCGTTTGACTAACCAGAACAAGTCACATCAGCTGACCGTGTCATGTGGTTGACGCACGTCACGCACCACTAACCGTCCAAGCTTTTCAGGCGTTGATTAGCCGCGTAGGTATGCTTCTAGCTGTCAGACCATGTCAAGAACTCGTGGAACTTGGAGAGTTCGATCTTCAGAATGGTTTCCAGCTTGAAAATAAATTAAAGCACAGGGCTTAAGAGTAAGGTTTTGTTTGGCAGTGTGGTTGCAGTTGCTTTTCAAATAATTTTTCGTGTCAAAATACATACTAATGATGTTTTTTTATTTTTTAAAAATCATTTTTGACATCAGCACATCAAAATGATTTGAAAACACTAAAAACATATTAATTTGAAGTTAATAAAAAAATAAAAAATTTTCAAATTTTGTCAAAAGCGCTTTTAAAACACAGAAACAAACAGGCCCTAATACCGAGCAGGACCTGAGCCTCCCGTTCCTCGGTTAAAATGAAGAAGATCGAGATCTACGGTCATGGAAGGATATTGCCTTTCCTTTTCCTCTCTGGGCACGAGAAGGTGTCGTCTCCGGTACTGGAAAGTAGGATCGGAGTGCATGAAGATGGAGGGATTGTGTGTATCTACAGATCTCTGAGAGGTAAAAAACAAGGAATCACGTTAATAGTTGATGAAAGAATTACGGGATTCAATGTTATTAATGTCATTACAATACGCTGGTGCCTAATACATTGAGTTTTTTTCTTGGTTTTGTTAAAAGCTCCATTGAGCCTTGGGCACGTGGGGGGGGGGGGGGTAATCACCCACGCCCTCTCCTGGTCTTTACTGGTCTTGGATGTCAGGGGAATTGTCATTTTATTACTAATTTTAATAAATATAAATAAATAAATGTCAATGGGGTTTAATTTCATATTGGTTGCAGGAAAGTTGTGAAAACTTCACTAATTATAGTTGGCTATGGGTTGAATCTATTTTTTCTAGCGTAAGAAATAATGTTTAAGAATTGTAGGTGTGTTTTCTAATAAAAAATAACTATAAATTTAAAATATAATGTATATTAGATGATATTTTTTAAATAATATTAATATGATGATAAATTATATTGATCCGAGTTAATCTATCAAATTTATAACTCAGATCATGAGATTATGATAATCTCATATAAAATAAATCAAGATAAATTATGGAAGTCAATTCCTAATAAACTCAATATTAAATGATAAAATTAAAAAATATATGAAATTAAAAAATAACAAAAAAACTACCAAGGCAAATCTGTATTAACCTACTATACTCGCACCTCGGATCATGAGACTAGGATAACTCCATGAAAAATATAAAAAAAATCATGAATTTTGATTTCCAACCAACCCAACATTGAAAGATAAAATTAAAAAATTTAATTAAAAAATAAAAAAAAAATCTTAAGTTAACATAAGCTAACTTGTTAAACTTGCAAATTGGATGATGAGATTAAGATAAATTTATATAAAAAAAAAATTGTGAAGCTCTCTTTCAACAAATCTAATGATAAAGATTGAAATCAAGAACAAAAAAAATTCACAAGATTAAAATCTTCAATCACCCCAACATTAAATGATGAAATAAATAAAAATCAATCAGAGAAGCGGTAAAAAAACAATAGAGTCAACTTTATTCAACTTGTTTAATCAACGACCTAAATCATGTGATCAAGATAAATTATGAGAAAGAAAATAGAAAAAAACATAAAGCCTTACTTCTAACAAATCTAATATTAGATGTTGAAATTGAAATTGAAAAACAAATTTATGAAACTTATATATAACCAACACCAAAAAAAATTACAAATCACTATTCTTAAAACAACCTAGTATTAAAGATAAAATTAAAAAGAAAAACTGAAAAAAATAAAATTAGGTTAATGAAGGATTAAATTAAAATAAGATATATTTTAATGAATAATTTTTTATAGATGTGATTTGTTAATACCCCATTAATATATATTTTTTTTAAAAAATAAATATATGAAACTTAAATATAACCCAACACAAAAAAAAATTATAAATCATTATACTTAAAAGAACCTAGTATTAAAGATGAAATTAAAAAGAAAAATAATAAGATTATATTATTGAAGGGTTAAATTAAATTAAAATATTATTTTAATGAATAGTATTTAATAGATTTTATTTAACGGGTGTTTTGTTAATGTTAATACCCCCATTAATATATTTAAAAAGAAAATATGGCACCAACATTTGAAGTAATCATACACGCACTCCATCTAGAATAATGTAATGACAAACAAATCAAGTAGGACCACGAGATTTTCCAGATATTATACCATCCATGTTAATTTCACGTTTTGCACATTGGGAACTATAACACGCGCGTACAGAGAGAGTCGTAGGCGTCTGCAACAGGCACGGACGCGTGTCTCGCACACGTGTACGCCATGTCAGGTTCGACAGGGACTAGTAGAAAAAAGAAGGGTGGGGGCGGTCAGTCAGATTGGGCGGCTCAAAGCCCCCTGTCGCCGTTAACACCCAATAATATCGTCCGCGGTTCCAGATTTGCCCCCATCAAGCTGCCTGTGACGCATGAAATACTGTGTTTTTACCCCGGCTGGTGTAAAACCAGTAGCATAGAGTTAGGTTTGTTTGATAGTGTGGTTATAATTATTTTTTAAATAATTTTTTATGTTAAAATATATATTAATAATATTTTTTTATTTTTTAAAAATTATTTTTGACATCAACATATTAAAATAATTTAAAAATACTAAAAACATATTAATTTAAAGTTAATAAAAAAATAAAAAAAATTTAAATTTTATCAAAAATATTTTTAAAACACAAAAACAAACAAGTTCTCAGAATCCAAGGACCCAATGGTTGATGATGGCAGCAAAAGATCAGGCAACGAGTCCGCAACTTGCTTGTTCAAGTAATTCCAAGCTTTCTCTGTAATTGGCTTCTAAAAGTCATTATATTCGCATCTAGTTGAAATCTGATAGGAGGAAAAAGTTAAAAATAAAATATTTGAGATGATAAGGGTTTTTAGCTATTGCTTTTCAAGATATTTTTAATTTAAAAATATATTAAAATAATATATTTTTTTATTTTTCAAAAACAATTTTTAATATAAGTATATTAAAATAATAAAAAAAATCAAAAAAATTAATTTTTCATAAAAAAAATATAAATTAAACCACAACCTCGTACGAACACTTCATCTCGTCGGACAAGATTGCTTGAATGTTAAGCTATCTATGTTTTCACCTTTAAGCTGCTTCAAGTTCATCAACCAACTTGCATGGGTATGTGTGGAGTGATTGTGCTTCCCTACTGCATCTTCTTTTGATGCAGAAAAGATGGAAGGAAAACAACACATTGATGACTGGACATGCTGCCCACCGGAATCTTAAACATAAACTACATGCATGGATTGATTTTAAGGCAAGAAGAGACTCAGTCACAAATGTGAGTTGGAATTGAATCATATATGTTGTCCAAAAAGCATCCACAGGGACTCAGCAAAAACCCAATTTATCATTCTCTGCAACGCCCCCCTTTTCTTTTTCAATCTTTATATGCCTATTACTGCACTCCCTTTTTATTTTATTTTGGCACTGTCTCAAGAAAAAATAATTGAAACACGATACCTCGCACAAATTCTACAAAGAAATCGGCGAGAATACCAAGTCTCGCCGGTCGTGGTCGAGAACGGGAAGATTATCACCGGCCAGAATGATAATCCGGTACACCTGTACTCGTCATTTATTAATATTCCATATAAAAATCTACCATGTAAGAAAACCAGGACCACCAGTTATAGTTAATGAAAACTCTCCACGATCATACCGTTCACTTTGGCCATTGCTTTTGTCTTGGTGCACACGATAGAACCTCATTACAGGCGAAAATAAATAACAGCTTACAAATAATATTTAGACCCGGTTTGGTATCACGGCTATGGCACAATTCTTTAAAAAAATTATTTTAAAAAAAAGTTTTTGAAATATTTTAATCTTTGAATTTGTTCCTAGATATTATCAGTTGAGTATCACAAATATTAAAATCATTAAAAATTTACATGATTTTGTTATTAATGCCGGTTTGGTATGACAGGCATGACCTAACTTTTAAAAAACTTTATTTTTAAAAAATTGAATTATTTTAATTTTTGAATTTGTTCTCTAAATATTACCAGTTTGAATATCATAAATTTTAGAGTTATTAAAAATTTATATGGTTATTAATTTAGGCTCTTGAAGAATTAGTTAAAACACTTGTAAATTAATGTGAAATTAAAAATAAAAGTAAATAAATAATAATAATAATAATAATAATAATAATAAAAAAGCAGCATTGAAGAGATGATTGTCAAGAATACCTGTGGGCTGAAGGGACGTGGCTCGCCCCACCTCACAAAGGAAAACAAAGGGCGGAGTGATGCAGTATTACAGTTTCGCAAAATTCTGTCAGTCAATTTTTTATTGGGTACAGTTTTCACAGTATTGTGTGGTGTAAAGGTGATCGATCTCCTAGACTTTCTTTTAATCGAAGATCCTTCGGCGCAGTTTGTAAACGTGGTTTAAATAGCATTTCATAATTTTATTTATTTTTTATTAAAATTAATTTTTTAATCATTTCTACGTGTTAAATTCAAAAATCATTTTTTAAAAAATAAAAATATTATTTTAATATATTTTTAAATAAAAAATAATTAAAATATCAAAATATCAAACATCATCCTATTAAAATAATTGTGGCGCTACCTTCTAAAAATTTCATAACTGCGAATAATATTAGAGACGAGGTCGACTAAAATCATACAGATTCCTCCGTCCCATAAAACAAGTCATGCTTAATCTCTTACACGTACTAATTAAAAAAACATTAAATACTATATGGGTTGTTATTTCACATTAAATATGAAAGATGAAAAGTTGGTGAATTTAATTTTTAACGAAGAGCAAAGTAGTAAAGTGATATATATATATATATATAACAAGAGACGTATTGTGAGACAATTAAATAAGAAAATAAAAACTTTTTTTATGAGATGGAAGGATTATTTTTATTTATAAAGTAGTACTTTTTTTATATCTCCTTCGAAGATATATTATGTTAAGTTATATGTCTATGTGCGTGCGATATAAAAAGCTTACTTGAAAATTTGGTTGTAGTTTTTTTAAAAGTATTTTTTATTTAGAAATGTATTAAAATAATATTTTTATTTTTAAAATCAACACATCAAAATAATTTAAAAATATTAAAAAATTATTAATTTAAAATAAACAAATTAAAAGTATTAAATATTTTTAAAACACAACAATAAATACAGTTAAAACTAGAATCGAGCCGTGCCGTGATGAAATGGTGAAAATTGGGTGTAAAGAGAGGAGACGATATTCCTATTCAAATTTCCAGAAAATTTTATGTTTTTTTTTAATAATCAGTAATATTGTATTAATTATTTCAGTATTGTTTGGTCACCATGCATGGTTTCTCATTCATAAAGAGGAGAAGATTTTAGTAATTGCACCCACCATTTAATTATGAAAAAGAAAGGGTGCCATTGCAATTAATTATTTTACAGAAAAACTCAGCACCAAATACTGTAGCCAGGGAGCCAGGGAGCCAGCCAGGGGCATCGAGAATCAAGGAACAAACAGGGAATCCAAGTGGTTAAATTACAGGTCCCACTATTTTGCATAAAACAAGCAAGCCACATAATACACTTTCTCGATAATGACGATTAACACGTCAGAATCCAATTTAAGAATTAAGTAAATCTCTCGAGTAGTAATTCCACCAAAATCACGAGGTCATTTTTGTCACAAACGAAAACAAAGTCCAAAGAGAAATGTCTGATACGCGTCTCTATGAGGCCCATATTCCTTCTCGCCATTACCGATCTCTCAATCCCTTCAAATCCCCCACATCTCTCTTCGCTTTAGCACCAAACCCCAACCCTTCTCTCTTCTCTCTCTCAGAACCAAACAAGAAACTGCAACTATTAAGAACCAAGAATTCATCAATTCTGATTTCTTGTAGAAAAAAATAATAATCAAGAAATGGCTCAAAGAACAGAGAAAGAAGAGACCGAGTGCAAGGTACCGGAAAACTTGACCTTATGTATCAATAATTGTGGAGTTACAGGTAATCCAGCAACAAACAACATGTGTCAGAAATGTTTCAACGCTAGCACCAGCACGTCTAATCCCTCCTCCTCGTCCACCACCACCACCACCACCACCACCACCATAACGTTTGCAGCAACAACCAACGGTGTGTCTACCAACGAGATCTTAAAATTCACCAGCGAGAAATCGTTGAGATCCAGCATATCTCGCTCGCCGGCGAAGGATCATCAAAGGCAACCAAAAACTGCGTCGGATAAAGAAAGATCTGACAGTTCTTCCGTGGCGAAGAAAGAGGTGAACAGGTGCTCAGGGTGCCGACGAAGGGTAGGGTTGACCGGATTCCGATGTCGTTGTGGGGAGCTTTTTTGCTGGGAGCACCGGTACTCAGATCGACATGATTGTAGCTACGATTACAAAACTGTAGGTCGCGAAGCTATCGCGAGAGAGAATCCTGTTGTGAAAGCTGCAAAGATTGTTAGAGTTTGAAACAAGAAAAGGAACGTGTTGTTCGTGCTTGCAAAACATCTGGTTGATCGATTCTCTCGATCTAAACCCAGTAGATCTCGATCGAGTGCGTGCTAGCAAGGCATGCTGTTGAATCACCATGGATTTCAAGTTATCAAGATGTTTAAAGACCGAGATCAAGATTGAAATTATTCGTGTTGGATCAATCTATAATTTTATTTTTTTTTGCATTTCTTCAGAAATGAAAGATTATTATTAATATTATTATTATCATGGCAATTATTGTGCTTTACCGGAGCTATGTTTGATCTTTTTGTTTTTGTTTTTTTTTTAAGAATTTGGACATGGTGGCTGTTGGAAAACTTGATGATGGTAATGGCATGTGAGTGTAAATCGGACGGGAACAGCGTGGGCTCTTATGTCTATTTTGATTACATGTGGAACTGGAAATTTCATTTGTAAGCTTTAGAAAGCTCCGGACTCGTATGTTGACATGCGATGTTATGTTCGCTTAATATATCGTGAGATTTAAATAAGTTAGCAGGGGTCGTGGCTAAATATCGTGTTAAAATATCTTTTATCAACAGGATTGGCAACAAGTACAGACCCACTTAGATAGTGCCACGTATGGGAAGTATAAAGTCTCTGGCTTATAAAAAGTAAAAGGCAGCGCAGTTGAGTCGGGTCTGACGGGAACATTTGCGTAAGGCAATTGGTTGCGTCTATATGTGAGATAAAAATGGAGCTGGGCAGATCTCGAGAAGTAATGATCAGACGGCTCTGATTGATTGTCGTGCAAATGACTTCATAGTGGCGCGGGTACAGGGTGGATTTGAGCAGGTATTTGGGACCATCTTTGCTTTTGGGAGAGGTTGGTGTCCTTTCAATGCCCTGTATAGCTGTTAAAAGATGTAGCGGTGTAGCGGTGTTCGGGGAGCAATAAATGTATTAAAATAATATTTTTATAAAATAAAAATTATTTTTAATATTAATATATTAAAAATATTAAAATAAATAGTTTTTAAAAAAATTCATTTTTTTTTAAAATACACCCGTGAACCAATAACGTGTTGCCTTTGCCATTGGCTTTTTTGGAGATGAGTAATGGGTTTTATTTATTTATTTATTTTTGGGCGAATTTTAAAACGACGTAACGTGATTGTAAAGCCTTTACAATCACGTTAGTCTCGGATTGTGACGTTTTAAAAGGATAATTTAGTAACTTACTAGTGTGAACTGTGGATTTTTTTTTAAAACTCGAAAAAAATATTCAAGTCTCAAATAATTATTTAATATTAGTATTAAGCTTGAAAACATAATTATTTTGTATTGTTTTTATTGAGATCAAATTTTTTTATTAAAAATGCTTTTTTTATCTTGACGAACACAAAGTTTTTAACTCAAATTATTGAGGTTTTTTTAAAAAATCATTAAAGTAAGTTAATAAAAAATATAAAAATACTATGTCCATATTTCATGTATGAATAAAAGTTAAAAAAAATTATAAACGTGATAAAATAATCATGTTTAAATCTTATTTAAAGATTTTAAAAATAAAAAACAATTTAAATTAAGTTTTCATGAACAATTTATTATTAATATTATTATTTCCATATCAAATACATAATAGTTGAAGATAAATTATTAAAATTTGAATAAAAAATTATAATAACATTTAAGAACCATATCAAAATTAAAAACTAAGTAAATTTGATACTTTTTTCCTAAAGAGCAAAAAAATCAACAAAGATAAAACAATAAATAAATAAATAAAACAAAGAGCTAGGCCAAGTGCCTCGCCCACCAGAAGCAAGTCGGGCTGCATGTTTGACTCAATAATTTATTATTGTTTATGACATGATTTTTTTAAAAAAAATAAAAATATAAATAAATAACAAGCCATCTATATTTCTTGGAAGGAAAATATCAACCCTTGTTTAAAATCATGATCCTAGACTTGTCTTGCATGCTAACCACCCGAGTTGATACACGGATTTGATTTAAAGCAACGAAAAAAATTTAACTTGATTTATTATTTAAGTAAATTGTAAAATTAATTTTCAGTTTTTTTAGTTATTGGTATAACTAATCGGTTTTATTGAGTTAAAAGTATTTTAACATTAATAAATAAATGTACAGTGAAAGGAGCAATAATGCTTTTACTATCTAGACGACAAAGTTCTCGCGTCATGAAATCTGATATAAGGTTGGCTCGATCACTTTAAATCAAGACTTTACATTAAATCATATCGTTGTTTCAAAGATATGAAACTTATGAAGAACAATTTATAGTTTATAGGATGGTTATAAGCAAATTCCTTTCGTGCATGGTTCATCAACCAGCATGATATTTTAAGAATGCAAACTTGAGACATCGAGGCTTGTGGTCTAGCAGTTTTAGTAGGATTTTTCTATTTTTATATCCTGAGTTCAAGTCTTAGCGTGTATGTCTGTTATCTTTGAGATGTTTTATTTGTTTATTAAGCTTACAGAGTGTTTAGTGAATCTAAAAATTAGTCGTGATGCGCGTAAACTGACCTAAACATCCCGAGTTATAAAAAAAAATAAAAAAAATACGAACTTGAGCGATATAAACTATGATTATTATGCCGACAAACAAGCATGAATGGCTAGGGTTTTGTTCTAGGAATATATTCGATAACTCGATATATAACAATCCTTAATTCACCGGGGTTATCGATCCATCGAGGCTACACCTTACTTAGCTCTTTCTGATGACCGCTAGCAAAAACCAGCACTTTCATACAGGACCTCCCGCCAACTACATGCCAAGGGTTCATTGTCCCCTCGCTGTCAAACTACGAGTGCAGCCCCTACCTTACCACAGAGGAACACCATCACAGTTAAGGTAGTGTTTGAAAACGTGGATTCTTTTTAAAAAAGATTTTGTTTAAAGTAATTTATTTTATTTTTTAAAATAGTTTTGATGTGTTTACATTAAAAATAGTTTTTAAAAAATAAAAAAATTATTTTAATAAATTTTTAAATAAAAAATAATTTTAACAAAAAAAAATACTTTAAACCAATAAGGTGGCTAACCACCTCTTAACCTAATTTCTTCCAGAAAAGCACTCTAAATCCAAGATATTTTCAGAGACAAGTTCACTGTACTCAAAGTACTCAAAGACATGACTACCGTGAACGTCATAAGCCAATCAAACCTATGTGAATATAAGCGTTTTTACGTTTTAAAAATTATATATATATATATTTTATACGTTACCAAATACCCTTATATATAAAATTGACAATTCCTCTTCACCAGCCCAGGTTAAATATCAAACCAAGTTTTATCCTTCAAAGGTCAATGGTTGGCCTTCCACTTCCGGTTAAAACACAACTACCCAATCAATTAGGATTTCACTGGAATTTCTTCGGTCAAGAACCCCCATAACGAAGAACCCTAATTTTATTTTTTTATCCTTTTGATTTGACTGTGCTTTCTTCACCAGAAAAACAAAGGGGGTTTGGCGTGTACAAATAAAAGAAAATTATAATTATATTCATCTAAGCTTCACAGCTTTTTAAACTCTTGAAACCTGATGCTGTTCGTCCATTCCAGCAGTCTAATTCTGGTCTTGTTACAATGTACAGCCGTTTCATTAATCTGAAGGCTCAAAGAATTAAGTCACTTAATAACGTGTAGTTATTAATCTTGCTAGAATCATCGAATCAATCCAATTAAACTTTGACATACAATTAACTCATTCTAGAAAATTATCCATCTAAAATATAGCTTGTTTTAGGTTGGTTTTATTTTAAAAAAAAAAATTGACTTAACATCGACTCGATCAAATTTAGATAATTCAATAAATCAATCTATAACTAAAACAATATGATTAATTTTAAGATTGATTTCATGACTTATTGACCTTCAACTCTTGGACAATTCCAAGAACCATGTTCAAGAGAACACCTGTTTTTTGTTAATACGATTCTGGGATTACTCAGAGTCAGGTGGGGTTTTATATATTCTCACCACTACTTGGATTGTGTGTGTGTTTATGGTAATGGCATTTCCATTTCGTTGTTGCTAATGGCACTTCCCTAATTTTTAATTTGAAAGTTGATAAAGTTACAGCTTCTGTCGTCTGAAATGTTAGTTTTGATTTTTAAAAATAATTCAATGTTTGATGTCAATTGTTGGAGTTGAAACTTTACATTTTTTAAAAGAATAACATAAAGCACTCTGCCACTAGATCACATCATGCATTGAATTTATTTATTTAGTCAATGCAGTTTATATCATATTTTTTAAAATTTTATTTAAAAAAGAATGTTATTTTATATTTTAAAATTGTTTTGATATTCTGATATTGAAAATTTTATTTCAAAATACCTCATCCAACATCCATGGATCACAAGACATTCATTGAACTCAATGCTCTATATATATATATATATATATATATATATATATATATATATATATAAGAGATACCAGAGTGTATAACTTGCTTCATATTTAACAAAATAAGCATAACAAAATATAACAATCTTTAAACAATAATCTTGGTTTATCAATTAAGAAAATATTTAATAACATTATTAATATAGTAGCCACTTTCATTTTTTTCAATTAGGGTATGGAAATATAGCATTATTATATCATGAGTGCAAAAGAAATTATGTCAATTTTTTAATTTTTGTTGGCTGATGATACTCACGACTTAACAACTTGTCAACAGAAATATGTATGAGGTTAAAGTTCATGTTTTTATTTATGATCATACCCGGTCCTAATAATCAATGTTAAAATATAGATGTTTGTCTTTGACTTTGATGAGTTGAAACAGCTGTAATCATCCAGGGCTTTAATCTATGATGTATAAAGAAAATATAATTTTTTTAATGATGACAACTTTGATGTAAACTATCAATGATTTTTCTGCTTATAAAATATTTTCTAGTTAGAGTAGGTATGAAAAACTATCATGTTCATACTGTACGGAAAATAACAAGTCATTCACGTTAACAAAAGACGGTAAAAAATCTTTTTTTTACTACCACTAGTTGGTTTTACTAACAGATCACAAGTACAGAAAGAATAAGAACTTCTTTGTTGGCTAAGTTGAAAGAAATATTGCATTGACACTTTTTTTTGTTGAGGAATTGTATAACGTGTTAGAGTATAATGATATTATGTCAGAAGTTTTTTATTTTGGTTTGATTCATAACTGGGATAAGTAAAGTATTTTCTAAAACTTTTTTATTGGAAGATCAATCTTTTTCACTATAACCTTGATGTAATGTATATAGAAAAGAATATGTTTGAGAACATTCTCAACACCAAACTTAAGATAAATAGTTTAGTTTTATCAATGCTCAATTTATAAAGTAAGTATTTGAGAGAAATTGTTTTTTAATTGTTATTTGCACTTTTTATTGTGTGTGTATGTATATATTTCACTTTATTTTGAGACTGTATATTTGGTAGAATAAATTAATGGAACATTGAGTATAACAAATGACCTGTGGTGTAATAATTAAGTGCTCCGTGTTGCTGCTTTTAGATATTAAGGATTGGAACCCAATAATTGATGTCAAATATAAAGAGGAGCACCTTTGTCGGCTTCTAAATTTTATATATATATATATATATATATATATATAATGGAAATGCCATTAGCAATGATAAGGTGACGACTATGGGAACCAACATTAATGAGAGTGCCGACAAAGTTTAATTAATATTTTAATAGGTAATGCAAGTATATTTAATATTTAAAAAAAATTATTTTTTTTCTGACCATTAAAAAATATCAATTTTATATTTTTTCTATTAAAAATCTCTCGCTGCATTATAGCATTTTAATTTCCTTTAAATTACTTATGATATTTTTAATACATATAGAGTATATTTGAAAATATAATAATAATTATTTTTTAAAATATTTTTTACTATTAAAATAATGTATATTTTTTTATTTTTTAAAAATTATTTTTTACTATCAACACATTAAAACGATATGAAAATATAAAAAAATATTAATTTAAATAAAGAAAAAAATTAAAAAAACTTAAAAAACTTTTAAAACACAAAAATAACATAATTAATATATGTAACTAGATGGACGGGGTCAAGTTGATGGTAAGGATATGGATAACAAATTGTGAAAAATCCACCCATGTTATTTATTTAAAGTATATTAGTGATTATTTTTTAAAATATTTTAAATTTAAAATATACTAAAATAATATATTTTTTTTAAAATAATAATTTTTAAATAAACACATTAAAATAATTCAAAATACTAAAATAAATTCAAGGAACTCTTTATAAATAAATAAAAAATATCAGCTTGATTATTTTCAGCTTTCGCTGTAACTAGGTAGATATTGAATAGACTGTAAAACTCTCGGCGTCTGGGCATGAAACTACTCGTCTGATTGAGATGTTTTCAAACATTCGCATTTGCCGAAAAAACGCAAAGAGGATTCGGCAGTGATATTTATTTTGGTTAAAAGATGCCGTGCTTAAAGTTTCTCGGCAGCTCCAAAACCGGCAGGGACAGATGGGACTTGGAGATATTCCACCTGCTCCACCAAGATTAGATCCTAATAAGATAATCTTCAGGGAACTATTGTGTTGATAAAAACAACGTCCCTTTCCTTCGATCATGGACTTTGAAAGCCATTTCTTGGCCTCACCGATTTCCTTGTTTCAAGTCATAAAAACAGAAGCTAGAAGTTCATGTTTTGCATCAAACAAAGAGAGCAATTCCATCTTAGTTTGTGGTATTAAATGTTCATAGGTGGTCCTAATGGAAAGATGATGATGATGATGCTACATATTAGAGAACCTCTAGCTATAGCTATCCTTGGGTTTCAAAAAAAAATTAAAAAAAAAAGCCGATAAGAAGACAAGAAAAGAAACAAAATATTGTATGAAAGGGTTTTAAAACTCCAAAATTTCTTAGTTTTTTAGGTCTTGTTGTAGTCATAAGAGAACTTGTTTGGTGCATGATTGGATGATGACAAGAATGGGATTAATTCTATCTGTCTGTTTTCTTTATATTTTCCTGTAGCCGACTAGTTTTCTAGAAATTTCTGTTGGAAAGATTTGTTAAAATATGGGTAGTTTTCGTATTTGATGTGAAATTAGAAGTGAGATCTAATTTATCTTTTTAGGTTGAAATTTTGTTGGAATTTAATATATAATATAAGTTTTTTAATATGAAATATTAACATGGTTTAAATAAATTATGGGTAAATAAAAAATTGATCTAAAAAAACTCTTGATAAACATGTTTTAATGAAATCTAAAATTCTAAAAGTTTTTATCCCATATAAAAAAAATTATTATTCTTGTTGTTTATAAAGTGAAAAGTTAAAAAATTAAAATTGAATTTGAAAAGTATTTAAGCTTTTAGAGCCCGTGTGATAATGTGATAACATATGCTTTTATCCTGGAAATATATTAAAATAATATTTTTTTTATTTTTTAAAATCTATTATTGGTATTAGCACATCAAAATAATCTAAAAATACATAAAAAACTCAATTTAAAGAAAAAAAAAGTTTAGATTCTTTCAAAAACAATTTCCCACCGCAAAAACAAACAGGTTATTTGAGAGAGAAAAGTCTTAAACAAAGTAAGCTTTGAGTTTAAATTCACATGTGCTTATGTATGCCTGTGCTTTGAGCCTAAATTTATTATAAAATAATATTTTAGGTTGTAAAAGATTATTTTTTGTCCAATCTGGTCCACAAAGAATTATTTTTTCGGTTCATTGTTTTCTCTTATTCAACCCATGTATGTAATGGTCTCTTCCAAAAGTATGTTCTGAATATCATCAAAATTAATTCTTTTAACATTTTACCTTTTAAAATCTACAATAAAAAGGATGTGAAAAAAGAGTTTAATACAATGTTTTTTTCTTCATATTTTTATATATTTTTCCTTACCTTATTTTTAGTGTTTTCCTTCTATTTTTGAGTTTTGATTTTCCTCTTAAATCTAGAACCGAGATTTATCTTATTAAGTGATATTTGGGTTGCATAATTTTTTGTTCAAATATCTTATTTAAAGTATATATAAAGTAAGATTGTAGTTTTAGAATCTTGGAAGATTTGCTGTAAAGAGATGAACAATCAAAATCTTAAGAATAAATGATCCATCCTTAACAACAAGAAAGTTTCATTAATTTTAAAGTATCTCAACAAGTGGGTATCTTTCTTTTATTTTGTTTAATTTTTATTCTTGACTATGCATGCATGCTAGGATTGCTTTTCGATTTTTTATGCTTCTTTGAATGTATGCTTGATATAACATTTATGTATTTTAATCTTTGATAGCATGGTTGTCATTAATTTATATATATATATATATATAAAAGCTTATTGCTTCAACATGTATGAACTTTAGATTTACATCTTTATGTTTAGCATGCTTTTTTTATATATAAAAAAGCTAAACAATTGCTTAAATTTTAGACTTGCAGTTTTAGTATGCTGGATAATTTATCCTTAATAAAATTCCGAAAGAAAAGGGATGGGGTAGGATGGGTGGGAATTTGCTTTCTAACATCCTCTACGATGCAAAAAAAGATTAAAAACAAAAACGCATGTCCTCTTCACCTTGTTCTAGGGTCCAAAAGCATGTTAAAAAAAACAAGTAAGTGTTACGAGTCAGATAAGAAAGAAATAGCACAGGACAAGAACACAAGCACTCGTCTTTCTTGAAGCCTCGTTAACTCAAGCGTTCCTGCCTTTTGGCAGACTTCCCAACCAGAAAGTCAGGCATGGAGGTGGTTCGATGAAACACGCATGACATTGAAGCAGGATAGAGACATTTTGCTGCCTCCCCCGTCAACCGGTCCGTGTGGACATTTAACATTTATTCATCTGTTTCTGCAGCTGGTAATATATGCTCTGTTCACAACAATTTAAACTATGTTTATTAAGCGTCCAAGTATGATATATTTTAAGAAAACAATTTATTGATAATAATTTTGGCTCTTGCCAAGTATAGATGATCGTCCAGATCAGACATGATATACGGTCAGCATGGAATAGAAGCCCCCAATAATTTGTTTTTCGCTTTGCTTGGAAGCCCAACGGCGCTATAACTATAGAAAGAGAGAGATTTAGCTTTTCCCGTTCCTGAATTTGTACCCCTATTCTATAATTTAAACATGAAAAGTTGAGATTAATTCTAAGCAATGCCTGATTTTAAGCGTCGGAAAGTCGTTGAATAAAAATATTGGCACTGGGGCTGAGAGGGATTTTCCTTTAATTGGGCTGAGAAAACTGCCGACGACGTTACCATCAACTGATTGACTAAGAAGATTTTTTCAAATTTGGCAACTAGATGAGATCCTCTCGTAAATTTCAGCACATAAGAAGCTTGGACATTTCTGAGATAATTATTCATCATTCATGACCAAGATATATTCACGGTGTTCAGACTCAACCAACCCAAAGAAAAAACAATTAAATAAATCAGGATTTTTTGGGAGGTTTAGAATTCACAGTGAAAATCTCTAGTCATTGAGAAGCTGAACCTCGCAAGTTGTCAAGTTAACCAACTGGGACGAAGCTACATAGCAAAGAACACCTCGCCGCGGTGCACAGGAATTGTGGCCAGCTGAACAAAAATCATCAGGTTAATTACACATTGAAAGAGAAACGAAGAGAAAATCAAGCGGAAATGGCCGCAGCACATCTATGCAATAATTTTCAAATGCAGAAATATAGCTGTCAAATGACCGAAAGTGCATGGTGGTGGGCTACCCCCACCATAAGCCCACATGTGAACCTTTTACGGTTTTCATGAATAAAAGCATCATGAAATCATAAGTAACCAACTTAAAATCAACTCCCTCTTGAGTCCTTAAACGCACAAGGCACTAACTTGGTTTTATCGTGCATAGTCAGCGCAACTGTTCATTAGTAGAAAATCAATAGGGAGGCACGCCTTGATTTTTCTGCTCGGATCTTTTAGCCAATAAACCCCACAATTTTTTATTGCGTGGATGATGTCGGAATGATTTTTTTATTAACGAGTGTACCAAATAAACGCCAAAAGGAGACAAGGAATAATTGCAAGAACCAAGTAATGAAAATCAAATTACCTGGCACCATGCACAACAATTCAACAGCTTTTCTGTTTGAACTAGATTAAAATAACATCAAGGATTTCAATAACACTTAATTCATATATTTTGAAGGAGGATAACTTAGCAAGCACAACTATATTGCGTGCAATATATGGTATCTTAGACAACTCTGGCAACTAGGTAATAGGGTGAGATAACAATCTTACCATTTGAGTTCACTGAAGATAAAAATTCATGAGCACATGAGTAGACTAAATAGTAGCTCATCACCAGCTACCTCCTTAGTAACGAGGCAATTCTCAAAAAATAAAATGAGAGACAGGCCAAAAGCGCATACAGTTTCAAAGTTAGCGGCTTTGAATATAAACAAAGATATAACTAGGCTCCATCTGGCTGGACAAAAGGGTTGGCAATCTCATCTGTACCATCAGTTGGAGACACCAGCATCACAGCAGTTCCCCTGCAAACCTGTAGCAAAAATGAAACATTCTCCTCTTTATCTCCATACTTCCTATGTCATCTAGGGTCAAACGATTCATTTGCAATCCTACAACACCTCTGATCACAATAAATTTCAAAACATATTCGCCAGTCCAGGATCATATGAAATTATACCCATCCTGTGAATGTTTAAATAGAATAACCAAGATCAAAAGAAAACATACAATTAGGCCAAGGCGCCTTGTCTGATCAGTGGTCTTTAGCGGATCATCAGCATCTGCAACCCAATGAAAAGAAATAAAAATCAATGCTGTGAATAGCACATCCATAATGGTATAGATAAAGCTTCAGCATTTAGTGAGGGTGAAAGTGACTTCAGTTGCACAGATCAATAAAAATGTTGCTAAAGTTAGAGCATATTGGTGCTCAACATTTTTTATATTAGACTATTGTCCATTTCAAGATGATCTCAGTGACATAGAAGTAACTGGTGAGTTGCATGGCATGGCAGGCCACTCTACAAATCCCCAGTGCCATGGTGCAATTCTGGAGTTAACACTATTATAACATAATACAGCGCCCAAATGAAATGATAGTAGAAAGGTGTTGGCTGTTGTTAATATGAATTAAATTGAATGGAATGGCAACTTTCCATGATTCAGGTGACAGGATAACAGAGCCACCTGGAGGGATGCTTGAAAACAAGTCCAGGCAAGTGTTCTTTTAGTCCAAATCAAACTAAATACGGTTGGACACATGCATTAAATCACTGATACAAACTACCATAATACATTACCATAACAACGTAAAACTGTTACCTCTTAGAAATTCTACTGCCTCATCCAGGACAAGGTTTAGTAATTGGTCATATCCCTTCAAAGTCCCTGTCACTGAACCCAAAAGAGCAACAGTTTAGTCTTGCACACCACAGATAGAAAGTGTTAATGTTTTATTTATGAAAGATCTGGAAGCTCTCTCTAAATTTAGTGGCAGAATAAAAAAATTTCAAAGATCTGCCAAGATATTTGCTGGTGACAGAAGAATTACACAAAGTTATTCTTTCTTAGTTATACCCAAACTCAGTTATTAACTCAACAACCACGCTCTTATTCTCAAAAATCTGTCCCACACCCATCTACACCATACAATTTGAAGCATGGCTTGTGCTCCAACTTGTTATGTTCTTATGACCAACTATGAATCCGCATCCTAAATCTTCGAATTCAAAACCTAAAATCATAAAATCTACAGACAGAAAATAAAGGCTAGCAGATCTCTAATTGCAAAAAAAGAGATCATCTGTAAAGATCAAATATTACCCCCCGAAAAATGTAAAGTGATTTCCACTGTTGAATTTTGAAAAGGTCCTTCCATAGTCCATTCTAGTTATCCGCTTTCATACTAACAAAAAGAAACAAACCTGGTGTCTAAAACTCAAACAATAGGGATCTTGTCTGGCCATTTACACCCATATTGTGAAAAGTTGAAGATTACAGTATTGCACATCACACTAGGTTTAAGTAAATACACTACACGTCCTCTCATTTTTCCTTTATTTAACCTAATCACCCCCAAACAATACCAAACAATGCAAAAACAAATCATAATCCAGAAATCCATATCCATAAAATCTACATTAAAAAAGAAGAAGAAAAGTAAAAAAAGTAGTGACCTTGTCTACCACCAGTGAGCTTGACTTGAACACCCTTGTCCACGAACTTAGCCAAATCCAATACTGTTTCTTTCCTCCCTGACTGAAACCACAATTAGTTACACACATTAAACCCTAATCACAAAATCAACAATATAACACACAATCTCAATCCATACTTACCATCTTATCTGATTAACTATACAGCTCCTCTTTACACAACAATCCAATAACCCTAGACTGATACAAAAAGAAGAAGAGCATAAATGCATAGACAGCAACGAAAAATATATCCACAGAAGAAAAGTTATTAAATAAATAAACAAAAAAATCTATGCAAAAAACTTGCTTTTTCTCGGGGAAGTGAAGCGTGCCCTAGATTTTCTCTCTTTCCCTGTCCTGCTGTGCTTTTCCCGCTTTGCTTGCACACCGAAGAAAAACCACAACGCAATTCGTGCTAGTCGGGGTAGAAAAGTGAGGTTTCGACTCCCGGCTTCTTTTACGTCGGCCCAATAACGAAAGCCCATATGTACGGTTTCCTTTGGGCCCAGATAGGAGCAGACCCAGGAAACAAAAGTCTAGGGCTTTTTTCGTAACACAGAAATCCAAATGACAAAACTAGCCTCGGACATGAGGGTATATAAGCAGCAGTTTTGTGGAAAAACGAGGCTTTATTTAGTTACTCTAGGGTGGGCTGCGGCGGTAATAGGGTTTTGTTGTAGCAGCCGATAGGAGGAGGAAGACTGTTTCTGGGAATAGCGGAGCTGCGAAGATGCCGGAGAAATCAGGGAAAGGAAGAAAGGAAGAGGTTATCACCAGAGAATACACCATCAACCTTCACAAACGCTTGCATGGATGGTATCTCACTCATTCACTCTCTCATCATTTATTAAAAATGGTCTAGATCTGATTTAAGAACAGTTTAATTTCATCTTTAATTATTGTTAATTTTCATTGATTGATTGGTTCTATTTGCCATGTTTCTTTTCTTAGTTATTGATATGTTCGCTGGACCGTGTAAACCAACTAATCTTGGTTAGATTGGAAAGCTGAGGGTATTGATTTTATTAATCAGCAACGAAAGAGTACAATACTTAATGGCAATGCCCTGTGATTGCAAATCGAATACCTTAGTGAATATGTTAAGATAATTAGAAGCAACAAAAGTTGGGGGGTTGCATATAATACGAGATCTGTTTTTGCTCTCGTTTGCTATTTTCTCTTCATCTATTTTTTTCTAGATGGGGATGTTGCGTGTGACTGACTTGCAGCTTTGGTTGTTATCGTTGTTTTTTAGCTTTTTGCTTGTGATATAAATATGAAAATGTTTTCTTTATACTTGTTTGTGTTTAGATGTTGGCTGGATTGTTGTTATTCTTCACAGCTTAATATCATAAAATGATTTTATTTCCTTTCCAATTTGCTATCTCTCTTATTTAGATTTTTGTTGTATGCTTTGTTTTCCCTTCTGCGTTATTTTCTTAGCATGTGATGTGTACGCGTTTTCAGAGTACTTGCAGGCAGGGTATTTTGTTGAAACTAATGGTGTACTTTGTGCTTTTGAATGCGACACCCAGGGCTGTTCAAGCTGTAAAGTAACGAAGTTTAAACCTGCTAGATTAATAATTGATGCAATTGAATAAGTTTTCTGAAGTTGTGTTCAAAGCCTTTTTTTAAAAAACAAAGTTGAGATTTCTCATTGCTAATCTAGATTTATAGATTTACTGATGTGATATGTTTCAATAATCTTTGAACTAAATTTTGTTTGATTTCTATTTGAAGCACCTTCAAGAAGAAGGCTCCAAAGGCCATCAAGGAGATAAGGAAGTTTGCACAGAAGGCCATGAAGACAACTGATGTCAGAGTTGATGTTAAGCTAAACAAGCATGTGTGGAGCCGAGGTATTAGGAGTGTGCCACGGAGAGTTCGTGTTCGTGTTGCACGGAAGAGGAATGATGAGGAAGATGCCAAGGAAGAATTTTATTCCCTTGTCACTGTTTCAGAGCTTCCTCCAGAGGGATTTAAGGGTTTGGGCACCAAGGTCATTGATGACGAAGAAGAATGAAGTAACCTGCCTCCTTAGTGTTATATGTTAAGTTGCAGTTTTGGCTATATTGTTGATTCATCCAGTGAATTTCATTTTGTTTTGGATTCTCTTGGAGACATCTTTAGCAAAGATAGTATCCTTGACGTTTTATTTATGCATTCAGAGTTTTGGTTGATGTTTAATTGAGTATTAAGTTTCTTAATCGGCCCTTGCCTCTACAAGTGAACGCGATTTTGTGTGTATCTGCGAATGACATCCTAACTAGGTTGGCTTCATAATTCATAATTTCGTATTTAAGAAAATGAATGGCTGTTATAAGATAAATTGCTCCGTGCTGTTCATGTGCGGTTCCAATCGGCCCTTGTCTAGTTTTCACGTACTTTGGCAAGAACTCTACTATGCAATCTTTTCGTGCGAGCAGAAGTTTGTCTTGTGAAAGTTCAATTCTGAACTTTGTTTCCTTTAGTGGGTATTGCAAGAGATCTGCCACCGCTAAAGCCTACTTGTAGTCTCTCGCGTGCTATTGAAATGGAAATGGATTTTAGCACGCACAAATTATTAAGTCTCCTGTCTAGGATTAGGATTGCTGTTCAGAATGGGTGTTTTAGAAACTTAATACTCAACCTTCAACATTTTTTAAGTGCTGTTGTTTCTTTCAGTTTTCTGGAAGTTTATTTTTTATGATTTTTTTAATCTCAACTTTTAATATCCGTCTAATTAAAAATTGATTTTATAATTTTTTTTATTTATTTTTTATAAGGTTATTTTGGTTATATGATCCAGAACGTGGGGTTTAATAAATTAACTCGAGTTGTTTTTATAGGTTTTTTTAATTGATTTTTTTTTAATTTTATTCTCTGAGTTGATTGAGAACAAGGTTTCATAATTTGTTTTGATTTGCTTTCAATAAAGTTATCATAGTCTTCCAATCCGAACCACAAATTTGACATGTTAATTCGAGTTGACCTAAGTAAACCCAATATGTTGTTATTTTAATGTTAAAAAAAGATATCATCTTGAAAATATTTTTTAGTCAAACTACATTTTTACATGTTATCCGGGTTGTTTTTTAACCCGTAAAATTAATTGGGTCATATCAGATCAATTTTCATATGGTTTTTTTTTCAACAAAAAAAAATTAACAATATCTAAACGTTTTTTTATATATATTTTAAAAAAATTTAACTTGAATCATAGCGTAGCGTGATGCAGGTGAATGATCTAGTATATCATAAGAAAATAAGGAGTTATCCACAGGAAAATTATGGATTAGGCTTCTTTAGGCACCGGTTTTATATATATTTTAAAAAAATTTAACTTGAATCATAGCGTAGCGTGATGCAGGTGAATGATCTAGTATATCATAAGAAAATAAGGAGTTATCCACAGGAAAATTATGGATTAGGCTCCTTTAGGCATCCGGTGCCTTTTGTGTGAGTGTTGTTAACAGCCTCACAAATCAATCTTTATACATTAAAGAGAAAAGCTAAAACATGTGGGATAATTATTGTATATATACCTTTGTTTACTGTGGATTGTGATAGTAAAATAATGAATTTATCATTGAAAAAATATCTCATATTGTTGTCTTTTTAGGTGTAAAATGATATTTTTTTTAAGTTCATTTGTAACTTGAGAATTGTGTAGAGGTGTTTTGTCTTTTTATTATGTGTTTTGCATCGTAAAATTACTTTACTACCCTTGAAAGCAAAAAAAATCATTTTACTTTGGTCAATGGCCTTTTCAACATTTTACCTTTTTAATATACAATTAAATTACAGGTTTGATCTTGGAGTTAAAAAAAAAAAACAAGCCATTAACACAGGGGTATTGATGTCTTTTTATATTAGTTATTTTGTAATTACTAGTTTGGTCAGGATAATAACGTAATTTACTATTTTTTAAATTGAAAGGGTTGCTGACGTGTGCATGCGTTGGTGTATAGAAGGTGTCGTGTATTTTGAACGATGCGCGTGACACCTTCCGGTGGTTGAAAATATGTTTTCATCATCTCATTTATTTCTTTGTCCTGTCATTTTCCTCGATGGGTGACATATGTCATTTATAAGTGATTGGTTTATCGCGGATGACCCTCTTTTTTTTTCTTTTCTCTCTCTCTCTCTCTCTCGTTCCTAAAAAACTAAATTTGACCCTCATTGTTGTTGTTGTTATTTTTGAATCCATCATTTTGGTTTTGATTTTAGTCTTTTTTTTTGTTGAAATTTTATTTTTTTTCAATTTAATTCTTCAATTATGGTTTGTATATATAATTATTTTGATTTTGTCCTTCTGCTTTTGATTTCTTATTTTTTTCTTTGATATTTTTTGTCAAAATTAGTTTTCAATTTTATCCTTCAAGTTAGGTTTATGATTTTTTTCAATAGCAATAATAATACTAATTTCAGTTTGATCCTTTTTCTTTTGATATCTTATTTGTTTTATTTGTTTTCCTGGCAAATGACAAGTTTTTATGGTTTTTAGTTTTATCCTTCAAATCAAGTTTGTGTTTTTTGTTATTTCAATAATAGTAATGGCAATAACAACAACAATAATAATAGTGATAATAATAATAATATTAATTATGGTAATTATAGTAGTTGCAATCATAGTTATCAAACCCGACCCGGTGGTTGACTCGACCAAGGAGTTGAGTTGCGAGTTATATGGGTCAACCTGGGAAAATTAAAAAAAAAATTAGAAGTTTTAATTTTTCATATGAAAAAATTAAGGAACAATTCATATGAATATAGGCTATACATGCTGTAAAAAATAAAGTTTAAAAGAATATTTCAAAAAAACTTTTATCCCACATTGAAAAGATATTATGTTATCCCATATTAAAAAAACATAATTTTTTTCATCCCACATTAAAAAAACATAATTTTTTTCTTGTGAAGATAGAGTGTATTTGCTAAAGGGCTTTAAATTCTACATTGAAAAAATTACTTGTGAATATAGATTATATATATTAAAGGGTTTCAAATCCTTCAAATCTCACATTTGAAAATATATTATATTATCCTTTTAAGTTAAAGTATTTAAACCAAAAACGTTTTTTATCCCACATTGAAAAAGTAATTTTTTTTTTGGAATATAAAGTATATATACTAAAAAGTTTCAAATTCCACATTGAAAAAATAAAACATTCCTTTACTATTTATATAGTGAACTTTGAAAAGAGTTAATAACCAACTAAAAAATATATAAAAAAAGGGGTTTTGTCTGGGTTTGTCCGGGTTGCTTGGGTTTGATCGAATTTTTTCATTGACCGGTCTTTTACCTTACCCGGACCGGTCCAACCACCTAGTCGATCGGGTCCCGGATCGACCCACATGGCCGATTCGAGTTTAATAACTATGGTTGCAATAGTAGTAACAGTGGTAGTAGTAATGATAACAACAATATTACCAGCACTACTAGTACTACTACTAACAACAACAACAACAACAATAACAATAATACTAATGGTGGTGGTGGTGGTGATAATAAAAACAAAAATAATAATAGCATCAATAATAATAATAATAATAATAATAAAAAAAAAAAAACTGGTAACAATAATAACAATACAACTTAGTTCATTATAATAATTGTATCAATAATAATAGTTTTTTTTATGATAATAACACAACAATTATAATAATAATTGGGATAATAATACTAATAACAGTAATAATTGTGATAATAATGAAAATAATACTACTAATAGTAACATTAGTGGTAATAATAATAGTAACAAATAATAATATTAGTATGATAGTAGTAATAACAATGATAATAATAATATTAATAATACTAACAATGATAATAATAGTGATAATAGTAGTGTATTAAGATAGTAGCAATGATGATAATAATAATAATAGTAAAGATATTAATAGCAATAATAGTTTATTGTGATGATAATAGTGATGATAATAGTGATTATGATATTAATAATTGTGATGATAATAGTGATAATAATAGTAGTAGTGGTGGTGGTGGTGGTGATATCAATGCTACTAATATTAACAGTAATAGGAATAATAGCGATAGCAATAGTAATAATAATTATAATAATGATGATGATGATGATGATAATGATATTATTTATTATTAACAGTAGTGATAGTAATAGCTGCAATGATAATAATAATAGTAACAATGATAGCAATAAAAATGATAATAATATTAGCAATAATTCATCATTCAATGTTAGATTTTTTAAGGATTGAGTTTCATAGTTTTTTTATATATGATATTTTCAATTTAATAACTCGGGTTACAAGTTTGAAAAGTTGACATGTCCCAACATTATCTTTTTATTTTTTGCCTTATTGTTTTTTTTTTAAGTTTCATCGTTCAACATTAATTTTTTAAAATAAAAATCGGTTATCCGAGTTTCCTTTGAACCTAATGAACAAACCAATTCACATGGTGTTAGTTTTTATATAGTTTGACCGGAAACTCGTGCCAAGTATCAAGTCTAAGGAATTTCAAAATTTATTTTCTTACCCGTGTTTAATAGCACTACAAAAAAATTTCCATGTTCTTAGTGTTCTTTTCTATATTTTTTTTAAAAATAGTTCGACCCGCGTTAGAATACGGGTCAATGGACTAGTACATCTTATACTAGCGAGTAAATATAATAAAATATTTAAATTGTATCTAATAATTTTAAGTTATTTAATTTTAATTATAATATTTAGAGTTTCAAATTGTAACATTATTTTTATTATAATTAACATCTCAATATAATAAACAATAATAAGATAGCCATTAATAATTTAATATAAAATTATTATAACTTGAAAATTACTCTCATAGTAAAAAAAATATTATGTTTATAAAATTTAGAATGTCTTATCAACTCAACAATTCATCAACTTAGAATTTAACTTAAATAAAAATCAATGAGAAAATTCTATTTTTTTCTTCTAAAACAAAATTATTTCAAGAATTTATTTCTATATTTTTTTGGATTGACTACCTGATCAACGACTCAAGTTCCAAGTTGAATTGATCCCTTTTACTAGCATGAAAATACTATAAAAGCACTATGATCTAGAAAATGCCTCTATCTGGACAACAAAGAATAATTCCATATTAAGTTGAAATTCGGTGAACTGGTCCATTATCAATTCACTAAAGGGCCCAATCAGTCCATTGCCGCGAGGGAAAGCAAATCGTGCCCGCGAAGCTTTTGCTCTGTGGCCATTTTAATGGACAATTAAACCCGCCACCGCCTGCTCAAAATTTCACAACGTCAGATCTAACCACACCGAATCCATTCTATTCAATTACATAAGGTAATCCCTAATTTTTTCTCTCTCTCTTATCAATGCTGTACCCCTTCCATTTCCTTATCTTCATTCCCCGTTTGTTTCCCGAGCAAACGAGGTAAAAAAAATAAAAACCCTCCATTTGCGGAATTTAAAACCTTTTTTTAGGTTATGTTGCTTAGTTTCTCATAATCAATCCTTTTATTTTAACTGCATTTCACGCCATTGTGTAATCAAGTTGGTTTTTTGTGCTTTGAGGATCTTCAAAATTTGCAGGATTTCTATCCATCTTGTTAGAAAAATGAAGGGCGACCTGGAGTGTTGTCCGAAACTAGAAAATGGCGATGTCAAGTATGTCTCTGGACTCAGTACTATACTGGTAGCAACAATCCAGGAGGCGAAAGATAGGATCTCTCAGATAGAATACATATTTTGCAACCAGCTTTACCCGAATTTCCAAGCGAAATCCAAGAGTTTGCAGAAGATTTATGCGGATGCGGAAGGGGCGTGGAAAGAGAAGGAAAAAGATCTCTTGGAGCAAATTGAGAAACTTCGAGTTGAGAAGCAGGAAGTTGTTGAAGGAAACAAGGTTGAGAAGGAAAAGCCGAACGAGAAGGCAAATGCGCTGCTTGCTGCTACGCTAAGAAATCGAGAATCTAGAATTGATGAGCTGGAACAGGAGGTTGTGAAGAAGTCTAAGGAAATTGACGAGGGGATGGAATTACAGAATAAGTTACTCCAATTGGTTCAAACGAAGGCGGCTATGATAGTGGATAAAGGAAGGGAATTGAAAAGGAACGAAGGGAAGAGCAATGAGCTGCTTGCTAAAGTGAAGAGCTTAGAGAAAAATGTTGAAGAACTGCAAGATGAGGTCAGGAAGAAGTCGGAGAAAGTAGCAGAGAAAACAGAGTTGGCAAACAATTTGAGCAAGAGAGTTTTGTCTCTGTTGTCAATGATTGAGGATAATGAGAAGTTGAAGACTGAGAATGAACAACACATGCACAAAGTAGAATGTCTGGAGAAGAATCTTAGTGGACTTAAAAACAAGCTCAGGGAGAAAACGGAAGAAACTGAAGGGGGAAGAGTACTGCAAGCAGAATTGCTTCAACAAATTGATATGAACGCTGTAGAAATCTTGAAGCAAAAAGAACAGCTAGACATGTCCGAGAATGATAAAAGGGAGCTCTTGGAAAAAGTGAATGGGTTAGAGGAGAAGGTCAATGAGCTACAGGAAAATCTAAGTAGCAGTGGTAAAGAGGCTGAAGGAAAGGTTTCGTACGATAAACTTCTTCACAACATTCAATTGAAGGACTCTGAGTTATTGGCCGAGAAGAGGAAGACGAGGGATTTGCATGGTCTTTACATGAAGTTGAGGTCTCAATACAACTACCTCTGCACAAAGTCTGGTCTTACTATGAAGAATACGCTCAAAGACAAACTAGAAGACGAAAGTGGTTCCTTCAAGCATCAGCCGACAACTTCATCTGGTAAGGTTTTATTGATTTTTTACTTCATTTTTCTATAAAGCGGAGAGGAACTAGACGATTGAATTTAGTGGTGATTTGCTAGTAGTTGTAGCTTGGAAGAGAAGTATAAATTGGTGAATTTTTCTGGTAGTTGCTTCAAGATTGACATGTATGTTTATTCTGTTTTTCTCTGAATTTGTGGTGCTTGTGCTTTATAAAATCCTGCAATGAAAAAAGAAGAAGAAAAGAACACAATCTTCAGGGCATGCTTTGTTGTTTACAATAAATTGCATGTACTTCTCTTCCTGATACTAACCAATCTTCCGTTGCTTGGTATTTTAGACGGTGGAAACAAAAGTGTAGATGCATCTGCAGCATTTTGTGAGACGAAAGAAGTCAAAACTGAAAATGAATCCAGCGATCGCTTGGTGGACAATAACGTTGTGAAATCAATTCCAATCGCAAACTTCAAATCTCCTACTTCTATTTTTGTCGCACCAAAATGTCCTCCCACTGTAAAATCCGCTCAAATAATTGGCACAAAGAGACCTGCATCTAGTTGGATAGATACTAGATCTCATCAAGGAAAAGATGGTCCTGACCCTCATGATGATTTCCTTGATACCCCATTGGAGAAACTCAGGGCAGACTTGGACAAAACCATGGAGGAAGAAGTTCAGGATCTCCACATTGTACTTCAAAATGATAAAAACATGGACCCTAGCAGTTCAGATGATGAAACGCAGGATATAAATCTTGATCGTAACCTACGAGAGCAGCAGATGCCAGTAACAATAGGTGGCAAAAGAGGTTTCAAGTATGTTGAACCAGTTCGAAAGAAAGCTGAGCGGCAAAATTTGAAAGGAGTTGAATGCAAGCAGTGCAAAAAATTCTATGACGCAGTTCTCCCCAATAATGGAGGTGATGGTAATAAGCAGAATGTCCGCTGTGAGCATCATGATGGTGTTTCTAGGCATCGATACAAGTATGTTCCTCCCATGACTCCTGAGGGATTTTGGAATATTGGATTTGAATCTGAAATGTGATCTTGAGCTTGAAATGTCTTAACTGTTTATTCCATTAATTTTAGTTTTAAACCAATCTGGTAAATAACTGATAAATGGAAGCCCGTATCTTTGAGCATCTGCAAGATCAATCCTCTTCCCCTGTTACCTGATGTGTATCAAAAGTAAAACTTAACATTAGGTTCCTTTTCTTGTTTACCATTGAGAGACCATATCAATATGGAAATTTACTGTTCCTGAGCAGTTTTACAAAGATCTAGGTGATGTTCCTTAGGCTTCTTTTTATGCTGAGAATAGTCCTTTTACTGTCAGCTGGGATAGGAAATTCTTGCATGTTTTTAAACGACCTACAGTTGCTCAGGGATACAATTATGGTATTCTGCTTTATGACTTGTTTATTTTTCTGATTCCAACTTCCTTTGCAGTTTTTTATTTTTTCCTTTGGACCGCTTTATAGGTTCAAAATCCAAGCTTGATGTGTTGTTTCGAATCTTTCGATCTGCTAAGATTAGAAATGCTGTACCATGTGTAACCTATTTCATCTTCAGTCGTGGCTGTGGCTTTTAGCTTTTCGACAATACTTTAAAAGCTAATATTCCATATGTTATTTTTAGAAGCTAGAATTTGGAGCTTTTCAAAAGTCACAGTTTTCCTAAACGGATACTAATATATGAACCTGGTCTAATAAATGAGGACGGAGCTCTAAGCAAGAGGTAGAGGTACAACTTCCATTTTCTACTTGACAAGGTATAACAACTAAACTAATATAAAAAGAAGTCAAGAAGAAGGGGAAAGGAGGTGTTGTTTTTCCTATCCTTGCTCTGGGTCCAAGATGAAGAATTACTGAAATTTAATTTCTTCAGATTTCGGTGAGAGAACATAATTACTGAAACTGAGATACCACAACACAGAACTTTGATGGAAATAAGATCAATGCCTTTGGAATTATAAAAAAAATATTATATCAACATATTATAAAAAGTGTTCCAGAAAACTGTCTACCTGTTTTGGTATTGGGATTTCAAGATCAACGCAATTGGAATTATATCAACAGCATGGATGGTCACCAGAGAAGTGTTGTGTTTTGCACTTTGATGGGTATCTATGAAAGAAGGAAAGATACCAGGGGAATCTCAGCGTCACTAGTGGATGGTACGCATTTCTGGATTTGGAAGGACGTTCAAGAAGTTACTTAGAATTGGCAGGTTTCATCATGTGCTGTTGGAAGATGTTTCTTTTACCATCTTAATGAAGGGTCATCAAAGAGGATGCCATTTTCGGAGGTAAAACATGTTACCTTTTCTGTTCTGGTCTGTGAGGATGGAGGCTACTAGTCTGGTTCTCGTCAAAGCAGTAGAGACATCTGGTGCACACTAGCAAATCAAAGCCTCTATTGCTAATTGGCTCCATCGGTGAGAAGGGTAGCATTGCTAAATGGGAATCAATTAGGAAGGTAGCATTTATTACTTAGGAACATGCATTGCTGTACGAGAGTCTGATCTCTGCTTCTGTCGTTACTCCTATTCCCAACAGCCATGGCAGAAATGCTGTGTGGGAAATATAAGTGCTATCTTTAATAAATGCATGCGCAAAAGTATGGATATGTTCTATCTTTATGCAAACAATAATTGGTATGTGCTACTGCTTGGTAGGAGCTTGCTCAAATCCAATGTATTGGACTGATTTATCTGAAGTATGCATGGATTTCATTTATGAGATGAGTTGGTTCATAAGATCTTCTGTAGGCCAACTAGATCATCATGCTATTATCGTCAAACCTATTCGCAATATCAAACAATGGAAGAAATTGATTGATTTGTCCTTGCTCTTCTGTACAGCACCGAGAAAATCTGCAGGTTTCAGAAAGTGGAGCAGTAGCTAAAGAAACCCAGGAACCTTATTACTCGTGGATAATTATTTTCAAGTTCAGAAAGATACATGCTTCGATTCTGTTTCAAGTGCCCAAGGCCTTGAAGAACAACAGCAAAACTAAGAAAATAATTTATAAGCGAATCTTTACATACGAATGATGTCGAATATCTTTATGATCCTACCGTTGTTGATCACGTGGATGCTGTTTTTGCCATGCTTGTTCTTTCGGATCCAAAGACTAAAGAAAAAAAACAAAGAGAAAGTGCTTGATATGTTCTTAATTACCTTACCCCAGAGTGATCAAATGATACAAGGACTGCGTCCCGGTCCCGTTGCCATTTTAAGGTAGTATTTGAAAATGCGTTTTAAATAATATTAAATAAATATTTATTTTTTTTATTTAAAATTAATTATTTTTTTATATTTTAAAATCATTTTAATATATTGATGTTAAAAATAAAATTTTAAAAATAAAAAAATATTAATTTAATATATTTTTAAGCAAAAATTACTTTTTTAAAAAACTATTATTTACAATTATTTCAACAATGCAATGGCCATTCATTATACAAATAATTATAATGGTGCTTAGTAGTTAATTAATATTAAACGATCTTAATCTAACTTTCCCAAGAATCTCTGTCCATCTACCTCATGCTGCTTATCACGTGCATGCAAGTTTGCAACTGCCCTACGTTTTGTCCATTTCAACTTAGGATCAACAACAATAAAATCTAGAAATAACTCAAGCTTTAGTACGATGATGATACTTTTACAATAACGACACTTTGACACATCTATGAAACAACATTCACCCGGTACCCCGGGAGAAAAACGAAACCCCCAATTTGACGCTTTATCGGCCGATCAATACACTAACAAGCCCTCAATGGGTTCCCGCAAAGACAATCATTAAAACTATATGAGGATGCTTCAAGGTGATCAAATGGTGACCCAACAGGAATTGGTCCGCAGAGATAGTTATGGCTTAAATCCAAATGCCCCACATATGCCGCCGACGAAAGTGAGCTGGGTATCGGTCCCTTCAAATTGTTGTACGACAAATCAAGAGCCATAAAGTAAGTTTTTGGCCCGAAAGCATCCGGTATGTTACCTTCAATAGCATTCTTGCTCAAGTTCAACATCCCCAAACCGGTACTACTCAACAAAGACTGTGGCAATGGACCGGAAATCATGTTACTATCCAAGTTAAGCGTAGAAAGAACCGGCATGCTGGCTATCCAGTCTGGTAGCCAACCCGAAATCTGATTAACAGACAAATCCAAGTCTGCAAGCCGATACATAACCGATATAGAGCTTGGTATGGCTCCACTAAGCTGGTTTTTACTCAACAATGCACGGCTAAGCATTTTCAAGTTACCAAAATCAGAAGGTAACTGACCAGTCAGCATATTGTTGCTAAGATCCAAATGCTTCATGTTTGCCAACTTTGTAAGTGACGAAGGAATCTCTCCAGTGAGTCCGTTATCGGCAAGATTTAAAACCGTGAGTCTCTGTAGATTCCCGATATTACCAGGAATCTTGCCAGAGATCTTGTTACCTATGAGATCCAAGATTCGGAGATTACTTAAAGAAACAACACATTCAGGGATTTCACCTGAAACCCCTTTCCAGTCTGCTAGAATGAGAGTAGACAGTCTGTCAAGTTTGCATATTGAAGGGTTGATGGAACCTGTCATGTAACCTGACCTGCCAGCTTTTTCGAAGATGGGGTCTTCGGATTCACCACGCAGGTTGATGTCTGCGACTCTGCCCGTGGTGGGGTCACAGCTGATGCCGTACCAGTTGGAGCAGCAGTTGGTGCCTGCCCAGGTATTGAAGATGCCTAAGTATGGTTCATCGAGGGTAGACTTGAAGGCTTGTAACGCTGCTAGGTCTGATGTAGTGCAGCTGGAAGTGACGGAGATGAGGGTGAAGAGGAGAGTTAGTGTTGTGAGTAGTAATACACTCATCCCTGATGATTTTGAGTTTTGCTATAGTAAAATGCCGGAGGAGGTGTTTTGCTAATTGCTAGAATATGGTAGTTTTGTGTTTTTAAGAGGAGGATGGCGGTAATGAAAACAGAGTGCGTTGAGAGAGAGAGAGAGAGAGAGAGAGAGAGATGATCAGAAGGGGAGAGGAGGTTTTGGAGGTTGGGAGACGAGGTTGCTTATATATATTTGTTCTGGATCAGTATGCCCTTGATATGTTGTCTAATTTACAGTTCAAGATCATACTGTGATCATTACATTTTTTTTGATAAATAAATACTGTGATTAGTTGCTTGCACATGCACAAGCAGCTAGCACATTACATGATTTAGCTGCATTTGTTTCTTAATTCCGATTCCACGTTAGTTTTTTTTTTTTATATATAATATAACACAATCTATACTTATCTACAGCTTGATCTTAACCCGAGAGCGGTTAATTGACATCTTAGAAAGAATAATTCTTGGAATCAACCATTAACTTTTTCTGCAACAAACCTTCCAGCTCTCTCTCCTGGTGATATTATGATGATACACTACATTGCGATCAAATCCCGAAGGCAGGCACGAAATATAGGTGAGGTAGGCCCATGAGGGACCCTAGCACATGCTTCCTCAGTCACCAGACAGGAAAGGTGAATCCAAAACACAAATGCCCCTTCTCCAGCTTAGCAGTTTCTAAGCAAAAGGCTGCGTTTATAGCATTATCTACTGGAAAATGCAAAAACCCGAAGACTTTCAGTTGAGAATGGACAATGGCTATATCATCTACCACAATGGTACTAAGACCCTACCATGATTTCACTATTATAACCCCCCATCCTAATGATTAAGACGTTTTCTTGTATTCAGTTTTTACTTTTTTCAAAAGTAGATCTTGCCATGTAAAACAAGTTTACTATAGCAAAATAATCAGTGCTATTCTTTAGTACTGGACGAGAATTCTTCTACCAAATTATGGGTTCACGAATTGATTAGGGATGCTGACACAATTCATCCCTTTGTAGCTGTGGAGCTGAGGACATCTGTCTTCTTTTCCCCTTCAGAAAGAATCTCCGTATAAATTCCGGACCATTGTTCTTTCCAGGTCCATCAATGAAATACGAACTAACGACATGAGAGAACCAGCATTAATGTATATAAGCATTCCTGTTAAATGTCAGTCTTACCTAATCTTCAGGGGGCCTTTCTTTCAGTCCATGTCCCTCCATTAAATCACACCAGGCTCTCCTTTTCTGACAGGTCTTCCATTTCATAAAATCAAGGATGAAATCAGGCAGTGACTTGTATAGGACTGAGTTTGAGTTTGATATACTGTACTATAATTATGCTGTCTGGGTGCCATAGCACATGTATTATGTACACGCACACATGGGGGGTGCTCTGTAGTTTTTCCCTACTTTATAAACTTTGGATTTAGAACGAAACATTACCATTGTCAGTAGTGCCTTTAAATCGTTTCTTTTGTTGCTAAAGATCTTACGAACCACGTAAAATATAGGATAAATTTGAAATATTTTCTCCACTATATTCAGCAATGCTTCTCTGCTGTAAAATTATTACATTGACTTCATAGTCTCCAAAAAGTCTCGTTTCTTTTTGGTAAACGATTAAGAAAAAAAAGTTTCATCCTGGCTTCTGATTTTTAATGTAAACGGTCAATGAAATCCAATGATGAGCTCACCTTTTAAATTTTTTTAGAAGGAAATATGTGAGAACAGTATCAAAAAGATGAAAGAAAAAATATATAAAAAAGAGGACAATATTTGAGCGTATAAATGGCCTAAATGAAGGATACATGGGAAATGATCACCCATGAAAGAACATGGAGTTGTCTTGATTAGAAAATCATGGAAAGTTTTGAAACTTGTCATGTGAGAATGGCCAACCTCCAACATACACCTCTCCTCGTCAAAAAGGCGACAACGCCATGAGATTTTAAATTGCGAAATCACCACAGAATAATATAATCCAACTGTTTCATGTCGGTGGAGAGACAAGAGTCGCGGTAGCTATTTTGCACAATCACCTGTTTCATTTTTATTGAGTTTGCTCTGTTGTTGACCTGGCTACACCTATACTAGCTTGTTTTATTCTTGGTGGTCCTAACAAACCCGATGAAAATATATATGTTTTGGGATATTCAGATTCAAGCACTTGTTTATCCATTCATGGACAAAGCACGTGTCTTGTTATGATTTCTTACAATTTCTGTATTGCACTGCAACTTTGTAATGGTTAATTATAAAGAACGAAGCTCGAATGGAGTTTTTCTTGAACTTGAGGGCCTAGCTGCAGCCTTCATTCCAGAAGTTTGCAATTCATCTGGGAATGTTAGTCGATTTGCTTACAGTTGTGTTTCATGAAGAGCAAAGAAGCATTTAACAGAACCACAAGAGTGGGAGACCCACACTGACTGCATTATGAAGAGTTCCTTGGCAACACACACTTCACCTATCGTCTCTCCTACAAATAACTGCTAACAAAATGATTATCAAATAATTGATTGGTTTTCTCACTGGTTTGCCAAAATCAAGCAAGATATCCTCAGTGCCATGCGCGCAAGTTTCCGAGGGGAATTGAAGCTGCTCATAGCTCAACTGTCTAGAAGCTTCTTCTAACTCCCTCACCTACTTCATTCGGCAAAGAGTTCCCTCTTTCTGCCATACCCACAAATAGTAAACAAGAAACATCCCTCAAAAAATAAATAAAGCATCTTATACGTATTGAAACAGGAAGTTAAAGAGAGTATTTACATACAGAGCAAGGAGGAGAGAAGCGTTCAGGTAATGAAAGAGAGTAGTTGAGATGCTTCTTGAGTTGTGGTAAGTAGAGCAGAAGCTCTTGAGTAGAAAGAAGCTGAAAGGTAAAGGGGCTATTGCATTTAAGATTTCTATGCTCCTACTTGTCTCCATGGAAATGGAATTTCCTCCAGGTTCTCTTGCATTTTCGGCTTCTTGCTTTGATGGAGCTGTACAAATAACTCCTTCAAGAATAAGAAAGAACAGTCTCTCATCTTCTTTTAAGCATCAATTTGATCCTCGAGATTGTTGGACAGGTGGCCTTAGCTCCTTACCTGCTACTGTTTTCTCACAAATAAAGTCAGAAATAGGATTTGACGAAAACAACACGGGGTAATTCTCTTCAAATATCATATATTATAATAAAAAAAATCAATTTTATAAATGTCTATTTTATAATTCTTTTTTTTAAAAAGAAATAAAGAAAATGAGAAGGGAAATAGTGTTTAGAGTACCGTAGCACATATTTTCTCAAAACCAAGGACAATAGTGTTACTTTTACTCTGTACATAAACGAAAGCAACACCTTACCCTCCCTCTATTTCCCCAATTTAGACGGTCCCTTCGAATAAAAAAAAAATAAAAAAAGGGGCTTAGCAGCCTTAGCTCATTCTCGGATCCTCCATTCTCTATGAAGCCCCCAAAAGAAACAGAAAATCATCACGATCGATCTTAGTAAAATTCACAAATTGACATCAACGCTCGAAATAAACCATTCAGGTACTATTTATTCACTTGTTTCAGATTTCATCTCTTTTTTTGCCAGATTTGATTTCTAGGGTTTCCGATTCTTTGTTTGAATTGTTTAATTTTTTCCGTTTGAATTATTTTTCTCTCATATCTCCCGTACCTGAATTGAATTCATGTCAGTTTATTGGAGTTAGTGATTGATTATACCCGTCAAAGGATTGGGAAAATTCGTTTTTGCATCGATTATAGAATTTCTCAAGTATTTGGGTTTTTTCTATGATTGGGAGTCGGATTATTTTCTTGCAATGAGTGAAAGTTTTTAATAAAAAAAAGCTAAGAATACTTTTTTTTTTAAAGGATCATAAAGATGCTAAAACAAATATGAGAGTTGAAAAAAATGGGATTTGGGCTTGCAAGTGGTTGAAGTCGAGGGGTTTTAGAAGCGACAGAGTGGTTGGGCAGGTTCGGTCTAGTTTCTGTGGATTGTTAATTTATCGCTAGCAGCTTTGTAGGATTAGTAATTTTTAGTCCCATTGGAGTCGCAGAAGATATAGTTTTTGTGAATTAAGGATATGGGTGGATTATCAGTAACATAGTTGTTTATTTTTCCTTTTTGTTTACTATTATTGTGATATTAAGAAACGCAAGATTTACAGTCGCAAAGAGATCAGGCCTAAAGGTCGCCATGTATGTCTAAATTGCTTGAAAGCTTACTTGTCAGACAGTAACTTCCTGTAAACGACCTGAGGATATTTGGCTCTTTAGCAAATGGACAAAGGAGCACCGTCCAGTCTGTTTGTTAATGATGGTTCATTCATGGAGAAGTTTAAACAACTTCAGCAAGGGAATGGGAAGGAACAGGAAAAGGATAAGGGGGCTGCAGAAAAGGATTCTAAACCCAAAACAATTGTTTCAGGGTCTGTGACGCCTAAACCTTCTCTTGGTAAAGTAACTATGCAGTTGAAGGCTAACGATGGACGAAAGACCCCACCGACTACTTCGGGTGGCAAACTTGCTTTCAGCTTGAAACAGAAGTCAAAGCTTATGGCACCTGCGGTTAAGTTGGGTGAAGATGAGGAGGATGAAGATGAAGTTGATGCTGTAAATGCTTCAGGTGATGTATCGGCAAAGAGGCAGAAGTTGGGTCAATTGGATACCTCTGAACAATCATCGAGACGATTGGATGTTGGTAATTACTACTAATATATATAATCTCTCATCTGGTTGAGTTGAAGTGAAAGCTTATTGTGAATTCTTTGCTGTTTCGACTTCTTGATTGATAGATGACACATGAGATATTTATCATTTATGAATGTGGCTTTACATTCTGACAAGATGTCTGTTGCAGTGTCAGATATGATCTTAGTTACCACTCATGCACACACGGCTGTTAGAGTGCTTATGCTTATACCTATTTCTTTCTAAAGATTCGTATTCTATTCTCTTTTTTGCTCGTAGTTTTTTATGTGTTTGAATTTGTATTGAGGATTTGCATGTATGTCACGAGTATATGTTCCTTTGATCTTCTCATCTGCAAAACAGATGACTAGAGCAAAATTTTTTTGTAAAATGATTTCCTTTCTCACCCCTTCCCCTTGACACATTTGAAGTGTTTAGTAGCTATCAATCTTCATTAATTCCTAAGGTCTTCATGTTGTTAAAGCTTTTATTTGTATGCATCTCTTCCAACAAGGAGCCTTTAGCTGTGGAATAAAGTTTGTCCCTGTTGTTAAGTAGAGTGCGATTGAAACCATCATCTGGGTATGGCTACTCTGATCTTGACTGGCAAATGAAGAGGACAAATCGTTCTTGAATGTTTCTTGTCTCATGAATGCAGCTTATATCTTAAGTACCAACGAACATTGGTGGAAAGAGATGTTCAATGAAAGATTTGGCATTTGTGGCACGCATGCTACAAGAGTTATTTGCATTCCCTTGTTCATGCTCCTGGTATTAATCAGTTTTATAAGTGATGTGCAGCACCACCTCCCCCAAGTGATCCTACTGTGAAGAATGTTGCAGACAAACTAGCAAGTTTTGTTGCTAAACATGGAAGGCAATTTGAGAATGTTACACGCCAAAAGAATCCTGGAGATACACCATTCAAGTTAGTCATGAGTAACATTAGCTTCATTACACAATGATTTTCCTTTTAGTTCTGATAATATTCTTTTACTTTGCTTCATGTTGCATGTTGGGGTCTTCAATGCTTTATTTATAAGTGGTGTTTGTGTTATTTGCAGATTTTTATTTGATGAGAATTGTGCAGACTTCAAGTACTATGAGTATAGGCTCGCTGAAGAAGAAAAGGCTCTTTCACAGAGCAGGGATTCTCAAATCTCTTCTAGTGGTTAGTACTTTGATTACGATCCTTGTAGCAGTTGTATTCTTTTTGGCTGGGAGCGAAGGCTGTTTGAAGCTTCCATGGCTGCATTTTCGCTGCCCATAAGTCCAGGAACAAAGTTCACATGTTGATGTTGACACAAAGTCACTTCTTAAGATTTAAATTTTCTTCATTTATGACTAATAAAAAATGCTCGACATATTAAATTAGTATTGTAACGTTGCTCTAGGAGAAGGACGTTATTTGTTTGCTGTCTTGTTGAGGTTCTTCGCTTGTGTTGCTGTGTTTAATTTTCCTTGTTCAAATTTTGTCCATCATAGAATGAAATTTTCATGTCTGTCTGCATAGGTGGTACAAGTACTTCGGCATCTAAATCCACAGGTAGTTATCAGAGCTTGCAGCAGCAGCATTCAAATTACCAAATTCCTGCTTCAGCTCTATACGATGATGCTGAAGAGCCAAAGGGTTTGATGTCAACATCTTCAGGAAGAACTGGTAATAGCACATATCAGTATGCAATGGATATATTTGAAAATTTTGTTTCTATTGATAACCCAAGAGAAAAAAATCTGTTCTTTAAGTTCTTTTAACAATAGAAGCTGTTTGAGCACACTGGAGATGTTCGCACTTGGTGAAGGTCAACTGATTGGAGTCTGTAGATTGTATGAAATTAGATAATCCTAATGTTAGTTTATCCAATTCTGTACCCCTGCTCAAACCTTTCAGGCTTGGGTCCCTCCAAATCCATCAATCTCTCTCTACAATAGAATGCTTACCAAACAGACTTTGTTTCACACTTCTTTTACTGAATTGGCTTCATTATGTTTAAAGCCAATTAATGTTGGATAGTTGGTTTGTGTTCCAACGTTATGTGTCAGATGTTTAAAGAATATATGTATTGGTTGTGTATTACAACGAGTGTCTAGAAATTGCTTTGGACTCGCATGATTTTTAGCAGTTGCATTTTTTTATCATGATATTATCATGTAGAGAGGTACAGGTGGCAAGTCGGTACATCACTCCTCTCTTGTGTGCAAATGGATGAACTTCCATGTTATGTTGGGAAGCCATCAATCATGTGATGTGTTATGCATAATTGTATCCATATGTTGAATTTTGGATTTACTTCTCTTTCATGTTGCAGGTGAATCTAGTGCACCAGCAGGTACAGATCCTATAGCAATGATGGAGTTCTACATGAAGAAGGCTGCTCATGAAGAGAGGAGGAGACAACCTAAACATTCTAAGGATGAGATGCCTCCTCCTGCTTCCCTTCAAGGTTATTATATGCTTTGTGTGCAGAGAAATTGTGGTCTCCAAATGATTTCTTCATATAATGGTCTTATTTTGAAATTTGTGGCACTGCAGGTCTTTCCAAAAAAGGTCATCACATGGGCGACTACATCCCACCAGAAGAGCTTGAGAAGTTCTTGTCTACTTGTAACGATGCAGCTGCACGAAAGGCTGCTACGGAGGCTGCAGAAAGGGCAAAGATCCAGGCTGATAATGTTGGGCATAAACTCTTGTCCAAAATGGGCTGGAAAGAAGGTCCCCCCCCTCCCCTTCTTCTTTTTTTCTCTCTCTCACGCACACATGTGGGTGCACATGAAAAACTAGTTTTCTGTGAAGTCATAAATCATGAATCAAATAATCCTTTCATGATGGGATATTCACGGTGGTTTCTTTGCATGGCAGGATTGAAATTATCTTCTCTTCAACAAAATAAATAAACTATTCATAGCATGTTTCCTCTAGTTCATTTGGCCTGTGTTAGCTCTTTTTTTACCAGTTCCTGATTTGTACCATGTGTTTTAAAGTGTACTTTAACAGCTACATTTTGCATGATGGGTCTGCTGGGAATTTTGAACCAAGTGTGCTCGTGAGTCTTTATTTTGCCAGTGCCTAATTTGTACCATGTGAATTATCAATAGCATTTTGCATTATGTTTTTTGAAAATCGAGATGGAGTTTGATTATGCGCATGTTTGGCTGTTGAGGCCTTGAGGGAACAATTGTACAGGGAGTTTGGGAAACCTGAGATCTGATGTGAACAATCAGTCAAAGGAATGAAATTAGAGCCTTTATTACTATATTGATAAAGTGTACTTATTCTAATGGCTTACCTTTTTGCATGTTGGTTCAGTAAGGAAATGGGAACAAGGTGTTCTCATGAATACCACTTCTTTTTAACGTGAAAGATTGGAACTAAATTTTTTTTGATGATTATTTATTGAGGGCCACAAAGCAAGATTATAACTGATCTGCTTAAACCTCCTTGAAATGTCCACAAGTTGCTTGAATTTTGTAAAAGATGGATTATGTAGATTCAGATGCATGGTATACAGATGACTCATGTTCATTTCTCCTTCTCAATCAACATATGTGGTTTGAGTTGGAATCATTAGTGGTTTTGTTGAATTCCTCGTTCGCAGCATGACTTGGGATGTATTATTATACTTGAGTGGACTGTAATGATTTCTGAAAACTTAGTTGGACATCTCTATTTATTTAAAACTATTTGTTTTTGCTCTGTAATGTGAAGTGGAAGCCTGAAATAGTGTGTGGCATTCAGGTGAGGGTCTAGGGAGCTCCAGAAATGGTATTTCAAATCCGATCATGGCTGGTGATGTAAAGAAGGATCACTTGGGTGTTGGTGCTCACAATCCTGGGGAGGTGACTGCTGATGATGATATATACGAGCAGTACAAGAAGCGGATGATGCTTGGTTACCGTCACCGGCCGAACCCCCTGGTATTATCCCTTGTTTCTCTTGTTCTCCTTTTTCATGTATCTGATGTTTGCTATTAGTTTAATAAATCAGTCCATTATATCCTCCTTGGAATTGCAAGTTCAACTACTACAAGGCTAACCTTGTTCTGATGATCTCCCGTTTCCCATTGGCAGAACAACCCTCGAAAAGCGTACTACTGAGCAATATTTCACTCAAGCTGTTTGTTTGTAGACTGTCTTCAAGAAATAATCAGGTGTCGAATTGCTTATTATGCTATTGGATTGTACCCTGTGACAGAATGGGAGTTGTCTAGAGGTTGCTATGTTGTGTGGAATCAGTGCTCAAGGATAAATTCCGTCATATTCTTTTTCTGCTTTCATTTTATTAGTGGTGCAGTATCGGCAAGGAAACGATCTTCTGCTTTCATTTTAGTTTGCAGTCCTCCTAATATTTCGATCCATGTGCACAAATTAAATTTAATTATTGAAGAATCTAGCTGGCATCGACTATGGCCTGAGGGACAGAATGGTAGATCGATTGCCGTCAACCCATCAAGAAGTGAAATAAAGCACTGCCCTCTGGCTTGCCCAATCTTTGTTTTTATTTTTCCCTGGTAGGCAGGCAAGTTGAGCCCTCTGCTCTCCTGGGTTGGTGGGCCTCTTAACTGTGTACATGTTTGGGAGTAAGGTAATTTTTATTTTTGCATGTTTTTAAAAAATGTGTATTTAAAAAAAATTAAATTGATGTTTTTTTTCTAATGTTTTTCTAATGTCTGATATTAAATCTAAAAAAATTTTTTTATGAAATTTTTTTTTAAAAATATCATGATGCACGACATCTTTCACGTGAATAGTGTCTGGTAGCGGTGGCAACCTCCAATTGGAGGCTGGGTGGCTTGGAGCGAAGCATGCTCCTGCGGAAGGGAGGTCCCCTGCATTATAACAGTGTGCATCCATCCATAACTCGAACTAAAGATTACGGCAACCAAAAGTGAGGGCAAAGAGCAGTTTCCTCTTCTTCTTCCTTTTGTTTCGAGGCAGAGGGCACTGTTTTCTGGTGGCTTAAGCCAAACGACTTCTCTTTTGTTAAATGGCCAATTCACTCTCAATAAATAACACCAAAATAACACGTGCAATACGGATTGAAGCAGCCGCCACTTAAGGGAGATTGGGTTAACATGTCTCGATTTTGTCCCGAAGAAAAATACTCGGAAACCTTTTGTTTGGGGTAAATTAACACAATAAAGTAGGCAATCTTAGTGTGCAATCTCCTGTCATATTGAACTTCCGCCTGCGATATTTTCATCAAAAGGAGGCACTAAAAAAGCTTCTTTGAAGTACATGCGGCCCAATTTCCTGTTTCTACTTTGTAGAGTACAGCTAATAATCATAAACAAAGGCTCTCAAGATTTATCATCACTTTTATTGAAGGAGTTGCCCTTTATCACCTCATCCTTTGGTGGGCCTCAGAGATAAAAGGCTTATCTTGGTACCTAAAGGGGGGGGGGGGGGGGGGAAGACAAAAGGCTCTTCCAAAATAGAAGAATAATAAAATAATTTCTCGTTTTCTAAATTATTCTTTACTCCCATCAAGATGGTAGACTCGTCACCAGTGCATTGAGTTTGAGAACAAAGTATTTGTTTGATTCTTTTTATTTTTATTTATTTATTTATTTATTTTTATCTCGGAGAGAAATCCCAATTAACAAGATCCTACCTTTATATATATATATATATATATATATATATATATATATATATATATATATATATATATATATATCAAGAACAGCCACGCCATTTAATAAGGGGGAAGTGCATTTCTTAGGTGCCCCATTCACTTACCCACAAGATGCCACTTTTTAGGTCAGAGTTGGAGAGAACCACACAATTCGTAACGCCTAATAAGGCTCATTTATATCATTTGTGGGAGTATGATTTAAGATATTTGCTTAACAAGAAAAAAGGAGAGAATATATATACAAAATTAGCCAAGTTGGGTCACCTGTTAGCTGGGCATTCCGCCCTAAATTTCACAGAAATAAAAAAAAATAACACGAATTCTTTAATAATGGGTATTTCATGAAATTAGTTGTGTGTTCCTAGGAAGACGGTTGGATGGTCCCTTGCTAATTAAGTGGGTTTGTCTCCTATTATTATACAAGATTTTGGATTCAAAGGAAGAGAGGGGGAAAGAAGTTCCTCAAAATACATCAATTTCGTTCAAATGCACATGTACACAATCTATTTAAGATTGATTAGGAAGACATTTAGTTTTAGTGAATGAAAAATTATACTAGAATATCTTAATCATTAAAAATAAATAATTGATACCGACCCATTAACAGAAAATTAAGACATTAGTAGGCAAGTTTTTACTTGAGATAACGTTTGGGAATGCGGTGCAAACCGCGTTTCTAAAAAATTTAGATTTTTTTTATAAAAAATTAATTTTTCTTTGTATATTTTGGATTTTTTTGATACACTAATCTTAAAAATAATTTTAAAAAATAAAAAAATTATTTTAATATATTTTGATACAAAAAACCAAAACTATATTTTCAAACATGTTTGAGCAGCACTACAGTAAACTGTGTGGGAGACGGTTGCAAAATCATAATCTTGTCAAAAAAAAAAAAACATTTTAACATAACTTTGTGAAGTTTTTATCAAATAAAAGGATGAAGATGCTGTACGGATATAATGTTCATTGTCGAAGAGTATTAAAATAAATATTTAGCGCATGGCTGCTTCAATTATCAGGATGCTATTTTCAAAATGACCATATATATATTTGATTGGTATTTTCAAGTATATAAACTCTGTGGAGTAATATTTATAGACACATAAATACATAGACGGTGGTTATCTTGTTTTAATTTCCTTTTCTGCTTTTAAAAGTTATGGATTTCCAATTTCAACTCAGGAATTAATTTCTAATTTACGTAGCATGCTGAAACTCATTTTCAACAGCAGTGGCCATTTATGGCACTCGACACAATCTACACGGTCCGAAGGTCTATCCAACCCAAAAGGTTCTGACTTTCCCCGCGGAGAGAGGGTGGACATTTTGCAAGTCAACTAGCTCTATAATCTCAACTGAAAAATTTATTTATATATATATATATATATATATATATATATATTATCATTATTCATAATAAGCTAGCTAAGCAACACGAGATCAGCACGGAAAATTGATTAAAATCTCCTTAAATTCATGTAAAAATGCTTCCAAAGTTAGCAACCACCCTGGAACCACTTGTGGGCGTGAAGTACAGGACATGAACAGCATGGTTTAGGTCAACATTGTCACTCGTTGAAAGGCAACTTTATATTATAATCGGGCTCAAACAAAGAGGGTATTAATGGTTCCTTGACAAAGATGAAAGAAACCTCGTTATTGTCTTCTTCTCCTTCCTTCCTTGAATCTTTGAATGATGCGGCCTACCCTGTACTTACCGAAAGAGGGTTTTCTATTTAAAACCTGACTTGGTTTTGTTAGTTCACCGATTGGAAGGGTCAATATTCATGTGCAATATGTTCACATGGAAGGAAAATGACATCTAATGCCTTTAAAATACTTCAAAACCACCTCGTCCCACAACAAAACCATGTCTGCGGAGAAATTTGCAAAAACTACTGCTCTAATGGTTCCCGAAAACCCCCCAGAAAACCATGTGTGTAGGCGGTTTTACATAAAACCACTGGTTTAATGGTTTCATATGGAGGGATTCTACCCTCAAATCCAGGGTATCCAAATTCAAAGTCCCAGCTCGCACCCCAAATTACCTTCACCGGTCGCCATCGTTTAATTCTATTATGGCACGTGAATGTTAGACCAAGTTTACTCTTACCCCAACTTTTCACAATTACATCAACATTTGGAGTTTTTTCCCAGTGAAAAACTTATTTTCTAAATTAGCATAATTGAAGAAATAATTCTCACACATATAGTGGTTGCATGTGTAGTATTAGCACAAATCATAGATTGTGCAAAAACTTAATACTAGTTCAACTTATATGTGCAAAAACTTGGCGAGACTGCTTATATAAGCCGAACTAGTCTCGATAAAACTTGTGAACATGAAAGATGTTTAAACCTCTCTCCAATCAAAAGTTATGTATTTAGTATATACATCATCAATTGGTTGTGTTAATGCTATATGCGCCACTTATAGGTGATGTATTTATGACATCCACAATCATTATTTGTGTGCTCAGTGAATGTTATTTTCCCAACTATCCTGTTGTGCCGTGGAAAAATACTTTCAACATTAGAAAAAAAATAAATTATTTTGTCCTTTTTAATTCGGAGAAGTATATATCTATCCCCCAACAATTTCCCAATCCTCAATTAGGTTATAAGTAAAACAAATCGTCAATTGGATCCCCTGTATATTGGATGTTACTCAATTAAAAACCCTATTCCTAAGCGTACGTGATTATGAAACATCATCGGCCAACATTTATTAACCCTTTTATCTATCAAATTTTTAGCAGCTAAAGTGTTTAATGAACGAAAACAAATAAATATTTCATGGAAGAAACGAAATTATTTTAACTTTGCACGTCCTTTTTTAGATAAATTAATCAAGAGACTCTGATCTGGTAGTTTAGTTTAATCATCACCTTGCCTGGATAATTAAATTGAACTACCGTCCTCAAACAGAGAGGGGCTCATCTAACCTTGTAGCTTATCCACTTCCCTCTTCCAATCTTCTCTTGACCCAAGAGGCAAAGCGGCAAGCCACACCATCTGATACTCCATGCACGTTTCGTATCTTCACAGGCACAGCAGCCCACATACGATGACTTGTCTCTCCATGTCCTACCAGAGCCGCTTGACCCTTGAGTGAAACATCCCACAACTTCTGAAGCCCTATTGGATAAGATGTCAAAAACCCTAAAATAAACAATAAAGAAGAAGAAAAAAAACATCACATTAAAACTTGTTGGTAAACCCACAAACAGACAATAATACTTATCCATGACAGGGAATCTATAGTGGCATTCATGAAATTGTATCAAAAGATGAGTGTAATTACGTAGCAAAAAGGTTAATAAATACACCTTGTAGAGAGACGGGAACGCAAATTCAAGAGTACACGATTGCTCGACTCCTGCAACTCTCTCTCTCTGAGTCTGTCTTTTGTCTGTTCTTTATTTCTGTGTTTCTGCAGAGGTAAAAAGGTTGTGACTTTGGCTAAGACCCAGGAAAAACTGAGGTACTTTCTGGATAGTACTCAAAAGTATTGTTGATTTGAGCTAAGACTGTACTATGTATACTACCTGCCTTCCCCCCCCTCTTAGTGGGTTCTTTTGCCTTGATTCCACTTTCAATGCCTATGAACCTAAATGAAGAAAGATCCTGAGCTGAAGCCAAGCTGGTTTTCTCTTATTGTCATATTTACATGATACAACATTTAAAAAGCTGCTTCTTTTGGTTCCTTAATTGTATGCTAAGCCACAGTCGACTAGTTATAGCTGTGTAAATACAAGCTGTTGGTTATTTTTTTTATTGTGAATTTTGTTGCTTTTTTGGTGGGATTTACTTTGAAGGAAAAGCTGATCTTACTTGGTTTTATATTCTATATTTTGAAGGACAAGCAACTTTGAAGCTTAAGCCAAGTTAGAGGTCCAAGTACTGCAGCAAGCAAAGCAATTGACAATTTATAAGTGTTTAAATCTTGTTCAGGTATTTTCTTTTATCAACAATTTAATTAAGCTTAGCCAAAAAGAAATCAATTGGCGATTAAATTGATGAAGGGTTTGTGGCACTGGTGGTATTCAGGGATCCTCAGAAGAAGACATGAGTCTTTTGTATAGCCCTAGTTTCAATTATTCAGATGGAGAATTGAGAAAGAGTCAAGAATTCATGGATTTAAATCCTTATTATTACCATCAACAACAACAACAAATCCAACAAAACTCAGGTCTGAAGAGTTATCGCTCTGCTCCAAGCTCATTCCTTGAGAGCCTTGTGAATTGTACAAGTGGCCATAGTGGAGGTAATGGTGGGGCTGGAAGCGAAGATTATCGCTATCTTCGATCTTCAAGTCCTGAAATGGACACCATGTTGAAGAGGCCTATGTCATCATGTAATGGCTCTGGTGATTTCGGTTCCCAAAATTTGCAAGAATTTGAGGAGAGGCCAGCAATAAGGCAAGAACAGGAAGATTCAGAAATGGTTTATCGAAGTTTACCAGGGCATAATTTGGTTAAAGGCAATTCAGTGAGTGTTGGGAATTCTCTGGATAGCGCATACAGTGTTATGAATTCCATGAATGTAGAGAATTCTAAGCAAGCAACGAAGATGATTACTAGAAATGGATCTAATCTTGCTAGGCAAAACAGCTCTCCAGCTGGAATTTTGTCCAACCATGGCGTTGATAATGGTATGGCTACTTTCTTCTCACTCTCGGTTGAACTTCTGAACTCGTAGTTTGTATTTTATTTTATTTTTAAAAATCTCTTTATTATATATGGGAGAAGCAGTAAGAATATAATGTTTTTATGTTGATTTATTCTCATCAATTTCTGGAAAAGTTTTTTGCCTAAAAAGCATGGCAGTCTGTTAAATAGCGTTTTGTTTTCTCAAGTTGAAATAATGTAAAAGATTAAATTTTTGAAAAAGGAAAATACACTGCCTTTTTCTTCTCATTCTCAGTAATCAAACGTGATGTGGTCTTCCTGGACTGGTTGCACTTTCTTTGGCCGGAAAGCTGAATGAATCTCAAAAGTTTTACTCTATGCAAGGCTGACTTTAGAAATGTTTTCCCATACCTTTTCTTCTCATTGAATTCCTCTCGTTGTCGGAGAAAGAAATGGAAGACAGCGCAGAATTCTGGAACGAAAGTGGTCAATGCAATTGAATGTGTAATTAGCCCTAAATCTTAATTTAATGACAAAATAAGTAGGTCTGCTTTTGATTTGGATATTGACTACGTTTCTTTTTAATCTTTAGTTCAATACCTATGACTAGTTAATTTTCTTATGTTCATCTCTTCAATATTGATTCATTGCTGAGTAACTCTCAATGGTTATCAGGCTTTGCTGTAATGAGAAATGCGGGTAGCTTCAGAGCTGGCAATGGCACGAATGGAGAAGCTACTCCATCAACTAGTAGGTTAAGAAGTCACGTGAATTTCTCGTCAGGGCAGAGGACTTTGCCTCAGATTACTGAAATTGGAGAAGAATGTATTGGTGGGAGCAGTCCAGAAGGCGATTTTAGCAAGAGAAAGTACATGTATAACTTCAATAGTGATACTTGGGGTGATGCTTCGAGATTGAAGGATAATGATGGGAACATGTTTTCTGGCCTCAACACACGGGACAGTCAGGTATCAATTGCAGCCTGCAGATCAATTAATCTGTAGCTTTTCCTTAGTCTGCTTATGCTCTGTGAAGATGCTAATGGTATTACAATTCTCCATCAGGTTGGGAATTCTGGAAACCGCATGACTGGTTTGACTCATCACTTGAGCTTGCCCAAGACTGTTGCAGAAATGGCTACGGCCGAGAAGTTTTTGGATTTCCAAGGCAATTTTGTTCCGTGTAAGATTCGAGCCAAGAGAGGTTTCGCTACTCACCCACGAAGCATAGCAGAGAGGGTATGTCCCTGATCACAATTACTTGATTGTCATGAAACACTGGCCTTTCCTTGTTGTCTAGGAAACCCAGGAAGCAACTATTCATACCTTCTGTCTGGTGTTTATTTCAGGTAAGAAGAACTCGGATTAGTGAAAGAATGAGAAAATTGCAAGAACTTTTCCCAGACATGGATAAGGTAGTTCTGACTCTAGATATGTAATTCTCACACAGTAATTCAGGTTGGCAATCGAGATTAGATGCTAAACGATTTCCATTTTCTTCTTGGACAGCAAACAAGCACCGCAGATAAGCTAGATTTGTCAATTGAGCTCATCAAAGACCTCCAGAAACAAGTTAAGGTAACATACAAAAGATACTAATCATCATTCAAGCTCTCCTGACCTTCAACTAGCTACCGCTATCTTCCTTTACCAAAAATCTCTCTCTTTTTGTGCAGAGTCTCACGGATACTAAAGCTAAGTGCACGTGTTCAAGTAAACAGAAATAATATTCAAGTACCTCAGCTTGATTTTGTTTCGTACAAATAGCACTAGGAAAATGAAAAAAAGAAAGAAGCATAGCTCCTTAGTTATCTTCTGTAAAATAATAGGGTATCGGAGATTGTGAACTCGCAAGGACAAGTAGATACACTTTTCACTGCAATATTCTGTACCACTGCTGATCTCATTTCACGGTACCGGAAGCAGTGCCCTTTCATAGCTCATCTTCGGATTGTATTTTCCTGTTTGTAGCTTTTGATGTGTTAAGCAAGGTTGTTATTGCATTGCCAGTCAATTTCTTCCTTCAATGGACCTAAGATGGAATAGTACAACCTCGTTTGGGCCGGAATCTCTTAAAACAAAACGCTAGCAATTTGGGATAATTTATAGATTTTTTTTTCTTGCAATTTTTTTTTTATTTTCATGTTTAGTTCTCATTTCTTTTATTATTTTCTTTTAAATCTATTATTCAAAATTAAATTAATTGGAGATTAAGTTTTTTACTTTAGCTCAAGTTTAGGGTTTTAAGGGTTATGATTTTTAAAAATTAATTTTAGTTTTAGAAATTTTTTCAAGTTTACTTAGTTTTCCATGTTATTAAATTAGAATTGTTTTTTATATATGTTATTAGTTTAACTAAACTTATTAAATTCAATTGACTAAATGACTCGAATTGTTTTTTCTTATTTGAAAATCCTAGCATTGCCTTGGCTTTTTTCTTTTTAAGGTTGAAAAATTTATCTCATCACAAGGTATTGTGCCAACCACTGGTATATATTTACTCAAATTATTTTTTTAATTTTTTTTAATTTTTTATCTTTAATATTTGGTTTGTTGTAAGCCGGCTTTCTATTTTGTTTTATTGCGAGTTGCATGGTTTTATCACTATTTCATATTCATGTTACGGGTTTTGCGAGGTAATCATGAAATTCAAGTTTATTCAATATATCACCGTCTTAATATATATTTTTTTAAAAAATATACAGTACTATATGTCACTATTTAAGTATTTGAGAAGTATTTCTGTTAGTAAGAATTAATTTTTTAATTCGACTAATAACATAGCATGGGCTAAAAAAACTAGCAGTGAACTAAATAGACATAGGAACATTGTTTAGCTTTGATCCACTTACTAAATCCAGACCATTAAATTCAAGATTTTAAGATTAGACAGAACAGATTTAATACTGGCAGGTGCTTTGAATTTTAACCCTATGGTCACCCTTGTAACATTTTAATTTTTGGTAATTTGATCAAATAATAAGAGATATTTTCAAGACAGCTTGCTTCTCAATCGAAATTAAGTTCTTTTGATAATCTTACACTGTAATAAAGTATTTTAAAAATTATTAAGAAACGTGATTTCAATTGAGTTTTCGAACACTGTTATATGGGCTAATGTTTAATAATGGGCTGGAAATTAGTTCCTGGGCTATTTATTTGGGCCTAGGCTCCATCTTTTACCCAAAACAAAAAGAAAGACATTGGACATATCTTGGGCTAATGTTTTTAAATGGACATATCTTGGGCTAATTGCCCCCCCTTTCCTTTCTTTCGTTTCGCTAGCAAGTTGACCTTCGGCCTTGTCATGACGCTCGAATCCATTTCATTCAATTATACCATTTTAAAAAAAAAAATAAAAAAAATATCGTCTTTTATCAATCTAAGGTGGAAAAGTATTAAGAAAAAAATTTATCAATTAACTGTGTTCAGAATAAAGAAAACATAACTAGATTGTCTGGAAGACTTTTTTTTATTGTATTTCAATTTAATTAATAAATAAGTTAAATTTACATGTTTAAAATAGAAATTTAAATTATTTTGTTTTTTATGTTATCTATCTTCGTTTTATTTTTTATTTTTTTTAAAATCTAAATGGATGTTTTATGAAAATTATTTTTAAAATTAAATTTATTCTCCTTGAAATAGTAAATTAGATAAGTTAACTTCTAATTTATTTTTGTAATATTTTAAAAAAGTAAAATTCATTTGAAATTTTATTCTTAATACAGTTTCCGATCATGAAATTTTATTAAAACCCTTAGTTGAATTATTCCAAACATGCCGAACGTGAGATTGTCATCCTTCTTTTAGACATCAAATATATATATATATATATATATATATATAAACAAAGAACTTCTTACGTGCTCAAAATAAAACAAGACCGTTTTGAGTGGGGTCCGACACGCACAAAGTCGTTGGTCCCCTCTCTCTGGGTGTGCGACGACCAGGGAAAAAAAAAAACAGCGCACTTTCTTCCTCCCTTGTAAAAGAATTGTTGTTTATCAATCAAACAAACCCTAACTTTCGTTTGATCTTTCAAATCTCACATCTAAAAACAAGAACGACATTCTATGATTGTTGTTTCCGAATAGGTCGAAAACAACATAAGAGTTTCTCCTGTCGGCTACGCTCTCTCGAATATCCGATCAAAGTGAAATAGTAGGAATCAAGGACCAGATGTCGTCGAGTATGCAAGCGACTTACAACCAAAAGATAGATTACGTATTTAAAATAGTGTTAATAGGGGACTCGGCGGTTGGTAAATCGCAGCTATTGGCTCGGTTCGCTAGAAATGAATTCAGTTTGGATTCCAAAGCAACGATCGGTGTTGAGTTCCAAACCAAAACCCTTGTTATTGATCACAAAACTGTCAAAGCTCAGATTTGGGACACTGCTGGTCAAGAAAGGTACTCCTAATTCTCCTTTTTTCGTCTTATTATCACCTTTCTTTCTTCTTGGGGTTTTGATGGTTGTGATCTTCAGTTTGTCATTGATAATAACTGTGATTTGATCGGAATTTTATCTCTGCTATTCCAATTTAACTGTGATTTGTTTTTGGGTATTTATTATTTATTGACTTTTGTATAGTTTGTTTTTTGAGCTGCGAGTCTATTAATGAGGTTGGGGATTGTTATGGCTTTTCAAGGCAATTGGATATTGAGTTGTACATAATAAATAAGTGATTCAGGTAGTGAGAAAAAATGTTTGGTGTTTTCGTAATAGATGCAATCACTTGAATAAGTGTTGTATGTATGTTGTTTCTTCTGTGCTGAGCGTGTGCAAATAATCTAGTCTGGGACTAATCATCGAGTGCTGCTTGTGTTGAATTAATCAGTGTTGTCTGGACTTATGTGATAGGAAGTATGGTAACCTGTGCCAGGCAAAGTATATGGGATGAGAAAAGAAAATAAATATGCCCTTAAGCAAGGAGTTTTTTGTACTCAGATTGCATATAAATGATCGACTCAGTTCCTTAGTGCAGGTACTTCTTTAGATGAAGAGATGGTGAGCATTGAGCAATGAATTGGGCCAAAACTAAAAAATTTTCTTTTAAGTTATCTTGGAATTTAAGGAGTTTGGAATGATGCGGGACAAGAGGAGTTGTGAAATAAAAAAATCTAGAAAATAAGTTGTGACTGAGGACAGGGAAGCCCTCGGTGATTTTCTTTTCCTATTTCCCTTTTGTTTGTGTATTTTCTGTGTGGTAAGCTGCTTAGACCTTTAGTTGTTGCATGATTATATTGTCAATTTCTGGTGAAGCAACTTCATGGTCCTGGAAAACATATTACCCGAGGAAGAATTAACTTCTTCCAATGATAGGTTTAATAATCCGACCATGTAGTTGTGGATAATGGGAAGAGTTTGGAGGGCTATAGATGCCAAATAATTGAACCTTCAGAATTCTGCTACCTGAAATGACTGTTTTATGGTTATAGAAGTTTTGTAGTGATGCCTTTGCATCTTAAGGCTGTTTTAAAGCACATGAAGGAGAAAAAAGAAGAAGAAGAAGAAGGAGAATCGGATGTTTTCAGCAATAGGGTCCAATACTTGATGCCATGGTCAAATGCTGGGGCCTGCTATCAGAAGATTGCATGTTAGAGTTTTGATAGTAGCCTCTTAATGCAAAATGTCAAAGAGTATAGCTCTCTCCAAATTTTATCCAGAATGATCAAGCGTCTTTCTATTAGTAATATGATAATTAATGACACTGGGACTAGTTGTACGCAGTTTTGACTCGTCTAAACTAAATGCAGAAACATGATTTATATTGCTTGCTAAAAATTATTGGAAGAGCACAGATGTGCTAGGATACCTTACCAATTATTTGTGTGAGTTCTATATGTACATGCATTGGCACATTGTTTTTTTGTACTATTGAGCAGGTTTCTATGTCACTCCCACTTCTTTACTGTGAAAGTCCTGACTTAGGATCTTGTTTTGTGCATCTTGATGACAATTTAGGTATCGGGCTGTGACCAGTGCATATTATAGAGGTGCAGTGGGGGCAATGTTGGTGTATGACATAACCAAACGTCAATCGTTTGATCATGTGGCCAAGTGGTTGGAGGAATTGCGGGATCATGCAGATAATAATATTGTTATCATGCTTATAGGCAACAAATCAGACCTGGGAACACTTCGAGCTGTACCTACTGAGGATGCCAAAGAATTTGCTCAGAAGGAAAACCTCTTTTTTATGGAGACATCAGCTCTAGAGGCCACTAATGTGGAATCAGCTTTCCTATCAGTGCTGACCGAGATTTATCGAGTCATCAGCAAGAAGGCCCTCATAGCGAATGAACAAGAATCTGGGGGCAGCTCATCACTTCTGAAGGGAACCAACATTGTCGTTCCTGAACAAGAGCCAGTATCTGGAGGAAGGAGTTTCAGTTGTTGCGGGACATCATAGGATAATTCCCTTTTGTGTTATACCATACAGCTTTTCCCTATTTATAGTTTCAGGTAATTTTCTGTTTATAGGTTCATGTAAGGTTCGTATTTTTACTTGTTTAAAATGACTAACGTTTCTCATTTGGCAGCAAATCATTGTGCTGCGCCTTCGGAATTTTGTATATCAAGTAATTCACACACGGAGATTTCCAGTTTGTGTAGCTCAAACTTGAAAAATGCTGTGACATGCATGGAACTACATCGTTGTAACCCATTATGATTACTTGTCTTGTTACTATTAACACTTCAGCTGATACTGGCAGCTAAAACAAAAAAGGTTTTTCATTACACAAAAAAAAAACATTCCCAATCGAAAACCCAATATGTTCTTGTGCTATTTTTGTTGATAGCACGTTATCATTTCGATTCTTGAATGGTTTTTTTTTTTTTTAATATTTAGCGTTTGCGGTGGTTGGATGGTGGCGGTCTTGTGAGTTGCGTATCAAAGAAAATATTCTCCCCCTTCATTAGATTAAAATATTATCTATCGACTTCATACTATTCAGAAGTTAAATGAAAAAAATATTTTTTAGTGATTTATCTTTCAGTATTTATATTACACTTTAAAACAAGAGAATTTTTTTTTTTAAAATTTCATACAAAACAAATATACCCTTAATTACAAGGATAGTTTGCGTGGAGGGGATTTTGCGCCCGTGAGAAACACAGGCTAAATCACTTTATAAATACAAGACAAAAGCAGTTCATTTCATTCAGCTCAAAAACACAACATCAAAGCTCCATGTCACGGGTGCTCTGCAGATCACTTCTCCTTTGAAATGATGGATTATTTTTAATTGCATGGACTGTATGCATTTGTTTTTTTCTCTGCCACCAATTGAGAGACTGTTACTTGAGCAGGGAATGTACTGCATGTGCTATTATTTTATTTATTTAATAATATGGATATTTATACAACTTGTATGCACCTTAATTGATATCACAAAGTCTGAAATTAATAAATATATAAATCCTTCATAACCTTAAAAAAAAACTTAAAATTATAATTATTAAAAAATAAACTTAAAACCTCATAAGTTGAGTAATCCTCACGTGACATTCCTTTTGGACTGCTCCGGTGGTTTCCTACAAAAGGAATGATATTTCTGTATTTTTGCCATTGCCAAGTCACCATACAGTATCCCTGTACATTACATTATTAGTTCTGGAGGCGTAAAACAAACCCGATGCCAGGCCTCCAACGGCATAGATGGCCCGCAGATTGATTGAAAACCGACAGGTAGGACCTTGGGCTAAAAGATTGATTGAAGATGATTTTGCAGTGGTTGATACTATGTAATTTTGTCCGTGGGTTCAACTTTTTTTTAATGTTAAAAAATATACATTGCCAATTTTTTTTCCCAGCAGAAACATTTTTTTTTCCAAATGCATATATCAGTTTATTTTGAGAGGTCAAAAAATAACTAAATAATTAGTAAAAATATAATTTAATTCAAAATAAATATTTAAAATGAAATTGTTTTTATAAATATTGAGATAATAATATATTGGATTGATTCGGGTCAATTCGGGTTAATCTGTTAATATGCATGCCAAGTTATAAAACTATAATAACCCTATAAAAATAAAATCAAAACAAATTATAAAATCTAATTTTCAATAATCATGATAACCTTGTATATATTTGCATGTTGAGCATATAAATTTCTTTATTCGTGGACAATTCTAAAAAAATATACTTTTAAAAGCATAAAATTGTGTCTTTGACCACAATTGATATTGTAATATCTTTAATCACAATTAAAAATAGTTTTGTTGGGAATTTAGTTTTTACTTTTTTTCTTTTGCTTATTTAGGGGCTGCCTCCAATCACAAGTTAGTCGATTTAAATTAGGTTTATTTATGTTATTATTGTTTGAATTTTTTTTTTCATGTTCGCTTCTAGCGTGAGCAAAAAAATATAAAAAAAATCTAGTATCCACTATTTATAGGCATAAGAATTACCACCGTGTGATTAATGCAGGAACTGCTATATATATATATATATATAGCTAAGAGTGTGAACGTTAAAACGTTATTCATGTAAAATTAAAACGAGAACTTAAAAAAATCCAAGAACAGGAGAACTAATGCACGCAGTTAAGTGAAATTATACAGAACTTGAATAAAAATGATTGCAACTTTAAGAAATATAAATGAAATCTTAATGATTGTAACATTTAGCTTGCCATTTGTGGCGTCCATGCATGTAATGGTAGATTTATTTATTTATTGGATGAATTCAAAACCCATATCTGTCTTCTACAACAACAACAAATAAAATAAAATAAACCAATCCATTCATTTTTCTCATCAAGGAAATATCTTCAGAAGATTTTGTTTTTTTTAACGGATCGGGAGGGAAATAGATTTTTTATTGCATTGCTTGAACACTTAGCTTATACAAGAAAGCTTATATATCATACAATATTGTACAAGAGAGAAGGATTCAACGGCGTGCTCTTCACGGTGCGACGTTTGAGACTGCTTCGTTGACTAGAGAGGATCATTATTTATATAAAAAAACAGTTGCTAATAAACAAGCACGTAAAAAAAAAGTAATTAAGCACATGCACTTCCAAGGTAAGGGAAAATAATTCTTCAATTTCTGGCTGTGAACTTAATATGGATGCCATCGCCAAATGAAATGATAGGTGTCCGAGATACTTCTCCTCCCTTGACTTTGGTAAAACTGGCATTTAGAAAGAACAAAAAAACCCAGAGAGTTAACAAAAAAATCTGTCATAAATTTAACTTCCATGTTGTCACTGTTCAAGTATGAGTAGGAGTACGAGAGTAAGAGAAAAATCAACTCTACCTGTAACTAGTGACCAGGATATGCAGAAAAGCGGACAAGACCAGTTTGCTGTACTCTGCCCCAGCACATTGTCTCGTGCCGCCACCAAATGGCATGAAATTCTTGGAAATAGTAACTTGATCAAGGTCCTATTTAGCATTGCAGAAACAATAAAAAGAAAAATTCAGCAGTTATAAAAGCATGATTCTATTAACGTTATGGTAAATTGAATCTATATTAAGGTTTGACTTGGGAAATGGAGCAGTACCTTCCAGCGCCATGGGTTGAATGTAACTGGGTCCTTGTATGTATCAGGATTTAACTGAATAGCAGGGGTAACGATCATAACTGTCCACCCAGCTGGAACGGTGTATCCTGGAGATTTCTCAAAGAATCAATTGAAATGAACATTTTGGAAAAAGAAAGCGAAGAGATTTCTGAGTTAAGAACTGGCAGCTGCATACCTTTGACCTGGAAATCTTTCAATGCCTTGCGGAATAAACCAGGTGGGATGTTGGAGATTCTAAGTGTTTCATTGACAACCTGTGTATCATAATTAACATCGTGTGATTAAGAACAAAAGTCATCTACAAAAAAATAATGAAAAACACGGTTCTTATTCCAAGACAAGAGGACCATATTAATTTTTAGGAAGCAGTGAATGATTGGTCATATTTCATAAGAAGATAACATTGTCTTATTACCGCAAAAAGAAAAAAAAGGAAAAGAGATGTTAATGGAAAGTTGTTATACAAAAGGACAATTTTTTAGAATGTGGAGACTAACCATTTGTGTGAAAGTCATTGATCGGTACTCCTCCCATGTGAGGCGGGAGTTTGGGTTTTCCCTTTTCTTCACAATTGCCTCATGCTCAGCCTGATCGATTAAATTACACAATTAGCGGGGGACATGGTGTGAATAGAGTGGTGGCATCTTCAAATTGAAAGCTTAAAATTCGATGCTATGAGGGTATGTATACGTACTCTCAATTCCTCAACTACTCGAGGGTTCTCTGTAAGAAACTTGAATGTAAGAGTTAGGGTGGTTGACATGGATTCAAAGCTGGCAAACAAGATCCCGAACATGAGTTGGGGGATGAAATCCACCGTCAAGAACTTCTTAGTCTTCATATCATCAATGGCTTGATCAAGAAAATCTCCCCGACGCTTTGATGGGTCGTTGAGCCTCTCCATCAGTGTATCCTTGAGCAATTTCAACATCTTCTCTCGTTCCTGAATCAATAGAAAGGTATGTTATTGAATGGTCATTCCTGAGCAGTGATTACCAAATATGAGCAAATCTCAAGGTTCAGGGACTCCTCTGTTTACCTGCATGCACTTGTGGAACGAAGTGCCAGGAATATTCAAAGGCAAGGAGATGAAACTGTTCAAGATCTTCGTGTAATTCTGACTGAGCGTCTCTTTTGAGTTCTCGGCATCATAACCAAATATTTTGTTTGCAGTAAAATTGAAAACCATCTACAGCAAGAAAAGGCAGGTTAGGGTTAAGAAGACACGTGAGAAAATGTTCATCAATACCAGTGTATCAAGTACTGAAAATAAATAGTGCACTCACGACAGAGATAACTTGTTTGACGTCAACAGGTCCCTGAGAAGCCCACTTTGCCAAGGTGGTGTGAAGCATGTCTTCGATTTTAGGAAGCAGTGATTCTTTAAGGCTCTCAACACCAAAGTGATTCACAGTTATGCTTCTCAAGTATTTGTGAACTGCACCGATTGCGTTCACCCTCGTTTCACCCTCAAGATTGAAAAATTTGGCAAAGGAATCCAAATACCATAGCTCAACCAAGGTTCCTTCGTGTTGCAAGATGTACTTGTTCATTTCATAGTCAGTGGACACAATGATAGGCCTTCCAACCAAGCTGGTTTTAAAGATCGGTCCATACCTGAAACAGGGAGATTAATATGAATTTGTTTGTAGGGAATAAAGCAGGCAAGTATATATGATTTAATTATGAAATAAGATGCTCTGTTTTTCTTTTTTTTTCCTCGCAAACTATGGTAGCCAGCATATTACTTTTGCATCCTTTTCTTGACGAATGGATGAAGGTCCAGAGATTTTCCAGGAATGATGAACTGGAGAGTTTCTCCAATGAGGGGCCAGCCCATGGAACCTGGAGGGAGAACTCCTTCAATTTTTGGGCTTCTCCATTTGAAAATCATATGAGTATAGTATATCACCACCAATGCCACAACAACCAATCCAATTGCCCACATCTTTTTGCTTGATCTTTCGCTCCCTCTTGAGCTAATGGATGTAAGCAAGAGAATGAAAGATAAGAGAGAAAGTTAATGAAGAGGTGGATGAAGAATGGTGCGACTACAAAGCATTATATACAACTCCAGCATCTCCAAGTCAAATACTATTTAGAAAAGCCAAGTTGGAATATAGTTTTTAATAGAATAGATATAGTTTTTTTTTGTTTGTTTATGTATATTCCAATGAGAATAAGATATTTGTAAAAACTTATTATATTTTAATCTATTTAATACACAATTATTTTAATAATTTAATATGACTTTGTTGGCTTGGGGAATCTAAAAATAATCTGAATGATTTTTAATTAATCCAATATTAAAGTATGAAATTAAAAAAATCAATTAAAAAAATTGTTGTTATCTATTTTTGGGTCCCCACACAAAAATAAAAAAATACAAATAAATATAAAAAAATATTCAAAAAAAATCCAAAAAATAATAGCGGTGAGAAAATGATGCTGGAATGCCTATAAAATGACTAGAAATTGGTCGAGTAGGTTCAAAGATACAAAAATTAAAATTTAACAATATATTTTTGACTGATGAGAGCTATGTTGATAAAGAAAATTCAATTTGAGAAAGAAAAGTCTAAAATAAGATGTTTATGGACTCAATTAAATTTTATTGAAGGTTTAATTGAATTTTTGGAGGGTTTGATCGCAAGAAAAATTGTTTTTAATTCAATTTAGTTTTTATTTGAAAGCAATTAAAGTTTAGGGGTCAAATTATAATTTAGCCAAGGACTTGACTACAAAATTTCAGAACTTGAGTGACCAAACTAAAAATGGCCATTTCGCATCCCAAAACGGTGCCATTTCAAAGGACACTGTCCATCATCTTTTTCATTGCACCAGGGAACCGTTTCAGCAGGAAGAAGAAGAAACAATTAGCCCCAGCTGCCCACGATGCAATACGTTACTAAAATGTATGGCATTTGTTCGGCTATAAAGCCAGAGAAAAAAACGCTGCGCCACGCCTGCTAAACGTCTACGAAAGAGTCGTCGGCCGTTATCCTGCATTAAAGTCCATGCATGGCCGTCTCATTATCTGGAGGCGACCGCATGACATTCTCTGGCTATAAAAACCAGAGGAAGGCCATGACAAGGGAGAAAGGTGGGGGGGGTACAAAAAAGAGGAGAACAGGGGAGAAGAACTGAAAAAAACTAGGGGGGAGACTGAAAAAAAAATAGAGGGGAAGAGGAAAACCAAAAATAAACCAGTAGAGAGAGAAGCAAACAAACAGAATCAGGGACAAAAAAAAACACACAGAAGAATACTAGGAGGGAGGAGAAGACAGAGACGAAAGGGAAGGAACAATGCCGCAAGAAGAACAGAAAATAGAAACAGAGAGAACAGGAGACCAGAAACCAGAGAAGAAGCAAATAGAAAACAGAAAGAAAGAGAGGAGAATCGTTCAGCCATCGTCTTCGGCTTTGCCTCCCAGCACCAGGTAAGTTCTTTTTCATTTTGTCTTTTGTAGTTACGTAACACTGTGCGAAGGTAATTTTAATTTCCTTCGCACTGTGCATAGCATGCGTGATTATTTCATGCATGTGAGCCTTTGTCAGTCGGGTCACTGTCGCAAAAACAAGAGAAAAAAAAAAGAGATTTGTAGTTTTTTGGTGTATTTATTTTGAGGTTTTATTTTTATATTATAAAAATACAAATCTAATATTAAAATATCTAGTTTTCTATGAAATGTTGTAAATATATATATAATTGAAAAAACAAAAAACAAAAAAATGCTTTATTTTCATGCATACGATCAAAGATAAAAACATAAAATCATATTGTAGTTTCTTACAACATAGAAAATTTCAAAAACAAATGTCTTAGCATGCATTTTCAGCTGTAATAACAAGTTTATTAAAGTCACGAGAACTAAACCAATATTTCAAAAAAAAAAATTGTTTTCATTTGGTATCTAGAATTACAATCTTATACGTAAGACGTGCTCTTGATATTAAATAGAAAAGTTTGTTTTGTTTTTATTGATGTTACATCAATTAGGTTTTCTTTACTCGATAAGATAAGGATCTCTTTATCAAGGAGAATTTTTTTTCTTTTTTTAATAAGTCATTGACAAGAAAACTTTCAAAATCTTTAAATCACATCAAACCACGAAGCAGTTTACATTAGGTAGGGTGCGCTAGGGGTGCGAATACCTTTCCTAGCTACAACCAGTCCCTTACCCGTGAATCTCTGACAAAGACCAGTACACTCGGGTTTCCTAATAACCCTGAACTAAATACTAGGTAGCGACTCCCAAGAATCAACGAACAAAAATCGCCATCGACGCTGCGTGGGGCACGTGAGACAAAAATAACAGAAAAATAACTTGAGTCAACTCGGGTGAACTTGTTAAATCTATAACATAGGTCATGAGACCAAGATAGTCTCATAAAAAAAACAAGAACAACATAAATTTAAAAAAAAATTAAAGGAAAAAAAACACTACTCAAAAGAATAATATTTTAATATATATGCCCACACGTTGTGGCGGGCTTATGAAGCAAATGTGCTTGATGGTGTTAAAATTGCGAACCAACGCTAGATAAGTAATAGAAACTAAAGGTGTGATGGAGCCAATATTTCATGAGAAAACGGTTACACAAATTAATTACCTTAGCTTAAAACACAACACACAAGATAGTATAAAGCAAGCATGGGGTTGATCACATGAGGAAGGTTCAAGTTAGATTTTTATGCTAGATAATATGCAATTTAGGAGGGGGGTTTGATGTTATCTAGGCTGAAGTAAAAGAAAATAAAAAACTATCAAGCAAAATTAAATAAAATCAGAAAATTATCAAGAGAACAAACCTTGGTTGCAAGTAAACATCCACCTACAAAAATCAGAACTCATCATGGAACGAAAAATCAATTTATATTCTGAATATTTATCTCTTCTTAACATTGGTTAGTTAACGGATCCACCATATAACTAACCCTAACCATCAAACAACCATAGTGTCCGCACCAATAATTTAATTCAATGACAACCTTAAGAACTAGATAAGTTGATTAATAGAGAAGACATAATTGTCTGCATTCTATGTTTGATTTGATTGAATGTTCTCTCTAAGATTAAGAACGTAGATCTTCCATAATTATTAAACTCAGTTGCTTCACAAGTTCATATACCACAACTCCGGTTTTGATATCAAACTTAGTAATAGATTGTTTACAATAATAACTTAAAGTCCACTATAGCAATTAAAATAAAAAATCATAGGAAAAATAAGAATAGGAGAACAAACATATTCATCATATAAACTGAAAAGAAAAGGTAAAATAGATCTCACAGTTTTTGAAATTTGAAGGTTTCTGTGTCCTTGGAACCAAGAAAAAGAGTTTAGCCTTGCATGTTTGTTGAACAACTAATAAAAAAAAAAGAAGAAAACATGATTTCGAGTTTGTAGAGGAGAAGGGGCTTTTTTCTCTTTTGGTTGGCTCTTCTCCTTCTCTTCTTTCATTCTTTTTAATTTTTATATCATAGAAAACCCTAATCTCTATTTTACAAAATAGTCCTTCCTTAAGTAGACAGTTTACATTTAAGTACTTTAATAACTATTTTTCAAAAAAGAAGAAATATCCTTGCATGAAATCTTCAAGCTTTGACTTAGAGGAGCTAAATTGCTAAAATAAAAACTTGGATGTTGGTTTGGATGCTTCGAGATGTAATTTGGACTTGTTTTTTCATAAAATCTGTTTGTTGGTAGAATTTATTTTTCATCTTAGAAAAATCATATCTCAGTCATATAAGATTGTTTTTGGCCGAACTTTGGTAAGTGGATAGGTATTTGAGTCAGGAATCCAAAACAATTTAGTTTGTATCAAATGGACTTTGGTAGCTCAAGATATTCAAGTTGAAATGACCAAAGGTCAACACTGGCATATTGCAAGATTTAATTTTGAAGGCTGCGATTTCCATGTTGTTCCTTATTTTATTTTCTTGCCTTAGATATCTAGGAAGGTATGGATGATAGTTTTTTAATGCTACTATAATCAATTCATTTTGACCTCTAATGCTTACACTCTGCACAAAACATCGACTGAAGGTCAAATCTGCCAATTACCTCCAATTTATTTCTTTTTGCATCTTTCATCCAAAAGTGCATACAAAACATAAAACAAAGAATTCCAATTTACTCTTTTTTGCATCTTTCATCCGAAAGTGCATTCAAAACATAAAACAAAGGATATCAAGGCATTATATATATAAAACATAGGCAAAACACTAGCTAAATGTGGGTGAAACTATCGAATAATATATTTGCATCAAATACCCTCACACTTAGCTCTTGCTCGTCCTCAAGAAAGGATAGATAAAATTAAATTAAAAATAACTACTCTTAATGTCCAAGAATATATGCATTATAAACCATAGTTATTAAACCCGGACCGGCCCGGCAGGTCGACCCGATAGCTGGACCGGCCTGGGTTTGTCAAAAGACCGGCCAGTGTAATGACCTAGCCAAACCCTGTCGACCCATGACCTGGATGAACTCGAACAAGACCCGGTGTTTTTGTTTTTTCAAAATGTGGTTTTTCTCCTATACCCTTCTTTTTTTCATATTTTTTTGTGTTGCTTATTAACACTTTTTAAAGTTCACTATATAAATATTAGAAAAATATTTTATTTTTTCAATGTGGGGTTTGAAACCCTTTAGTATATATACTCTATGTTTCCAAGAAAAAAGTTATTTTTTCAATGTGGGATTTGAAACCCTTCCGTATATATACTATATGTTCACAAGAAAAAAAGTTATGTTTGTTCAATGTGGAATTTGAAACCTTTTAGTATATATATTCTGTGTTCCCAAGAAAAAAAGTTATTTTTTCAATGTGGGATTTGAAGCTCTTTCATATATATATTCTATGTTCACAAGAAAAAAGTTATGTTTTTTCAATGTGGGATAAAAAACTTTTTAGTTTAAATACTTCAACTTAAAAGGATAACATAATATCTTTTCAATGTGGGATTTGAAACCCTTAAGTATATATACTTTATGTTCACAAGAAAAAAGTTATGTTTTTTCAATGTGAGATTTGAAACCCATTAGTATATATACTCCTATGTTCCCAAGAAAAAAATTATTTTTTCAATGTAGGATTACAAGCTATTTTGTATATATACTCTATGTTCACAAGAAAAAAGTTATGTTTTTTCAATGTGGGATAAAAAAACTTTTTTGGTTTAAATACTTCAACTCAAAAGGATAATATAATATCTTTTCAATATGGGATTTGAAGCCCTTTAATACATATACTTTATGTTTACAAGAAAAAAATTATGTTTTTTCAATGTGGGATCAAAAACTTTTTAAAATATTCTTTTAAACTTCATTATTTACAACATATATAGCCTATATTTACATGGATTTTTTTTTAATTTTTTCATATGAAATATTAAAGCTTTAAATATATATTTTTTAAATTTTTTAGGTTGATCCGAGTTGACTCATGAAACCCGGGACCCAGCCCCTTGACCGGGTCAACCCTCGGGCCGAGTTTAATAACTATATTATAAACAAGTATACAATAAAGAAGGATAATGGGTATAGATTTTCATGAATTCATTTACATGCAAACTTCAAAACTCAATTAATCGTTGAAATTTAAATGAAATCTATGTCATGCCAAAGTAATAGTTCCTCTCATTGATATATACTCCAACACTCACATGTTTAGGGCTTATGTATTTAAATTTCTCAAATTCAATCAATGAATATGTTCTACCATAAACTTGCTCTTCAATCTCATCTCCATTGCTAACATATTATATGCAATGCAAGAATCAAAAGGTCTTATTTTCCGGTTGTAATGGGGCTAAGGTTAAGGTTAGGTAAAAGAGAGTAAAAGAAAAGGTTCAAACCAAAAAAAATAGAGCATTCTGAAAAATAATATTTCAAACAAGATATTCCATCAAAGCACATAAATTTTCCATCTTTAAGCACCAATGCTTAACTTCTTTTGATTTCAAGCTCCATCAATATAGAATCTTAAGAACACAAAGGAAGACTTTTCTTTTCTATTCCTTTATTTTTGTTTTTTTTTCTTTCAGCTTTGACATCTTTGCCTATCTTTTCATCAAGCATCATTTCTTCTTTCTTTTCACATAATTTCCAACCATAATTTCATGAGATATCACAAGTATATGCTCTACTAATCCTTAACAGGGAAAAAGAGGAAAACATATAAAAAGTTAAGGTTTATACATGAATAAAGCAAAGAAAAGATAAACAAGCTCAAAAGGGGCTCACTATGGATAATATGCTTTAGGTTGACTTTTTAGTTAAAGTGATTAAAATTCCTAATGTCTTTATCATCTTCATGTATATATGTAATGTGAATGTAATCTCAACATGATATGAAGCAAGTTATAAAGATACATATCATTGAAAAAATATACAATTAAAGAATATAATGTTGAAGGCTCAAAAGCTTGCATTTATATAACACTATAAAGTCAACATGACATAGTTTCAAAGTCAATCATAAACCAATTAAACGTTAAAACTTGCATGCACACTCATTCATTCGATTTATATCTTCATCTATCTCAATTAATTCTCATTCATAATACTCATATTCTCATTCATAATACTCATATTCTCATAAACCAATGGGAGTTCAAAAAGAGCAAATATAGATTTTTTTTTTGAAAAATAGCAAAGAAAACCAAAATTCTCTTAATACCCCTACACTTTAAACACAACATTGTCCTCAATGTTGAAATAAAAGAAAATGAATATAAGAGAATGAAAAAATAAAATAAAATACAAAAAATAAAAGATAAGGGAAAAAGAAAGCAAATCTGATTTTTTTTCTTTTTGTGCTGGGTTGCTTCCCAAAAAGTGCTTTTGTTTTATGTTATTGGCTCAATATGTGGCATGCTTATTCTTCATAGATTGGTTCAGCTAACTCCACAAAAGAGGTGAGTTCTGTCGTCCAACCTTCATAGAAAGGTTTCAAGCGATGCCTATTAACCTTGAGCACTTTGTTTGTTTCTAAACTTGTAATTTCAACTACACCATAAGGAAAAATATTAGAAACAACAAAGGGTCCAATCTAACAAGAGCGCAACTTTTCAGAAAAAAGTTTCAAATGGGAATGATAAAGAAGGACTTTGTCTCCAAGATGAAACTCTTTTCTCATAATCATTCGGTCATGAAGACTCTTAGTCTTTTCTTTGTAAATCATTGCTTTCTCATAAGCACCATTTTGTATCTTTTCTAAAGTGGTTCTAGTATTTTTGAGTATCGAAAGGATAGGCGCTGCCCATTTATTGTCTGTGATGGGATAAATGACTCTTGCATCATGGAGGACAGTTTGCAAAGCCAATGCTGATCGGCGTACATTTTGGGGAATACATATATGTCTCTCTATCTCTTCTATCTCCGTAAAATCATAGCCATAACTCAAAGCCACACTTAATCCGTTCTAACAGTCAAAATCAAAAACTTGTTGCGCACTCTTATCAACTTGATCATAACGTGTGATAGAATAAACATTGCTATAAGAATATTTCATTGCATTATGAAAATTAAATTCAATTTTTTCATCTCATACCTCCATAAACAAAATATCCTTACCACAATCAATCTTTGTATTGACAGTTTTCAAGAATGGTCTCCCAAACAATATAGGAGTGTTGTTTGAAGAATCACAAGAATTATGTTTCATATCAAGAATATAAAAGTCGCATGGAATAACCAAATTATCAATCTTGACTAGGACATCTTCTATCACACCAACTGGATAAACAAAGCTACGATCTACAAGTTATATTACAATACTAGTTCTATCCAAAGGCTCCAGACTAAGAGAATCATAAACATGTTTAGGCATAACACTAATGGATGTACCTAAATCACATAAAGCCCTTTTAAAACTAGTATTACCAATAACACGTGATAATAAATGCACATGAGTCTTTTTGCTTCAAAGGCGTATTATTTTGAATAACAACAGATATAACTTCACCCATACTTACCATTTCATGACCTTTCATCTTGAAAGCTCTCTTGGTAGTACACAACTCCTTCAAGAACTTGATAGCATCAAGCAAAGGAATATTGAGTTTCACTTTCTTGAAGACCTCTAAAATTTCTTTTTCTTTATCATCTTTCTTTGACTTAGAAGAATTCATAGGAAATGGTGGAATTATTTTTAACATGGAATTCAATGAGTAGGATTTACCTTTGGAGTGTTGGTCATTGTTTTAGTTTGGAAGGAGGAGGATGCTTCTTCTTTGTACTCAATTCTGTTTCTATCTCTTCTTCTTCATCCATCTCAATTTGTTTTGACCTTTGCTCTTCAAGTTCTTTTCCATTTCGCAACATGATCGTACTAACATTCTCTTTTGAATTCAATGCTTGGGAGGGCAATTTTCCATTCATTTGTGCTTTAAATTTCCTTACACTTAAAGCTACTTACCCCACTTGCTTCTCTAAGTTGTGAATGCTTGACCTTGTTTCCTGTTGAAAAGACATGATATTTTGTTGCAAGGTCACCGTGTTAGAAGCCAAGGTTTTCATCATCTCATGAAGATCATCACTTGATGACCCAATAACATTGAAATTTATGACTATAGGGGGCTATCTTGCTTGATAATTTTATTGGGACTGAAATTTATGGAACTATCGGCCTCGATTGCCTTGTTGAGGCGGGTTTGCATAATGTAAGTTGGGATGATCTCTCAATCCAGGATTGTATGTGTTGAAAAAGGGACGTACTTACGTCGAGAGTGTCCATTGAATGCTCCATCAATTGCATTAGCTTGTTCAATGTATCTTCTTGCATTGTTGGGCATATATCCGAAGCATGTCCTTGTAAGGAGCATATGCTACAAAATTTCACCTGCTATACATTTCCATAAGCCAAAGAACACACAAGAGAAGTGAGATCATTAACTTTATTCTCAAGGTTAGAAATACTTACCTCATTTACTCGTTTGTTTGAGAAGTCTCCACGAGTGCCAAATTGTTTTGAGTTGGCTGCCATATTTGAGATCAATTGGCGTGCAGCCTCGAGTGTCTTATCTACCAATGCCCCTTCACTTGTTGCATCAATGATACTGTGGTCAGTATGCATTAGTCCTTCATAGAAATATTGAATGAGCAACTGTATCTGATGATGAAGGCATTGAATACACAGTTGCTCAAATCTTTCCCAATACTCGGAGAGTGTCTCCCTATGAGATTGTCGAATCCCACATATTTCTTTTCTTATGTTGGAAACTCGAGATGCTGAGAAATATTTTTTAAGGAAAATCTTCTTTATAGCATTCCATGTTCCAATGGAACCTGGGAGAATAGAGAAAAACCATGCCTTTGCTGCCCCTTTTAAAGAGAAGGGGAAAGTTTTCAACTTAACCTGTTCTTCGTCAACTCCATTTGATTTCATGCCAACACAAAACATGTGGAACTGCTTGAGATGAGTATGAGGATCTTCTCTGGTAAGTCCATTGAATATTGGCAGTAAATGTATAAAACCAGACTTGAGCTCGAAGTTGACATTATTGTCAATGTTTACATTTAAGTACTTTAATAACTATTTTCCAAAAAAGGAGAAATAACCTTGCATGCAATCTTCAAGATTTGACTTGGAGGAGCTAAATTTCTAAAATAAAAACTTAGATGTTGGTTTGGATGCTTCGGGACGTAATTTGGACTTATTTCTTCACAAAACCTGTTTGCTGACATAATTCATTTGTCACCTTAGAAAAATCATATCTCACTCATATGAGATTTTTTTGCTGAACTTTGGTAAGTGGATAGGTATTTAAGTCAGGAATTCAATAAAATTTAGTTTGAATCAAATGGACTTCTGTAGCTTAAGATATTCAAGTCGGAATGACCAAAGGTCAACATTGACAGATTGCGAGATTTGACTTTGAAGACTGCGATTTTGATGCTCTTTTTTTATTTTATTTTCTTGCCTTGGATGTCCGGAAAGGTATGGATGATAGCTTTTTAATTCCACTAGAATCACTTCATTTCGACCTCTAGAGCCTACGCTCTGCACAAAACATCAACTGAAGGTCAAATCTGCCAATTACCTCTAATTTACCCATTTGTGCATCTTTCATCCAAAAGTGCCTTCAAAACATAAAACAAAGAATATCAAGACATTTTATATGTAAAACATAGGCAAAACACTAGTTAAATATGGGTGAAACTATCAAATAATATAGTTGCATCAAATATAGAGACTGAATAGAATGAGTTGTTTTGTGAGGAAAGCTACAGAGCTTTCCCCACATGATATAGTTTTTTGCTATATGATTTAGGTTTTCTGTTAATAAAAAGAAAAAAAAATAAAAAGCTAAATTCTTAATTGGCTCAATATTAAAAACAAATCAACAAATATAATATTGAAAAAAATTAAACAGAAAAAACAAAAGAAAAAAACCATATAAAAAAACACTGTAGCAATTCATAAATATCAAAAAAATAAAATTGACAAACAATTTTGAAAAAAAAACCATGTAGGGAAACACTGCAGCAATCCACAATACTTTAAAGAAAAAAAAACCTACAAAGCTAAATTCTTGAACAATTCAATATTAAAAAAATAAAATCAATAAAGACAATTTTGAAAAAAATCATAAAAAAAACAAAATCATAAAAAAATAAAAACTAAAAAAACTAAACTATATAAAGAAACATTGTAGCAATCCACAGTGTTTTATGAGGAAAGTTATAGTTGTAATTCTCAATCAGCTCAACATTAACAAAAATTGACAAAAATAATTTTTGAAAAAATCATTAAAAAAAACAAAAACCATAATGGGAAACACTATAGGAATCCACAATGTTTTAAAGAAAAAAACATCAAAGCTAAATTCTCAACTAGTTCAATATTAAAAAAATAAAATCAATAAAGATAATTTTGAAAAACATAATAAAAAAAACTAAAATCATGTGGGAAAATACTGTAGCAATCCACATAATTTTAAAGAAAAAAACTACAAAGTTAAATTCTAAACCAGCTCAATATTAAAAAAAAATAAAATTGACAAAGATAATTATGGAAAAAATCATTTAAAAAATAAAAACCATGTGGGGAAACACTGTAAAAATCCACAGTGTTTTAAAGAAAAAAAACAAAGCTAAATTCTCAACCAGTTTAATATAAAAAAATAAAATAAAAAAAAGATAATTTTAGAAAAAATCATTAAAAAAAATCATGTGGGGAAATACTGTAGCAATCCACAGTGTTTTAAAGAAAAAAACTATAAAGCTAAATTCTCAATCGACTCATTATTAAAAAAATAAAATCGACAAAGATAATTTTAGAAAAAATCATTAAAAATAACAAAAAAAACAATAAAAAAACAAGTGGGAAACACTATAGCAATCGATAATGTTTTATGAGAAAAGTTACACTGCTTTCCCCACACGTTAACAAAAAAAAAAACAAAAAAAAATCCAAAAACAAACCCAGTAGGGAAATACTGTAGCAATCCACAGTGTTTTGTGAGGAAAGCTATAGTTGTAATTCTCAACTAACACATTATTAAAAAAAAATCGACAAAGACAATTTTGAAAAAAAATCATAAAAAAAAACTATGTGGGGAAACACTATAGCAATCCAAAGTGTTTTAAAGAAAAAAATCACAAAGCTAAATTCTCAACCAGCTCAATATTAAAAAAAAAAAATCGACAAAGAGAATTTTGGAAAAAATCTTTGAAAAAAAAACAATTCGTAAAACAAAAAAAAAACCAACTAAAAAAATATCATAAAAAAATCATGTAGGTAAATACTGTAGCAATCTATAGTGTTTTGTGAGGAAAATTACAATTATAATTTTCAACCAGCTCATTATTAAAAAAGTAAAATCGACAACGATAATTTAAAAAAAAACCATAAAAAAAAAACCATGTGGGGAAATATTGTAGCAATCTAGAGTGTTTTAAAGGAAAAAACTACAAAACTAAATTCTCAACCAGCTCATTATTAGAAAAATAAAATCAACAAAGATAATTTTGGAAAAAATCATTAAAAAAGTTATATAAAAAAAACAAGTGGGAAACACTGTAACAATTTATAATGTTTTGTGAGGAAAACTATAGTGCTTTCCCCATATGTTAACAAATAAAATAAAATAAAAAAACAAACCATGTAGGAAAATACTGTAGCAATGCATAGTGTTTTATTAGGAAAGCTACAGTTGTAATTCTCAATCAACACATTATTAAAAAAAATAAATTGACAAAGATAATTTTAGAAAAAAAATCATTAAAAAAAAACCATGTGGGGAAACATTGTAGCAATCCAAAGTGTTTTTTTTAAAAAAACCACAAAGCTAAATTGTCAACCAACTCAATATTAAAAAAAAAAAATCGACAAAGATAATTTTGGAAAAAATCATTAAAAAAACAAAAAAAAATCATAAATTAAAATCGACAAATACAATTTTAAAAAAATCATTAAAAAATTCCAAGTAAAAAAACACTGTACCAATCCACATTGTTTTAAAGAAAAAAAAGCTACGAAGCTAAATTCTCAACCAGCTCAATATTAAAAAAAAAAGATAATTTTGGAAAAATTCATTAAAAAAAGCAAAGAAAAACAAAAAAAAATCATAAAATAAAAAAAAAAGGAAAGGAAAGGAAAGCAATCCACAGTGTTTTTTAAGAAAAACTGCATTTGAAATTTTGAACCAGCTCATTATTAAAAAAATAAAATCGACAAAGATAATTTTAGAAAAAATAATTAAAAAAACGATGCAAGAAAACATTGTAACGATCCACAGTGTTTTGAAAAAAAAAACTACAAAGCTAAATTCTCAACAAGCTCATTATTAAAAAAAATAAAATCGACAAAGACAATCTTAAAAAAAATCATTAAAAAAAACCCATATGGAGAAACATTATAGCAATCCAAAGTGTTATAAAGAAAAAAAACTACAAAGCTAAATTTTCAACTAACTTAATATTAAATAAATAAAATTGACAAAGATAATTTTGGAAAAAATCATTAAAAACAAAAAACAAAAATATCATAAAACAAAAAAATGAAATAAAAAATATTATTAAAAAAATATAAAAAACTATGTAGAGAAACAATATAGCAATTTACAGTGTTTTGTGAGGAAAGTTACAGTTATAATTCTGAACCACCTCAAAGAAAGTAAAATTAACAAATACAGTGTTAAATAGTTAAAACTAATGCACGCAGTTAAGTGAATTTATACAGAACTTGAATAAAAATGATCGCAACTTTAAGACATATAAATGAAATCTTAATGATTGTAACATTTAGCTTGCATTGTGTGGCGTCCATCTAATGGTGGATTTATTTATTGAATGAATTCAAAACCCATATCTGTCTTCTACAACAACAACAAATAAAATAAAATAAAATTAACCAATCCATTCATTTTTTTCATCAAAGAAATATCTTTAAAAGATTTGTTTTTGTTTTAAGAATGATATATGTAAACATCAAGGACATAACTTTAAACCCTCTCGGCTTGGAAGAACTTGAATATGGAGAAGACTTGCGGGCATAGCCATAGTCCTTTGCCAATTTTTAATTAATGGTATCAAATATCAGTGAAGTAAAAGAGACGCCAGAGAATATTGCATGCTCTGGTTAACATAGCTTGCATTTCTGAAAAAGCTGGATCGGGAGGGAAATAGATTTTTTATTGCATTGCTTGAACACTTAGCTTATACAGGAAAGCTCATATATCATACAATATTTTACAAGAGAGAAGGATTCAACGCCGTGCTCTTCACGGTGTGACTTTTGAGACTCCTTCGTTGACTGGAGAGGATCATTATTTTTATTTAAATAAAAGTTGCTAATAAACAAGCACATAAGAGAAGGTAATTAAGAGCATGCACTTCCAGGTAAGGGAAAAGAATTCTTCAATTTCTGGCAGTGAACTTAATATGGATGCCATCCCCAAATGAAATGATAGGGGTCCGAGATACTTCTCCTCCCTTGACTTTGGTAAAACTGGCATTAAGAAAAAAAAAACCCGGAGAGTTAACAAAAAGATCTGTCATAAATTTAACTTCCATGTTGTCACTGTTCAAGTATGAGTGGGAGTACGAGAGTAAGAGAAAAATCAACTCTACCTGTAATTAGTGACCAGGACATGCAGAAAAGTGGACAAGACCAGTTTGCTGTATTCTGCTCCAGCACATTGTCTCGTGCCGCCACCAAATGGCATGAAATTCTTGGAAATAGTAACTTGATCAAGGTCCTATTTAGCATTGCAGAAACAATAAAAAGAAAAAATTCAGCAGTTATAAAAGCATGATTCTATTAACGTTATGGTAAATTGAATCTATATTAAGGTTTGACTGGGGAAATGGAGCAGTACATTCCAGCGCCATGGGTTGAATGTAACTGGGTCCTTGAATGTATCAGGATTTAACTGAATAGCAGGGGTAACAAGCATAACTGTCCAACCAGCAGGGACGGTGTATCCTGGAGATTTCTCAATGAATCAATTGAAATGAAAATTTTGGAAAAAGAAAGCGAAGAGATTTCTGAGTTAAGAACTGGCAGCTGCATACCTTTGACCTGGAAATCTTTCAATGCCTTGCGGAATAAACCAGGTGGGATGTTGGAGATTCTAAGTGTTTCATTGACAACCTGTGTATCATAATTAACATCGTGTGATTAAGAATACAAGTCATCTACCAAAAAATAATGAAAAACACGGTTGCTATTAAAGACAAGAGGACCATATTAATTTAAGAATATGGAGACTAACCATTTGTGTGAAAGTCATTGATCGGTACTCATCCCATGTGAGGCCGGAGTTTGGATTTTCCCTTTTCTTCACAATTGCCTCATGCTCAGCCTGATCGATTAAATTACACAATTAGCGCGGGACATGGTGTGAATAGAGATTGGTGGCATCTTCAAATTGAAAGCTTAAAATTTGATGCTATGAGGGTATGTATACGTACTCTCAATTCCTCAACTACTCGAGGGTTCTCTGTAAGAAACTTGAATGTAAGAGTTAGGGTGGTTGACATGGATTCAAAGCTGGCAAACAAGATCCCGAACATTTGTTGGGGGATGAAATCCACTGTCAAGAACTTCTCAGTCTTCATATCATCAATAGCTTGATCAAGAAAATCTCCCCGACGCTTTGATGGGTCGTTGAGCCTCTCCATCAGTGTATCCTTGAGCAATTTCAACATCTTCTCCCGGTCCTGAATCAATAGAAAGGTATGTTATTGAATGGTCATTCCTGAGCAGTGATTACCAAATATGACCAAATCTCAAGGTTAAGGGACTCCTCTGTTTACCTGCATGCACTTGTGGAACGAAGTGCCAGGAATATTCAAAGGCAAGGAGATGAAACTGTTCAAGATCTTCGTGTAATTCTCACTGAGCTTCTCTTTTGAGTTCTCGGCATCATAACCAAATATTTTGTTTGCAGTAAAATTGAAAACCATCTACAGCAAGAAAAGGCAGGTTAAGGTTGAGAAGACACGTGAGAAAATGTTCATCAATACCAGTGTATCAAGCACTGAAAATAAATAGTGCACTCACGACAGAGATAACTTGTTTGACGTCAACAGGTCCCTGAGAAGCCCACTTTGCCAAGTTGGTGTGAAGCATGTCTTCGATTTTAGGAAGCATTGATTTAAGGCTCTCAACACCAAAGTGGTTCAAAGTTATGCTTCTCAAGTATTTGTGAACTGTACCGATAGCGTTCACCCTGGTTTCACCCTCCAGAGCGAAGAATTTGGCAAAGGAATCCAAATACCATAGCTCAACCAAGGTTCCTTCGTGTTGCAAGATGTACTTGTTCATTTCATAGTCAGTGGACACAATGATTGGCCTTCCAACCAAGCTGGTTTTAAAGATCGGTCCATACCTGAAACAGGGAGATCAACATGAATCTGTTAGTAGGGAATAAAGCAGGCAAGTATATATGATTTAATTATGAAATAAGATGCTCTGTTTTTTTCTCTCGCAAACTATGGTAGCCAGCATCTTACTTTTGCATCCTTTTCTTGACGAAAGGATGAAGGTCTAGAGATTTTCCAGGAATGATGAACTGGAGAGTTTCTCCAACGAGGGGCCAGCCCATGGAACCTGGAGGGAGAACTCCTTCAATTTTTGGGCTTCTCCATTTGAAAATCATATGAGTATAGTATATCACCACCAATGCCACAACAACCAATCCAATTGCCCACATCTTTTTGCTTGATCTTTCGCTCCCTCTTGAGCTAATGGATGTAAGCAAGAGAATGAAAGATAAGAGAGAATGTTAATGAAGCGGTGGATGAAGAATGGTGCGACTACAAAGCATTATATACAACTCCAGCATCTCCAGGTCAAATACTATTTAGAAAAGCCAATTTGGAATAAAGTTTTTAATAGAATAGATATAGTTTTTTTTTGTTTATGCATATTCCAATGAGAAAAAGACATTTATAAAAACCAATTATATTTTAATATATTTAATGCACAATTATTTTAATAATTGACTTGGTTGGCTTGACGGGTCTAAAAATAATCTGGACGATTCTTAATCAAACCAATATTAAAATAAAAAATTAAAAAAAATAAAAAAATAATTTAAGTTGATTCGGGTGAACTTGCTAAATCTATGAATAATATTTAATAATACTTTTACAAAATACACACACATAGTAGATGGCATGCCCGCGTGCTATGGCGGGCTTATAAAGCAAATATGCTTGATGATGTTAAAATTATGAATCAGTGCTTAGTAAGTAATATAAATTGAAGATGTGATGAATTCAATATTCCACGAGGAAAAAAATATTGTGTTGATGATCAAAAACTTAAACACTCAATATAATAAGTAGTAACAATCCACGGTGTTTTGTGAAAAAAGCTACAGTATTTTCCCCACGTAATTTAGCTTTATGCCATATGATTTAACTTTTCTGTTAATAAAAAGGAAAAAAATATATAAAGTTAAATTCTCAACCAACTCAATATTAAAAAAATAAAATCGACAAATATAATTTTGAAAAAAATCAAAAGGAAAAAAATCATGTAGGGAAACACTGTAGCAATCCATAGATATCAAAAAAATAAAATTGACAAATAATTTTGAGAAAATAATTAAAAAAATCCATGTGAGGAAATACTGTAGCAATCCAAAGTGTTTTAAAGGAAAAAACTACAAAGCTTTCTCAAGCAGCTCAATATTAAAAAAATAAAATTGATAAAGATAATTTTTGAAAAAATAATTAAAAAAACAAAAGAACAAAAAAAAATCATAAATAAAAAAAACCATATAGAAAAACATTGTAGCAATCCACAGTGTTTGGTGAAGAAAACTACAGTTGTAATTCTCAACCAGCTCAATATTAAAAAAATAAAATTGACAAAAATAATTGTAAAAAAGATCATTAAATAAAAACCATGTGAAGAAACACTATAGTAATTCACAGTGTTTTAAAGAAAAAAAACTACAAAGCTAAATTCTCTACAAGCTTAGTACTAAAAAATTAAAAACGACAAAAATAATTTTGATAAAAATCATTACAAAAAACAAAAAAAAAATCATAAAACAAAAAAAGAAGCAAAATAAAAACACATATCATAAAAAAAAACAAAAAAAACTATGTAGAGAAACACTATAGCAATCTACAGTGTTTTGTAAGGAAATTTACCGTTGTAATTCTCAACCAGCTCATAATTAAAGTCGATAAAGATAATTTTTGAAAAAATCATTAAAAAAAACATATGGGAAAACATTGTAGTAATTCACGGTGTTTTAAAGAAAAAAAAAACTACAAACCTAAATTCTCAACCAACTCAATATTAAAAAAATCTACAAATTGTTTTTGGAAAAAATCATTAAAAAAACAAAACAAATCATAAAAAACAAAACAAACAAAATAAAATAAAAAAAACATGTAGGGAAACACTGTAGCAATCCACTATGTTTTGTGAGGAAAGCTACAGTTGTAATTTTCAACCAACTCATTATTAAAAAATAAAATCGACAAAGACAAGTTTGAAAAAAATTATTTAAAAAAAAATAATGTGGGAAACACTGTAGCAATCCAAAGTTTTAAAGAAAAAAAACTATGAACCTAAATTCTCAACTTGCTCAATATTAAAAAAATAAAATCAATAAAGTTAATTTAAAAAAAAAAACATTAAAAAAAATCATAAAACAAAGAAAAAAAATATCATAAAAAACAAAAAAAATCATGTTGGGAAACACCGTTGCAATCCACAAAGTTTTGTGAGGAAAGCTACATTTATAATTCTCAACCAGCTCATTATTAAAATATTAAAATCAATAAAGATAATTTTGGAAAAAATCATTAAAAATAAGTCATATGAAAAAACACTGTAATAATCCACAATGTTTTTTTTTTTAAACTACAAAATTAAATTCTCAACCAACTCAATATTAAAAAAATAAAATCGACAAAATATTAAAATCAACAATTTTGGAAAAAATCATTAAAAAAACAAAAAAAAACAAAAAAAGAATCAACAAAATAAAAAACAAACAAAAACCATGTAGGAAAACACTGTAGCAATCTACATTATTTTGTGAGGAAAGCTACAATTGTAATTCTCAACTAGCTCATTATTAAAATATTAAAATCGACAAAAATAATTTTAAAAAAAATCATTAAAAAAACCCTTGTGGAAAAAAAAAGGTTGTAATCCACAATGTTTTTTTTTTAAAAAAACTACATAGTTAAATTGTCAACCAACTCAATATTAAAAAAATAAATCATAAAACAAAATAAACAAAATAAAAAACAAACAAAAACCATGTAAGGAAATACTGTAGTATAGTATTTCCCAGTGTTTTGTGAGGAAAACTACAGTTGTAATTCTCAACCAACTTATTATTAAAATATTGGAATCGAAAAAAGATAATTTTGAAAAAAATCATTAAAAAAAACCCATGGAGAAAAATACTGTAGCAATCCATGGTGTTTTAAAGAAAAAAACTACAAAGTTAAATTCTCAACCAACTCAATATTAAAAAAGTAAAATTGACAGATAATTTTGAAAAAAATAATTAAAAAGACAAAAAAAAATCATAAAAACAAAATATCATAAAAACAAAAACAAAATAAAAAACAAACAAAAACTATGTAGGGAAACACTGTAGCAATCCACAATATTTTGTGAAGAAAGCTATAGTTGTAATTCTCAATCAGTTCATTATTAAAAATAATAAAATTGACAAAGATAGTTTTGAAAAAAATTATAAAAAAACCTTGTGGAGAAACACTGTAGCAATCCACAGTGTTTTAAAAATCTACAAAGTTAAATTCTGAACCAGTTTAATATTAAAAAAAAATAAAATTGATAAAGATAATTTTGAAAAAAATCATAAAAAAAATAAAAAAATAAAAAAAATTATATCAGGAAATTCATAGCAATTTACAGTGTTTTGTGAGGAAAATTACCGTATTTTCCTCGCAAGTTTTAGAGTTGTGTGTGTGTGTGTGTGTGTGTGTGTATATATATATTATATCACCATCGTTGGAACATGTAAAATAGGTTTTAAATATTCAAAATAATATATTTTTTTTATTTTTAAATTTTTATTTAACATTAACCCCTTTCAAAACAGCCAGTGTGGACTTGGTTTAGAATAGAACAAGAAAATGTCTGGCATCGATGGATGAAATCTTCAGCTACTATATTTTAAAGCAAAGGATTGCACCCGACGTCGTATAAAAAAAGCAATAATGAAAACAAGTTGTCGATTAAAATAGGCATCAATTGTTTTTCTTCCTCTTTTTTTATATATATGTAAAAAATCATATTATTTGCCTTAAATATATTCACGAGAGGCTAATTCTTTTTAAAAAAATTTAAAATTTTTTTAATTAAGATATTATTTCAAAATAAAAATAAAAATTATTTTTAGAAAACAAAACTTATCTATATAAAATAAAATAAAAAATCTGCAAAAGTTAAATCCAAAACAACAATTTTTTTTAAAAAACTTTTAATTAAAAAAATTTACAAGTTTAAGTAATAAGATCAAGCGATGAGAAAAAAATTAAAAGTAATCATAAAATCATTTTGATTTTTAAACAATAATAATATAAAATCATAAAAAAATATAAGCAAGCTCCATAAACGCTAACCCAATCTCTTGGATTGTCTTGAAAATAAGCAAGACTGGAGAATTATTCAAGCAAAGTAATGTGGGGCCCATAACTAGCTTGCTCGATAGCTGATGGAGACGTCGATCATCTGATATTTTTTTATTTTTTTTTCTGTTTCTTTTTTTTTTCCCTGGCGAATCTGAATGTCTGATACAGCAAACTTAAATAACAGTGTAAAAAAAAAAGAAAAAGATTGTTTTGATAATTGACATGGAGAAACACATGGGAAGGTGTCCATTGATTATTAAAGGAATAAAATAAAACAAAGGACGACCTCTGTATTTTTTAAAAAAAAAATATTACAAATTGCTGTTGTAACCATTACACTTATTGTCTTGAAACCACCCTAAAACTCAATCGCTCCACTGCTGAAGAGATCTGAAACTCCAAACTTTCATAAACCAAACCAGGTAAGGTCTATATATCCTCTTTCCGGTGAGAAAGCACAAAGGAAAGCTTCTTCATTTATGCTCTGGCTGTAAACTTAATATGGATACCATCACCGAACGAAATGATAGGGGTCCGAGAGACGTCTCCTCCCCTGATCTTCGTAAAGCTGGTATTTAAAAATATATATTCAAAGAGTTAATACAACTAATTATGGCATAAAATTAAATTTCCCGTATCCAATGTTCAAGTATGGCGACTATTAAGAGAAAAAAAACAAATCTCTACCTGTAATCGGTGACCAGGATATGAAGAAAAGTCGACAAGACCAGCTTGCTGTACTCTGCCCCGGCACATTGTCTCGTGCCGCCACCAAATGGCATGAAATTCTTGGAGATGGTAACTTGGTCAAGTTCCTGTAGAGAATTAAAAAGCCAACATGTATTGTATCAATAAAAAGCAGCCGTCAAAGAATTAATGGCACGCATATATGATGATGATGACAGTGAATCGAATTTAATCCACCCTAAGGTTTTGTAACAGTAAAATCTCCCACCTGCCAGCGCCATGGATTGAATGTGACTGGATCCTTGAAGGTATCAGGGTTCAACTGAGTAGCAGGGGTAACGAGCATTACTGTCCAACCAGCTGGAACAGTGTATCCTGGAAATTTCGCAGACGATCAATTAAATTGAACAATTTCGAAGAAGTAAACCGTAGAGATTTTAAATCCAGAATTGGTAGTGTACCTTTGACTTGGAAATCTTTCAGTGCCTTTCGGAACAAACCAGGTGGGATGTTGGAAATTCTAAGCGTTTCGTTGACAACCTGTGAATGATTGGTCACATTTCATAAGAACATAAGATTATCTTATTACCGCAAAAAGAAAAAAAAGGAAAAGGGAAAGAGATGTTATTGGAAAGTTGTAATACAAAAGGACATTTTTTAGAATGTGGAGACTAACCATTTGTGTGAAAGTCATTGATCGGTACTCCTCCCATGTGAGGCGGGAGTTCGGATTTTCCCTTCTCTTCACAATTGCCTCATGCTCAGCCTGATCGATTAAATTACACAATTAGCGCGGGACATGGTGTGAATAGAGTGGTGGCATCTTCAAATGGAAAGCTTAAAATTCGATGCTATGAGGGTATGTATACGTACTCTCAATTCCTCAACTACTCGAGGGTTCTCTGTAAGAAACTTGAATGTAAGAGTTAGGGTGGTTGACATGGATTCAAAGCTGGCAAACAAGATCCCGAACATGAGTTGGGGGATGAAATCCTCCGTCAAGAACTTCTCAGTCTTCATATCATCAATGGCTTGATCAAGAAAATCTTCCCGACGCTTTGATGGGTCGTTGAGCCTCTCCATCAGTGTATCCTTGAGCATTTTCAACATCTTCTCTCGGTCCTGAATCAATAGAAAGTTATGTTATTGAATGGTCATTCCTGAGCAGTGATTACCAAATATGAGCAAATCTCAAGGTTCAGGGACTCCTCTGTTTACCTGCATGCACTTGTGGAACGAAGTTCCAGGAATATTCAAAGGCAAGGAGATGAAACTGTTCAAGATCTTCGTGTAATTCTCACTGAGCTTCTCTTTTGAGTTCTCGGCATCATAACCAAATATTTTGTTTGCAGTAAAATTGAAAACCATCTACAGCAAGAAAAGGCAGGTTAGGGTTGAGAAGACACGTGAGAAAATGTTCATCAATACCAGTGTATCAAGCACTGAAAATAAATAGTGCACTCACGACAGAGATAACTTGTTTGACGTCAACAGGTCCCTGAGAAGCCCACTTTGCCAAGTTGGTGTGAAGCATGTCTTCGATTTTAGGAAGCAGTGATTCTTTAAGGCTCTCGACACCAAAGTGGTTCAAAGTTATGCTTCTCAAGTATTTGTGAACTGTACCGATAGCGTTCACCCTGGTTTCACCCTCCAGAGCGAAGAATTTGGCAAAGGAATCCAAATACCATAGCTCAACCAAGGTTCCTTCGTGTTGCAAGATGTACTTGTTCATTTCATAGTCAGTGGACACAATGATTGGCCTTCCAACCAAGCTGGTTTTAAAGATCGGTCCATACCTGAAACAGGGAGATCAACATGAATCTGTTAGTAGGGAATAAAGCAGGCAAGTATATATGATTTAATTATGAAATAAGATGCTCTGTTTTTTTCTCTCGCAAACTATGGTAGCCAGCATCTTACTTTTGCATCCTTTTCTTGACGAAAGGATGAAGGTCTAGAGATTTTCCAGGAATGATGAACTGGAGAGTTTCTCCAATGAGGGGCCAGCCCATGGAACCTGGAGGGAGAACTCCTTCAATTTTTGGGCTTCTCCATTTGAAAATCATATGAGTATAGTATATCACCACCAATGCCACAACAACCAATCCAATTGCCCACATCTTTTTGCTTGATCTTTCTCTCCCTCTTGAGCTAATGGATGGAAGCAAGAGAATGAAAGATAAGAGAGAATGTTAATGAAGCGGTGGATGAAGAATGGTGCGACTACAAAGCATTATATACAACTCCAGCATCTCCAGGTCAAATACTATTTAGAAAAGCCAAGTTGAAATATAGTTTTTAATAGAATAGATATTTTTTTTTATGTATATTCCAATGAGAAAAAAACATTTACAAAAACATATTATATTTTAATATATTTAATACACAATTATTTTAATAATATAATATAACTTGGTTTAGAATAGAACAAGAGGGGTTTCTAACAGTAATTTAGCATGATAACTACAATATTGAATTTACTAGTATATATTTTTATTTAACACGGACGTCTTCAAAACAGCCGGTGTGGACTTGGTTTAGAATAGAACAAGAAAATGTCCAGCATCGATGGATGAAATCCTCAGCTACTATATTTTAATTAGGGCAACAGTGGATATTCATGGAAATTAAATTAATTTGACCAGCATAAAAGAAATATAACATAAATGTTCAGGTCTTGAGTGGAGACTCAAGAATGCCGTTAAGTATGAGGTTGAATGCTTGACTTTTTAGCACCAATCGTAGCAGAGCCATTTCATAGTGTCCTGTCACCGGAGTTATTCCCAATGATTTTCAGCAATCAATTAGTTTCTTGACCCATTCCAGTCAACTTAAGCTTGCACCCGACGTCGTATAAAATGAAAACAAGTGGTCGATTAAAATAGGCATCAATTGTTTTTAGTCAAATATGGATTACACACTAATCCCATTTCTTCCTCTTTATATATATATTTGACTTAAATATATTCACGAGAGGCTATAAAAAAATAAAAAATAATGGAGTATTAAGTTGAATATTAAATCAAATAAATGAATGGAGAATCAAGTTCAACATTCAATCAAAGAATATTTGATATTATTATTTTTTAAAATTAAATGTTCAACTCCAACATGAGTTTTGCACAGGATAATTTGATATTTTAGACCAGAGAAGAGGTCCTTTGTCAACTTATGAACTAAAAAACATACTGGGAGTATAGGAGTGCCAATAGCGGCATCTCAATTCCATAAATTAAAAAATATATACAGATTAAGATATTCAATTATATAAATTAAAATTTCTTCCTATTATATTCACTAAATTTATTTACCTTAATAAATAAAAGATAAATACACACTCTAAAAAACTCATGATCTAAAAAACAAACACAAATAAAATTAACTAAATAAACTCATACCCTAAAACAAATTACACAAGCCCAAGCCCAAACACATCACCAATATTATTTTAAAATGAATATTTTTTATTTTGAAAAATAAACTTCATTTGTATAAAACCATATATATATAAAAGAATTAGAATAATATCTTGAAAAATCAAACACAAACAAAAAAACAATTCTAAAAAATATTATATTAAAATATGACATGTAAAACTCGTGACCTGAATCATGAGATCAAGATAAACTCATAAAAAAGAAATTGAAGACAATCACAAAATCAATATTTTAAAAAAATAAAAATATAGAACGACAAAACCATACAAAGCTGAATTCTTAATAAATCAAATGTCAAAAGAAAAAATCATGAAAAATAAAATAAATTATAGAAAAGCATCTAAAAAAATGAGGGTGAAAAAAAATTAATTAAAGGGAAAATAAAGATTTGATTTGACCCATGCTCCGTAGTCAGTCGTAATGTTTTTTTTAAGAAAACAATTTGAGTACATAGATTATTTTAATAATTTTTTTACGTAATAAAAATTATAAATTTATATCAAAAAGTTTATGTAAATATCTAATAATCATCCCTGTAAATAAAAAAATAAATTTATTTACATTAACTAAAAGAAAAGGTAAAAAAATCAAGAGATAGACGCAAATCAAGATATTTGATCTCCCAAAAGAAAATATTTACCTATTTGTGTCCACTGAACTTATTTATTAAAATCAATAAAAGATATTATAAATAAAAGCACATATGAAATTGAGTGAATAAAATTAAAGGAAAAAGAACTATGCGTAACCGAACATATCATAAATATTATTTCTAGAAAACAAAACTTATCTATATAAAATATAAAATAAAAAATCTTCAAAAGTTAAATACAAAACAATATTTTTTTATATAAAAAAAATCCTTTATCTAAAAAAACTTGCAAAATTCCTGGTCTAAGTAATAAGACCAAGATAAACCGATCAGAAAGAAATTGAAGGTAACCACAAAACATTTTTTTTTTCAAAAAATGATAATGAAGAATGACAAAATCATAAAAGAAAATGAGGAAGGAAAGAATTTTCAACCGTATTGACACTTAAAACTTGTGACCTGTATTATTAAATTAGGAAGCATGTCAAATGGGAAAATCGTGAAGCCTAATCCCGAACACGTCAAACACCAAAAGATGTAACCAGGAAAAAAATTGACCACATAAAAAATGTAATAAAAAAAATGAGGGTGAAAATCAAAATAAAAAAAATAAATTTGAAGGCATTTGAAAAAAATTAAATTGGAGGGTTAAACTGGAAAAAAAACTTCAACAAAAGGAAAAGAAAATCAAAAGAATGAGAGCTAAATTGAAAAAAATAAGACAACATAAACTTTGATTGAAAGAAAAAATTAAAAACTAATAAAACTTTAACAAAAGAGATAAAGGTGAAAATGAGAAACCAAAAGAATAAGGATCATATTGGAAAAAACAACATATGACAGCTTCTAATTCAAGGACTGGATTGAAAATATAAAACCTTTTTTAAAAGGGCTAGGGATGAAAATAAGCAATAAAAAACATAAGAACTAAAAATGAAATAAAAAAAAAAGAAGATGATTGAAATGTACTTTCTCTAGAATAGAGAGAAAAGAAGCAAGAAAAAAAAGGAATAACGACTAACGATAAAATATTTAACCATTGTCACGCGTCACACCAAGAGAAAGAGAATGTAACGACGCTTCTAAAAACATGATGATAGTTCAAGTTTTAACAACCGATGACATTGTACGTGCCGTTCAAATGACACAAACACCATCCACACGCTAACAACTTTTCAAATTAAAAAACAAAAAAATCAATGTAAAATTACTAAAACAACCTCCATTACCCTGGAAATAACAAATAAACCAATGAGAAATGACTAAAAGATCCCTAAACGCATAACTGATCTTTTATCTTTTCTAAGTGTAAATTCATATTTTTATTGTAGCTTAGGAAGTGAAAAAATCGAAAGCCCTTGGTCAACAACTCTAGTAATTTCTGACCTTTATGATAAAGAAGTATTTTTGCTATTTAAAAGTTTTTGAAAAGTAAAAATAACCTTTGATCAACAAGTTTAAATTTTATTGACCTTTGAGGTACAATAATGTTTTTACTACACATATAAACTTAAAAAGACTAAGATACTCCACTTCAATTTTTTAATAACTATTGAGCCTATGAAAAAGACCAAGACACCCCCATATCCAAAGCTTTAATTTTTCAATCAAATGGAAAAATAGTAATTTCATTGTATATAAAAAGACAAAAATACTCCATCCCAAGCCTTCAAAGTTGCAAAAATCTACTGTGTTGTCTCTTGATCAACAATACACACATAATAGATTTCCAATGTGAATTAGTGTTTTTTGTTAATTGTTGACCTACTAAATTAATCATTTTTGTACTTTTTATGTACAACTAAGATTTTATAACAAGTTTAATAGATTCTATAATTGTTGACCTACTAAAAAAAATCTCTTGGTCAACACGTTTAAAAAACCTTCGAGGTACAATAGTATTTTTACTGTACAAATAAACTTAAAAAGACTAAGATACTCCTTTTCAATCTTTTAATGGCCATTGAGCCTATGAAAAAGACTAAAACACCTTCACATCCAAGGCTTCTATTTTTTCAATCAAATGATAAAATAGTAATTTCATTGTATATAAAAAGACAAAAATACTCCATCCCAAGCCTTTAAAGTTGCAAAAATCTACTGTGTTGTCTCTTGATCCACAATACATACATAATAGATTTCCCAGATGAATTAGAGTTTTTGTTAATTATTGACCTATTAAATTAATCAATTTTATACTTTTCATGTACAACTAAGATTTTATAACAAGTTTAATAGATTCTATAATTGTTGACCTACTAAAAAAAATCTCTTGGTCAACATGTTTAAAAAACCTTCGAGGTACAATAGTATTGTTACTGTACAAATAAACTTAAAAAAACTAAGATACTCCCTTTTAATCTTTTAATGACCATTGAGCCTGTAAAAAACACCGAAACATCTCCACATCCAAGGCTTTCATTTTTTCAATCAAATGACAAAATAGTAATTTCATTGTATATAAAAAGACAAAAATACTCCATCCTAAGCCTTCAAAGTTGCAAAAATCTACTGTGTTGTCTCTTGATCTATAATACACACACAATAGATTTTCAAGATGAATTAGAGTTTTTGTTAATTGTTAACCTATTAAATTAATCATTTTTATACTTTTCATGTACAACTAAGATTTTATAACAAGTTTAATAGATTCTATAATTATTGACCTACTAAAATTTTTTTTTGGTCAACACGTTTAAATTTTATTGATTTTTAGGATATAATAGTATTTTTACTATATAAATAAACTTAAAAAAACTAAAATACACCCCTTTAATCTTTTAATGAGTATTGAGCCTATAAAAAAGACCAAAACACCCCCATATCCAAGGCTTCTATTTTTTCAATCAAATGGCAAAATAGTAATTTCATTTTATTGTATATAAAAAAACAAAAATACTCTATCTCAAGCCTTCAAAAGTTGTAAAAATCTACTATATTGTCTATTGATTAACAATACATGCATTAAATTTTCAACGTGAATTAGAGTTTTTGTTAATTATTTACCTACTAAATTAATTATTTTTGTATTTTTTTTCATATACAACTAAGATTCTATAAAATCAAGTGTAAAAATCTCCAAAACATGAAATACAACAAATATAAATATTTTATAGCTAAAACAATTTCCATCTCGCAGTATATCTCGTTAGCAGAATTAAATATCAGTGTTAAAAAAAAAGAGATTGTTTTGATAATTGAAATGGAGAAACACATGGGAAGTTTTAGACTAATCGATTATTAAAGGATTAAAACAAAACAAAAGACGATCTCTGTATATATAAAGAAATAATATTACAAATTGCTGTTGTAACCATTACACTTATTGTCTTGAAACCACCCTACAACTCAATCGCTCCACTGTTGAAGAGATCTGAAACTCCAAACTTTCATAAACCAAACCAGGTAAGGTCTATATATCCTCTTTCCGGTGAGAAAGCACAAAGGAAAGCTTCTTCATTTATGCTCTGGCTGTAAACTTAATATGGATACCATCACCGAATGAAATGATAGGGGTCCGAGAGACGTCTCCTCCCCTGATCTTCGTAAAGCTGGTATTTAAAAATATATATTCAAAGAGTTAATACAACTAATTATGGCATAAAATTACATTTCCCGTATCCAATGTTCAAGTATGGCGACTATTAAGAGAAAAAAAACAAATCTCTACCTGTAATCGGTGACCAGGATATGAAGAAAAGTCGACAAGACCAGCTTGCTGTACTCTGCCCCGGCACATTGTCTCGTGCCGCCACCAAATGGCATGAAATTCTTGGAGATGGTAACTTGGTCAAGTTCCTGTAGAGAATTAAAATGCCAACATGTATTGTATCAATAAAAAGCAGCCGTCAAAGAATTAATGGCACGCATATATGATGATGATGACAGTGAATCGAATTTAATCCACCCTAAGGTTTTGTAACAGTAAAATCTCCCACCTGCCAGCGCCATGGATTGAATGTGACTGGATCCTTGAAGGTATCAGGGTTCAACTGAGTAGCAGGGGTAACGAGCATTACTGTCCAACCAGCTGGAACAGTGTATCCTGGAAATTTCGCAGACGATCAATTAAATTGAACAATTTCGAAGAAGTAAACCGTAGAGATTTTAAATCCAGAATTGGTAGTGTACCTTTGACTTGGAAATCTTTCAGTGCCTTTCGGAACAAACCAGGTGGGATGTTGGAAATTCTAAGCGTTTCGTTGACAACCTGTGAATGATTGGTCACATTTCATAAGAACATAAGATTATCTTATTACCGCAAAAAGAGAAAAAAGGAAAAGGGAAAGAGATGTTATTGGAAAGTTGTAATACAAAAGGACATTTTTTAGAATGTGGAGACTAACCATTTGTGTGAAAGTCATTGATCGGTACTCCTCCCATGTGAGGCGGGAGTTCGGATTTTCCCTTTTCTTCACAATTGCCTCATGCTCAGCCTGATCGATTAAATTACACAATTAGCGCGGGACATGGTGTGAATAGAGTGGTGGCATCTTCAAATTGAAAGCTTAAAATTCGATGCTATGAGGGTATGTATACGTACTCTCAATTCCTCAACTACTCGAGGGTTCTCTGTAAGAAACTTGAATGTAAGAGTTAGGGTGGTTGACATGGATTCAAAGCTGGCAAACAAGATCCCGAACATGAGTTGGGGGATGAAATCCTCCGTCAAGAACTTCTCAGTCTTCATATCATCAATGGCTTGATCAAGAAAATCTCCCCGACGCTTTGATGGGTCGTTGAGCCTCTCCATCAGTGTATCCTTGAGCATTTTCAACATCTTCTCTCGGTCCTGAATCAATAGAAAGTTATGTTATTGAATGGTCATTCCTGAGCAGTGATTACCAAATATGAGCAAATCTCAAGGTTCAGGGACTCCTCTGTTTACCTGCATGCACTTGTGGAACGAAGTGCCAGGAATATTCAAAGGCAAGGAGATGAAACTGTTCAATATCTTCGTGTAATTCTCACTGAGCTTCTCTTTTGAGTTCTCGGCATCATAACCAAATATTTTGTTTGCAGTAAAATTGAAAACCATCTACAGCAAGAAAAGGCAGGTTAGGGTTGAGAAGACACGTGAGAAAATGTTCATCAATACCAGTGTATCAAGCACTGAAAATAAATAGTGCACTCACGACAGAGATAACTTGTTTGACGTCAACAGGTCCCTGAGAAGCCCACTTTGCCAAGTTGGTGTGAAGCATGTCTTCGATTTTAGGAAGCAGTGATTCTTTAAGGCTCTCGACACCAAAGTGGTTCAAAGTTATGCTTCTCAAGTATTTGTGAACTGTACCGATAGCGTTCACCCTTGTTTCACCCTCCAGAGCGAAGAATTTGGCAAAGGAATCCAAATACCAAAGCTCAACCAAGGTTCCTTCGTGTTGCAAGATGTACTTGTTCATTTCATAGTCAGTGGACACAATGATTGGCCTTCCAACCAGGCTGGTTTTAAAGATCGGTCCATACCTGAAACAGGGAGATCAACATGAATCTGTTAGTAGGGAATAAAGCAGGCAAGTATATATGATTTAATTATGAAATAAGATGCTCTGTTTTTTTCTCTCGCAAACTATGGTAGCCAGCATCTTACTTTTGCATCCTTTTCTTGACGAAAGGATGAAGGTCTAGAGATTTTCCAGGAATGATGAACTGGAGAGTTTCTCCAATGAGGGGCCAGCCCATGGAACCTGGAGGGAGAACTCCTTCAATTTTTGGGCTTCTCCATTTGAAAATCATATGAGTATAGTATATCACCACCAATGCCACAACAACCAATCCAATTGCCCACATCTTTTTGCTTGATCTTTCTCTCCCTCTTGAGCTAATGGATGGAAGCAAGAGAATGAAAGATAAGAGAGAATGTTAATGAAGCGGTGGATGAAGAATGGTGCGACTACAAAGCATTATATACAACTCCAGCATCTCCAGGTCAAATACTATTTAGAAAAGCCAAGTTGAAATATAGTTTTTAATAGAATAGATATTTTTTTTTATGTATATTCCAATGAGAAAAAAACATTTACAAAAACATATTATATTTTAATATATTTAATACACAATTATTTTAATAATATAATATAACTTGGTTTAGAATAGAACAAGAGGGGTTTCTAACAGTAATTTAGCATGATAACTACAATATTGAATTTACTAGTATATATTTTTATTTAACACGGACGTCTTCAAAACAGCCGGTGTGGACTTGGTTTAGAATAGAACAAGAAAATGTCCAGCATCGATGGATGAAATCCTCAGCTACTATATTTTAATTAGGGCAACAGTGGATATTCATGGAAATTAAATTAATTTGACCAGCATAAAAGAAATATAACATAAATGTTCAGGTCTTGAGTGGAGACTCAAGAATGCCGTTAAGTATGAGGTTGAATGCTTGACTTTTTAGCACCAATCGTAGCAGAGCCATTTCATAGTGTCCTGTCACCGGAGTTATTCCCAATGATTTTCAGCAATCAATTAGTTTCTTGACCCATTCCAGTCAACTTAAGCTTGCACCCGACGTCGTATAAAAAAAAAGCAATAATGAAAACAAGTGGTCGATTACACGAATCCCATTTCTTCCTCTTTACTATATATATATAAAATATTATTTGCCTTAAATATATTCACGAGAGGCTAATTTTTTTAAAAAAATTTACAATTAGGATATTTTTTGAACTAACTTTCAAGTATTGAAACTAAATTTATCTCTCCAATCTTGAAATCTGACTACATCTTTTTCCTCTATCTCACTCAACCACTCGTCGATAGACTACATGCTTTCATCGGTTTATGTTTCCTTTTATTTTCCTCAGTTCTTAAGTTTACCCTTTTATTATTATTATTATTGGAATCTCCTATAAAAAGAAAAAGAAAAATGGAGTATTAAGTTGAATATTAAATCAAATAAATGAATGGAGAATCAAGCATGAAAGCACTAAACATTCAATAAAAGAATATTTGATATTATTATTTTTAAAAATTAAATGTTCAACTCCAGCATGAGTTTTGTACAGGGTAATTTGATATTTTAGATCAGAGAAGAGGTCCTTTGTCAACTTATGAACTAAAAAACAATACTGGGAGTATAGGAGTGCCAATAGCGACATCTCAATTCTATAAATTAAAAAATATATACATATTAAAATATTTAATTATACAAAATAAAAAATTCTTCCGATTGCATTCACTAAACTTGTTTACCTGAATAAATAAAAGATAAATTCACACCCTAAAAAACTCATGATCTAAAAGATAAACACAAATAAAATTGACTAAATAAACTCACGCCCTAAAAATATTTACACAAGGCCAAACACATCTAAAAGAATTGAAAGCACCCTGGTTCAACTTACCAGAGATGAATGCACTGTTATTCTTTATATAAGTGAGGTTGTTACAAGAGATAAGGGAGGTGTCTATGTGTTTGTTACAAGAGATAAGAATTACATGATATTCAAATGTAACCAACAATACTAGGACTGTGCCAAGCTGTAAGGCTCTGCATGCAAAGTGCAACAACAACGTCTTCACCATGCAGAGTGTAATAGTAGCATCTTCAACGTCAAGAACAAAGACTCTGCTGCAGTTTATTCGGAGTGGAGATTATGTGTGATGATGTTGATGCTTATCATTATCATTCCCCCGCAAACTAGCAGGAAGATCCAACATTGAGAGTTTGTCCCTAAGAAAACAGAATCAATTAGCTGTATGACCCTTTGTAAATATATCTGCAGGTTGCAAGGAAGAGGGGACGTGTTGTAAGATGATGTCTCGGTTTGTCACCTTCTCTCGAACAAAGTGGTAATCCACTTCAATATGCTTAGATCGTGCATGAAAAATGGGATTGGAAGTAAGGGCTAAAGCACTGACATTGTCACACCAGACAATGGGAGCAGATTTAAGTGAAATTTACAATTCATACAAGAGCATGCGTAGCCAATATACCTCAGCTGTGACCAAAGCCACGCATCGATATTCTGCCTCCGTACTGGATTTGGACACTATAGGTTATTTCTTGGCTGACTAAGAGATGAGGTTAGGACCCATATACACACCATAACCACACGTTGATCGTCTATCGTCAGGATCACCGGCCCAATCAGAATCACGGTAAGCATTCACAGAAAATGATCCTAGTTTGTAGAAGAGGCCATAATCAAGTGTATGCTTTAAATAGCGAAGCACTTGTTTAGCTGTTGTACAATGAGTAGAAGTGGGAGCTTGCATATGTTGACAGAGCTGGTTCACTAAGTATGCAATGCCAGGCCGGGTGAGAGTGACCTACTACAAGGCACCAACTGTTTGCCTATATTCAGATGGATCTAGGAGAAGTTCTCCATCAAATTTAGACAATTTGGAACTCGAAACACAGGGAGCGTGATATGGATGAATGCCAAGAAGTCTGACACGATTTAATAAATCAATGATATATCTTGTTTGGCGAAGATGTAGACCAGAAGAATTGCGTGTAGCTTCAATACCCAGAAAATATGTCAGTTGCCCAAGATCCTTCATAGCAAACTCAAGTTGCAAGTTAGAAATAAGAGATGTAATTAAGCGTTGATCATTGGAGGTGACAAAGATATCATCCATATATACTAATAAAAAGGCATGAACTGAATCTTAGTGATACATGAACAGAGACGGATCAACTTGTGAGCTGAGAAAACTAAGAGATAAGATAGCAGTAGATAGGCGATTATGTAATATCTCATATTAGCGGGTGAGGACTTGAGGGAGGACCTTATATAAGCATGCTCACCTTGACTAGTAAGACGCGTTTTGGGGCTATGCGTGGCTGCTAAAAACAAATCCGTGAGGCCTGTGGGCCAAAGTGGACAATATCTTGCTAGTGGGGTGAGGTGTTATAGATTAAACCAAGCCCGAGGGGCTTGCTTCAAGCTATAGAGTGACTTATAAAGCTTACAGACAAACTGGGGGTGCACAAGGTCTTCAAAACCTTTCGGCTAGGTTATATAAATCTCTTTTTCTAAAATGCCATGAAGAAAGGCGTTGGAAACATCTAGTTGCCGTATATCCCAGTTGAAAGAAACTGTAATTGCAAGAACCATACAAATAATGGATGGTTTGATAACAGGGCTGAAAGTGTCATGAAAATCAATACCACTTCTCTGTAAATAACCAACAGCCACTAATCTTGCCTTGTGACGATCAATGCTGCTATGAGGTCTATGTTTGAGCTTAAATACCCATTTGTATGGGACCATATTTTTACCAAGAGGACGAGGGCATAATGACCATGTTTCATTCTTTAGCAACGCCTGAAATTCACTGGCCATTGCTGCATGCCATTCAGGTATAACAGCTGCTTGAACATAAGTACGGGGCTCATAGATTACCACACCTGCATGCAAGGCTTGAAAAGGGTGATGAGTAGTGTAATGGAGTCAAAAGTCGAAAAGTACGGGGTTTAGAGTGTCTAGTTTGGGATCTAGTAAGCATACGAAAAGAATAATTAGGAAGAGGGAGTTCACTGTCAGAATGATCAGAAGATGCAGTTTTGTGGGAAGCATTAGAAAGAGTAGCCAAAGATGTATTTAAAGAAGGGTGGTTGGGGGAGGACTCAGGGTGGCTAATAAGGAGGACTGGTGTGTGGAGTAAAGATGCAGGGGAGGAGTTCTCAGGATGAATGATAGGAAGGGGGGAAAGGAAGGGGGAAATTGGGTTATCGGGTAAGGTGCTATCATGTAAGGTATGATAGGGTGAATCTGTGTTAGGGGAAAACACAAGGAAAAAATTAAATGGAGGAGAAGATGGAGGTAAAAATAGAGTATTTGAAGTACTTGAAGAGTCCAAGCAATTGGCAGAGTCAGTGAAAATGGACTGTTCACGTGCAGGAAAAATACATTCGTCAAAGATCAAATTTCGAGATATGTATACCTGCATGGAGGATGGATCAAAACACTGAAAACCTTTGTGATTACAGCAGTAACCAATGAAAATACAAGGACTGTTACAGTAAGATAATTTATCAAGTGAGTAAGGACGAAGACAAGGAAAACATCGACAACCAAAAATACAAAAATAGGAAAAATCAGGTGAGCGTTGAAAAAGGCGTTCATAGGGTGAAGAGTAATCAAGAACCTTGGTAGGTAAGCTATTAATGATGAAAATAGAAGTTTGAAAAGCATCGACCCAAAAAACCTTAGGTAAGCCAGATTGGGCAAGGAGAGTGAGTCCCATTTCCATAATATGATAATGTTTTCTTTCAGCAAGGCCATTTTGTTGGAATGTGTGTGGACATGAAAAACGATGAAAAAATCCATTGGTAGTTAAAAATTGCTTTAAAATGGTAGAACAACAGTCACCCCCATTATCACTTTGAAATTGTTTAATGGTGTAATTAAATTGTTTTTCCACTAAAAGCTTAAAGTTAACAAATATAGAGTAAATATCGGATTTATGAGAAATAGGAAAAAGCCAACAAAAACGAGTGTAGTCATCAATAAAAATTACATAATACTGATAACCACTTAAAGATGGAGTGAAAGTAGACTAAACATCAGAATGAATTAATTCGAGAGGAGTTGTTTATTCTCTTGAAGAATCTGAAAATGACAATTGTTTAGATTTGCCTAGTTGATAAGATACATAAATACCTTGTTTATTAATGGAATCAATAATTGGAAGAGAAAATTTAGAAATAACACGATGTAAAATGTTTGCTGAAGGATGTCTCAAACGACAATGCCAAGTGGAAGTAGAAGCGTTGACGCCAACAGTCATAGTAAGAGCATAGAATTTGGATGAAGGGAGTTGACGAAGGTTGATTGGCTACAATCCATTTTCACTTAGCCCCGTTAGTAGCGTGTCCCCCATCAGGATGCCCTTTATAGAAAAAGTAGTGCCAGTAAGTTCAAAGAGAACATTATTATCTTTGCACAATTTATTAATGGAAAGGAGCTGAGCCGAAGCTTGAGGACAACAAGTAACGTCTTTTAAAGTGAGAATAGAAGAGTGAATTTGAATAGAATTAGTGCCAGTATGTGATATATTCAAACTTGTCCCATTACCTACACCCACAGAATGATCACCGTCATAAGGTTGATTATCTTTGCACAATTTATTAATGGAAAGGAGCTGAGCCGAAGCTTGAGGACAACAAGTAACGTCTTTTAAAGTGAGAATAGAAGAGTGAATTTGAATGGAATTAGTGCCAGTTGTGATATATTCAAACTTGTCCCATTACCTACACCCACAGAATGATCACCGTCATAAGGTTGAAATGTTGCAAGATTGGCAAGATCTGAGGTTACATGAACGTTGGCACCACTATCAGCATACCATTGATGTTGATTGAGGTAAGTGGTATTAGCCTCAGCAACCATAACAGCTAACTCGGTTGGAGGATGACATCCATGAAATGAATAGTTCATCCGATTAAAACAGTCCAGTGCTTGATGTCCATCTCGTTTGCAGATCAGACAGGGAGAAAGAGAATGAGAGGTAGTGGACGTAGCAGTTGATGATGAGGATGGCAGGTGAGGTAATGGTTGCCGAAATTGAGAAAGAGCAGGACTGAAGCTTTTTGATGTCCCAGAAAACCGAATCTTGTTGCTGTTACGAGAGCCTGGTTTTGAACCAGGTTTATGCGAATAGAAAGCATAAGACCCCGTCTCCTGTTGAATAGTTTGACTATGGAATTTTTGCATAAGATCAAAATTCAGCAACTCTGCATGGAAGTCTGAGAATGAAATAGATTTCTCTTTAGCAAGAAGCATATATGTTGTCACAAAGGAATGAAAAGAAGAATTGAGACCAAGGTTGTCAAAAATGTTTTTTTAACACGACACGGAACATACAATATAAACTCGACTCATAAACTCGAATCGTAAAATCGTAAAATCGAAAGTAAAATTTTTTAACTAAAAATCGTAAAAGCGCAAGTAAAATATTTTAACTAAAATTGTAAAATCACAAGTAAAATATTTTAAACAATACAAATATCCAAACATCTTAAAATACATAATTCAAATAAAAGTAAAATAAACAATACAAATATCCAAACATCTTAAAATACATAATTCAAATAAAAATTCATACATGTCCATAGTATTTCAATAACTAAAAGTTAACACACCTAAAACAAACAATCTGTATGTGTGTCATGTAAACTAAACACACCCTCATTGCCTTTGTCTCCCTCATTATTCCTAAAACAGTCATCAAAATCATTACCATCTAAAGGAACATTAGTGCTACTACTAGTACCAGCACCGATATTAGAAACATTAGTGCTACTACTAGTACTAGGACCAACACCAATATTGTCAACAATATTTAACTCCAAGCTCCTTGAATTATCTGGATTGACATCATTCTGAATCTCTAAATCATCTTCAGTTCCATGACACTCTATCCCAACATCATTAAGATTTTCTTCATCATCACTTTCATTTTCTTTACCGTTTTTCCTTCGTGTTGCACTATCATTGACACCAAGCAAATCAAAGTTGGATGAACCATCATGTTTCTCTCCCTCGGTTATCCAATCATTATCAGATGAGAGATGATCAAAAACTTCACCAAAATCATTAGCTTGCTTTTTGACTTGGTTATCATTTAATTTCATATTGCACATTACAAATACCAAGTCATTCATTTTTTTCTGGTGCAAACGATTTCTTCGTTTTGTATGAACCTACGTAAGCAATTCAAATTAATACCATATAAGATTCTTATAAAATATAAAAACATTAAAATTAAAAAGGAAAAAACTTACCATCTCAAATGCACTCCAGTTTCATTCGCATCCAGATGAACTACAAGTCAAGTTTAGAACTCGAATTGTAAATTTTTGTAGCTCTGGACATTCATCCCCATAAGAATCCCACCATTTAGCTGGAGTCTTTTTATCCCTTGTTATCTTGGCAGCCTCAATACCAAACAACCCACTTGCATCCTTGAATGAATCAAGTTGCATGTCAATTTTACACCTTTCACTTGCATCGGGCACCATCCTTTCTAAGCATTGATATAATCCAATTTTAATGTTGGCATTAACTTTAAAATTAGAATTATAATGATAATGAGGATTCAAATAATATGCTGCTGCATGTAAAGGTCTGTGAAGTTGAAGTTCCCATCTTGCATCAATGATATTCCATATAGGCATATAACCATAAAATAAAAATAAGAATATTATCATCAACATTACATGACCTAGCTGGTAAACATTATAATCAACTAATAGTAGTAAATAAATAATTAGCAAGATATATAATCAATACCTTTTTTTCACAGAACCAAAATTCACTTGTATCTTCTCTTTTACTTGATCCATTGCTTCATATATAAAACCCATAGCTGGTTTTCTCATCTGAATCAACTAATCGAAGAACTTTTATCAGAGGATATGCTACCTTAATACATGTAGTAACATCATGCCAAAACTTGTTGTCCAAAACACAACTTCGAATTCGCTTCCCTTCTTCTGTTTTTAAAAACCTACATGACCTCCATTGGATGGAAGTAAACATTGTCATCAACTGTATCTTACAATCACTCAAACATCCAAGAGTTAAGTATGCAGTAGCAAATCTAGTGGCAGCAGGCCTAATCAAATCCTTTTCTTTTGTAAAGTGTCTAAGCATGGAAATGAGAATAGTTCTTGAATATATGTATGAGGTGATTCTCCTCCCATTAGCAATAGTTACTTGATGGACCTCTAGTTTCTTCTCAAAATCTTCCAATATCAAGTCAATGCAATGGGTAGCACATGGTGTCCAAAACAATCTTTTTCTTTTTCCCATCAACAATTGCCCTGCTGCCTTATAATTTGCAGCATTGTCAATGACTACTTGCACCACATTTTCCTCTCCAATCCTCTCCACAATAGCATCCAACATCTCAAATACTTTATCAGCAGTCTTGGATATATTAGAGGTATCTACGAATGATAAAAAAATTGTCCATTTAGGACTATTAACCAAAAAGTTGCAAATAGAACGCCTTTTCTTATCAGTCCATCCATCAGACATTATTGAGCAACCTGTTTTTTTCCATTCTAACTTGTACTCCTCAAGCAAGTTGATCGTATGATCTACTTCTTGCTTCAAATACTTCTCTCTAATATCATGGTAGGATGGAGGCTTAAAACTTGGCCCATGCTTTGCAACCAATTCAAGTGCCTTAACAAATTCAGGGTTTTTCACACAGTTAAATGGAATTGCACTGGTGTAGAAAATCTTGCAATTTGTCGACATGCTTCTTCTCTAAGATCCTTTTTTAGCAGCTAATTGATGGTGGTTTGTGTACTTCCACTCCCACTTGCTACTCTCTTTCCTTTGTCCACTGAGGTAATTTCATTCCCTTCATCATTATCTTCATCTTTTCCAATATATTGGAAAGGCTTTCTTTTCTTCTCAGATGCTTCTTGATTTTTCACCAGAACATTCAAAATTATCTTCTTTACATCTTCTGGTACTTGCTGGCATGGCTCAACATCCTTTCGAGTGCAAGCCAAATGATGCTTGAAACGGTAAATGCCTCCACTAATAATTTTCTGACAAAACTTGCACTGCACTCTTTTTGAATTCTTGTCAACATCTATATCATATTGCCATCCCACGTCAAGTCTGTTGCCATTTGTAGTTTTTTTAGATGCCATGTATCCTACAGTTCAAAACCACTCTTGCTATAATATTGGACATAATTAAGATTATACATTCACACACCACTCATATGGGGAAAATTCAAGCAATCTGAATAGTAGACAATAAAAGTTCAAGTATAAGCATGCCTAGACAAGCCTAAAGGTTATATATCACTAGGTAGATCAGGACAGTGATTAAGAAGTTTCCAAAGCCAACAACTCCATGTATCAAGATCAAGCTAAAAATGGCAGTGAAATGGGTGCACATTTGCATGATTTGGCAGAACAAAGGAATAAAAAAGCTAAATAAGACCAATTGCGTTACTTAAAATGATTGTTCATCATATTTAACTGATTGATATACTGGCAAAAAACTGATTGTTCATCACATTTACTTAAAATGCATAAAGCTTAATGAAATGCCTCAATCACTGAAAAAAAAACTAGTGTAGTAATCATCAACTCGTAGCATCTAGGTTATATCTTGGACACGATTCTGGCAAGGAAATATGAAAGAACAAGTGCAATGCCAAAGCATGCAAATGGTTACACAGTTACACTCTCTGTCACGAAAAAAGAAAAACAGAATACACTCAATACAGTGCAAACCAAATATCACGAAATCAAAGCCTTGCAGGATGATACCATTTGAGAGATGCAGTCCGTATTAAATTGCTATCCAATAATACAAAAAAAGCCTAGATAAATTAAATGCAAAAGGCATTCCAAACAGGTGCATCAATTGCCCTAAAGTTTGCAGGTTTTGGATTTACAAAATACCTGCAATCCTGGAAATTGGAATGCTTCCTTGCTTCCTTGCTTCGCTGAATCTGCAACACCAAAGCAAACAAGATCAAACAGAGCATAGGTGTGAGTGTGAGGTTTCACAGAAGATAAACAGTGAATTTCACAGCATACCCAGATCATTTTTTGTCTCTAATCACCACCATTAGACAGAAAAAAAAAAGCTTAGGATTGAGAATCAATTCTTACCTTCGTCTCGCCAAGAACGCTCCGGATCGGGGGGGAAGTGATTTATGAATTTGCTGGGGAAAGGGGAAAGGGAAAATGGGAAGGGAGTCAGGGTCCTCATGGAGACTGGGAGAGTGTGAGACAGGGAGGGGAGGGGATGATTGGACGAAGTCTGGAGTCAGGGAGTGTGAGACAGAGACGAAGTCACCGGTAAGGTGAGGGTGGTCGCCTGGTCGGGTGGGAATTGGGAAAGAAAAGAGATTGTGAGACAGGGACGAAGTCAAAAAAATTTACATTTCTAATTTTGCATTTGGTCCGGTGACATTTAGGTTAAGTCGTGAAAACATAACGTTTTTAATGTTTTTGGGAGTTGTTACGGTTTTATGCGATTTTAATGATTTTCGAGTTTTGCCTCCGTTTCTACACGTTTTATAGGTTTTAACTCGTAAAATTGTACGATTTTACGAGTTAAAACATATTTTTAACAACCATGATTGAGACCATTGAGAACATAGAGAATTAAATCTGAGTCATCAATTGGTTTCCCAACGACAGATAGTTCATTAGCAAGGGACTTGACTGCATCCAAAAACTGTTGGCACTACATGGAGCCTTGCTGTAAAGATTGTAACTTTCTCTTGATAAGAGAAATACGAGATGTAGAGGGTGTAGCAAAACGTGCACCAAGGGCTTGCCAAACAAGCCAAGAGGTCTTAAGATCATAAATGGTGGAAACCACCGTAGGAGATAGAGAAGATATAATCCAACCAAGAATTGTTTGGTCTTTATACTGCCAAACTACATAACCAGAATTAAGAATGACTTGGTTTTTATGTTCAATGCTAGTAAATTGGGGAGGGCTGGGTTCAGAACCATCACTATTCCTATGAGGCCATAGCTGCGAAATAAAGGAAGTAATTGAACACTCCATGCAAGAAAATTTGTACCATTAAGTTTAATGGAGATAACTTGAGTTGGAAGGTGAAATGCAGCGGAAGAGGAGGAAGACTCTGTAGTGAGAGACATAGGATCAATAGAAGCGTGAGCTAGAGTAAGCTCTGATGCTATAAAAGAATTGAAAGCACCCTGGTTTAACTTACCAAAGATGAATGCATTGTTATTTTTTATATAAGTGAGGTTGTTACAAGAGATAAGAATTACATGATATTCAAATGTAACCAACAATACTAGGACTGTGCCAAGCTGTAAGGCTCTGCATGCAAAGTGCGACAGCAGCGTCTTCACCATGCAGAGTGTAATAGTAGCATATTCAACGTCAAGAACAAAGACTCTGCTGCAGTTTATTTGGAGTGGAGATTATGTGTGATGATATTGATCCTTATCCTTATCATACATCAACAATCTTATTTTAAAATGAATATTTTTTATTTTGAAAAATAAACTTCATTTGTATAAAACCATATATATATATATATATATATATATATATATATATATATATAGAAAAATCAAACATAAACAAAAAAAACAATTCTAAAAAAATTAGAATAAAAAATGGCATGTAAAACTCGTAATCTGAATCATAAAACTAGGACAAACTCATAAAAAAGAAATTGAAGATAATCACAAAATCATTATTTAAAAAAAAACAAATGCAAAACGATAAGATCATACAAAGTTGAATCCCTAATGAATCAAATGTAAAACAAATCATGAAAAATAAAATAAATTATAGAAAAGCATCTAAAAAAATAAGGGTGAAAAAATATTAATTAAAGGGAAAATAAAGATTTGATTTGACCCATGCTCCGTAGTGGGTCATAATTTTTTCTTAAAGAAAAAACCTTGAGTATAAAGACTCTTTTGATATTTGTTTTACGTAATAAAAATTATAAGTATTGAGCACTCCATGCAAGAAAATTTGTACCATCAAGTTTAATGGAGATAACTTGAGCTGGAAGATGAAATGCAACGGAAGAGGAAGAAGACTATGTAGTGAGAGACATAGGATCAATAGAAGCGTGAGCTAGAGTAAGCTTTAATGCTATAAAAGAATTGAAAGCACCCTGGTTCAACTTACCAGAGATGAATGCACTGTTATTCTTTATATAAGTGAGGTTGTTACAAGAGATAAGGGAGATGTCTATGTGTTTGTTACAAGAGATAAGAATTACATGATATTCAAATGTAACCAACAATACTAGGACTGTGCCAAGCTGTAAGGCTCTGCATGCAAAGTGCAACAGCAGCATCTTCACCATGCAGAGTGTAATAGTAGCATCTTCAATGTCAAGAACAAAGACTCTGCTGCAGTTTATTCGGAGTGGAGATTATGTGTGATGATGTTGATCCTTATCCTTATCACACATCAACAATATTATTTTAAAATAAATATTTTTTATTTTGAAAAATAAACTTCATTTGTATAAAACCATATATATATATGAATTAGAATAATATATAGAAAAATCAAACACAAACAAAAAAAGAATTCTAAAAAAAATTATATTAAAAAATGGCATGTAAAACTCGTAATCTAAATCATAAAACTAGGACAAAATCATAGAAAAGAAATTGCAGATAATCACAAAATCAATATTTAAAAAAAAACAAATGCAAAACGATTAGATCATACAAAGCTGAATCCCCAATGAATCAAATGTAAAAAAAAAATCATGAAAAATAAAATAAATTATAGAAAAGCATCTAAAAAAATGAGGGTGAAAAAATATTAATTAAAGGGAAAATAAAGATTTGATTTGACCCATGCTCCATAGTGGGTCATAATTTTTCTTAAAGAAAAAACCTTGAGTACAAAGACTATTTTGATATTTGTTTTACGTAATAAAAAATATAAGTATTGATTACAAAATTTATGCAAACATATAATAATTATCTGTGTAACTAAATAAAAAAAGTCGTTGATAATAACTAAAAGAGAAAGTAAAAAAATCAAGAGATTGATGCAAATCAAGATATTTGATCTTACAAAAGAAAATATTTACATGTTTGTGTCCATTGAACTTATTTATTAAAATCAATAAAAAATAAAAATAAAAACATATATGAAATTGAGTGAATAAAATTAAAAGAAAAAATGACGTGTGACTGAACATATCATAAATATTATTTCAAAATAAAAATAAAAATTACTTTTAGAAAACAAAACTTATCTATATAAAATAAAATAAAAAAATCTGTAAAAGCTAAATACAAAACATTTTTTTTTTAAAAAAATCTTTATCTAAAAAAAACTCGCAAAACTCGTGGTCTAAGGTAATAAGACCAAGACAAACCGATTAAAAAGAAATTGAAGGTAACCGCAAAACCATTTTGTTTTTCAAAAAATAATAATGTAGAATGATAAAATCATAAAAGAAAATGAGAAAAAAAAAAAGAATTCTCAACCATATATTAACACTTAAAACTTGTGACCCATATCATTAAATCGGGAAGCATGACAAATGGAAAAATGGTAAAGCCTAATCCCGAACAAATCAAACACCAAAGGATGTAACCAGGAAAAAAATTAGCCATATAAAAAATATAATTAAAAGAATGAGGGTGAAAATTGAAATAAAAAAAATTTTGAAGGCATCTAAAAAAAATTAAATTTAAGGGTTAAACTGAAAAAAAAAACTTCAACGAAAGGAAAAGAAAATCAAAAGAATGAGATTTAAATTAGAAAAAATAAGACAACATAAAATTTGATTGAAAGATCGAATTGAAAACCAATAAAACTTTACCAAAAAAGCTAAAGGTGGAAATGAGAAACCACAAGAATAAAGACCGGATTGGAAAAAAACAATATATGACAGCTTCTAATTTAAGGACTGAATTGAAAACATACAAAACTTTTCTAAAAGGGCTAGAGATGAAAATAAGCGATAAAAAATATAAAAACTGAAATTGAAACACAAAAAAAGAGAGGACAAACATGTACTTTTTCTAGAAGAAAGAGAAAAGAAGGAAGAAAAAAAAATAACGATCGACGACAAAACATCTATTAACCGCCATCACGCATCACACTAGGAAAAAGAAAATGTAGTGGCGCTTTAAAGAACATGACAGAAGTTCAGGTTTGAACAACCAGTGGCATCATATGTGTACATTAGTATTTTTATTGTAAAATTACTAAAACACCCCCCATTACCCTGGAAATAACAAATAAACCAATGTAAAATGATCAAAATACTCCTAAATGCATAACTGATCTTTTATCTTTTCTAAATGTAAATTCATATTTTTATTGTAGCTTAAAAAGTAAAAAAACTGAAAAGCCCTTGATCAACAACTCAAGTATTTTCTAACCTTTAGGGTAAAAAAGTATTTTTACTATTTGAAAGTTTTTGGAAAGTAAAAAAAACCCTTGGTCAACAAGTTTAAATTTTGTTGCCCTTTAAGATACAATAATATTTTTACTATACAAATAACTTAAAAAGACTAACATACTCCCCTTCAATCTTTTAATGACCAATACGCCTATGATAAAGACCAAAACACCTCCACATCCAAGGCTTTCATTTTTTCAATCAAAGGGTAAAATAGTAATTTTATTGTATATAAAAAGACAAAAATACTCCATCCCCGGCCTTTAAAGTTGCAAAAATCTAATGTGTTGTCTCTTGATTAACAATACACATATAATAAATCTCCAACGTGAATTAAAGTTTTTATTAATTGTTTACCTACTAGATTAATCATTTTTTGTATTATTTATGTACAACTAAGATTTTATAACAAATTTAAATAGATTCTATAATTGTTAACCTAATAAAAAAATCCTTTGTCAACAAGTTTGAATTTTGTTGACTTTTGAGGTACATTAGTATTTTTACTGTACAAATGAACTTAAAAAGAATAACATGCTTCCCTTCAATCTTTTAATGGTCAATGAGCCTATGAAAAAACCAAAACATCTCCACATTTAAGGATTCTATTTTTTCAATTAAATAGCGAAATAATAATTTCATTGTATAAAAAAAGGCAAAAATACTTCATCCTAAGCCTTTAAAGTTGTGAAAATCTATTATGTTGTCTCTTGATCCACAATAAACACATAATAGATTTCCAACGTGAATTAAAGTTTTTGTTAATTGTTGACTTACTAAATTAATCATTTTTGTATTTTTTTTATGTATAGCTAAGATTCTATAACATGTTTAAATAGATTCTATAATTAATAACCTACTATAAAAACTCTTGGTCAACAAGTTTAAATTTTGTTAACCTTTGGGATATAATAGTATTTTTACTGTACAAATAAACTTAAAAAGATTAACATATTTCCCTTCAATCTTTGAATGATCAATGAACCTGTGAAAAAAAATCACCCCACTTCAAAAGCTTCTATTTTTTCAATTAAAGAGTAAAATAGTAATTTCATTGTATATAAAAAAACAAAAATACTTCATCCCAAGCCTTTAAAGTTGCGAAAATCTACTGTTTTGTCTTTTGATTCTTAATACACATTTTCAATGTAGATTAAAGATTTTGTTAATTGTTGAAGTACTAAATTAATCATTTTTGTATTTTTCATTTTTCATGGAAAACTAAGATTCTATAACATGTGTAAAAATCTCCTAAACATGAAATACAACAAATATAAATATTTTATTGCTATCTCAACTTCCATCTCGCATTCTATCTCGTTAGCATGTTAGTGTTAATATATATAGATAGATTAAAACAAATAACATTAAATATTTTAAAATTAACTAACTTGAATTGTTTTTTTTATATATAATAATTAACTAATATTTAATTACAAAGTTAATAATCTTAAATATCTTAAAATTAACTAATCTTAATTATTTTATATTAAGTATATTAAACCTCAATTTATACAGATCTTAATTAAATTATTTATATGTTTTTTGTGGGGTTCAAACAAGCTCTTAGGCTTTTTTTTTAAGAAAAATAATTACAATAAAGAGTATTCTTAGATTGTCTTGTAATATATCTCCATAATCTTAAAAATAAGTAATTGCCAAACGAATAATTAGATTGTCTTGTAATATTTGATTTTTCTAACTATTTATTTATTCTACAGAAATAATAAGTTGGACAAAGCTAAAATTAATCATGGTCTTTATAATTTATGCAAAGTGGTCCCATATTTTCCATTGTCTTTTTTTTTTTAAGCAAGACTTGCCTATAATTCTTATCATTAATCTACTAATTCTTATCATTATCATCTAAAATATTTGCCATGATATGTAAGAAAAACTAGAGAGTTATTCAAGCAAATAATGTGGGCCCATAACCAGCATGCTCATGTTCCGGTGAGTTTGGCATTGTATTTCGAGAGTGTTTTTTAAAAAAATTAAAATTTTTTTTGCTTTAAATAAATATTTTTTTATGATTTTATATCATATTGATGTACTATATCAAAAATAATTTTTTAAAAAATAAAATTATTTTGATGTGTTTTGAAATGAAAAGTACTTTAAAAAATAACTGTTACTACACTCTTAAACACACCAATAGACATCAATCATCTGATATTTTTTATTTTTTGTTTTGTTTTCTGTTTCTTCGTTTTTTTCCCCTGGCGAATCTGAATGTCTAATACAGCAGACTTCAATATCAGTGTAAAAAAAAAGACTCTTTTGATAATTGACATGGATAAACACATGGGAAGGTGTCCATTGATTATTAAAGGAATAAAATAAAACAAAGGACGACCTCTGTATTTAAAAAAAAATAATATTACAAATTGCTGTTGTAACCATTACACTTATTGTCTTGAAACCACCCTACAACTCAATCGCTCCACTGCTGAAGAGATCTGAAACTCCAAACTTTCATAAACCAAACCAGGTAAGGTCTATATATCCTCTTTCCGGTGAGAAAGCACAAAGGAAAGCTTCTTCATTTATGCTCTGGCTGTAAACTTAATATGGATACCATCACCGAATGAAATGATAGGGGTCCGAGAGACGTCTCCTCCCCTGATCTTCGTAAAGCTGGTATTTAAAAATATATATTCAAAGAGTTAATACAACTAATTATGGCATAAAATTACATTTCCCGTATCCAATGTTCAAGTATGGCGACTATTAAGAGAAAAAAAACAAATCTCTACCTGTAATCGGTGACCAGGATATGAAGAAAAGTCGACAAGACCAGCTTGCTGTACTCTGCCCCGGCACATTGTCTCGTGCCGCCACCAAATGGCATGAAATTCTTGGAGATGGTAACTTGGTCAAGTTCCTGTAGAGAATTAAAAAACCAACATGTATCAATAAAAAGCAGCCGTCAAAGAATTAATGGCACGCATATATGATGATGATGACAGTGAATCGAATTTAATCCACCCTAAGGTTTTGTAACAGTAAAATCTCCCACCTGCCAGCGCCATGGATTGAATGTGACTGGATCCTTGAAGGTATCAGGGTTCAACTGAGTAGCAGGGGTAACGAGCATTACTGTCCAACCAGCTGGAACAGTGTATCCTGGAAATTTCGCAGACGATCAATTAAATTGAACAATTTCGAAGAAGTAAACCGTAGAGATTTTAAATCCAGAATTGGTAGTGTACCTTTGACTTGGAAATCTTTCAGTGCCTTTCGGAACAAACCAGGTGGGATGTTGGAAATTCTAAGCGTTTCGTTGACAACCTGTGAATGATTGGTCACATTTCATAAGAACATAAGATTATCTTATTACCGCAAAAAGAGAAAAAAGGAAAAGGGAAAGAGATGTTATTGGAAAGTTGTAATACAAAAGGACATTTTTTAGAATGTGGAGACTAACCATTTGTGTGAAAGTCATTGATCGGTACTCCTCCCATGTGAGGCGGGAGTTCGGATTTTCCCTTCTCTTCACAATTGCCTCATGCTCAGCCTGATCGATTAAATTACACAATTAGCGCGGGACATATGGTGTGAATAGAGTGGTGGCATCTTCAAATTGAAAGCTTAAAATTCGATGCTATTAGGGTATGTATACGTACTCTCAATTCCTCAACTACTCGAGGGTTCTCTGTAAGAAACTTGAATGTAAGAGTTAGGGTGGTTGACATGGATTCAAAGCTGGCAAACAAGATCCCGAACATGAGCTGGGGGATGAAATCCTCCGTCAAGAACTTCTCAGTCTTCATATCATCAATGGCTTGATCAAGAAAATCTCCCCGACGCTTTGATGGGTCGTTGAGCCTCTCCATCAGTGTATTCTTGAGCATTTTCAACATCTTCTCTCGGTCCTGAATCAATAGAAAGTTATGTTACTGAATGGTCATTCCTGAGCAGTGATTACCAAATATGAGCAAATCTCAAGGTTCAGGGACTCCTCTGTTTACCTGCATGCACTTGTGGAACGAAGTTCCAGGAATATTCAAAGGCAAGGAGATGAAACTGTTCAAGATCTTCGTGTAATTCTCACTGAGCTTCTCTTTTGAGTTCTCGGCATCATAACCAAATATTTTGTTTGCAGTAAAATTGAAAACCATCTACAGCAAGAAAAGGCAGGTTAGGGTTGAGAAGACACGTGAGAAAATGTTCATCAATACCAGTGTATCAAGCACTGAAAATAAATAGTGCACTCACGACAGAGATAACTTGTTTGACGTCAACAGGTCCCTGAGAAGCCCACTTTGCCAAGTTGGTGTGAAGCATGTCTTCGATTTTAGGAAGCAATGATTCTTTAAGGCTCTCGACACCAAAGTGGTTCAAAGTTATGCTTCTCAAGTATTTGTGAACTGTACCGATAGCGTTCACCCTGGTTTCACCCTCCAGAGCGAAGAATTTGGCAAAGGAATCCAAATACCATAGCTCAACCAAGGTTCCTTCGTGTTGCAAGATGTACTTGTTCATTTCATAGTCAGTGGACACAATGATAGGCCTTCCAACCAAGCTGGTTTTAAAGATCGGTCCATACCTGAAACAGGGAGATTAATATGAATTTGTTAGTAGGGAATAAAGCAGGCAAGTATATATGATTTAATTATGAAATAAGATGCTCTGTTTTTCTTTTTTTTTTCCTCGCAAACTATGGTAGCCAGCATATTACTTTTGCATCCTTTTCTTGACGAATGGATGAAGGTCCAGAGATTTTCCAGGAATGATGAACTGGAGAGTTTCTCCAATGAGGGGCCAGCCCATGGAACCTGGAGGGAGAACTCCTTCAATTTTTGGGCTTCTCCATTTGAAAATCATATGAGTATAGTATATCACCACCAAGGCTACAACAACCAATCCAATTGCCCACATCTTGCTAAGTTTTTAGCTTGATTCTTCTCTTTCTGTAGTTAATTGATGTAGGAAACTGAAGTAAAGAGTTGAGTGGAGAGAATGAACAAGGAGGAGCCTTAAATACAACCCAAGTCATAAGCTACGACCAATTCAAAACTGTTGTACTATGACTTCTTTTTCTTTTTCTTTTTTCTTTTTTAAAAAGGAGGAAATAGAATAGAAGTAGGAGTTGTGCTTTATTTGTTTTTATTAGAAAATAATGTTATAAGCATATAACATTAGAAAAAGAAAGAGTGTGGTGACATATAGCCGCCTCTCTCTCTTTCTCATCATTTGTCATTTCAGAGACTACGTTCTTCCCCCGCCATTTGAGTTGACTCCAAATGTGTTTGATAAGTGGAGTGTTTCCCCCCTTTTCTTTTTGCTTATTCTCCGGTCATCCTTTTTTGTTTTTTATTTTTCGTACAAGCAATCAATTAAATTTAATATAATACTTATGTGCCTTATTTAATGTTACTTTAATATGAAACTTATAAATTTAATCATTAAAAAATTATTGTATAGTTATGATAAGGATGTTGTGTTAAATGTGAGCATAGAATCAATATTTTGTGAATCGGATTGAAAAGTACCATAAAATAATAGTCCTTGCCTTTTGTTTTTAGTTTTTCTCAATTGAAACTGGTTTCCTTTGTTTTGTGAAGCTTGGGACAAGCACAATGGTTTTTTTTTTTTAACAGGAATCTTAGAATAACATTATCAGAAATTTGGTGAATACAAAAAGAATTACCGATGAAATTTTTTCATTAGTATAGTGCGGTGAATTTTACTAACAGAATTTTTCATCGTTATATCCTTCAGTAAGCACTGATAGAAATATTTTGTCGGTATATACTGAAAGAATTACAGTGGAAAAGAAAAAAAATAAAAAAAGATAGAAAAATACAATGATGTGTAACATTTACCGTGGCTTAACCGACAGAATAAACCCAAGGGTAAAGTTCATCTCTAAATATACTGACGAAAATATTCCCTCGGCATATACCGATGAAATTACAAGCGATATTACAATTGGATTCAAAAAGGCAAATCATATGGTGACGTGATACTTTTTACAAATAGAATGATTGAGGGAATGCTCGACATAATAATTTAGTCAGTAATTTCATTAGTAATATTTAATTTATGACCTGATGATTGACCCTCCTCTCCCTCTACCTTATTTCTCTTTCTTTTTTATACATTTGTTTTTGCAAACAACCACCCCCTCAATCTCAACACAAATCAACCTCCCACAATAAATCTGACCACCATAATACTCGATTTGTCAGCATTCATGTTTTGATTCAAATTTTATTGAGGATTATTCACATTAAGTAAACAAATCTACCTTTTTTTTTATTTGAACATAATTTTTAAATGTTAAATTTTTTTTTGCATATTTTTTTAGTATATGTATTTTGTTTGAGTGTTTACTTGTTTTATAGTTTTTTCTCATATAATTTTGTTGTATGGATTTATGATTTGTACATGTTATGGTTTGTTTTAGATTTTGTAAAATTATATTTGCTCATAAATTAATGAAACTTATGTCAAATTTTTTACTTTGGGGTTTTATAATGAAATAAATAATATTTTATTTAACGAGTTCATTTTTATATTTTGTCAATTTTATTGTTGAGTTTTAATTTTCAATAAATGTGTAAAAAATTGAATTAATATAGATATATAATTGATAATGAATTAAGAGAACTATTAAAATAGATTGAATAAGATTGAGCTAAATAAATATTTTTACAAATTTGTTTAGTTAATGTAATTAAATGATACATGTTGTCATCATTATTTAAATATGTTTGATATAAGTAATGGATGATCATTCATTGATGTATCGAGATTCACCTCAGGGGTTGTGGAGGATGAATTATTGTAATGAGGTTTAGGGTTTTATTAATTACACACTATCTAATCCGAGAAATATTAGTGGAGGCAACATTAGATGTTCATGTAAGAAATATAAGAATAAAATATTTTATTGATCCAAATGTTGTAACGATGCAGTTTTTACAAAAAGAGTTCATGTGTTGGTATGTATACATGAAACCATATGTTTCTCACTATACCATGGTAGAGAGGATAATTGAGTCAACTTCTAGTGCTAACAATGTGTATGGAGTTGTAGATGACAACAATAATCCTTATAGGAATATGGTTATGAATGTAATGAGAATGAATCAAGGTGTCAATCAATGTCCAATCATAGATGAAGAACCTAATACAGACACGACCAGTTTTTTTATCTTTTGAAAGTTTCTGACGAACCATTATGAGATAGTTGCAAAAATCACAGTAAATTATTGATCATTGCATAGGTATTCACCATCAAGTCGGATCATGGGTTGAGTGAGGTTGATTATGATAAAATTATAGAATAGGCAAGAAACATTTTACCTAAAAGAAATAAGATGAAAGAGAATTTCTATGCTGCTAAGTCTATGATGAAACATCTCGGTCTAAAATACCAAAAAATTAACATGTGTCCAAACTTCTGCATATTATACTGCCTTGAAAATGCAGAGTCGATCGGGTGTAGAACATGTGAGCATTCTCGTTATCAACCCAGAACTGGCAGGGGAAGGACTCGTGGAGCACACAAAAAAAACTTAGATACTTTCCAATCACACCTAGACTACAGAGGTTATTCATGTCACCAAAGATTATTAAGTACATGACATGACACCAATCACATGATGCGGTGGATGGAGTGATGATGCACCCTTTTGATGGTGAAGCCTGAAAATACTTTACAGTATGCATCCCTAGTTTTTAGTGGAATCAAGAAACATGCATCTTGGATTATGTCCAGACGGATTCAATCTATTTGGGTCATTTGTTACTCTTTATTCTTGTTAGCTAGTAATATTTATGGTTTACAACTTGCTACTAGGGATGTGTATGCGGCCGGAGTTCATGTTTTTATTTACAGTTATACCTGATCCTAACGGTCCAGATCGGAATATAGATGTTTGTATTCAACCGTTGATTAATGAGTTGAAACAGTTGTGATTATATGGGGCTTTGACTTATGATGTATCGAGAAAATATAATTTTCTGATGAAGACAGCTTTGATGTGGACTATCAATGATTTTCTTACTTATGATAAGGTTTTTGGTTGGAGCATGCATGAAAAACAAGCATATTCATATTTTATAAAAAATAACAAAGCATTCACATTAACAAACAACAATAAAACATCATTTTTTACTATTACTAGCGATTCTTGCCAATGGATCACAAGTACAGAAAAAACAAAAAAGAGTTCTTTATTGGCAGGGTTGAAAGAAATGTTGCATCGTCGCTTCTTTTGGGTAAGGAATTGTTTGGCATGGTTTCGGGAGTACAATGACATTGTGTTTGGTTTTCAATCCAGTAAGAAAAGTTTTCTGATTTTGGTTTGACCCATAATTGGGTTAAACGAAGTATTTTTTTAGAGTTTTCTTATTGGAAGACCAATCTTCTCCGCTATAACTTTGATATTATGCACATAAAAAAGAACATGTTTGAGAATATTTTCAACACAGTTATAGACACGAAGGGAAAGACAAAGGACAATATCAAGACTGAAATGGATATAACTTTGTTTTGTCACCGTAAAAACATGGAGTTGGTTTATGTTGGGTCATGAGTTGCAAAACCCAAAGCCAACTTCGTCTTAGACAAGAATGCACAATTACTTATCTATCAATGACTTAAAAATCTGTGTTTTCCTGATGGACTTGCCTTAAATATATCAAGGTTGGTGAATTTAAAGGATTGCAGATTGTATGGAATAAAAAGTCATGACTACTACGTGTTTATGCAAACACTCATTTCATTAGCTTACCGGGATTTATTGCCAATGGGGATATGAGATGTACTCATGGTGATCAGTTATTTCTTTAGAGATATATACTCCAACAAGTTATAGACATAACATATGGAGAGGCTTGAAACGAATATTATCTAGACAATATGCAAACTTGAGATGATATTTTCTCCATTATTTTTCGACTTGATGGAGCATTTACCCATACATTTATCGTTTGGGGCAAAAGTTAGAGGCCCAATCCAATATAAATAAATGTATCCATTCAAGAGGTTAAGGATTACATATACATTGCAAGTAAAATTCAAAACATTCGTTTAATTCCATGCAAATACTTATTCAACCTTAAAAGAAAAGTAAAAAATAAGATGCATTTTGAAGTTTTGATATGTGAGGCCTATATTGTTGAAGAGATCTTAACATTTATCTTGTACTATTTTAAGCTTCTACTAAGAACAAAAATCAACAGTGTCTCAAGGTATGATGATGGTGGGAAAATTTCTTCAATTGAAAACTTGTCAATATTCTCCCATCTTGAATGACCCGTATTAAAAAATATTATGAGGGGAATATATTTGTCTGAAATAGAATTCAGACAAGCATACAATTATGTGTTATTTAATTGCGATAAATTGAGACCTTTTATTTAGTAAGTATACTACTTAACATGTCATTCTTTTTTAACAATTTATCACTTATAATATTATAAACTGATACATTGTTGAACTTCTCGTAAACAACATCGTCAATATTTATTGTCCCAAAACTACAACTGACTGAATTTCAAATCTTTCAATTACAAGATGAATAATTTTTCACATGGTTCAAAACACATTTAAGTACTATTTAATTATTCTTATATCTCATGATACTTAATTTCATTACATATTTCTTGTTAACCATTCATGGTTGTACTTCATATACTAGTTTTATCAATTGTGAAGGAGTGCTAATTTAATATTTATGGACGAAATTCACTTCAATGTAATGACAATGATGTTAATATATTATTGAATGACAAGGAAATATTTATTTTATTATTTTGATGTGAATAGGCGTTACTGTGTTATACATGCAATTGTGAATTTAAATATTTGCATGATGGATAGATATGAATACAAATATAATCTAGCATCAGACACTGTTTTACACCAATGGATATACTGATAGAATGTGACCATTGGTATATTCTAGAGGCGAAGGGGATTGTTTCCCTTTTCACTAGCACTATTCATGGTGTTAATTACACATGAAAATAATGACAGAATATTTCTGTCGGTATATTCTAGTGGTGAAGAGAATTGCTCTCCTTTTCTTAATATTGTTCATTATGTTAATTACACATGGATATACTGACAGAATATTTTTATCGGTAATTTTAGTGACGATGAGAACTGTTTACTTCTTAAGGCACTGTTCACTTCTCAAGGTGGTGATAATTAATACGTTTTTACTTACGAAATCACTGATGCAATGAGAATTTCAACTCACTGACTATTAATGCTTTTTCTGACTGTGGTACACGTTCCCTGATGGAATGTGAATTCTAAGGCGTTGGTAATTAATGCTCTTTCTGATTGTTGATCGTTCACTCTTTAATGATGGAATGAAAATTCATCGGTAATATTTAGAGGGATTTCTGAAATTTTTTGTGTTAATTGAAAATTTTATTTTTACTTCACAGACGAAATCACTGATAAAATTTTTAAAAATATTAATATTTAATATTCTATTGGAAATTATGTCGGTAATACCTAATATAAAAGTCCACGAGCACATCAGACAAGGCTTCTTCTTCTTCATTCTTCTTCTTTCATCCTCTCTCTATTTTTCTCTCTTCTTCTTCACTCTTATTTTTGTTCACGACCCGGGCCAAAATCAAGCATCATCTTCTCTTCTAATCATAAGGTATGCTGTCTTCCTTTATTTTTCTCCTTATTTTTCTATTTTCAGGTTTTTTTTAACAATCCCTTTTAATTTATTTTTTTCTTTTTGGTTTAATTCTCAACCGACACTAAGCAGGCCATAAAGGTAAGAACTTTTCATTCTTTTTTTTCTTTATTTGTGCTTTTTTTAATTTTTTTTGTCATTATTTTTGTTCAATTCCGTGTTCAATTTTAATTGTTATTTAAATTTTTTTCATTATTTTCAAGAATTTTAGTTTTTGTTTTAAATTTTGTTGTTCAATTTCAATTTAATGTGTAGGATTAGTTTTAATCATTATTTTGATTTTTTGTTAATTTAAGATTAAATATATTACGACTTAGAAAATGAGAATTTTATCCAAAATTGAATTATTCTAATTAGTTGGAAGAAATTGAATAAAATCAACTAGTTTATGGCATATATGTTGTGTATTTGTAAGTTTAAAAATTCCAGGTAGCCTACCATATAAGTAAGGTGCTATCGAGTTTTTTTAAAATAGAAGTCATTTAATTTTTTTAACTGTTAATTTGTGTATATGCCACGAGGAAAGTCTATTGCACGTCATGAGAACAAGATTACTGCTAGTTCTTCTAGCAATAATGCTAACGACCACAAATCATTAGGTGTCAACCAAGAATAAGCACATAAGGCATAACCATCGACTCATAACGTTGAGTCGTCGAGTGCGATATTGCAACGTCGAGAAAAGGTCCCTTCACAACAAGATCTTTTTACCTGTAAGTACGAGGTTAAATGGAAGGACGGCCTTTTTAATGTAAAAATGATTTTCCTGCTTTTACAATGACATGTTTGATAATTTTTTAAAAGATAATTTTGTTTAACGAATGCAATTTCAGGTTTACAAACATTGAGGCTGCAAGAACAATAAAATCAGCTTTTAAATCGTCGATGAAAATTTTATTATTTCAATGGAGTTAGGTTTCCAGACATCCTAAGTGAAAACCGTAGATTGATACATGATTTTCAAGGTTTAAGGTTCGTATTAATTTAAATATTTTTTTTATTATGTTAATTTGGTTAGTTAATTGTAATTACTATAATTTTCCTTTTATAATTTTTTACTGCAAGGAAAAATTTGAATGGAAGAGAACTGATAATAATATTGCGATGAGGATTTTGGATAATCACGTTACAACTAGGTAAGATCAAAATCAGGATAATTTTTTTATTCCAAATATTAAAATTTTATTTTTCATTTATTAACAGATATTTTATTTGGTTAGACTAGGAATTACCGCAAGAGTTTCATCTATGAATTGTTTCCATGCTATTTATTTAATGGTAAAGACTCTTGATTAAATCACAATCTCTTCCATTAACAAAGATTTTAATATTAATCCCAGTTAATATTATAATTCGTGGTAATCACAATTCGTGATTTTATTGTAATCCCCTCGTTAAGTTTGGGCTAATTAGGCCGTTTAAAGAGGATCTGGGGTAGGCGACGGGGAGTTATACAAACTTATATTGACTGGAAAATGATGCTTGACTTTGCATTAATGCTCAAAATTATAATTAAGAGAGCGAGATTGTTGACCAGTGGGTCTATCACGTAAACTAAATTAAAAGATATATATATTTTAAAAAAAATAGTGCAAATTAACGTATATTAAAAACATTTATAAACCATTTTATATCCATTCAAGTGATGGTTATTTTAGGTGGCATTCCACAGAGCGCATGGTATGGATACAAAACCGTATGCACTGAGATAAGAATATATTTAATTAAAAAAAAAGCAGCTTCCTAGCATGGCTGACCTTTGGAAAAATGGTCGATGGCTTCCTCGCAATTATTAAAGGCAGGCACGGTACCTGTTCTGACTTCTGCTTCTGCGTATTTGCTCCACTGCTGAAGATATTTGACGGGACCTTCATTCCTAAAGTCAGATCTGTTCTTCAAGTTAATTCCCGGAGACGAGAGCCACCACAACCGGTCCTCATTGGACGATGACCAATGCCTTTAGTATTCTCATATCCCACTACTGCTCTTGGTCAAACACGTTGGGATTATTGAAATCCCGATCAGGAGACGATTTTTTCTTGAAGCCAGCCAGTGATGACGAGTTCTAATTCAAAATATTATCGTTTGAAAATTGCAGATAAAACAATATTGCTATAATTTCCAGTTAGACCTCTTCTTTTTTGTTTGTTTACGTGCACTAAAAAAATAATATAAATTATGCTTTGAAATCTTGATTAATAGTTAAAACTGCTTGATTAATATTTTTTTTTAATATAATATCAAAATCAAACAGTTATTTAGAGTTGAAAGAGGAGGGCGATAATTAATTATCAGGGTAAGGAATTTGGAGATGCAACTGTCGCTCGACTGATGCAGCCATTGCCGTCATTTCCTGGTAATTAATTTGTCGGGAGCTGGAAGAGGGAGGGCGATAATATTAATTAATTCGGATAAACATGAACTCAGTTTGCTGGGTGGCTAATTTGGGTACAAGAGGAGTAATCAATTGTTTGTCAGAAGAAAGAAATAAAATTTGACCTAAGATCAAGTCTGGCTGCTGAAGAATAAATTAAATATTGATGTGATCGTTTTGTCAGCCGTCGAAGGTGGAAACTGGATGCAACGTAAGTAATACACGTGTACCTATAACATAACATTGACAACAACGCAAGTAATCCACGTGAATCCACATTGCACATTACTAGCTATCCACTCGCTAGACGGCAACGGTAAAAGTTTGGTTTTATCCCATATACCATGAAAAATTTAATTGACTGGTAAGGATAGTGGGTACTTTTTTTTTTATTGTTTCTTACCGTAAAAATATGAGAATACCCTTTGTACCAAAAAATAAATAAAATTAGGCTCGGTATGTCTAGGAGTATTTTTGCCTTTTCATCCTTAGCTGTGTTTCTTTGCTGGAAAGTGATTTTTAAGAAATTATTTTTTAAATTTTCCTGTGTTTGTTTGTCATTAGAAAAGTTGGTTAACAGAAAATATTTTCTGGTCAACTGAAAAAAATTTCCAGTCAAAGAAAAATTTGTCTGGTTTTCAAGAAAGTGTTTTCTTTTTATTTTGAACGGAAAACACTTTCTGAAAGTTGTGAAAAATTTAGAAATATCATATTATTTACTGATTATATCAAATTTGATCCTCAAACTTTTGATTGCTATATATATTTTTTGTTTTGAATATTTGTTTTTCAATTTCATCCTTTAGAATTTAATTTTTATATTAATTTTGGTCCTTATTTTTATAATTGTTATTTGCTTTTCACTTATTATTTTTTAATTGAAATTTTTTATCTATCAAATTTGATCATCGTTCTTTTGATTGTTACTTATTTTATTTGAAATAATTTATGAAATATTAATTATTATTATTTTAATTTCTTCATCTTTCAATTTTTTTTATTTTTTAGATTTGATCTCTATTATTTTGATTATTATTTATTTTATTTGAGATATTTTATGAAATTATATATTTTTTTCAATTTCATTCTCATTCAACTTTTTAATTTGTAAGACTTGTTCCTCATTATTTTAATAAACTTGAAAAAAATAAAACATTAATAAGTTATTTTTCAGCTCATTTTCCATGACATAACCAAACATTAGAAAGTGTTTTCCAACTTATTTTTCATTACACTACTAAACATCGAAAAATAATTTACTTTTCTGGAATATATTTTTCTAAAAAAAATTACTTTCCAGCAAATAAATAGGACAAATGCTGTTATGACAAAGAAACCTTAGCTTTGATCAAGCGTTACTATTGTTATTTTCAACTTGGTTTTTTTTTTTTTTAGGTATTGCTAGGTGGGCTTAGAGGCATATTTGTCCTTTAGTGTTTAATAAATATTAAAAAAAATCAAGTAACTAAAATGCTATCGAGGTTAACAAAACCCTGGCTGTGGTCGAGAGTTGTTTTCATCATTTTAACTTTGCTATTAAAAAAATGAAGACAAGAGTGTTGCATCTGTGTGTCGCCATCTAAAAGCCAAACGATAGCTTTTGATGCGATATTTAAATCTTCTCAGCACCCCCCCCCCCCCCCCCCCCCCTATTTTAGTTTTTAATTTCCACTTTAGTTCTTATTCTTTTAATTTTTTTTCTCTTAACCCTTTTGTATAATTTTTATTTCTTTTTAATTTCACTTTTCAATCCAGATTTATAATATGTTCTTTTCTTTTATTTTGGTCCTTATTCTTTTAAATTTTTTATTCCTTTTACTAAAGTTATTTTTCTTTTCAATTTCACTTTTCAATCACATATTTATAGTTGTCTTCTAATTTATTTTGTATTTCAATTCCTTTATTCTTCTAATTACTATTTTTCTTTGATCCTTTTATATAATTGATTTTTTTTTTCAATTTCATCTTCTAACGTTTGATTTGCTCGAGATTAGATTTTTATGATTTTTTCCATAGTTATCAAACTCAGCACGGGAGTTGACCCAACCAAGGAGTCGGGTCCCAGGTTTTATGGGTCAACCTGGGTCCACTTGAGTCAACCCAGAAAAAATTAAATAAAATATTTAAATTTTTAATATTTCATATGAAAAAATTAAGAAAAAAACCATATGAATATAGGCTATACATGTTGTAAATAATGAAGTTTAAAAGAATATTTTAAAAAGTTTTTTATCCCACATTAAAAAGATATTATGTTATACTTTTAAATTGAAGTATGTAACTTTTATCCCACATTGAAAAAACATAATTTTTTTCTTGTGAACATAGAATATATATACTAAAGGATTTCAAATCCCACATTAAAAAGATATTATGTTATCCTTTTAAGTTGAAATATTTAAACCAAAATATTTTTTATCCTACATTGAAAAACATAACTTTTTTCTTGTGAACATAAAGTATATATACGAAATGGTTTCAAATCCCACATTAAAAAAACATAACTTTTTTTTTGTGAATAAAGAGTATATATATTAAAGGGTTTCAAATCCTACATTGAAAAAACATAACTTTTTTCTTGAAAACATAGAGTATATATACTAAAGGGTTTTAAATCCCACATTGAAAAAATAAAATATTTTTCTAATATTTATAAAGTGAGCTTTAAAAAGTGTTAATAACTAACTAAAAATATATATAAAAAAGGGGTATAGGAGAAAAACCACATTTGAAAAAAAAAATCGGGTCTCACTCGAGTTTGCCCAGGTCGCCCGGGTCATAGGTTGACCCGCCTGATTGGCCGAGTTTGGCCGGGTCATTGCACTGGCCGATCTTTTGGCAAACCCGGACCGGTCCGAGTTTAATAACTATGGTTTTTTTCATATATAGTGCTTCCTGTCTAATGACCTAAATCATTGATCTGAAAAGCTAATGCAGTAGACATCTTTTTTTTCTTTTTTAATTTTATCATTCAATATTTTTCTTTAAAAAAATTGCTTTATGATTTTATTCAATTTTTTTTCTATTAGGTTGTCCAGATTTTATAAAATGAGCCACGAGTTTTACAGGTTAATCCAGATTTACAAGTTACATGTCTATCATGTTATCTCGGGTTGACTCGGCTTAATTTTTTTCCCTCTTTTATCCAATTTCATAGTTCCAAATGTTTTTTTCCACGATGTAGTGATTTTGTTTTAAAAAAAAATCATCCATTTACTATCATCACCTAATTTTTTATAGTTTAATTAAAATAAAACCATTTACTAGTTTAATTAAAAATTATCGTTATCTAATTTTTTTCCTTTTTCTTTTTGAAATGCAAAAAAAATAAAAATTAAATAAGGTCAAACACGTGTGGCCAGGTGTTAGACCTGACCTTTTGCAAGCATTTTCTCTTTATTTTTTTGCCTTTTTTCTTTGGTTTTTTAACACTTCAAAAGTTTTTTTACTAGATTCACTTATTTTTTAGTTTAGACATAGTTTTTAAATACTATTATAAGTTCTTATTTAAATCTTAATATATTTTTCAATTATTATGTATCTTATTAGAAAATAATAATACTTATAATAAATTATTTATAAAAATTTGATTGAAATTAGTTGTTTATTATTAAAATGTTTAAATAGATCAAGAACATGATTTTAGCATAGTTATGATTTTTCTTTTTATCTTTCAATCACACAAAATATAGACATGTTTTTTGATATTTTTTGTTAACTTGCTTTAACAATTATATATATATATATATATATATATATATATATATATATATATATATATATATAAGAAACAATGCTTCCAATTAAAAATATTATGTTGACTAAAATAAACAAGAAATTCATTGATATGGAACTTTATCTTTATAATTTTTTTAAAAAAATAGTTGTGTTCTCGGTTCTAGCCGAGTTTTAAAATTGTAATAACAATCATTTTTATCTTTATATTTACCCGAATCAACTAGATTAACAATTATATAAAGAATTGGAATTTGTCCTACCCCTTTTAATGAGACAAGAATTTCTCCACTATAATAGCTTTAGATAAGACAAAAAATAATTTTTATACTGTTCAAAGGTATATCAAACAACTTCATAAAAAAATGTTATATTTAGTCTATTGTTGTCCAACATATCAAACACTATCTATTCTTATCATCCCTACCAAACCATTATATTTGTCTCATTTTTTCTTCTTCTACTGTTTAGTAGTATGGCAAGAAGTTGCAGGAATTATATTTTGCCTCAATTACAATATATATCATATTTTTGCATGAATCCTACTGAAAACTTTATTTTAAAATCATGATTACATAAAAAAGCTACAATTCATAAGTTTTTTTAAACTTATTTTTTAAAACCACAAAAATTACCGTAATACCAAACATAATAAAAATTATAAGGGGATTTGAAGTTGCTGCTCTCCAAATATGCTTGTCCTTGTTAGTGCGCATAGCACACAATTTGGATCGCTTAAAAATGAATATGGGTATAATGACAAGCTTAACAAAGAAATTTTATAGAGTAATTAGTTATATCATATTAATTATTTTATAAAACTTATTTTTTAAAAAAAAAATAGATATTGTGGTTTGGTAGGAATAATAAGATTTTTTTTACTGATATAACGGTCATATTAAAAATATTAAGAAAAAATATTTTTATTATTTTTTGTGGATCATGAGTTTTATTTTCTCTTCTCTTTTTATATTTATTTTTCTTTTCAAGATGAATCTAAATAGTAGTTAATAGTATATCTTATCTATTAAGCATCATAAAATTTTCTACTAGTTTGGCGTTCATATTTTGTTATTATTTTAATGCATTAAGGAAATTGATTTAAATGAATTATAGCAACATCTTTTAAAAAGGAGGTTCAATTATTACATTTTAGCTTTTACTAACATGTAAAAGCAACTTAACCTTTTTTCTTTTCTCAAATTTAATCATCCAAGTATGAATGACATGACGCAATCCACATTTATCTTCTTTTCAATAATTTAGTAGGTGGTCTAATGAAAAAAATTTAAAACCAAGAGGTTTGCTTCTTTTGTAATTTCAGGTTTGAATTTTATGGTTGCTAATATAATGACCACTAGAAACTTATATGATCTTTAACTTTATAATTTATAAAATTAGTTAAGATACGCGCAACAATAACCACATTAAAAAAAAAAAAAGCAATCCTCTTCCCTCGTAACATTGTGAGGGGAGCTTTACTTTTAGACTCTTGAATTAGCTTTTGAAGTTTTAATCTACTACTCAGTTTTAATTTGTTCCTAATCAAAACTCTTTCTCAAAGCTCTCATACTCTCATTTTTATTGGTTTAGATTTTAACCATTCACCAGCTCATATCTCTTCTTATTTGTCTCTGTTTTTCTTATTCGATGAATCATTATTTTTACAAGACACGGTACTAGTTCTTGGTATCTTACTTGATTATAACTTTTTTACAAATAGTGTAAGGAAAAACACAAAATCAAAGCCATCCTTTAGCAAGAATAGTGAATAATCGTCTACTCAATGTGTTTATTTTGTTTCATCCATTAATATCAAAATTAATAAAATGTTGGTGAATTGGTCCCAATTAACAATTCACTTATAAAGCAACCAGGTTCACTTCATAGAAATTAGAGGATTAACTTGCATTTTATTTTTTAAAAATATTTAAAATGGTTTTAAGAAAAACAATATTGTAAATATTGATTAAAGGATTGTATAGATAAATCTAGGGTGATGGCTAGAATGGTGGTGAACCGATGGTGAATAACATCAACGCACGAAGAGGGAATCTTCAGGGAAATAAATTCAATTCAATTGATGTTAATAAAAAAAAATACAAGTTGGTTTATTTTTATTTGATTTGGGTCAAATTCAACCGATATTTTTTCAATTTTAATGTAAATTTACCAAGTTTGAAAGATATGAAGTAATAGTAGCAAATAAAGAGGCTAAAATGGTAATTTAACCCAAATAAAAAAATTAAAAAGATTTGTGTAAAAGCATCCAAGTTTTGAAGTTCTTTTTTGGCACTTCCCAATTTCAAAGTTAAATAATAATAATAATAATAATAATAATAATAATAATAATAATAATATCGACTTGTTAAGTGTTTCGAACCCGTCCAAGTAATGGACCATGATATATGGATCAACTCATTATGGGCCGGAGCTACAAACCCTTTCTAGGCAAATATCATTTGTCCAAATTTATCAATTCATTTTTTTTTTGGTTATCTTATTTTTTTTTTAATTAGGAACTTTAAAAAAAATATTAATGATCACACATTGCATTGGGATTTTAAGTGAAAAAATTAGAAGAAAGAACGTTTGCTTAATTGAATTTCCAGTTGAAGTGATGCCATGGAAAATATGATTCAATTAATTGTTTTTTTAATCATAAATAAATACTTCTTGTTTTTCAAATTATAAATGCATGCTTGCATGATTTCTTTAGTTTGGAACCGAATTAATCATAGGAGTGAGATAAATGACATGGAGAAACACATGGGAAGGTGTCCGTTGATTATATGAGATATTAATTATGTTCAAGATGTTAAATCCAAATTAATAAAAAATAAATACAGATAAAAAAAATAAAGTTTTTATTAATCACAATACTCTAAAGTGTAACTTTAATCTAAATACAAAGAGATTATATGTAGGCTAAACTAAAAATATTATTCTACTCTTAATATATATATATATATATATATAAATCAACAAAAAAAAGGGTGTCATCTATTTATTTATTCATTAAAGAAATAAAATAAAGATTTAAATTATTCTCCTTCATCCCCAGACAAGTGTGTTTATTATATACAAGATTTAAATTATTTCTTGATTCACTTAATTTTTTCTATATCGTACGACTTTCATACATTTTTTTTCTTACTGTGCCATATTTAATTACTTGAAAATTTTAAAATATTGATGCGGCGACGTATAGATAAGGGACTAGTTACTATGAACTGGTAAACAGAGTAACAGTCCATAAACTTCCAGGGGTTACAAAAAAAAAAAAAAAAATTCATTCATCCTTGGCTGTGAACTTAATGTGGATGCCATCACCGAATGACATTACCGGATTGCGAGAGACGTCTCCTCCCTTCACTTTAGTAAACCTGGCAAAAACCAATCCAAAGAGTTAACAAAAGAGTTCCTGTCCAAGCCAAGCATGGAGATTATTAAAAGAGAAATCAAATATACCTGTATTTGGTGACCAGGACATGCAGAAAAGTAGACATGATCAGCTTGCTGAACTCCGCCCCGGCACAGTGTCTTGTGCCGCCACCGAATGGGATGAAATTCTTGGAAATAGTTACTTGATCAAGATCCTGTGTACCATTGGACAAATTAGCGATGAAAAGAGAAATAATCAGTTGTGAAGGAATGATGCTTGTTAGAGTGTATTGGTCCGTGTTAGAGTATATCGATAAGCCCGGAGTGGCCTGGCTCCAGGTAGCTCAGAAAGACTAGAAAGAAGAGCTAGAGAGAAGATGAGTTTAGTCCAGAGAGGTTATCCCTCTCAAGAGCCAAACCCAGGAGGCCTAGCTCATCTAAAAAACCACCCTAAAGAGATGAGGATTCCCAAGGGCTTACAAGAGTCCTGGCTTTGGTGTGTTTAGGCAACGTGGGATTCTAACAATGCTTTTTTATGTTATAGCAAAGTGAATTGATCAATTGTAATCCTCCCCTGTAAGGTTCAGCAATTGTAAAACTCCCAACCTTCCAGCGGCATGGGTCGAATGTTAGCGGATCCTTGAATGTTTCAGGATTCAGCTGGATAGCAGGGGTAGCAAGCAGTACTGTCCAGCCAGATGGAATAGTGTATCCTGGAAATTTCACAAACAATCAATTGAATTGAGCATAAGAAACCAAAGAGATCTTGAATTAAGAATTGATAACATTACCTTTGACTTGAAAATCTTTCAATGCTCTTCGGATTATACCAGGTGGAAGGTTCGAAATTCTAAGCGTTTCATAGACGACCTACGAATGATTTGACCACACTCCAGAAGAATGTAAGACTATCGATCTTACAACAAAAATGAGAAAAAAGGATTTGCATTTAAGAACATAGAAACTAACCATCTGTGTATAAGTCAATGATCGGTACTCCTCCCATGCAAGGCTCGAGTTTGGATTTTCTCTGTTCTTCAGAATAGTCTCATGCTCAGCCTGATTATAAAACAATTAGCGCCAGTATAAACCAGATATCATTCAATCTGGAATCTTAAAACTTTGATAATCGGTGTTAATTATACTTACGGTTAATTTCTCAACTACTTGAGGGTTCTCCGAGAGAAACTTGATTGCAAGAGTTAGGGTTGATGATATAGATTCATAGCTGGCAAATAATATCCCGAAAATGAGCTGGGGGATGAAATCTACGGTCAGGAACTTCTTTGTCTCCAGATCATCAATGGCTTGATCAAGAAAATCTCCCCGACGCTTTGAGGGGTCGTTCAGTCTCTCAATCAGTGTATCCTTCAAAATCTTCATCATCTTCTTATGGTCCTGAATCAATAGTAGTGTATATATATATTTTTTGATTAATCACTCCCAAGTAGCGAGTATCAAATAAGAATATATTTCAAGTTTGAGGACTTCTTTCTTTACTTGCATGCACTTGTGGAAGATAGTACCGGGGATTTTCAAGGGCAAGGATAAGAAACTGTCGGCAAGCCTTGTGTAATTCTCACTTAGCTTCTCTTTTGAGTTTTCAGCATCGTAGCCAAATACTATTTCTTTTGCTGTAAAATTGAAAACCATCTACAGCCAGAAAGGAAAGGTTAGAATTAACACAAGGAAATTGTTAATTAATACTACTGTGTCGATCAACTGAAAAGTACTCACAACAGCAATAGCTTGTTTCATATCAACAGGTCCCTGAGTAGCCCACTTTGCTAGGTTGGTGTTAATCATATTTTCAATTTTAGGAAGCAATGATTCCCTGAGGCTCTCAACACCGAAGTGGTTCAGCGTTATGCTTCTCGTGTATCTATGAACTTCACCGATAGCGCTCACTCTGTTTTCACCCTCAAGTGCGAAAAACTTGGCAAAGGAATCCAAATACCATAGCTCAACCAAAGTTCCTTCATGTTGCAAGATGTACTTGTTCACTTCATTGTCAGTGGATATTACGGTAGGTTTACCAAGCAAACTGGTTTTAAAGATCGGTCCATACCTGAAACAAGGAAATTAATATGAATTTGTTAGTAGTGAATAAAGCAGGCAAGCATTTATGATTTAATTATGAAATAAAATGCTCTCTCTTTTTTTCTCGCAAACTATGGTAGCCAGCATATTACTTGTGCATCCTTTTCTTGACGAATGGATGAAGATCGATAGATCTTCCAGGAATAATGAACTGAAGGGTTTCTCCAATGAGGGGCCAGCCCATGGAGCCTGGAGGAAGAACTCCATCAATTTTAGGATTTCTCCATTTGCTAATCAAATGTGTGTAGTATACCACCGCCAATGCTACAACAAGAAACCCAATTGTCCACATCTTGTAATGCTTTTCGCTTGATGTTTCTCTTCTTCCTTAAGGAAATTGATGTGGGGAAGACGCTTTTTATCCGTAGATGAAGCGTGTTAGTTTTTTCGTCGCAAGTGTTAGATGCCTATAAGGTGATGCGCAATAATATGAAGGAAGGAAAGAAGAAACTGCAAGGTTGCTTGCTACACACGAACCATTTGTGTTCCTTTAAGCTGGGCTGGGGATATGGTCAGCAACCAACCGCGTATTCTTTCATGTATCAATATTCAGGTTCTTTCTGCTATCCTTCAGAATTGTGACCGCTTATTGGCGATGGCTGCTTTCATGACCTTCATTTGTTTATTCTATGTATTAGCAGGGTCACATGACAGGACCCTTTTCATGAAATTGGCCAAATTGTCTTTTAAACTATAGAGTTCATTTCTTTTTTACATATAGGGTCGAGTTTATGAAAAACAGAGGGCATTCCAATCGATCTGAGGTTGAAATGGCATGAAGGCCAATAAATTAACTTCTCTTGCCAAATAAAAAAAACACGAACAAAGTAAAAAAAAAAAAGAAGTTTCACATAGGATACAAATCATCAACACCACAACACCTGGTGTTAATTGAAATACAATTTAAATTAATTAAACTCGCCAACGCCGTATACTGTAAATTATTCGAGAAGTCTAGTCTTTCTAGGCTGGCCCCTTTCTCCCTGTCTTGCTTCTTCCTCGTTGCCTACATATGATGGTTATTAGTTATTACCCTTCAATCACGTTTTGATGTAATCTTAACGTGGACACCATCTGGAAATAGTAAAATAGGACTTCGGGTGATGCGTCCTCCTTTGACCTTTGACCATCTGTTGCATCAAGCATAAGCATAAGCATTTTAAATTTTCTCCATGGCAGCCTATTAAATTATCCTTGGCAACTGTAAAAGTCAAATATACCTGTATTTGGTCACCAGTACATGGAGAAAGGCCGCCATGTACACCTTACTGAATTCTGCCCCGGCACACTGTCTTGTACCTCCACCGAATGGCATGAAAGACTTGGAAAGAGTAACCTGGTCGAGGTCCTACAGGTCCCGTCAAATAAATAAACAAGAGATATTAGCAATTCAGGGTTTATTTCTAAGAACTCTTGAGAATTCACAAGTTTAATTCTTAATATATTCATCTCCAAGGTTTCCATGATATATAAAAAGGCACACCTTCCAGCGCCATGGATTGAACTTTAATGGATCCTTGTATGTTTCAGGATTTAAGTGAACAATAGGAGTAACAAGCATTATAGTCCACCCAGCCGGAATTGTGTATCCTGGATCGAAAAGTAAACGTAAAACGATCAATCAATTCCATCAAAGAATAAATATAATTAATTACAAACAGAGGATTCATTGCAATGAGAACATATGCATACATACCCTTGACATTAATGTCTTTCAGAGCCTTTCGCAGTAAACCAGGTGGGATATTCATCAATCTAAGCGTTTCGTTAACGACCTGCGCATACATACAGAAACCACATCCATGCAAAAAAAAATATGTGAGGAACGTTTCAATATCTCAGAGTTTAGGTAAATCAATTCAACAATAGAGATTATGGTACTGACGCTCTGCGTAAAAGCCATCGTTTTGTATTCTTCCCATGTAAGCTGGGAATCAGGATTTTCTCTTTTCTTTAGAACCGCCTCATTTTCGGCCTGGAAAGGGAAAAAAAAAGGTGTTATGAGTTTTTCAAAACTAATAAATGGCAAATGATTGACTAATTTATCAGCTATCATGAGAATCTTGGAGAATTTTTTTGTTTCTGTAGTATTGCTACACACGCACCGTCAATTCTTCCAACACGAGAGGGTTTTCCGCAAGAAACTTGATAGCTAACGTCAGTGTTGTGGACACAGATTCAAAGGCAGCAAACAAAATCCCAAAAGAGAGCTCAGCAATAAAATCCTCTGTCAAGAACTTCTCTGATGCCATATCATTAAGAGCTTGATCAAGAAAATCTCCTGGACGTTTATCCGGAGAATTAAATCTCTCCTTTATTATGTGCCTCACCATGTTTGACATCTTCTCTTTGTCCTGAATAAAGAAAGAGATGCGTGACTGATCATTCCCCATTATAAAAAAGAAGGAAAAAATCTTCAGTAGAACAGGTAAACTTTAGTAATTTCAAGAAAGAAATCTCAAATCTTAACATTAATTCTCGTTAATCACCTTCATGCACTTGTGGAATGTAGTGCCAGGAATGTTCAAGGGAAAGGACATGAGACTTTTAATGAAATTGGGCAAGTTTTCAATTTTCTCCCCCTTCGAGTTTTCTAGATCATACCCAAATGCAACCTTCGCGGTGAAGTTGAAAATCATCTGCAAAACACCAAAAATTAATAGGGGTTGATTAATAGCAAAAACAACAATACAATCCCTCAGTTAGTGAGGTCTGTATTCGAAACATTCACAAAGTACTAATATTGGAATGGATAATTATTCTTGTTAGAATTTATTTAGTGTTGTTTTTTAAAATATTTTTTGTTTAAAAATAATATTTTTTTTATTAAAACACAAAAATAAACATTCTTAATATTCTATTAAAAAAATAAAAACAAAAACAAAGACAAAGACATACTGATAATTTTATATGTAAATATGCATGGCAGCTCTAAGTGAGAATAGCAATAGTTACCCGTGAAATAGCTGATTTAACTTCAACAGCTCCCTGAGGGGACCATTGGCGCAGGTTATCGTTTATGGAGGCATCAATTTGAGGAAGCATCTTTTCCCTGAGGCTCTCGCCACCAAAATGGTTCAAGGTAATGCCTCGCAAGTATCTGTGGACACGACCAATCGCAGTAACCTTGGACTCGCCCTCGAAAGCAAACAACTTGGCGAATGAATCCAAATACCACATCTCCACTAAATTCCCTTCCTGAGAAAAGATGTACTTGTTGACTTCAGCGTCTGCTGAGACTATGATCGGTCTTCCAACCAGATTTGTTCGAAAAATGGGCCCATACCTTGGACAAAAAAGATTAGCTTAATGCTGTCAGTCTCCTGTATCATTTACTCAGGTGATGACTTCCGTTCGAAGAAAGGACACACCGATGAGTATTTATTTCCAAGCCCATTTAATATATTTCAGAAAATATTTAATGATAAATTAATATCCAGATGGAATCAGATTCATTTTAAAAAATAAATAAAAACATTATTATTTTAAAAAATACTGTTTATCGCAAACTCAAACGGTACCTAAACAATGATTAGAACGACATATAATGCTGCCACAGTACCTTTGGATTCGTTTTCTGATGAACGGGTGAATATCTATAGAGTTATAGCTTGGGATAAGCAACTGGATGGTCTCTCCAATGACAGGGAGACCCATAGAACCAGGAGGGAGCTGAACTGGAACTCCATTAATTTTTGGGTATTTCCATTTGACAAGCAAATGAGTGTAATATATGACAAACAACGCTACAAGGACCAGCGCAATCTCCAGCATTGTGTGCGCTCTTGCTGTATCTCTACCTCGTAGGAGAATGGAAGCGAGGAAGAGAAGCAAAACTAACTCAAAGTATTAGAAGTGACGAGTGAGTTTGGAAAAATCAGAAAAAAGATGATGCTTAAATAGCTCAACGCCATGGCATGCTGAGGACTCAAGAGTCCAAAACCCAATTCCAACACAAAGTAACCCACGTTTGCTTTTCTTCCCCTTTTTTCCACCTGTTACTATAAAAAAATCATATGTTAATAGAAAATAGACCGGTGCTCGGTGGACGGGCTTGTCCGCTACTTTATTCTAAGACGGCTTACCAGTTCTGCATTATCCCATGTTTGACCACCGTTAAAATAAACTTTCGCTCTTAGATGAGAGTTTTTTATTTTTTGATTTAGTTTTAGATTTATAAAATCGAACTGAATCAGTTAAATTTTTAAAAATTTTAATCGGTTCAGTTTTTTCATTCATTTTTTTTAATTTTCTCAATAATCAGTATTTCAGTTTTTTCCATACTCCACCCTGTCTGTGTATTTTCCTCATTCTTTCGCTGCCCCTTCTTTCTTTCTGCTTGGTGGGAGTCTGCTGCTGCTGCCACATGTTTAACAGGTGTTGGAAGAATTTTCCTTGATTTTTTTTCCACATCACCTCACTGTGATTTTTATTTTTCTAGCGGATGCATACTGAGGCATTGATTGAGGGAGGGGAGTGGACAGAAAACTCTTTTTTTATGTGTCTGTGCCAACAAAGTTGATTGGGCGAGGAACTATCGCAAGCCAGTTTTCCAAAAGATCATTTTAATCCCAAGATTTTAAGCATTGATTCATGCTGGCCCCTTTGAGATTATTACTAAACCTCCCCTGAAAAATCAAGAACTTTCATAACATTACTAAATACTTGTGATATTTCAAAATTCCACCCCACCCCCGTCATCAGCAACCTCCCCACAAGGAAGTATATCTACATTTATATAAATATTTTTGTAAATATCACTTGAAGGTACAAGCCCTTTTTTATTTTATTTTTTTGTCGCTAAAAGTAAATATTTTCATTGATAAAAAGAGATAAAAATTACATCTCAAATCTAAACTAATTTGAATTACATCAATATTGAAAAAAGGGCTTAGTATATATATGGCATATATGGGCACTCAAGCACATGGAGGAGATTTTATACAAAAAAAAATAATCTTGATCATAAATTAAAAAGTCTATATATTTATTTCATTAAATAAATTAAGAATTATATATCTTAATAAATAAATAAATAAATGTTTACGTGTTTATTTGATTTGCCTCACTGCAGGTCAAATATTTTTTTTAATGCAAAAGAATTCATGTTTAAAAGTTATTAATGTATTTTTTGACATCGGATAAAAAATATAATTTTAAATTAAAAAGTTGATACTTAAATATAATAAAATACAGTGAATATTATATGTGTCAATAAAAACATATAAGACTTCAAGCTAATTTTTAACCTAATATAAAAATAAGATAATGTTGTAATTACTATAATGAAACACCTTTTTCTTTGTCTTTGTATAATAATTTAAAAAAAATACAAAGAAAAACAATTACAAAGAATGAAGATACGAACAAAAATAAATGTACAAATAGACTAAGTGTAGAGTAATAAATATTTCAAATATAAAAAAATAATAACATTTTTTTTTTCAAAAACAAAGTGTAAAGAAAAAAAAAGAGGAAAGTAAAAAATATTACAAAAAAATAAAAATAAGAAAAAAGATAGTAATAAATAAATCAAGTGTAAAATGATATAAATATATAGTATAAAAAATATACAAAAAATATTTTTTTCTAAAAAAACTTAAAAATTATAGTTTGACCTGAAAAATTTAAAAACAATTTATGATTACTTACGACATTTGTACATTAAAAAAAACCTATTTTTTAGTACATGTATAATAATAATAAAATTACCCAGGGAATTTTCAACTCGAGTAATTAAATTATTTTATTTAAATCGCACCCATAGTTTATTAACTTCATTAGTCAAATTCGGACTACTCAACATGGCCAGTTGCAGTCAAAACATTGTGTTTCAATTCCATTTTGTGGACGCCGTCAGTTCTGATTGTTGGGTGTTCTAGATGCAGTCCTGCTATCCGTTATCCTTTTGAACTTGAGGGCTATTCTTGTCATTTTCTTAAATGGTTTTTCTCCTGTTACCTGATGTTGGTTACTGATGAAGCAAGAAAAAACTTAACTGGACATGAGATTTTTTTCATAGCCAATAATAGGTTGGAGAGAAGGTGTTGTCTGAAAAAAAAAAAAAACATTTCTATGCTAAAGTTAATTACTTTAGAGTTTCCCATGTAGATATTATGTAGAAAAAGAAGAGAATCGAAGTTAGATATTTTTATTTTTTCATATAGAGATGGGAAAAATCCTGCTCTTCTTCTTTAAACTTGGAAATATATAGCTTATTTGATAGCAAACATGTGACTAACTATATGGTAAAGTGATATTTATATTGCATATCTTACTTTTATTACATGATAGGTTGCCAAGTCAACTATGCATGTGACAATTCTAGTTGAAATATAAATGAAGTTACAGCATGCATGTATAGCGGTTGCCCAAAACAAAATAAGACATAAACTACATAGAGAGAGAGAGAGAGAGAGAGAGAGAGAGAGAGAGAGAGAGAGAGAGAGAGAGAGAGAGAGAGAGAGAGATGATTGTTTGGGTAAAAACTAAGCCATGTGAGGCTTGCTTGGCTAGGCCTCGGTTGGCCTCGGCAATAACCGGGCCACAAGCTTTTTTTATATATTATCAGTTAATATATATAGGTTGTGAAAGGTGACGGAGCTAGAGTGACGGAGCTAGAGTTTTTTAAATGAAGGAATAAATTATTAATAAATATTATATTATATTATATTATATTATATAGATATATATTAAAAATCAATTCAAAACATATATACTAATACATATCAAGTAAAATTAATTTAAAAATATTTTTAAAATAAAAAAAATTTTATATTATAATTGTTTTCTTCGAGTTTTTATATTTTGAAACCGCTTCATAATAACTTCATTATCAATCTTATCAAAGATATCTTTCTTAATATATACAACCAAACTATCATTTATTCATTTATTTCTCATCCTATTCCGCAATCTACTCTTGGCAATATACATAGCAGAAAAACTGTAGTAGTTGCAACTGGTAGAAGTAATTACAATTTGATAAACATATATACCAATGGAAATATCAAATTATTTTTTGTTTTTATCTTTTTCTCTGCAAGACTGGCAATACCTTCAATACCAGAAACTCATCATCACCATGTAGATCAATAATATGTGTATCAAGTTGGTCACCAAGTACCATAAGGTACACTATAGAGAATTCACTATGATAAAAAAGAGCAAGGCGAATAAGTTTTTCTTTGTTGAAAGTAGAGAAAGAGTCACTTGAGTTTAAATATGTCACACAAAGAATTCACTGGATTTTTTTATCATCACTAGTGTCTACATGATAATTAACACAACTACACAATAATTCTAAATCTTCCATATGAAATTCATAACAAAATACACATCAATTCATCAAAATCAAAACCTATTTCAATTCATATCTATACGCATATAATAAGTATGTTGATTAAATTGTACTTAATTATTTTTAGACAAATTTGAACATTTTTATATCAAAACCCCTAAAGAAACATTTATCATAAACCTCTAAATTATCATAAATCCTAATAGTTTTAATAACTAATTATAAAAGAATAAAAGTAAAATTAGACAATAAAATAAATAGAAAAGATGAAGGAAATTTACCTAAAGTATAAAGCAAAAAACAAAATAAAATTAATTGCTTAACTGTACTTAAAGAAAAATTTGTATATAGAAGAGAGGCAGGGAACATAGTATTAAAGAATCATCTCAAGTCAAAAGCTTAAACTTTTAAGTGAGATCCTAGGATATGATTTATATTATTCTCTAACACACCCCCTCAAGTGAAAGTTATTTGGGCTTGAAACTTGCACAGACCACATTACCTTGTGCTTAATTTTTATCAAATAAATGAGGATGGTGAAATTCAAATTCATAACCGTTTGGTCATCAAGGCTCTGATACCGTATCAAAGAACCGTCTCAACCCAAAAAATTAATCTTTTAGGTAAGGTTTGCACATGAAAAGAACAAAAAAAAACTTTTTGTTAGTCGGGGGAAGTTAAAGAAAGAAAAGAAAGGGAAAAAAATTTAGGTAACGAGTTGTACTTATATATATATGTATATATAAGTACAACTCGTTACCTAAATTTTTTTCCCTTTCTTTTCTTTCTTTACATTTAATAATAACTTTACTTCCGTGTAGCCACAATTCACCAAACTAATATATTAATATTTTAATATATAAAATATTTAAAACAAAATTAAAGGGGCAATTGCCTCCTTTTGTCCTTTCGTGGCTCCGCCAGTGGTTGTGGAGATAAAAGAATAGAATTAATTAATTGGTTTAGAGAAAAGAAACTCACATCTTTCAAGGTGTTCATGTGTGTGTGTGGACACACACTTATTTGAAACAACACTTTATAATGATATGATTGTAAAGAAAAAACTTGATACTTTTGAATTAGATTGAATGACTATCAATGCAATTTAATTTTAATAATTGCACCCATTAACTAACTGATGTCAATAAAATAGATTTTATATGTAAACCCTTGTTCTAACACTAGTAAATCAATGCTAGAAATTGCAAATTTTTTATTTGAGAAATGATAATTAAGAATAAAAATTGTTATAGATAGAGATGATAAACTTTTATAAATTTAACTTAAATTTCATACAAAATAAAGTAATAAATTAATACGCAAAATGTCAACCCAATGATGAATAGCGTAAATTCTCCAACCGGGTGAAATAATTATCCAAGGAAAAAAAATTATACATTGGGTATAAAAAAGGTGATACAACAACAACAACAACAACAATAATAATAGAGTGGGAATCTAAGAAAAAAATAATGTATAATTTTACATGTGAAAACATTGATTGTCGATATAAGCCCCCGCGTACAATCATGCTATTTTGACCAAAAGTAGCAAAAATTCTAAGCAATTTTTTTATGATGGTTATGAATGGGAGTCATTAATGAATTAGATTAAAAATCACGGTGATATGAGTAAATGAAATGGTACGCAAAATTTGGATTTTTGAAGAAAACTAATCCAATAACTAGTTTTATAATATCAATTATATCTTTTAATCAGGCCATTCAATTAAGTTAAGCTTTTACGAGTGTTTTTTTAACATATTATTCTACCTTAGGTTGAATTTTTAGGTTAATCAGAGTCCGAGAAAACCTCACAAAAATACCAACATACTAGAATTTGATAGAAAGAAACATATAGATATTTATGAAGGACATTGTAGTCTTTTCATATATTGTGATAAAAATATATATGAAGTAAAAAAATGATTTGAAAATACAATAGTGCCCCTGTATGCATTATTATAAGTATTAATGATTAGGGGCATTATAGTCTTTTTTTCATATATATATATATATATATATATATATAGTGAAACAAAAAATAAGAAGAAGATACCAAATTTTGGAGAGAAAATCGTAAGTGAGAGGAAGAGAAAAAGATGGAGGAAGAAATAAAGAAAATGTTGAGAGATAGATGATAAAGGAATTGAGTGTTAAAGTAAGAATGAGTTTTGATATGTATGATAAATGTGATGTTGATTTTATTGAGGTTTCTAAAGATTTGAATTTTTTATTGTTAAAATTGATTGATGATTGTTATGGGTAATGGTTAAATTGAGTGATTTGAGTGGATTATTAAGAATAATTATTTGAGATTGAATTTGATTAATGAATAATTTTTTTTGTAAGTAATCTTATGAGTTATGAAGATTCCTTTGCTGGAAAATTCTAGAAAAAAAATGGATTTGAGGTTGAATATGATCAAATTTCATTTTGGTCATTCATTTGTAAAATTTACAATTTTGTCTTAAAAACTTTGAAAAATTATGATTTGACCCCTGAAAATTATTCTAGAATTACAGGCAAAACTGATTGTGGGATTAAATATGATGAAATTCAGTTTAGTCATTGATTAATAATATTTTCAGTTTAGTCCCTCAATTTTGTAAAAAAATCGACTTGACCTTGAATTTCAAGAAAATTACAATTTGGTCCCTGGTTGTAAAAGACAGTTTTTAAGATGTTTTCAAGCAATAAATGTAGACTTATTAATGGTGGATTATTAAGACTTAATTAATTTTATTTGCATTTGAAATTGATTCAATATTGGGTTTGTATATTCCTTAGGTAAATGATGAATTGAGTTAATTACATACCATGTGTTTGATAAATTGTGTGAATATTTATAAATTAAATTGTGAAGTGTCGGACCATTTTTAGTGTATTTTGGAAGATTTGAGATGTATAATTGGTGCCGGAAATTATGTAAATTATATGTGATAAGGATGAATTAAGTATGTAATTGTGATTAGAATCATTGTAAATTAATTTATGATATGTGGAACCATTATGGATGTGTCTTGGACGGTTATATATATGAAATTAATTATAGAATTTGAGTGTTGGAATTTATGTAAATAGAATGAAATGATGATAAATTTAATGTATAATTTTCATTGTAAATTGATTTACCGATATGTGAGATTATTGTAGTTATGTTTTGGAAGGTTTGGTATATACATTTCTTATGTAAGGAGTAGTTTAAATTAATTACACATCATGTTTGATAAATATGGGATTGATTATAAATTGATTTTGATGAGAAGAAAATAATTATGATGTTTTGAAGAGATTGTATATGTATCATCTTTATATAAAAGATGATTTGATTTGATTGTATTTAAAATTTTTGATGATGAGTGCATAAAGTGAAATGTTTAATGAATTTTTTTTCTTAAAGATGGCAAAAGCTTACTAGGCTAAAATTATAAATATAGTAAAGGGAAGGATTAGCTTGAACATGGTAACATGTACTATGTCAAACTTGGCTTGAATTATTGTGTGGAATTTATCAATAAAAAATTATGTTATTCAAACATTGAAAAGCATCAATAAAAAAATTAAGTTAGTGTGACATTAAAATTATTATTGAGAAATGAAGGCATTCAGGCATTTAATGTATGGGTCTGAAGAGATGCATTCTTGGGCTCAACTAAGTGCTAAGTCCAACCATGTATAAGTCTAGCAAATTACCAGACCCAACATTCTTCGACTCAATCAAGCGCCAAGCCCAAACATGTACAAGTATTGTGAGTTGTCAGGCCCAGCATCCTTGGGCCCATCCAAGTGTTACGTCCAAGCATGTACAGGTCTGGTGAGCTTCCAAACCCAATATCATTGAACTCAATCAAGCGTTGAGCCCAAAAATAAACGAGTATGATGAGTTGTCTGACCCAACATCTTTGAGCTAAGCCAAACACTGAGTCTAAGTACATATAGCTCTAGGAATCTTGTTAGACTCCATGTCGGACCACGAGATTCTAATAAGTCAGATATATTTTTCTATGATGAGTTTGTGACATTTTTTCCACTTGACGCATAAGAAAAATTAAATGTTATGAGGAAAATATGACTTTTAAGCTCTCATATCCACCAAAGATTAATAATCATGGGCTATAATAAATTGATTAAATCTTTAAAAGAAAAGATTCTCAATATCCATTCTTTAGCTAGAAAGAATGGACAAGGTTATCAAAATCAAAAGGTTAACTGATTATCTAAGATAAATCTTGCTCCTAAGTTACTTGAATTTTTTAGGACTTCATCTCTCAAACACTTAATTAACCATCAAAAACCAAATTTCTCACTATGACAACAAATTTCTACTTAGATGCTAATATTTTTTATTGGTATTTATTAAAATAATATTAAATATTTGAAAAAGGAATATGTTTGTAACCAAGTTCTCTCTGTTTTAATTTTATAATAAATTTCATAGGTTTAGGTTTTTTATTCATTTTTGTCCATATATATATATATATATATATATATATATATATATATATATATATAAATTTGTTTTAAAGTAATGATCTTATCAACCAATGCATATATTTGACACATATTACATGATTTAACATAATTGAATGAAAAGAAAAGAAAAAACCCAATAGTATATATAGAATAATCTAGATATAAAAAAAGTGTACATAGGTAAGGATTATAAAAACTAAGAGTATAGGAGTACTAAAACATGTCATTAATCCATTTTTATTCACTAAACAAGAAAATAATCATCAAATGTCTCTTAACCAACAAAATAGATGAAATGTTAGAGAAGTGATTCTTGAAAGACAGAATCCAAGAAAGAATTTATAGAAATACACAACTCGTAAAAAAGAGCAGAAAATAAAAGCTCAACACACGCCATTAACACAATTATTACACTACTGAAAACCCTTTATTATAAACACTTTGAGCGTGTGTGTGTGTGTATTAAGTGGATCGGACATATTTATGACACGTACAATCCAAAGGGTCCTCAAGAGGAGAGCTTCTTTATTATAAAAAAAAAAGGAAAAAAAAAAGAATAATTAAGGCAGATTTGCCATTTATATATCAATAAAAACGTTAACCACGTGCACGAGGAGGAGCCTGGTATTTGTTTCCATTCCTTTATAATGCAAGTGAAAGCTGCCTATTTGGTGGCTATTTGGGTTGCAGTTGTAACTTGTTTTAAAATTTTATTTATATATTTTTAATTATTTTAATACGTTGTTGTTGAAAATAAATTTTAAAAATATATATACATATATATATTTAATATATACTTTTTAATTTATTTTTTTTTAAATCCTAACCACACAAATATTTCGACAAAAAAGCAGCGCTTCCTCTTTCCAAGTGGGGCATAGGATGTCTGTTTTATTTATTTATTTATTTATTTATTTGCATAGGAGGTCTGCTAATTGTTCTTCGCTTAAACACCGTGGCATTTTGTTTTGTTAGGTAGTTTGCTTTTCTATAACATTCCTCTAGCAATTCATCCGATTTTTATATTTTCATCGTCCACATTTTTATAATCGGGTTTGTATCATCTCAGCAAGTTTTTTTTTTTTTTTGTGATGGGTGAAATGATAGTGAGTTTTTAATGATAGTTAGTATGATATCAGTGACTCGTTTATTTTAATTAATTATTTCAAAAATAAATTAACAGTTTGTTTGCTGTTATTGCTAATATTTTAAATAAGATTATTAAACCATCAGGTTTTATTGGATTTAGTCGAGTTAATAACTTAAATATCAGATTTTTCTTGCTTCTTAAAAAATATTATCTTTATTTAAGTATTTTTTTGTGTGCCAGAAATTTTTTGACCAATCTAGTAGTAATTATAAATGAATGAAGGGGAGAGTGAGACCGTCTAACATTGGCAAAATTAATAAAATTAAAATATTTGAAAATTAATTAATAAAAATTAAGGATAATATGCTGGAGACTAAACTTTTGACTCATGGGATATCTCTTATTAATTATAAATTATGAAAATAATTTTGACAAATGAATTTTTTTTTCCAATGCTTGATCATCTATGGAAATGAGTTGGAAAAAGTTTTCAGTATTCTATGGACATAAAAAATTAAATTTCTATATTATTATATGATTTTTTTAATCATTTACACCAAATAATGATAATTTTTTGATAAATCACGAAATTAAAGCCTTAACGAGTAGCAAACTAGATGTGAATAATGTACTTTCCTTATTTTATCATGGAAAATAGATCTCCCAGAGGCTGATTGAAATAATAAGACACCACTTTTTGAAGGGTTTTTTTTTTTTCCTCTCTTCTTGTTTTTTATTTGAATAAAATTGTAGAGCGTCTAAGTATATCAGATAAACTGGAGAAACACAATAAAAGTCATTAAATCTAGTGATGTAAATGATAGAAGGTAGGATAATTGAAGAAAAAGAGGTACAAAACAAAGAAATATAAAATACTGAAAACTACGACCTCTAAATGTATTTTCCGAGCTAAGAAAACCAACCCCTAGTGTTTACGTAACCTGTGGACTCAAAGACAGACGCCTCCACGCCTGGCAAGGCACCAGCCCACCTTTAAAACATGCCTAGATTATAAAATTACAAATGCCCTCCACTTGTTATTTGTTTCTGGTACTCCAAGCCAATCCCTTTCTTTTTTTTTAATTTGTTTGATGTGTAAATTACAGATGCCCTCCTCCACCTGTTATTTGCATGAACATTCTTGCCATCTTCGGCGGTGATTGAACCTGTTGAAGGAATCATAATATCTAACATACGCGAGGGAATTATTTTGTAAATGTGCGTGCGATGCTGGTTAATAAATGAGTATTCGAGGGAGTAAAGCTTTTTGCTCGGAGTCTGAAGAAACATTCTCATACAGTGGACATGTGTTTGGTATGTTTAGTACAAACTGATTCGAACATTCTGGTTATCAAAAAAATCATTATATACAAAAATAGTAGAGGATGAGGTATCTGCTTCAAACTTGCAACGCAACTCAAATAATCTCAAATATTTCACCCAACTACATGTAAATTTATTTCGCATGGACAGGGCAATCAGCCAATATAAAACCCTCCCTGAAAATAAAAATAAAGAAACTGGCATGACAGCACTTGACAAACCTACCTCCCAGAAAACAAACGGCATATAAGCAAGCATGGCAAAAAATCATCCTTCTCCAATTGGAATGCAAATGAAATTAACGAAAAATGTTAAAATAGAGCATAGAAAATGCCAAGGAAACTCTTAATTTCATCTATGTTCATGTGATAAAAGCTGAAGGAGGCAGCACAACCCAAAAAGTCTAAAAACAAAAGGCAAGAACCAAAGCATGGTAGCCCTGAAACCAATCCACAAGCCAGCAAACAAACAAAATATAAGCAACCATGATGGAGAATCATCCATGGTCAACTGTAATTCCAGGGAAAATTACTAAAACTAGTTAAAATACAGCATAGAAAGATTCAGATAAAATGCAAAGGGAACTTAGAAACAATTCTTCTACATGCCTTGTGAGTTGAAGAAGGCAACGCAACGCATAAAGCCCAATAAAAAAAAACCAAGAACTTAACCATGGCAGCACTGAACTAACAAACCAGCTAGCTAGCAAACAAACAAAATATAAAGACCGTGACTAAGAATCATCATCTCCAATCATAATGCAAGCAAAACTACTGAATATAGCAAGAACACAACAAAAAAATTCCAGAAAAATATGCAAAGAAAAATAATGAGGTCTTATTTTATCCCGTGGGCTTGAAGGTCAAGCTTGGGCCTAGTCTAAAGTCATTAATATCCTATGGCAATCTAATTCACCCTTCTATGGTGAAAATATAGATAGATCATCATCGTTACCTGTAAAAAATTCTCTTTTATATATCTATTTGAAGACTTTCCAATAATTAAATTAGAATTGATTCAAAGAGAGATCGGTTATATTTTGAGAAAAAAAGCTTTTAACATAGATCAATTTTTGTAACCAAAGAGAAAAAACTAAAATTGGTGTGATCATCTTTGCTTTCTCCTTTTATAATCCTTCGGGTGCTTCTCTTCCTTGTAAGGGAAAGGTTGACATGTCCTATTAAGATAAAATATGTCTGATTTGTGGTCCAATCATGATACAATATTTATGATTTACGATCCTATCAGAATAAGATATCTCTGATTTATTAAGGGGTGTCTAGGCTCAACACTTGGCTACGCTCAACAACGATAGGTCTGGAAACTCGCCAAACCTACATGCGTATGGGCCCAATCCTTGGTTAAGCTCAAGAACAATTGGTCTAGCAACTCGTCAAACCCACAGGCGTCTAGGTTCAGCGCTTGGTTGAGTGTAGAAAAGATGGGTCTAGCAACTTGTCATACCCACATGTGTCTGGGCTCAGCACTTGGCTTAGCCCAAGGATGATGAGTCTTAACCTTCTCATGGTTAGTCATTTGGAGAGCAATTTTAACCAACAAACAAAAAGCAATAAATATCGATCCATTAGTAGCCCGCCAAATCTTTGGGTATTATATGTGAACATTTTGAAAAAACCTATACCCATAGCAGGTAAGACCCTTTTTTATCTTTCCCATAAAGTTTTATACATCCCTCTTAACACCGTTGGGATCCTCAAGTTCAGGTGGCTTCTTTCCACGGGTAAAAGGTTTTTCTTGGGGAATGAAATGATGGCCAGCACTCAATGTAGCAATTGAGTATCCTTCTCAAGATATGTGATGACATAAAAAGTTTTTAAATGATCTTTCTTTTTCAATAAGAATCAATAGAGCCCAAAAACATCAGGTCTAGTTCAAGAAAGAGAAGTACTTCAATTCTTGATGAGGAGTTCAAGTTTCAATTAGAACATGAAAAAAGAAACAAGGGATATGGGTCCCTTAGATTAGGCCCTAAGGTTTGGGAGGATGCCATATTGGTGTTGTTCTCTAGTAGAGAGGAGAGAAGATCCTCGCGTAGTGGCCCATCCACTTCTCCTTTTAGGGGTGCTCAAGAGACGAGATCCCATAGGAGTCCATCCCATGTCCCCACCAAAGACCCTCGGGAGAGAGGAAGGTTGCCTTAGATCCCCAAGGATGACATCCCCAACAATATATAAACTGCACACGTGGAAATCATAGCTTGCCAACAACTCAGCAAGCACATTGCCTAGATGCCCCTCCCTGGAAACCTCTCAGGGTCTTTTTGAAATCAATGTTCCTCTATGCATGTACAAGATGGGGTATTATTTCCCTCTCTAGGTGATCCACCTTGACAGAATCACCAACAAAACATGTCATTGATGTTCTATTAATGAAATCATCAGTGAGACAGACATATTGCCGACAGAACTATCCGTCAAAATTCTATTGATAATATTCACCAACGAATTTGACAACAGATATTGGTCAGCTCTTTTTTAAGGACCAACGATAATAATTTATCGTTATATCCATCAATATAAAAATCATTGATGAGATTACCGATAGATATAATATCAACAACGAGATATTTTCTAACATGTTTTTATCAATAAATTCATCGGTGATTTTTACAACGATAGAATTAGTGTGTTTGTATTGATGGAATATCTCGTCAGTATTTTAAAAATCTTCGGTAATGCAATGTAAAATGAATAAATTCAACTTATTTGGAAAAAAATCATAATATATATATATATATATATATATATATATATATATAACAAAACAAATCTTTAAGATGAATGGTATTTCATGATCTAATAAAAAAAAGATGAGAGAAAACCTCCCACAAATTTAAAGGAAATGTAATTGGGAAATGAAGAAATGATAATTAAAAGTGATCGTTAAATATTTGGATTCTATAAGGTGAAATTACATATGAATAATTTTGGAATTCTAAATATTACATCAAAATCCCTCTAGTGGGGTAGGGTTGTCCAAATTTCTCATATGAATTTCACACCGATATAGTTTTATAATCTCAACATTAGATGAACTTTGTTCACCATCTAAAATAAATTATTAAATTCACCCAAACCATCAATTTAATTGTTATGTTTAAATATGATTTTTTTTTCATATTTAGTATAAAAAATGAGAAGGAATAATTAATAACATAATCACAAAAATAATGTAGATAATTTTAATAAGGTTCGGCAATTTTATTGACTTGATCCGTTATCTTAGATGGTGAAATTACAAGATAAAACAATTATACCAAAAAAAAATGATAGAAATCATCCATCAACGTGCCAAATAGTCATCATCTGGAGCAACGTGCCAATACTATTATTTTCTTTTTATAATTGAAGTGTACACTGTACACGTGTGTGGAGTACATTATTTAACAAATGTATGGACACGTTAAATGTACTAAAAACGACCACATCTCATAAAGCAAGGGATAGAGAACAGGTTTTGGTTCCTGTCCTAACTACTTATGAAAACAAGGGGGGGAAAAAACACATCAGAAGTATGCATTGCATGCCACCGAGAAGTGTGATTTGTTTTGAGAGTAGATCGCTAGAATTAGATAAGCCAGCGTATATAGATAGGAAGAACAAATGCATAAATGGAGAGATTCTTCTTTAGGGATTCAGGCAGAAAATAAATTGCGGTGGAGAACAGGAGTGGACATGAATGGTTTATCCAAGCTCATAGTCACACCTGCTTTAGTGTCCATGTTAACTTTTGATCCATCTGGGCCATCTCCTCCAACCACCTTCCAATCAAAACATTGAACCATAGCTGAAACACTGCAATTGATCAAACTTGAGGACATGTTAGTCCCAGGGCACATTCTCCTTCCCCCGCCAAAAGGGACGTAAATCTGCAGGTTTTGCCCCTTGGTGCTGTCATGTTCTGTCAAGAACCTCTCTGGAATGAAGTCGTTGGGGTTATCCCATATCTTTGGATCCCTCATGATAGAGTATGCATTCATTATCATTGTAATTCCTTTGGGGATGTCATGTCCTGCAAGTTTGCAATCTTCACGGCATACTCTATCAAATAAAGGCACTGGTGGATGTAGTCTCATTGCCTCCTTCACACATGCTTGAAAATAAGGCAGATTTGGGATATCTGCTTCATCTGCAAGTCTCTCTGTCCCGACAACTGAATCTATCTCCTCTCTCAGCTTCTTGAATGCTGCAGGATGGTTGACAAGCTCCCCTAAGATCCATAGTATGGCATCTGCTGTAGTACTCGTACCTCCAGTGAAAAGATCCTGAGAAAAGAATTAAAAGGGATATTTGTTAAGACAGTTTATTCTTGACAACTCATCCCAACATGTATAATTACAAGAAAGATTTATGAATTAATGAAGAAGGGAAATGGATGAAAGAATAATTACCAGAAAGAAAGTCTTCATTTGCTTCCTGGTTATCCTCATTTCAGCATTTTTATCATGATAAACTTCCAAGAGAATATCCATCAAGTCTTTATTCTCCATGTGTGGACCTCCTCTCTTTGCTTTTTCCTCATGCTCTACCAAGATGTTCTCAAACAATTCATCATACCTTTTGGGCACAGAAGCAATTTTCTTTCTTAAGTACCAAATACCTATCCTTTTCAAGGGACCAAACAAGTTACATACAGCAAGCTTTGCAGCCAGATCAAAGGATTCACTCACCAGCCCTCTACACTGATCAGCCTGATTATCTTCCCCCGAACACCTAGCACTCATGATCATCCTGCAAGTAGCATTGTTTGCTAGTGTTAATACCTCAGCACTCAAATCTGCAACATCATTTTTTTGACCTATCTCCAACATTTTAGACAAAAATCTCACAACTTCTTCGTGCCTAACATTCTTTAACTTCTTCATCTGGCTGCTCCCCAACAATTCTGTCATGCAAATCTTCTTCATGAATTTCCAGTAATCACCATATGGGGCATTGAAAAAGCTTGTTGAGCTTCCAAATAGTAAATTATCCTCAAAGGGGGATTTTATTCTAGAGGCAAAATGGACATCTTGTGCCTTGAAGATCTCAGTGGCCACTGGAGCTGATGAGACAAGAACAGCAGGATACGTGGCCAAACGGAGATAGAGGAGAGGGCCATATTTGTTGTTGAGAGCATGGAAGCCTTTGTATGCTACTGGGGTTAGTAAATGGAGGTGACCGATCAAAGGAAGTGATGGTGGGCTTGGAAGGGGGCAATAACCGGCAGGTTTCTTGCCGGGTCTCTTGAAAATGTATTGAAGAAAGACGGTGATAAACCAGAGGACAAAGAGGGCAATGACATATTGAATGGCAGTCATGGCAGCCATTTGACTAGAAAAGCTGGCTAGCAAATGGTGAGTATATCGTTCTGAACTAGAGTTGTTATGCATTTATAACTAACCTCTCACTAGGTTTCATTTCAGGGAATCATTTCTGAGGATTTTTTTTTTAAAAAAAAAAAAGTCATCAATATGAATTTGTTGAAATCGAGTTTGAATGAGTAGGGGCTTTGTATTAGTCAATGCATACGTTCGATGAAAAACTTGGCATGCATTCTATCTAAAATAAAAAAACATAAAAAAAGTGAGAAAAATAAAGTAAAGTAAAGAAAAAAATAAAAATAAATAGTAACCAGATGTAAAACAAATACCATGCTACATATTTTTATTATATTTTTATAAAAATAATGTTATCATCTCATAGGAAAATTCGTTGATCGATGGGATAACGGATGACTGTCTCATGGAAAAATTAAATCAAAAAGGTATTGTAAGGCACCCTTTATTAATTACTCACAGGTTCAAATTCACTTTTTTTTTTTAGAAAACTTATTTATTTATTTATTATTGAAGATATGATGAGAAAACACAACAAGAAAACACATAATCATGAACTAATTCGACATTAATCCTGTAATGTTCTAAAACTCTGAAACTAATTCGAACTGCCGGCCATTTGAGTGATTTTCCGATTGAAAAAGAAAATGTCCTTCTGAGGCCATGAAAGGTCTCTTCTTATTTGCTTTAGCAACAAGAAGCAATAGGACTTTTCAAACTTCATTATTCGATATTTGTATTTCGACAAGTTATTCACGTTGAGATATATATGGCCAGAATTTCGAGTGTGGCTTTCAACTTCAAGGAAAGGAACGTATATTCAAGGTAACTGAATGCTGAGTGGATAAATTAGCTGATGGGCCACTTCAAATTCTCTTTCAAATTTCGTTAATTCTTGATGTATATGAGTATGTTGCCGTAGCCATGTGGCCCATGCTATGAGAGCTTGGGATCTTTATGAGTCAGGGCACAGATGACTCGGTGCATTTTGCCGCGCACTAATTAATGGGAACAGTTTGATCAATATCGACAATAATTGGGTTTAATGGAGTTTTTCTAAATCATCCATGGTTTCAACCAAGTATGAATGGGTTTAATGAAATCTTTGGATTAAGATAGTCTTGATTTGAATATATAATTAATAGATTTGGCTTAAGAATAACATGATATAAATTCAAACCATTTATTTAAAACAAAGGTTTAAGTTTCTCATTTATGATTGTTTCCATGAAGAAAGAGTACGTAGTGCTTAATTTCTCCATGGTAACATGTTTTAATTTCGAGGGGACGATAAACAAGCTGCAGCCACAAAATAATGAGCATTTACACCAAAAGAAACCAGCAAAAATAAAAAACATGGTTGTTTATGAATATGATACTGATTACTTTTTATTTCAAAATTTATTAAAGTTGAAAAAATGTAAATTTCCTTTGAATTGCAAACAAAAGAAGTTTTGTTTTGTTCTTCCAGTCGATTATATTTTCTTCCGACAGTATTTTGATGATCATCAAGACTATAGTTTTTTTAAAAAAAAATGGAAATAGTCAGATCCTTTTTCTTTGGATTGGGAAATTAAAGTCAATTTTGAACGCGGAATTTGACTTTCAGCGTTTTAAGAGGTGGTATTATTCTACCGTAAAACTATAAATATATATACCGCATCATAGACCAGCCCTGGCTTAATTTATTATAGTAAAGCCAGCGCTGGTCTATGATTGAACACTAATCAAACATGTGCACATGATAAGAGATAGAACACTAATCAAGCACAATCTTAAGGATTTGTTTGATCAAAGTTTATCCAATAGAATAGAAGGTTTCAAGATTTTCATTGGTTAGCTTTCAAAATAATCATGCACGCGATGACCTAAATATTCATGCACTGCTGCTCTCCAAAATCATCCGCCGAAGCTACGAAGGCCCGTCCACACACATATTAAGTTGGTCTCCCTTCCTTTCCTTTCTTTTTTTGGGTTACCGTCTATCTAAGTTTGTTGATCCCCTTTCGTTTTGCTAGGGGATTATCCAAGTTGTTAATCTGTCCCTCTCAAAATAAAATTTGAATTTACCCCATAAGAAGTTGTGAATTTTATCGAGATTTAACGAGTCCAGTTGTTTGCTGAGAAATTCAACCATCCAACTGATACAACACTGATTAAGCTGAGAAATCCAAGCCATCCAACCGGTACACTACTAATTCAAGAGATCCAATTAGGTATCCGGATCAACTTGTATATACCTCAATTAATTATACAGTCCTGAAGTTAACGATCATGTAAATCTCCAGTGGCCCTGAAATTTATAGACCTTAAACTGGTAATTTGTAGGATGCAAACTTAGAATTTAACCAGTTGAGCTAGCTAGAATACCCTTCAAGATTATAAGATTCATCTAAATATCCTTGTTTTTCAAATAAAAAAATTATTTGGCATGTGGGGTGCTGTGTAATCACAAATCTAAATAACATCTAAGATGAATAGAAACTGTATACCTGGTAAACTGTATCAAGGTTGTAGCTTTGTTTAACTGAATAAGCTCCTCTCATGGTTAGAGTAGAAAAGATTCCAATGAATAATTATCGCAATGTAAGTTTCACGTTACAATTATTGTCCTGCATCATCCACGCACATTCTGGGTAACTGCTCCACTGCTGAAAGTTGAAAGTCCTTCATGCCGCCAGGCCTTTCTTTTTCTTTTTTCGTTTTGACTGTATCATCTAAAGAAAACCTATGTCAGTATCCTTTGTTATACGTTTCTCGTGGAATTTTTGGAATGCCGTGGATGGAAATTTGTTCCAGGTCCACCCCTTGAATTTTATTTTATTTTTTTTATCGCATATCTTTTTGCATCGTTACCATTGATCAGAGTGAGTTGAGTTAATTAATTAATGATGATTTTGGAATAAGTTATAAATAAAATATTTAAAAATATTTTTTAATTATTTGTTATGCAGATAAATAAGGTATCGGGAAATCTTGGTTTTGTATTTGAAGTTTTTCATTAAATAAAGATAATTCTTATTTTGTAAAATATAATTTTTAAATATATCTTATTTATTTTTAAAATTTAATATAATCATCGCTATTATCCAAGTAATTTTTAGATTAAACCTGGCCGGCTCCGAATCAAAAGACTCGCCACCATTTTTTGTTCACCACCTTGCATTTTTTTTTTCTTTTTAGGGCTCGTGGAAAGAAATTGAGCTGTTGGGTGATAAAATTTATTATTAATATTCTGTTTGAATACATGCAAGCACATGTTTAATCTGAGAAATGGACACAGAAGCACGCTATGGTTATCTTATATTTCTATGAATTATAGTTAGGGAAACAGGCTGGTTTTTTTAATTAAAGTAATGATTATTTTTTAAAGTATTTTTTTTTAGAAATATATTAAAATAATATTTTTTTTATTTTTAACATTAGTACATCAAAACAATTTTAAAAATATAAAATAAATTAATTTAAATAAAAAGGTTAAATCTTTTTTTAAAATAAAAAATAATTAAAAATCAACTCCAAATATCTTGTCAATGTATACGTTCAACATTATTTAGTAAATGGTAATCATAGTTAAAGGCAAAATCATACATTTGACGGGAATAAAAAATATTTATATTCAGAATTAATTTAAGACCGTGTAAGCAGGTGGCGCAGGGTAAACTCTGTCATAATTCTTTATGTTTTTCTCACATCAGACTTTCATTGATTCACATTAAATAATAATAATAATAATAATAATTTTAAAAAATCCGCTAAGAAAGTTACTATGCTATAATTATGATTTTTATCATGGAGAAAAAGGAAATTCACTGAGCTTCGGAGTAAAATTGTCTTTTATTATAATATAATTGTTTTTTTTTAATTATATGGGTTAGTTTGATAATTTGTTTTATTTTGTACAATAAAATTATTAATTTAACCCTAAAATAAAATAATCTAATATCTACTACTCATAGATATTTTTGTATTTTTAATTTTTAGATCGTTGATATTTTTAAAGACAAAACCAATTGAACTTTCATCCAAAAGCTTTTTTTATCATTTAACATTGTTTTTATTGTAATTTTCAAGGGTGCTCAGAAATATTATTACAAATTATATTTATTAAATATAATTTAAAAAAATTATTAGCACGTATGCGGCATGCACGAGCGTGTGGAAGGCCTTCGTATTGTTTGGGCGGCGCATGGGAGGTCGTCCAATCATAAAATGCTGCCTTCCGAGGCGACATTTGAAAGGTCGTGGCGCCCCAAACCAAATGAGGTGACGCATGTGCCAAGATTTGAGGTGGTTCGGTACCAACAACCATTTTTTTCCCCTATTCTTCTCTCTCTCCCCACCTAGATTTTCACAGCAACCCCTTAAAAATTTAAGAACAACCCTTTAATTTGTTGATTTTTTAGATTTGATCATTTTTTTGTTATTATGACTTTTTTTTATCTTGGATAATTTATTGAATTTGATAAACGTTCTTTTTATTGCTATTTTTTTGTTTGGAATCATTTTTTCAATTGATTTTGTTTTATGATTTCACCCTCTTTGCTTTTTTCCCTATCAAATTTAATCCCTCTTCTTTTGATTGTCATTTTTTTAGCCTTGACAAGTTTTTATTATAAATCATAAATGATTTTATTTTATGATTCACCCTTATTTATATTTTTTTCCTATCAAATTTAATCCGCATTCTTTTGCTTTGATAACTTTTAAACTTTTACATTTTTAAATTGGTTCGTAATAAACATCTTGATTGAAACCGGATCACAGATTTCACGGGTTACGAGTTTTTAAAATTTGACCAGGTTTATGATATTTGTCCGGGTTTGCTTGGTTTTTACAAATATTTTTCAATTTCACCCTTATGATTTTCTTAATCTTTAAGATTTGGTCTCTATTCATTTAATTGTTATTTTTTATCTTTAAAATTTAGCCCCTATTCTTTTAATTGTTGTTTATTTTAACTGCCATCATTTTATAATCTTTTTAAATTATAACATTTTTTAGTTTTTTCTATTAAATTTGATCCTCACTATTTTTTTATTGAATTGATTGAAAATTAGGTTTCTTAATTGGATCTGGGTCAAAGATTTCACGCGTTGTGACTTTTTTATATTGGACAAAATTTAAGAGGTTCCCCAAGTTTGCTTTGTTTTTTTCCTGTTTGTAAACTGATATTTTCTTTTTTTTATCCTTTTTTTTTTATTTTTTGTGTTTTGATTTTGTTGGGTTAGCAGTCAACAATTTATTTCTATTTTAACCCTTACCATTTTTTAATTTATAAATAATCTATCAAATTATAAATATTTTTAATTTCAGCCCCTATGATTTTTTAATCTTTCAAATTTAGCCTCTGTTGATTTAATTGCAATTTATTTTGTTTGGGATCATTTTTATTTGTTTTTTTTCAATTTTTATCTTCTTCAGGTTTTTTCTATCAAACTTTATCTCCATGTTTTTTGCTGCTATATTTTTTTTCATTGCATGTTTTTTAATTAATATTTTTTATGCGATTTCATCCTTCAAAATTAAATTTGTTGAGAGTTAAGTTTCTTGATTAAATCCATGTCCAAGATTTCACAAGTTGTAAATTTTAGAGATTAGACTAACTTTAGAAGGTTCACTCGGGTTTTCTTGGTTTGTTTTCTCTTTTTTGAGTTTTTTTTCTTATTTTTAATATACAAATAATCTATCAAATTCCAAATGTTTTTCAATTTAATCTCTTATGATTTTTTAATCTTTTAAATTTGTACTCATTCTTTTAATTACTATTTATTTTTTCTGAGATTGTTTTTTTCAAATATCATCCTCCTTGGTTGTTTTTCTCAAATTTTATCCTCGTTCTTTTTATCATTTTTGCAATTTTTTCTATTAATATATTTTTATGATTTCATTCTTTAAAATTAAATTGGTTGATAGTTCAACCTCTTCATTGAACTCGAGTCTATGATTCAACGAGTTGCAAGTTTTTAAAATTAGACTAGTTTAGGAGCTTTGCCTGAGTTTTCTTGCTTTTTTATCTTTTTTCAAGCAAATTTTTTTCTTTTTTTCTTTTTTTTAATATTATTTAAATTTTCATTTGAACAACTCAAGACTGGAAATTTTTTAACTTGGCACTTTTTTTAGATTAAAAACAAATTTTGACCCGCAACAGAGCATGACAAACATATCAAGTAAATATTTATTCTAGGAACTTTCTTAATTCAATAGCTTAAAATTGTTAAGTAAAGCCTTAAAATATAATTTATAGGCAAATTACTAGGCAAAAGACCTAAAAAGCTAGTGCCAATTGCATTGATAAGTGCAAAATATACATATATTTTTATTTCTTTTACACTATGCTTTTTAATGTATTTTAAGATTATTTGAGCTTATTGAAAGTTATTTTTATGAGTTTGGCATGCCTAAAAAACTTTATGAATTAATTGCTAAAAGATAAGAATTTCTATATTTTATATTTCAAACCTTACTTCTTGTGATAGGTTTTTCACCGAGTTGTAATTTTATAATGTGAATGTAGGCTGAATCAAAGTTAAAGTGCACATATCAAGCTTTCCAAGAAGGTATTATAGGCAGAAATCCGAGTTCGTTTGAACCTCTAATCAGACCTGCAAAATCGGATCGAAATATTACTTAAGCAGGATTCTTTACTTACATACTAAATATTCAAATTGGCATATCTTGATCCTTGAAAATCAAAATCATGTTATTCAAAATCTCAAACTCATCCACAAATCCAGGACCACAACTTTTATGAAGGATTCTAGGTCAGATAAAATTATTTTAAAGGTGAAAATTCAGACACAATCTGAAGGACAAAATTGGTCTCCTGATCTGATGAGAAAACTAACGGTGTCGAGCATCCCACTATGGCTAAGAGTCTGACATAGAAATGATAGGTCTTAGGACCCAATAAAGGTGCATATCAAGCCTGGTCTTAGGACCCAATAAAGGTGCATATCAAGCCTTTAACATGCTATGAATGAAAGAATACAGCTGGGATGGTCAAATATTGCAAGAAACCAAGTCAGAAACAAAGTCTAAGTTGCAGCAGAGTTAGAATTACAGTTGAGTTGTGACAGCAGCAGAGTCCTAACAGCAGCAGAGTCCGTTCTCAACACAAATTCTGAGAGATTTAACCAATCTTAAGGACTAGATAAAGAAAGAAGGAATTAAGTAGCTTAAGGACTTTTAATTAGCCTAAGAATTCTGAAGAAATTTGGCGTCCAATGGAGAGAATAAATAGAGCAGAACACTCAGGCAACATTTTTTTTTCTCTATTTTTATCAATTTTCCAACAACTATGAACTAATTTCTAATTTCGGTTCAAGAGGAATACACACTATCTTCATTAGCAAGTTATGAGAAGTAACGTTAGTTTTGTAATTCTTTCAGATTCAAGTATTTATTTTTCTTTATCAGAATTATGCTATTGATTGTTATTCAAGCCTATTGAATTGTTTTGAGATAGCATATATGCTTTCTAGTTTCTTTCAATCCATAATTGTTGTTAGGGACTAGAGTTAGAAGCAAAAGAATTAATTTGATTGCTACAACTCTCATCATGATTTATTAGGGAAGAATAAACTAAGTTAAATTGTCAAGTTTTTGAACGTTTGCTTAAAATAATTTCACAGACTTTATTCCTAAGACTACTCCCGATTGAATAAGAATTGCTTTTAATATTAAATTCGTTTGATGGTAAGAAATTGATTAGAGAGCTTTGTCTAATGAATTTACTTGTAATCTCATCGATTTTCCTCAATTTTAAGGGATATCGAATTTATTTGCTTGACTTGAAAGAATATTATTTTACTTTGATGATCAATAGATGTATAGGAATAGATATGTGGACCCTTGAATTGAGTTAACGACATATCAATTTATTATTTTTATTTTCAAAATTTTGTTTCTTTAATTTTTTTTATTCAAATCCCCCATTCTTTTTTATTTCAGTATATTATGGAAAAATTAAATAAATTTTTTTAAAAATTTGATCTGGTTTTCACGATAATACTACAAATTTATTTTATTTGTTAAAAATTGTATTTTAAAGATTCCAGCGGCCTACCATGCATCTTATAAGAGTTTTATAGCATAGAGGTAGTTGATGGAAGGGATTTATCAAGAGAGAAAGAAATAATAAAAGATCATTTTGGCTATGACTGGTTGAAACAACAACTGTTTGAGATAATTTGGTATTATAATAGCTTTTTTTATTTAATTATTGAGAAAAAATCATTTAAATAGGTAAATAGTTTTTTTCTTTTTGCAACGAGCTTGGTGTAAAATTACATTTCAAACCTTAATTTTTAAAAAACTCAAATATCATTTTTTTTTCATTGTAAAAACCTTTTTTTTATTTATTTTACATGTAAAATTTTATCTCATAACAATTTTAACCAAATACTATTACAAATATTTTTCTTAATTGTTTTTTTAACCTATAACCCCAAAAAATATCAAAAGTTCCAAACAAGCACAAAATTAATTGGGAAGAGGGAATTCATTCATTCATTCAAATGAAGGTATTGAAATACTATTGCAATGGCAGCGGATTTCAGTCATTCATTCAAATGCCATCATTGGGAAGAGGGAATCCTCCTTCCAGCCCAAATTGGAAGAAAACTGAAGGTATGCTATTTTTCTCTTGGTCATATTCTTTAGTGGACCTGAAACCCGTTTACTTATCGAAATCTGTGTTCTCCGACCACCAGATGGGATGCTCCTTTTTCCGTAAGATTAAAAATTAATTTTTAATTTTTAATATTGCAAAAAAAATTTTAAGCAACCACTCATGAAAACTTATTCTACTAAATATGATGTATACTATATTTTTAATTTTATTTAAAAAAATTAATTTTAACTAATTTATAAATTGATACATGGATATCTTCTATTATTAAACCAACACACACCTATTTTGCAAGTGTAATTCATTCTTCCTTGTGTATGATTATATTAAAAAGATATTTAATAATTATTAAATAAAATGTTTTTTATTTTGAAATGTATTAAAATAATATATTTTATGTTTTTAATAAATATATGCATAAAATAGAATGTGATTTGAGAGATGAATTTTATTTAACTTTATTTATATTTTTATTTGCTAAAGATGTTAAGAGCCCAATGAATAGAAAGAAATGCATTTATGGGCCGACAACCCATGGAGATTCATTATCCAAATTCCTATCATACTCTTATTTTAAAAGTCCTCATATATTAGATTAATTAAATGTGAGTCCAATAATAATTGCGTAGAATCAAATCGAATGCTGAACATGCATGGAGTGCGGGAGTGTGTAACTAGTAGTATATGTTTAAAATTAAATTAAAGGAAAGTTGCTCATTCAATTGGTTTAGAAAATCCAAAGATAATCTAATAAATTCAAGATAATTGTTTTTTAAAAATATTAAGATAACAACATATTAAATCAATCCGAGTTTCATGACTTAACTTGCTAAATTTGCAATCTGGATAATGAACTTTGGTGGTCTAGGAACTCTGTTTTTTTAAAAACTGTTTTTTACTTAATTATACAAAAACAAAAATTAACGCTCGTAAAGTTAATCACAAATCAAATATCAAGATATTTATTTAATACTGCAATAACCTCATAGAAAGTAAACAGAAATAATTTATGTAGATAAATTCAAAATTAAACAAAAATTGAAGGTAAATTTGAGAAAAAATGATGAAAATGAAAGAAAAAAGAAAGAGAATAAAAATACAAAAAAAAAATAAAGTCATCTACTTCACTGTTCATTAAAAAAAAAAGGAACATCTTTTAGTGTTCATATATATATCAACAATGAAGGAGGTGTTTTTTCATCCCAAGATTTTTAGTATAAAAGGTATAAACTTGTGATTTAATAAAAATAAATGCTCATAAAATTAATCGCAAATCAAATGTCAAGATGTTTATTTAAGATTGCAATAAGTTCATAGAAAGCAAATCAAAATAATTTATGAAAATAAATTAAAATTCAAGCAAATATGAAAGGATGAAATTGAGAGAAGAATGACAAAAAATAAAAAAGAAAAAGAAAAAGAAGAAAAAGCCACCTCTTTCACTATCCATTAAAAAAAGGATTGTTTTCATTGTTCATATATGAACAATGAAGGAGGTGTTTTTCATTCCAAGATTTTTAGTATAGAAAGTAGGGTGTTCAAAAAAACTGAATAACTGAAAAAACAGATGGAAAATTAACCGAGAAAATCGAACCAAGATGAAAAACCGATTAAATCAATTACTAAAACTAGAAATCTTTTCGGTTCGATTCAGTTTTGGTTTTAAAACCAAAACCGGTGACCCGAATCGAAACAACAATAAAATAAAGGAGGTATAAATACTGCACAAAGCCTAACCCTAATAACTTAATACAAAGCCGCCAGAGACAATTTTTCTCTTCTTCCTTTCCCTTTCATCCACTCTACCTCCTGCATCTCCTTCTCTAACCTAACCCTAATAACATAACACAAAGTCGCCGCCAAGACCAGAGACAATTTTTCTCTTCTTCCTTTCCCTTTCATCCACTTTGCCTTTTGCATCTGTCTTTTCTCTAGCAGAACAAAAGCTCACATCTCCATCTCCTTGGCTTCTCTCTTTACTTCTACGCAAGGCGTCGCGATCCTCCTCCTTTATACTTGCAGCAGAAAGATAAGGCTCTTTCATTAGAGAAAAAACGGCAAGGTAAAGTTTATCCCTATGCTAATTCGGGCCTTTATGTGCTTGTAACATCTGTTTCAAACTTTTATGCTTCGATTAAGTTAAAGTCTTGTTTTCTCATTTCTATGTTATCTGGTTAAAATCTTGTTTAATTCAAGTTAATTTGGGATTTTATGGTTGCCCATTCTTGGTAATAAATTCAGTGTTTTCTCATTTCTGTGTGCTTTGATTATGTTACTGGTATGGGCTTTGATTCTGTTATTTGTGTTACTGGTGTGGACTGTGTAAGCTTTTTTGGAGTTCTTGGTTTGTTTTTGTGGTATCTGTGAGAGAGTTCTTCAACTGTGGTTTGCTCTCTGCTTGATTGGTTTCTTCACAAGGTTTGTTTTTTTTCTTTATTTGGGTGCCCTCTTAGTGTTTTCTTGATTGCTTTATTTAGCATTGTTAACTTTAATATGTATCAGTTTATCTTGATTGCTTTGATCTGTATTATCGGTTTTATTATATGTATTATTAGCTATCAATCTGTTTTATGTTGTATTAATTCTGGACTGCTGGCATGGCAGTAAGTTCATTCTGTTTTATTCTGGCAATAAGTTCATTCTATTTACATATGTTTAATCTAACATTTTAATTTATGTTTTTGTAGAATTTGTTGAAAGTTTAAAAATATGAACTGATTGTTTGTAAGTAGTATTGGTGGCTTGGTGCAATCTTGGAATATAATTGTTTTGGGTAATTAATTTATTTTACCTTGTTAATTCCCCTTAAAAATTTGCATACTTAATTCTTTTAATAGTTGAACTCTAATATGTTGCTAATTTGCTAGTGTTTTTTTATAGCATTATCCTTGCTAGAATTTTTGGATGCTGTCGTTGCTGGAATTTTTGGATGCTGTCGTTGCTGGGTTTTTTTCTTCAAAGTTCAAACTATGTCGGATGTTTATAATAATTTATTGTTGGTTGCTAATGTATCCGCTTGTTAATGTTAACTTTTCTAGTACGAACAAGTTTTTAATTTGAGGTGTTCAAATTTGATCATGCATCTTGCATATTGCATTGATTTAGCACTTTGGAAAGCATATTAAAAGTCAGCCAATTTGCATCTATGTGGGATTTTAATTCATGTCCAGATTTTAATTCATATTTAAAGTTAGTCAATTCATATTAAAAGTCAGCCATGTGAATTAGTTGAACATTATAAAATTTTAAAAGCTAAACATCAGTTTGCTTTAAATTTTAAAGCTTAATTTAATGTCATCCATGTGAATTAGTTGAACATTGTAAATTTTTAAAAGCTGAACATCAGTTTGCTTTAAATTTTAAAGCTTAATTTAATGTAAGGCTAAGCCAATTAAAAAAACAAAAAAAAAACTATATATGATGGGATTAGGTTTCCAAGTTTTTTTAACTGAACCGGATCGGTTCTGTTTGAACCGGTTTCCGATCCGGTTTGGTTAATTTTCTACAAAAATATTGTAATTCGGTTCGATTGGTTTTTTTAGTCTAAACCGAACCGAACCGAACCGAACCGTGAATACCCCTAATAGAAAGTATAATCTTGTGATTTTAAAAAAAAAAACAATAAAAGGATTTAGATGAAATTAAGATTCCACCAGTAGCTAGCTAGTTACTTCTATAAATGAAAACTTTTATTTATCTTGTTAACTTTAGTATAACGATAAATAAAACTCCATATATAAATCTATGCATACATTCATTAGAAACAATTAATAAACAGATGGACGCATGAATAAACATGTCAAAGAACCATCTCAACCCAATAGCTTAAACTGTTATGTGAGGTTCCAAGATATGATTTATATTATTTTTTTCTAACAAAACCCTTCCAAATGTTTGATTATTGAGTTTTTGTTCTTACCATATATTTTATATATAGGAATGGAGCTAGGGGTTTGTAGATTAGAATGATAGAAAACATTGTTATGTACTAACGCACAAATTAATATTCCTCTAATAATCAATATCATGTTTAATAAAAGTATTAAATAAAAATTCAATTTAAACAATCGTAAAATAGTCAATGTAAACAATAACTTAATACATAATTAGATATGTCAATATCATCCAAACCCAATGGGTACTAACTTGAATTCACCCGAATGGATAGGAATTTGTTTTGCCCGTTTAGTTCGGTTCGGGTTCGGGTAATACACTAAGTAAAAAAGGTCAAGTTCAGATAGGATATGGATATTGCTCTACTCGACCTAAAACTTTGCCTAAACTCGACCCGAACTATATATATAATCTTAAATTTTTTTAAAAAAAAATTGCATTTGTACCTATCTCTATATTTAAAGAAAAACTACAATCTCTCTGTCACATTTCCCTTCTCTTGTTCTCTTCTCCAATCTCTAACTAACAGCAGACATGTCGTAACACTAGCAACATGTTTGTTTATTCTATGTTCCATACAATCTTGCACTTGAAACAACCTTGTCTTTGTCCCCCTCACTCTCTTAGTTGACACTCTTTTTCTTTTTTTTTCTTTTTAAGCTTTTCTACCAAAATCACATAATGACTTCAAGGTTTAAAACTAGTTTTCCCGCTCTTTTTGGTTTTTATTTTTATTTTTTTTTATTTTGGTATACTTTATCAAATGGACAAAACAACCCAATAAAGAATAACTTTTTTCAACTTTAAACCGTAGGGACATATTTGCTTTTGGGTTTTTTCTTGTATCATGAAGTTTGCAATTTCCTTGATGTTTTATTTTAGTGGTGTCAGTTTAGGGAATGTAGGGTGCTAAAATTATCGAGGTTTGGTTATTATGAATGAAAAGAATGGATCTAAAAGTTTGGTGTATTTGTTGCTTTTTTTATCCTAGGATTTGAAATGCACCCTCTTAATTACCATATTAATGTTTGGATGTATATTGTCTATTTTTGTTAATCTATATGTTATACACATTTGATTAATGCAAATTTGATTGATTCTTAAATTGCTCTGTTTGGATCATTTGATTAAATGATGGATCCAACTATTTTAATTTAAGAACTATCGTATGCACAACACATTATAGTTTTGGTTCTGGTTCTAGTTCTAGTTCGGGTCTAGTATGAATACCTCATAGATATCTGATGGATGGCTAATGGATACCTAAAACCCAATTGGGTTGGATTTGGTTTATGCCTAATTAGGTTCAGGTAAGAAATTTGGGATCGAATTCGGGTATGGATATTGAAAAACCTGACCCATGAGTATCCATTATTATCCCTATACATAATTATTCCAAAAATACAGTAACATGATAAATATGTCAAGAAAAGGAATATGAGGGCAAATATCTAAAAAGTCAATGGAAATTTTGAATAACTAAGACTAATGATTTTACTTTTTTAAAAAAATAATCTCCCCTCTTCTAATGGATGTATGTTTGCCCCTGCTTTCATATCTTTATATGTTAGTAGTAAGAGGGATGAAGTATACCATAGAAAAACTATTAAAGGAAAGCCTAAGTTGTTGCCTTTGTTATTGTCGTTGGTTATGTAAATTAGTTGTTGTGGCTTAGCATAGTTGATGTTATCTTATTTATAGATATGATAAGGACTAGTTGTTACCAATTGTTATGCCTAGATTGTAGGAGAAAGATGTGGTTGTTATTACTATCTTTTCTATTTATTTTGTATTTTGTACGTGTAAAACTTGACTATGATTGCTCAAATAGAACAAGCTCTATTCCTTTAAATTTTTTTATGGTATCAGAGTCAGTTCTTATTATTCTGTATTTTATTTAAAGTTTTTAAGGAAAACACTCCTAAATCTGGTGGTGCTAATACCAGAAATAAATCTTTCAACATTTTAAAAGGAGAACCATATCCAAATCAGCATTTGGGTTCCATATTGTTGAACGAGCTCAAAATCTTCCTTGGTCAAGAGTCATGATAATTGCTCTTGGTGGAAAGTCCAAACTCAACTATGTTAATGGCCATATTAAACCTCTTAACCCTTCTTCACCAACCTATAAAGCTTGGTAATGCAAAGATCAACTTGTTACTTCTAGCTACTCAATTCTATGAAGAACAATATTGCTAATTTTTTTAGTTATTCGGAGTCTTCATTCGATCTATGGGAGGCAATGAAAAAAATATATGGTAGTCAGAACAATGTTGCTCCAGTGTTTTAAATAAAAAAAAAAGGATTTTACTAATCTTTATGGCAGGACCTATGTGTAATTGCTTGGAATGTTGAAAGGTATGTGGAGTGAACTCGCACTATACCACCCTCATATTATTGATGCTGCAGTATTGCAGAAACGAGAGGAAGATAAGATATTCCAGCTTTTATCTAGTTTTGGTTTAGATTATGAAGATCTTTGCAGTCGAATTCTTATGAATCTTGATCTTCTATCACTTACAAGTGTATATGCTACAATTCAATAAGAAGAAGTCCGCAGGAAAGTCATGAATATAGAGCCTAAAATCACCTTGTCAGAGACATGTGCTTATATTTTAAATAGACAAATAAAGAATGGCAAGGCTTATGAATGAAAACAACTAAATTTAAAGTGTCAGCATTGTCATAATTTAGGTCATTCAATTGTGTGATGCTGAATTCTTCATCCAAAGCTGAAACATAAGTTTGAAAAGGAGAAGGGATTTCAAAAACGCTATGAACATAAAGCTCATATTACTGCTTACTCTGTTGATTCGTCACCTAGTAATGTGGTAACTTTTTCTACCAATCCAGCTGCCCTTATTAATGATTATGTTACATATCCATAGGAGAAGGGTGATCATGGTTTGTCAATTTCTGAGAATTATGATTCCATAACTCTTCTTAGTAAGCTTTGTGCATCTGTCATAAATATTGAAGTTTTTTTTACTGCATTCAAAACTGCTTTAGTCTCTAGTATTGTGCATGATTTTTGGGTCATTGATTTGGGTGCCATTGATCATATGACAAATAAAATGATCGATTTATATCACTTTAAGAAGTTTTCTACTCTTAACTCATGTATTTTTGCAAATGGGAAAAAATGTTTCTATTGAGGATAAAGGAAATGTTAAATTACTATCTAAAGATTTAGAATCTATGGTTATATATGTTCTTCTTCTTCTTTTTTCATTTTAGTTGCTCTCTATTGTTAAACTCACCTAAACTCTTAATCATCATGCTGTATTCAATTCTCACTGTGCTATTTTTCAAGACCTTGTAACCAAGAAGATAATTGGTGAAGGTTTCTTTTTCTAAAGACTTTATTATCTTCAAGAAATCCTTAGAACATCAAGAATTTTCGAGTTTTTTGCTCTTTCCTTTCTTTCCATGTCAAATTTTATGGCATTAATGTTTAATGCATCCCTCTGAAATTGTTCGTACCAATTTGATGCCTAATTTAGGTACCAATTCCATCGCTTATGATACATGTCATTTATTAAAATTCACTAGACTATTATTTATGCCTTCTTTATCTAGAGCTAATAAGATTTTTGAACTTGAATACTATGATGTTTGGGGACCTATTATTGAATCTTTTGATGGTTATAAGTATTTAGTTACTTTCATTGATGATTTTTCTCATTAGAAAAGTCACATGCCTCCCACACTCCAATGTAACCATTATCTAATGGATGAAATTGGTCTCTCTAGTGCAATAACACCACCCTTCATGAGCTTTTCCCCTCTGCCCTTTCAAAAAATTTCTAAGTATAGGTGTTGACATGGATCCGACCTCTTCAGCCTTTAGAAATCTTTCCAAGTATAGGCATTGACATGGATTCATCTCCCTAGCCACTTATTACCTGAGGTTTTCACCCCTCTTTTTAAATGAAAAAAACTCGACAAAACTCATTGTACCAGATATTTTTACAAATATTTACGTATCAATATTAGGGGTGTGCAAAAAAACCGGAAAACCGAGAAAACCGAGAAAAAATTAACCGAAAAAACCGAACCGAAAAAAAAACCGATTAAACCGATTAGAATAGTTAGAAAAAATCCCGGTTCGGTTCGGTTTCGGTTTCCAAAGTCTGAAACTGATTGAACCGAACCGAACCGGTTCAACCATTCCAGCATTAAAAAAAAAAACCAAGTATAAATAGAAAAAACCCTAGACCTAAAGTGCAGTTGACGCCCCCATCCCTCTCTTTTCTCTGCCTCTCATCATCTTCTCACACAGCCCCCCTCCCTTTTCCCTTTTTTTCTCTCTTTTTCTCCCTGTCTCTCATCATCTTTTGATTCTTTTCACAGCCCCCCTCCCTTTCTCTTTTTTCTCCATGCCTCTCATCTCCCCGTAGCCCCTCATCCTTTTCTCTCTATCTCTCATCTCTCATCTCTCATCTCATCTCTTTAAGTTCACCCTTGCATCAACAATACATTTACTCTAATCAAACTACATGGGCTGGGCAGATAAAAAAAGAGACGACTTTTTGATGATTAAAATTCTAACTTCATTTCAAGTTCATCTCTGCAGTTTGCATCTTGTGGGTTTTTTATTATTATTATTATTAAGTTATAATTTGCTTGTAATTTGTGGGTAGATTTGTGTTCTTGAACAACAGAAACCGAGATTTGCTTGTAATTTGTGGGCACTGGACATCAAGATTTGCTTGTAGTTTGTGGGCACTGGGCAGATCTGTTTTCGTGAACAACAGAAACTGAGATTTGCTTGGAGTTTGTGGACACTGGGCACCGAGATTTTCTTTTTGGTTTTACCGGTTTTTGAACAACAGAAACCGAACCGAAACCAGTCGGTTTGAACCGGTTTCGGTTCAGTTTCGATTTTAAAATTTTAAAATTAATAATGTTGGTTTGGTTCATTTTTTATGTAAAAACCGAACCGAACCGGATTTGCTCACCCCTAATCAATATCACAAAGACTAGGTTTAATGGGCCCAAAACCCTCCCTAAAAGGCCTCATTCAACATATCTAGGCACACTACGGAGACCCACTCCATGGGTTCCCTATAAGGGAAGAGCCCCCACTCCATTTCTTTAAGGAGGAGCCCAACTCCATGGGCTTTTTCTAAGGGAGGAGCCTGACTTAATGGTCACTCCCTAGAAGAGGTGCCTAACTCAATGGGCTCACCTTATGAAGTGTGTTTGGATCTATTTTTTACCTCTAATAAGGCAACTTTCCCGAGCCCAACTCTCTATTAAGAATTTTTCCAAAACCCCACGCAGGTACCTTGATATTTTGTATTGATCCAATACATATTATTTTTAAGTTGATTACTCTTCAATCCCTCCTCTCCATAAAAAGACAAGACTCATGGGTTATAAATACATTATAAATCCTTCAAACTCAAGATTCACAATCTCTTCATTCTTAACACTTTCAATATATATATATATATATATATATATATATATATATATATATATATATATATATATTAATATCTTATATTTCTAAGATATTATTGCACTTTCTCTTCTTACAAAGTTATTACCTTAAGCATCTAAGAGTTTTCACATCCATTAAAAAAAAAATATTTTGCAAGTACCAGTTACCAGTCATCTTAACTTACCAGGCACCATCAGCTACTATCTATCTGAACTTTTTATATCAAGCCACAAAATACCTTAGATGAAAAAAATAAATCAAATTACTTGAACTAAAAAAAATTAACTAATTATTGAATATATAAACTTTATTCCTAAATATTTTAGATTTTAATACTCATAATTCTTTGAAACGATGCATCATCATATTTGTTGCTCAAAGTCCCTAGCCCGTTTTCCATATAGCCGAAACCCTGGAACTTTCAAAGGACCCAAGAGGCCAAGACTTCGCCAAAACAGAACTTTACAGCCAATTCAAACGACTCCTTCACAAGCTCCCTACGCTTCTCAGCTTCTCCATCTTCCTCTGAACACGAAGTGCTCATCACCATCCTGCATAAACACTAACGATTTCATTAATAGAGGACATCAAAAAATATATTTCACTAACAGCCAATTAAAACAAGAAGTGGCTAACAAATATAAAATCAATTAGAAAAATTATAGGGTTGGCCTAATGATTAAGGGCTTGAATGAGTTCTGTAGAATGTCTCCATTCTATTCTATTAGAAGAAAAAAATAATTAATCTGCATGTGACATTGTTTGTAAGCTTGGTTAACTCGGCGCTCAAATCAACATCCTCATTTTTGCTGGCTTTCTTCAAATATTTATGCATGAACCGCATGATCTCTTCACGTCTATCTCCACAGGACCTTTCAAGCTGCCATGGTCCAAGCAGTTCAGTCACAAAAAGTTTCTTGATGAATTTCCCGTAATCACCATAAAGTGCAGTGATAAATCCTGAGATTCCATAAGGTAACTTATCAGCAAATTTATAGCAAATGTTGGGCGAGATGAAAAGGCAAGATCATTGATCTTGAAGATCTCTTTTGCCATGGATGCTGATGATACGAGAAGACAACGAGAAGGGCCCAGTCGGAGATAGAGGAGAGGACCATATTAATTTGGAGGAGAGATTGTAGAAACATTTGTACAAGGCAGAAGTGAAGAGGTGGAGGTGACCATCACTGGAAGAGTGGTTGGCGTGGAGGAAGGTGGAGTTTGGTGTTGGTTGTTGCTTTGGTGAGTTTCTTGAAGATGAACTGAGGGAGAATGGTTAAGATTATGCAGAAGAGCAAGAAGATGTAATTATTCATGTCGATTCATGTCAATAATCGAGGCCATCGCTAGATAAAGTAACTTTGTCGGTGCATATTTTGAGTGTATTTGGTATTGCGGTAGCTGTTATGGTTGTGGTTTGAAAAAAATTATTTTATAAAAAATATTTTTAGTTGAGATTGGTTTGGAAAAATATATGTTTTGTTAAAATTGTGGTTGAAATTGAGTTTGAACAAAAAGTAGTTTAATGTATTTGGTTAAAAGAATGCTTTTTAAATTGAGGTATATATATATATTGTAAATTTAACTAATATTATTACATCATGAAATAAATAATATTGATATCAAATATTGTTTATTGTTCCATTAAACTATATGCAATTTCATCACGTACGAAATCTATCCAACAAGAACTATATTTTCTATGGTTTCTTAAGCGCGCAACAACATTAGGTTAAATAAATAAAATTGAGATTGCAATCAAACTCTGCAAATGCTACGTTATCAAATGATCTTCTTCTAATTTTTTTGAATAAAACACAATTAAAAATAAAAATAAAATTTGAATTTGAATTTTTTTAACTGGATCGGACCCGGCAAGAACAAAATTGGAATTCCGATCAAATTATGTAAATGCTACATCATCAAGCGATCTCCTTCTAATTTTTCAAATAAAACACAATTAAAAAAAATAAAAATTTTTTACTGGGTCGGACCCGGTTCAATGCATTGCTTTGAACCGGACCCAGTCCAACCGGAAACACTCCACTGTTCACATAAGTGAAGTGAAGAGTGCAGCTCTTTACTTTTAAAAAACACAGAAGAAGCATGGAAATATTGCTTGTGCAAAACCGCAGGTGAAACATCAAATTTTCATGGATTCCGTGACTAAAAACACAGCTGCTGAAGATAACTAAACGTTATATTACTGAGTTTGACAAAAAACACAGAAGCTAACGCATCGCCTAACACTCTCATGCTTGCGTGTGTAATGGTACCAACTACCAAATGTTAATTCATATTATCCGTTCTGGACACAAGGAAAAAACTAACCTCACGCATGATGATTCCGTGGTATCAGTAAAGAAATAACGGTTATTTTTTAAAATATTTTTTATTTTAAAATATATTTAAAAAAAAAAATTTTAATATTAACACATCAAAATAAAATAAAAACACTCAAAAATAATAATTTAAAACATAAAAAAAATAATAAATAATTTTTTCAAAATACTTTTAGAATATAAAAATAAATAGATCCTTCAAATTAAATCTAGCTATTAAATATTATTAAATCTGGTTAAATTGTCGGGTTATTACACCTTGGATGAACAACTTGGTCATTGATACTATATTATAAATATAAATATATTTTACTACATATGAAGCATGAATAATTAACGGTAAAGTGGTAGGAACATAATTTTAAAAGTTCCAAGCATCAAATGCAAGCACCACAATCTATAATTTTATTTTATTTTTTGATCGGATCAGTGCTCAACTCATTTGTCTAATTGGTAAAGTGTCATCAAATTCAAATCTTAATATTATATATTTTGGTTATTTGATTGGGTGAGTAAAATTTTTTATCAAACCAACTGGTTTGGTTCAGGTTTAATAATATGAGTGATCATGATTTGTATTTTCTTAAAAATAATGCATTTTTCTTGTATAAAGTATGAGCATCATTAAATGGGGAATATTAACAAGGACCAACTTGAGAAATATACGAAAAGTTGGGAATCCAACTAATGAAATATTCTGTTTTTGAAATGAAATTAGGGTTTAATTTCAGATTTTCCTTAGAGAAGGGGAAAATATATAGTACGTGAGGACCTCCTGTCTAACAAAAGGAAAAATGGCAATAAAGCTCGTGGTTGGTTTCTTCTCCTCGACCAAAGCTATCTCTTCTGAGCGACCAAAATTTCCTTGTCAATCTCTTAACGTGAAGGACATGCAGTAATTTGTTGCCGAGACATGATAGGATGTTGGAAGAAGTTACAGGAAAAGAATGCTTTTGGATGGAAACGAAGCAAGAAAATTGACCTGACAGCAAGAAGTAAGCATCGATATTCAAAGGCCATGATAAATTAACTAAACAACTTGTTGACGTTGAAGAAGAAAGAAAATTAAACATCAAATGCTAAAATCCACTTGTTTCATTACATAAACTTCAAATTTATTCTCTTATTGCCAAAAGCATTGCTGTTGTCCTAACTAATGCCCCCCCCCTGGAGCTCTCCACGCACTTATTCCTAATAATCTCCCATGCTCTGTGCCCTACTTCTTCATAATTTCACCTGCACATAAAATGACAAAATAAGTAGCAGGATTGAAAGAGAAGGTAAGCGGGAAGAATAGAGCAGATATCAATTAATAAAATAAAAGGAAAGAACCTTAAAATGATGCTGAATGCTAAAAGATAAAATTTATCATTAAAAAAAAAAAATATCAGAGACCATTTTGATGCCCAGTTTGCTGATAATTTTATGACCTTGAATTGGAAGAGTTGAAAATAAAGAACCTTCAGGGTGACCTAAAAAAAAACCTCAGGGAGGGTGTGTGCGCGCGTGCGCAAGTTTTTTGAGAAAGAGAGTTACATGGTTCAAAGTTGGCTGAACACTTGTCAGGAAGCTGCAAGGCCATGTTCCTGTCAACACCAGAAATTGGAGGGCCATTGACAAGAGTACACAAGCAAGGCTGGCCGAGAGCTTTCACAGCACTGCAGCAGAGCTCACTTGGTTGGATAGGACTAAAAGGAGCAACTGCTGCCCTGCAAGGTATCATTTGAATGAGTGCAGAGAAGAAAGTGCTACCACAAGGATGTGCTTGGCCTTGCTCCACCAATACTGTCAACATCAGCACAAGTACCAGGAATGGCAGAACCTTGACACCACAAAGCTTCACCATCTTTGAACTGGGATATCTCCTTGAATATTAATGAATGTTTTCTTACTGGAAGAAATTGATCTCGAAGATGTTCTATATATACATACATAGCAAACGAACTCATGCTAGCTTGCACACCATTCCTAACCCAAAAGCTACAGTGTTCATGCGATTCTTGTGTCAGCTCCAGAGGTACTGTTGGTGTGCTGATGGAAACAGTTGGGGAATTCAAATTTCATGACTCATAGCAGTTGTTCAATTTTAATGTCTTAAAGCCCATGTCTCTTGCAAGGACAACAAAGTCCTTTAGAAATTTGGATTGCTCATATAGGGAAAGCTAAGTAGGATTGATTTTCTTAGGTTAACAACTCGCCTCGCCGCAGGAACTGATCCATTCTTCCTCTTGAGTGAGTGATCTTCAATCTGTTTAATTGTATTTTCACAACAATTATGCTTCAATCATTAATTTGCTTTCCCAGTCAGTTTATTAACGAGCTCATTGAGTTTCTTAACCCATAATCAGAGGCTTATCTAAATCCAAATTTGGTTCTAAAACAGAAACCAATAGTGTCCCACCAAGATAAAACAGAGGCTGTGAAGCAAATTAATATTCCCTTTGTGTTCTGATCAGAAAACCATGTCCTGGTCAAATGAAATGACTCCATAGCCATATCCCAAACAGCCATTCAGAAATGTAAAACATCTATCTCCAATTGAAATTTATCATTTAAACAGATCTTTCAGGTCTGATATCAGTACATTTGCACCATGTAAAATTAACTTTTCAGAACATGGGGATGTATCAGAATTATATGCTAAGAAACGGATAATTAAATGCTCCTATCCCAATAAATATCCGTTCTTTATTGCAAAAAAACCATCCCAACAACCATTTGGTGATGTTTGCATCTCTAGAACAACAAAAAATAAGACAAGTTATCATGATTCCCCTTTGTTTCCTTTAAGGTTGATCACCGCAAGCTCCTGTTCGACAAACTCTCCGGCGCGCATTAGTGGATATTTGCTGGCCAATGGAGATTCAACAAAATGGCCTAAAGGCTTCAACACGGCATCTGATGCTATGTGTGCAAAAAGCTGCATATGATCGAGGATAAAACAAGTAAGCACAAGATTCTCTAAGAAATGCAGTTTGCTTTTTAGAAGGTTGCAAGCACCAAGATCCAAGAGGATGATGATGGAGGAAATGGTATGCTTAGCTCCACTTACTGTTGATGAAACTCTCCAAAGGCTGCGATTTTGCTGTGATGCTAATTTGATTGCATCTATTGTCCTGTTTGTGACAACAACTTCATGCATGCCAGCCATGCATTCTCCTGCAGTCAACCACTCTATCTGCATATAATGCAAGATACTGTTAAGATTAAAAGCCAGATACAACTGAAGCCGAAGTCGTACTCAAGAAGTTGATTAAACTGTCATTCAGAGCTACAAACCACAAATGCAGCATGGAACTGGAAAAAAAAAATAAGTTAACTGAGCTGAACACTAAATGGACCAACAACAATATATTATCTAAATTATCTTCCAAATGTAAACAATTCCATGTGAATAGCAACATTGGATTACTGGCTGTGTGTTCTATAAACCAGATATATGTTTCTTCTGCTTTCTTAATGGAAGCTAGTAGCATATGTGACCTGATAATTAGAAGGAAAATGATACGTGAGAGTAAATACTAAATCACAAAGAGGGGAAAACAATGACCACAAAGTCAAGGTTTTAACTTTTCATCATAACACTGCCATCAGTATCTTGTTCATAATTTTTCATGTCTTAAAAATTGTGTCATCACTTTATATGCTTTTACCTGCTTTCCTGTCTGAATGAGAAGACATCCTGAAGGAACCTTCACTTCAATTTTTTGCCCATTCCTTAGCCAAATGTTTAGACCGGGAAATCTACTTCTGCCATGAATTGTTAGAAAGTTAAGGTCATAATGATACCCTGCAAAGACAGTGCCTTCCTGACCATAACGGCTGAGATCACTCCCTGTTGGAGCAAGCAGATGAGGTCCCTAGTGTTTACAGGGAGAATGGGAATTGTTATTCAGTGCATGAAGTTGTTACCACTGGAAACAAAAAGAAAATCCTAGATCCTAAGACATAAGTACGATAACAGCATTGAGTTAAAGGGAGAAAGAGGATAAAGAATTAGTAATGAAGAAGTTCCTACAAGAAATTCGCACTCCTTGTCTGTTAATAAAATGCTAAAACAAAAAAATTAAGGTGAGACACTTGTCAAGCCTTTGGGGTTCAGCTCAAGTAGTTGAGGAATGGGACATGATCTCCATGTGTTCTAGGTTCAATTGTCATCAAGCCAACAAAAGGAATAAATAAATTGAATAAAAATACAGAAAGAAAACCAATAAGACACAGGAACATGGCATGAAAGTACAGGTAAAGAAGTTAAAGATTGGAACACTTTACTAAAACATATAAGATATTAACAAAGAGCGGCTACTAATAGGGATCCTTACGACACCCAACCAGCATTGAAAAAGCAGAGTCGAACACTTGCACCAAAAGTGAAAAAAAAATGTTAATCGTCAAATGAAAGGGCATAGAAAAACAACAAATCCATCATTCTTTTGTTCAATTTACATTTCCTGCTTTAGTGCTAAAAATTGATCAAGGAGAATAGAAAACAGGAACATACACAAAATTAAAAAGTTATATTATCAAAATTTTAACCTGTTTCATAAGAGAAGTAAATGCATCCTTGGACAAACCAAAACCAATTGCTGCCATTTCAGCAACAGCCTGACAAAAAACATGGCATAGAGAACACTATAAGAGATATAATAGAAGACAAATACAATCAAGCCAACAAACCACATAAAAAGATTACCTCTATTGCAGAGATCATTTTGCAACCCCATGAGTCCATAGTGTCTTTCCATTCAGGAAAACCTTCAGGTATTACAGGTTCTGAATTAAGTTCCTATCAGAATGGGATTGAAGTTAGCAAACAGTAACTAGAGGACCAAAATGTTAAAAGGGAAAAGAATGATCCCATACCTTAAAGCGAGTGTTTGATGGCCGAGGACCTACTCTCCACATGTATCGCCATTTAGGATCCGGTCCACAAGGAGTGGATGGTTGGAACTCTTTGGGCATTGCTTTTAACTTCTTTTGCATCTCTTCATCAACCAAGCTTCTTGGAACTTCCACTCCCTCAGGTGTCACTCCAACCTGATATCCCCATTTCACAAAACGATTCTTTTATTTCTTTTTTTACAAAAAAAAAATAACTTAAATACAATTTAACCACTGAATTTGGGGCAATAACAAATCCTTCCACATTCCCTTCCTTTTCCTTTATGACTCCGAAGTCAGAAAAATAAAACCTGTACTTAGTCTTTAAAACTTAAAACTAGAAAGAGAAGGCAACTTCTTGAACAAAACAGTTGTGAGTATCTACCTTTTCATCTCTTTGATCTTCTCAAAAACCAAAAAACAACTAAACTAATGACTACCAATCAGAGTCCCTTTCTGGAACTACAATAGTTCACAACTTCATCAATCATGATGTGCTATTCTAGAGTGGTGTTTCCATAACAAATCCATATGAACAATTCTAGTCGCCATCAACATCCTAAATCCCAACTATTTTCAGTTAGCAAACAAAAACAGGAATAATAAATCAATAATTCCTCTGCTTCAAGCAACTAGTACTAAAATTCACATAAGCAATATTTTTTTGTTGTGGCATTCAGTGATAAAAAAAAATATCCACCCTGTCAAACAAGTAGATCAACTTGAACAAGGGGTTATCATCGTCGACAATATTCCCGAGGCGGTAACCAAACTTTTCCACTTTGATAAAATAGAAAGAAAGCGATCTAAGCTTCCAATTCTCTCTCACATTTCACAGAAACCATAGAAATCACAATTCTCAGACTCCAATTATGCAAAGTAGGTAGGGACCCAAAACCAAACATAGCAAAAGATTTAGAAGTGATAAATGTTCAAAACTCTTTCCCTTTCCATTTGTCACGTTTCCTCCGCAACCAGACAAACTTGATCGCCAACGTGGTAATGCAAATCCAGTCTAATCACTATAACCAATACAGCCTATCAGGAACTAATGAATGTTCCAAAATTTTCCCCTCTATTATCAAAACCCGATTCGATAAATTCCCTTCACTTTCCCCACATCCTCGACTAATCATGTTTAGTCAGGTGTAAGCAAGCTGGTCCGGACACCCAATTAAACTTTAAAAAAAAAATTATCTCCCTACATTCTCCTAAACATCATCTAAATCAAACTCAAGAAACACTTTGGTTCCTAAAACCCCAAATTCAAAATCAAAACTTTCCCTCATTTCCCCACACTTCCTCAACAAAAACATCCAAAACCCAGAACCAGTCCAATTCCCAAAATTTATCATCCAATACAATCATCCACATTAAAACCTTCACATCCTCAAAATTCTCACCTCCCATCCCAAAAAACAAAACTTTATCCCTTTCCTCACTTCATCAAAAACCCATAAACCAAAACCCCGAAAAACAACACAATTAACAAAAAAAAACCTTCAATGTAGTACCTGATAATGCAAGTGAGATCTTTCTTGTAGTAACTTGAACTCTCTAGGTCTTTCAAAGTACTTCTCCATCATATCAATAAACCTGTCATTATCTTCCGCTGTACATCTCGGATCCTTAACTACCAAAGCTCCAGTTTCTCTCAGGATCTGACTCACTTCTTTACACAATTCACTGAGCCATGACCCGACTTCTTCGATTTGACCCGATAAAACAACCGGATCAGTGCTCAGTTTATCTCCGATCTCTAAATATCTCGAGAGGTCAATCACCGGTATCTCCATTTTTTTTTTAATTCTGGTTTTTGGTTTGTTTTCTCTTTTGGATTTTAATAGAAAGTGAGAGAGAGAATGATGAGACTGTTGGGTGTGGCGGGATAGTGGGTTGCTTTTTTATTTATCAAGGGATAACTACATCTAAGTCATCCAACTACTAAGTATTTTGGTATTACGTCCTTACAAGGTTCAATTACGCCCACTGTGACAGATTTTTTACGGCAATATCATCCTCCTTCGACCAGCATTTCTCGGATCTTCCTTAGAAATGCATACGTATGGTTGTAACCATTGCATTTTCTATCAAAAAATAAGAAATCTCTTTATTTGATTGAAACAAATTTTGACATAAATAGGTGAAATAAATGATAAATACTAATACTATCATAATTGATGAAATATTTACCTTCTAATTAATTTGTGCACGTGTACAGGTGGTTGTGTACGCTGCAGTTCCACCCCAAAGGATACTAATTTCTATATTTATTTCAATAATTTTTTTTTAGTTTAACGTGAATGTCCGGGCCAGTTTTCATGCATCTCAATTAATCTCACAGGTCCTGAAGTTAACGACTATGTAAGCTTCTAGTGGCCATCATATGAGCAACCACAGGGCTTGAACCTGAGACTACAGAGAGAACAAATCTTTTAATTCCAAGTTTTTATCATTCAACCATTATCTAGATGATTTATTTTAATAATTCTTGCATATGCGAGTAGTTGAAGGTGTTAAAAAATAACATTTTGAAGTTTGATTATCAAAATGGAAAAACACAAAATTCCTTCAATCTAATAAAAGAAATGGTGTGAGAAACAAGGTTGTTAGGATGTGATGGCAATTAAAAATGTGTGTATAGATCTCAATTTGACTGTTATTTATTTCAATTCTTTCATCAAGTAGATATAAAAAAAGTACTGAAGGATACGCTATAGATTTTTGACATTCATCTCTTATTGCTCTATCAGCTCAAAGAAAGTGAGGTGTTTAGGAAGACCAGAGGTGAGGAATAAAATCAAAAAATTGATTAATTAAGAAAATTAAAAAATTCAAATCAAGAAAAAAAATGGATTAAAATTTTAAAAAAACAACCGGTTCAATTTTGATTTTATAAACCTGAAAGTGAAAAAACCAAACTAATTCAAACTCGAATAAAAAAAATCAAAAAAAAACTAAGTCAAACCGAGTCAAAACCAGGCTAAACCGGTATGGTTTCGGTACTTTAAACAAAAATTTACTGGTGTGCAGTTTACTTTATTATTGAAATGGGCTGCGGTGCATGTTAGCAAAAGAGGATTGTTTTGGTGGCGCTTTAGATTCGTGTGGGAGTTTTCTTGCGTGTGATTGTATCATACGCAAAGCACTTATTCCGGTTACATGCTATCTGGACACGTGGCTGGTTGATTTTCCCCCGTGATTCAGAATCCAGATCACATAAGAGAAAAGGATCGCGTCCTTTGTTGGGTAAAATTCTTGATTTCCTTTTTTACCTCGTGGGTGATAAACTGTAAAACATTTACGGAAGTTGAAGTAGTTTTCGTGTGAAAATGACGAAAACCTAAGTGGATGTGTTTGGAGTAGCTTTTTAGGTTGCACATTCTCACTGTAATTTTATCCCCAACATTCTCTAAAACCCAGAGAGTAGTTTCACTTTTCATTTTAAACATGTTAATATATATTATATTACACTTTTATATTAAGGCTTCATTTGTCTAAGCGGTAGCGTTTGTGTTTTTTAAAAACACACTGATGCATATGTTTGGTTACGGCATGTTACAAAAATTTAAAACGCGGGTTCCACCAGTAAAATAAGGCAGGACCGTGATTTTTGAGAAGCAGTAAAATACTGCTTTTTTGCAAGTTTAACCACGGGTTCAGCTTTTCTGATATAACAGACATGAGAAATTACCAGCTTATCCTCTTCCTGGCTGACCCCCCCTCCAATCCCTCGACTGAACCTTATAAGGTCGTGACGACTTTCTGCGAGTCTCTTGTCAAAATAAAAAGCTAGCAAAACAGCAGTTGGTGTGCAGCCCACTAACAACGCCTCACTTTGTCCCTTGCAGTGAAACGTAGATGTAGAAAGTGATGTTTATTGCAGGGACCAATCTTTAGACAAACGGATCTTTGTATTTCCTTTGATAAATCAATTGTTTTTACTCTTGAAAGTTTAAATTGCAATTGTTTCATTCATTTCTCTTTATCAACATAAACGGAAGAAGAAGAGCAAATTGTCTGTAATTATTAATATTATGAATGAAGTCCTTTTAGGTAATTGTACCATAATATCAAATTCAACCATAATTTTTAACCAAACACAATAAACTACTTTTATTCAACCTCAATTTCAACCACAGTTTTAACCAAACATATATTTTTCCAAACCAACCACAACTAAAAATATTTTTTTATAAAACTACTTTTTTTCAAACCACAACCACAACAGCCACCACAAAACCAAAAACACACTAAATAGCTTAGGTGGTCAGAGGATGAGGAATCACTCTTACGTCGCTTGTACGAGGCCGTATTTTCTTTTAAGAGCCCGTTTGGCTCTGAAACGCAATTGCAGTTGTTTGGTTAAATAAAAATATAATATATTGTTTATTGGATTCCATTTTTTTTCTGCGTTGTGAACGCATCATTTGCAAAGCAAAAATTCCTTGCTTTTTCTGTACTGTTCACGTTAATTGCACTGTTCAACAAACAGTGCAATTAACATGAACAGTGCAAAGTGATGCACTGTTCATGTTAAAAATAGTGAACAGTGCAATTTTTTTCCACTGCGTGAACTTTTTTTTAGTGTGTTAATTTTATTTATTTTTTGTTAATTTTTTTTTAAAAAAACTAGTTCAGAGTGAATTTTATACATGATAATATTTTATCTAATTTTATTACACGCTAAAAAATTATGGAAACTGTAGTTCTTGTTAGATAAATTTTGTACGTAATGGAATTGTAGATAGTTTAATAAAATAATAAATTTTTTTATATATAAAGTATGATTTATTTCATAATATTACCGCAATAGTTAAATCCACAATATTTTAATTAAAAACCATCAATATTAATTTATATTTTTTTAAAATTATTTTATAACCTCAATTTCAAAAACATTTTTAACCAAACACATTAAACTACTTTTTCTTCAACCTCAATTTCAACCATATTTTTAACCAAACACCTATTTTTTCAAACCAACCACAACTAAAAGTACTTTTATAAAAACAACTTTTTTAAAACCATAACCACAACAGCTACCGCAATACCAAACACCCTTTAAAAACAAAAGAGATGGGAAGGTGTGCGGGCCTCCTCGGCTACAGTTCACATGTCTGGCTCTGGACCTGCTTGAAATTACGATAATAATAGCGATTTGAAGTGTTTTTATTTGAAAATATATTATAATAAAATTATTTATTTTTTAAAATTAATTTTTAATATCAATAAATTAAATTAAATTAAATTATAAAAAAATTCATACCAAAAAGTTCTCAACAATCCAACATGTTTTGTTTTCAAATACTTGTATCCAAACTTGGAGTGAAAATGCTTGCTAATAAACTAGCATAAAGTAAGATAAGGTGAAGATTTTTTAAATTGATGATTTGATGTAAAATTACATGTAGTTAGAAAAATATGTAAAATTATTTGAAAAGTTATTAAGTTGTATTTAAATTAAATTATATTTTAATGTAAATTATATTTTTTTTTCTTAACCCTTTTATAAAAGTTTTATTGGTTTTTAATTTCATTATTAAATCTAGGTATATGGTGTGTTATTGTTTTTAATTTAATCATTATTCTTTAAATTTTATTTTTTATTTTTATTGAAGTTAGTTTTTTTTTTCAATTTAATTCTCTAATAAAAAACTTATGTACCTTTTCTTTTAGTTTCTTATTTTTATCATTGCCTTTTTTTTTTGTAAAAGTTTAATTTCTTTTAAATCTAGTCCTTTAATTTCAATTCATCATATATTTTTTTTAGTTCGATATTTTATTATTTTATTATTTATTTCCTTTACTTTTTTGTAAAAGTTTTATCTCTTTTCAACCTAGTCATTTAATTCCAATGTATATATATTGTTTTTTTAAATTTGATTTTTATTATTTTTATTTCTTAATTTTTTCAGAGCCATTTTATAAAAGTTTTATTAGTTTTAAATTTTACATTTCAATATTGTGTCATTGTTTTCAATTTAGTTATCGTTCTTTTAAATTTAAATTTAATTGTTGTTAGAGTTATTTCATTTTCAATTTAACTCTCTAATAAAAAAATCATGTATCTTTTTTTTATTCTATTCAATCAATTTAATGCATATGTCTATTTGTTTTATCGTTTGATTGAATAAAAAATTATTTTAATTTAGAAAATTAAATATTTTGATCTATACATGTCTCTTGATGTTTTCAGTTTTTATTTTTGATCATCGTTTATAGTACTTTTCACTTATTAACACAGAATTCTCAATTTATTTAATTATAGGTATTTATATATTTTTTTATTTTCACTTAGAATTTTTTTAAATATAAAACATGCTGAAAAAGTCTATATATAAATTTTTTTGTTGAGAAAAAAAACTAACCCGTAGTGAAATGCAGGTCAAATATCTAATAAAATTAAAGGAGTGTGTTTTATATTGTAGTGTAGGGTGTCTTTTAAAAGTGATTTTTGCTTTTATATATATATATATATATATATATATATAATTTTTTATTATATTTTTAATATAAGTATATAAAACTTATAAAAAACACTAAAAAAAACATCAATTTGATATCTTTTCACGACAAATATATTTTTAAAATGTATTTAGAGTCTATTTGATATTATGATAGTAATTTTTTATTAAAATGTATTTTACTTAAAAATATATTAAAAATATATTTTTTTATTTTTTAAAATTTATTTTTAATATTGATATATTAAAAAATATATTTTTTTAAATTTAATCTTTTAACAAACCACAGTCAACCAATTTCCAAACATGTTCTTAAACGCAGTAACACGGAGAAATTTCGCCGCCTCTCAGCCACTTCCTGTTTTGTTAGCCCTCCTGCTAAAACCTCAGCACCTCTCTTTCTCTCTCTAAAACCCCTCTCCCCACTTTTTATACATCTACTAGCATACACCTACACACAACTAACAACAACAACAACAACAACATATAGAGCTGCGATTGGATTGAAGCTTTTTTCGTCACTTAATTGGTAATACTAATCAATAAAGAATGAATGTTTAGTTTATTTCCTTGATAATTTCCTTGCTTTTTAGGAACCCATTTTTCATTTCTTTCTTTCTTTTATGTTGGTTTTGATTTCTTTGATTTTTTTTTGGGTGTAGAATAGTGTTTATAGTGCATAGTTTTGATTTTTGGTTATGGAATTTGATTGATTTTAATTTTTAATAACCCTATAGTTTAAAATTGCATGTGTTTTTGGGCTTTGAAATAGTTGATTTTTATGTTTATCAATGTGGGGTGGGATTTTGGTGTTTGTTGACTGGTCTCATCAGTTTTAAGGGGAAAGTGAAAATAGATTCATCAACGCTAGGTGGTGCTACAGGATTCAAGTTTGTTTATGAATGTCCCCTGTGCGCGCGATAACTCAAATGGTTACTTTAGTTCATTTTGCAATGATTGAAACTTGAAAGCTCCTTTTGGCTTTAAAGCTACCAGGTTGGAACTTTCCTAGACAAGCAAGTGCAGGAGGATTTAAAGTCTTAGAACACTGTTTTCTAAATGAAATATGTATTCATTTATGCAAGAGTACTTACAGATGCACTCATGCACACGCACATCAATGAATGATTGCATTCTCTTTTGTGCATTCGGATTCTTTGGTATATTGATGATGTTTTCAGTTTTCACTGAACTGGGTATTCTTTTCATTTTGAAAGCTAGTAAACCTTATTAAGTTGTCGAATTAGGAGGTGAAAATGGCTGGGAAATCTAATAAAGGGAGGAATCGGAGAGGGTCCAATAACACAACAAATTCTTTGGAGCCAGTGGCGTCATCGAATGCTCCTGTGAAGGATGACATAACTGCTTCAGAAGCTGGTGTAGCTACTCTTAATGAAGTATCAGCTGGGAGTGAATCAACTAATGGCTCCTCAGAGATAAAGGAATCTGAAACAGCAAATTCTGCTAGTGAAGCAAAGCAAGGTTGTTTTTATGATTATTTTTTTTGCTTTCCTAAACCTCATAGTGTTTCGCTAACGGCATGGTTTGGTAACATTACTATTTCTCTGCCAACCCAACCTAGTGAAATGGTTGCACCAATCATTTGTTGAAATTGAGCTTAATTAAATGCTGCATTACTGGTTTGTAATCTTTATCTTTTGTTTTGTCACACATCTCATGTGGTGTTTTCCCTATGAATGCAGGTGATCTTCATCTTTACCCTGTCTCTGTCAAATCTCAAAGTGGCGAGAAGCTTGAGCTACAAGTGAGCTAACTTGTTCCATTTAGATATTTTATTGTTTTATAGCACTCTTTGCATTGGGTAGTACAGGTTTTTTCTGTCACCATTCTGCAATGCAGAAGGTTTTTTTCCCTCCTGCTCAAACAACTAACTAATGGCCTCAAGTTTTAAACATGCTCTTGCTTTTGGCATGTTATTTGCTTATTTATGTCAATCAATTGATAAATAATACAAAATCGCAGTTGAACCCTGGAGATTCTGTCATGGATATAAGACAATTCCTTCTTGATGCTCCGGAGACCTGTTTCTATACATGCTATGACTTGTTGCTGCACATGAAGGATGGTTCCACTCATCAACTAGAAGATTATAATGAAATATCTGAAGTAGCTGACATTACTTCTGGTGGTTGCTCCTTGGAGATGGTCACCGGTCTGTTAGCATTGCTCTCTCTTTTGGTAGTAGAGATCCATTTATGGACGCTTCTAACATGGAAACTTTTTTGGCAGCACCATATGATGATAGATCGATCAGGGCACATGTTCACCACACAAGGGAATTACTTTCACTTTCTACACTTCATGCTTCATTATCAACATCCCTTGCTTTAGAGTATGAAACAGCACAAAACAAAGCTCCGGGTTCAGGTGGCTTGTGATATTCATCCTAAAATCATTATCATTCTCCTTTGATTACTTATAAAGTATTTCTTAACACTTCATTCAGTGCCAAAGATGTTCATACAATGCCTTTAATGTAGATACTGGAAAAACAGAGGTCCCTGAGCTTGATGGGATGGGATTCATGGAGGATGTTGCCGGCTCGGTTGGTAAATTGTTATCATTCCCAACAAAAGAAATCAAGTGTGTGGACAGTATTGTGTTTTCATCCTTCAATCCCCCTCCAAGCCATAGAAGGTCCAGCCCTCTCACTCTCTCCTCTGACTATTTGCACAAAAAATCCAACATTTCCCTTGGAGTGTGATTTAGCAAAATAATTTGTTTTCTTGGTTGCCTCTCCAGGCTTGTTGGGGATTTGATTTACCTGGATGCAGTAACATTGGAGGGTAACAGATATTGTGTTACTGGAACCATAAAGATGTTCTATGTCAATTCAAGCACAGGGAATGTCCTTGACCCAAGGCCCAGCAAAGCTACTTCTGAAGCAACAACCCTTGTTGGACTCCTGCAGAAAATCAGTCCTACGTTCAAAAGAGGTAAAGGAGGGCAATTGAGAATTTATATTTTATTGGGGCTTGAAGTTCATTTCTTAGTTCTGACTTTTGAATAATATGTTTCCTTGTGTGTTCCTATTTTGAAGCTTTTCGTGAAATTTTGGAGCGTAAGGGCTCTGCACACCCTTTTGAAAATGTACAATCTCTCCTGCCACCGAATTCATGGCTAGGATTATATCCAGTTCCTGGTTAGTTGAACTTTTGTATTCTATTTTGTATATTTATGCTATTTAGTTCCTAAAGCTGCAGAACACTGCTTTAACTTGAATGGACATTCTTCCTTGCAATTTTTAGTGTAAATCAACTAGCCAGGTATTTTGGCTTCTTTTAGATGGGGTACCAGCTGTACTTCTAATCTTGATTAGTTTTGTTTTTTTGTTGCTCACTCTCAAACTTGTCTAATTCCCTGCAAACTTCAAACTCTTCTTTCATTTATGTCATTGCTTTGTTCATTTAGAAACACGGTCCACCTGTCATAGATTTTGAGGAAGTTTCTGTTGGTATTTTTCAAGTAAAGTAAGCTTTACCTGAAAGTTTCTCTAAGTTGTGAATTATAATCTATGCCTCACATCATTCCTGGTGACAAATCTTGAATTCAAGCTTTGATAAGTTTTAATGAGGCATCCTTTATGGGAGTTGGGGAGGGGGGTGTTATGGTGTTGTAGCTACATACTGGCACAAAGAATGTGGCACAGGAAGTCAGAGGAATAACTAAAGAACAGAGAGATGAAAAGAGACAATTGGAGGAGAAAAGACTGGATGGAGGAGAAGGGATCTCCTCTTCCGAGTCTGATCAGTTTTTACCCTCATGGAAGCTATTAGTTTCACATCAATAAGGCTTTTCAAGCTTAACAGCCATAACAACCAAAAGAAATAAGATAAAATCAACCTGGCCATGTATCTTCCCTGAATTCCTGTATCTGTCCTTTTTTTATTCATACCTTGATTTTTTAGATAGTGGTTTTTTCTTCAGTGTTAAATTTGGCTGAAATTACTTATTTAGGTACCATGTGATCATGTATATTTTCACATCAACTAAGAACCGGCTGCATCAACTAATTAATTGTTCTGAAAAAGTTTTTGTCCTGAAAAGATAATTAGAATTTTATTTAGTGGTGAAATTTTATAATAAAATACATTGGATATATATGCTACTAAAATGAAGATCAATACAGAAGAAAAATAGGGTTTTGAAGTACAATTCAAGGCACTGTAGCCATAGTAGCATGTGATAACATGGCACCAAATATGCACTTTTGGATGAATTGGCTGCTATCCATAAAAATGACAGATCTGTGGAACTCAGTGGTTCATTTGACATCTCACCTGCATAAGCTTCATGGATTTTTTTGGGTCAGATCACAGACCTGATGCAGCCAGAGCGGAGGATGCACTAACTCTTTCATATGGTAGTGAGCTGATTGGCATGCAAAGAGATTGGAATGAGGAGTTGCAATCCTGTCGAGAGTTTCCCCACTCAACTCCTCAGGAAAGGTATACTTGTCATATGTGCTACTACCTTTATAAAGTTATGCATGTTCTGTGCTGTTTTGTTTCTACAATGTACAGTTTCTTTATATAGTTTCATCCTCTATCCCTTATCAGGGTGGTTTTGTTGCAGGATCTTGCGTGATAGAGCTCTCTACAAAGTGACTTCTGACTTTGTTGATGCAGCAATTAAAGGAGCTATTGGAGTCATCGGCAGATGTATTCCTCCCATAAATCCAACAGATCCAGAGTGCTTTCATATGTTAGTGGGACCCTTATAACTTCTGAATTTCTATTCCATCCTTGAAGTCAATGCTATTTGCCGGTTTGAGCATTGTGTGATGTATTCTGCATCTTCATGTTCTTATGAATGATTACGGGCTATGCTAGCTAAAATGCTATTTCTTTGAGAGGTTTGTGATCATTAGTAAACTTTTCCATAATATCTCGTTCTTGTTTATTCTTATTCTAGGTATGTTCACAACAATATATTCTTCAGTTTTGCTGTGGATTCGGACCTTGAACAGCTCTCCAAGAAATGTAATTCAGATGCTAGTTCAAAGACTGAGAACACTAGTTCTTCAATTAAATCATCTGAAAAGGCCACTACTAATGGGGTGAAATGTGATGGATCAACCGCAGAAGTGATGGAATTGCCTCCCGAATCTTCTGAGCCACAGTTGGCTGAGAGTGAACAAGCTACATATGCTTCGGCAAATAATGATCTGAAAGGCACCAAATCCTACCAGGAAGCTGATGTCCCTGGTTTATATAATCTTGCCATGGCCATAATTGATTACAGGGGTCACAGAGTGGTAGCTCAGGTGTGCATCGTAGATGCAATTCTTCTTTGTTTCTCGCATTCGCCCTCGCACTCAAATTCACATACACGGAAACACACTCACATGCACGCACCACTTTTAGTCTAACATGCATGCATGCAGTTATCATTGAAGTTATATAAAAAAGGAATGCAATTTTAGGCAAATTGCTCTCTTTCATTGCTTGACAAAATTGGTGTCTGCTTTTTCTGTCATCATAGGTTATATGATTACTTATTTGCTAAAGATTGCTCTTTCTCTCATCTTAGCGAAAAAAGAATAATATCGCAAATCCTAATCCATGTTGCGTTTCCCATTGCATTGAACTTCCTGTCTTACTTGACAGCCAGTGGTCATTTTTGTTGTTCCTGTCTTTTCTTTTTTAGACTTATTTTTAATGTTGTTGTCCCTATTATCATCCCACTGTTCTTTTGAATTTTGTTTTAGAGTGTCTTACCTGGCATTCTTCAAGGGGATAAATCAGACTCTCTGCTGTATGGTTCTGTTGATAATGGCAAGAAAATATGCTGGAATGAAGATTTCCATTCCAAGGTGAGCAGAAATTTAAGTTGTCATTATGGGTTGATGGTAATGCATCATTAATTGAGAGCATCTTGTATTCAGGGTAGATAATTTTGTTATTAGTCATGGGAAGTATGTTTGTATCTGGCACCAGCTAAATATCCTGGGCACCATGCTACATCCAAACATTAGTATGTTCTCAGATTTGTATGTCACACACTTTCTTGTTAAGTACTGATCTCTGTGCGACTCAGGTGGTTGAAGCTGCCAAACGCCTTCATCTAAAGGAACATACTGTCCTAGATGGATCTGGGAATGCTTTCAAATTAGCTGCACCAGTGGAATGCAAGGGCATTGTGGGTAGTGATGACAGGTGAGGTGATTATCTGCTGGGTTTTTATCTTTATAGTTTCTCTTCACTTCTATCACATGGTGACCTTTTCTCTGTCTTCTTTATTGCCTTTTTTGTGTTATGGTAATGATTAATGATGACACCATCAGTATGGGAACTGCCTTACATGGCTGCTGATCCTTTCTTAGTTGTATTTTTTTTCCCACTAAAATATGAAATGAAAATCAAAGAATAAATCAGCATTTGCATTACTGTGCTTCTATCTGTTTAATAAACTTTAAGCTTCGAAGTGCTGTTGAGTGGAGTTCGGTGGTACCACATGCTAACATCCATAGAATATTCATTCTTTTATAAGCGCTTGTTATGATTGGTAATTTTATTTCTTTTATCAGGCATTATCTACTGGACTTGATGAGAGTAACTCCTCGTGATGCAAACTATACTAGACCTGGCTCGCGGTTTTGCATATTGAGACCAGAATTAATCACTGCCTTCTGTCAGGTATGTTCGCGTGGACAAAATAATTTGGTAATCACCGGCTTATTTCTGCATGTTCATTCTTTTTTTTTAAAAAAAATGGCGAAGGCCGAAGCTGTGGCAAGGTCGAAGAGTAGACCTAAATCTGAGGGAGGGGTTCAAGTGGCTGCTGGTTCCACAGAAGTTGCTGGTGCTGATAAGCAAGTTAAATCTGAAGAAGCTGCAGTGCCCATCAACAATCAAGTAAGATTGTTTGGCAACCTTTTCTTCACTTCTGGCACCATGCTCAAGCTAGAATAAATTGCACCTTATGAGGTTCATGTGATTGAAATGCATGCATGCAGGGGGTCATCTGGAGGTTCCTATGCAATTGAAATGTTTGTTTGTTTTATTTGGTCATAAATGCTGCAACATGACACAGTTGTGACTGAGGGTGGAACATTCTCTTATTATATCTGAAGCTATACATAGTTACAGTGTCATGTTCAAACAGTGACATATGGCTTCAGATTTCTTCGGAGGGCAAGTGTAAACTGAATTTTGTTATAAATGTTGCATTTTATTGTAATATGTATATGAACACTATTACCCACAAGTGTGTGAGCACTTATTTGAATCATGTGGCTTTTTGCGTTCGTCTTCAGGAGATAGCTAAAGAAGGGAAAGCTGACACTGTAGAAGAAAGTGCTCCTCCTCCTGCTGGAAGCTCTGAATCCCTTGAAGAAATACTTTTTAACCCTAATGTTTTTACTGAGTTCAAGTTGTCTGGGAATCCAGAGGTGAACATCTAACCTTTCAGTTTTCTTATTGTAAATCCCACTATCTATTTGAATTTGCTGGTGTTCTTGGTGACCAAATACCTTTGTTACCAATCGTGGCCCAAAAGCTGTTTCGGTAGCCACACAGTAACACTAAACAACTAGGAGTTCATATTCTTTTTTCAATTGCCATTTATCAGGAGATAGCAGTGGATGAAGAAAATGTGAAGAAAGTTAGTTCATATCTTGCAAATACTGTACTTCCAAAGTTCGTACAAGATCTTTGCACACTTGAAGTCTCACCCATGGATGGACAGACTCTTACTGAAGCACTACACGCTCATGGAATTAATGTTCGCTACATGGGAAAGGTAAGCTTATACATTTATTTAATGCTCTCTAACATTCGTGCCAAGATTCTGACAAATTTGTCAAATAACAAGTTTTGTAGCTCAACTTAAATTTGATTTATTTATACAGTGATAGAAGAAGTCACTATTATTTAATCTGTTTTCTGTTATTACATTTGACACAAGTCAATGATTTCTTTAGGTTGCTGAAGGGACAAAACACTTACCTCATCTATGGGATCTTTGTTCCAATGAGATCATTGTCAGATCTGCAAAGCACCTCCTCAAGGTGATCAGCTTTATCTGACCCCCTCCAATGCCACGTATTGCTGTTCTTTCTATTTTTCAAAAAAAAAAAGGTGCTGACTAACTTTTGAAGGTCTTCAAATTAATGCAAGGCCTATTACCTGCATGTTGACAGCATTGTGTCTGTAGTGTTTTGGCAACTGGGCCACCCTGTTTTCTAAGAGAGGCATTTTGTAGTTCTCTAAAGTGTTTTCTTAGGATAATTTTGCTCCAGTTATCACCAGTTAGTTGGTATTTGGTCAGTCCAGGCCAGGCATCTGTCTTCAAGTGATTTTGTTGCATGTGCAAACCTGCTTGGGACAGAAGCTGCTTTTGTTCTATGCTTTCTAATGCATTATATGTGCATCTTGTCATTAATTGGCAATAGATCTTTGAAGCATACTGTGGAAAAATGCTAATGTGCTGCAGAATACATCAATTAGATCAGTGACTCCATGTGGGGCCCACTGATCTAATGGATAGATTTTTTTGACGGATTTTTTGGGGATGAGTCTCTGGTAGGCTGGACTTGTTATTAATTGTGCTTCATTTGCTGTTAAAATTTAAATTCTCCTATCTAGTTACAGGGATTGGTGGCTGTTTTGATTCATCAATTTCATTTTAGATGGGCAAGAACAGCAAGCTGTTATTTTGTAGTCAGAATAAGAAATTCTGAGTTTTCTTATTGGCATTTGCGGAGGACACTAAATATGAAAAAGTGCACACGCAGGCACATATATGTCCTTTAAACCTGTGCCTCTGGTACTAAGCGATTCCCTTTCTCCTGCCTTCTTTTTGTTCTGTTGATACAGGATCTCCTCAGGGACACAGATGATAATGATTTGGGGCCAGCAATCTCTCATTTTTACAATTGTTTCTTCGGAAGTTGTCAAGCTGTTGGTGTGAAAGTTTCAACTAATAATTCGCCTTCAAGAGCAACAAAGAAAGTATGTCTGCAAAAGATTAATAGTCATAATTGTTTTTCACTTACTTCCATCACACATTGTATTTGCTCCTAAGCTGTTATGAGCTATACTTCTTAAGGCCCCCATATGCTTTGTTTTCCCTTCTGACCATTCCATTTCCCAGATTCGATAGGTCGAATCTCACAGGAAGAGGAAGACTTGTGTTTAAATTTGAAATATTTTTCCTATTATATCTAATCTCTTTCATCAATGTTGAATCGACTGGTTTCTTATGTTGGAACACTTGCAGGAACAAGCTAGCAATCATTCTTCAAGAAAATCCTCTAGGGGCCAAACAAGGTGGAAAGGAGCATCTGCAAGAAAGAACCAATCCTCATATATGAATGTTAGCTCAGAAACTCTATGGTCTGACCTTCAGGAACTTGCAAAGCTCAAATACGAGGTATCTTTTACCATCATGTGGGTTATATAATTTGAGATTAACTTGAAATTGAATTAGTCCATTTTCTTACATGGCTTTTTATTTGACTTATGAGAAACATTGCGATTATCATTTGTAAGGGGGCATTATTCTATTACCTTAGCGCTAAAATATAAAATGCGATTATAATATGCTGGATCTAATGTTTTCCTATGTATAGTTTGAGTTGCCAGAGGATGCGAGGTTACAAGTGAAGAAAGTCTCAGTTATACGTAACCTTTGCCAAAAGGTCCGTTTCAGTTCCTATGTCATCCATTCATATTGAAATACTTATATTTTTCGATGGAGTTTTCACAATGATTGATTTTTGGTAAACATCATTTCCATCCTGTGCTGCCTGGAACAGTTTTTTTTTCTTCTTATAAGTATATGTTCGTTAGTGGCCATAAATGCTCATGCTTCTTTTTTCTTCTACCACTGTGATCATTGTTTCCTATTATTATTATTTTCTTGCCAAAGAAAAACATTTTATGTTTGCCTTTGGGGTGCTAATTATAATTATATTCTGGCACTTCAGAATAGACTGATGAATTTCATGTTGGCTTGTGGTTGACATTCTAAATGGCAAATGGTTTGTGTTTTATGTGGTTCCCATAATAGGTGGGCATCACCATTGCAGCTCGCAAATATGATCTCCATACTGCAATGCCTTTCCAAATGTCAGATATCTTGAATCTCCAACCTGTGGTGAAGCATTCAGTTCCTCTATGTTCAGAAGCCAAGGATCTTGTGGAAACAGGAAAAGTTCAACTGGCTGAGGTATGTCCTGGAGAAGGTTGCCTTCAATAGTGGCCTTGGATGATTGTACTGTGTTGATCCTTCAAGAATTAAATTCTTTGATTGGGATAATGTTTCTTCCAGAACAGTTATAGGTTTTTTAGCTTCAAATTTAGATGTGTTAAAATCCTATTTGAGCATGGTTTAAAATGGATTTCATCACACCATAATTTTGGTAAAGACCGTATCTGAAAAAAAACAGAATATTATTCTTTGGTAACCTATTTTCAAGTAGTATAGCCTTGCATGGTGGAAAGTTGCAAGCATAGCATATGATCTTTGACTTTGTGGAATGTAAAAACATTTCAGAGAACATGCTACGTGTGTCTTGAAAGATGTTTGCGGTTATTTAATAATGTCGCTTTCTTTTGCTTCAGGGGATGCTTAGTGAAGCCTACACATTATTTTCTGAGGCATTTTCCATTCTTCAACAGGTATGTTGTTCTTTTTTCTTCATCCAGTTAGGAAGTCTCTGAGATAAATATCTTGACCTTTTTTTTTTGTTTTCCATTTTTCAACAGGTATTTTGTTCTTTTTTCTTCATCCAGTTAGGAAGTCTCTGAGATAAATATCTTGACCATTTAATTTTGTGTTTTAGGTGACTGGTCCAATGCATCGTGAGGTTGCTAACTGTTGTCGGTAGGTATTGTTACTCAATAACCAAACAATTCTTAATTTCTGATTCTGTTTCCTTGACTTTTTGTCAATGACATGTGAAATCATGCTTATTTTAACTATCTGAGTATACTTTGCAAATGCAAGGTCATCTACAATAATCAGACCCAACTTCAACTTGCCTTTTCTATTCAGCAGTGATTCTCTGTTTATTCTTTTGCACTTGAACTTGAATATTCAGGTACCTGGCCATGGTTCTGTATCATGCTGGTGATATGGCTGGAGCAATCATCCAACAGCACAAGGAGTTGATCATAAATGAACGTTGCCTGGGATTAGACCACCCTGATACTGCCCACAGGTATCATTTCCTTGCCATTTTGTCCTTCGTACTAAGTTAATTTGCAGTGGTGTTGTTATTTTGCTGTGCACTGACAATTGTCTAACAAATTTGCAGTCTTAAATTCTTTGAAAATTGAGATATCTTCATTTCAGTTTCTGCATTCAACAGTTGGCAACCTGTTTAAAATTTGTTTGGTTGAATTGGCTCACTGTGCTTTTGCAATTATGCAGTTACGGAAACATGGCTCTCTTTTACCATGGACTGAACCAAACAGAACTTGCACTGCGGCACATGTCTCGTGCGCTGCTCTTATTGAGTTTGTCATCTGGCCCAGATCACCCTGATGTGGCTGCGACCTTCATAAATGTTGCAATGATGTATCAGGACATTGGAAAGATGAACACGGCTCTTCGCTATCTGCAAGAGGCCTTGAAAAAGAATGAGAGGCTTTTAGGAGAGGAGCATATTCAAACTGCTGTATGCTACCATGCTCTTGCAATCGCATTTAACTGTATGGGCGCATTCAAGCTATCACACCAGGCATGTTTTTGCTTGACATTTCTTTAGTGTTGATTTTCTCTGATATAGAGAAAGCACAGATGACTGAATTAGCTTTTGCTTGTGCACAGCATGAGAAGAAAACCTACGACATACTTGTCAAACAACTTGGTGAGGAGGACTCAAGGACACGAGATTCCCAAAACTGGATGAGCACATTTAAGGCACGAGAACTGCAGGTTGATGCAGTCTTACAAGAATGTTATTGTACTCTTCTGTTTCTCAGTTTCTAAACTTTTAATATATTTTTATTTACAGATGAATGCGCAGAAGCAGAAAGGTCAGACATTGAATGCAACTTCTGCTCAAAAGGCGATGGATATATTGAAGGCAAGTGTTATTTAATTTTTCTTTGATTTAATCTGATGAGATGGTTTATTGGTATTTAGATGATGGATATGGCCATTTTATCATTTTTGTGCTTGTGGAAATGGTTCCCTGTAAAACATAAAGCATGCCCAAGCAGTTGTGCTAAAAAACGTTGTGCATTCATCAGAAATTCTTTGTTTTGCCTGATACAATTTTCTTCCAGTTTTGTGTAGTCCTTACATCTCAAATTCGTAATTACACGAATTAAGTTAAGTGACAAGATGTATAGTCTCTTTGTAAGTGTCTGCTGGTGTCTATTGGAGACCAGAATTTCTGATGTTGATTTGAGTGTCAGGCTAATCCTGACCTGCTGCATGCATTCCAAGCTGCTGCTGCTGCTGGAGGATCTGGATCTGGGAGCTCTAGCAGTTCCATTAACAAATCCCTTAATGCAGCAATAGTTGGTGAAGCCCTTCCACGAGGGAGGGGAGTAGATGAACGAGCTGCTCGTGCAGCAGCAGAAGCTAGGAAGAAAGCAGCTGCTAGGGGGCTCTTGATTCGCTCACATGGTGTTCCCGTACAAGCTTTGCCACCATTCACTCAGCTCCTCAACGTCATTAACTCAGGGGCGACTCCAGATTCCATCAACAACGAGGAAGCAGGTGGAGTGAACAACGGAGCTAATGGACAGTCTTCTAATGACCCAGTAGATAAACAAAAAGATCAAACATCAGGGAAAGATCAGGCTCCTATTGGGTTGGGCAAAGGCTTAAAATCATTAGATGCCAAGAAAGAGAAAGCAAAGGCCAAAGTTGCAGCTTGAAGTTTCGAGGCAGAGATCGGATTGATTAGTGGCAAGGCTTAAACAATTGGAAGTGTTCGTATTTCTTGCCATTTGTGGGGGGGCATCATTTCATAATCAATTACAGTGGTGACCAGCCGTCAACTACTCATACAAACTGAAGAGTACCGAGGTGTGCCAAAGAAACCATCTGTATTCGATTTGTCCAAAAATCACCCTCGTGGATATAATTGATTGAGCATGCATGGGGATCATGAGGTGCAAGATAGATGATAAATGACATGTTGTTATGTAGGTACACTATATAAATTGATGATTAATTTTCCAGCAAGTTAGTTTTGTAACTTCAACTCAAAAATTAGTTTTGTAATTTGTTTGCAAGGGCTGCTTGCTCTTGGCACCCTTGCTCTGTAAGGGATAAAGGATTGCCAGTTTTTATTTTATTTTTTTTATTAATGAAAATAATATATTTTTTGTTTTGTAGTAGCCTTGTGATGGAAAATAACACTGCTAGTTGCCGTTGCAGCGTGGCATACTGAAAGAATGGCGCCTGTTTGATGTTGTATTCGTTGTAATCGTCTTTTCCACGACGAGGGGTGGGTGTAACTAGTTATTAGCCTCGTGTTTATTTGATACAGGTTTTTTTAACATGTTTTTAAATATAAAGAATTTTCAATCATAAATTAAAATATTTATACATGTATCAAATTAAATAAATTGATATTCAATAAAAAATAATAATTAAGATCAAGGTATTTGCATAATGTATTTAATTATGTTTTGTTTATGAAAACGAAACTTTTATCTAATCAAATAATTATTTATAGTGAATTGAATAAAACTGTAAATCTCAATTATCTAATAATCTAATGTGGAATAGTGAAATAGAAAAAAATATTTTTTATGAAAAAACAGCAATAAAAAAAAATCTAGGTCAACTAGAGTTAATCTGCTAGCCCTGCAACTATAGACATAGGATTGAGATAGCCTCATAAAAAAAATAAAGGTCAATCTCTAAAAAGATAAATGTTGAATGATAAAATTTTTAAAAAATAATATTTTTTTTAAAAAAACCAAAATTAACTCTTATTAACCTTCGAAAACCGTGATCGCGGTCACGAGGCTAGGATTAATTGCATAAAAGGCATATAACAAAAAATAAAGTAAGTTATTGAATAAAAAAAATATTGAATGATGAAACTGAAAAAATAATTAAAAAAATAGCAACGAAATTTTTTTTTGAGTCAATTCATGTTAAATCGCTAATCCCATAACCATAGAAATAAGATTGAAATAGCTCCACAAAAAGGAAAGTGAAGAAAAAATCACGAAGATCAATTAAAAAAATCAAATATTAAAGAATAAAATTAAAAATAAATTTATTTATAAAAGGACCTAAAATAAGATCAAATTCAACTTGTGTTAACCTTTGAAATCCATGACCCTGGTCATAAAACCGACTAACCCTATGAAGGAAAAAAAGAAACAAAAACAAATCTCAATAAAAAAAATAGTGAGAGATGAAATTGGACAAAAAAAAACACAATAAAAAAAGATAAAAAAACAACAGTAAAAAGAGGGGACTAAATTCAATATAAAAATAAATTAAAATTAAATGTTAAGGGATAAAATTAAAAACAAAATTCAATCAGTAAAAAGGTTAAAAGAAATCAAAAGAATGAGAACAAAATCTAATTAAACCAAGTGATGAGGGATGAAATTAGAGAAAAATATAATGTTGAGGCTTGAAATTGAAAACAAAATTTAATTAGTAAAGGCTTAAGAAAATTAAAAGAATGAGGACTACATTTAATATAAAAATCAAATTAAACCAAATGATAAGGGATAAAATTGAAGAAAAATTTAATTAAAAGAATATAAAAATAAAACAAATAATAATAATAAAAAATAAAGATCAAATTAAATATAAAAAATAAATAAGAGGACACCTTCACACTTTGACAAGAAAAAAGAAAGAGGGAGGAAAAGAAAAAAACCCGTTAGAACCAAGCCATCATTTCATCGCGTACATGCATCGTACCATCAGAAAGAGAATGTTGACGTGCTTCCAAACACCGCTATAAGACATGCATGTGCCGCCTAAATGGCGTGGGCGACTCCTAGTCTGTGGTGTTTGGAACAGAAATGTCAATAAATCCCTTGTCTGCCCATTTATTTATTTGTTTTCTCCCAAAATTATTCTAGTCATTGCATTGTAACAAAATAATATAAAAAGACCCACCATGATTTAGAGTTTCTGTTAATATACAAATAGATGATCATTTTAGCATTTTACCTGAGTCATAACCAGTCTCTCGTTTCCCTTTTCTGCCAACCTCCTCTCCCTCTTAAGTAACAATTCCCTGTAGCTGCTGTGGCTAATTTTCCACAGGCCGTAGGAGCCCCTCCTCTCCTGAGTCCTGATTTCCGAGATGGAATCGTCGTCTAGAAAATTGTCCTGGGCTCATTCCTCCATTAAATTGTGGCTGGCTGCAGGTATTCGAATTCATGAAGTTATCGAGGGGATAATTTGTTATGATTTTCCTAATCTGATGTGAACGACTTGCATTAAACTTGATTGCTAAAAATGGGAGCAAAGAATAATTTTTTTAGGCAAGAAATAAAGTAAAATAGGATGTGGGATGATACTCCACGCGCGAGGTTAATTTGTTGAGTAATTTAAATCTCATATTTAAACACCTTTTAAGGTATTTAATTGTTAACTCATTCGTGTAATTAGAAATGGCAACGCTCTGCAAGAAAAAGCTTATCCCTACACTACTTGGGATCATTTCTTGAAGTCTATTAGCCATGCCTTTACAACATAAAACTGTGTCCACCATAAATAAATTTATTAGATTTTCATTATAAAATTTTAAAACTAAAATTCTTCTATAAAAAAGATTTTAAAAAAATTATATATGAATTAGAAAAAATCTTTAGAATTTAAATGCATAACAAAGAAAATAAATATCATTTAAAAGAAATTTTTTAAATAAAATAAAAGAGAAAAGGAGTATTAATATAAATATAAACAAAAAAAATTAGAGAAAAAATTCATAGAAAAAAGCATTAATTTTTTTAAAAAATAATTTAGGAAAAAGAAAAAGCAAAGGCCAAGCAACCCGCCCAACCCATGTCGTCAAGGCCCGTGAAATTAGGCCCTTAAAATTTTTTTATTGCAACTAGGACGGATGATCATCCACCCCAAAGTTTTTGAGAAAAAAAAAATAGACGTCGAGTCGTCTAATGTGGTGGCCGAAAAATTAAGACTTAAGTTTTTTACTTAAAAACCTGTTTTTAAATCCATTTTGACCCAAAACACCTTAAGAACTATGATAAACCTATTCAAGGCCTAAAAAAAAACCAAAAACCATCCCAAAAAAAAAACCCTGAAATCAAAAATCAAATCAAACTCAGATCTATTTTTTCATGAAATTTTAAGGTAAAAAAACACCTAATATAAATTCCCCTCATCAAATGAAAGCATTTGGCACAAACATCGACTATTTTGATAGCCTAAATCAGTGTCAACGGTATTTTCTTTCTCTATCACTAGAATCTAGTGATTGTTTTCTCTTCTCTTAATCAGGGACTAAAAAATAAAATAAAAATTAACTTTTTTATCAAAATTGAATTTGAAAAAAAAAAGGCACTAAAATCGTATAATTTATGTTATTTTTAAAGTTAGAGAATCAAAGTGTATCTTTCCTGAAACTTCTGGCATGCCACTCATGTTTGAGTCATTTTTAATTTCGGTTCTTTTTCTTTCAATTCCATCCTTACCTAAAAAATCCAAATTAATTGGCCTTCAATCAAAATCAAATCAGCCAAAATAAAACTTTGAGGATCAAGATGATTTTTTTTAAAAAAATAAACAAGATGATCCATAATGTTTTGTGAATGTTTTGTGAAGGGTGAATATTACATAGTGTTCACTATAGTGAAATAATATCAAGAACATTCTAACATTTTAATTGGGTACCAACAGGCATCCAGGTTGATATACAAAATCCATCTGAAATTCTAACAGCACTAAATCAAACTGCATACCCATTCAAAACTCTATTAAGGTTTAATGGAGTCCAATTATGATTTGGATGGTAAAATCCCCATTTTAAAACAGTGCTGGTAAGTGATTTCGAGTTCCAATGAAAGAAGGGAAAACTGACCTCTTGTCAAGCTAGATGCATCTCTACACCAGACAAGCACCAAATAGGTTCCCCAATAGTAAAGATAATAGCCCAACCACACTTGAACAAGCCGAGCACTTCAAAGCTTAGACTGATATTGTTGGGATGACAGAATATTTACCATGTCCTATTCATTATTTATCGATTAAGAATAATAAGAAATTTAAATATTTATAAACTTAGTTTATCAAGTCCTATTCATTATTTATTGATTAAGAATAACGAGTAAAAAATTTAAATATTTATAAACTTAGTTTATCAAGTTTTGAGATGATGTTATCTAATTATTATTTATTATTCAATAAAAAATAAAATAATTTATATAAAACTCATATTATATTAAAAAAAATATAAATGTTCTTCGAATATATCTATATAGAATAAATATATATTTTAGATTATATTTGGACGTAAATATATACCCTATCTATCTATTATTCACCGGTAAATATCAAATTGATATCTACTTGGTTCAGATTAGATTAAACTACCATCCTTAGAAATTACAAATCCAAGGGAAACGCAGACACGTGCCCTTTTTTTTATCTGCCACCAAAATGTGCAGCGCTCATATTATTGTTAAATTGCAAGAGATTCAAGAATTAAACTTTAGGAGAAGGGGCAGCTGATTATTAATCATTTTCTAAACAAGAAAGAAAGGCTTTGTTTCTTCAAGACCATAACCATCAGAACCAACGAGTTAAGTAAATGTTACCATACAAATATAAATCAGCGAATGTATCACAAGCTTGACACCTCTTCAATTGAATGCCGAATGCATGGATGCACGAACCAGCTTCACAATCATTCTTGTAATTCATCCAAAATAAGAGGGGGCAAAAATAATTGTGGTACAAACTACAAAATATAATATATGTACAGAGTCAAGCTATTCCGTTGGAAGGCTACCATTTTGTCTCAAATGGGGATGGTGATTTGCTGGGGGGAAACACACCATCCAAAATAAATAGAAAGTCAGATACATCTCAACTTTTCTCCTACAAAACTTCTGAAACAGGATGGTTATTACCATTGACCTTTTTCCTGTCCTTTATCATTCTCTTGTGTTGCATAATCTTCTAAGCAATAAAATGGGATGATGAGCAGAAGAAAATATTACCCTGGTCTCACCCAGATGCTCCAACAGCACGTTTTTCGTATTCACCATGTTCTTCTTTGGCAAACTCCTCAATCAATTCACGCTGTCTTGGGGTCAAATTTCTGTAGCAAAATATGTTTTCTGTAAAGGTATTGCCTACCACTTGAAAAACTAAGGAGCCAAAAGGATGGCTATAGTTATCATATATTATGCATTGCCCATACACACCATCCAAAAATTATGGGCAAAACAGAACTTAAAATCTCTATATAATTCTTCATCCATCCATTTCTAGTAGTGGGCAGAGCAGCAAACACATCCAAAAGTTGAGCAGAGTTAAATAAATTGACAAAGAAAAGACCAACTCACAATGGAATGCTGACATTGAAGTGCACAAACTCATCACCAAATGAATACGATCCCCGTGCTTTTATCCCTGTCAGGAAATACAACAAAATTCTTACTTCATCACAGACAAAAGCAGAGTAGCATACCGCACACATGAAGGAGTAAGGAACATCCCTGAGAACCACAACAAACTACTGAGGCTTTTCCAAATTTATCACCATTAATTCAGTATTTAACAAAAAATTACAGCAGATTCTTGGATAAGATCTAGGATAAGGAAACAAAAGCCACTTAAAAAATTTTAAACCATAAGCTTGGAGGTATGCTAACAAGATAACCTCCAGCAGGAATATAGCACCGAAAGCTATCTAAGACAGGTGTAAGGAGAGCAAGAACTGGCTTTCATCTCACCTTTATTCTTCAGAACCACCTTTTGGCCAGGTTGGGTGCCAGGGCGTACCTGAAAATATATAACAGGTTAAGGTAAGATGAGTTGGTTTATTTTTTAGAAAAATCAAATCATGCAAAATGATTTCCAACAAACCTTAAGCACAACATCTCCTGTGAGAGTTGGAACCTGGATGGTTCCCCCCAAAATTGCCTGCAAATAGCAATTGAATGAATTTTGCATTAGGCATAAATACTAAATAGTTATGATTTATAATAGGTATATATCAAAACAAGCTGCAAATTCTATATGTTTCTGCAAGAAGACCATCTGAACCGAGAGCCACACTTTATTTAAAAAATAAACATACAAGTATAACCCATATCTCAAGCTAACAAAGGAATTTGTAAATGAGAACCTTGAAATGTACTGAACCACATAGCAAACAGGAAAGGATTCCCGTTCATTAGAATCTAGTATTTTTCTAGGACCGTGAAACACAAAGGGTTTTACCTGAGTAATGCCCAAAACAGCATCAACATGAATGTTAGAGCCTTCTCTGCGGAAGACAGGGTCTTCCCGGACCTGTGGGGGGAGGAAAATAACGACTTCAATAACATGGAAAATGAAATAGCTGCAATAAGATCAGAGGAAGTTGACAAGCATCACAGGTGACTAGACAGTCTAAGCACACTAGAAGTACACAAGCAAAGAGAGCAAAACAAATGAAAGAAAGAGAAAGCAAACCACCAAAAAACTAAAATTTCAGAGAGCCAGGAGATCATTCACAGTGGAAAAGGACAACTTAAAAAAAGATATTTTTTCCTTAAAACGCTCACTTTCTATTCATCTTTCAAATGTTGTCATTACCCTGCATAAAATTCAGAAGACAAGGTGAATCTACCATCCATGTCACACTATTCTCTTTCTTGATTCCCCCATCCAGCTTGCCAAGCAATCAATGACCACTGAATAACCATTTAAAACAAAATAAAGAAACAAAACTCATCCAAGAGTTTGCCAGCAAGAAGGCAATGTGAAAACTAAAAGCTGCATAGTCTGCTCGTTATGCCATGAAAATGCAGTAAGAGGAAAAGCCATCCATACAAATAAATAAATAACAAAATCATATAAAACAACATCATGCTAAATAATGCTGTCAGGAAATGTTATTATCCTTTATCTCCACACTACATCCTAAAACATCACACTAGGAAGCAAAGAAATAGGTAACACACAAAAATAGCACCACAAAAACATTAAACAAGTTGAATTACCTTGATTGTCACATAGAGATCGCCAGGTTGATTTTTCTCTGGGTCTGCTCCACCACTTTTATGGATCTTCATAGTCTCATTGTCATCCACTCCTGCAGATGTCAAGAAACTCAAATTTAATCACCAAATCCAGCAAAAAGTTCCACATGGGAAAATGGGCAATCGAATATATAGACCATTTTCATGAGTGTTTCCAGAAATCAGAAGTTGAGCTCACTTGATAATGTCCCTATCTATATATTATCCCTAATAAATGTCTGGGTGTAAAAATAATGACTGGAAAGAAATTATCTGTTTTAAGACAGAAAGCAGTCAACTTTATCCCCCATTTATCCACTCAAGGACTTTTTACTCTATTTTCACACCAGTAGCATGTTCAACACCAGGAAACTACGTTTGGTACATGAGAAACCATGTCTGCATCCCTCTTTCTTTACATATTTTAAATCAATTAAAGAGACTTTCTTTTAGTCCAAATTCCAAATTCAATTCTAAGGAATAAGAATCATTTTGACAGCCAGAGAAAACAAATAAGCAGATCTAAAATGGTTCCGTTCAATTCACATGGAAAGTCTGTGCAAGTCTCTTTTTTTTAAAAAAGCAAGATTGATTTGTTCTAAAAACAATTCCCTCCAAAACAACTCAACCAGAGTTACACCTGTCTTCCAGAATACCAATAAGAAAGACAATGTCCAAGATCAAAGAAAGTTTGTTATGAGCAATTGCATTATCACACCGGTCTGCAGGAAAGCTAGTGTACTGTAGTAAATCTTGAAGGGTATTGAAGCTCCTAATTTAACCTTACCTAATCTAGTTTTTTTAAAAGGAAATCTGTCAATTTTATATTTTATTTCATAAATGGTGTTAGGATGATAGAGGAGTTTATTTGTCAGATTAAACAAAAGCCCTGACTCATTGCTATCATTGTTTAGGGTTCTTCTGTTCCACAAATAGTAGATACCTAAATATAATTGTTGAAACTAATCTAGCCTTCATTTTTTATTTCTGTAACTTCATGGTTCATTCGAGCACCCAAGAACTCGAGCTTGAATGGAAACTTGAAGTTCACATCTCTGGTTTATTTAGCTTCTTACTGCTTTTGGTACCATAACTAACAAATCTAGAAAAGCACTCAAGGAAACAACCACACTATCCTTTGTTTCATATGAGATGCCTAATGTGAGAAACAACAAAAATAACTATGATGTACCATTACAAGACCACATTGTGTGGAGCATGTAAGAGCGCTAACCTTGGGCAGAAAATAAGACCACAATATTGTACAAGACCGGAAATTTAACAAGATGATTCAAGATCAACAAACAAACCTGTTGGAATGTTCAACGAAATTGTCTTTGATCCTCTCACTACTGTGTGTCCATGGCAAGACCTGCAGAAGCTCTGACACCAACAGCAGTAAAGCATATGCATTAATATTAAAAAACAAAACCAAGGGACTTAGACCCATCATATCATCAAATTTTGGAAGAATTGTTTAAAAATGCATTGCCAAAGTTGATCAAAGCTGCCAGATTGCAGGAATTCAGAAGCCAAAATTAATGCAATCATGCACAACAGTTTAAAATAAAAATTCTTCACTAGTGCCCATGTATGAAGTAATACCTTATCAGGTTGTTTCATTAACAAAGAAAAGTTTTTAATGTTTCCCAGAATTTTGCTCATTAAAAATCAACATTTCCTAAAATTATTTAAAGAAGACTTGCAGACCCCAGATAAAAACAGATATTGATTCCCGTACCGAAAAAGTTTGCCCAGTTCCACCACATTGATCACATGTCTGCTGAAAACTGAAAAACCCTTTTTGCATAGATATCTGCAAATGTAGGAAATGTTACATGTTAGTTGGGGAAAACACCCAGTATTTCCTGAATAAGTAACATCATCAAACATGGTCTTCAGCAAGTAAGACTAACCATCCCTCTGCCTTTACAGCGTTTACACATTTGAGGTTTCACTCCAGGAGGAACACCTTCTCCACCTTGGAAAATGCAAAAAAAAAAAAAAAACAGGACCACGCATTCTTAAGAAATTACAAGAGAGCTGCAGTTATGAAAACATAAATCTCACAAAAAAAGGAAAAACTGAAGTCATGATGTTTGTAAATGCTATCAAGTGAAGATAAACAAACCACAAGTTTCACAAGGCACATCGGTCTGAAATGTGATAGTTTTGGTGCATCCCTGAACAGCTTCCATGAAGGAAAGTTCAACAGAAACCTATCCATGATGGTTTTAAAAAGAAACTGAAAGTCAACATTAATTCTAAGCCAAAAAAGAGAGCACCAATCAACGTGATGGAAATTCTAAGAACCTTGACATCTTGGCCAGCGACATTCTGTCTAAATACATTGCTGAATATCTGATCTCCATCAAAGCAAGTGTGGTGTCATGCACAAAAAAACATGTAAAGTTCATCAACTGTGAAAATCCATTGTTTAGAGAGGGAAAAAAATACAGAGAAGACCCAAACCACCCCCACTAAAAAAAAAGGAAGAAAAAAGGCAGTGACAAATATATCTCTCCTCATATTGCATTAAACATCCATTGTGTGGCAATTTTATAAGAAAGAATCATACATAAGGTCATTTACTGCAATGCAGTGAAACGATTTTAATTGCACTGCTGGCTTAATAGTTTTGGAGGCATAACAAGGACCCAACAAACTCCAAGAGTCTGTAACTACACAGAATGTAAATTCTCACCCTAAGAAAAGGCTGCTCTTATTTAATTTAAGATTTGGATACGAGCAGAATAAAACCACAAGATAATTGACTATCAAAGAGAAACAATTAAATATGACAGAATCAAAACAAAGGAAAAGAAGCTGGAGAGTAATTACATCTTCCATTCTGAAGTCCCCAAATGGACTCTCAAATCCTGGTCCACCAGGCTGATAGTTATCCTGGTTTTCAAATGCGTCATGGCCTAGCTATAAGTTTGCAAATATAACAAACATCAATATAGATATTAACAGAAGAGGGTCATTACATTACATATGATTAAAGAAAAAAAGAAAAAAAGAAATTGCAAGGAAGAGAATTTCAGCATATTCTATGGATAGAGTACCTTCAAAGAGGAAAAAAAGGGGGACAGATAACGAGAGAATATGGCAGATGCATGCAAAGGTTGATATTCTTTTTTCTTAAAACTTTGCAAAGTATGTGAACTTCATCCCCAGGCCAAAATGAATGATAAAATTCAAAGACGCGCATGTTGTATAGAATAAAAGGCAAGCAGAAGTTTAACATACACCACCGGGGGAGGGTATACTTTCAGGCTAACAGGGCGAAATGAATGACCTTTTCACATATTTGCGATCGAGTGCATGGAAGCTTCAATTCTTTTTCTTCTTTTTGAAAAAGTAATTACCTGTTATCTTGGCCTACCTGTTGGGGACTAGCTAACCTAAGTGACCCTAAAATTCCCTAATCTTCCAGATGATGCCCAATTGTTAAGCTAGAACAGATGCAATTTATACCTGCAAGATTGATTGTTTTTTTGGTAAGAAGTTAGCAACTCCTATTTGAAAATACAACTTTTTTGTTGGCTGGGTCAGGCACACAAGGCTTGACAAATTCTTGAGATTACAAACGGAAATTGCTTTTGCAGGTTGACAGTTGACTACTCAAGTAAAATTATCACGGCGAGGGGCACTAAGAAACAAAATCCAAGATCATTTTAACAACAATGACCTATCCATTATAAACTATAACCTTTCCATTTTTCACTGTGGTAGAGCTTCTGGATGGTGCTAATTAGTTGTCGCCCTGCCAAGTTTTTTGGATTTATTTCACCAGTTGACCTTATCCTATATACTATCCCTAGACTAGGCAAGTAAACAACTACATAAGACATCTTACTCTATTGGCTAGTTATAATTCTGAATAGGGGGGTTTCAATATTTATGCATGTAACAATTCCCAATTAAGAGCAACCATGTGATGAGCTATAAACCTCTCACTTATATTGTATGTAAATCCTCTCCTCTTATAAGCACTCATACTGCCCATGTTTTCGATCATTCATTAATACTGTATGTTACTTGGTTATGAGTTATACAGACATTCATTTTCCACTTATTTAATAATATAAACACAGTTAAAATTAAATATGAAACCTGATCATATTGTTCCCGCTTTTGGTCATCTTTCAAAACCTGCAACCAAAACAAACAAAAGTTTCTCCATTCAGTATTCTATGTAACTCGGTTAGAGGAAGGGACAAAAATTCTGGTCTGCAAAATTTACCTCATAGGCCTTTGAAACTTCTTGAAACTTCTTTTCGGCTTCAGGATCGTCTTTGTTTGTATCAGGATGGAGCTTCTTTGCCAGCTGCAGAATGGTGCTAAAGTGAAATCAGAAGACAAATTACACAAAGCTTAAAAAAAAGAAAAAGTTGCAAAGTAAAAGCTGTAATCCTATCACAGTATAAAGAAAAAACATTAACATGCCGACCTAACACCCAAATTAAAAGAAATAATGCATGAGAGTTGTATTATTTGGACTGAAATATGCACGATTAGGAAAAATAATGAAAAGAAAATCTACCCCATAAGCAGTCCTAACACCCAAATTAAAAGAAATAAAGCTTGAGAGTTGCATTATTTGGACTGAAATATGCAAGATTAGGACAAATAATGAAAAGAAAACCTACCCCATAATAAGCTTTCTTTATATCAGATGCACTAGCATTCTTGCTAGCACCAAGTACATCATAATAATCTCTCGACATATGAACTGACCAGAAAAAAAAAGATATAAAACATACATTGTTAGCCACACAAAATGCCGAGGAAATATTTTAGAATAAAACGATAGTAAGCAGCAACAGCATAAATGTTACAGCAATTGCACTTCAACAAATGAAAACTTGTACTAAATATAGTCCAGGGTAAATTTAAAAAGCAAAATATTAAAAGCAGGACATGTGAAATACCAGAGCCATGAATCGACCTCGTAGCACCAAATTTCGCATTTAAAGCTCCCAATTGCAACCAATTTGTTTGGTTAACTGCGAAATTAAAAAAAAAATCAGTACCAAAAAAAAAATCCCCCAAGAATAGCAAAGAAAATGAAAAAATAGAAAAATATATAGATTCACCAAAATGTAAAATTAATTCCCTTTTGAAGCCCAATACACAGAAACAACCAAAAAGTTTAAAAAATAAGCTGTCTAAGAAACCAGACAAAGAATCTGAAAATAACCCATAAATCAAAACACTGGAAGAGCAAGAGAAAGAAACACAAGGGCAAGTTACCATTTTTAGGAGAGTAATTGCCAATAAACCAAACAGGATTACAAACCCCAGTGGTAGTACTTAATCTTCTATAACTCCCATTCAATACACTCTTGTGTACCTGCAATTAATACAAAAAACACATTACTTAAAAATGTAAATTAAAGCAATTCATTAAAAAACTGCAAATAAATAAGCAAAATCATACGGAATTAGCAGATTCTTGGAGGAGGTTAAGGGGGAGAGAAGGGCGAGCGAGCCAACCAACAAGCTTGGCGCTATGAGACCGAACCATTTGGTGGGTTCTTTAGTAGGGTTTGAAAAGTCTTGATCTTTCTAGCAATTTGGTTCTTTTTCGGTTTAGGGATTTTAGGGATGGGGGCTTAAACCCTACAAAAGCCCTAATTTTTTAGATTGGAAGGTTCTAGGAGTTAAGAGAGGGAGGGAGGGAGGAAGTTTTTTTGTTGGGGTTTTAAAAACAGAATCTAGAAAGTAGAAAGTAGAAAGAGAGAACCGTACGGGCCTATGGCTACCAGGGCAAGGGCCAATTTTGTTGGAGGCAGCCCCTTTCTTGGGTTCTGTTTTCTGCTACAGTGGCTGTTTAGATTGTGTTTGTTTTTCTATGGCTACTTCTGCTCTCGGAACAGACCACGTTTAAAGATTAAAACTGTTTTTTATTAAAATTTATTTTTTAATATTTTTAAATTATTTTAATTAATAACAAAAATAATATATTTTAAAAAAAAAAACACTTTAAAAACCAACCTCTATTATTCTTTCAAACACCCCCCGTTAACTTATTTGACGGAAAAGAATTTATTTGACACCATAGTCTATCAATGGTTTTGAAAAAATTTAAAATTTTATTTTAAAGTTATTTTTTTTTGTTTTTATATTGTTTTGATGTGGTAATATTTAAAATGATTTTTAAAAAGAATAAATATTATTTTAATATATTTTCAAGAATAGTATATTTGATCCCTTCAGTATTTATTTTGCAGAATTTTAGTCCTTTTTTATTTTGTAAACATGTTCTCCTTTTGCCATTGACTATGATTCATAAAAGAAAAGGCGTTTCATCCTGCCATTATGCGCAACAGATGCTGCCATCTGTGGCCACATGAAATAAGTTTTCCAAGGAAAAGGGGCACTGAAGGATGGGATTTAACGTTGTTACTGATTAAAGGATGATATTTGAACAAATAAAAGTAAAGAAACTAAATTATAAAAAAATTGAGAATATAGAGACCAAATGCGAATTAAACCTTGTAGTGAAATGCATTCCTTGGTTCAGAATTGCCCTTCCAATTTTCTCCTCTTCTTTTTTCTAAATTATAATTTCTTTTTGACAGTTTCTTTTCCTTGTATTATATTTGGAAAATTAGTTTCAGAGCCATTATTTTTCACTTATTAGTACTTCTCCTTTTCCTGAAAAAAAAAAAGAAATTGGCTAAGCTCAAGTCATTCTGCCCCTTTAGTCCTTTAGTATTGTAGTTCAAAATACTTTTTTAAAGTGTTTTTTTAATTATACATTAAAATAATTTTTTTTATTTTTGACATTAACGCATAAAAATTATAAAAAAACATTAATTTAATGTTTTTTTCAAATAAATTTACTTTTAAAAAGTATTTAAAAATAAAAGTTATTATAATTTCAAATGAAATAGTAATGACTTTTTACCCAAAGGTCAATAATAAATGATACATTATTACAAACCAAATTATTTAAACTAAGAAACAATTAATTGGAATTAAGTCCTGATGAGCAAGAGAGCAGTGATTAGAGATTCAAAGTACAATAACAGAGACTTCTAGAGAGTAACATCAACAATATTGGGTGAATCAATCTCATAGCCCCTCGAGTTTTGAAACTTAGTTCAATAAGCCCTTGTACTTAAAATTTGGACATGTCAAACCTCGTATTTACAATTTATGCTCACAAGTTGGTTCTTTTTGTCCGGTTTCACGATATACCTACAAACACACACAACAGAAACAATAAATTTAAATTTTCAGGAGTTTCAAGGATTCTGTTAGATAAATATAGAGGTTTTTAAGATTTATATAAAGATTACTTGAAGATCAAATATTTTTTTTTATTTGAATATTTACTTTGAAGTTGAATTGTCGCAAACTACTAGTCATCCAAGTGTCCAGCTTTAAACAATAATCCACACGAACCACTACTGAAAAATCTTCTAAACCCTTTCATGAGAGAGAGATTGTTATACTTTAGAGTATTAGCTCTTTTCTTTTGTATTTTAAATGTGTATATATTGTACTTTTCTCATCTTTTTTTCTCATAAGAAATAAGAGGCATAATATTCTATTTATAAAAAAATCTAAAAAATCCTATAAATAACAAAATATCAATTTGCCCCTTAAATAATATCATATATATTATTTTAGGATATGTTTGGAAATTTATTCAATTAAGTCCTTACTTGATTTTTTTGGGTCTAAAATTGTAATCCCTTATATTAATTATATTCTAATCTTCAATTTCTAAAATTTATTTACAATTAAGTCACACTTGATTTATTATGCCATTTTAATTTTTGACAAATGGTTCTTATATGTGTGACTTACTGGGTTCTCTAATAAGTAACCCAAATATAAATCATAATCCTAAATTAATTAATAATTTAATGTATTATCAATTCAATAATTGATTGATTTATATTTAAAGATCAAGTACAATGTCTAGTAAGTTGTCATGATCCCCTAAATATTAGAAAAGTTATAAGTGATTTGACTTAATCTTTTATGTCTAGTTTCTCAGTGTAATTATTATCCTTTCATCATGAATGTTCTAATTTAAATATTATATCATGGAGTATGTATACTTTGTTAAATTGTTTTAGTTCTCAACATTATAATCATTAATTTTTTGAATAAGATTTTGAAATTTTTTTCGAAATTCATTCCACTTTGACTAAAAATTTCACAATTAATATTATTTATGAGCAAATATAATATATTTTTTAATTCACCTAGGATGATAAATCCTATCTTGATTACTTAAATATCTTCAAATAGTTTATGTTATACCCAATATATGCCCATTTGTTACCTTTGATTAAAACAATGTGTGGTCAATATCAAAACATAACACTCTCTATATAAAATAACTTAGTGATCTCAAGTTTAAGGATCACTTACTGAATTATTACAAGAGTTTTTCCATAAACATAAGTGATCTCTTCATATATACAATTTTTTTGCGGGTTAGTTTAGTTTACATATAATATAACAAGTATCTGTATATTAGTTTAAGATATATCTTATACCCTAGTTTATAAGAGGAGCTACTTCCTTTCATAAAAGAATGAACATATTATACATCGATTTTAAAAACTCTAATTAATGTTCAATTTTAATAAAACATTGACAAAAAATATTTAGGAACAATACTTTAATGAAATAGAAATCTCATAATTATAATAATTTTATAATTTTCTTTATAAAATATTTTTGTTTCATGAATTTTGTTTTTAATTTAAATTTATTAATTAAACATTAAATTTATAAATTAAATATAAATAAAATATTTTATATGAATAAAATCAATATTATAGATGAATATGCACATCAATACGTGATAAACATCTAATGAACATGAGTCTTATAGATGGACCCGCGGCCACTAATTGAAAGGCTGAGGGTTGCCATGCTCTAAATCAAAGTATTACCCCTGGATTACTGTACTCTATCAAGATCATACCAATGTGTCCATTAGTTGGGAATAATTTAGAAGTCAATATAGCAAGCAAGTAAACAGTTCAGTGAAGAGCTGAAATTACTTCAAGCCTGTTTAGAAATGTGAGTTAACCTGTATTTCAAAAAAATTTAATATTTTTTTATTAAAAATTAATTTTTTTATATTTTAAATTATTTTAATATGTTAATTTTAAAAATAATTTTTAAAAAATAAAAAATATATTATTTTAATACATTTCAACACAAAAAATATTTTAAAAAATAACTCTAAATATACTTTTAAATAAATCCAAATCCTTCTCTCTCCTTCCTCAACGAAGAGGTGTGAACTTCCAAAAGCACTATGATTACACTAACAAGAAGAGCTTGTTTTTATGGTCCAGGAAAATGGAGCACAAAATCACCTCATTTCAAGCTGAGGACCCCCCGCCCCCCGTATGCATGATGACAAGCAATTCTTAAAAGAGATATGTCCACGCTTTTTCTTCATCTGCTCTTAACATAAAGCGCAATTATCCAGTAATTCAGGGTAGCAATCATAGTGATCTTTGATCGAAGAGAACTTACGCAGAGCTAGGCCCTCCAATCTCTATTATATCTTAATGTCGAAAGCCAGAATTTTGAAAAGTGTTGGTAATTAAAACAATTAATGTCCTGTAACTTGACAATCCATCAGAGAAAGCATGGATTCTCCCTAACACAACCATTCTTTCTGAGGTTCCCTTTTCTTTTCTCCAGGCAAAACAGATAGGATGTTGTCATGTACTTGGGACGCAAAACAGTAGGAAACTCGAATCAAATCCAGCAAAAGGGTATTGCAGACTTCCTCCTCCTAGACACATACCCTCTTCTCTTTTCTCTTTTTATACCTCCATTTTTTATTTTCTGTTTCTTAGAGGGGATGGTATGTTTTGCAGGAGATACCATACCTTTCTTTTTGACCACGGCAGAGAATCGCCCCTATGAAAGAAAGTGGTTCCACTCCCCATATTAAGGGCTTTAAAATGGAATTGAGTTGGATAGCAGATGCAATTTCAACATAGGACTAACTAAACAAAGGGATAACAACAATAATAAATAAGTTTTAAAGCAAGAAAAAGAATACAGCATAGGAAAGGGCATCTTTCACCAGGGTCACGCTCACCTGAGCTTTAGGTTTTACTTTTTCCTTCTTTCAGCTCTAACAATGACCTTTAACTCATTTTATTTTTCTCTTTAGTTTTCTTCACATGGGTGTTGCTGACCACTGAAGAAAGGCATGTTCATAATTACACAGGGTTAAGCAAACTACTCTTTAATCAATGACCAACATATGATGAACCTTTTACGTTACAAATTTTGAGCATCGACAATCAGCACGCAGGGCCTTATGCAATGTCTTAAGCTGGAAGCGTGAGAAGTGTTTCTAAGGAAATCGGCACTGGTTAATAAGGATTATTCCAGGATTTAAAAATATTAGTTTTTGTAGGCGAATGAAAATCAGATCAGTGTGGTAACAGAAGTTAATTTCTTCACCTATGAACAGATCTTAGGATCCACATTTGCCAAATGTTACGATGAGCTTCATGATAAAACCATACATCATATATCTACATTGAGAGAGAGGTGCAGGGCTGATCCGTTTCTTGTCAAAGATGTCGAACTTTCAAGTGTAGAAAGAAAAAGAAAACGAGAGAAGATTAAGACTGTTAAAATGCAATAGTTGATCCTATTAAGATCCAATGTTATTCTTTGTTAGCTTACTAAAAGCACCAATAAATTTTTTGAAGGGAAGGAAATATGCGCAAGAAGCATCTGGAAACCAGTAATAAAATAACCAATTTCCATTTAACTTTATCTTCAAGTTCTTCATAGCAATCTGGGCGACAGTATATAATATTTGTGGAGAAATAAGCATATGATTATTACATCCACAGACTAAATAAAGCTTATTCTTTCCCTCCATTTTGCTCTTCTTGGCCAACCTAGTCTGTCTACAAAACTCAAAGGCAGCTTCTACATCAAAGCATTCCTTTCTTCACAATTCAAAGCTACTACTGTGAGTGAGAAATAACCAACCAACTATTCCTTCCATTTATATTGTAACTTGGTGACTAGAACGTCTTCGCTTCCACTTTGAGTTTCAGATTTCTTGTATAGAGTCACTTCCCTGTAGCTTCCGACACCAGCGAAGTAACCCAGAAAAAGAGCATGAAGCTAGTGGTAGAAGTAGTAGATGCTCATGACCTTATGCCCAAAGACGGAAAAGGTTCAGCTAGCCCATTTGTAGAAGTTGATTTCCAAAACCAACTAAGCAAAACCAAAACCATCCCGAAGAACCTCAACCCTGTTTGGAACCAAAAACTTCTCTTTGATCTAGATGAAACCAAAAACCGCCATCACCAATCCATTGAGGTTTCCGTTTACAACGAGAGGAGACCAATTCCTGGCCGAAACTTCCTTGGTAGAACTAGAATTCCATGTTCTAATGTTGTCAAGAAAGGTGACGAAGTTTATCAAACTTTCCAATTAGAAAAGAAGTGGTTTTTCTCAACTGTCAAAGGTGAAATTGGCCTTAAAATCTATACCTCACCAGAATCGAAAGCTCCTCCTCTTCCCTCTCCATCACAACCTCCACCATCTAATACACCACAACCACCAGAAACCTCTGCTTCTAGTTCTTCTCTCCCCACTATTACTCATATTGCAGAAAATACCGGCCGTGATTGCAGAACACTTGCTGCTCCTCCTAGAGCAGAGATTCGTCATACTTCTGAAGCTATTACAGAACAGCCTGGGAAAAAGATTTCTGCAATTTCTGAAGCTAGTGGCGGTTTTCCTGCAAAAGAGCCAAAGAACAGTAATAAAGAACCTGCCAAAATAAGAGCTGATACCACTCAACACGTACACAAACACCAAGTCCTGCAGAAAACCAGCCAATCGGTGGAGAAACTACCAAACGGTGCCCCTTACACAATGCATGCTGCTAATCCATCAGCTCATTCAAGTGATCTAGATGACTTCAACTTGAAGGACACCGACCCCCAGTTAGGGGAACGGTGGCCAAGTGGTGGAGCATATGGGGGAAGAGGATGGATCAATGGCGAGAGATATGCAAGCACATATGACCTTGTTGAGCAGGTATCCTACCTGTATGTTCGAATTGTTAAAGCCAAAGATCTTCCTTCGAGCTCCATCACTGCAAGCTGCGATCCTTATGTGGAGGTAAAGCTTGGGAACTACAAGGGTAGGACAAGGCATTTCGAGAAGAAAATGAACCCAGAATGGAACCAGGTCTTTGCTTTCTCAAAAGACCGAATACAGTCATCGGTGCTGGAAGTTTTTGTCAAAGACAAAGAAATGGTGGGGAGAGACGATTATCTTGGAAGGGTAGTTTTCGATTTGAATGAAGTTCCAACTAGAGTTCCACCAGACAGTCCACTGGCTCCTCAATGGTATAGACTGGAGGACCGACGAGGAGAAGGGAAGGTGAGAGGAGAGATTATGCTTGCGGTTTGGATGGGAACGCAGGCAGATGAAGCCTTTCCAGATGCATGGCACTCTGATGCTGCCTCAGTATATGGAGAGGGTGTACTCAACATCCGCTCAAAAGTCTATGTATCACCAAAATTGTGGTACCTAAGAGTGAATGTGATTGAAGCTCAAGACGTGGTGCCAAGTGACAGAAGCCGCCTCCCAGAAGTATTTGTAAAAGTTCAAGTTGGAAATCAAATTCTCAGGACAAAGATTCACCCCACTAGAACAGCTAACCCACTCTGGAATGAAGATTTGGTGTTTGTAGTGGCTGAGCCTTTTGAGGAGCAGCTCTTTCTAACTGTTGAGGATCGATTGACTCCTCTGAAAGATGATGTCTTGGGGAAAATAAGCGTGCCCCTCAACATTTTTGAGAAGCGACTAGATCACCGGCCTGTTCATTCTCGCTGGTTCAATTTAGAAAAATATGGTTTTGGTGTTTTGGAAGCTGACAGGAGGAAAGAGCTTAAATTCTCAAGCCGGATTCATCTAAGAGTTTGTCTTGAAGGAGGATACCATGTAATGGATGAATCGACAATGTACATCAGCGATCAAAGACCAACAGCAAGGCAGCTCTGGAAGCAGCCGGTTGGGATATTAGAAGTGGGAATCTTGGGTGCACAAGGTCTTCTTCCAATGAAGATGAAAGATGGCCGAGGGAGTACAGATGCCTATTGTGTGGCTAAATACGGCCAGAAATGGGTTCGCACAAGAACAATCGTTGACACTTTCAATCCAAAATGGAATGAGCAATACACTTGGGAAGTTTACGATCCCTGCACAGTGATAACATTGGGAGTTTTCGACAACTGCCATTTAGGAGGAGGCGAGAAACCACCTGCTGCAAATGTAGCACGAGATTCAAGAATTGGAAAGGTAAGAATTAGACTGTCAACGCTAGAAGGTTATCGGACTTACACTCATTCTTATCCACTTCTTGTTCTGCACCCACTCGGTGTGAAGAAAATGGGGGAGCTCCAACTGGCAGTTAGATTCACCACCCTCTCTCTAGCTAACATGATATATGTCTATGGGCATCCTTTGCTGCCTAAAATGCACTACTTGCATCCATTCACAGTCAATCAGGTAGACAATTTGAGATACCAAGCCATGAATATCGTAGCTGTGAGGCTCGGCCGAGCCGAACCACCTCTGAGAAAAGAGGTGGTGGAGTACATGTTAGATGTGGATTCTCACACGTGGAGTATGAGAAGAAGCAAAGCCAACTTCTTCAGAATCATGTCACTTGTTTCTGGTTTGTTTTCTATGAGCCATTGGTTTGGGGACATTTGCCAATGGAGGAACCCAATTACATCAGTGTTGGTTCATATCCTCTTTCTTATATTGATTTGGTATCCAGAATTGATCCTCCCAACTCTCTTTCTCTACATGTTCCTCATTGGAATATGGAACTACAGGTTCCGACCAAGGCATCCACCTCACATGGACACTAAACTTTCATGGGCAGAAGCAGTGCAACCAGATGAACTTGATGAGGAATTTGACACATTCCCAACTTCTAAGTCCCATGATATAGTTCGAATGAGGTATGACAGGCTTAGAGGAGTTGCAGGAAGGATCCAAACTGTAGTGGGCGACATAGCAACACAGGGGGAGAGATTTCAGTCTCTACTCAGTTGGAGAGATCCAAGAGCAACCAGTCTTTTCATTGTGTTCTGTCTTTGTGCAGCTGTGGTGCTCTATGTGACTCCTTTCAGGGTGGTGGCTCTAGTTGCTGGTTTGTATTATTTGCGGCATCCTAGGTTTAGAAGCAAGCTACCTTCTGTGCCCAGCAATTTCTTCAAGAGATTGCCAGCTCGAACGGACAGCTTGCTGTAATACTGCAAGACTGCAAGTAGAGCTTGAGGTCTAATTTAATATATTCCTTATTTTCCGTTACCCTAATCGCTTCTTGTTCGAGTTATACAATTCAAATTTTTGAGATTTTAATGAAATTTTATATTTGTAATTATTTTAAGTATTAAAAATTAAATTTTAAACGGAATTTAATCTTAAAAATCTCAAAATTACGATTCTAAATATAATAAATTTAATATTAAAACTGATTTTTTTAAAATATCCATGAAAGATAGGATACCAAGTACCAACTGCATCTTTATGATTGATTTATATACCCTCAAACAGAAATTCGGATCTCCTGTTCCTACTTCCACTCGCCATGCTATCATTGCGAGAAAGCTAGTGGAATTGATTGGCTTCCCTTTCCAATTTGCACTGTGATTTTGAGCGAGAAGCTATAGAAGAGATGTTATCCACTTTCCTTGGACAAGTCATTGATAAAAGCGCAGCCGTGCCAGGTACCCAACTATTTCATTCAGCTTGAGCTGAGCCGAGCCGAGCCAAAGCAAAAAATGTTAACAACCCGAGGGAAAAGAGATGTTTTAGATTCACTAAAATAACAGCAAAAGCTACACAACTGACAATTCTAATGAACAAATAACATGAAAAATCTTGCACCAAGAAATGAAAAATGGGAAACAAAAATCAATTGCTGCCTTATACGAGGTTCATGTAGCTGTCTATTGCCAAAAACACTAGAAGAGTGCATCTGCTAAGATAAAGTTCAAACAAAATACAATTAAAAAGTAGCTCAAGAGAAACGATCCTAAATTTTTCTTTTAAAACACAAGCTCATGAGGCTTCATTCCATCCTTGAGAGAAAACCTTGCGCCCAAGTATGCTTTCAATTCTGGAACACTCTCAATTGATTTAATGACTTGCGCATCCACTGACTTCTGGTCATCCTTCTTTTCTTGTGGGAGTGCATTCTCACCCTGTAACATGGGATGAGATGATAATAAATTTCTGAATGGACAAGATGAGAAAATACAATAGAACATAACCAAATCTAACTAATGACCACTTGCAAAACCCACCTCTTTCTCTGCCTCAAAGAAGTTGCCCTCTCCTTTCTTCTTCTTCTTCTCAGCCTTCTTGGCAAAATATTTGTCATCGAACTTCTCCACATTAACCCCAGAGATGTCAACCTTGGTGGAAGTTGCAATCAAATAAGATTGGTTGACTCTCCTAAGAGGAACACCGTTGATCTTAAATGGTCCTGCAGCAATTAGGAAACAAATACCATAATTTTAAGCAGGAAAACCACAGAAAAAATCGTCCACGTTACAACAGCAATACTAAGTCCAAGACCTTACAAAACAAATTATATCGCAAAATTTTACAAACCCAAAACCATCCAAGCTAAGTCATATCACTAAATTTCCATTTCAAAACAGCATAGAACATCAACCGGGTAAATAACCAAGCACTGATGCGAGCATAATCACAGATCCAAATTTCAGGTAACTAGCTTTAAGATGATGAATAAAATAATTTCTTTCACCCAACAAAAACAGTAATGCACAAGCCCACTAAAGCACCGGCACGACAGTCAGTATAAATTAAGCAGGTAGATGTCATTGTCATACAAGAAAAAACATAAAAATGATGAAAGGGAATAAAAAATCAAGCTAACCAGTGACAAGAAGCAGCCCAGAAGTCAGTTGCTTGAGAAACACAACTCTCTTGCCCTTGAACCTTCCAGCAAGAATGATCAACACAGTCCCAGGAGTAATACTATCCCTACAACACCATATAAAAAGCAAATAAGATAACAGATTACAACATTAACATTGCAAAGAATTTAGCAGCCAAAACTATCTGTAAATCAACAGCCTTTCTCACACGATAAATCTCTTGTAATTCAAAATGAAATATTCAATAGAAAACACAACCAAAACCCCATTCTAATACAGAAGCATACTCAAAAAGAAAAATTACAAAATCGATTAAAAGATTTAAGAACTCAAAAGAATGAATTCATAAAGAAAGCGACATGGATAAAAGTGGATACCTGAGCTTGGTGGGCTTCGGCTTGCGCTTGTTAGGCAATGGCTTCTTGACATCATCAGCTGGGTAAAACTTAGGTGGTTTCTCGGCAGAGGTAGGTGCTTTAGCTTTAGGGGCATGTTTAGGAAAAACACCGCCGTTTTTGGCCTTGATAGCCCACAAACCTCTCTTGTGGTACATCTGCGACCTCGAGTACTTGCCGATTCCTCGGACTAGATCTGGGTTTCTGGTTACCTGTGGTGTCTTCCTGGGAGCCATTGATTCCGATTGAGGTCTCTCTCTGTGAAAAATGGCCACAAACCCTGGTGGAGAGGATTTAGAGCGATTATATATGCGACGTTTTATATAGGAAGAGAAATGGGAGTGTCAGTGAGAAAAAAAAACCCTAGAAACCCTAATTCCGATAATTGGGTTTCGGGCTTGGGTTCGGGTTGTGTGTGGTTTGTTTCTACCCTTGAGTGGGCCTGTGTTGTTACTGATGTTTGGTCTTGGAATTATTTGGATAAAATATATTTTTTAATTATAGAAAACATTATATGGTTCATCAAATAGGTTATAATTTTTTTGTTTGATCTTATATATATAATTATGTTTCAAATATTAATTTTATAAAAGCTATAATAATATGTTTTTTATTTATAAAAACTTTTTTTATATATTTATTTTACATGAAAAAATCTATCTCACAGCAGCTTTAATAAAATATATATTTTTAAAACCGTAATTAAAATTATTTTTATTAAATGTATTTTAAAAAAAAATTATAATTTTAAATTTTATAATTATTCTGTCCAGTGAATTTTTTTTTATTATAAAATTTCCTTTAAAAAAGTTTAATCATGAATCTAGAATTGTTTTATTAGTTTTTTATTTATTTGATAGTAAGGGTTATTTTTAGATTAGTTTGTGAATCAATTAATATTAAATTTTATTTTTAAATAATTTTAAATACATATTTTAACATAAATTTGATAGATACTAATTTCATTATTTAAATTTTAAAAGTTAGAAAAACAAATATATCTTTCTAATATTAAATAGTGTTATTATATTTATAAATTGATAATATTTAGTTATTGTTTTGTGATATAAAAAACATAGATGGTAATGATAGATGAGACATGTTTTCCGGTATTTTTTATTTTAAAAATACATAAATTCATTCAATAAATTATCATATGAATATATCTATTTTATATCTCTAATTTTATCTTCATCTAAATAAACATAACTTCATCTAAATAAACATAAATCTCCATTGTTTCATCTTTCATGTCTTAAAACAATAAACAAATGCTATTATTATATATCAGGCTCATTTTACTTATTCACTAATGGATTTATTATTCCTGCAATAAAAAATAAAAATAAATATCATTTTCATAACCATAGTGTAACATCTTCCATTATGGGATAAAACGACAATCTCATGTTAATCGAAAAACAGAGTAATTAATTTTTTGTGTATATATATATTCATGGTCTTCGTATTAAAATCTACCGAAATTTCGACGGAGTCCCACCTATACCAGAAGGTCCCAGGTTATTGACATGGAATCTGTTTACACTTCTAATAGCTCGCATCTCATAACTTAATTCCCGACCCAATTATCCTGGGTTTGAATTTCACACTTATACTTACACCTATCAACCATAATATTTATGATATGTATTATATAACAAAATATCATTATGGATGGATAAAACTAAATAAATATAAATACATAGACATGAAATATGGTTATATGAACTACATGGTTAAATTCATTCAATCAAGTTTAAACATTAATTATACAAATTAAGCTATACAAATATTTTTATGTTTACAAAATACAAGGGTATACTCCTTAGAACCTAGATTACAAGAAGGGAACATAAGTTAAGATCTACTCCTGTCGTGCATGCAATGATCCTGAAACAAAATATATATTATTGAAAGGTGAATATTACAATAAATATAACAACACGAATATCTAACAATTTCAACAGGGTAAAATGCATTCATAGTTTATTCGTTTCTCCCTTCTAGCTTCAATTAGAATCTCTTCCTTATTCAACTATTAATAACTGTTCCCTCTGCCACTTTCAACATTCATTCCAGACTTTATGAGATCAACCATGATTATTCTTGCTTATCACATTACTGATACCAATTTCACTAGTATCCTCATCATCATCCCATAGGAGTCGATGCAAGGTGATTCCCTTACCCGGGATCCTAACATACACTAAATGTATGCTAACCAATACATGGCGATCCCCTTACCTAGGATCCTAACATACACTAAATGTATGCTTGTCCAATCGTGGCGATCCCCTTACCCGGGATCCTAACATACACTAAATGTTAGTGATAATTTCTTTTGTCAGTGATAATTTCATCATTTGACAATTCACACAACAAGTTTTCACTTTGAATACACATATATTCAGTAATTCATATTTCACATTGGTAATATAAATAAATCATGGAATTAACTAGGAAGTATAGGTGCGATTCACCTACCTGCAATAAAACCTTTACTCGTGCTCCCCTGTTACTGCTGCACCACGCCTGTGGTCTCTCCTGCAATTCACAGATTTATCTCATAAATTTTCCTCACCCAAGGATATGTTTTATTATAACCATATCAACAACCAATAAGTCTTTCTTTCTGTCATTTCTTAATATTTTATGTTTTTCTCATTTCATCCATTAATATTGTTATTCTTTATCCAAGCACAGTTATCATTCCTTATATATATTAACCGTTTCTGTTTAAATCCCGAACTGTCACTGTCTAAACATTGAACTGTTACTGTCTTATTTTTTTAAACTGTTACTGTCTCATTTCTGAACTGTTACTGTCTAGATATTGAACTGTTACTGTCTCATTTTTGAACTGTTACTGTCTAGATATTAAACTGTTATTCTCTAACCTCTCCTCAAATTTTTAACTATATCTAGAGTTATAGAACTTCGATTAAAGCGAGATTAGTCTTGTTGGAAAGCTAAGACATGAAGCTACAAGTTCTCTGAAGGAAGAAGAACCCAGTTCTACCTCTAAGACAATCAAAATTTCTCATTAACAAACCAGACCTACTACCCTATAGGGTATGTCATGACCCAGTCTCAGTTGGTGACCCATAGCTGGAGTTCTATAACTTCAAATTGAGCAAGACCAATTTCATTAGTTAGCCAACATCCAAACCTATAATTTTTATGAGGAATCTGATCCTAATTCCCTCATCCTCCCACCTGAAATCCTCTAAAAGTCAAGAAATAAAACTGTCCAGATTCGTCAATCTTTCCATTTACATACAACACATGAAGTTCTTTAATTTAGCAACTCATACTTTTTTTCTCAATTTAAGTCTAAGAACTCAAATATATAAATTAACATCCAGACATCAATTCATAATCGACTTGAAATGACTCATAAGAGCAGGTTTAGAATACCTTACCCAGTATGAATCAAGGTTTCGATCCCTCCCTTTCTTTCTAATGACAGCTGACCCTCCCCTCTTCTTTTCTTGTTCAATTTCTCTTGTTAATCCCTTTCCCACCAGTGTTTATTTTACCTATAACCCTTAATCTTGGTTTTTGAAATTTTGGTGTTTCTCTCTTGATTTGTAAAAATGAATATAAAAACTCCCTCTTTTCTTTCTTTACGTTATCTGCAGATCTGTTTTTGGTGAGAAGAGGAGTACTTATGCTCTATAATTATTTTTATTTGCATTTAAGCCCTATTTTCTTTAAGTGTATTCGTTTTGCCCCCATTTCTTTTTAGTTTAGTTTATTTCCTTTAATTTAATCCAACCTTTTTATTTTTTTTTCTCGGGATTTACACATAGCCACTAAATAACATAAGTTGCAATATCATCATATCATATTATAGTCTTCATTTAATTTTAAAAAGCCAAGTATTAAATTGATGTGAATTTTTTTCAAATTAAAAAGAAATCTAGGAGAAAATAACTTTGAAATTAACAAATAAAAAAAATCTAATATGTACCAAATTAAAATCCAATCTTTGAAGGGCAAGTTGGTAAACTGACACCCAACTAATAAGATATATTATCCATCAGTTCTACTCTCTACTACAAAACCCTCACATTCCCTCTTATTCACAAAGAAAAATATCTAATAAAAAATGGCAACAATATCTTATTTTACTACATTATTACCCACACCTAAAAGCTAACTCTTTCAACAAACTAGTCAAAACCCACTTTTCAAATCCTCAAACTAGCAACTAATTTTAACCATTTCCTTAAACTCACACATTTACCTAATATTCTAAACCCTAAAGCCCCTAAAAAACTCATTACAATTGCGAAAGAAACAAAACTAGTTTTTGTAGCAGACCCTTCCTCGAAAGCTACTAAGAGGCTGTATGTCGAAAATATTCCAATGACTATAAGTAATAAAGAGCTTATAAAGATTGTTGAAGAGCATGGTGCTATTGAGAAAAAAAATAAGGTAATTTATGAACTAATAAGTTTGTATTTCTGATAAATTATTTTTTATGCTTTAAGAAAGCTTAAACCTAATATAGGGCTTTAACCTATTCTAACATAGGTTTGGTAGTTATGTACTTAGATCTGACAAGTTTTCAGACCCAATACATTTGAGTTCACCTTTGAGCCAAACCCAAGACATCGTGGGTTAGGCAAGTTGTCGGAAATAATATACTTGAATTCACCCTTGAGCCAAGCCTAAGGTCCTGTGGGTTTAGCATGCTGTCAAACCTAATATACTTAGGTTCAACTTTGGAGTGAACCCAAGGTACTATGAATTAGGTGTGCTACTAGATCTAATAAATTTGGGTACACTCTTGAAATGAACTCGGGGTAACATGAGCCTGATAAATTGTCAAACCTAATATATTTAGGTTTATCCTTTAGGTGAATCTAGTATGTTGACAGATTCAATATACTTGGGTTCAACCTTGAAGTAAACCCAAGGCATTATGGGTCTGAAAAAGTGTCAGACCCAATGCATTTGGGTTCAGTCGTGAGCTAAACCCAAGATATTGTGGGTCTGAGGGATTATCAGACCCATCTCATCTGAGTTTGGCTATATGTTAGGTCCAATAGATCTCAGAGATCCATGCTATGAGCTTTTTGTTTTTAGGACATGACTTATTAGTATCATAAATACTTATCATCCTATATCAGTAGATGTATAAAAGGTCTCTCTAGGGGCCTACTATATTTCCACGTTATTAATGCTTATTAATGATCTACAAGGGATATTTATCTTTTATTAATTATGTGTAAAGAATATTTATCATTCATTAATGTTGTCAAGCAGAAATGACTCTTTAGTCCCTCTTAACTTCATCAAAATGACAAGATTCAAGGAGTATAAATACATATTGAACCATCTAGGTAAAAAGCTAATAACTTTTCCTATTTTAAAAGCTTATATATCTTATAGTATCAATAACACTAAAACTAAGAACAAACACTCTTGTTCTTGAAATTTAAATCTCTTTCTTTCATTTATTATCTTTTCCATTTAAAGTTATTGACTTTATCATCATAAGGCCTTTAAGTCCCCACGATATGGACTGTTTTTGCAGGTTCTAAGACTTTCACTGTTAAATTTATACTTCCCGGGATAAAAAGAATGAAATTAATGACACAAATATTTTATTAACCATTATCCAAACACCAAATATCATGTTCCTTAAACATATTAGATTCTGAGATATCAACATGAACTAATAATGTTTTGATTGTCGTTGTTATGCTTTAAAGCATGAATGTTGGATGGATAAGGAGCTATATGGAGCCACATTAGCATGAAACACATGTTGATTTTATTCCTTTATGGAAGTTTATAATGATTATCGCATAAATCGGACAATTCTTAAATTTTTTTTGTTGTTGTTTAGGATTGAAACTTGATGTGGTTTTGTTTTTTCTTTGGGAAAACTTTGAAAGTATTTCAGCTGAGCATTAAAAAAGAATGTTTGATATTTTTTTCTAGAATTAATGTAATTAACTTTGGTTTATATTATTGTCATAGCATGTTGTTTGATTATTTTGCCTTATTTTTTTTTATTAAGGTTATTGATTCAATCAAACTGTGATTTCTTTATATTAGCCATTAGGTTGTTTGAACTTGATTTATATGTCAAGAAATAAAAACAAATGCGATATTTTTCAGCAAACATCCTTTTATAAATGCTTTCTTCCAGGGCAAAAATATTTGTTGAGATTAATCCCAACTAACTGGAAGAGTATCAAAGTAATGTTTAATCATTAATTTGTGTACAAAATCATAAAATGGGCATGAGAGCAACTTTTGAACAAGCAGTTATCTTTTTCTTTTTAGTTCCCCCCTACCAAGTCATCGAGCCTTATCTCAGAATACATTCCACGAAGGATGGATCTATCATCCACCAAATCTTGTGACATAACCATTGATATTGAATTCTTCTATAACCAATTTTGGATAAGTTTCGACCTTGATTTTTATATTACCAATCAGTCACTCCTTTAATCATTTTTTCAATGTTTCTACATCAAGCAATCATCATTCCCTTACTACTTTCTTTTGTCAAGCAACTTGTTATTGCCTTATCATGTAAATCCATTATATTCCTCTACTTGTTAATATTATTGTCAAAAGGATAAATATGACATGTTATCACCTTGTGAAGACGTGTCAATTTTTCCTTTTTATATACCACTGGACGTTTTATTAGTTGTATCCATGAATTAGAAATAGCTAAATGGTAATACTAGAACTATAATGGTAAAGTTAAAATAAGCAATCTAAATTTAACTTGTTGGAATGAAAGTGGGAAGAGAGGATGCAATTATGTGTGTATGGGCACATGTCTGCACCTTTGCGCTTGTATATGAGTATAACTTCATTACAGGTTAATGCATGCCAACATCTAGTATTTCATTATAGCTCAGTTGAAACTTTGGGCATCTCTTCTATTATTTGCAATCCTTTTTTTAAGCTTCAAGCATAATTCTGGTACTCCCAATAAGAGTAAAATGTGTTGGGATGCCTATTCTCTAGATAACTTATCTTATTGTGTTTCTTAATATGTTATGTGTGATAAGTACTCAGGTAAGAATCGCCGACTCGTATTTGTCATGATGAAAACTATTGAGGATGCAAATGTTGTGATTAAAAAACTAAATGACATTATAAACGTTACTTCTTCTTTGTCTTGTTATAAGTGCAATGAGATATTTTATCATTATCGTTGTCATTTATTTCTATAAATGACTTCATAATTATTGAATGACTTTTTATGTTTGTTTTTCATTGCAGGAAATTAGAGGCTTTGAGATTAAAATAAACGTCATAAAAAGCCTTTGCAAACATTGGATTTGTCTTCTCTCTAAGTAGATGAATCTTAATTTGTTGACGGCCCGTATAAGGTTTATATAGGAAATTTTGCTAAGATAGTAGCAGTATATACACTTAAAAAAAATTTCTCTAAAAAGGGAAAGATTCTTAATGCAAAGGTTTCATCGTACCTCAAAATCCAGTGAGTTTAGGTTTGTAACATTTTCTTTAAAGGACAATGTAGACGTTGTCATCTTATCTTTTAACAATTTTGTAAGTTACTTGCAATCTTACTTTATTTAATTAAGTGATTTAAGTTTATGAAACACAGAAACTTCTTGTGTTTGCGCTTTGTTTATCCTATGCATACACTCCTGTCATGCATTATTATTTATATATATTTATTTATTGTAAAGGCATCATCAACTTTTTACTTTTAGATCACTAGCCAATCATCAAGATCTTTTAGCTCAATTAGACCATTATTAAATTGTTTAATGAATCTAATATGATATGTTACCAACCTGATATGATTTTATTCTTATATATTCTTACTTTTATGAGTTGTTAATTATATATTCTTAGGCTTTATCTTATAAGAAATATCATTGACAACTATAAAAATTCTTTTGTGACACATGTAATTTGAGTGTGTGTGTGTGTGTGTGTGTGAGAGAGAGAGAGAGAGAGAGAGAGAGAGAGAGAGAAACTATAACATAAAAAGTATGAATAAAATGAAAATCTTTTTATGTTATTTCTTTTCTTCTTCATAGTATTAGAGCAAGTTCATATTTATCTGTCTCAAATATTCTTTGTTTGGATGGCTTCCTCTAGTTTGGATGATATAGAAAGTTCTATTGTCTCTTCATCGTTAAATCTTTCCTATTTCAATTCAAATCAATGTCTATGTTTTGTTCAATTGAATGATTTTGATTATCTTCTTTAGTTAAGGGTTGTGTCATCAGCGCTTGACGGAAGGTCAATAATTGAATTTATTAACAAAAGTAATATTGCTCTTGATGTCAAATATCCTTAATACAAATCATGGTTCCTAACAATCAAATGGTTCAGTTATAGCTGTTCAGCACTATGGAACCAAATATTGCTAAAAATTTTAATCTAACCATTTGTTTTTTATTTTCATCCTTCTACATTAAGTTGTTCGATAATTAAGTTTCATGATATTATTCAATTTGCTTTCGAACACAGTCACCCTAATATCAAGATTGGATCAAAGATTTTGCATCTTGACTTGGGTGGGATCGTATTGAGATTTTTTTATATTTTTATTTTTTTTAATTTTCATCCTTCAACATTTCATCTGCTAGAAATTAAGCTTCACATTTCTTTTTTATAGAATTACTATATTCTCATTTGATTTATTAGAAATTGATCTTTAAATTTTTTTCACGTATTTTTCCTATGAGATTTTCTCAAATGTATATTCATGGTCATAAAAGTTTACAAATTAAGCCGATTTAACTGAGGTTTTTTTCTCGTTTTATCTTTTAGTCTTTTTTGTATTTCATCCTCATCATTGAATTGTTTCAGCTCACATCAAGTTTTTATTTTATTTTTTTCTCATTGTGATTCTTTTGTCTCTTTATTTTTTATTATTTTATGTTTATAATTATATTATTTAAATTATCAATTAAACTAATAACTTGAATCTCAAATTTATTTTATTTAGCATTTTTTTACATTAAATTTTTTTTACCCTAATCATAATAAATCGCGTGACACAAATCTAAGTGAACTATAGCCCTAACCAATCAAATTTCCATGATAAAAGAGGGCGAGACTAATGGACGAAAAAAGAAGAAGTAGAAAAATTAGCACCTTAGGTGGCTACGTACGATACGGATCATGATGGTCCTACCATCATCAAACTTGTAATTTCTTTTTGTGAGATGGATGAGCGTTGACAAAGCTGAACAAACAACTGTACCATTGATCAGAGGCGGCTGTAATCCAAGCCGTCCATTATTCCCTTGCTAAACGCGTCCATCTCCACGTTTTGTTTTAACTTGGCGCGCGTTTTCCCTTCTCCTTCCAAGCGAGGCTTACATTATCGTAAATTAACATGTAGATAATCATAGAAAGTCGAATCTAAGTATCTCCCCTTCTCTCTTATATATTAAATCTCCTCCTCTACCCTCTATTTTCACAGCTTAAATTATACATCGATCAAAAAAAGATTCAGATATTTTGGTCTTGGATATACTCAGAGAGAGACGAAACAGACGATCGGAGATGGCAAATTACGCACCGGGAAATGGTGACTTCCCGGCGATTCCGACTCACGGGGGCCAGTTCATTCAACACAACATTTTCGGTAATCTTTTTGAAATCACGTCGAAATATCGACCTCCGATCACTCCGATTGGCCGTGGCGCCTACGGCATCGTCTGGTATTAATTATTAACTTTTGGAGTGGTTTTAATTAGTTCGATTGATTGAATTAGATTAAATTAATGAGTTTAATTTAGCTCGGTGTTGAACTCGGAGACGAACGAGAAGGCGGCGATAAAGAAGATAGCCAACGCTTTTGATAATTATATGGACGCCAAGCGCACCCTTCGTGAGATCAAACTGCTTCGCCATCTGGATCACGAAAACGTAAGTGCCTCGCCTGCCTCTTCACTCTTCCACTGCGTTTCAGTCAATACCCTTTTTCTCTACTAGCAACGCAAAATGAACACTAGAAAAGAAGGAAGCTCTACCCTTACTACCTAGCCAAATAGTCCACGTGTTGCCTAGAACCTAGCTATGCCGGTAGTGTGACCAGCCTATCCTCTCTACAAACCGATGTTTGCTTTTGTCGTATATTCACTGTTAAATTATAATTAGGCAATACAAAGAAGAAGTAATAAATGAATTATAGAATGGCGAAATACGTTATAATTGTAAGCTTGCCGACTTGGAACATTGTGAAATAGAATAATACTACACTATATGCGTGTCTTTGACCGGATTAAATTTTTCATAACATAAAAAAATATCTAAATAACAATAATTTGAATAAATATTGGTTAATTTTACTAACATGCAATGCAATATATACGGGATATAAAATTAAAATAACTCGCATAAAAAAAGTAAAAAGAAATTGCAAACTCCATGATGTAATAACCTAAAATCAAATAATAAAAAAAAAATTAATTTAAAAAAAAAGGTTCAAATCTAAGAACAAATAACCTGGTAAAAAAGACCATAGTTTAGTAAAAAACATAAAAAAAAACCTGAACTAATCCGAATTAACTTTACTAACCTACTCTCAGTACAACCTAACAAAAAAAGAAGTGAAAAAATAAAAAAGCTCAAGAGCCAATAATTTAATGTTAAATGATAAAATTAAAAAACAAAATCAATATCATAAAAAAAAGTCTAAGGGGAAAAAACATTGCGACCCGTGACATGAGATCAAGATAAAAAAATTAGACTTCCGAAAGGACCTAGCAAAAAAAATCGAAGTTAAATAAAAAATATTGAAAAAAAAACTGAACTAACTCAAGTTAACTTGACTAACCCATACTCGGGATAACCTAATAGAAAGAAAAGCGAAAAAATCACAACTCAAGAGCTAATAATTTAATGTCAAATGATAAAATTAAAAAAAATCATTTTCTTACAAAAGAACATTGAGGAAAGAAATCCGAATCAACTCGACTAATCTATTACTCAGAATATAAAATAAAGATAACTCAACAAAAAAAAGTGAAAAAAACAATGAGATTAAGATAACTCTACCGCATCCAAATCGGACCTCCACTGTAAGCACGCGCACACCATTGAAAAGAGGATGACTCACCACCCTCAACTCTGTCATGGATGGAGGATTTTGGTACTTGTATGGCCTTGCATGCACCGCTCGAAAGGCTTGAGAACTGTCACGTGCTGACATATATGCTAACAATTTTTTTTAATAATATTTAATTATTTAAAATTACCAAATAACCTCTAAATAAATCCAAAAATCACAAAAAAAAAGCCTAGAATAAAAAGATTGAAACACCCTTGAAACTAACCTTAGTTTTTTTTTTAATTTAAAGGGTAATTTTATCATTTAATTATTTAAACAAAATGAAAAGGATGAAGAAGCCACTATGTGCATGTTCTCTGTTTTTCCCTTGGGGTATGACCCTAACTTCATTGTACAAATGTTTTTTAGAAGACAAAAGAGTCTCGTATAAAAAATTAGATATTTTTTTGCTTTTAAGATTAAAATAATTATTTTATTGTGCAAAAAAGCATGATCTTATTAATTTGTCCCTGATCAATTTTGCAATGACCTATCAATCCTCTAGAAAAAACGATTCTACCCCTAGTTGCAATTTTATTAGGTTTTCTGGTGAAAGGGTAAAAATATCATTTTTACTGTTCTAAAAAAATGTAAAATGTGTTTATAGCTACAATGTTTTGCTAACGACTTTTAGTTTTTTTACTAGAAACGTAGCCCGCGCTACGCCGCGGGTTATTTTTTTTTGTATAGAAAATATTAAAAAAAAGTTAAAATCTAAGAGTGTTAAGTCTTTCTACAAAGTTATACCTATGAGCATTGAGTCTGTCTGCTACTCCTGACCCAAAAGTTATATTTATAATATTAATAATAATATTAAACTTGCATGACTGAAGTTTAAGTGAGTTTGGTTGCAACATCAAACCCGAAGCCTTGGATATGAGTCTGGTTGCAAGGTCTTGTTATAAAAATGTGATAATTAAAAAGAAAAAAATTTAATATTACAGAATGAAATTAAAAAAAAAAGATTAATGGAAAAGAAAAAACAATAAAGCAAAGCATTATTCCGATGAATAGTGCTTTGCAAGGAGCGGTACAATAAAATCCCCTTATGAGATCACAATAATCTAATGAACAGTCAACAAAACAAATCATAAAGTTTAATTCTTAATCAAATTGATATTAAAAGATGAAATTGAAAGAAAAAACTACTTAAAAAAAAGAAAAAAAAGTTTTGAATCAACTGGTTTAACCCGTCAAACCTGGAATTCGTGTCATGAAATTGGAAGAAAAAATATTGATGTCTTTTAGTTATAGTTAATTACAATATTTAAAGAAGAAATTGGAAGAAAAAAACTAATAAAAAAAATAAAAAAAAATCCGAATCAATTGAGTTAGCCCACCAAATCAGGTTAACCTGTCAAACCTGATATTCGTATCATGAGAGTGTGATAGCTAAATAGAAAAAAATTAACATTAATAAACTAAAGTGAACAAAAAAAAAGATTAATTAAAAAGAAAAAAACAAAGAAAAAAAACCTACAGAAAGAAAAAACTAATGAAGAAAAAGAAAAAAAATCTGAATTAACTGGCTTAACCCGTCAAACCAGGTTAATCCGTCAAACCTGGGATCCGTGTCATAAAAGTTTGATGACTAAATAGAAAAAAACTTAATATTAACAAACTAAATTTTAAAAAATTAATTAAAAAGCAAAAAAAAGCAAAAAGCAAAAATACTAAACAAAAAAAATATTAATTTAAAAAAAACAAAGAAAGAAAAGCCTACATGAAGAAAAAAAACTAATGAAGAAAAAAAAATCTGAATTAACTGGGTTAACCCGTCAAATCTGGGATTTGTGTCATGAAAGTTTGATAACTGAATAGGAAAAAAAAATTTATGGGTTAACCCAGAATTAGTTGGGTTAACCCGTCAAACCCGGAATCCATGTCATGAAAGTTTGATAACTAAATAGAAAAAATTTAACATTAACAAACTAAATTAAATGAAAAAATTAATTAAAAAGAAAAACCATAAAAAAATCTGGGTTAACCCGTCAAACCCAGAACCCGTTTCATGAAAATTTAATAACTAAATAGAAAAAAAATTTAACATTAACAAAAAATATTTTAAAAAAATATTCATTAAAAAAAGCTTAAAAAAAGAAAAAAGCAAAAAAAGGAAAGAAAAAAAAACAGCTTAAAAAAACAAAGCAAAAAAAAAGACAACTCAACGTTTCACTGTGAACTGCACTCGAAAAAATTAATTAAAAATAAAAATCAGAAAAAAAATCCGGGTTAACCCGTCAAACCCAGAATCTATGTCATGAAAATTTGATAACTAAATAGAAAAAAATTTAACATTAACCAAAAAAATAAAACAAAAAAGTATTCATTAAAAAAAAAACAGCTTAAAAAAACAAAAAAAAACTTATAAAAACAAAACAAAAAAAAAAAATAATAATAATTCAGTATTTTATTGTGAACTGAACTGTTTAGTTCACGGTAAAACACTTAACAGTTTTAGCTATTGTTATAATTTTTTAATAGTAAAACTGAAAATGCCATTTTGTGTAAATTAGGAAACCGTGTTGGTCGCCTTCTACTCCTAGTTTTATCAAGTTTGATTATATCTTACAATTTCTACTGTAATATATTTCTCTTAGCCAAAATTTCATGCATTCTTTCTGTTTGTAACCAGGTAAAGTTGTCTGTGCATCATCAATTCGAAAGATCATTTAAACTTCGGCAAATTTAAAATAAAGGAAAAGGTAATTAATCTCAACAGAAGAAAGTAAATTGCATAATGGATTCTCTCTCTCTCTCTCTCTCTCTTCTCATATCTGTAGCAAAAATTTAAGGTCCTCCAATTTTATTCATAACATCTGGATTTGGAATGTAAAATGTCTTGTACTGGAATCAGTTTTTGTAAATTCTAACACTTTGAATGCAAAACAGGTCATTGGTATCAGAGATGTAATTCCTCCACCTCTACGCAGAGAATTTACTGATGTCTACATTGCCACGGAGCTCATGGACACTGATCTTCACCATATTGTTCGTTCCAACCAGGGTTTGTCAGAGGAGCATTGCCAGGTAATATATTTCAGTTTTTAGTTCTTGTTGAACTTCGCAATGTAATTCAGTAGTTAAATACATGACACTGATCTCTTTCTGTTCATATATGCGGGGCAGTACTTCTTGTACCAGACTCTTCGAGGATTGAAATACATACACTCTGCTAATGTTATTCATAGAGATCTGAAACCCAGCAATTTATTGGTAAATGCAAATTGTGACTTGAAGATCTGCGATTTTGGTTTAGCTCGGCCAACTTCAGAGAACGAGTTTATGACAGAGTATGTTGTTACCAGATGGTATCGTGCACCTGAGTTATTGCTCAACTCCTCAGACTATACTGCTGCGATAGATGTGTGGTCTGTAGGTTGCGTCTTTATGGAGCTTATGAATAGAAAACCTCTATTTCCAGGCAAAGATAATGTGCATCAGATGCGCTTATTGACAGAGGTACGGTAGATAGAACTGAAGCAAACATTGCTTGCATGGTTTTAACAAATTTGTGTTTGGAATATCTCTTGTTGTGTTTAGGATCTATATTCAGAAGAATGGTTGAGGCCTTAGATTACAACGTTATAACTGATTTTCTATTTTTCTTTTCCATTCAGAAAAGAGTTAACTTCGGGTGCAGTCAAAGTGTAGGAAATTAATAATAGAAGGATTTGGCAGAAACATGTAAAACTGTCCCTCCTAAAAATTTATTCCAGAATAAATGGGTAATTATTGCTGATATGCACTAATTGAAAATCATTATGTATGTTCGTTATTGTCATTTTTGGAAAGGGATACATGACCAGGGATGTTCATCTTGGCTTGCTTTGCATCTGTTTCTAACAGTTCAGGTTCTATAGGGTTTCACTTGTGATGTTAACGTTTCTTCCAATGAACTACGCATAAGAAGTGAATGTTTATCGTAATTTTATTAACCGCAGCTTCTTGGCACACCAACTGAATCTGATCTTGGGTTTGTCCGGAATGAGGATGCAAGAAGATACATCCGGCAACTTGATTCGCATCCTCGTCGGTCGTTAGCTGAACTTTTCCCACTTTTTCAACCGCTGGCCATTGATCTTGTAGATAAAATGCTGACATTTGATCCCACTAGAAGAATTACTGGTGAGTTTGACATCCTTATTTTGATGCTTTTCTGAATACATAACTGATCAATTGCAATAATTTTTCGTTGAGATGAATTTTCTCCATATATGTTGATCTGAGAGTGAAAGCTCAGTCTATGTTGATTTTGTTGGCTGCGAGGAAAATTCATTTACAAACAACCCTAGACCTGCGAAACATGTTAAACTTTTTTCCTAATTATTGGGAGTTGCTTCAGCATTTGAGCTCACTTTGCGTGTTTAACTAGGCTGGTCTTTCTTTGATCTTGGTGATCACAAATACTTTCTTAGAAAAACTTGTGCTCCACAAATTTGATATTCCATTGGATACGACTTCCATCTGTTTCTTTCTAAAAGCAAGATTTGTCTGTATCAGTTGAAGAAGCATTGGCTCATCCATACCTTGCAAGGTTACATGACATAGCAGATGAACCAGTCTGCCCAGAGCCTTTCTCCTTTGAGTTTGAGCAACAACCCTTGACAGAAGAGCAAATGAAGGATATGGTCTATGAGGAGGCTTTAGCATTCAATCCAGAATATGCATAATATTAGGGAAAATATATGTGATATCCAGATTTTTATTTTAATGTTCCTTTAGCACTACCAATCCCGATGCCATTTGCGGCAATGGGATCACTGTCACAGATTAAACAAGAAATATCAGCTTTTGATGGTCTTTTGTATGTGCAAATTTTGATCCTGGACTTGCTAATTGTTCATTCCATCATTTCCATGGTTGTGCACAACCTTTATAATCAGATTCTCCAGTGGTGGTGTAGTTTGTAAATTAAAAAAAAAAGATGTATATTTTATATTGGAAAAAAACACTTCCTTAAGTATGTGTTTCTATTATCATGTAGTAAATTAAATTATGGTAAAATAACTATTTTAGTGGGCTTTCTAATGTTATTATATAGATATTTATAATAATAAAAGATAACACTTGGAATTTAATATGTCAATAAAATTAATTTGTGACTATTAAAATAAAATTGAATAACATTCAATTTAATTTAAAGTATAATTGTTTCATAAACAGTCATATAGTTTAATTAAAAATCATATTGTTTCAAGTCTATAAAAACAAGTCACTACACAAAAAACAAAACACAATAAAAACATATATTCTTTTCTTAATCTTATTTAAAGGTTTAAAGGGTTTAGTTGTATTATAAAGATATTATCTTTTTATTAGATAAATAAACACTTTTAAAGACAATATTTTAACGTTTCTAAATCAATTCCATATTTGTTTTTAGATATTTTTAAAAAAATTTATTTATCAACATCAAATTAATGTTTTTTTAATCATTTTGATAGTTAATATTAAAAATAAAAATAAAAAATATTAAAAAATATTTTAATATATTTTTAAATAAAAAAAACATTACATTATAATACCAAATATAGACATGGCAAATTGATTTTAGTATAAATAAAAGTAAAAAGAAGAGTATTGGTAAAAAAAAATTAAAAAGTACACGAAAGTGCCCGCCCCCAACGTAACGTCTAACTTCACTTTTAATGCTGTAAATCACCCCTAACCTATTGCATTTTCTAATATCTACACTCTTCCATCCTCTCTACCTACTTTTTCTTTCTCAACTGTTCTTACAAAGGTTACTTACAACTCTTTCCAGCTTTTCTGCCATCACTGACTTTGTCATTAATGTTAAATAATACACTTATCTTATTTTATTTATTAAAAATAAAATAAATATTTTTAATTTAATATAAGCTCTTTTTATTTAGATTAAATAATGTATTTTTCACAAATAAATAAAAGAAAAATTCTAACCTACTACTTTTTTTTCGTGTTCGTATTTTTTTCATGTTAATTGAATTGTTTTAACAATTAACAAGGTAATGGAGTTAAGGGTCTGTCAGATAAAGGCCTGAAAACCCTTCCTGAGCAACACATAAGATTTGATATCCGTAATTGATACGTCAAAATGGGATGATCAAAAGGTTGCAGAACCAGTTTGTGAGGCGGCAATTATATAAGGTTTCTTTCAGATCATCAATGACGGGGTGCCATTGGAGGTTCTTCGAGTTGCCAGCAGAGTTAAAAGGAGGTACTTGAAAGAGAATTCGTCATCTAACACCGTCCTCTTGGGAACAAGCTAGCTTTAGTCCTCATGCAGAGAAAGTTTTTGAGTGGAAAGATCACCTCGACCTTGTTTATATCTCAGAACACCACGTACGCCTCCCTTTATTGGCCTTCTGTGATCTTAACCTCTTTAATTTGTAAACATAACTTGCACCTTTTTTTTAAAAGGGAACGAGTTCTTGAATACATGAAGAGTTCCAGTAAAGAGGTAATGTTCAATTGGACTCGGGCTATGACTCACTCAGCTCTTTTATTATGGTGGTGGGTAGAAGAGTAATAGAGGTGCTGTCGAAGGGGCTCAACATTAAGGATATTGACAAAAATAAAGAACATATCCTAATGGGTGGAAAAGGGATCGACATCAACTATTACCCCAAGTGCCCAGAACCTGAACTGGCAACTGGAGGGGGCTGTCACTCTGATATCTCAACAATCACACTCCTTCTTTAATATAACATCAGTGGAGAAACTGAAAAAATATGAATTTTAAAATAATAAGTAAATCTCGACGAATGTATCTCGAATATAAACTAAATTTGAAATAAATAACAATCAAGGACCAAACATTGTTATTTCAAATAAATAACAATTAAAAGAATATAGATTAAATTTAAATAGATAAAAAAAATTATAGGGGTGAAATTGAAAATAAATTTCAATTTGGTAAATTATTCCAAATAAAACAAATAATAATAAAGAAAAACAAGGACCAAACTTGGAGGAACAACAAATTAAGGGGCTGCTTTGAATTTTTTAAGAGCTGTGAAAATTAAAAAGGAAAGAGAATATATATATATATATATATATATATATATATATATATATATATATATATATATATATAACACTATTATAGAATATGATGTTTGGTCGTTAAATTACCCCGCACGCATTGCCAAAAAAAAAACACAGGGCCACCCACTTTCTAGCACCAATATATATTTTTTAGCAATATTTAATATATGATTAAGTTAAAAAACACAAGGATACATTAACTTCCTAGCAATTTAGTTTTCTTTTAATCTAATCTAATCTAATCTAATCTGGTCATTCCCTTTTCAACGCATAGCTTAAAGCTCTGACAATTCCACGAGGGCAATATTTTTGGAACACTGCAACAAACTACTAAGCTCTCTCAATCAGAGCAATATAACTTCATTAATAACATGATCTGGATGCTCTTGCAAATGGCTTCTGTTTAACGGGTGCCTTCCATTGAGAGAAACAGCTCTGATATACAAGCCCCTGATAAAAAAAAAAGATTCTTAAACCAGCCCACCTTGTTAAGCTTCTGGATCAAACAGATTCTGGCACTCCTAAGCTCAAACACAAGCATCTTGAGTAATGTTCCCGTAGAACATGCAAATGCTTCAAAGATGATTACTGGCTGGCTACTCGGATGAGATTCTCAGTTTACATTAGCCCTGAAGTAATGTTACCATCACAACGACAATAGAGGCCGGAAGAATAGAGGTAGAACGTAGAAGAACAAGCATTTCACATGCAGACACGCAGAATTACGCAACAGCTACGACGGACACCCAGAATTGATTGAAAACGATAGAAGGCTTGCGATCCAGCAGCTAGGAACTTCGAGCATCTTTTACAAGGATATGAAAAAATTGGTGCTAATCTATTTTTTCCCGAGTCATTGAAAATATATGGGACGAATTGTATCAGATACAAGCAACACAGTAATATAAAAAAAAGAAAACTGTAAGAACAAACTAACAAATGATTGGAGCAGAATAGTACACTAATTAAGATTGGCATCTCTACTCGCCAAAAATTCTCTTTGCTTGCCAGAGGTAACACCTGCTGTGCGATGGCAGCAGTTAGCAAAAATTTTCCTCTGACCTATGATTAGCACACTACACGATTCAGATAACTCCTTCACTTTGGCACTCTTTCAAGCAAGGGTTTTCCTCATTTAATTCTATTTTCTAGCCAAAGACTCTCCCTTGTGCTCTCTGCCAGCCGTAACCACGAAACCTGCTCCTACCTGGAAAGAAGACATAGCAAAATGACAACATAGAATACACATGAAACTATGCACTGTGTGTACCTGTGAGAGTGAAAAAAGGGAGAGAGGGATAAGTGAGGGTGAGAGGACCTGGCAGTCTTTCAACACAGCTCGCTCTTGGAGCTGGGCATTGCTACAAATCACGGATCCTTGGATTGAACAACCATCTCCAATAGTAACATGGTTCATGACAACTGAATTAACCACCTGCAGTTACAAAAAATTTAGATTCAATGACTTGACAGCTACATTGTCAAAGTTACAATATGTCCTTCTATTTATGAATATATAAAATTACAGTAAATTATATATGATAGCCAAAGCAAACAACCCGGTAGCTTCGTTATAGCATGTGTTGTGATATATGCCTTTTCATTTTAACTTTATGATTAAAAATCATCATACCTTCACATTGGAACCTATCCGGCAGTGACGGCCAATAACAGATCGCTTGACACTACACTTGTCACCCATTTGGGAACCTTCCCATAGCATACAATGAGGCCCCACCTACACCCATCAAATTAACTTTTAAGTACACAACCAAATTTATCAGACCAGGTGCCCAAGGTAAATTGTTACTGAAATTAAACAAGTGATTTTAGAAGTGTAGTATTTTTTTTTAAGTATACTCACAGTAGTTCTTGATCCAAGCTGTGCAGAAGGATGGATGATGTTGTTATGAGCAGAGAAGGAATATCCCGACAGATGACTGGCGTCGCCTATGACCTGACATTTCACAGGTTGAAAATGAGCAATAAAAACTGCAAAAGTAGAAGTGACAACATAATAATATCCAATAAGAACATCAGCAGCATAAACTTACATCTCGATTAATATCACTGAATGCTTGAATAGAATTTAAGCGCTGACAGTATCTGCTCTCGCTGGCAATGTAAGCACAGCATTTATGGATTCTTCGAACATGAGCAGAACCACTGTTACCTGAAGAGAGTTCATGGAAGCTTGGAGTAGATGCATTGGCCATGATTTGAGATACCACTGCTTGGTTGTTTTGAGAACCAACCTTCTCATTTCCACTTTCTTCTGATTGTGGCACACCATTAAATAATAACTCTGATTTCTATCATCAAATGTAGATAGTTGAACCCGTTTTAAGTTTTTTTTTACCAACATGCAAGGCAAACAGAAACCAGGCATACAAGGAATTTATTTGACTAACCAACTGACTCCGAACAAGATATGGCAACACATCATCTTTTAAGCTTTGAAATTCATCCTTCTCATCCAAAACTTCTTGCAAAACAGATCTGAAAGAGATAGACAGGGATGGTGAAGATAGAGAACACCTGACATGGAAAAACAACGACAACAAAAAATGACAAGTTGTAAAAAGACCAACCTCTTGAATGCATACATATGAGCATCCATGAGATCAGCTCGTATTTCCATCTAATGAAATGATAGAAAATAACACTAGATTAAGAACCACAATTCCATAAAAATTATTAAATACAACCAAGTACTAGAAATATGAAAATCTTTCAATTACACATGTTGGGATTTCAATATGTTCAGAAAGCACAAGAACTAAACAATAACTAGAAGATTTTATTAAGAAGATAGCGATAGATGTGTCTCCATTACCTGACCTACTGCACGAAGAATGCTCTTCTGAATTCGAATTTCTTTCTCAACTTCAGCTCCTGGAAAGAATTCCAGAATGAGCATTATGAGCAGATAAGCGGAACTAGAACCAACATAAAAAATTCAAACATAAAACCTGTTGCTATGTGCAATAAAAACTGCTTTGAAGGGTCCAATCCAATGATGTTGTAGCGTCTTGGTTTCTTGATTTTATCCTTTCCACCTGAAGATCCTGACTCTGTAGGTCCACTGACAGGAGCAGGGCAAAGCATTGTGGTCACCACTGCATTATGCTTTCTATGGGCAGCTGCAAGTGCACCAGGAGGAACATCAAAAACAAGATCGCCACTCACAACCTGCAGGAAGATGAAGCGTGAATGGCTGTAATGAATTGAAGACTTAGGACTAAAAAAAACTTCAAAGGATTTGAATGCTGACCAAAATGTCATTTGCAGTCAAGTGGTGAGCAATGGCCCGAAGAGCACCAGCAGTTCCAACATCCTCATGAACTGCAGCAACCTGCAGCGTTATATAGCACCTATAAGTTCAAATTTTATCGATAAGAAATGAATGACACGGAGTAGAGTACGATGCAGTTAATAAAAATCCTGAAATATAACAATGCTAGCATCGGCAACACCAGAATACAAAATGCAATAGGTTGCAGCAGAGCACGTGATGCCAGCTCCCATTTGTAGAGTTGCAGAAAAATGAAATGACTTATTTTTGGAGAATAATATAAACTGCATACAATTAATGGTATCTTTGAGACAAAGGAATGATAGCAGTACTATATGACCTCCAGCAAGAAGCTCAAATACCAACAGAACAGAAAGTTCCAGACTAATCTGGCCCTCGTCCATGACCATTGTGTTTGCTTCATTTTAACAAAGATGCAAACTAGGTATGCCTTTCTTTCCATCTCAATTGACATGTTCTTGTAGGTTTAAGAGAAAGTGGTGAGCATTTCGGGAAAAAAATCAACTACCTATGTCTACCAGTAAATGGTTTCAAACCCTAGGAATAAAAAAACATGTCCAAAATAATTTAGTGCACCAGCACCAGTCATTTTAGCAGAAGAAAGTCATGCAATAAAACAAATATAGATAGGTCTTCTGCTCTTGTTTAGTTATTATAAGCTTGAGTACCCTAAATAATCACACTTCCCATTACTGATGGTGGTTAGGGATCCATAATCACCAGGGCATAGTAATTAAACCTAGATTTCAAAACATACTTTGGAATTTTGCATGGCATGTGTTTCTCAAAACCTAAGTTACAAGATTTAACTGAGCAGATATGAACTCTATGTTTATTCCCATTTTGTTGCTATTCAGACCATTCACAAATCACATAAAAAGGGTTAGTAAGCGAGACATATCAGGTGACAAAAGAAGGCTTCTAGAAATTTAATGGCATGTCACTGTGCCGTGAGCTTTAATTACTGAGGATAAAAGTTACGTGAGATAAAAACTTGGGAAGTTTATGAAGAGATTTTCATCTCAACACTCAGAAAAAACAAGCAATGCAACAACCCATTTTTTATCTCCTAAAACTCTTCAGCGTTGAGTTCAAAACACTGCAAGGATATTTTGAAGCAAAACACTTTGGGACAAATAACAGCCAGATGATGAATATTCTGCAATGAGAAACACTTCTAAACATCAGCAAGTCCAACACTTGGATACATACCCAGGCGGCACCTGGTCCATAAGTCCATGTCACATGGATCACTTGAATTGTAACTATAGTTGATATAGAAAAACAAATAGAACGGTCATTTTTCAAGGTCACATTATAGTTGTAATTGTTTGGTTAAGCAGTTTGCACAAAATAAAGTCTCGTGTGTCATTACTCTTAAGCTAATCATTTCCTAGTAACATTCGCTGCCAATTTCTGATTAGTTATTTCAGTGACTTAAAAACAGCATACATCATGCAATCAAACATCGAACACCACCAATTACAAATTATATTAGATCAACAAAAAACATTATCTTTATTGCAATTTAGAAGGAAAAAAGGAAGTACCTCAACATGTAAACGATCAACATAAGCATTTGATATCCAACCACCGACATGAATAGCAGCATCTTCCCCTTCAACAACCTATAATATAACAATACGGATTAAATTAAGAACCGGCATTAGAAAGAAACCCTAAGCCCCAAAGGCAACTACGAAAACCCATCACTATTACACATTTGCTATTACACATTTGCTATCGATTTACTTTAGAATCTTAACAATGGAATTAAACTTTATTTATTTATTGGGTTCAAGATTATGAATGAATATTCCAAAATAGAAGCAGCCTTTTCAAATTCAGTTTTTCTTCTCCTTTCGCCTTTTTCTTCCACTAGTAGAGAAAGCAAAACAGAACACGCAAAAAGATAATAAGGAATCTCAAATAAAAAAAAAAAAACAAAGAGAAGCATACCACAATAAGATCCTTAAGGTTACTGAGTTCCAATTGCTCCAACACGTAAGAAAGAACAGGGCGGTTAGCCACCGGAAGCAGCGCTTTTGGCACTTCCTGCATTCGCAAAACAAAAACAAGCAAGAAAATAAAATCAAAGAGAAGACCAAATTAAAGTAAATCATCGTCGGTAAAGAAATTAGAGCGTTTATTTAATAGTTGTTTTCTCGAGAAACAAACAGAAAGAGAAGAAGAGGCAGGTGAAGGAATTAGGAAGCAAACCTTGGAGACGAGAGGAAGTAATTTTTTAGAAGTGCCACCGGCAAGGACTACAACTTGAAAATCCATCTCTCAATATTTTTTTTATTCTTTATTTCTGGGAGAGGGAGAGGGAGAGGGAGGAAGCGAAATCAAGCTAGGAGGAGATGTCTTAGGTTTTTTATTTTTTGGTATTTTGTATTTTAGTGGAAAGCAGGGTTAATTAGAAGGGAGGAGAGGGGGGCGGGTGTCTTCTTTTCCTCTTTATGGTCTAGTTTATATATATGGCTGGACGAATCGCGATCAAATGAAAATGGTACTTGCCGCAGGTGAGCAGTTTCAGATTTTCAGGACTGTCGTTTCTTACCTAATCTTACTTCACAGTGGTGATTATGCCACTTGAGGTCTCTGAATCAGTTAATCTAACGATGTAAAACCTACAAAAAAGGGGATGTAGCTCAAATGGTAGAGCGCTCGCTTTGCATGCGAGAGGCACGGGGTTCGATCCCCCGCATCTCCATTCAAACTACAGCTTTTCTGGTTTGTTTTTTCTCTAGAAAAAAATTTGCAGAGGATCCATGTAAATGTGTGATATAGTTTCTTAAAAAATTTGCTTGTAGACGGCTTTTGTAAGAAAATCTTTTTTATAATTTTTTTTTTAATTTACGTGAGGTGTCCGGGCCAGCTTGCGCGCACCACGACTATTCCTCACGGCTCATTGGACATCCTGCAAGCCCAGGGGCAGGTTAGACACCGCGGGGGTGACAGGCATGCACATAGAGAGTCGAACCCGGGACGGGGGTGGAACAAGTCACACGGTTGACCACATCAGCTAGGCCCTCAAGTGTTTTTTTTATAAATTTCTTATTCCTTATTCGCATGACTTGTTCTTTTAATCATTACTAATGAACTCATACCGGAAGAAAAAAAAACCATGCTTGTGCTTGTTTTTTTTTAATAAACTCGAGTTGAGTTGTTATTGGTGATTGTTTTGAACATGTTTGGAGGCGCAGTGTAAATTGTATTCTTAAAAAATTTAAATTTTTTTTTGTTAAAATTTAATATGATTTGTATGTTTTAAATCGTTTTGATATGCTAGTGTCAAAAATGATTTTTTAAAAAAAAATCATTGGCATGCATTTTGACACAAAAAATTATTTGAAAAGCAACCACTACCATACTGTCAAACACCCTCATTAATATTGAAGTTATTTTGTTTATTAAATTTATTTTGTTGAAATTTTTTTATATAATTAATAATATTGTAATTAAATTTGGTATAATTTTGGTGGGTTTTTTTTCCTCTTTTCCATTGGAATATGCCATGAAAATTTATAATGATTGCTTTTTTATATTTCAAGGAATGCATAGTTTGGTCATAATTTCATGGAAGTTCAAACCATTAACCCGAATCCAAGTTTTGCCTAATTTGGACGGTTGATCTCGTACATGCTCAGATCGACTGGGGTTCAGTTGCAGCCCCCGAAGCACCCAGCAAGTTGATTTATCCCACGTTTTTATTTGTCATGACAAGGATCATCAATTAACTCTAAGAATTCTTCAAAAATGGCCAGCAAATTATGGGCTAATGTTTCAAAATTACGGGTTTATTTAAAAATAATTGATTTTCATGATATTTTTTATTTTAAAATATATTAATTAATTATTTTTATTTTAAAAAAATTATTTTTAATATGAAAATATAAAAAAATATTAATGTAAAATAAAATAAAAAATTAATTTACAAACAAGCCCTGAAAGACAGCCATCCTTTGACAAATGACAAATCTAAGAATACAGACAGGAAAATTTGTCCGTTGCTCGATTTCTTTTTCTCAAGCCATGAAAAGGCCAATCAAATCAATTAAAAAATTATTTCACACTCTCCTCGCACAAGCAACCCGTCCACAGGAGACGCCACTTTTTTCCTTATCGTAAGCGGTAGTAAAAGTATAATTAAAACATGTCACGTACACCCATGATTTTGTCTGCTATCTAAACGACATGCGCAAGGTAGCCCCAGGAACACAACTTTGCCTAACATGCACCACAATAATGAATGGCTAAAAAACTTTTAGTTCGGATTTTCACCCTCTAGCATTCCACAGTCACACAGGTGGCGCGTCGAATCACCTCCGGCAAATGAGGCCCTCTACTCCATACCCCGCTAATACAGTCATAAACCAATACCAATCCCTCCTTCAATCCCCGAACATTCCTTCCACTTCTCCTTAACAAATCATCAATGCACCCACTCACTTGAATTAACACCACCTTGTTTTCGACTCCTACGCAACTAAACCTCACTGTACTGTCCAGCCTAACTTGTGCTGGCAATGGTGGGCTCTTTATCCTACACCACTCTCCAAATCCCTTACCGTTGCTGCCGCCGCCTCCCCGCCTACGGGCATCAAAGCGACAGAATGATAACTCCACCGCGTGGCTAGTTAAAATATAAACATACCCTGCCACCGCACATGCAGCCACCACACACCCGCCACCAGGAACGGCCCTACTCCTTAACCACGCACGCGACTCCACATCAAACAAATCCATCGAACTGGCATACACATAAGCCTCTGCCCCTGCTGCAGCGGCGCGTGTGACTTCATTCTCCAAGGCGGCACCTATTTTAAGTCCTCCAATCACATAAAACACGCCATCAACGGCAGCCCCAATGCAACCATATCGCCTCCTTGTCGCCTGTGCCACCACGCGCCAAGTATCAGTGTCTGGGTCATACTCCTCCAATGCTGCCCCCGCTCGTGACCCGCCTCCTGCGACATAAATTTTACCCGAAAGCACTGCAGTAGCAAATTTCTTTCTAGGGTAAATCATTGAAGATCTTGAAGTAATTATGCCACTCCAGACATCATAACAAAACATTTCGTTTCGTCCAATGATATAGATCCTTGATCCAATTGCAGACAGACGAGCGTGAGAAAGGCTATCCAATGAGGCTACAGGAAAAGGAAGACACGAAGCAACTTTCCACAAAGGGTCATTGGTATCGGCATCATTGTCATCTGGTAGTCGGAGGGAGGCGGCAAAAGGGGCGGATAGAGTGAAGATGGTGGGGTGGATGAGGTGGTGGAGACGGCGTAGGTAGAGAAAAGAAGGAGAGTGAAGGAGGAGGGACCAGCGGCGGCAAACGAGGGAAATGGAAGGGAGGGAAGAGGAAGGGACTCTAGAGAGGCATTCTAAGAGAAGGTCATCTGAAAGAGAAGAGAGGGTGGTGGTGGTGGGGATGGAGATGGTGATTATAGGGTTTGGAGAGAGGGGTTTGGAGGTGGGGTCTTGTGGGTTTGGGAAGCAAGATTTCATTAGCCATGAGAAGTGGCGAGAATTGCAACTTTCTGGCATGAAGAGGAGGGGAAAGGGAGTTTGAGGGGGGGTGTTAATGGAGGAGAGAGGGGATTTATGAGGGGGTGGAGCAGTTATTTATTCATGTTCGATTTCAGGTGCCTGAACTGCTTGCTGGACATACATTTTCTCTTAACTTGTCTTTTTGGTGATTGGTCTTGCTGGATTCTGAATAAACACGTGATATCTTCTAATACCATTATTATTGCTGTTGCGTGTGATATGTTTGCAGAATGATGATCATAAGTGATTTCATATATGATGTTTTTATTTTTTATTTTTTATTTTTTAAATATAAAGGCATTTGCATAATAGTTAGGTAGTGGAAAATTTCAAAACTACTTTATATGCTGTTCTCTGTGAATGAATATAAATATTTACAAGAGATAGAAGGATGCAACCAGGATGGACTCGCGGTTTTTTTAAAAATATCATATTTTTTTTTAACATTTAAAAACAAATTTGATCTTAATCACAGCGTAACTCACATGATGGACTAACATGATGACTCAAAAACCTTGTCTGGTTCGATTCTTTTTTTCAAAGCTTTGTTTCAACATTTTTGTTTTTTTGAAAAAGATTATAAAAATGATGTTATTTTAACTGATTTAGAATGAATTGGATTAAGTACCTGAACTCCTGACGTAAACTTTGCTTAAAACTACAACAGCCACGTCTAGTAGAGTCTCAACCAAAACGAAGGAGTAAAAAAAGGGGGGCAAGCGCACCTAACGAAACTTGAGTCTAAAGGTAAATGTACCAAGGTGACTAACAGCTACCCATAAAGCAACAAAAAGAAAGAAAGACGGGCTGGGATTGTCATGTCAATGTGGTTAGATTCTATGTTTGCCTAGGCACCTAGAGATTCTTGCTTCTTCTTTCTTTCTTTTCCATAAATACTTTATCTCGAACCACATTCTTGGTTCAATGGAACTACACATGCTTGGACCCTCGGAACCTGTTCTAAAAAATCTACATGCTATTGCCAGTCTTGGGCAGTAAGAAAGAAACAATAACATGGTACATGCTAGTGTCCCTATATTTTTCGATTGAGATTTTCATACAGATGAAATGATCTGAGGACTACCTCTTCCATCTGATGGTGCACAATCTTAAAAAAAAAAAAAGAAGAAGAAGAAGGAGGAGGAGGAGGAGGAGGAGGAGATATAGAGAAAAGATGTCGCTGTTTGAGCCCGGCTTGGCCTGACTAGCTTTTTTCCTCCTCCTCCCGGCTTTTTTAAGAAGATATTTGTTTTTATGGTTGTTTCTGTTTTTAAAACAATCCACATAAACAAACTATTTGGTAAAGTATAAAACGCAGTTTATTATTTGTGGGATTCAATATTTTTACGTTTAAAACGCAGGTTGATTGAAAGCACCTCCAAGCTGCTTCTAAAGCTATGTCATTCTTTGTTCTGCCAGATTTTAATCAGCATAAGTGTACTAACAATCACAGTTGCAGTCCAATAACAACCCCCATGATGATCCATCATGTTCTTCCCAACAGGCATTCGAGACTCCAGAAAACAAAGAAGATGATGAAAATGGATCAGCCCCTGTGTAACAAAGGAAGTGCACCAGTCGCACAGGTAGATCTGGAAAAGCTAGGGTCAGAACTTGGGGGGAATGATGAAGGACACACAACAGATGATATTGGTGAGTGGGGATGGATTCGATGAACTTGGAAGGAAGAAAAGTCAAGCAGGGTGAATTAATTTGCTTTGCATTTTTGCGTGAACAGTAAAAAATATATATATTTTTTAATTATGTATTATTTAAAAAATTAGTGTTTAATATTATTCAATGATACTATATAAATTAGAAGGAGATCACATGGTGGTGTAGCATTTGCAGAATTTAATCGTAATCTCATTTTTGTTTCTGATGATATTTTATCTAATTTTGTTGCACACTCAAAAAACCATGAAAATTATAGTTCTTATCGAATGAATTTCGTACGTGATGGAATTATAGATAGTTGAATGAAACAATAAAAAATATTTTATATAAAGTATTATTTATTTCATGATGTAATAGTAATAATTAAATCTATAATATTTAAATTAAAAACCATCAATAATATATATATATATATTAATTATTTTATAACCTCAATTTAAAAAACATTCTTAACCAAATACATTAAATTATTTTTTATTCAATCTCAATTATAACCACAATTTTAACCAAACATATATAAATATCAAATTAACCTTAACTAAAAGTATTTTCTATAAAATAATTTTTTTCAAATCACAATCATAAAAATTATCACCTTGCCAAACACGCACAAACCAGGTATTTTTTCAAGTCTCGATGAGTCAAAAACACGGTGCACAGCACCATCCTCACACACAAAATTTTACATGTTTACTTGTAGATTATCTGTAATTACAGACTTCTATACAAGAATCAAGATTAGCACAACATTCATGGCTAATGATTGTGGTGCAATACAAAGTTACAAACCTCGCTCTATGCAAATCAGTCATTTCTTTTCTTGATTAATGGTTATTTTTAATTAATATATTATTGATATTCACCACTATTTCACCAATAATAATATTAAACACTACATCAAACTATGTATTCGCTAATTTATTTTCACATAACTTTCCGATATGAGTGACATGACAACAATCCATTATGTCCTAAATCACCATGCAAACAAAAGATATTACCAATTTCTCAAACTCAACATTTCACCTTTTAATAATTCATTCTTGCATTTTTCTTATTTTTTCTTGTATACTTACCAATTTAAACATCAATGAATCTCTTTATCCATGACAAACTTATTTTTTCATGAATAATTAAACTTGAATATAAAGCCTAATTCAAATCCATATATCTTAGCATAATGTTACAGCCTATAAAAAAACCAAATTTATATATAAAGTTTTTCAAGAATTCATCAAGAATCAAACTCTTTTTTAACACGGACAACATACCATAATTTTATTACAAGGTTAGTTTTAGCACACTACCATGCATCATGATACTTCAAATTAACATTTATTAAAAGGTCTTGGTATGTTATTGTAGCAATGACCAGTGTTAATGCATTTCACACTTTAGTCCTTAAAATCAAAAATTTTGAATTTTTTTATTTACTTTCAAACTTTTTATTTTTAGTTTTAACATCTAACATTAAGCTTATTGGGTATTAAACTTTATATTTGTTTTGATTTATTTTTTATAAATTGTGTAGGTTAGTTATGTTGACTCAAATTATTTTTTTTAATTTATTTTTTTCTTAAAATTCATCTTTTAACATTTGGTTGATTGAAAATTGAGTTTCATAATTATAATTGACTTAAATTATAATTTTTTTCAATTTGATTTCTATGAAGTTATCTCATTTTCCTTGTCCAGATTTGGCAGGTTAACGGTCATTATTTTTGTTTTTTTTTATGTGATTTTTTTTTAATTTAACCCTTTAACATTTGATTGATTAAGAATTAAATTTCATAATTTATTTTTTATTTTTTTTCTATGTGGTTATCACGGTCTTATGTTTAATTGATTTTTTTTCTTTAATTTAATCTTTCAATACCGAATTGACTTAGAATTATGCTTCATAATTTTTTTCAATTTGCATTGTATAGGGTTATTTTAGTCTCATGACCTGGGTTACTAGTTTATTCAATTGACTTAGGTGGTTTTTCGTGTTTTTTTATTTCATCCTTCAACATTGAATTGATAGTAAATTAAGCTTAATAACTTGTTTCAATTTGCTTTTTAATTAGGTTATCCTAGTTTCATAATCTAAGTTTAATAGGTTAAACCAAAATGACCTGAATCATTTTTTTAGTTGAATTTTGTTTTTACTTTCACCTCTTAACAATGTATTGATTGAAAATTAGTTTTAATAATTTATTTATTTATTTTCTACAGGATTATCAGGTTCTGAAGACCTGGATAATAGATTTGACAAGTTAACCCGAGTCAATCTAATATGTTCTCTTTTCAATACTTAAAAATAATATGATCTTGATTTTTTTAGTAAAATTATATTTTTATTGGTTTTCTGGATTATCTCTGAATCTGTCAAGTCAACTAGATCACACAAGATCATCCCTATGTAATTTTATTTTTCTTTTATTAAAAACATATTAAAAGTACTTTGAATATTATTTTTATATTAAAAAAAATAATCAATCTCGCAATGTAGCACATAAAAGTATATAGTTTTTAACTATGCTCAAATTCACGGGTCTAACAATTTAGAGAGCGCAGCTCATACAACGTTATTGCGTGGCTGAATAAAATTACAAGAAGACGACGACAACAATAAAAACCATATCCATAATTATAATTACATATAAAAACATGAAGTTCTTTAAACATTTGACTCGAATTAAATATATTCAGTATTTATTCAATTGAATGATTAATTTGACCGGTCCCAAATTATTTTACAACAATCGAAACCATCTTCACCTGGTCTTTTTGCCCCATATAGAAGAAGCCCAAACTGATTTATCCAGCCCAGTATCCCCGTCCGTACCAACGGCTACATTAAATTCCAAAACTCAAACTCCTGCGCGTCAAGTTCTAACAATATCACATATGCGCTTTACATCCGTTGGATCTAAACAACTGAACGGTTAAGATTAATCAAAAAGTCGACCGTTGGAGGGTCCTGGCGTCTCTTCAAAAGGACTCTTCTTTGACTCTATGATCTCATTGCTTGCTTGCTCTCGTTTTCTCCACATAAGCAGAAGCAAACAAATACAAGAAACGGAGAAAGAATTTGCATAGATATTTCAGAGAGGGAGATAGATCAAGGGTTTGAAGAAAGAGAAGGGTGGCGACCGATAACACAGAAGAAGGAGAGACACGAAGTAGTCTTCTCCAAGAGTTTTTATCATCAATATTTGCAAGAGTCTTTGGGCAGAATCAAGAGGAAAATACAATGGGTTCAAGAAATCTTGTTGCATCTTATCAACAACAGCAGAGAGGTAAAAAACCAGTTCTTGGGTTTTGGTTTCTTAATTTCTTTTCTGGGTTTTGTTTCTTTTTGTGTTTCTACTTTATTTTTTGAAGTTCATACGGTTCTTTGTGGTTTGGTTCTGTTTTAGGTGTGATGGTTTTTGATATGGCTTAGATAAAAATCACTTACTGGGTTTTGATTTTTATCATTCTTTTGAGGGAATTGTTTCCTTTTGCTTGATTTTTGTATTTTGATGGGTTCTCTAGGGTCTGGTCTGATCATAAGTGACTTCTTTCTTTGGGGTTTGGTTCCTTTACAGTATGTTGATGTGTGTGAGTATGGTTTTGTTGTATTACAATTTGGTTTATAACAGGAAGAAATTTACTTTAAAGAGTCCTGTACTGAATTTTCAAACTGGGTTTTGATTTCTGCTTCTCTTTTGAGGATTATCATCTTTCTTTGCTTATTTTATTCGATTATCTCGAAATTTAAAGGGGTCTCTTGCGGGTTGATAGAATATAAATGAAATTACTTTAAGATTTATGTATCAAATTTGCGTATTTGATTTCTGATTATCTGCGTAAATGAAATTACTTTCACATTTCTGTTTTGATATTGGTATTATGGATAGATTATTGGCATGAATGATTTCATGAATATCTTTCAGTCCTTTCTTTGATGTATTGATTTTTTTTTACTGTCCTATAAGGTCTTCTCCTGAACTTGAGGCTGATATTATCGTATTTTAACGATGGGTGTCTTTCATCAATTTTGTACAATCTTTCAATCTTCTTGATGTTCCTCGTTAAGTCTTTGCCTCGAGTTCTTTTGAAATACCTTTTCTGTGTTAACCTTTTATTGTCCGAGTAATTTTATTTTCCTCTTCTTTTAGAAGAAGCGAAGCAGAAGACTTTTGTACCTGCAGAGGGAAGGAATAGGAGAGTGCTTCAAGACATTGGCAACTTAGTGAATGATCGCGTCTCTTTGCAAGGGAAGGTAAGCTAAAATTCTCGGGTGATTTACCGTTTTGTAACCGAGAGTCAGGTTCTTTTGGAATCTCACCTAATGGATGAACTGAAGACTTCGTCAATTTGCAGAAACCAGTTACAGAAGTTGTAGATACTGCAGTTGCTCGCGATGTGAGGGCTCCTGCAGCTACAAAGGCACCAGCAGCAGAAATAAAGAAAGTGAATGAGAAATACAGACCTGAGGATGTGATTAGCTCTGATGAAACTGAAAAGAGTAAACCTGTTAGTAGAAGAGTATCAAGGAAAGGAGTCAAGACGCTCACTTCAATCCTCTCTGCTCGAAGCAAGGTAATTGGATAGTTGCAGTTTTGGTTCATGTATAATTTGTTCTATCCATTCGATTGTTTATGTACTGATGTAGTTTATAACATTAGGCCGCTTGTGGTAAGCTCGAGGGTACACTGGTGGACATTGATGCTGCTGATGTTACTAATGAGCTGGCCGTAGTTGAATACGTTGATGATATGTACGAGTTTTACAAACTTACAGAGGTAAAGATATCCTCTGTCTCTCTCTCTATCTCTATCTATCTGACTGTATCTATCTATCTACACACACATTAACATGACGAGTTTAATGCAGGTTGACAGCAGGGTACATGACTACCTGCAATCCCAACCAGACATCAACGGAAAAATGAGATCGATCCTCGTAGATTGGTTGATTGAAGTTCATCGAAAGTTTGAGCTGATGCTGGAAACTCTCTATCTTACCATAAATATTGTTGATAGGTTCCTAGCGGTGAAAATGGTAACAAGGAGGGAACTTCAGTTGGTTGGCATCAGCTCAATGCTTTTAGCCTGCAAGTACGAAGAAATATGGGCGCCAGAGGTGCAGTATTCTTCACTTTTTAATGCAATACTGCCTTGGTATTTTGTTTTGTTCTAGTATAATCACTCTGCTGACATGATGTTGCTTGTTCTGAAATATGTAGGTTAATGACTTCGTTTGCATATCTGACAATGCCTATACAAGAGAGCAAGTTCTGGCAATGGAGAAAGCAATCTTGGGAAAGCTAGAGTGGTATCTTACAGTTCCAACACCGTATGTTTTCCTTGTTAGATATATCAAGGCCTCCATTCCATCTGATAAAGAGGTACTAATGCGAACAATGTAATAATTTTGTTTTCGAGTTCTGCTTTTTCATGTTGATGTCTCCTTGATATGACCCAATATTAATTGGTTGATGTTTTACTAATGTAGACAGAGAGCCTGGTGTTCTTCCTGTCCGAACTTGGTCTGATGCAATATCATGTTGTTTTCAAGTATGGTCCCTCGAAAATTGCTGCTTCAGCTGTGTATGCTGCTCGATGTACAATGGATAAGAGCCCTTTATGGACTGAAACTCTGAAGCACCACACTGGCTACACTGAAGATATGTTAAGGTAAATTTTCTTTAACTAAAAAGATATGGATCATAGTTCAGTTAAACAGTGCCTAGTCAGCCTCCCTGCCAGTAATAATCATGGCATGCGATAATTTGGCACACTGTTGATGCTTCTCTAGTTTGTGACCTCAAGGCACTATAGTTTGGCACAATTTTTTTAATGTGTTCCGTTCTGTCATGCGACAGGGATTGTGCAAAGCTCCTGGTTCAATGTCACTCTGCAGCTGCCGAAAGTAAGCTCAAGGCTGTCTACAAGAAATTTTCAAGCGAAGATTATGGGGCTGTGGCTCTTCTTACCCCAGCCAGAAGCCTCATCTGAATCACCATGAAGTTCTTAAGTGACTTTCTTACCCCAGCCAGAAGCCTTTCATCTGAATTACCATGAAGAAGTTGCGCAATATTTGTGTAAACAAGTCTCTTATTTTTGAAGGTCTAGATGAATGCCAGCTTCCACATATCAGTAGTGTTTGGTTAATAGGAAGATCATGCTGCTATTATGATCTGTGTCGGGTTGATTTTATTCTTGTTGTATCCTTCTCCTTTTGGTGAAGCAGCTGCCAAAATGCTTGATTTGATTCTTGTTCAAAGATGTTTTACACTGTTCATTGTGGGTTGTTGCATGCTAAATTCAGAATTATCGTGTGGTTTGCAGCTGATATAATGTTATAAAATGATCGTGTTAAAATGGTTAAAGCTGTTCACCATCTCTGAAGTTGAATCAGCCTTTATTTCCCCACCTTTTGATAACCTGCTGAGTTTCTGACTGAAACTTGCATCTTAATTGGCCTGATCATATCAGCCCCAGAATGAACTCTTTTTGTTCTTTCTATTTTTCTCTTTCATGGTGAGTGGTACAGTGTTTTGAACATACAGAGCACACCTCGTTCAGGATTGATAGACTTTTTGGCCAACGCTAGATTGATTGCATTGTAATTTGCTTTGTCTAGCTGTGCTAATCTTTTAGTCTCTGAAAGCCTGAAACTGGTGTGCCATTTACATTTTCTGATCTTCAAAAACAATATACAGAGCAATACAAAGACGCCATTTGGAAATTAAGTCGTGATAATAAAAACAAAGTCGACAAGTCAACATGTCAACAATGTACAGATTGAAAGGCTAAGCTGATTATTAGAGAGACAATATGCTAAAAAGCTGGCACATTATTCATGTATAAACAGTTTGGAACATCCCATTTCTCTGTTTTAATTTTTTCTTCCCTTTTCTTCTTATAGAGAGTGATTGTATTGAATCTTTTAGATTGTTTCTTCAGTACCAGCATCACTGGTGCTAATCTCTGCTGCCGCTCCATCAGCCACTTTGACCTTAGCTCCACAGCAACTCTTTGTGCCATGTGTCTCAACCTTGACATTTCTTCTGCAACAGCTCCCATTTGTTTTCCCTAGCTCCAGCTTTCTATCCATAAACTCTGAATTCTCCTTCCAAACCTCTCCATTAGAATAAACCTCCTTCTTCCATAATGGAACAGATGCCTTTAGCTCATCAATCAGAAACTTACAAGCATCCAGGGCATCAGCACGATGAACAGCCGATACAGCAATGAAGACACTCATTTCTCCAACTGGAACACTACCCAGGCGGTGTGCAACAGCAATGGAGTGGATATCCCAGGATGATCTAGCAGATGAACAGATGGATTTCATCTGGCGTATTGCCATTGGTACATATGCTTCATATCTTAGCTCCACTACTGTTTTGCCCTCAAAGGTGCCACGTGTTGTACCTGAAAATGTTGCTATGGCACCAGCCTGCGGAGCACTGACATAGTTTACATATTTGGCAAGATCAATGAGGTTGTTTTCTTCTAATATTTCAACTAGAGTTTTCTCTTCAGTGGCCATCTCAGTATGGAACTTCTGATTATCTTTGCCTTTGGACGTTCAATTTCAAAGGAAAAATCCTTTGTTTAATATAAAATTTCAGGGACCAGTAAAATCATATCATCAACAGGCTCATATTCCACGTGTCTGTCAAATAAAAGATAATGTCAATACCATGTGAATGAGGGGACGGAAGTGATTCTACAACACAAAGGACAAAGAAAAAAAGCTCCAAGTGATATATCACTATCAAAGATCCTTATGGCTTTTGATGACTAAAAGGCAAGCTCCAGATTGTTATTATCTCAAAACAATTTTTTTTCACAATGCTAAATTTTGATGACACCCACCACTTTCCTAAATTAACCAGATGATTAATTGCCAACAACATCGCTGTCACCATTTTTCATGAATTTATCTTCCATGACCCATCTTATCAATCACAGCCAATTTAACAACATATTGAACCACATTTTTTAGATGCAAGATAAGCCATAAGCACTCAGTTCATCTCACAACAAGACAAGAAACAAGGTTGACATTGAAGCATTATGGATAACCTATGGAGAGTTGATGCTGAGGTACCCTAGACAATTTGCAAAGCTTTTCGATCAGTATATCCTCTCTATCACATGAGGAATCATAATATGTTAACTAAACAACTTGAAAACCTTGCAAATTCATGTTAGCCTTTCTTCACTCCTTGGGTTCAAGGAATGCCAGAGGCAGAAGAGGTGTCTAATTCTTTTCCAACCATCGGCTAATATCTCGTGTCGCTTGAAAAAAAAACAGAGAGGTAGATTCCACATTTCACGAAACTAATGAGTGGCCATCTTTGATCACTAGTTCATCCACTAAATACAACACTCAGTCCCTTCCAATTCCATGTGCTCTTTGTTAGTTTCAAGAACCTTTTGATACGGGTCTTCCCTTTCCAAAGAAGAATAGTCATCAAAAAATTATAATCAGGATGGCCATAAGCACTAGTTAGATCCTTCGCGGCAAAGAGACTATGGGTTTGTAAAGTGTGGATTTTGTGCAAGCTGAAATAACAAGCCAGCTAAACAGAACATCCTAGAAATCTCAATTTTTCCTTAGCCCCAGGATGCAATGTCTCCTCCGTACTTTTAAACACAAAAAATAAATCATGTTCTGTCTATTCAAACACAATCAATCAAGAGACAATAACCAAAGAAAATCTCACAAAAAAAAATACTAAACAAACACAAATAGCAAGACAAATCACAAACCATGATGGTAACAAGCAGACGGCACTACATGCTCCAAACCCAGTTGCAAAAACCAACAAACTAAGAAAATCCCAAAAGAATTCACACCATATAAACCTCAAAACTATATATATATAAAGATGGGAAGAAACAGCCATATAAAAGATAAAAACAAAAGCGGAGGAGTAAAATAAGAAATAGAAAAGAGCAGGTAAAGAGTAGATACAGGTACCTAACAGAGATTCCTCGGTTTCATTACAGAAAAATGATTCTTCCTCCTCTTCACTGATGAGACCCAAACCTACTGCGAGTCAAACGAAGGCTTTATTGGGCGAGTCAGATATGTTTTGGGTCTGGCCCTTGTCAATTTGGTTTGAAATGTAATAGGTATGACCTGGGCACTAGGCCACGCATATGTCCAGTCCAATGTGATCTCTTGTCTTCTTGGGCATTGGCCTGTTAAAAGATTGAAGAAAATAAAACACTACCCTCCCCTTATTTGTATTTCCATTTTTGGATGTTACCTTGAACTTGGAGAATAAAGAACACGAGATTTTTAAGATAATAAATATTTTAATTTTAAGTTTCCTCTCTCCCTTAATTTTTCGGGAAAAAAAATAGTATGCATATGAATCACTTTATATATTGTTTATCATCTGTAGAGTGTTGCTGACATAATTTTTACATGCTATGATAATTGCAAGATAAGAGAAGTTCACTTCACAACCAATGATAACTTGTTGAAGAGGGTGAACCCATGACGTTGAACACGAACAAAACCATGCAGCCTTTTGCCCCTGATTGATTTGTTATATAAAATGTTACAGCTAGGAATTTCAAGGCAAATCCCAAAGAAGTAGTGTCATGGCTTGTCATGATCCCCTAATTATGTGGTCGCTTCCTCTTGTGCTGTTTTTCTCCCTGTTAATGTTTCTCCTGATAAGAAAGAAACAGAACAAGCAGCAGATCCCTCCAACGCCTCCCAGGCTTCCAATTATAGGTAACTTGCACCAACTTGGAGACTTGTCTCATTGATCTTTATGGCAACTCTCCAAGAAATATGGTCCTGTCATCCTTCTTAAACTTGGTGCTGTACCAGCAGTGGTTATCTCCTCAGCCGAGGCTGCAAAAGAGGTCTTGAAAACTAATGACCTACATGCTTGCAGTAGACCTGTCTTGGTTGGCACTGGGAGGCTATCTTACAGCTATTCTGATGTATCCTTCACATACACCTATGGAGATTATTGGAGGAAGATGCGAAAGATTTGTGTTCTTGAACTCTTCAGTGCAAGGAGGGTGCAGTCATTTCTGTTCATAAGAGAAGAAGAGGTTGCTTTGTTAATTGACACCATCTTCGCATATTCTTTTTCAGCAACCCCTGTTGACCTCAGTGAAAAGATTTTGTCTTTCACTGCAAACATTACTTGTAGGGCAGCTTTTGGAAAGATTTTTCAAGAGATCAAAGGGTTCGATGGAAAAAGATTTGAAGAAGTAATTCCTGAAGCCTCTGCAATATTGGCAAGCTTCTCTGCCGCTGATTTCTTTCCCAAAGTCGGTTGGATTATAGAGAGACTCACAGGTCTCCTCCATTCAAGACCTGAAAGAAGTTTTCGGGAACTGGATGTTTTATACCAAAGAGTTACAGATGATCACATCAAATTAGAGGAGGAACAAGAAGATATTGTTGGTGGTCCGCTGATAGTATAGAGAGATCAAACTGAATTTGTTACAATTCAACTCACCCATGATCACATCAAAGCAACACTTATGGTAAGCCACATGTTCATTCTCTTTTTCCTTTTTTCTATATTAATTCTTAATAATTTTTTCTTTTTCAATTTATCTATTGTGTTATGGAATTTTGAATAGAAACAAACCAGCAATGAATCAAAGATTCAAATACAAGAAAAGCTGACAATTACTGGAAACTATATTTAGAATAGTACTAGATTTGTGACCCAAAAATGCCAAGGAAAAAAAAATTGAGATCCGAACCATCATACCAATTAAATAATATAAATAATAAAATATAACAAAAAAACAAAAAAAAAAAGATAAAAAAAACCTGATATGAACCCATTCGGAATATAAAAAAACATAAGTTAAACTGTGTTAATTCACAAACTTTATGACAATAAATATAAGATTGAAAAAAACTCCATTAAAAGAAAAACAGGAAAAAAAGGATCACTTGAAAGCAAAGAGAAAAAAACAAGAAGATAAATTTTCAATATATTAAATGTTGAATGATAAAATTTAAATAAATAAATTTTAAAATTTTAAAAAGATAGAGTCAACTCGTGTTAACTTTCGAAATCGGTGACTTTGATCATGAATTTGAGACTAACCCTATAGAAACCAAACAAAAAAAGGGTAAAAACAAAACAACACTCTAGAAAAAAAAAAGGTAAAAAAACATCAACTTAAAAAAAAAAAACCTTTTAAACTTGATCTAATATCTAAAACTCGCAAATTTAGACTCGAGTTAAATTAAAATATTTAATTTTCAACTAATTTAATTTTGAAGTATGAAATTGTAAAAGAATATCAATAAAAAGAATTATTAAAGTTTTTTTAGTGGTGAATTTATAATTGCATTATTACCATAAACAGTAATCTATGCAAAGAGAGGACTTATTCAGCCCAAGGCTTTTTCTCTATCTGTCTGTATAGTAGAGGTAAAGGAGATGCTTCATTTACAAATTAAAAACCAGTCAGGAAGAACCACCCAAGCATTAAGTGATTATGAAAAACCAGTCAGGAAGAACCACCCAAGCATTAAGTGATTATGAAGAACCACCCAGTCAGGAAGAACCACCCAACCATCCAGGAAGAACCACCTGCCGGAAAGTTGCTCTTCTGGCTGCTGCATCAATGATTCCAAACCCAATCATTTCCATACCTTTAATCATTTTACATGAGACATTCTGCCCCATCCCTGGAGACGAACATGGTGGGTGGATATTTTACATTATACAAAACTCTAGACATTGTGCATGTGTTTGTCTTACATTTTAATATGGATTTATTGTTCAAAAATTTTATTTTTATTTTTTACTTCTCAATTTTTTTTTGTTTAATGTGATTGCATCTTTTATTGGCAAAATTAAAGACAATTGAATCAAACTTTGATTAAAAATAAAATTGAAAAAAAAAGACGTGACAAATAGGTGATGATTTCAAAATTATTATAAATAGTTTAATTTTGTCCTTAAATTTTTTAAATTATACCTATTTGGCTTTTTATAAAAATAAATTGAAAAAAAAGTTTTAAAACAAAAATTTTTTTTTTCCAACTACCATAATAGTCATAATATAAGGAAATCAAATGAAACATCATCTAAAGTTTTTTTAAAAAGATATATGAGGTCATCAGCTTTTAAAATTAAAGGCCCATGAGCCTAACAACACCTTATCTCTTTTTTTTTTATCTAATATTTTTAAAAACATTGATAGCTTTTTTCTGTAAGTTTTATTTTAATAATTTTTAAATTTATATTTTAATGAATACCCCTATATGATATTTTATTTTTCTTATTTAGCCTTTTATAAATGGAGATTTGTTTTTAATTATTTTGTATGTATTTAATATATAAAAAGATTATTATGATTCATCTATGAAATTTTTTTATATAGATAAATTTTATTTTTAAAAATAAAAAATATTTATTTTTGGATATTTTTTCTAATATGTGTACCATTTCATAATAGTTTTTTATCCTTTTATTTTATTCAATGAATTTTAAGTGTTTATTTGTTTCTATTATTATTTGATTTAATAAATAAATTCTTTAAACACTACTGAGTTAATGACTTGTATGCAAGATCGAATATTTTAATCTATACATATCTCTTGATTTTTTTAGTTTTATTTTTAGTTGTTGTTTAAGATTTTTGTTTTTATTTATTTACACAGATGGTTTTTGATTTATTTAATTATATGTTTGCAAAGGCTTCTTGGTTTATTATTAGGATTCTTTTATGTAAAGAAACATGTCTAAAAAGCCTGTGCATTCAATTTTTTTCATTGGAAAAAAATATTCAACGTACGATAGAACATTGGTCAAATAGCTAGTCAGAGAAAACCCTAAATGTTTTGGATAAAACATTGCGTATACAAACATTGTTCATCCTTTCACATTTTATTGTGGACTCACTACTCGAGTTTTTCCGCGATTGCAAGTTTTTGGCCAAATTAAAATATAATTAAATCAAATTTGTCGATTAAAAACAAAATTGAAAGACAAATGATCAAAGTATAAAAAACATTGTGAATGAGTGATAGTTTTAAAGTTCTCACAAAAATTTTAATTTAGTCCTCATATTTTAATATAATTATATCTATTCAATCCTTCAATATTTTTGCAATTCAATTTTGCTATAAAAATTTATTTTTGTTATTTTTAGTTCCTGATTTTAGAGAGAAAAAGGAGAGATCGTTGGATTATTGTGATAAATAGAAAAAATCATCATTGACATCAATTCATCACTCATCCCATCAAAATGATCGATCTTAGTATAAACAAGTTCCATTTGACGAGGAAAGTTCTATTTAGATGTTTTTTAGGTTTTTAAATGCCATATAAGGGTTTGTCAAATTATTTAGATTCTTTTCTAATGTTTTGCATAAAAAATAGAGTTCTAAGCAAAATAAAAAAATGAACCATGTCAGGCAACCGTAATAGCTGAAATTTGAGAAAAATATCAGCAATATCTAGTGGTCGTCGCCATGTTGTGCTGGTTGGAGAGACTGTCAGAGAATAAATATGGAAACCGCCGTGATGAAGCTCAACAATGGCAAATTTCTTGCTTTGTTTTTACTGGGTTTTACCTGTAATGAAAGAGACAACTGGTCAATCATATATCAACATGATCTGAGCTTTATTTGGTGCCCGGAGAGATGTACATGTTTTCTGTATCGTTTATCGGAAGAATAACTGGCAAACATGATATGGTAGGGATTGTGATGCCCAATGTGGATCAGTTTTTGACATTTCCATCTATTTTGGATGGATACACGTCTCATGAAGATATTGCTTATTCAATTACACGAATCAGAGAATTATTTGTTTAGATTTTCATGTGGTACATGAAAGTTTCATCATATAGAAACCACTCCAAGCATATTCAATGCAGTTTCCATAGTTTTGAACTTCAAAAAGCGTATCAGACACAGGATTCTTAAGCTTCTAGCAGAAATACAGCACATAACCCTTACAACAATCATCAATTGTGTAGCCATCATACAAAAACCATTCAACAGAATCGAGACAGCTGCAATCCATCTCCAATTGTAAGTGGGAATATGTTAACACTCATAAAGGCAAATTAAAAAAAAACAATGCCTTCGTAGGGGCAGGAAAAATTAAAATGAAGAAGAAAAAAGAATGGTGGAGGCCGACAAGGCCACAACACAATCATGCATGCCAAATCCTACTATTACAAACCTATGATTCATGTGCAAACTCAACTTAATTACAATTAGTGAAACAAAACAGTATGGAGGTTGGTTTAACTTCCTAAAGGAGCTCTGTCATCTGGCCCAGCGAGCATAATCTGACATTCCAATAGTTCAAAAAAAAAAAAGGGTTACTTCATTGGTGGAAGATGCCGAAAGACAAAAGAAGAATCAGCTTCACAGACAAAATTTTAATCCAAGAATCCAAGATAGATTTTGACACACTTACATTGCAATCAAAAGCAAACCTCCTTGCAAGCATGATGGCTGCATTCCTCTCTCTTGCTGATTCAAATGCTAATACAAAGGAAACCCCTTTCTTTGCTTGCCAAAACAATGCTTGAGCTGCAGCGTTCCCACCTCCTCTAACTCCACACAGCTAAAGCACAAGAATAGTGTGAGTAATGGCTGTGTCATGTGCTATAAATACCAAATTAGGAGGCTGATGTCCAACATAACTGTCAATAACGTTTTAGGCACAGATGAGGTGTGTGTGCATGTGTCTGTCCTGAGAGGATGGACCAAAACATTTGCAATCAAATAAGAATAAAAGCAAAAAAGAATTTAAGGTATGAGCTTTTGTAAATACAGAACCATCTTATCTCAAGAGATAAAGGTTGAAACAGCCCCTTATACCTGCATTGAAGTAGAGTAGTACTCTTTAGCAATTGTCGACTTCCCTTTGCGAAGCTTCATCCTCATCTTTCCGACATGAAGCACATGAATAGATTCTGATGTATGATCCAACCCATTCATCTGGGTAACAACAACCTGTAAAGTAAACAAAATCAATGGAGAATAATGGCCTCCTTAATCCTTATGATCACTTTTACAAAACAAATAAATGATTCAGTTTCATTTAACCCAGGCCCACAATGAAAGGACAACAGGATAAACAACCTCTATAAATTTCCATAAGGACGATTTTAAACTTCAATAAGTTATCCTTGAAGAGTTCTTATTACTATGACGCTCTCAACCCATGAGCTTGTAGCTCAATGGCTCTTGCAAAACAGGAGAGGTGAAGTCTCATGCTTCCGCTTCGGTCACATTCGCCAGTTCAATGATCCGTGATGCCCACACACCCCATTGCATTTTAGTAACAACAACATGCATTAAACAAGACTAGGACGTGTAAGTTTCCATGCTCCAGGAAAAGCAAAGAATTGATGGGAGTCTAAATGCCACCCGGATCCTCACAATGGTTAAGAAAATAACATCCGCAAATCAATAACAGAAGCAGAATGGGGCACCTAACTAACCATTCCCAATGTCATCCCTCATTGTGATTCTTACTATAAACTAGGTTGCGTCCTCAAATTCTTAACAACCTCAGAATCTCAATGTACATCTTTTCCTATTTTCTCTATGGCATGCACACTCTCACAAGGCCATAAAAGTCAAAGAACCTTCATTGCACAAAGTAGCAGATAGTCAAATATCATTTCCCTTTCACTGACATATTGCAGTACGTACGGTAGAAGGAAAAACATCAGCAAGCCCTCAGGATTCAGGAACGGAGAGAAAATAAATATCCAATCACCATGCACACAAGCACTTTTGCCTATATCATGTGAGCATCTGAAGGGATTTGATGTAGGACTGAGTTCAATTTAAAAAAAAAAATGACCAACAACAATGGTCAGCCTGGCTGAACTTGACCCCCAACCCATCCAACATGCCAGAATGGTGATTAGAATCACCAAAATGACTATTGCAAAGAAGCACAATATGAGTGTTCAGGTAACATGAAAGAATAATTCCCAAATATTGAACCTGACATGTTTAGCTACTTAAGTGGAAAAAAAAAGTTGAAACAGTATTAAGACAACTTACATTGAATTCAACATCATGTTTTCGCACAAGTGCCTCTACATAGCTTCCGAGACCAGCAGCTGGTCACAAAATTACATCAGCTATTTTATCTTATGCGAAAACATGGTTCATAATTTATTTATTTTATCTTATGTAAATGCATGGTTCATAACTTTACATGCAAAAGAGTGAACCACAGAATTTTATTTACCAATTTTCATAAATGAATAAAAATTGAAAATAACATAGGAAGCTTGGCAGAAAACAGAGCTGACAGGAGAAAGATGATTATGTAGCCAGCCCAACTAGTTTGGCTCAAAGCTTAGTTGAGCCGGGTTAATAAAAATTGGAAAACAAAAACCAAATTAGAGAAGCAGATCAAATACAGACCAGGATCAATGGCACAAGTAGTGGTCAAAGTGAATTGTTGGCCATCAGAAATTATTTCAGCTTGCAGGACTCGCCCAACATCAAAAGGCTCTGGAGCATAAACTGGTTTGGTTGCTCCTGTGAAGAGTAAAATTACTGAAAGTAGTCAGTAGTCTATTTTATGCAATATTCATGATAACTAAGCATAAATCATAAACAGTACTAACAATGCTTTTCTACTTTATGAATCCCCAAGCACTCACTAGCAAACGGCAATTTCATTCAAACCCTCTATGTGGCTCTTCCCAAATTCAATATCAAAATGCTTAACTTGTTACCCAATTAATTTACTGTCAATTCATCTAAACTTACAGGGCAACCATTTTCACATAACTCATGCCATATTCTACTTTAGCCATACTAGATAATAGAAGCCATTAATTCAGACAAGCAAACATTCCTATATCTAGATACTGAAATCTGAATTTACAGGATTCCCACACCTCATTTCCTCAATAAAATATTCTTTGTTGATAGTTGATTTGGAGTACAGGTAACATTCCATCCCACAATTTGTTTGCCTAGCAAAAAGTTTGATATAATCCATTTTATTTCATGTATTACAGATTTCATGCCTCATAGCAACTGTTTCAATCACAAAATGACAATTATTTCACCAAGGGTGGACAATGGCTAGATCAAATCTGAAGGACAGCAACTAAAGTAACTTAAAGGCACTAAGAAACGCTATCCTCTGATAAAATAGAATCAGTCACGAAGCATCTACTGTGCTTTGTTCAATTGTCCAAAGCATCCAGAAGAGAAAAAATGATTGAAGATGGAAACCTGATATAAGCGCCTTTTTGACATCTTCAGATGATAGACGATACCACTGAATGGAACATTCAGAAAGTTCTGGAGCATTATCAGAGCAAGGATTGATCCGCAAACATGAACCTAATGCTTCAGAGCCATCTAATTCAAATAAATGGAATATGCTCTGCTCGCCTCTCCTGCTCCTCGCAAGCTGGGAAAGATAGGGGGGAAACATAATATTTAGTCAATTCTCTGATATATACTATTCAACAAGTTTAATATGCAAAGAAGTAAACCACAAAATGAAGGAAATTACAACTGAGAGTCAAATACAAGAGACCATAACCAAATATCACAAGAAATGTTTTTAGAAGGAAGCGTGCATAAAGAATTTCCTCTAGCCATTGAGTCACTCTGACAAAAGCATATAACATTCATCAGAGCTTAAACCAGATCCTGAACCATTCAAAGACTTTTAAATGCTTGAATTATGAAAACTAACAACTTAAACGTATTGCCCCAAATTTTCAGATACTTCTACTTTCTTGAAGATTTTAAACAAAATTCTGAAATCGGAGAACTTAACAACCTATTGGCTGGGAAACAAATGACTAAAATGACAATTAGGGAGAGGTAAACTATACAAGTCAAATGATAAAAGAAAATTCTAAGATTGGATAATGGTGGAAAAGTAGCAACAGCAAAGCATATTAAAACATGCAGTGAAGTGAGAACTTAAGAGAAGATGCTGCAAGATCTATTTCTGGCCAACACATAATATCTTAACAACAACAACAATACCTCCTTCTGAAGCTGCAGAGAACATTTAGACTTCTCAGCAAGTTGTATCCTCAATGCTCGTAGCTCATGTTCCATGTCCATAACCTACAAAAATAAGTCCAATTCACTTGCGATCAATAAATGAATGTGCGTCCACAAATTTGAAATTTCTGAAAGCTATAGGTCATCATAAGCATTCCAGAGAAGTATAAAATCATAATCCTAGAATCTCAATTTCCCTTGAATTTATTGGATAACTCAAAACATGGCCCAAGCCCATCCAAAAAGTCTGCATATTTAATTTTTATTGCAGAAGCGAACTACATTTCAAGGAAACACAAGGGGACGTTGATAGTTCTAACTTCCAAGAACTTGGTCCTGAAAATGGACATATACATGTATCTGAAAGCAATTCAAGAATTATGATTGTTGAGTATCAGTTTGAAATGCAGTTATAGACTCATGATAGGCTTAGAGAAATAGATAAACTCTGGAGAAGCCACTAATGAGCCTCAACTATGTTAGAAGAAACTTCACCGAATTACATAAAAAGTGAAGCAAATTAATTTGGTGACTAGAATGTTCCATCAAGAAAGAAATTTTCACCAAAGATCCAGCACACACCTTGCTTGGCTGATGCAGCATTTTGATCCTTCTAGCCTCTTGAACCTCCTTCATTAATTCTTCCAAGTCCTAATATGCCACACAAACATATTTTTGTTAAGAAATAAGAAGAAAGAAAAGCATGCAGCAAAATAATGCATTCCAACTTGAACATGGGCCCTAAATGAACATGAAAAGTATGTCCAACTGTCCTCTTTAATTTCAAAAGCAGCCAAGTACTAACTCAATGGCTAGTACCAGAAGTATTGAAATATGAAAAGAGGATATCTATCTACTGTCAACGTAAAAAGGGACACCTTCAGAACTCCTATTGAAGCTGTAATAACTAATAATTAATACAAACCTGCTTCCCCAAAGCTCGAGACATTCGTTCATGTTCTTGCAGAGCTTCTTCCACCCTCTGAACTGTCGCTCTGGCACTCTCAATTTCAGCACGAGCATAAGCTCTTTCCTCATCGACAAGTTTCTTGGCATCTTCTGAAGCCTACAAGTCGATGCAAGCACTAGATAATGAGGCAAAAAAATTCCTTATTGTTATCTCAAATTGAAAAAGGAAAGAATAGAGAACTTGTTGGATGGCATTTACTGGCTTGAGAAAAATATGCCAAATTCTTTCAAAGACAAGATTACCTGCTTAAGAAAATTTGCTAGCTTCTTTACTTCTGCTTTTTCTTGAATCAACTCTCCTTCCCTCTGAGTCAGCTGAACCGCTAAAGCTTCCACCTAGAAGACGTGACCATAATTCATCTTCCACATGAGTGTTTTTAAGTAATGACATGGCAGTAACAACCAACTCATTGAGTAGCACATAAAATCATTTTTTTGGAAGAAGTTTGATAAAAGAAGCAGTGAAGTAACACCAACCATGGCAATAGCTTCCTCCACGTCATCCTTGTTTCTACCTGCCACACGTCCTTTTAATGATTCTAGCGCATCCCTAAGCTTCTTCAATAGGACATGTTTCTCTAATGAAGCAGCCTCTCTGAGCCTAGCCTGTGATCCAAAGATGAAAAGCTTATCATTTGATTCCTATATCACCCGCTCTCTTCAGAAATTAATAATTCCAAAGTCTTAAAGCCTGAGAAATGGAGAAAAACAACCACTGAAATGAAACAAACAACAGACTTCCAACTTTTTCCACAATTAATTGATGTTCCATTCAGTTGACAAGAAAAAACAAGTAGATAAGACCATGAATCAAAAAGCTGGATATAATACTGCCAGTTGGCATGATTAATTTCTCAGGAACCAAATGGGTAAACTAACATACAATTCAGGAGGTCAAGTTATTAGAAAATTAGCTTCAATAATCCACCTAAAGAAATCAAATCAAGTTTCCAAAAAGAAACACAAAATGCTGGATACAATTTAAAAGAAACACAACCTCTTCTGACAACTTAGCAGCAGCAGCCAATCCCTTTTCAAATTTACTGGCAAGGTCACGGACAGAGAGGCGTTTCTGCTGTTCCAAAAGCAAAGCAGTCTCGCGTGCCACAGCCTCCTTCATAGACAATACTTTGGGGTCATCTTTTGCATCCAGAATCTGATTGGTAGCTCCAATTTTGTAATTAGGAAACCGACTAGAAGCAAATGCAACATCTGCTGATACAGCTAGGACAGCATCTTTTTGCATAGTATCTCCAAAATCACGGGTTACCCTAGTCATTGTCTCAATCTAACGAACCTGTTGGACAATCAAATAAGTAATATCAACAGAATTGGAATAAACCAGACAATCATGGTAAAAAGACTTCTCAACGAAAAAGAAAAATGTGGGTCAGTGCTTACCAACCGAAACTAACTCAATCAGTATTAATCAGAGGGGAAAACAAGCAACCTTTTTACTCTCTTAAAACAAATGTAAGATTTACAATTACTCATTAGCTAAGAGAACAAAAACTTCCAACGCGAAAAAAACAAGAAATTCTCTTATTTAATTTTGTCCTATTTTCATAAGTCTTTCTCAGCAACCAAACAGACAGTTAATATCAACAAACAGAGCTGATATAACATTAAAAAAAAATAGTTAGAAGCTAAACATTAAAAAATAATGATAATAATTTCTACAATCACCCATGAAACAAAAGGAAAACCTTCAACTATAATAAGCTTTAAAAGTGATCAAAAAACAGCAGAAACAACTCTAAACAAAGACCAAAAAGTACCTTAAAAGAGGCAAAGACTGAAACAACAAAGCACACACAATAGTACTGCTAAGAAGTCAAGGAAAAGAGTTAGAGAGCATGAAAATGAAACCCTAGCTCTCTAGTATCTTTTGGGGTTGAAGAAAAGTTAAGAATGGAGACATAAAGGGAGAAACTTGAGGACTTACAGATCACGAAGATACGTGAAAAGGAAAGCAGATAAATGAGAAATAAGAGATGGGTTTTTGAGATTCTTGGATCAGATGCAACTTGAGCAAGCCAAGATTGAATTTTTTTAGAGAATTTGACTGTTCATTAATAGAGAGACAGGATGATAATTCTTCAAAGAATTTAATGGAAGATGCAGAGTAGGGGTTGCGGTAGCCTTTGCTTTTTTTTGAAAAAAAAGCAAATCGAGGAAGAAGTAAAAACTAAAAAAGAAAGAAAAAGCCGCCCTTATGACTTTGTTAGTTGCTACTGCTGTTTTTTATTTTTATTTTTATTCTTTTTTCAATTAAGTACCGCTTTGGCTTGAATATGAATTCAAGATAGACAATGGTTTCCAGATTAGTCTTTATTGAACTTTAATTAGGTTATTTATGTATGGATTAGTATGAGACTTCATGATTTAAAAAAATATTTTATTAAAAAATCAAATTAAATGCTTGTGGGTGTTATGAAATAAAAATATTAAATCCAGAAAGAAATACTTTAATCTGAAACGATTTGAAAAAATATTTCCATCATGCTTGTGGATGTCATCATGCTGAGAAGACTAAAATCCTTCCATGGTGGGCCCTACACCTTAGTGTCTCTTGATCCTTGATGTCTGTCACAAGTCATAACAAACACAAGAGAAGGAGAGTTCGTTGCCTGTTGAGATGATGTTGTTTTTTGTGGAAGCATGGAGGCAGTAATTCTCGAAGGGACCGTCCTTTCTCTTTCTGCTAGTTGACCAAAAGCTGTATACGCTACCGTTTAGTATTATAATAACTTCTGTTTTTGTCCATCTAAAAAAAATTGTTTGGTTTCAATTTGTTTGCTTTTTTTTTAATACACATATAATTGCATTTAAACTTTAATTTTTTAAAAACTAGAATATGTTTATTATCCATAAAATATTTGTTTTTTTATTTAATATATAAAAATTTATCTCATAATAATGTTAATCAAATATCTGTGTTTTTAAAACCGCAACTAGAATATGAAAGGGTTGAGCAAAACACATGCCCCCTAATAGCAAGCGAGGTGGGCATGGCCCTGGAGATGGTCCATATGTTTGTCTTTGTTTTTTTTTTAATTAAAAAAACAAATAATATGTTATTTATTTTTATTTTTTTAAAAAAAATAAACAACTCATTATTTATTGAGACGGACAACGTGTTGTTTTCTTATCTAATTTTCGACAGTCCAATGAGCAAAAAACCGGGCAAAAACTCTCCTTTAATTTTTTTGGAATAAACACCTTCTTTTCAACCAATTGTTATCCTAGAAAACATATGAAAAATAACATACACAACTCCATAGATCTATTTGTGCCCTATTTGTGCCCTTGAAGAAACTAAATAAAATGTTAAAATATTTTTTTTTCACAAATGCTAACTCTACATATCTTTTAAAAAAGTTAAAATTAGCAAAGTGAAGCCAACAAAAAAATAAACCAATTAAATATAGCTATATGAAAAAAAATAACACGAAAACCATTAAAAATAAAAAAAACACTTATTTATTCCATTATAATATAATTTGTTTTTCAAATAGTTTTTTTCATTAGAATATATATATATATATATATAATAAAAAACTATATTTATATCATTTAAAACAGTATTTTATCAATTTACCATTTTAAAATAGCATCTGGCATGGGATGCTCTTAACATTTATTATCTATCTTGATTTTCTTTGCATAGCAAAGACAAGCAACCCCATTCATTAAATACCCCATATTTCGGCTGTATCCTCTTTGGCGGTTCTAACAAGTACATAGTGAATAACAAGGTATGAATGCGAGGTCAATGAATAAATTTAAGAGAGACAAAATCAATTATAATCTGGCCCTGAGAATACTGGATCCCAGATTATTTTCGAATATGTTGTGGTCAAAAGCAATGAAGAAAATCAAGAGAGATAAAATTAGAAGAGTAGGATCTATGCTTGTTCGAAAAAATCCAATGTAGAAAACAGCTAGGCCCCTCAGGATGGTGGTAAAAATACCTCAGAAGATGGCATCCAAAGTCCAAAGATTCCTTTGAATCTTCATATTTACTTTCACAGAATTCAATTGGGCATTACATGACGTGCAGCACAATGAATCTTATCTCCATCTGGGCCAATTCGTTCTTGCCAAAATCTCAAAACCCAGATCAAGAACAGTCTAGTTCTGCACTTATTTGGACTCCTACATCCAAATATATTCGCATTGGGCTTCACAATCGTCCCCCAGTCCATCTTAGCACCACCCCCTCCCCTTCCTGGCTCCCAGTCCAAAGAACCATCAACTGCAAGGTCTGCAAACTTGAGATCTCTGTCTCCCTCACTTCTTCACGTCTGAACATCTCAAACACGGAAACTGAAAAACCCTCAGTAAACCCCTACAATGCCCCTTCCTTCCCTCAATCTCAAATCTTAAAAGCATAGCAAATGGTAGGCCCACCAAGACACTTACTTCTTCCCATCATTCTCACCTCCATTGGTGCCGTCATCCTGTTCTCCCTCCACCAATCCACTCACCCCATCCCTAACCCTGATTTCATCCCAATCAACACCTTAATCAAGACCCCAAATCCCCAATTCACTCCTCAAGATTTCACGTTCCTAATCAAAGTTCTTGCCTTTAACCGCCTAGACTCGCTCTCCAGGTGCCTTAACTCCCTCTCCGCCGCCAACTACGGCGGAGACACTGTCCATCTCCACATCCACGTCGACCACTTTGCTCTCACCAATGAATCCCTCAACGTTATAGATAAAAAGCTTGAGGAATCGCGAAAAGTGTTGAACTTTATTGATGGGTTTGATTGGAAATTTGGAAACAAAGTGGTGCATTATAGGACTAATAATGTTGGGTTGCAAGCTCAATGGCTAGAAGCTTGGTGGCCAAGTTCAGATCATGAATTTGCGTTTATTGTGGAGGATGATTTGGAAGTTTCACCGCTGTTTTATAAATTTGTGAGGGGTTTGATTGATAATTACTATTACAATGCGTCGAATTTTAGTCCTTCTGTTTATGGCGCTTCACTTCAGCGTCCAAGGTTTGTCCCAGGTACTATTTTCTTCTGTTTCATGTCTTTTTTGATTTGTTAGACTGGAAGTTTTAATGTTTAATGTTGGGGCTTATAGTTTTTTTGTTTGTTTTATCGGATTTTATGGTGATGTAGTGATGCTCGTTGCTTTAGAACTAGTGTGCAAGGCCTTGCATTATGTTAAAAATGAACTTTGGGGGATAGTGAGTTAATTGCTAGGCTGAAATCTTTTCAATATTTTGCTTATGGCTGAAATTTATGTTGATCGAATGCGAGCTTTAAAAAAATTAAATTTGTATCTGCAATTGCATAAGCATATGTGAAGCAAGCTGATCCATACATTTCCAAGCTAAGTTTTTTCGCTGATTCCAGTATGATGTCTATGAATTACAATGACATCTAAACCAAGACGCATTTGTTTTGTTGTTGGTAGAATGTGCAATATGCAATTTTCTTCTTCTCTTAGTTGAGCATTCTTATAAAAATCGTGTTGATTCTATAACCCTATTGCTTACCCTTGGCCAGATTTTTCTTTTTTATCCTTTGGAGAGTGGTTTTGATCGATCTGGTTGCTGGTTACAGGTAAACATGGAAACAAAATACATTTGGATAGTGAAACACGTCTTTTCTTGTACCAATTGGTTGGTACTTGGGGTCAGATTCTCTTTCCGAAACCTTGGAAAGAGTTTAGGTTGTGGTATGATCTGCACAAGTCCAAGGGCATCAAGCCATTTCTTGATGGAATGGTAATCTTATGAACACCCCCCCCCCCCCTCACGTTTGCTGGTTGATTTTTTTTTCTCTGTCTAAATCTGATATCATGCAGGTGACTAATGGGTGGTACAAAAGGATGGGAGAAAGAATCTGGACTCCTTGGTTCATTAAATTCATCTACTCTAGAGGTTATTTTAATATCTACACAAATTTTCAGCATGAGAGAGCACTCAGTGTCTCTCACAGGGATGCTGGTGTTAACTATGGAAAAACTGCTGGGCCTGACTCCCAATTATTGGACGGAAGTTCTCTTGACTTCAACTTACTGGAAATGCAACCACTGAGTAATCTGAAATGGTATGATTACTGCTTTAGAGAAGTTCTTTCTGGAAGGATTGGAAGGACCTTGGATGAAGTTGGGTCTATTCTTCGGACTGTGCAGAAAGATCGGAGTGTTCTGCTTGTGACTATATTTGGGGAATCAGGCACAATCACGAGGAACATGCTTTGCCACTTGGAGAGGCTAAATATAAGGAACTATGTATTGATAGGCCCTGGGTCTGACTTTCTATTTGATCTTGCTAGAAGAGGGCATCCTGTGATTGATGCTGACCAGTTTTTCAATTATCTTAGAGCACAGAGAGTAATGGGATTTCAACACTCCAGTGCAGAGCTGATGAAGAACGTTTTAGTGAATGCTTATGTAATCAAGAAGTGTTTAGAAGATGGGTATGATTCTTTGACAGTGGATGCAAACGTGCTTTTCCTCAGTAAAGTTCAAGAGTTCATTAATCCTTCCAGTGACCTATGTGCTGGGAAGAGCTTGGGATTTTTCTTTGTTAGGAGCTCTTCTTCTGCTCAAGAAATTTGGGCTGATCTCCTGAAGAAGGTAGCTGCCACAATAGGTAAGGGTTCGTTACAGGGAGAGAGCGCAAATTTTGTATACTTTGTGGTGAAATTCTTGGAACAGAATGGTGCAGGAATTCTCAGGGTTGATGAGGCAAGCATTGGCATCCAGATTCATGCCAATGCTTTTAACCAATCATCTTTGGAGGCTGGGAAGAAAATGGTTTATTGGTCTACAGACACAAGTTTGGATTTGATTCAAAGGCGGCTTCAAGAATTGAGTTTGTGGGTTGTAGATGGTGACTCTTCTTGCACTGCTGTTGTTTGTCATGAGTCATAGCATTTAGTGCTGGACAGATTTTGTTTAACCGATTTTCTTTGCACAATACGTTGAAATATTACTGATATTCTTTTGCACGCATTTCATACCAAATGTAACCTATATTGTATTGTAAATTTTTGGAACAATTATAAGAAAGTAATTGGCCTTGGTGAAACATCGTAGCTCCAAACTATCTGCACTGGAATAATGCAAGTTTATTGATGTTTTCTTCCTCAATCCAAAAATACTTAACATTTGTTACAAGAATATTCAATTTTTTTCACATGGTCTCCTAGTTTTTATAGAAGGTAATTTGATATTTGACATGATAAACAATTGAAAAACATGGTGAAATAAGAAAAATTCTTTTAAAATAAAAAATAAAAAATTAGAGTTATGAGAGTTTTTTTATAATATATATATATATATATATATATATATATAAAGGTACTTGTACAACACTGTAAGGAGCTTGTGCAACATCAAGAGGGGCTTGGAAAGCATCCATGCACTTTGAACAACGAGTGCGAGGCTTTTCAGCATCCAAAAATACATTTATATCATGTTATTGTGTCTTTTTATATGTGAAGAGGCATGTGTCGGTGTTGGTGGTTCAGTATGTTATTAGAAACCTTTTTTTTTTTCATTTTTTTTCTTCCTATGAAAATTTCAGCTTGACCCTCTTTGTTATTGGTATTTCATGTTAATCCACTCACAGTTCTTGAATCAAGTGAATCAAGATTTGTATTACACTCCTCTGCCTTTATTTGTTATCAACATATGGCTTATATAGCCATTTACAGAAGTTTTACGCTGTGCATGCATTATGCATGTTGACAGCCAGGGAATAACCGAATTGCAACAGAAATAACTACCATCCGTAATAATAGGATATGGTAACAGAATTACTAGAAAACAGAAAAATGAGCGGGAAAGTAAGCAATGAAAGAAATAAACAAACTACACTGTTAATTCCTTTAACAGTCCATCATTCCCTCCCTTAAACTGTATTCAGTTTATGCTTGAAATTTCACACAATCCCAGCAATCTTTGAAGCTTTAAGAACACCTCTAACCCGAGAGGTTTTGTCATAATGTCGGCTATCTAATCTTGAGTTTTACAGTAACTCAAGTTAACCACATTCTCTTTCACCATTTCACGAAGGAAATGAAACCTGATATCAATATGCTTGCTTCTGCCGTGGAGAACAAGATTCTTGGAAAGTTTTATGCTGGAATTGTTATCGCACAAGATTGTAGTGCATTCCTTCTGTTCACAACCAAGCTGCTCCAAGACTCTTCTTAGCCAAACACATTGACAGGCACATGAGGCAGCAGCAATGTACTCAGCTTCGGTTGTTGATAAACTAACAACAGGCTATTTCTTAGAAGACCATGATACTGCTCTAGAGCTGATTATAAACACACATCCTATAGTACTCTTGCGATCATCTATATCTCCAGCAAAGTCACTATCTGAGTAAGCTATGAGCTGCTTGCAACCTCCTTTCTTGTAGAAGATGCCCAGGTTCATTGTTCCCATCAGGTATCGGAGTAGCCTTTTTGTTGCTAACCAGTGTTGCTCTGTTGGGTATGACATGAACCTGCTAATAAGACTTACACCATACATTAAATCAGGTCTCGTTGTAGTTAAGTACATGAGGCTACCAACCACCTGTTTGAACATACTTGCATCAACCTTGGTTCCCTCTTCATCCTTTGACAGTTTGCAGCCTGGAGCTATAGGATTTTTCACTAGGTTGCATCTATCCATGCCAAATCGTTTTAAGATTTCTTGAGCATACCTCCTTTGACATATATAAATCCCTTCAGGATTTTACAGCACCTCAATTCCCAAAAAGTACTTCATTTTTCCCAAGTCTGACATGTCAAATTCTAGCATCATGAGCTTTTTAAACTCTTCACACATGTTTTTGTCATTCCCAGTGAAGATCAAATCGTCAACATACAGACTGACAATTAATAGCTTTCCTCCTTCTTTTAGTTTAGTGAACAAGGTGTGCTCACAGTAACACTTTTTGAAGCCTTCATGGATGAAGTAGGCCTCAATTTTGCTATACCAAGCTCGTGGAGCTTGTTTGAGGCCATACAGTGCCTTGTTTAGTTTGTAAACCTTGTGCTCCTCACCCTTTTTCTCATATCCTTGGGGCTGTTAGACAAAGACTTCCTCACTGAGTTCACCATGCAGAAATGCGCTTTTCACATCCAGTTGAAAGATACTCCATCCTTCTTGAGCTGCTAGAGCAATTATCAAACGTATGGTATCTAATCTTGCAACGGGAGCATATACCTCTGTGTAGTCAATCCCATACTGTTGTGCATATCCCTCTGCCACAAGTCTAGCCTTGCATTTGTCTATCTCACCACTTTCATTGAGTTTTGTTTTAAATATCCATTTAACTCCAATGCTGTTTACTCCTTCGGGTAGGGTGGTCAGAACCCATGTTTCATTTTGTTCAATAGCCTCAATCTCTTTGTTCATGACATCTCTCCATTTCTTGCTCTTCACAGCTTCCTCAAATATGGATGGATCATCTTCTGTAAGAATAATCATAGCATTTAAGTCCTCTTCTTCAGACAGATTCTCTCATGTTTCGTAGTCTTGCATCTAGAGTGGAATTCGTCTTACCCTCCCTGAAACTGAAGGATTCACTTCATGTGTCACACTAAAATGTGCATAAGTGCTACTTGGACCTGCCTCATTCATGCCCTTAAAGAAGGCCTCTTCATTCTCGTTGGCATCTGTTCCAAGTTCCCCAGTTGAACTTGCTTCTTCATTCTCATTATCCTCTGTTCCCAGCTTTTGTGCATTCTGAGCTCTATCAGTTTCTTCTTTAGGATCACCCCATTCTAGTACATCTGAGATTATTTCTTCCCTGCCCATGTCCCAATTCCAGCCTTTAGTTTCTTCAAAAACAACATCCCTGCTAACAATTATTTTCTTAGAAACTAGATCAAATAGTCTGTAAGCTTTTGATTCATCACTCACTCCCAACAAAACACACAATATGCTTTTATCATCCAACTTAATTCTTCTTTGGTCTGGTACATGTACATGGGCCAAGCACCCAAAGACCCTGAAATATTCTACAGTAGGCTTCATACCACTCCATGCTTCCTCTGGAGTTGAGTGTTGGACGATTAGATTAGGACTCCTGTTGAGCACATGCACACACCACCTTACAGCTTCTGGCCAGAAAACCTTTAGAACCTGTTTATCTGTAAGAATACATCGCACTAAATTCATCACAGTCCTATTCTTTCTCTTAGCGACTCCATTCTGCTGAGGAGTATAGGTTGTGGTTACTTGTCTAGTTATGCCATTTTCTTTTCAAAATTCCTCAAACTTATTTGAGTTAAACTCGCCACCTCTATCAGTCCTTAAACATTTGAGGTAGGCTCTTGTTTCCTTTTCAACACATGTCTTGTATCTTTTAAACATGGTAAAGGCTTCTGATTTTTCATGCAAGAAGTAGATCTACGTCTTTCGACTAAAATCATCAATAAAGCTCAAAAAATACCTCTTGTTGCTTTTTGATGCCAGATTTATGGGGCCACATATATCTGCATGCACCAATTCCAGCTTCTGTGATGCCCTTCATAGGCTCCTTTTGGGAATAGATTCCCTGTGCTGTTTGCCAATTAGACATGTTGTGCAAACTTGTGCACATGCTGCTGGTGAAGGCAAACCAGAAGGCAAACCGTTAACCATCCTTTTAGATTGAAGGGTTCTCAATCCTTTAAAGCTCATATGGCCGAATCTGCAATGCCATAGGTAACTTTCATCCTCTATCACAGCTTGAAGACAAGTAGTAGTTTTAGGTATCATTGTTGCGAGCACAACAAACATCCTGTTTGTACTCATTTCAGATTGAATGATTAAGCCCTTAGTAGGATGGAAAACTTTACACTTCCCATGTTGAATCAGAATTGATACTCTTTTGTCTTGAAGTTTCCCCATGTTTAACAGGTTATTTTTCAGCTCAGAAATGTAATAGACTTCTGAAATTACTTGAGTAATTCCATTTACTTTCATTCGTGTGTTTCCCTTCCCCATAACTGCCATCTTTGAGTTATTGCCTAGCTTTACTGTGTGTCTGAATTGATCATCCAGTTCTGAGAACCATTCTTTATTCTCACTCATGTGGTTGCTGCATCCTGAATCAAGAAACCAGATCTCTTTTCTTTCCTCATGGTTAAGCTCTTCATAAGCCATTAATAGTAATTCTTCTCCTTCATTTGTTTCTGTATAATTAACTCCTTTCTCCCAAGCAGGACACTCATATTGAAAGTGTCCTAATCTGTGACACTTGAAGCATTCTATAGTGGCCTTGTTAAATTGTAGTCTGTCACTACCTCTTCCTTTTCCTCTTCCTCTAAACACTCATCGACCTCTTCCTCTACCAATGTTTTCTTCGTAAGTAATCTTGAGAGCCTGCTCTTCTCCTTGATGACCATTCATTCTTTGTTCATGGACCAGTAGACTGCTCTGCAGCTCATCAATGGTCAATGTATTTAAATCATTTAACTCTTCGATGGAACAAACCACATAATCAAATTTTACAGTCATGGACCTCAAAACTTTTTCGTTGATTATGGTTTGGCTCATCGAATCACCATGACTCTTCATTTTATTGGCTATAGTAAGAGTACGACCAAAGTAATTGTTAACTGTTTCTCCCTCCTTCATGTGCAGAGTCTCAAAATCCCTCCTAAGTGCTTGTAGTTGTGCCCTTTTCACCTTAGTAGAGCCTTGGTATTTCTGTTTCATGGAGTCCCAAATTCCTTTTGAAGTGTCTCTATTGAGTATGGTCTCCATGACATTTCGATCTATGGCTTGAAAAAGGTAATTCTTCACCTTCAGGTCCTTCAGCTTCTGCCCCTCAATCAGTTTGCATTGTTCTTCTGTTGCTCCTGCCATAGAAACAGATCATGGCTCAGTCCTCTGTGTCACCTCCATTGACATCCCATTCTCTATAAGATCCTAATATTTTTTGGAATGGAGAAAGTTCTCCATCAACATCGCCCAATGATCATAATATCCATCAAATTTAGGAATGACCGCCTGCACAAAGCTGCTATTGTTGCTTTCCATAATTCTGTTGATTCTCTTGAGAGAAAGAAGAGAAGTTGAATTTTTTTTTGTTCCTCGCACACACTCACCCTCAGGTCTCCTATGATACAGCTCTGATACCAATTATTAATCCACTCACAGTTCTTGAATCAAGAGAATCAAGATTTGTATTACACTCCTCTGCCTTTATTTGTTATCAACATATAACTTATACAGCCATTTACAGAAGTTTTACGATGTGCATGCATTATGCATGTTGACAGCCAGGGAATAACCGAATTGCAACAGAAATAACTATCATCCGTAATAATAGGATATGGTAACAGAATTACCAGAAAACAGAAAAATGAGCGGGAAAGTAAGCAATGAAAGAAACAAACAAACTACACTGTTAATTCCTTTAACAGTCCATCATTTCAACTACAGTCTTTATTTTTTAAATTTCTTATTTTTGTTATTGACTTTTTTGTAGAAGTATCGTTTGTTTTTAATTTCATCATTCAATCTCAATTTATCAAATATTATATTTTTCAAATTGGTCCTTGTTCATTTGATTTCTATTTTTTCTTCTTGACCCTTTTGTAAAAATTTTATTGATTTTTAATTTCATCATTTAATTTAAATTGATGGTATTATATTTTTCAATGTGACCCTCATGTAATTTTTTTTTTTAATTTCATTCTTCAATCAAATATAAAATTTATTTTATATTTCAATTTTGATCTTCATTATTTCAATTGCTATTTTTTTTAATTTTTTTGTATAATTAAAATTATTTTTTCAAGGTCATCCTTTAATATTTAATTGATTAAGAATTGAACTTCATGGTTTTTTTTTTTCCAGATAAGATGCTTCAAGCCTAATGACCTGGATCACATGTATAAAAAATTAACACGGGTTTTTTTTTAAAAAAAAATTTATAATTTTTTTTATTTTTTTATCAGGTTATTCTAATCTCATGATTTAAGCCGCATGTTTAATGAAATGTCTCATATTGATTTGGTTCTAATTAGTGATTACCAGGATTACAAACTTGTCATTCTGCTATAAGCATGTTTTTCATTTATATAAACATATTGCATATAAAAATTTATTCCATAATAATTTTAGCTAAATATATTTTTTAAAAAAAACTACAATTAAAATTATTTTTTTAAACTATGACCACAAAAATTAACAAAGTATCATCACACATTACATCCAAAACCGAAAGGGAGCTACAATGCTTTTAAGGGTTGTGCTTGTGCACATTCGATTTGCAAACATTGGATAATAAATTAAGAAATCTGCAAATCGAAGACCTGAATCAGCACCCACCATTCTCTCTCCAGATACGAAAGCATGAGCCTCGTCATCAATCTGAACCCAGCTGCAACCGGTTTTCTTTGCACCCCTTGATTCCATCAGCTCCCTTGCCTGGTTTGCCTCGTCACATTTTTCAGCTTCTGCCTCCATGTTTGAAAGAATGCTTGGGTTTCAACTGAAATAAATGCTCAGCCGCCCGACGAGCCAATTCAATTTTCCCACGTATTCAGCATGCCCCAAGCAAAGCGCCGGCAGCCGGTTCAATGGGTAAGCTTTCAATGAGTTTTACTGCTTCCTCCATGAATCCAGCCCGGCCGCGGAGATCGGCCATACAAGCATAATGCATCTGCGTTGGCTTATTATTTTGGGCCTGCATATGCTCAAAATATTTCTCCCCCTCTTCAACTAGCGCACCATGACTACAAGTTGACAGGACCGCAGTTCTTGAGACTGGATCATATTCCACTTGCTTCAAAGAGATTGATAGCAACAGCCGATTCAGCCAGCATTCCATAACCTGAAATCATAGAATTCCAAGAGGCCGCATCCTTGCTTGGAATTCGATTAAAGACCTTAGCAGCAGCAAGATCAATTCGTCCAAATTTTATACATGCTTGTAGACTTCTGAAAAAGGTGGTTCCGGCTTCTGAAAAACCAGCAATGGTTGTACCATATAAATGATTTGAGTCGAATGATTCTCAAGACTCAAAGCATTCGGCTAAAGAAATATGCATTGATGATCTAAAATAATGGTGCGATTCAACTTCAACTACCTTGACCACGCAGACGTTTCAACAACCATTTTTTTCTTAATCGATCATTCAATTTCATGAACATTCTGGCTCTCTTATATATCATCAAAAGAAGGATATTCAAAAGCCCCAATAATGAGATCATCGTCAAAGCCTGGTTTTCTCTTCACCATCTCAAACACTTCATCCAAACACACATTATTCATTTCTGTACAATGCGGATGCATCATAACATCATCTCTATCATAACATCATCGTCACGTCTTCTCTTGGAAGGCTGCTCGGAATGTGATGATGATGAAGGCCTGGCCCTTGTTTGCTGGGATGACTCTTGATCATCATCACCAACATCATGTTTCGTATATATCTTCATAGACCAGCACATGCGATGGGATCCCCATGAGGTCTTCGTTGCTCTGTATAGGATCCGCCACAACTTTAGAACCAGTTTCAGCCCCATTTCCATTTGGCTGCTCATGGCCAATTATAATATGCAACTCATTGAAGTTTTCAATAATTTTTCCCCGCAAATGCTTCGCATCAGGATTTCTCTGAAATGAAACATTCACGCAGAAATAAAAAATGAATCATGAATACATGTAGAGCAAAATCACGAGTAAAATAGAAATAGTTAGCTCCACTATAACTATCTGCAATGATGTTCCCTCCAAATGTCTCTATGATGCATGTATACTATTTGAGTGATTTTAACAGTCGGAAAGAAAACCAAAAAGGGAGAAGGCAAGATACAATCAAAATCACATTTGTAACTCATTCAAAATCATTTTACCTGTGGCGTGAAAGAAATTGGTTTCTGATTCACTATGTCAAATACTCCGTTGATGACACATTGTCATATCATCAAATCCCCTGATACAAATGCATTCAAGTACAGAGGATGAAATGTACCTTAATGTACTCTTTTCATTTGGAGTCACTAGCCATAACCATCTTTTGTCCCCCATCCCTCTCAAATCCTCCATGAGCAAGCCCGAACACTGTGGCGTGCTCCCAATGTTTGGGCTTGGATGTCAAGCCCGAGCTCATGGAGCACCACAACCATGCGTGCTTACAAAGGTGTTAGGCGAGGTCCCAACACTTAGGCTCGAGGGTGTTGCTCAAGCCCACAGGAACACTTGGCATGCACTCAAAGACTGGGCTAGGGGGCTACATCGAATCCTATGGGTGTTGGTATGTGCCTGAGCCCATAACCACTGTTCGGGTTTAAAGTATGTTTTCAACGTCTCTTCAAGATTGACTATTATTAAAACATGCTTGAGCTAATTAAAAAAAAATTATAAATTTTATTCCATTATAAACAAAACAATAATCTATAACATACAAGTTATAAATCTAACAAATAGCACGAAATAGAGGTTTACTTTTTGGCATAACTCTTGAACAAACCATAGAAATGATACTTGCCAAGATGTCCTAAGAGCATGGCATTTATTATATGACAGATCACGGTCCAATTTTTTAAATTCCAAAGTGCATTTACTTTTTTTATTGACATTACCACAATCACATGAAATAATATAGTGGAATATGAGACAAATGGTGGCTTCCTATATTTGGTTTCTAGTCACTTGGATCTGCATAGTAACACCGTCTCCACTGTACGCACAAGAAAAAAGATAGGCACGTGCTTAGATCTGGAAACATAGTATGCGAGGTGATGGGCAGTGAGTCATGGCATGTGACGAGACATGTGAGATGCCTTTCTTATGACAGAAAAAGAAGGGGATCCAATTAGCCTTCTGATGAAAAAGATCGGACCATGGCTCCTCCTATGCTCTCCGTCAGGTGGTGTTTACAGGCTGGAAAAAATGGACGGCATGATAGCTCTAATGTCTGCTGCAGATGGTAAACTGCAATATGCCCTCTTGCTTTTTTTATTTAGATGCGTGGATTAATTTGTTCCTTGCAAGATCGGAAGAAACGGGAAAAGAAGAAAAAATAATGTTCAGGACAGCAAGACCTGGCAATGAATCTTGTAAGACAGATAAACTCCATGTGAAATAACGTGCTACCTGCTGAATTGTCAGCAATTTATGTAGCTATGGACATTATCACTTGGGATGAAGAAGGAACAAGGATTGTACCCGTACAACTTGCTTTGAAAAGCTTAAGCTCCACCTGATTTTGATCCTCGTGCTTCGGATGTTCAAAAAATGGCAGTGCATTCCAAAAGCCAAACGTGCATCTCCATTTGCTTTTTGGCTGCTTTCTTAATTATCCTATCTGCTATTTTCAGACCAAAATATGACAGTGACACCGCTCTCCGAATTTCTGTTCTTGGGCTGAATTCTTGTATTTAATTAATCTCGTTTTATAATATTGATCTTGATTCCTAGAATAAACAAAAGATACGTGTATGTTATTGCCATGCTGGAATATGACAATGGACTTTGGATTTATGGCCCAACCGAAGCAAATCTAAGAACGAACAACGTGTTAAGACGGCCATGAGCATGTATGGTGGGCTTAAAAGACATCATGGGCTGAGTGGTCGTGCAGAAACACACCGACAGCTTTTTCTATTTAAGTAAAACCCGTGTTTATAAAAAATTAAATTTTTTTTTTTAAATTTAATATAATTTGTACGCTTTGGATCATTTTGATATGCTGATGTCAAAAATAATTTTTAAAAAATAAAAAAAAAATCATTGGCATGTATTTTGGCACAAAAAATTATTTGAAAAGCACCTGCAATCGTACTGTTAATCAAGCTCTTAATCTTGGTGGGGGAATTATAGTGTTTTACTCCTCCCTTACCCGTTCTATGTCATGGGCTGAAAAAAAAATCTTAATATTAAAAAAATCAAGGGACAACAGATATTTTTAAAAAAGCAAAAAAAAATCAGGATTTTGGTCATAGACCTGGGTGGGTTAAATAAGATTATTTTATTCCACAACATTAGATGCATCGTGCAAAGAAACAAAAATGAGTGATAATAGTAAAAAAAATATAATTAAAAATAAAATGATGATGAAAATACATTTCAATTTAACTAAGGGCAACACAAAGAAAATAAAAAATAAAAGGGGAAGAAATGACCCAAGCAAATCCAAGTACACTTGTCGTTATGTAACCCATGCATGAGGCCTTGATAATTTTTAAAGAAATTAAAAAAAAAGGATGGGATGCAAAGTGTCGAAAGATAAAAAAAAACTAATATCATCTAAGTCAACCTTTCAAACTCATTACCTCGATCACGAGCTCGGTGTGACTATACTGACGATAACCATTAATCTTAATTTGCAACAAACTTGATATCAAATGATGAAATTAAAATTTATTTTAACAAAAATCCTCAATAAAAATTAGTAATATAAAAGAACAAAAACTAAATGTTCAACAAGAAAATAAAGGTGAAAAGGACATTGATTCATTTAATGGTGAAATTAAAGAAAAAAACATTTTACAAAAGAAATCATATCAAGGATTTAAAATTAAAATAATATGGATCAAATTTGAAATCAAAACAAAAATAGAGGAAAAATAATATCTCAAAGTTAGAGAATGAAAATGAAGAAAAAATCAATTTGATAAAAAACCCTAAAAAAAATAGTAATATAAAAAAAATGAGAGCTAAATGCAAAATAAAAAACCACATGGGTAAATAACATTAATTGATTCAAGAGAGAAATTAAAAGAAAAAAACCAACATTTCACAAAAAAATTCAAAACAAAAACTCAAAAACAAAAGAAAATGAATCAAATAGAAAATAGAAAAAAACAAGAAAAATAGCATTTCAATATTCAATGATGAAATTGAAAATAAAGGTCCCAAAACAAAAAAAATAGTAATATTAAAGAATGAGGACCAAACATTGAACAAAAAAAATAGGGGTGGGGGGGGGGGGGATATTCATTAATTCAAGGGTAAAATTAAAAAGAAAATCAAACATTTCTAAAAAAAATCAAAAGAAAAACATGAAGTCAAAAGAATGAGGATCAAACTTGAAACTAAAAAAAAAAGGATAAATAATATTTTAATAAAGGATGAAATTAAAAAAAATAAAAATTTATAAAATAAATTAAGATAAAAATCATACAATCAAAAATAAAATAAAAAACTGAATCAAATATTAAGATAAAATAAGAGGACAATATGGATTTTCTAATGGATATTTTTCAGGGAAAAGAGGAAGAAAAAGTGAAGAAAGAAAGAAAAAATAGTAACATAAAATATTGTATTTTAACCCGAAATAAGAAATTTAAGTCACGCATAAACTACATCTCTTGCCATCTAATGTCCCGACAAAAGAAATATTACCAGCCTGGAAATGAAGGGCATAAACATACACGGATCATTGACCATGAGCCATAAATCATTGACCATGGGCTATGGGTGTTTTCCGACTAAATTAATTGATAATATAGTAATAATTGTTTTTAAAAGTGTTTTTTATTTAAATTAAAAATAATATATTTTTTATTTTTAAAATTTATTTTTATCAATAACATATTTAAACAATATAAAAACACCAAAATAAAATTTTGAAGCAAATAAAAATATAAAAAAATAAATGTTTTTTTTTTTTGTGAAACACAAAAGGCAAGAAAGTTCTAATTCACGTGCAGTTTATATTCTGAATGCATAGATTAACGGAGGACAAGAAGCTGCTACCCCTTCTGTTGTCGGTGCTGTAAGAACTCAAGAGTCTCTTTTGGATAAATATTCACTATCATAATATTAGGTCCAGACGAGCAACTTGGAGGAATGCTTAGCTGGAAATCTAAGCAAGAACGGGGCCGTATCATGTGATATTAGTGAGCTAGGCAAGTGAGAGTTGTTGGCATGTCACATGGCCACATCGCTATCTCACGTGGCACCTTCCAGCAAAGCTCCTTCCCGCCATTTTTGTCTGGGTTGTCCCTTTCTGCTAATTCAAGGTTGATTCATCAGCAAGCATCCGATCTCTGCTTTAATATCTTATTTGAGTCAGCGACAACTTTTAATCAGAGAGTTTAACCGATAATCACTATGCTTAATTAATAAATGCTGTTGGCAATTATCCTTTCCTCTGTGAACAGACAAAAAGATCCCACAGAAATGAACAAACCCTGCTAATCAACAGCGGATCATTTGCAGGTAAAATGACCATCGTGCACCCAGTCCCATAGGATGGGAAAGGAGTTATGGGTATTTTTGCTTTGTGTGAGGTGTGAGTGGAACTGTATTTTATTCTATATACGGTTTTAAGAATATTCAGTTAATTAATACTGATTAAAGTTATTTATAATATTTTTTTGTCATTTTTTTTATTCTCAATTCAATTATTTCATATTAAATTAACTTGAGATTAGATTTATTTTTTTTTACACTATACAAGGCCCTAGCGGTGTTAATAATAGATTTCAATGTTGAGTTAATGTTTAATTTGATAAAATAAAATTTAATTTTATTAATTCAAATCAATTACAATTTTAGTAACCTAATTTAAAACTGAAACAAATATTTCAAATTTTTTTTTTTAGTTTCTTTGGCTATAATTAAAAAAATTATCATAATTTATTAACATATATAACTCTTAATTTATTTTATTATAAATTCTTTAGTTTGTAGTTAAAAAAAATTTAAATATCATAAAAAAAACATTAACAGCACTCATGTTTTTTTTACGCCGAGAAAAAAAAAACTCTATCATGTGGTGTAACACGTGGAATCAGACTAATTTAAATAATGAGGAGTGAAAGAAAATAATTGTCAATGAAGTTAAAAATCACATTTATAAATGATAAAATTGTTATTTTGTTAGGTGTTACTTCCACGTTACCTACGAAATTGGAGAGAAAGGTTTACGTGGGCCATTGCAGAGTTTTTTTTCCCTTCATTTTCTTTCCCCACACTCTCTTTTATATTCCCCAACAACAGAAAATATCTTGAAAATTGCATTTCCCCCCTCATCATTTTCTTGCCCTCCACTTTCCATCCTTTCCAGACACTCTTGACTGTTGATTCGTTGAGAGGGGGAAACAGCACGTGATCAAATAATAGGGATGGCAACGGTTATAGATTAGATTCTTTATATGTATACATTTTCTATTATTTATAACATAAAAAACTTAGATATTTATATAACACTCGTTGAGTTTCTTGCATCAGCATGGAAATCCATTGCAGCAGTACTGTGTGTGTGTGTATATATATATGAGTTGTGTATAAAATGTAAAAGGTTGCCTTTTAAAAACACACCATAAATACAATACCTTTAAAAAAAATGATTAAACTTGTATCCAATGGTTTTTTTATCTTTTCAATTTGTTTTTTTTATTGATAAATAAGCTCATAGAGATTATTTGGTCTTTTGCTTAAAATGAATCTTATAAAAACAAATAAAATTTGTTATTGTGTATAATATACAGTTAGCGAGTGGGTAGTGATCATTCACTTTCAATTGTTGTTTTTCATTATGATGTTGAAAATGCCTTGCCATCTTTTTCACATTGGTGCCAGGCATGTATATGACGGTGTGGTGATAAGCTCCAATGAACTTTTTTTTCTCTTGTCATTGCTAAAATATAAAGATGTTGTTTAATTTGTTTTAAATTTGATCATTTTTTTATTAATATTTGTTTTATTTTGTTTTTTTATTGACTGTTTTATTCAATTTTACTCCTCATCATTTAGTTTCATTTAATTTTTATATAAGATTTGATTTCCATTCTTTTTATTACTATTTTTTTATATTTTTCTAATTGATTTTTTTCAATCTCGTCCCGCAACATTTGATTTTAAATTATTTGTATATAGAATCTAACCCTTATTTTTTTAATTGTTATTTAGTTTTTTTTTCATCATTTTTTATTGTGTTTTTTTTCAATTTCATCCTTTAACATTTTGATAATTTAAATTTTTTATTTTGTTATTTTTTAAGGTTTGCTTTTTATGAGGTTAGTCTCAGGCTCAAGATCCAAGTCATGAGTTTTAAAGATTAACATATGTTGACTTTTTTTTGTTCTTTTTTAAAATTGAATTTTTTAAAATTTTATTTTTCAAGATTTAACATACAGGGAACTAGTCTTCGTGTTTTTTTAGGTCATTTTCATGAAGTTATCCTAATCATGTGATCATTATCATAATATTAGCAAGTTAACTTAGATTTTTTTTGTTACTTTTTTTAACTGTTTACTTCTCAATCTTGCATTTTAACATTGAATTGTTTAGTAATTAAATTTCATAATTTTTTTAGTATGTTTTTAATAAGACAACCTTGATATTATAACCAAAACATAGATTCATGCTAACCTGAATGTGCTGAAGTTATATTTTTCTATTATTTTTTACATAGATAATTTTCTTATAAATTTTCTTATTATCATTATATTTTTTTTATTTATATTATTTAGATTGATAAAATTCATTAAACATAAGTGAATAACTCAAGTCTTACTCGCAGCTTAGCACGGACCGTATCCAGTCACTATCAAACGGCATCTAACGGGCCAAAAGAAAAAGAGAGGGAAACAATCATAGCCGTCAGATCACACAGCCTGGCCCCGACCTTCTTCTTATATACGCACGGATTTTACCATCTCTGCACTCCACTCTTCACCCGCTCCCTCTCACTTGCTAGATCGAGGCTAACTCTCACTCGATCGCCGGAATCCTCGCCGGAAACGCCTCCCTGTTACACTGGTTTCCGATTTCTCAACGGTGAGTGTTCATTTCCAGATCTGATTCCTCTCTCATTTCAAGTCCGTCTGGATACCGAGAAAGAACATAGAGAAACCGCAAAAAGCTGAATTCATTCTGTTTTATCTTTCCGATTTGAACTTGTGGATTTAATGCTTTGTTTTCTTAGTTGTCGCGGCTTTCATTTGCTTGCATTTTCTCATAAACCAAACAGGCTGGATCGGTGACAACACACTGTTTTAAGCTACTAGTGTGTTTATCTACGCTATTTTTAGTAATTTAATTGTTCTTTGCCAACAGTATCTTCTCCTTCGAGGATGTGAAATTTGTTTCGAATTTCGCCTGCTGTTTTTTTTTTTAACTCAAAATCGTACTTTTAAATAGAGTCTCGGATCTGATGTCTCTGTGCAAAATTATTATTTTTTTCGAGAGTGCTTATTATTTTTTATCCGGCTTGCCTTTTTTATTTCTGCAGAAATATAACATAAAAAATGAGAGAAATCCTTCACGTTCAAGGAGGACAGTGCGGCAACCAAATCGGTTCCAAGTTCTGGGAGGTTGTTTGCGCTGAGCATGGAATTGATCCTACTGGAAAATACACTGGATCCTCTGACCTTCAATTGGAGCGTGTCAATGTGTATTACAATGAGGCCTCGTGCGGGCGATTTGTCCCTCGCGCTGTGCTTATGGATCTTGAGCCTGGTACTATGGACAGTGTGAGGACCGGTCCCTATGGCCAGATCTTTAGGCCTGATAACTTTGTGTTTGGACAGTCGGGCGCTGGAAATAACTGGGCCAAGGGTCATTACACGGAGGGTGCGGAGTTGATTGATTCGGTTCTTGATGTTGTGAGGAAGGAAGCAGAGAATTGTGATTGTCTTCAAGGTATAATTCATGTCTTGCACTATTTTTTTATTCATTTTTGATTTGATTTTTAAAATTTTCGAGTAGTTATTAATGAATTTTCTTTATTACGTGTAGGATTTCAAGTTTGCCACTCACTCGGTGGAGGAACTGGTTCTGGGATGGGGACTCTTTTGATTTCTAAGATCAGAGAGGAATACCCTGATAGAATGATGCTCACTTTCTCTGTGTTCCCATCACCCAAGGTTTCTGATACTGTTGTGGAGCCATATAATGCCACCCTTTCTGTTCATCAGTTGGTTGAGAACGCTGATGAGTGTATGGTGCTTGACAATGAGGCCTTGTATGATATCTGCTTCAGGACTCTCAAGTTGACTACTCCTAGCTGTAAGTGCATTTTGGTCTTAAAACTAGCTTTACGTGTTTGTTACACAAATTTAGTAGCATGCTTGTTTTGGTGCCTAACACATTCGGATTTTGGTGATCCAATTCTGATTAAGCCATAATTTGTTTTCATAAACTTGCATTAGGCTGGGTTGGTGGGTTCGGGTTTTGTTATCTGATTGTCTGAAATATATATCTTTATCAAGGCTTGAAATCAAGACTGAGATGGATGTGCATGGTTTAATTATGAGTCCCTGTTCCTTTCTGCTGAACACCTGGTCTACACTGCTTGGTCATGTATAATAGCATTTATGTATTAGCTTGTACACTTCCTCACTTCCCTTGTCGTTTGTTTATATTCTCCACTTGCTTACAAGGCGGCCTAGTTTAGTTGCTTTGATGTTCTGAAGTGTTGATTTCTTCTGCAGTTTTCCTCTTGCTTTGACAGTTTCTTAATTACGAATTTTGGCTTTTTGCAAGCTGTATCTTACTCTCTCTATCTGCTTGTTGTAATGTACCTTAAATATGAATTTAGTAGGAGATATGTGATGGCATGGGATAAAATGTGGTCGTGCCCCTTATTTTGGTTGGAAGTGTGGTAGATGTTGCTTTTTAAGTTGCTTTTCAAAATGATTTTTGCTTTAGATGAGATTTAAAAAAAATGCTTGAATAACTTTGGGTTGTTGACAATTGTTGCAGTTGGTGACCTCAATCATCTGATTTCTGCAACAATGAGTGGTGTCACCTGCTGCCTCAGGTTTCCTGGGCAGCTTAACTCTGATCTTAGGAAGCTTGCAGTGAACCTCATCCCCTTCCCCCGTTTGCACTTCTTCATGGTTGGATTTGCTCCTCTGACTTCACGTGGTTCTCAGCAGTACCGGGCACTAACTGTCCCAGAACTCACCCAGCAGATGTGGGATTCCAAGAACATGATGTGCGCCGCAGACCCACGCCACGGTCGCTATCTGACTGCCTCTGCCATGTTCAGGGGTAAGATGAGCACTAAAGAAGTTGATGAACAGATGATCAATGTCCAGAACAAGAATTCCTCCTACTTTGTGGAGTGGATTCCAAACAATGTCAAGTCCAGTGTGTGTGATATTCCTCCAATAGGGCTTGCAATGGCATCCACCTTCATCGGAAACTCAACCTCCATCCAGGAGATGTTCAGGCGTGTGAGCGAGCAATTCACAGCTATGTTCAGGAGGAAGGCTTTCTTGCACTGGTACACCGGGGAAGGCATGGATGAAATGGAGTTCACCGAGGCTGAAAGCAACATGAATGACCTCGTGTCTGAATATCAGCAATACCAGGATGCAACTGCTGAGGATGATATTGACTACGAGGATGAGGAGGAAGAAGAGGCTGCTGAGATGTAAAGAAGTGTGAACGGTCCGGCTACCGATTTTGCAGTCTTGCTGCATGAATGTGTGTACTCTTTTAATTGGTCATGGGTGAATTTCCGGTTTCCAACGGAGAGTAGAGTACGGATTGCAGAGTTGGAAAAGTGCTTGCTTTTCCTTCTAGTTGTAATAGTTGTTAAATATAACGTGGTTGATATGGGTTGTGCTGTGTTACTATTCATATTTGTTTCTGAATTCTCGCGTTACTCTTGCTTCTAGTTCTAGCAGTCGTCGAAAATACAACCACGAATGCTAGAGGACGCAGGACAGGTAAGATGACACTGTTACAGCCAAGAAAGCAATTCAGGCTAGTATTTTGAAAAAAACTGTTGTAATGTGAAAATAAATCCTCATCAAAATTCAAATTAGTCCGAAACAATTAAGAAGCTGACGAAACCAGCGGTTAATTAATTAGCGTAGCACGTATTTCATGGTCTAATAAAAAAAGAAGAAGATGGAAGACATCTACCGCTGCTAGAATGCCGATGCAAATTCTTCAGTTGAAAATTGGAGAAGGAAAAGACACGAAGGGAGTGCAAAGGAAACGGAATAAATCCAAGGCAAATGTTTCTGGACAAAATATCGTGCACGAAAATAAAATGGTCAACGCAGCACAGCAGGATCCTGTTGGAGAGACTGCATGTGAATCAACGTGTTTCCTTGGCAGTAGTTCTTTAGCCTTTTATCAGCTATATAATAGCCTGGATGAACAAGAGAGAATAATACCCTCACAGCTAGCATCAGACCATTCAAGCTACACCAGATTTCGGTCCTTTTATCAGACCATTCAAGCTACACCAGATTTCGGTCCTTTTGGCTTGACATGTGAGTCTGCAACACTATATATATTCAAAGGGACCTGTCAAATGTCCCCACTAGACTCTATTTTCTTCTCGTCTGTTTCCTCAATTATTAAGCATTACTCTACTATAAAAGCGTTAGTTGTTCAGTGTGCAGGGCTCCAATGTTTATCTTTTTACATATTATTATAGATGCGTAATAGAAGGGTAATGTAAAATTTTATATATTTTTTAATATTTTTTATTTTTTTTAATGATTTAGTTATAATTAAAAACGAATTGATTTTGATTTCTTATAAGAAAAGAAAAAAAGAAATTGAAAGAAAAAAAATCAAAATAAAAAAGACACCAAATATGGATGACATGCTATAAGTTTAATAAAAAATACACTTTGATCCTTAAACTTTAAAAATCATGCAAATTATATAATTTTAGTACTTTAATATATTTTCAATTCAATTTTGATATAAAAGTTTATTTTTGTTTTTTTAGTATAGTTTTTAAACTCGACCCAGTATAATGATCGGGTCACGGGTGGTTAACCCGGATCAATAATAAATAAAAAAGAATTTCAATGGAACGCTTTACCAGCAGCTTCAAGCATTCCCAGTCTTAGTGTTTAGTCATTTTACTCTTTCATCAATATGTACATGTTGAACAATAACAAATTATTAAACTAGATCTATATATTCTGTATAATACAGGCTTTTATTGTTGAAGACGGAAATATAAATTAAAATAAGTTTCAAATCCCCTTGTTTCGTGTTTGGATTGTTCTATTGAAGAGGACTTGCGTTACTTCTTTCATACCTCTGTGCAACATAAACAAAAACCATCAATTGAAGTGAGCAATTTTGATGGCTTCTTGAAACAGGTATAGTAGATAAAAAAAATGTTCTGAGACTAGTTTGTAAAAAATCAAGGAGATGTAGATAGAGAACTAATTCAGGAAACATGAATTACTCAAATAATTAAATGACAAAAGCTAGAAACCATAAAAGCCAGAAAGCCACAACGGAGATCCATTGGTGATTTAATAACCATCATACTGTTTTACTTGGAAGAATCAATCAATGAAGAACAGAAAACTGAAGATAAATATGTAACAACAAATGGTTTTGTGTATTACCCAAAATCTAGGATCTGTCGGCTTTGCACCCTTTAACTCTGGCAGCATCTTATTAGCATCTCTCTTCCTATTGCACGTAGAACAGATTTTAAGATTTGAGGAGGAAGTAAAGATAAATAGGCAGGCTTTGAAGATTGAAGAGATTATGTTTTCAGTGATTCTATTTTTATGCTGCAAATGGTTTGATAAATTGACATTAAAAAGCTAAAATGGTGACCTTTTATATATATATATATAGCCGAGTCTCGTTTGGGTTTACCTGGTTAATCAGGTCCCGGGTCGACCGGGTGTGGCTGGGCCAAATCCCTGAATGGTTTTTTCTTAAACCTGATTTGGTTCAAGCTCCCGGTCAGCCACGTCCTAGGTCGACCTGCAAGGCCGAGTTTTAAAACTATGTTTTTTAGTCCTTGATTGATAGAAGAGAGAGAGAGAGCTCGCCAGATTCCGGCGGTAAAGAGAGAAAAATATTATTGACACTGATTTAGGCCACTAAAACGGATTATATTTGTGTCAAATAGTTCCATTTGATGAGAGGAGTTTATATTCGGTGCTTTTTTACCTTTAAAGTTTGTGAAAAAATATATTCCAGCTCTGGTTGATTTTTAGATTATTGTTGATTTCAGTTCTTGGAGTGGTTTTTTGAGGTCACAGATAGATTTATCATAATTTCTATGGTGCTTTATATGTGTTTTGGCTAAAAAACGAGTTGGAAAACGGGTTTTTGGATAAAAAAGCTTATACCCTGATTTTTCAGCTACCATAGTAAATGAAATTTAGACAAATTAGATGATGTGCTGTCTGAATTTTTTTCAGAAAAATTTGGTGCAAACGACATCTTGTTCATCCCAGTTGCAAACATAAAAAATTAAGGGTCCATTTACGCGGGCCTTGGCAAAAAGGTTATAGAATTGGCCTAGTTTGTTCTATTTTTTTAATTTATATTTAAATTAATACCCTTATCTCTTTTATTTTATTTGGAGACTTTGGTTTAAACCACAATTATTTTTCTAGTTATACATTTAATTTCAAGGAGTTTTTGTGTTTCATTTATAATTTTTTTTTTATCTTTTGTATAGATGAAATTTATTTTTAGAAATAAAAAATTATTTTCAGATACTGTTTTTAACATGTGCAGCCTTGCATAGTATTTTTTTTCTCATTTTATTTTATTTGATCAATTTAATTGAGTCTTTATTTTTATTGTTGTTTGCTTAAATAAAAAAATTTAGCAAACACAATCGATTAAATATTCTGTCTTTTTAGATTAAATATCTTGATTTATACTTGTTTCTTGATTTTTCAAGTTTTATTTTTAGGTTTCGTTAATGATTTTTTATTTATTTATTCACATAAATAATTCTTAATTCATGTAATTACATGTATACATAAAATTCTTGATTTGAGCTTAGATTTTTAAAATTAGAGAAAAATATTGAAAAAACCTATATTTACAATCTCTTTGTAGAAAATAAAAATATCTCACCCGTTACAGATCGCGGTTACCTAACATAACTATAACTATACGTATCCTAAATCCTGCCTAATTTTTTGAAATCCAGATGGAGGATGATGCCAATTACTGATTCCCTTTCAACAAGGCGCTGATTTAAGATTTGAATTCTTTAAAATTAGTCAAAGAAAGAACACAAACACACCCTCCCCCCCTAATTGCACAGTCCATACTCCATCTTTTAAGACTAATTCATTCTTACAATGTAGGGAAGGATGCCGGCAAAAAAGTGCATAAACCCAGGTGGCTATGCAATTTCAAGTTTAATCTATACATTATCCCCCCCCCCCTCATCTCGGTGTTTAATTCGTGCCGACGCTCTTGGCTGAAATCGTCGTCTAAAATCAAGGAAGCGAGAAAACAATCTCGGAACCAAACAGTGTCATTTCCCCATCGGACCGCCCTGTAGAGGGTCCGCTTTTGGATAAAAAATCACTCTCGCATTCAGAGACCTAAGCGATGGCAGCATGCTTGGCTCTAAATCTAAGCAAGGAATCAGTTTTCATTAACGGCGAGGATTAGTGGAGGAGGGAGGGTGTGTTAATTAAGCTGCTTTAGGTACAGAGTCTGGATCCCGTGATTATGACGTTGAATCCATAGGATATAAGGAGGAGAGTAGCTGACAGTTCACATGGGACATCCTCGCCTCATGTGGCCCTTCTAGCAAAGCTCTTTCCCACCTTTTTTTTTTTATTTGTCCTTTTTTGCCATTTGAAGAAAGATGCTTCTCTCCTCTAATCCCGTTCCGTTACTTAAACTTAACAGTGATTCTTAATCAATGCAATTGGCAACAGTACCTTCTTCTGATAATAAAATACGTGGAAGGCCCATCGCGCTCCCAAGAGCTCATCATTCAACCTTTTACCCTGTTGATATCTTCGTATCAAAATTATTAAAAACAAAAAATAATAATTTTAGATAAAAAATTATTTTTTTTTCAAAAAAACTATTGATAACCCACTTTTCTATTCCCCATTTGTAAATGTGATTCCATTTGAGTCCCCAAAAGTTAAAAATTAAGCAATGTTGTCCTCGAATTTGTGTCCTCTATTTGCTTTCATTCTACCTTATTTCTTGCCTTCTCGTATCTTGTTCCCTGATAATATAGTTTTAAAACCCAGCCCAACTTGATAAGTCAATCTAGGATCCAGCCGATCCAGAGCTGGAATCGGATGTGACCCGACAAGATCTAGTAAAAAACTCGGTTGCAACATGTTGATTTTTTTTACTAAAACGATTTTATTTTGATTTTTTAAAAAAAATAAATTGACCCGGACAACTCGGTGACTCAGTTAAAACCCAGAACCCGGATCTTGAACAGGCCAGGTTTAAAAACTATGCTAGATAGAGCGGCTTAGGCACCTAATTGCAATCATCTGCACGTTGGGACACCAGTTCGTAATTTTCCCAAGAATAAAATAAGCACAAGATCTGTCGTTTCAACAGGTCATTATGAGTCCATAAAACCCATTTTTCAAATATCAAATATCATTGCCCTGTCAATTCAAAACCAACATCTACACCGTTGAACATTACGATCCAACGGCATCCAACGGACTAAAACAAAAGGAGAGGGAAACCACGACAGCCGTCCGATCCACACACCTCCACCCCTATTTTCCTCCTTTATATAACTACTCATTCACTCCATTTTCAAACCAAATTATTACTTCCCTCCTCCCTCACTCCCTTTGATCGAGCCTCTCTCACGCTCGATCTCTGAAAACCTCACCGGAGACACCGCGTATTTAAATCCGGTCACCGATTTCGTAACGGTGAGTTTTCGATTTCTAGATCTGATCTCTTCTTCCGTTATCGAACCTGTCTTGATGCCGAGAAAACATAAGAAAACAAGTTAATATCTATTTTGTTGATGAATAATTAGTGAATCTTATTTTTCTGAGTGAATTACTTTGTTTATGCAGTCTCATTGCACTTTCTGTTTTTTTGCATTTTATCTGCAGCCAAACAGGCTGGATCTGTAATTAATCTGTTTAGACTTTTTGTTAATCTTCGATCAAAAGCTTTATTTAGTCACTTAATTAATTATTTTTTAAGATATAATTGTCTAGTGAAATTTACTTACGTTTTAGATCTGTTCTCCATGTTTTAAATTATAATTTCTCTTATGCTTTACCTAGTTTTTCTTTTACCATTAATTTAATCATATTTTTTCTCAACTTGCAGAGATAAAAAATGAGAGAAATCCTTCACATTCAAGGAGGACAGTGCGGTAACCAAATCGGCTCCAAGTTCTGGGAGGTTGTTTGCGCTGAGCATGGAATTGATCCCACTGGAAAATACACTGGATCCTCTGACCTTCAATTGGAGCGCGTCAATGTTTATTACAATGAGGCCTCGTGCGGGCGATTTGTCCCTCGCGCTGTGCTTATGGATCTTGAGCCTGGTACTATGGACAGTGTGAGGACTGGTCCCTATGGCCAGATCTTTAGGCCTGATAACTTTGTGTTTGGACAGTCTGGCGCTGGAAATAACTGGGCCAAGGGTCATTATACCGAGGGTGCGGAGTTGATTGATTCGGTTCTTGATGTTGTGAGGAAGGAAGCAGAGAATTGTGATTGTCTTCAAGGTATAATTCATGTCTTGCACTATTTTTTTATTCATTTTTTATTTGATTTTTAAAATTTTCGAGTAGTTATTAATGAATTTTCTTTATTACGTGTAGGATTTCAAGTTTGCCACTCACTCGGTGGAGGAACTGGTTCTGGGATGGGGACTCTTTTGATTTCTAAGATCAGAGAGGAATACCCTGATAGAATGATGCTCACTTTCTCTGTGTTCCCATCACCTAAGGTTTCTGATACTGTTGTTGAGCCATACAACGCCACTCTCTCAGTTCATCAGTTGGTTGAGAATGCTGACGAGTGTATGGTGCTGGATAATGAGGCCTTGTATGATATCTGCTTCAGGACTCTCAAGTTGACTACTCCTAGCTGTAAGTGCATCTTTGGCGTTTATCTAAAGATATTATTTATACTCTTTTTTCTGTGAAAAAGGTTGTTATTGGATTTTCTGAAAACTTTTGCACAAATTTAGTAATATGCTTGTTGAGGAAACATGCACGTTTAGGTTATTGTCAAGTAACTCGTAATGGAAGTTTGGATTCTATGTCAATATGCTCTCCTGGGCAAGGGTTTGGGGGTGGGGTTTTGTTATCTGATTATGTGAAATGTGTATGTTATTGAAGCAATGAAAATAAGAAAGTGGATTAAAGTTCCGGTATGATCATTTATTGTCTGATTTTCTTTGCTCTCAAGCCCTTGGTGCAATATCTTGGGCAACGGGCACTTTCTCATTTTCTTTGGTGCTCGGCATTATTTTTCACTTTTTGTCCGTGCCTTTGTCAGGTCTCTGTTGTATTTATGTTTTGTAGCGGTTCACTGCTTCCCCCATTTATGTTAGTTGCTTACTTTATATCTTTCGGCTGGGAAGCTTTATCTTACAATTCATGTCTTCTTGAATGAGGGGATGGAGGCTCATGTTGCTGGATCTCACTTGAATCTTCTCAGATGTTATTCTCTAGGAGCTAAGCATTTGCTTGGTTGATAAGTGGAAGCACCAAATGTTAGGTGGCAGCTTTTTATGACATCACCGAGTCTGAGATAATTTGATTAAGACATTGTGACACTGATGTAACCTTGAAAAGAGAAGTTTTAGGGTTTTTTTGCATGGGAATTTGTTTGTTCACCACTAGCTCTGTTTTTTTTTTCCCTGTGGAGTTGATGTGGTCTTTTGACATGAGGATTGTTTGTGTTTTTCAACTGCTTGTCTTTGTATCCTTTCTGCATCACAACAATGATTTAAATGCTGGATTGACATTGAATTATTGATTTTTGTGACAGTTGGTGACCTGAACCATCTGATCTCTGCAACAATGAGTGGGGTTACCTGCTGCCTCAGGTTCCCTGGCCAGCTCAATTCTGATCTTAGGAAGCTTGCTGTGAACCTTATCCCCTTCCCCCGCCTGCACTTCTTTATGGTTGGATTTGCTCCTCTGACCTCTCGTGGCTCTCAGCAGTACAGGTCACTAACTGTCCCAGAACTCACCCAGCAGATGTGGGATTCCAAGAACATGATGTGTGCTGCAGACCCACGCCATGGTCGCTATCTGACTGCCTCTGCCATGTTCAGGGGTAAGATGAGCACTAAAGAAGTTGATGAACAAATGATGAATGTCCAGAACAAGAATTCCTCCTACTTTGTTGAGTGGATTCCAAACAATGTCAAGTCCAGTGTGTGTGATATTCCTCCAATAGGGCTTGCAATGGCATCCACCTTCATTGGAAACTCGACCTCCATCCAGGAGATGTTCAGGCGTGTGAGTGAGCAGTTCACAGCTATGTTCAGGAGGAAGGCTTTCTTGCACTGGTACACCGGGGAAGGCATGGATGAGATGGAGTTCACCGAGGCTGAAAGCAACATGAATGATCTCGTGTCTGAATATCAACAATACCAGGATGCAACCGTTGATGAAGAACTTGAGTACGAGGATGAGGAGGAGGAAGAGGCTGCCTAGATGTAATGAGTTGTGCAAGGTCTATCTTCTGCTGCTGCTATTTTTCATACATTTTTACCGCTTTAAGTTCCGCGTGGTGATTTTCACTGTCTGAGCAGTTTGAGTAGTAAATAGGGTTGGAAAATTGCCTATATTCTTACTTTCCCAGTTCTACAAGTTAAATATTAAGCCATGTGGCTGGTGTGAAAAGTTTTGTATTGTTCATGTTTCAATTCTTGCTTTAAATGCTATTTCTTCGATTCCTATAATCAATCTTTAAAAAATAAAAAACTATCCATCCACAAAAGTAACGGAATGATTATCACCCAAAAGACCACAGAGATCTTATCCTTTTTACTTTTACTTTTGTTTCTCTCTCTCTCTCTCTCTCTCTCTCTCTCTCGGTTATGCATAGCTGTAAACTAGGGGTTGCTATCAAATGTTTCTACAGCAGAGTTCAGATCCCGAACCAAGTGCCGATCCACGGGAGACTGACAAACTTTGCGGGACCGTTATGGCAGAACTCGGAAAATTGAAAAACAGAAGTGCTGTCACGAATCTTATCGCCGAAGGTTTTCTTAATGCGTACCTACCGACCACCTGGAAAAACAGCTTGAGTTTTATATTTTGGACAAATAGCGTTTCCTTGCTGCTAATGAGATACGGGAGAACTTCAATTGTATATTAAAAAATCTCGTGAATTTCCTAAACAAAAAATGCCTGCCCAAAAAGCAGCAGAATCACTACCTAAACAATAAAAAAAGAAAGATGGAAATTCCTTGAAACCTGTATATGATCTGCTCTTATCATAATAATTGGTTAAGCTAACTTAATCTAAGTAAAACAGACAGCCCTCCTCTTCGTCTTCATCGCATCTTCTCAATTGGAAGGTCTTCGCGTGTGGATCATACCTTTATCCGATACTTGTTTTTTTGTTCTTGTTCCTGCTCCTAGGCGAAGGCAGTGCAGGCCCCGTATGCTGACAGAGAAAAGAAGAGGGGAGGCAGACATAATACTTCTCTCTATATGCTTACAAATACAAGAATTGAAGTTGAGTAGTGCGGACAAATTGGCATCATGTAGGGGGTTAGAAAGCAAAATCTAAAACCAAGATTAAAAGTTGCACATATAGCAGTCAGTGGGAGACAGAGTGGGGCAGGTTCAAAAAAGGGAATCAAACCATTTTTAAGGTCTTTTCGAAGACCGACTGTGGAGGAGGAGGGTTCTAGACTTCAGCAGTATAAATAGCAGTCCCTTCATCCTTCAAACCTTCAAAAAGTAAAATACACTTGCATGTAACTTTGCAATGGTAATTGACACTGAGCTATTCTAAATTAAACTCGTCTTTTTAGGTCTATCTCTCTCGGTCACTACTGAGTTTTGCTTGGTTTTCTACATCCAGGATGGCCTCAATACATCTAGCAGACGAAAAGGCGGCTTCCGAGCTTGCACTGTTATCTTCAGTGAGGATGCTACAAGAGCTTAGAAATTAAGTTTCGGCATATAAAATAACATGAGCAATGGACTAATTTGTGTCTTTTTCTGTTTTTATTTTTTCCAGTTTTGGGAGCCCAGGAGAAGATGGGATGATTCATAGCTAACATGGCAAGCTTGGTTCTATATTTTTATTATATCATGCATTTCGACATAGCCACTTCAGCAAATACGCTCACCAACTTCATGGGTTCGGTTTTCATGCTCTCTCTTGTTGGAGCCTTCATTGCCGATAATTTCTTGAACCGATTCTATACTTGCCTCTTGTTTGGAATAATGGAAGTCATGGTACGTGATTCATACATATCAAAAACCTTCTTGAATCCAGATAACCTGATCTTTTAATCTGTTTGATTTTCTTTAATCGTCCACGTCTTAATCGGCAGGGTCTTGCATTGCTTACAACTCAAGCTTATTTCAAGGATTTGCAGCCTGAATTTTGTCTCAGGTCAACTTGTGTCAAAGGTGGCCAAGCAGTTATGTTATATGGATCTCTTTGTCTGTATGCACTAGGTTCAGGTGGGGTTAAGGGGGCTATTCCTGCACTAGGTGGAGACCAGTTTGATCATCATCAACAGAAGAAAGGGGCGCTTGCTCGTTATTATAACTGGAAACTTCTAATTTCAACCACTGGATCAATAGTTGGAGTCACAGCTGTTGTGTGGATTAGCATGAACAAGGGGTGGTACAAAGGTTTTTTCGTTTCGACTGTGGCTACCTTGATTGGATTCACTGTTCTTGCCCTTGGGAAGCCTTTCTACCGCATCCAGCCGCCTGGAAATAGTACTTTCGTTAGGATAGCACAGGTTTCTCTCTTCTCTAGTCGCGTGCACAGACAATGTGATTATTTCCTTGCAATTATGATTTCTTACACGGTTTGATTTTTGTAAATGACTCAGGTCATAGCGGTCACGTTCCGGAATAGGGACTTGTCTCTGCCAAAAAATCCTGATAAACTCTTCGAGATCCATGATGCGTCAAGAGATCCATCTGAAGAGAGACTTTCACATTCCAATCAATTCAGGTAAACCATTGGAAACATCCTCTATGGTCCAGCATCTTAATTTGATGGGATTAGTATGGCTGTTAATTGTTTTCTTCGAAACAGATTGCTAGACAAAGCTGCTATTCTTAGAGAAGGAACGGAGCCACAGCCCTGGAAAGTTTGCACAGTGACCCAAGTTGAAGAAGTGAAGATTTTAATAAGGATGATCCCCATCATAGCCAGTACAATTTTAATGAACACAAGTATGGCACAGCTACAAACATTCTCAGTACAACAAGGGGTCACCATGGATGCACATCTTGGCACCAAAACAATCCCAACCCCATCTATTCCGGTGATTCCTCTGGTTTTCATGTCTGTCCTTATTCCCATTTATGAATTTGTTGCAGTCCCGTTTGCTCGAAAGATAACCGGCCATCCATCCGGTATAACGCAGCTTCAACGTGTCGGAGTTGGTCTTGTTCTGTCCATTCTGTCAATGGCCGTGGCAGGTTTTATTGAACTGTATAGAAAACACGAGGTCCACAAGAATCCACCAAACAAAATCAGTGTTTTTTGGCTTTCCTTCCAATATGGCATTTTTGGGATTGCAGACATGTTCACAGTTGTTGGATTGTTGGAGTTTTTCTACAAGGAAGCTCCATCAGGAATGAGATCTGGATCTACTTCTTTCACATGGTTAACATTGGCTCTGGGATACTTCACCAGCACTGTCTTTGTTGATATCATAAACTCTGTCACCAAGAGAATCACTCCAAGCAAACAAGGATGGTTACATGGGAACGACCTCAACTCCAATAATCTGAACCTCTTCTACTGGTTTTTGGCTATCCTTAACGTCATCAATTTTGTCTTCTATCTCTTCTCTGCTTCCTGGTACAAGTACAAGAGTGATGACCGAGAATCAGAGACCATAGCAAAGGCAGAGAAAGGACCGAATGGTGAGATCACTCTGGTTAAGTAGAGAACAACATTCAGTTCCTAAGGAATTGATAATTAGGTTACAATTATTCATCAAAAATGATTGTCATTATTATTTTTCTGGACAGAATGTAAAGTATAAATTTACGTTGTTGGTAACTAATTGTTTTTTAAAATATTTTTTTTATAAATATATTAAAATAATTTTTTATATTTGTATATCAAAATAATCTAAAAATATCAAAAAAATATTAATTTAAAATAAAACAAAAAATATTTAAATCATCTCATTTTAATTTTTGACTAGAGGTTCTTAATATGTTTGATCCATTAAATTTCTAATATGCTAGTCCAAAATATAAATAATAATTATAATTAAATAAAATAAATAATTTAATTTATTATCAATTTAATAATTAATTAATTTATATTTAAAGATCAAATACATCATTTAACAATATATCATAATCCTCAAATATTAGAAAAATTATTAGTGGTTTGACTAGACCTTCCAGTGACTGGTTTCTTAATGTAATTAATATCATTTCATCAATGATATTTTATTTTACATTAAAACATGAAGTATATTTATCATGTTAAATCATATTTGTTCTCTACATAATAACATTAATAGTTCAAAATCGATTTAAAACTTTTTTCAAATTTTATTCCACCTTGGTCAAAAATTTCCCAGTCAGTACTATTTGAGTACTTTCATATAGTTAATGATATAACTAATATTTGCCCATTTGTTACCTCGATTAATATAACATGTAACAGAATCAAAGCATAACATTCTTTATATTAGATAACTTAGTGATCTCAAGTTCAAGGTTCACTTACACAACCATCACATGAACATTTCCATATACATATATGATCTCTCCATATATAATTCTCATACGGGTCAGTTCAGTGTATATTTTTTATGACAAGCACCTTTAATTATGTATTTCTTATACCTTAGCTTATTAGAATAATTGCTTACTTTCACAAAAGAAAGAATATAATATGTATTAATCTCTACGGCTTTAATAAATACTTGGTATTTAAAAGAGCATCAATGACGAACATTTTAAGAACAATGCTTTGATGCAATGAGAATCTCATAGTTATAACAACTTTATAATTTTCCTTGCAAAGTATTTTTGTCCCATATACTTTATCTTCACTCTAGATTCAAAAAATCAACATTAAGTTTATTAATCTAATATTATATGAATATCAAAGATAAATCAAGTTTTTATTAATAATAAATATGTATTTATATGAATATAATAATACCATATGTAATCAACCGATTGACTATAATACATATTAAACTAACACTCCATCAAATAGAACTCATCGATACCAAGATCGACTCTTTTGTGGTCAGAACCATGTAAACTGAGATGTTGTTTCACTTCAATTGAAATTTGATGATTCTCTCTTTTCTCTCAAATCAGGGAATAAGAAACAAAGAAAATGAAGTTTTGGAGCAAAATTGATTTTTTCAAAACTAAAAGGGCCATGATTTTAGATATTAGAAAGTACAAGGACCAAACTCAACTTTGCGTGCAAAATTTGAAATTGCCACCTAATTTCTATGTCTTTTTCACTTTGACCCTCTATCTTTTAATCTTTCCCTTTCTTGACAAATCAATAGATATTGATCATCTATTTGTCCACTAAATGATCCAATTGAAGGAAAAAAAAAAGATGATAAAAAAAAATTAATGTAGCATCAGCAATCCACTGTAAATTGTAAATTGTGAGAGAGGTTAAAGTAACATGGTGATGTATAGTGTGGTGTATAGTAAAAAGAACAAACAACCCCCAATCACAACAAAAAATTCACTTTTCAAACTTTGAGAAGTGTAGCTCAACTGGTCAGGCCTTGAGTTTGCTCTATAGAGAATACCAGTTTGAGTGCAACAAATCTCAGGGCTAATGAAAGTTTCTCTTAACGTTAACTTAAGAACCTCATAGGAAGAGAAAAGGAATACCACTTCTCAACCTTCCAACCTATAGTTACAAGTTACAACCATAGTTATTAAACCCGGCCCGGGGATTGACCCGGCCAAGAGGCCGGGTTTCGGGTTTTATGGGTCAACTGGGGTCAACCCGGAAAAATTAAAAAAATTAAAACTTTAATATTTCATATGAAAAAATTAAAAAAAAATCCAAATAAAAATAGGCTATACATATTGTAAATAATGAAGTTTAAAAGAATATTGTAAAAAGTTTTTTATCCCACATTAAAAAGATACTATGTTAAGCTTTTAAGTTGAAGTATTTAAACCAAAAAAGTTTTTTTTTATCCCACATTGAAAAAATAACTTTTTTCATGGGAACATAGAGTATATGTACTAATGGGTTCCAAATCCTATATTGAAAAAACAAAACTTTTTTCTTGGGAGCATAGAGTATATATACAAAAGGGCTTCAATTCCCACATTGAAAAGATACTATATTATTTTTTTAAGTTGAAGTATTTGAACCAAATAGATTTTTATCCCATATTGAAAAAATATAATTTTTTTTGGGAACATAAAGTATATATATTAATGAATTTCAAATCTCACATTTGAAAAAAAAACCGAGTCTCGTCCGGATTTGTCCGGGTCCAGGGTTCATTCGCCGGGTCGACCGGGTTTTGCCAAATTATTGTCCTTACTGGTTTTTTATTAAAGCTAGACCAGTCCAACCACCGCATGGAGTAGTTGAGCCAGGCTAGGTTTAATAACCAGGGTTACAACCGGCCACCAACACAACACTAAAACCCAGCACCAAGCTTAAGCATAGTAGAGTGAAGATTATAAATTATGAAGCTCTATTAAATATTTAAATAATCTCAAATTAAACAAACTAACCCCCAATGACAGCTTAATGATTGATTAGCACAACCTCCACGCAAGGGAACGCACCAATGAGAATGGATTGGGTGTCTTCATGCCATCCACCTTATAATAACTATTACTACTCTGGCGCAGAAGCAAACACCCATCCAGCTGTTGCCCACCATTTCTTGTGCTCCTGAACCTCACTCCACGGGGCCTGTTTAGCACCGACCTTATTACTAATTATATTTAAAATGAAAATATATTAAAATAATTGTTTTTTTAAATTATTTTTAATACCATCAAATTAAAAACATTAATTTAAAATAAAAAAATCATGTTTTTTGAAAACCGTATTTTCAACGCAGTAACAAACATTTACTGTATCATATCCCACCGACGGTCCAACACTACCTTCCACATCACTCTTCTACCAACATCGATAAAGGCGAAAAGAAATCATATGGTGTACGTACGTATGTTCACGGCTCATAAAAAGAAATTATTTCGGTTTACACAAACAAAATTAAAATAATAAAAAAATATTTTTTAAAATATTGTTATTTTTTAATAATTTAATTTTTAAAAATATATCAATATAATGTCATTTTTTGTACTTCAACATATTAAAACAATTAAAAACACTAAAAAACATTAATTTAAATCTTTTTTTAAAAAAATAAAAAATTCTCACAGGTGGATAGAAAACAGTGCCGTAGTAAATAGCTTCTGAAAAGATAACATAGTTAGCTATAGCTTTGATCAACCCTTCCCTACAAAACAAGGCAGAAAACAGGACCCAAAAACAAAAACAAAAATAAAAGAAGGAATCTAAATAATATAAGGGAGGCGATAACGATATTAGTAATCCGAAGGAAAGGAAGGGATGGAACTGTATAAAGGCTTGGAACATAACAGCTCCCATTCCCTTCCTTTATTCCTCAGAAGGGGTTGAAGCCACACAGTAATCCACAACCACCAAGTGCTACAGAACCCAGGAACAATGCAACAGAGAAGGTACAGCAGACTATGCCTTCTTTCCCTCTCATTCTCTTGTCTTCTTCTTCTTCTTCCATCTTTCTTAGGACCTGTCGATGCTTACAAGAACTACACGGTGGGTGACTCCTTGGGTTGGTACGACGCCACTGTCAAGTCTAATGTCAATTACCAAAAATGGGCTGATGGCAAGAACTTCAGCTTGGGAGATTTCCTCAGTAAGTCCTTAATTAATTAACATGTTTTGGAACTTGAACTTCCCGAAAATTGCATTTTTCTGCTTATAGTTCGTCTCGTCCTGCTTTCTTCTTATGGTTTGTGGTTACTCCTCGCGTCTTACTCGTTGTTTTATTTTTAGTTTCTTCTTTAAGTGATGCCCCAATTCAGCGAGCTCTGAGTAAATTTACATCAAAAGAGGGAATTTGTCCCGAGTCTCAACCATTATAAAGAAATCTTAATAAATCTCAATGTATCTCCTTTTGGATCTGCAATTATTATTTCTTTTTTGCGTAAATACATATCTGTTTCAATAACTGAATCCACAGTGAAAGTTAGGAGATCACATTGGATTGGATTAAATTCTTTGTGCTAAACTTGACAACATCGAACTCTTCCATATATTCCTGATCCTGTGTTACCTTGTCTGAGTCTTAATTTTCTTTTTGAAGTCGTACTTTAATAAAGTTATGATGAACCCATGATTTAGGTGGCGCCATAGGTTAGGAAAAACATTAAAATATGCTACATCTCCCTTAGTTTACTTTCTTGATCCAAGACAGTTAGTTGAATTCACATGGGATAGATACATCATTTAGCATGTTCTATCCACCTTGCTTATACTTCGCCGTTTTGTTTTCTTGAAATCATGAGGGAGTGAAAATGTAGCCAAGATTTCCAGCCTAAGCCCATGTCTTGAGGTGAATAGAATTGCGTGCATGATCATAAGATGATGCTTTGCCAAGATAAGCATAGATCCTGCATAGATGTGAGTGGAAAAGCTAGGGTTTTAAAAAGAATATAAGATGCATTTAACAGCTGGATTTAGGAAGTTTAAAAGTACATGGTTATGAGATGATGCTTTACCAAGATGAGCATAGATCGTGCATAGACGTGACGGGGAAAAGCTAGGGTTAAAAAAAGAAGCATCGACAGAAGTATTCTGATAAGGTTGTCGTTTGGTACATGGGTTTTCCATGATCCCAAGCCTTCTCTCTCACATGTCGCCAAAAGAACCGCCGACTAATACTCTTATCACAATTAACCCTTTATTCTTTGAGTCAAGCATGAAGCAATGCCTTCTAATTAGCGATTATCGAGAGAGAGAGAGAGAGAGAGAGAGAGAGACGGAGATGGAGCCTGGAGGTACGGTCTTCACATGGGAACGATGGTCTAGTTGGATTTGGTAATCAGAAGAGAATGGTGAGCAAAAGGGCGTCCCATGTGCACAGGTTGTGGTAAGGATATCGCTGACTGTGACATGCTTATCAGTTCCTTTAAGACAACAACCGACACTTTCTTTCTACCTGGCCAGATATGATTGGGTTTCTCGTAAAAAATATCAGGACGAGAAACTATCTGCGAGGTTTTCTTGAAATTCCCACCATTAGGATATTCTCCACCTGCCATGCCTGAATTCTCAGTAATGAACAGGTAACATCCATCCTGTCTTCTTTTGAAATATAAATCCGAAAACAACAAACATCCCTGTACTAGTATTTAGTTTTGTTAGGATAGAAATGGATTAAAATGATTTTTTTTAATTTTTAAAAATTTATTTTTAATATCAAAATATTAAAAAAACTTATAAATACCCACGAAATTAATTAAAAAATAAGAAAAATAATAATTAAAAAAAACATGATTGAACTACCATGCTAAATAAGATCATATATATAGTATCTTTGATATAGACTAAACAAGAATCTATTGATGTTAGCGTTTTGCCCCTGCCAACACTCCAAACTACTCAATGTTGATCTGAGATTTTCTCGTATATTCTGGATATGATCATTATCGAATGGAATTATTTTCTTTTTTACAATATTAATTAATTTCCTTAGATGGCCACATTATAAGATATTGGTGTTAATCGTGTTGTGTACATGGGTGCTGTTTATGCTGATGCAGTTTTCAACACGGATACCAATCATTCAGTGGTTCAAACATACAATTTCACCACATTCAAGTCGTGCGATTATGACAATTCTGTAGGAAATGAGACTATGGAATGGTCGTCCACCAATCCATCCAACACTCTCACACAGGCAGTCACAGTGGCAGTTCCTCTACTCAAGGAAGGGCTGACATTTTTCTTCTCTGGGGATTACGATGGGGAGCAATGTCAGAATGGCCAGCATTTCAAAATAACCGTGTCTCATGGAAAAGGGCTACCGGATAGCCTGAAAGATCCGTCCGATCAGGCCCCGGCTCCAAATGCTGCCGATTATGGCTCGACACCGGATACAGTTGTGCCCTTTGACTTCAATAACCCTCACGATCAAGACACTGATGTTAAGAAGGATTCTGGATCTATTTCGTTGCATGTGAAGATTCTAGACATGAAACTGAATGGGATTTTGCTTTCGTTAGGGATTCTCTACATGTTTTGATGAGTTGCTTTTGTTTTTTTCTTCCCAAGATCTCTTAATTCATAGATGTAACGGGTTTGTATCTATAGAAAGAAGCTCTTGATTTCTTGTAAAATAGAGTATTCATATGGTATGAAGTGATGCTTTATGTGTTCATAAACGGTTGTTCTAGACAGACAGACCGTGTAGACGATCATTATCAGTAAATATTACTGATAAAGCAATAGACACCATAACGTTATGGTTTCTGGGAAAAAAAAGCAATAAATTATTATTTATTCTTTTCTTCTGTAGGAACTCGAAACCTCCAAGTTCCCTAGTTTTGTAGCCTCGGATACGCAATCAAGAATAGTGAATAAATAATCTTCTTGCCGGTACCATAGCTTAGGCACCATAACGTTAAAAATGATACAGAAATCATCTGACTAAGATCACCACCGTAAAGAACTGTATAACATTGAAGAACATGTTATTGATTGCCGAACACTTCCCATGAATCATGATACGTACAAGAGGCCTCTGACTCAGAATTGGAACTCGAGGAAGGTGAACGGTCCACGTGCATGTTAGAGCAAGACAAAAGGTTTTTTTTCTTAACAAAAAAGAACCTTTTTTAGGCGATGTAGTTGACTAACACAACTAGTTAGAAAAGTGATGGAAAACTAAAGAGTAACTTAAATAATAAAGATAGAAAAAGTTATTAGCAGTTTGCATATAAAAGAAACAAATATTTTAAACTAAAACCGCATATAAAATTATTAACAGTTTTAATTAAATATGTATTTTTCAAAACTTATTTTAAAAAAAATGCAACTAAAAGTCTTTTTTAAACTTATTTTTTTAAAAATTACAACAACAAAAGCGACATAAGTAGATTGTGTTGTTGGATTTCTTACCTTGATATTGTGAAATTGGTTTAACGTCCAAGCCTCCACTGTTCCATTTGCAGCACTTGGTTACAGAGGAATGAGACTGAAACATTTACAAGGTGGGATCAGTGCAAATCTCTTGTGAAAGAATTTCTAAGATTTCTAATAGAATTGGTGCCAGGCTGCCACCAAAACCAATTGGAGTAAACATCTTCTTGCCTTCACCTTGAGATGAGTAGGCAATTATTCACTAGAAAGCACTGGCATCAGAAAAAGCCAGCAAGCCTCTACCACTGCAATGGTCGGCAGATGACAAATCAGCGCAGTAGGGATAAATAATAGCAAGTCTAACGCACGGTATAATAATGTTATGTACAGAAAAGGCAAATGATATTGAAAAACAGTACTAATTAAACAGCATGATTAGTCAATTTACTGAAGTTTCTCGTGGACTGAAGATGAAAAAGAAATACAGAGACAAGGATCATTTGGAAAATCATTCGATGATAGAAGCTTAGGTGCATTGTCACAACTGGTCTATGGAACTTCACATAAGTACTATTTGATGAATTGACGACTTCCAGCTTTTTGCAGAACAGTTTGTCTTCAGCAAGTCATGTGGATTCAGATGACAACACAGTCATACTAAGCCAGCAACCCCAGCTCAAAACATTTACAAGGTTTCGAACAAAGGAAAAGGGAAAAGGGAAAGACCAGAGGCATTGAAATGTGTACAGCATAAATGGTATACAAGGAACCATATGTTAACTGTACTAGGAACAGAAACCATCCACATGACACTTTGCTCCAACTCTTGAATATACCTTAGTATCATATCAACTCATATACCATAAACTTAAGATTTATAGATGAAAGTTCCAGTCGCTGCTGGGAATAACAAATTGTTAATAAATTAGTAATTACTGTATCCTTTCAATTTGAATATCGATATAGTTAAAGGTGCAAGCTCTAAACACTGTGGCTTTAAGACCAGTCACCAATTCAATGATTATTATGACACTAACAGGTACTACTTTGTAGCACAGAAACATATGACTGCCTAGGTATTGGGTTCTAGGACCAATTAAAAATCGTCAAGAAAGGTACATCAGAAAGAGAGTAGCACTAAAAGCATACCGTTATCAACTTAAAGACAGGTAGAGGACCTCCACCGCATATCCCAGCTTGAGCTAACTTCTGAACTCAGTACTCTCCGTCACAATGCAAAACCCTGGCTTCTCTATGCACAACTACTTGCGTGTTCGTTTGAAATCCTTATGACTGGCTAGGTTTGACATTGATGCATTCATCTCTTCCAAAAGGGTCATTGCCAATTCCACCTTACCCATCTTCTTCAAACTGGCAATTAACGATCGATATATATAAATAGATGGGCGGATCTGCTTTGTCTTCATCTCATTGAAGAGTCTCAATGATTCCTCAATGTTTCCAGATTGGCCAAAACTCCCAATCAATGCAGTATATGTAAGCAAATCTGGTTCAATTCCACTCTCAACCATGTCCCGGGAATACACCGAACACAAATCCAATCTTCCTACCTTCCTTAAATGATTTAGCAAAGTATTGTAAGAAATAAAATCTGGGAGAATTCCCGCTTCCTTCATGGAGGCAAACTCACAGAGCATTTCATCAATCCGACCTGCATGGCCTAGAAGATCCAAAACAGTATTATACGTGACCAAATCCGGCTTACATTTCAGATCCTCCATCTGCTTAAATATCAGAAGGGCTTTGTCAAACTGCCCACATTCAGCAAAGGCAAAGATAATTCTATTTACAACCATCATGCTACTCGGGAATGTCATTTCAGAAACTTCTTTGACAAGTCTCAGTAGCTGGACATCATCATTTTTCTTCACAAAACCCCTGGCAAGTTTCAGATACGAAGTCGAAGGCAAAGACTGACAAGACACAATCAAATCCTTAAAAACCTGGGACAAAATCGCAATATCATTTTTTTCACTAGCTGCCACCAAAATGATATTATAAGCACTAGGGCCAAGGAAAATGTTTTTATCACATAATGATTGCAGCAGTCTAACCGCAGTGAAAAGGTTTCCAGCTTTACACAAGTTATGGACATAAGCAGTTCCGATTTTTCTGGTGGCAGATTCTGGGGCATTTTCAACAGCAATAAGCATTTGATTCAAGTTATCATCTTTGACCTCCCCTTCATCAAAAGACACCCGTGTTGTGAGTTGTTTGCAATGATCAATGACTTCAGTTATAGTAGCTAAGTGGGGTGAAATCTGAGAACCAACAAGGATGGAGATGATACGATTCTGCATTAGAGATAAATCAATACCAACCACATTTTTTACTAAAAAAACTAAAACAAAAATATAAAAAGAAAGAAGAAAAAGAAACCCTCTAAAATCTAATTTGCAAACTACAAGCATTTAAACCATGTCAGAAATGCAAAGTTTTAACTACAAAACCAATTTCATGTTATTTCAGCTTTATCTTGAAAAAGAAAAGAGAAAAGAGAAAACTCATTTAGAGTGGAGGTGACTCGGTCACCATTGACCTCACATGACTAAAAAATCCCACTTTTCTCAGGTGCCAAACACCAGAAAAAGAAAATTATTAAAAAAAAAGAAAGAGAACCCACCAACAAGAATAATAACGGTAATGAAATGGGAAGTCAAAGTTACCTTTCGAGGAGAGAACTGAACTTTATGAAGATGTGAAAGGAGGCTGCTTGATAGAGAGAAGGATCTCGCTACCACATTTACAAAATTTCTCATTGCAATCTGTTTGAAATCGGGCTTCTTAGTGCCGCCGGGATTGAATGCGATTACTTCTAAGCTTTTTTGCAGCGATTGAATTAACTGTGGATCGTCTTGGGCAGGTCGGGTTTGGTGACTGAGAGAGGGTATAGCATATAGTGAGCTGGGGAGGGTTTAAGTAATTTATTCCTCTCTTTCTCTGAGTTTTTTTTTTTTTTTGAAAATTACCAACCCTTCCAAGTTTCAAAAATTACACTTTACGTGTTTATAATGCTTATAACACTTTATATGCTTGAGCGCGCGAAAAATTAGTCAACAAAGAGTTAAAAAAAATTATAATTGAGCCCTCTCCTCTACTTTCTCCTTTGTAGTAAACAGAATGCTACCAAGAGCTCAACGTCCTTAGAGGATCTTCATCATTGAAGGCCTGAGCACTAACCTATAAAATTAAACGGATCATGTAACGACCAACTTCTATAAGAACATATGAAGAAAGCCTTGTAAAGTAAGAAAATCATGTTTACAAATGACAAGCTGATATTTCAAGTACCTTCCAGAGAGAACCAGCATAAAAGAATTATGGAGAGTGCTTGACTTGGCCATCACTGAGCCTGTGCACATCCTTAAATTCAACCCCTTGTTAATTCAGCAGAAGATATGTAAGAAGTTGTTCCACAAAGCAGTCATCACAAATTAAATGAAAAGGCCAAGGGAGAAAATGAGAGTCAAATCAGAGGTGGGATTGTAGCACAAATATCAACCCAAACGGCGTTGGGTTCTGATTGGCAGCTGGTAAAAATATCAAACATGTTCTGTGCAAAAACGCAAAACACTCATAAAGGGCTAAGAACAAGCGACAGAAATTAAAAGGATAGCTAAGAACAAAGATAAATGGACAGAAAAGGATAGATATTGTTAAGAAACCCGTCGATTGAGAAGAGCAGAGCGAACCTAAATTTTTTCCATTGGGTTTCTATTCGAATTCAAATATAAGATGAAGGGCTTGCATGGCTGGCGCTGGTGGTCTAGTGCTTGTGCTGGATATGCAGCGAAGAAGACAGCAGTGCAAACAGGTTTTCAGCGGAGGAGGAGCTGATGAAGGCTGGGCTTACACCGAGCCACTCATCAACTTCAACTACAGCGATGTCGTATAGAAATATTATGAATTCAAATGAATAAGGTATTTTCTTTTTCTATAATTGAACATATAATTTTTCTGTGAGTTCATAAATTAAAGAACTGGAGATTGAGATAAATTTGGTTATTTAATTTAATTCATATAATAATATTTGGTTATATATTTATATTCCTTGATCATTGTCAATCCATTGCACAGCAATCCAGAATAGAATGAATAGATAATTTTTTTAATTTTTTTTCAAAATTAAATTTCAGAAATAAAAAAGAAATGAAATTAATTTGATAATATATTTCAAAATTAATGTAGTTATTATTATTACTAATATCATTTCATTTCATATGAATTCAATCATAAAATATCGTTTATATGTTTTTCATTTAAAAGTTTCAATGTATATCGGGCTTATTTTTTTTATTTCGTTTTAAATTTAATAAAATAAAATATCAATAATAAATATTTGACAATTAATATTTTTTTAAAAATAGTATGAGTAAATAAGTTTGTGAAAATATATCATGACTTCAAAAATATTTTGTAATTTGTCAAAAAACAATTCTGGATGTAAAACCTTTTATAATTTATGGTTTAATATGTAATGATTTATTCGATTTAAGCCTATTAATGTATTTCTATAACATAATTTGGATTTAAAAAAAATATTTATATTTAATAAATTTTTTTTGGTGAATAGACCATAACAACACTCAGATCTTATTGCTAACTGATAAATCAAGATTTTATCAATATATCTTTATTAATAATATTAAATAAAAAAATACAAACAGTATACCAAGTCTAACCACGATTGCCCTTGATAGCGTGCCAAGCTGAGCCTTAGGTGAACTTAAATATATCATGACTCGTCATTTTTTTATTTTTTAGCGGAATAAAATGAGTGAAATACAATTCATAACGTAACTCAAGATATCATAATGATAAAGTTATTTTTCTCCATAAAATGACAGAACTCATGTGTTATAAATGCACCATGAGACATTTAAAACAAAAGTTTACAATTTTTATTATTTATTATATATATATATATATATATATATATATATATATATATATTTTCAAAGCATCTCTTTTTAGAATATTATTAATTTTTTTTTTCTAAAAACATATTTATTTAAGTATTAGAGAGTCCTTACTGCCACCAAAGAAAATCTTTTATAGGTATTAGCTACAAGCTATCTTGACCTACCAAGTACAAGATACAAACTATCAACTATCTTGACTATAAAAAATAGTTGAAATTGCTATAACCAATTAATTAACCAACTATACATTAAGTTTAATATTTGTTTGGTAAAAAGTACTTTTTATTTGAAAAGTTAATTTTAAAAAATAAATTATTTTTGATATTTGATAGTTTTATGAAAAATAAATAGGAAAATACATTCTAGTTTTTAGTTACATCATGAAAAATAACTTATTAATGCTTTAAAATTTTTTCAAGTTTAGTAAAAAAATAAGGAACAAATTTTACAGATAAAAAAATTAAATAATGATGAAATTAAAAAAATAATCTAATTTCTTAAATTATTTAAAATAAAATAAATAACAATCAAAATGGTGGAGACTAGATTTGACAAATAAAAAAGTTGAAAGATGATGAAATTAAAAAAATATAATTTTATAAATTATTTCAAATAAAATAAATAGCAATAAAAAGAATAATGACCAAATATGATAGATAAATAATTTTAGTTAAAAAAAGAATAAGAAAAAAAATAACAATAAAAAAATAAGGATAAAAATTAATATAAAAATCAAATAAAATTAAATTTTAAGGGATGGGATTAAAAAAAAAATTAAAATAAAATATATAGCAATCAAAATATCGAGAATCAAATTTGATACAGTAAAAAATTAACAAGATATTTCTGATTTTTTCATAATTTTTAAAAAGATTTTCCATTTAAAATAAAAGAAAAATAATTTACTAGAAATTAAGTCAATTTTTTTAATTAAAAATTATTTATCATTGATTAATTTTTCTAATAATAAATAAATACAATAAAATTTTAAATTTTTTTTTAAAATTAATTTTTTTGAAACAAAGACTCGGTATGGAGTTTACTATAAAAAGTTTAGAGTTTCAAAATGCTAAAAAAGAATAGATGAAACACGAAGTTTAAAACTAAGTTTTGAAGTTTGATTTGATTTTTAACATCTTAAAAATAGATAGAAATACATTTTTGGGTTGTGAATGAGCTTTCTATGGTCCTTAGCAAAACGTGATGGAAAAAAATGATAGTTGATACTAGAAGGTGATCACTTTCCCCTGCAACTTTTAGTATATTTTCAAGTAAAAGATGGTGGTTTGTCTCGAAAGACGCACGTGGACAACAGTTTGTCTCGAAAGATGGTGGTTTGCTTTTCTCCTTCTACGTTTTTTTTTTCTTTAGAAAAACCCCCTTGTTCCTTTATTTTTTTTAAAATAATTATTAAAGATTTATTTTTAACTTTGTATTTTAATAAGATTTCGACATGATCATTTATTTTTTGTCTAGAGAAAATATCCACGAGGGTTCTCTTTTGATTTAAAAAATGAATGCCAGTTACAAATTGGTAATTTGATGGTGGAGAGCGGCACCCTTACCAGTGATATTAATCTATACTCGAGCCTGTTATCGTATATATGCTTTTAAAACAATGTCTAAGTTAATGTTCTATAATAATAATAATAATAATAATAATAATAATAATAATAAAATATACACGCTACAAAAATGCGTTTGGTTTTGTCCAAGTTTTTTTTTTTCAAAAAAATTCTTTTAAATGTTTATAATTTCAACCTCTACCATAGATTTGGATCAGATTTAGATAATTGATTTTAATTAACTTAATTTTCATCATTAAATATGAAAATTACTAAATATAAAAGCAAAACTTGTAAGAACAATATGAGAAATATAAACAAGAGAGAGAAAAAACGAGTAAATTATTCTTTTAAATGTTTTACAATCCAACCGTGTTTCTAAAAAAAACTAATTTTTTTTTTAGTTTTAAATTAATTTTTTCAATAAATTTTGAATTTTAATATGCTAATATCAAAATTAAATTTTAAAAAATATTATTTTAATAGATTTCCTAATAAAATATACTTTAAAAAACATAATCCAATAATATCTATAAGTATCTCTGCCAGCTTCTTCTTGTATACACATTCGCACAAGTAAAATTTGGAAGCCAGGAAGAGCCTTCCAGTTTTCGCCGTCCTCCCTTTTCTTGTTCTCTTTACCACTTCTAGTAAAATGCTCCTTCTACCCTATGCCGTTTTATTTATTGTTAGCTAAGGTAGAAAGCAGATTATTTACACACAAAAGGATGAAATCACTACAAACTGATCGACATTCACACATCTAAGTACTTGGATATAAACGTGGAAGTGCGTGTCTCATAGAGAACCTGCACACCCATATTTTAAAACTTGGTCATTTTCCAGGAAATGCTTGAAAAATTCTAAATTTATAAACACAGTCTGTTACCTAACATGAAAGCAATGGACTTAAATACATGAAGGTCATGTAAAGATTCTTTCACTGACTTGATTCTTTCTTACTGAGTGCAGGTAGCGAAAAGATGCTGGCAAATGCTGTGAAAAAGATGAATGCAATAACAGATGCGTGGCCAAGTATGGCGCTGGCTCTTATGGATATATATTGCTTCTTTTTAGAAAAGCCAGATGACACTTGTGTCTGCCATTACCCTTGCTAATTCCTACTACTAGTTGCAACACAAGTTTCAGTGTATTTCACTATCCATGTCAAATGGGATGACTAAAGGTAAAAATAAGTTAGGGGAGAAACAAGTAAATCATTACTAATTGTTTTCTGTCATTGCGGTGGGCGCTCAGTCTGAATTTTGACACTATTTGAATCCATATTCCAAATGAAAATAGATCCAAGCATGCTCAACTATCTATCATAGTGAAAGCTGCCTAATGAAATTTACTTGCATCCGAATCCAATCTAAGCAGGGCAGTCATCCCTTTCTTTGAATGTAAGGGATTGGATACAATTAGCTAAAGATAAACCATATCAACAGTTACACGGTGAGTCCCTGCTGATTCAGGTTTACAGTCCCCTTTTTCCTTAATTGACCCAGTTAAAATCCCATCACACAATATCGAATAATGTAATCAAGAGAACCTCCCCCCTTCTCTCAATCTTCATCTAAACATGTTAGTTGCAGTTGATATAACGTATAACTCAAATATTAGAGCTTCATGGAAAGAAATTTGATTCTTCATTTGTCACACAACCTCTGTCTTATCAAGAATGGTATATTTGAGAAATGCACAACAGTTAGCCTGATCAACCAACTGTTCAGCCTGATCAATAAATTGAACATGCATCCTTCCCCGTGCAAAAATCGCAAACTTCAACTAATTACTAACCTACTGTAGCCCTAATTATTCACAAACAAAAGGTGAAGCTAAAACAAGTCCATTTCAACTTCCATACCGCACAAACAAAATCACAGAAAATTAAAATCTGGTAATTATTTATTTATCCAGTCATAATTACCAAAAACACACTTGCAATCCTAAAAATCAATAAGCAAAGATCACCAACTCCACGAAATTATGCAACACAACAGTCAATTAAACACGGAAACGATACATGAGCACATGCATGGATATATCGATTGCATAAATAAAGCAGTGTAATAATTCAATAGCATCGATAACAAACCCTAGCAATTCCAAAACAACAAAAAGAGTTTCCATTTTCTTATACTAATCTAATTAACAAGAGTCTACTTATCTTTAGTAGAAACACCATATTTCTCCTGCATCTTAGCAATCTCTTCTTCTTTCTTCTTCTGATCAAACTTCTTATTCATCTTCGCTGGCTGATAATACAGCACAATCAAATACCGATTCGCCACATTGAACCCTGACAAGTGATCCACTGCCGTTTTGGCATCATATATATCTTCATAAACCACAAAAGCAGTGCCTCTAGTGTCCTTGTTGGTTCCAATCCGGATTTGACGAATCGCTCCGTATTTGCCAAATATATCGTACATCTCTTCGCTGGATATGTTGAATGGAAGATTACGGACGTAGAGGACGCGGTTCACCTCAGGTGGAAGACGGGTGTTGCCTTTGCGGAGGCTGATTGTTTGCGCCATTAGTGTGGTATTGTTTGGGTGCTGAGAAAGCGAGGCAAGGTTTTCGGGGTTTTCTTTCTAATCTGTGTGTGAGAGGGGTACTTCTAAAGGAAGAGGGGGAAATCACCTTCCATATATTGAGGGGCGGTGTCGGCGTGGTGTCGGCTTTACAACGGGTGTTATGAAGCCACGAACGAATTGTCGTTCGGTATCCAAGAATGTCGAAAAAAATCCGTGTTTTTTTTCCCATAATAATTTAATTATGATTCGTTTTCTTATAGTGAATTTTTAATTTCTTATAGAAAAATAATTCATAATTCGTTAAAAAAAAAAGGTTACATCGAGGAATTTTTCGAAACAACATTCGAAATAATGCCACGACGACTAGTCATGTTTTCTTCCCTCTTTTAATATATATATCCCTTTTAATCAAACTCTAAAACAGTTTAGTTGTCATATTTAGAAGTGTAATAATAATAATTTTTTAAAATATTAAAAAAATATTTTTTTAAATTTATTTTTGATATCGATATATTAAAATAATCTAAAAATATTAAATAATTAATTTAAAACAAAAATAATTTAAATTTTAATTAAAAAATAAATTAAAACACATTTCCAAATACAATAACAAAAGGTTAAGATGTGAAATTAAATAATTGCAAAAGGATAGGATGACTTGAGAGATGGAATTCTTTTTTCTTTTCTTTTTTCTTTTTCAAATCTCCATTTATGTTGCAGTACAGATGGCTGGAATTCTGTCATCATCTTGTGTTTTTTTATTGGTTTGGAAACCAAAATTGACAAGAGAGGAACAAGACATGCACACGTCTTTTTTTTTTTAATGTATATATATTTTAAAAATAAATCCGAAATGATGGCATTGATAGAATATCCCCTGCCAAGTTAAATTTTGAATTTGAATAAAATAATGAAAGAATTCATTCATTACAAATCTAATGATTTAATCAACATTAACATTATACAGGAAAATTTTATAGTGTATATAAAGTAATTAGAATCATTTTATTAATTAATTTATAGAGTCATTTTGAAAAAAATAAAATAAACAATTCATGATACATGAGCCTATGAAATTATTAATAAAATATTATTAATTACTTAGAGCTGGTTTGACAATGTGGTTGCGGGTACTTTTTAAATAATTTTTCGTGCCAAAATACATGTCAATGATGTTTTTTTATTTTTTAAAAATTATTTTTGACATCAGCACATCAAAACGATCCAAATCGTACAAACCATATTACATTTTAGCAAAAAAAAAAATTTAAATTTTTTGAAAACGCAGGTTGAACCGCGTTCCTAAACATTACCTTAGTGTGTTTGAAAGTGTTGTTGCGATTGCTTTTTATTGTGTTTTTCATTCGGAAATATATTAAAATAATTTTTTTAAAAAAAATTATTTTTGATATTAGCGCATTAAAATAATTTAAAAACATAAAAAAATATTAATTTAAAATAAAAAAATAATTTTTTTAATTTTTTTAAAAATACTTTTAAAACACAAAAATATACCCCTTTTATCTTCTAATATTATCAGACCTGCCAGTGCCAGCTAGCCAAACTACACTAGTCAACTATTGTGATTGTAATTTTAATCGAATCAAAACTTTCCAAAATAAAAACATAACCTCAGTAAACGAATGATTTGTCATTCCAGCTAAAATAACGGCTTGTCTCTCATTAATCGTACTTGTCAAGTGAATGCATGGCAGGAATTGAATTTGGAGGTTCATCCCCACATCCAGTTCTTTTTTTTCTTTTCTTTTGTAGTTGGCCGCTGGTCAAGGATAACCATTCACTAAAAAGTAAAGGCTGTATTTGTATTCATCATCACTGATGATTCTTCAGTAATAAAGCCGCATTCTAAATTTGGCACTTGTTTCTTCTACTCTCGAGTTTTCAACAGCCATTGTCTAATTTAATCTGTGTTATGCTACTTGAAAAGAAGAAGATGCCATTCTTGTGGCAGGAAACAGGTTGGCACCATCATTGATTCTTTCCATCCAGCAGTAAAATAGGGCATCAACCCTAAATTTCACTTAAAAATAGATTTGTACTATATACATACAGATAGCCTCATTCACAATATTACTCCCACCCCCATCATGGAAAGGAGGAGGGTAAGTTCACGGCTTCAAGAGTTCAAGGAGACAATCTGGTTTCGAATTTCCTTTGTGTTTTGATTTTGATGTTGGTATTTTCCAACAAGAATTCTCGTAAACTATCAGGAGTGTTGTTATCAGCGTTAGAGATAGATAGATGGGAACTGGAGAAAAGCTTTTCTTGTTTTTGATATCCAAGATCAAAAGAGCATGCATGCATTTATACTAGCTATTATCCCCGGCTTTTATTTTTGTAAACGGGGATCCTTGATCTTGTTTTGATTAATATGCGTTAATGACCCTGGGGGTATTAACCAAAACAAGATCAGAACGGAAGCTGAATGCCTCCTCAAATTTACTTAACATTAACAACGATTAATTACAAGTATATCTAGTTAAATTATGTTTAAATCTCATGCAAACTGTGCAAGCTTCTGCGGCAAGATATTGATGGCTACGACTTCATTTTGTTACAGAAAAATGGAGGGCTCTCTGTTCCTCAATTTGGAGGGTGGAACTCCAAGAACCCAGTTCCTACAGACTATTCCATGGTGTTCACACAAGCTCGTGCTAACAGGAGGCAACATAAGTCTGATGTCAGGCACGCCAGCCTTGGAAATGAAAGGGAATTGCTTGCTGCTGCCAACCAACAAGAAGACTCTGTCATGGTGAGTCTACAGTTTACTCTTTATCTTATTTATACAGTCTGGTTTAACAGAGGGATTATTTTGCCTGCTTGATAATTCCTGCACTTCCCCATTTGTTGCCATGCTCACCTTGTAATGGCCCATATCCCCTGGTCATTGGTAAACGCATATGGATCTTTGCATGGCAGAGTATGACCTAACATGGGAAGGCTATATACGTCACTTGTGGAGAAAAAAGAATGAGGGTAACAGTAGGAGGGAGGAGAAGTACAAAAATAAAAAATAAAAAATAAAAAATATCATATCATACTGCTACAGTCTGCTTTCTAATTCTTCTCCATATGTATTGCCGTGCAGAAGCGAAAGAAGTTCTTGACCTACATTAATTGCTGTATTAGGCCTTGATTTCCTAAGAACCCACGGTTCATCAACTCTCCTGTAATTTTCAAGTATTTAAATATTAATTTATAGTTTGTAAATCTATAGCACATTCATATATTCAAAAAGAAACATGATATGAATGATACTTGGATTACAATACTTTCAATTCATGTATTTTTACTAGTGTAGGGATAATTTTAGAGACTCAAAAGATAAATATATAATGAAAAAATTATACATACACTTGAGATAATTAAATGAACACATTAAATTTAGATTTGAATATTAATTCCAACACACCCCCTCTCAATTTTGAAAAATTTGCATTTCTTGAAATTTAAAAATATTTTAAAAAATCATTTTGTTATAGCCAATCCTCCTTTCTCATCTCTTGTTTTTATTTTTTTATTTTTGAATAGTCACATTGCTACCATAATTTTTTGAATCTTCCATCTTCACCTTGAAAAGATTTTTATTGTATTTTTATCTTAACCACTCTTGGTTAGCTAATAGCATCTTATTGCTATCTTTTCATCATGCTTTTCTTCATTAGCTATCACCACATTTCTCTAGCTGCTAGCTTTTCTTTGAAAAATCTCTTTTTCAAGATTTAGCTCTTCAAGCGACTTTTGTGTATTTGGCCAACTCTTTATTAGGCTACTAGCTGCTTCTTCACCATGGCTCATTTGCTATTTTCCTCTTTCTTAGGAAGTTTTTTTTTTAGAAAGTTCTATCCCTTCTCTTTTTCATGTGTGATTTCTTTTATGCCACATATTCTCTTATACAAGGACTTGTCAACTTGTACTAACCCTCTTTCTTAAACTTTTTTTATATTTTTTGATGGACTTTATAGTTTGGAACTCTCTCTTTCTCTCTCTCTGTCTGTCTCTCTCTCTCTCTCTTTTGTCACTTTTTCATTTACTCACTCTTGTTCCATTGCTTATTTGCTTTCATGATTTTTTCTTTCTTTGACATATATGCTCTATCAAATCTCTTAAACACTCCTTACTAGATTGAACTAACTTTGATACCTTCTTATTGGAAATAATTAAAGAGAAAGAGTAGGTAGGAAGGGAAGTATGGTGGGAGACTATTTCGTATCGTATCATATCATATTATTCTTTTAAGAGAGGAAGTCCCTTTGGACTTGGACTTAGATTACTATAACTCTTTCAATACATGATTTTATACTAGTCTAAGGATAATTTTAGATACTTAATAAGATAACCACACCATTAATACCTATACATGCACCTAGAAGAATTAAAGGAAACTTTGAATTTAGACTTAAAAATTAATTGTAACACTCCCTTTTAATTTTTAAAATCTCACATCTCATGAATTTGAAAATATGTTGGGAAAGCTTGCAAATTGTAAATTAGTTCTTCTTCTTAGTATAACCATTTCCCATGGCTTTCATCTTGTGAATTTCTTGGATATTTGTTTTAATCATTTTCTATCATCATGGATAATGACATCTCATTGTCATCTTTTCAATCTTCTTTTCATTATTAATTATCTTTGCTAGAATATGGCTCTTTTAAGCTATATATTGTTGCTGCCAATTTTTTTATCATGACTCTTTGCTCATATTTTTTTTTATTAAAAAAAAAACTCTCTTCCTTTCTCTATGTGTGATTCTTATTATACCATCTCATCTTTTATGCAAGGACTTGTCAACTTACACTTAGCTTATCTTGGCTTTCTATACTGTTAAGCTTTCCCATCTTGCATTTCTAATTTTTTTTTCTTATTTGAATGTTAGTTGTTTATTAATTCACTCTTGGGATTTTTCCTTTACTTCTACACATATGCTCCAATTCTCTTAAACGCTCTATAATATCATTTTGTTGGGAAAAAAATGGTGTATGAAGGGAAATATGATGAAACATATCTCATTCATTTGATATAACTCTCACTTTTTGTTGTATACCTTTGTTATTATATAAGACTTTCTGGCTTGTATATGTTTTTTATATAAAAAAAACAATAGAATATCAAGAGTTTACAACTACATTAAAAGTAGTGATATGACATATATTGATAGACAAGGTTGTTAAAAATATTTGTCCGACACGACATGAAAATGCAATATAAACTCGGATTATAATAAGTAATTTTTTTTAACTAATTATATGGATAATTTCAACAAAGTAGTAAATAACAATATAATACAATTAAGAAAAAAGTAAAATAAATAATATAAAAATTCAAGCACCTTAAAATACATAGTTCATATAAAAATTCATAAATGATTTAATGTAAAATTCCTTTACAATACAATTATGCTCATAGAATTCCATTAACTAACAATTAACAAGCCTAAAACATGTAAACTAAAACCAACATTATTGCCTTCATCTTCATTGTTATTTATAAGACATTCATCAAGATTATTATCATCTAGATGATTATTAATATTATTATTAGTTTCAATACCAATATTCTGAACATTAGTGCTATTATTAGTACCAACATCAATATTGTTAATAATATTTAACCCAAAACTCCTTGAATTCTCTTATTAAGTTCAATTTGAATATCTAAATCATCTAAGTACCATGACTTTTCATTTCAATGTCATTAAAATTTTTTTCTTCATCACTAGTGATGAATCAGTCACGCAACCCAGGATTAAAACTCTAAAATCTAATCCTCCAAACACTAATGTCATCAAACCATTTGCTGCAATTGCGATGAACAATTTTGATGGATATGATCTTTTTGGTGCATTCTTTTCTAGTTCTAATTCAGCTTTTTCAGAACCAACTTAAAGTCCTATTAATGATGGCAGTCTTAACAAATTGAATGAGAAGTCTTTGGCAAGCTCTAATCCTCCACAAAAGGAGGGTTTCCAGGGGAAGTCTGGAACATGGGCAGGTTCACTTAATCATGGACTGATTGATCTTAATACATCTCACTATTTTGAATTTTGAACTATTTATAGTAGTACTCATTCTTTATAATGCATATAAAGACATAAGAAATAAAAAAAGGAGGAAAAATATATGTGGAAATAAAGAATCGAAGAGAGTCTATAAAACTTTTATTATAACAAAAGATAAATGGTGTGGGGGGAATTATTGTAGATCAAGAGATATTTTATTGTGGATTGTAATAGCAGTTTCACTTTTAATTTCTCATCTTTTCGCGAGCAGATAAACATTTCCTTAGTTTTCTTCCACAAGGATATTCAGGTTTTTCAATTTCAGAGTACAAGCAAATAATGATTTTAGCATCAGAAAAGACAAAAAAAAAACTTTGCTTTTGGGGGTATTTTGGTATTTTTACATTAGTATTTTGAGTAATTAAGATGACCATGAGAGACGTCTTAGTATTTTCATGTTGCATTTTGTATTTTTAAATTAAAAAGTTATTGATGCGTGTTCCACACACTTAAACAAGTGGGCAATGTCTGTGTCGTTAAAGAGGCGCGTGAGCCACTTCTTGGTGGCTAAATCTGGCCATCCATCTTATCACTAGATGTGTAGCCATACCCTCTTGCACATGGAGCGATGCATGTAGACATGTCATAGTTGGATTGCAGCCAAGTGCCTTGGATATGGCAACTATGTGTGATGCCAAACCTAGGCGCGCAAGTCTGGTATGGCTGCCAGACACAAGGCGTGTGGGTCTATCATCATATATATATATATATATATATATATATATATATATATATATATATATAAAAGTAAATTCAACTCATCATTTGATTAATAAAAAGACCAATATTAGTAAAAATTTTGAAAAGAAAATTCTTAATTCATAAAAATGAACTATTTCATATAATGCAACATAAAATATAGGTTACTCTTATTTTTAATTTATGCACTGGCCATCCATCTTATCACTAGATATGTAGCCATACCCTCTTGCACATGGAGCGATGCATGTAGACATGTCACAGTTGGATTGCCACCAAGCGTCTTAGATATGGCTACCATGTGTGATGCCAAACCTAGGTACGCAAGGTCTGGTATGGCTGCCAGACACAAGGCGTGTGGGTCTATCATCATATATATATATATATATAAAAGTAAATTCAACTCATCATCTGATTAATAAAAAGACCAATATTAGTAAAAATTTTGAAAAGAAAATACTTAATTCATAAAAATGGACTATTTCATATAATGCAGCATAAAATATAGGTTACTCTTATTTTTAATTTATGCACCATGTAAAACTCTAAATAATATAAATAAGCTAATTGATAACTAAACTATATAATACTATCGTTATACTTTTATTTCGATTATCAAAACTCTATAAAGCTTTAAAAAAATCAACAAAAAATATAAACATTAAAATTTTAAAATAATTATTATACTTTAAAACTCATCAGAATAAATTGAACTCTTTATTAATTTTCTTATAGGTTATTTTTTACTACTGTCTTATGTTATTTTTATTATTTTAAATAAAAATTGATAGTATCAAAGTCTTTCTTGGTTGTTGTTTAGAGCATGATAATAGTACCTGCTTCAATTCTTTTCATAAATCAGAAACTAATTTATTTATTCATATATTTATTATTAATTTATAATCACGTGGCATATAATTCAATTATGTCCCTAATTTTTAATTAAAAGAAATTATAAATTATATTATGTGTTTCAAAAATTAAATAAATCAATTATTATTTGATAAAACAAAGGTTGATAAATATTCAAATTTATTTATTTATAAATAATTTTGTTGTTGGTTAGGTCTAACCTGACCATCAGACCCAAGATCCTTGAGCGGCCATGCCGGACCCAATAGACTTGAGTCTGACGGCAATGACAAATCCAAGAGTCTTGAATCTGACGATCATCAATGACCCGAAGCTTTTGGGCTAAGTCACTTGGGTCTGACATGATCGTAAAATCCATACTCTTGGATGCATGGTTAACAAATTCAAGTCGCGTGAATGAAGTATGGTCTCTAGATTTAAGGGATTTAAAATGTTATTTATATTCTTAATATTTTTTATTTCTTTTTAAATAATATTAACCCACCGTAAATTACGAATCAATATAATAGTCTATACTAGTTGAAGTAATTCATATTGTCTCTCTAATTTTTTTTTTTAGTATTTGCCCATTCAATTTGTACGGGAGGGTATCTATTTTGCAGCAAAGAGTAGTGAAATGCGTGCAGAGGCAATAATTGAGGAGTGACGACAAAAATTTTAGGGCGGCTAAAATTGGAATTGGAATCGGAAGAAATTTTTCATATCTTCAAAATTTATGGGTAATTTGACGAGTCCTCCTTCCCCGGTTTCCCGAAGAAGAAAGCTACCATCACGGGGGAAGAAGACTACATGATGAGAATAATTCAATCAGGGCTGTGAATTTTTATGATTTGAAACTAGAAGTTTTATGGCTCGATCTGGGCTGATTTGGTGGCGAGTGAGGCTGGGGAGTTGCTGTTTTTATTCAGGCCTGTTCATCGAAGGAGACTGTCACGATGGCTTTGAGTGGCTAAGAGTGTGGTTGTTTGATGAAGGAGATGGCATGCTGTCGTGATGGCATCACTGGTGGAATTACAGAGAGGGTTGTTGTTATGTGCTAGGGTTAGTACAGGAGAAATGTGAGTTAATTAGAAGAGCATTTATAATTCCATTAAACTTGTATAATCGATCGATAATAAAATCACGATTTTGCATAAGTTTAACCAAATTTATTAATTTTACATGAATTAAGTTTAATTTTATTAATTCTTGAGTTTTTAATTTGATTTTATACATTATAATTTTAATAATCATGCCGATAGATATCCATGAACATTTAAGATGGAACAATCCAATTTATTTATTAAAGAAATGTAAAAGAAAGAAAGAAAGAAAGAAAGAAATGTTACCATTATTTTGGAGAACATAACACAAGTTTATTGGAAATTCAAGCTTAGTGGAGCTGGGTTAAGTTTTGTACAAATTTTGGTATTGTGTACAGGTCCCCCATATGCATCATGTAACAGAGAGGAAGAATCCTAGTAGTAGTACCTGCCACCTTTTAAGTTGTGGATTTAAAACGCTTCACTGGAGCATTCAGGGAAGATAGGTACGAAGCATCGGCCCTGTCAATTCCGCTGAAAAGATAGCTGAAAGGGGCCATTTCTATGTACTTGCCAGAGCCAGGAACAACCTTCAGTTCATTATTTTCCCAAACAACTCGTCCTCCAGCAATTGTCACCTCAACCTTGCCCTGATGAAAAAATTGTATAAACTTTCAAAACCCAACATGGAGTGACAAGGTTTAGGTTAAAACAAGAATATGAATATGAATATACACAAACGCGATGATGGTGAGTGAGAAAGCGCACTGCTGTACACACACTATGAAAGAAGGGTGACATATAAGAGAAAAATGAAATAGTTGCAGGATCCACACTTGACACAACTGAACATGAAATGATTCTTAATGGTTCTTCAAATCTCACAATTCATGTTTTGGATCTTATTATCTGGACTTGATTCACATGCAATTCAGTCACGATTCAATTTGATTTAGTACTATTCACCTCAAATAGCAAAATAGGCAAAAAGAAAACGCATAATTTTGAAGAGATGGCAAGAGCAAGAAAGCAACAAGTCCAGAGATCATAAATGACAGCAGCATATAAACCCTTTTGTTTGGTACAACTTTCGATTTGAAGCCAATTATAAATTAAATTTACACAAAGGAAGAGAGGGGGTGAAAGAGGAGTGAGAAACAAAGACACGAAAATGACAAAGGTGAAAACAATATATTGTGGAGGCTCACTACTTTTTATCGAGTCTTGACAGGTTAGGAAATGCCATTAGATAGATTATTAATTATTAATCCATTAGGATGATCGAGTACCGATGAACAATGTCTTGAACTTCTTAAAACTACTAAATTTCTATGAATTGATGTTCATTTTGTTCCATCAATTATATGCATTCTTTACTTTAGAAACATGAAGCACGTTATTATCTTTCGTCATGTATTTTCCATTTTGTTATAAATCTTACTTTTCATGACTTGATATGATTCATAATCTCAAATGGGCTTTCTGATTCATGAGTCCAATCTTTCTTTGACAACAATTTTACAAACCAAAGAAAAGCCAATTACCACAATGCTTGTGAAAGATTACAGAAATGCAACACACAAGTACACCCATACAAGGAAAACTTAAGACTTCAATGCAGCGAACTAGCAGATGCATGATCACTTTGTACCACAGGCAATTATCAGATGCATACTCACTTTGTGTGACAAGCAATGCATGGATACTTTTGTGCCGGCATATTTCTCTCATTTCCAATCTCGTTTTCTCAGCCCATATAGAGACAAGATTTTTACTGGCAATTATTTAACAAAAAAATGTATTATATCATAATTAACATACTACCCGACAAGTGTGAGCATAGCCTTTAGGCATGAATGAATCCTGGTGATGATAAATCAGGTGATCCCGGGTCACAACTCAACGGTTGCAGCATGGATCTATTTCTCCTAAAATGCTTAATAAGTAGGGTATTCTAGTGACTCCAGGCTCTAAAATGACAGCATAACCTGTTGTAATGAATCTGAACCCAAGCAGCAATTATTTTATCTTTAAGTGTGTTCTTATTCTGGACACCAAAGTTTTGATGAACTCGAAAAGCCATATATATCGAATAGAACAAATATACTTGCAAAGACGCTGAAAATACAATAAATACAGGACACCAATCACTTGGATTGGAGGCATCGAGTGATGATAGACATCAGCTAAGGACATAGCTGATGCCATTGCTTTAGTCACAGTCTAACCGGTGTGAGACCCTTCTTATGCAAGAACTGCTAAGAGGTATTTTGAATCCCACTTGTTAACGAAACAAAACAGCACTAAATTATAGTGAAAAAGTTACCTTCCCTCTTCTTCCTTCATAAACATTTGTATCTGTTCTAGAGTGGTGAGACCTTGCATTAATCTCGAAGGTTGAGTTTGGGTTGAGTATAATTATATCAGCATCAGATCCAGCAATAATTGCCCCTTTTCTTGGGTATATGTTGAAGATCCTGGCACTGGATGAAGCTAAATAGTGTGATTCATCAAATTGAACATTTGGCCTATACTTTATCTTTCTTATTCCTGAAACTGAATAACAAGATTCACAGATAGATACTAAACAAACAGAGAATTACAGTCAAAACATACCATTCAGTGCTTGTGACCCGTACATAATCAGTGACAGAAATTTGGCCAGATTCCTGAAAGAAGCCCAGCATTTAGTTGACAATCACGAGGACAGAAATTTATTAAGCAAAGAGTCACAAAAGCTTACCACCATCAGATCCCAAACCAAATGCATCCTCTCCTCAATACCTACATTTCCATTTGCCATATGTAGCACGAAGAAAAATGGCTTCAATTGAGTCAATGGAATAAGAAGAGGCATATAATTGACTTCAGAAATAACAATGATCAATTTTTATTACCATTGACACCATTAGGAATTTTACGGAAATCATCAATCCCAAAGGCTTTTTGTGTGGAATTAAATACACAATGATCAGTTCCTACCAGCTGCAAATTGTAAAGAGTAACATGAGAAACAGATTATGAGATTGTTCTTAAATGAGCAAATAGATTGATATGTCTTGCGCGATTCAAAATATCTATGAATCTGGATCAATTTATTGTTTCTGAAGCTTATAATCACCATTCCAGATTTTAAGAGACCTCATGTCCTGCTTTTACAGAAGACAAAATTAATTTGTCACCGAAGTTAACTTTATCGAAACTAGATGATCTGCAGTATCTTTAACGTATCAACAGTTACTCCAGCAACATCCTTATAATGACAAGAGAGAAACCTGCAGAACTCCATTTGAAAGGGCATCTTGCAGGGCTTTACCATGCCCAGATGCTCTTATAGGGGGGCTCATGACATACCTGAAACATGAGAATATATTAATGCTTGGCAATATATATGGCAAATTGACCAAATATGTGCACCTCCCTCTCCTCCTTTCAATAAAAATAATAATGATGAACAGAGTGTTGGCTCTTACTTTGATGCAGTGGTGAAGTCAGAATCCCAAAGTCCTGAATCATCAAGGGCCAATCCAGAAACCACTGGCTCACCAACAACTCTCTGCCCTGCAATTCAAAGAAAGTGATCAGGCTTTCATGTGTTGAAAAGAAAAGAAAAGAAAACAATATAGCATCAGGAAGTCATAAACGAATAAGCTAAGATACCTATATGTATTAAATAGAATCTGGTGGTAGAAGTACATTTTACAACCCTGTTTAGAGTTCCAAAGGAAAGGTTTTGAGGTGCCTTTATAAAAGCGAGAGATGGCAACAGGGATGAAAATAAAGCAACGCACTTTGGAAAATAAGCCGGTGCAAGTTAGGCATGAAATCATGCAGAAATCCAGGACACATATAAGTAGAGGTTACTAGGATTTTGATTATAGGTGGGAGAGAAAGTGGCTGATTATGGTAGGAAATCAATTGCATGTGGGAACAAGCAGCCATCACAGTTACTCACAATAGAGTCTGGCACAACTGAGAGAAGCACACAGAGGAGTCTGGTGATAACTATAAATGCTTTAAATGGGACATCATCCTTGTTCCCATATTCATATATGGTACCACTTAACCAATAATCTTGGAAAGATTTGCCATCACTGCAGTTTTTGGAGATCACAAGGTAAAAGTAAAAAATTAGAGTGATCAAAATGGACTCTTTCATCTTTTGTATTACAACGTCCTTAATACCCAGCTTGTATTCCAAAAGTATCACTATCTATTCTTTATAGTCTGCTACTCTTTCCAGCCAAATTTTCAATGAACTTGTTTCAGAGAAGATCTATTTTTTTACATAGATGTTAGCATGTTACTGAATCTTCTATCTAAATAACATTAATTTAAGAGAAAAAGTATAAGAAAATATACAAATATATATGGGATGATGCCATCGAATTTAACTGTTTCTATCTGTTACAGACTGTGTTCATTCTCTTACGAACTCATGGCTATGCATTCTCCTGTAAGCAACACTTTCTTTTACATGTTTGTCATATTCCGTTGGCAATAGTATTAATTGTTATTAGCTACTGCAGTAATGTAAAACTTCCTCAACAAACAAGAAAATAAAATATTAAAAAATTTAAACCTGATTTGCGAGCTTTGGCTATTTCTTCCATGGCATCAATGCTCATAACATGAACTACATAGAGTGGCGTGTTCACAAAACCAGCTAAACGAATTGCTCGAGCAGTTGCCTCTCCTTCCAGCTGCATGAGAATCAAACTAACTGCTAAATTATAAAAGGAAGGTGTATATACTTCAATATCTTTAAGGAAACAGAAAACCACAGAATAGAAAAACATATCTACTTATCAGTAAGGGTATAAATTAGAGATCAGCAGAAAAGAAAGTAAATTTCTGAACTAAGCAAATCTCCTTAGCTTAAGAATTCATTTGGGCCATTTATGAAGCTGAAACATGTTTGTACGATTCTGTGATAATAAAATTAATGACATCATAAAGCACAGTAGATAACTCTAACTATATAATATCAACTAAACACGGTAATGAAAAAAAGAAGGGTAAAAGCCATCTGCCACATTCTGTCACACATGGGTCATCGGCTGAGCACTAAATCCTCCCAGGAAAAAAACAACACATCATAGAGGAACAAGAAAAGAAAATGACTAAAAAACATTGGAACAACTAATTCAACCAAAGATAAGAACAGTAGATTTGGTCTACATGCTACTAGAGAATTACTTGTATGATAAATCAGTGTGTACAAACTCTAGAGTGAAGCACATAGATCATCGCTCAACTACAGAATTTTTTGTTGGCTTGCACACATTACAGGTGGACAATATATTTGAAGGAATACCAGTGGGGGCCTCGAAAGAGCATGTCCCTCTGGACCAGTAATACCAAGCTGTATCATTCTTTTCTGTCCTTCGAATACAGCATCTCCATTTTCTGCATGGACCATGGCTAATGCACCAAGAGACTTGCACCTCTTCAATCCTTCTAATAAAAGCTCATCATTGACCATAAGCACCCCCTTGTATGCTAGAAAAAACTTAAAAGAGTTGATACCTGCAAGTTTTAGATGAGCACAGATTCTAAATAAAACAATAAATAGCCAGAAGTTGTTGTTTACTAGGTTCACCGATATAAATTGAAAAAAAAAAAAAAAAACTTGAATCCATATATGACCTTGAACAAGATACTAACCTTTTTCTTTCACCATAATTTCCATATCCCTTGAAACAATGTCATCAAATTTAGTGATTACCATATGAAAACCATAATCCATGCATGATTTCTTTGCCTTTTTCTCATATGCTTCTAAACCTGCTATTAAACTGCCATTTACTGGTATAACAAAGTCAATATGCATTGTGGTTCCACCTGCTAAAGCTGCTGCCTGACCACTGAAAAAGTCATCAACAGATTCAGTGTTCAAGGCCTCCATAGCAAGATGCGTGTGAGGATCAATTCCACCTGTTGATGTTACAAGGAGAAGAAGCAGCCATAAAATGGAATGATTTGCATTAAGTGTTTAAACCCTGTATTGGAATTAACAGCAAACCAGATTGTCATTATCCACTCAAATTACTTCTAGCATAGAGAAAAGAATTCACAATAAGTGATCATAACAAGCATGCATATCATGGAAATGGTTGGACTAAACGCTAGACTCTCTACATCATATTCCATAACAATAAAAAAAATTTTCAAATTGCAAGGCAGAAAACATTGATAGAAAGCATCTAAGATCCTCTGTATTATAGCAATTCCTGCATTTTACAGATGTAACGGGTTTATTATAGGATGCAATAGAGAGTGATTAGCGTGTCTGAATCGTTAAAATTCCAAAACCCTGTTTCAACTGCAACAATGAATGCATGAAAGAGAGGTAGACAAGTAAATGTATCTCTGAAGCTATCATAGTTTTTATGATAAGATTAGCCTAGGAAAGGAAAGAGTTACAAGGAAATCCTAGCGTCTGGGATCCAGGAAGAATACAAAAGAAGCCCCCCCCCCCCCCAAAAAAAAAAAAAAAAAAAAAACCGCAGTTGAAAAGGTTAAAACACCAACATCGATCTATCATGAAGGAATAATACCACAACTAACCTGGCATGACAAACTTTCCTGTAGCATCAATTACTTTGACATCGTCACCAACCTGCCAATAGCAACCAAACAATTGAAAACTAAGTATGAAACACACCATAAAGTAAAGTGCAGGCATTAACAGCCAAAACAAAGCGTTAAAGAAACCAGATAACCTAGCACCACAAGAGGGTAACGGGTGCATATCACATTCTGAATAAAGTAGATTTAAAATGAAGACAGTTATCAGGAAGGCATAAGCAGCTATGAATCTTGAGCTGCTAGAAGTGAATATCATGATATCCTAGAAATCTGCACTTTATGTACTTATTTAGAAAGTTTGGTTGGCTCACATTGTATTAGCAACAAAAATGTCCTACCGAGCCTGAAAGATTTGGAGAAAATATGTCCAGCTTGTCTAACTGATAGGTTTCCTTGGATTTCTCATGCAAAAATCTGTCAAATTCTGTATCTACATATAGCGAATCCAAAATTTCTAATGCTAGATTTCAAGTATCATTATTATGTGATCACGAGAAATTTAAAAGCCCTGATGAACAAACTTTATCACCATATGAACTTCCAGTCAGATGCGCTGAAATCCATTTAAAACGTGGCATTAAAATACTCTGTTCCACTTTGCATCTACAAAAGGTCATTTACCAATTCCCTTGTGATGATGTTATCTGATACTAAAACAGTCCTCAGTCCATTTTTTCTGTTCATTAAAACACAGAAGTTCTGCCTGCTTGATTCAATTAAGGATAGCAAATCAAAATCATACTTTCCTCTCCTTTCTATGGTCTTAGCTAGTAAACCATCAAGTTCGAGATTGTTGTTATATATAACGTCATAACTGTATGAAATTCATACAATCTGAGAAAGCATCTCCTACCATTTCAAAGGCACTTCATCATAGAATTTGAAACAGATCTTTATAAGAAATCATTTTGAGAACTTCTACTGAGAGTATTTTCTTTCTTTCTTAATCAATCAAATTATAATAAAGTATCATACTTGATTCAGCTAGCTTAACAAACAAACGAACAAAATACAACTCTTGCAAGCAGTTCAAGAAGATCATTTAAAAAAAAATAAAAAATTCTGCGAACTATTTCCCAGACAACTTCGGCTCAAAAAGATTGAAACTAAACAAATATTATTATTATTATTGTTATTATACCTTAAGATTAGGCTTGACAGCAACAATAATCCCATCCTTTACGTAAACATCAGCAATCTCCTGATGGTGCGCATTCACAACAGTTCCTCCCTTGATCAACAGCTTTGTTGATGATGATGAAATTCCACATCCAACCTCATCATATCCAATACCAGCCTCACAGAACTGAAAAGAAAAAAACCAAAATTTTCAAATTATTTATTGATTGATGAGCCAATATGATTAGGAAAAAAAAATAAAAGAAGTTTGATTGCGCTCTTCAGACTTAAGTCAACTCAAGTTGACTAGATTTACTTAGATATTAACCAAAAGTGAAGGAATTAGGAGTAGATTAATTACCTGCTTGGATTGTGAATTTGAAGGAAAATAAGTAAAGAGAAGAAGAGAGAGTAATAAGGAGAGAGAGAGATGATAAGCCATTGACTGAGTCTGAACAGACTAAGCTCTGTCTTACTCGCGCTGTAAGACTTCATGGTAGCTAACTCGTTACGGACACACAACACTGCCTGACTCTGCCTATTATTTTAGTATTTTTGGTAAATATACTGCGCATCTTCACCACCACGGGCAAATTTACAAAGTTCACAGTTTAAAAAATCTGCGGGCCTAACTGGTAAATTTTGAATGCTTGAAGGGTGTTTTTTAAAATATTTTTATTTTAAAAATAAATTAAAATAATATTTTTTTATTTTTAAATTTTGTTAGTATATTAAAATAATTTTAAAAAATATTATTTTTAATAACACTACTAGAAAATGCAATTTCAAACGGCACGTGTCGCTTAACAGGCCATTTTAATAACAAAAAATCCGTCCGTGACAGCTAAGAAAATCCGTCTCACATCCCAACCCATCCTCCTTAAAAAAATACAATAAATAATAATTAAGAAAATCAAACCCATATGGAATCGGATCCGACTCGCCCCAGCATCTCCAGGGTTTTAGAATTTGAAAACTATCTCTGAGACCAAAGAAACGCACAAACCCTTCCCTCCCGAGCCCCTGTCAGTGACAAAGCCACCAAAATATCTTCCTCAAAACAATTCAAGTATTATTACATTCGGACCGAAACAATAAATAAATTAGGGTTTCTGTTTTGGCACTTATAGTTCCCTCTCCCTGCTTGAAGAAGCTAGAGCTTTAATCGTATTAATTAGCGTTTAATCAATGGAGTCATTGCTAGGATTCCAAGACGAAACGGTAGCCGTTGTTGATGATGACGAAGAGAAATCAACATCGTCATCTTTGGTGCCGTGGTTAAACTGGAACGAGTGGGAATGTGTTAGAGATTCTCTCTTCTCTGAATCTCCAGAAAATGTTCTTTCTGCTATTAATAGAGTAAGACGCAACTCTATTTCTTTCTCTAAATTGATTTCTGTTTGTTGCCCGAGTAACTGAGGGAAACGGTATGTTATTCGGCTTTTAATTTGCTTCCTCTCAGTCTTTTTTCCCCCAACTGTCACGTATTATTTTTAACTGCTTCAGTTCAGCTGTTAAAACTTGAAATTTTATTTTTAATAATTCCGTGGTTTTTATTATTGTTAAATTAGTGACTCAGCTGCCAATAGAATGTTTCTACCTTTTGTTTCTAGTTTTAATTGAGTTTATGTATTTGTGATTTTGATATCTACATGGCGAAGCAGAGGGTGTTTACCTGTTGTGATTGATGTCACAGCTTCGATCATTGAAGTTCAACAGAAGGATCCTTTGTATAGGTAACTCATTGTTTCGAGTCTAGATGAGCTGATGCCCAAGGTCCTGTTTTAAACGTTTTGCTTGGTTCTCGGCCTGTGCAAGTTGCTGAAATTACAATGGCAATGCTAGTTCTTCTGCTTCTGCGAGACTGTGATGCTATGAATGTTATAATTGTGTGTTTTTGGAATAAATTTCCATTTTTTTCATATTCTGAAAATGTTCGTTTTCGTAATTGTAGAAGGGACTTACCTGACGATGCTATACATTCAGAGCAAATGCTGGCAATGCTATATGGTATGGCTATCTTGAGGTGAACTCCTCCTCCTTCTCTTTTGCTATATTGTATGGCGTTCTTGACTTGAGGTAAAAACCTGGAAGGCTGGGTAAGGAAAAGCTCCTTATCTATGTACTGATGATAGATCATGAAATCATGCCTCGGTGATAGTTACATATATGCTCGAGCAATCAGCTCTGGAAAATCTAGATTAGAAATTTAAAGCATCTTGGAAACGAGTTTTACTAATACATTAGTAATTAAGTAACCCTATATTCATAGAGAATAATTTGTTAGCATTTTGATATATGTACATTAATTGCATATCCTCGAATTTGGAAAATATCTGTTCGTTTTAAGATATGCTGAAATATTTTGATATGAAAACACTCATCCTTTATCAAGTCAAAGTAAGAACATCTCCATGGGAAGATGCTATTTTGAAGAGCCAAATTGATAAAATGGAATTTTGAATAGTATAAATGTGGCTACTTTTACTATGTATACTCCAATGGAAAAAAGCATTTGAAAAGCCAATTGTATTGGAGTGGGAGAAATAAGTGCTTTCATTTTTCTTCAAGGAGTTTGTTGTCATTTTTTTCCACATGGCTGCATTTAATTGGTTTATTTTTTTGTTGGCTCTGCTTTGTTGGTTTTGGCTTTTTTGAGAGAGATGTAGGAATAGCATTTTTGGGAGAGAAGGCATTTTGGCATTTTGTTTAGACTTTTCTGGGAGCATGTAAAACAAGCATTGAGGAGCCAAAATAATATTTTTATTTTTATTTTTATTTTTATTTTTATTTTTGGATTTCTGTTTAGCACACCCCTTGGAGTTGCTCTAACAACATATAATTTGTGGATTTATATATCTAATCCTGGTTTGTGTGTAACTTCCAAAGAGATTTTTGGAGGCCTTACTCTTAAAGATTGTGTTTGGTTATGTTGCCTTGTTTGTATATGCATGCAAACATAAAATTGCAATAAGGAAAAATAGTAGGCTCACGTTGCCGAGTGTTGTTTCTGAAGGCTTGTAAACTGTGTTGTTGAGAAGACACGGAAGAAAACAGAGGTTTCAATTGCTGAGGCAGCTGGTGCAATTGGTATTCCACGCATGCTGATCGACATTCGTCATGGTAAGTGTTTTCTTTGCATAAGCTAGTTGCTCAATATAATTTAGTTTGATAAGCAAAGGAAGAGTCTTAACTTTGGTTGGCCATCCATGCATATTTTTTTCATATCTACATACTTACTGTCAAGTTAGGAGCCATTCAGAAGTCCAAACTGTTTTAGCATTATTTTGTTTGGATTCAAGTTCTTTGGTTCATGAACCTTAAACATAAACCTCATCTGTATACCCTGACCCCTAAACTCCACACTTTAACCAAGCTAACTCACTGCAAATACACAAGTTCTTGTTAGTCCAAATTTATCCCATATCAACAGCCAGTTATCCTTCTCCCTGATCCACATATGAGGATCTAACTTGAATTTCTTGAATATTTGTTTACATGCTAGCAGAGCTTTTGGAATTTGGTGGCAGGTCATTAATATTAATTTGAAATGTGAAATGTTCTTGTTTTTTTTTTTTTGGACTAAATGGAGAATCATTTTTCCTTTTCTTAATCTTGCTATGATTGTGGAGGGTTCTCACCGTGATCTTCCTGCTCTTGCACTTGTTCAGGATTCAGCTGTTAAGGTGTGCTATCTTTGCGAGTTTCTGTTATTTGTAGAGTAATTTTCCCTCTGATTTTCTTCTAACAGCTAGCATTTTAAGCCAAAACTCCTGTTTCAATGTTTCATGATTTCTTTTTGGGAAACTGTTGGACCAAGCTTCACCAGAATTGCTTAACAAACAAACCATGTTTGTTTTTTAGTTCTGGAAAAGTTAAGTTATAACATGTGCTGCTGATAATTTCAGGCAATTGATTGGTTGAAATCTTATTATTGGGAACCTCAGACAAAGCAGATTCCATTCCAAAGTGATGGAACTGCTAGCATCACAAAAGAAATTGAATCTAAACTCCTTGAGTTGGCTTCCTGCTTGAAAGTTAAGAAGAGTCCTGAACCTGGTTCTTCAGCAATAAAAGAAAAACGAACTTATGCACTTTTAGTTTTTTTATTTTTCTCTTTTTTGATGCAAAGGCCTATGCAATTTTATTTTCTCCTTTTTTATGTGGCAAAGCCTTAAAATAATGTTCTTGTCTTGTCTAAGTAATGTGATTCAAAAGAAGACCTTATTACAGGATTTTCATCCAGACTTAAAAAGTATATTTTTTTCATATTTGTGACTGTTATTCATGAAGAAATTATTAGTAAAAAAGCCTTTCTTTACTTGAGTGGTGCACTTCTTTCTCCATTTTCCTCCACAAACTATCATCTATTCTTTTTTTCTTCTGTAATAAAAATTTTTTAAGTAATAGTTCTTTGTTCTTTGGTTGTTTTGGCAGATTGTTAACTTTTGTGCACCTTTTTTGTTCTTGTTCTTATTTGATTGACTATATTTGATCTACCAGTATGCAACTGCATTTTCTTTCCATAGAAAGCAAGAAATTCTCTATTCTAAGAATGAAACATAGAGAAGGGCAAATCCTTCTTAACAACATGAGGATAGCTAGAACAGGTAAATCATAGTGAGTGAATGAGGGGTCCTGTCAAATTAGAATTAGGACAAATGCTGGTATTAGCTTTCATCTTAATCCTCTTTGGGAATCTTTCATCTATGTAACATGTTTGATTTTCATGCTGACCAGAACAGTGATCTGTATTTTTTCCACATAATCCAGAACATGTTAATTTTCCTTGTCTTGGAAAGGTTAATTCTTGAAACAGTAAGATGCAATTGTCATGAACAGCTTTGTGGCTGTAATAAGTTTTTCTCTCATGCCCAGCTAGCTCTATTCATCCAAATCTGGGGGTGAGATAATATGCTCCAATTATTTTTTAAGAACTAATAAAGGCAAAGTTCAAATTTATGGTTCTTTCATTCTTGGTATTGTTTTTGTTGGGATATAACTTTTTATAAATACTTAGTGCTAAAATTTTGAGAATAGTTTTAATGTTTTAGGAATTCTTACTGAAATGCTTTGAAATTTGGGGTCATGGCTAATGCATGGAAAATGACCCAAATATCTGCATGCACTAGTTATATGTATTTGCTGATGTACTTCTTTCTACAGGTTCTAAGAAAAATATTACCAAGACTTCGAAAAATCTTGTACGTCTATATTCTTCCTTCTTCTCAGAAGTACTATCAGTGTTGTTTGAATTCTTGCTCCAGGCTTTAGATTCCTCAAATCTGGTGGAGCTTACAAAAGGTTGCCTAGTTGGTGAAGACATGAGCTCTTTCTTGGATGATTGGAAGCTTGTAATAACAGAATTCTCAAAGAAGGAACCAGAATTACTCCTTATGCTTCTTAAGGCAGTTCTAAATATGATTGACGCCCAAGAAGCCATGAAATATGAAATGGGTAACCACAAACTTATCCTTCTGTTCCACTGACATGCATGTGGTTTATAATTTTGTGTTGGTTCACAAGATGTACAGAAATAGCTCTACTTATATATTGGTTTATTAGCTAGAATTTTCAACTGAAATTGGTTTACTAACAAAAATTTTCTTTCCAAACCTAACCAAATTCCATCTGCCGCTGCTTTCAGCAAGCAATAATTTGGTGGTCAACTTTCAATATGTGTTTTGTGTAACAGTCCCGACAGCACCTAAGGGAGCAAGATCAAGTTGAGGTCGGGGGAAGAAATGAAGGAGGCGTATGGGAGAAGACTTACCTGCAGCAAAGAAATAAAGTGAGCAAGTGTAGGGTCAAGATGAGACAAGAAACACTTACGTGGATGGCTGAGATGATGAACTCCTGCAGCTGACAGCTGGCAAGGGAGTAAATTCAAAGGCAAAAACGGCACAATTTGAGAGAAGAGAAGGAGTCCAAATACGGCACAGTTTGAGAGAAGGAAAAAGAGTCCAAATACAATACTGATAAATAAAACAGCTGTCAATTCTATCTATTATCTTGTTATTTCAATTAACCGAAGAGTCACAATAAAAGGGAGAGGGAGAAGCAGCAGAGAGGCAGGAAATTGCTTTGAAGCAAATCTCATTCACCCAGGAGGCTCGGGCTACCTCGAAGCTGCCCAGAAATCTAGATTAGGGTTTATCAAAATTGCATTGTTCTTTCAATTCACGTTCCTTAAGATATTTCGTTTCAGTTGCTATTTCAATTTCCTCAATTTCCTCTTTATTAAACCTGTAAGGCTCAGGTCCAAGAAAAGCTATAATAAGAGTAAAAGAAAAATTCCAGACATTCCCCCTTACTTACCAAGTTCATTACAAGTGGTATCAGAGCCACGATTCTCGGATGGCTGAAGGAACAAGAGTTTCGCAATTGATAGAAACAGTATCAGGAATGAAACAACAACAGGAGGCGCAACAACAAAACCAGCAGAATCAGCAGCAAATATTGGAAGACATAGTCCAGCAATTAAGAAACATGTCTACCAGGATGGATCAGATGGCTAAGGCCCAAGGGAAAAGGCCCATGGGCTCCCCTCCTAATTCTCCCACCAGGACAGACAATGGATTTACCAGGCACGAAGTAGTACCACAGGAAGGATTTCAGCAGGTTCAGCTCAAGTCAATCAGACTGGAGTTCCCCCGGTTCAATGGAGATGATCCTATTGGTTGGGTGTACAAGGCCAATCAATTCTTTAACTTTCACAATACTCCAGCCCAACACAGATTGTTTATAGCCAGCTTTCACATGGAAGGAAAGGCCATAACATGGTATCAGGAACTAGAAGAAACTGGAATTCTCACCAGTTGGGAGGCCTTCATTAAAGCCCTCCAAATTCGTTTTGGAACCTCATCTTACGATGACCCCATGGAGGCCCTCATAAGTATCAAACAGACCTCAACATTAGAGCTCTACAAAACCCAATTCGAGATGCTTTCGAACCGGGTTAGGGGACTGTCTGACTCTCACAGGCTCAGCTGCTTCCTAGGTGGATTAAAGGAGGAGATAAGAATGGGAGTACGAATGCTAAACCCTCAGAATCTAGTGGCTGCCTATGGACTAGCAAGAATGCAGGAGGAAAATCTGACCATCATGAGGAAATCATGGAGACCTAGTGCCATGGGGTTTCAAGGCCGAAACTCAACACCAACTCAGCCCAGGGCTGAAAACAAACCAATTCCGGTACAAAGACTCACCCCTGCACAGATGAAGGAAAAAAAAGACAAAGGGCTTTGCTTTAAATGTGACAGTAAGTGGGGACCTGGCCATAAGTGTGGAGGACCCAAGATATTCTTAATAGAGGAATTAGAGGAGGAGATGGAGGAAAAAGATTTTGTTCCTGAAGACCTGATTGATCTAAGAGACTCTCAGGAAGAAGGCAGGGAGGGAATCGGCATATCCCTTCATGCCATCATCGGAAATCCCAATCCTAAAACTATGAGGGTGTTAGTTAAGCTAAGTGGCCATAATTTCGTGGCCTTAATTGACACGGGAAGTACTCATAATTTCATACATCCCAGGGTAGCAAGGAGAGTAGGGATGAAAGTGTTAAAACACAAGCCTATTGGGGTGAACATTGCAGATGGATCCAAGCTGTGGAGTGAGGGAAGCTGCTCAGATCTCAAACTGGTGATTCAAGGAAATCATTTTGTCACTCGGGCTTATGTCATACAGCTGGGAGGATGCGATATGGTGTTAGGAATCCATTGGCTCAAAAGTTTAGGACCCATTCTTTGGGACTTTTCAGCCTTAAAAATGGAATTCCAAAAGGAGGGGAAGAAGGTCTCGATTTGTGGAATGGGAGTGGAGAGATCAGAAGTAGACTGCAGCCCAACCTTTTTACAAGAACTGAGAAGAGTCGAAGAAGGATTGATTCTGCAAATTTGGGAGCTGGGAGCAGTCCAGAATAAAATTCCAGAACAGATTGAGAATCTGTTGCTAGAATTCATGGAAGTCTTTCAAGAGCCGAAAGGAATCCCACCTAGCAGATCACATGATCACTCTATAGTATTGAAGGAAGGTACCTCCCCAATAAGTGTACGTCCTTACAGATACCCTTACTACCAAAAATCTGAGATAGAAAAACTCATTAAGGAGTTGTTGGTAATGGGTACCATAAGACCCAGCCAAAGCCCTTTTTCATCGCCAGTCCTACTAGTTAGGAAGGCTGATGGGTCATGGAGAATGTGTGTGGACTATCGTGCCCTCAACAAGGAAACCGTGAAAGACAAGTTTCCCATACCAGTTGTGGAAGAACTATTAGACGAACTACATGGTTCTCAAGTTTTTTCCAAGCTAGACCTCCGATCAGGCTTCCACCAGATCAGAATGAAGGAAGAAGATGTCCCTAAAACAGCCTTTAGGACTCATGAAGGGCACTATGAATTTCTGGTGATGCCTTTCGGCCTCACAAATGCCCCTTCCACTTTTCAAGGTTTGATGAATGATATTTTTCGACCCTATCTCAGAAAATTCGTGCTGGTTTTCTTCGACGACATCCTAGTCTACAGCCATAATGTTGAAGAGCATGAGAGACACCTAAGGATGGTATTTGAGACTCTAGTCCGACATAAGCTATTTGCCAAACACTCCAAATGTAAATTTGCAAGCAGTGAAGTTGAGTATTTGGGGCATATCGTATCAGGCCAGGGGGTGCATGCTGATCCCAGCAAGGTAGAGTCAATGATCAAGTGGCTGAAACCAAACACACTCAAATCACTAAGGGGTTTTTTAGGGTTAACAGGCTACTACCGCAGATTCATCAAAGGTTATGGGGAGATTGCAGGTCCATTGACTAGACTGATAAAAAAGGGGGCTTTTAAATGGGATTCAGAGGCAGACCAAGCCTTTGAGCAATTAAAAAAGGCTGTATCAACCCCCCCGTCCTAGCACTACCAGATTTCAACCAAAGTTTTGTAATAGAATGCGATGCCTCAGGTATAGGACTCGGAGCTGTGCTAATGCAAGAGGGCCGACCCATCTCCTATTTCAGCAAGAGTCTAAAGGGGAGGGAATTATCATTATCCACTTATGAGAAGGAATTCTTGGCACTAGTTACTGCTGTTCAGAAGTGGAGGCCTTACTTATTGGGACAAGCCTTTAAAGTTAAGACAGACCAACAGAGCCTCAAGTATTTATTGGAGCAGCGGGTTGGGACACCCACACAGCAGAAATGGTTGTCCAAATTAATTGGATATGACTTTGTGGTCGAATTTCGAGCAGGAAGGGAAAACCTAGTAGCTGATGCACTCTCTAGACAGGAGGATACTACAGAAAAAGGTACACTATGGGTTATCTCTACCCCAATTGTTAACTGGGCTGACCGATTGAAGGATAGTTATAAAACTGATCCAGAAATTCAAAATATCATGCAACAACTAGACCAAGAGACTATAGGTTCCTTGAAATATCATCTTAGGGGAGGGATACTATACTACAAACACAGAGTCTACATAAGCCAATCCAGCCCTATAAAAAATGATATATTGAATTATATTCATGACAGTCCAACCTCAGGGCACACAGGGTTTGAGAGAACACAAAAAAGGGCAAGGAGAGATTTCTTTTGGGTAGGGATGAAATCAGACATACAAAATTATATAAAACACTGTGAAGTCTGTCAGAGAGCAAAAGGAGAAAACACAAAACCCTCCGGGCTCCTACAGCCCTTGCCTATACCCACCAGACCATGGTCATCCATATCTATGGATTTTATAGAAGGGCTCCCTAAATCTAATCAATACTCAGTAATTATGGTAGTGGTGGATAGGCTTACCAAATATGCCCATTTTATTCCTGTATCCCACCCCTACAGCGCGACAAAAATCGCCAACCTGTTTTCACAAAATGTGGTGAAACTGCATGGGCTCCCAAACAACATAGTATCCGATCGGGATCCTACCTTCACTAGCAAGTTTTGGGGGGAATTATTCCAAATTCAAGGGGTCAAGCTACTGATGTCCACGGCCTACCACCCCCAAACCGACGGGCAGACCGAGGCCACCAACAAAACATTGGAAGGGTATTTGAGATGCTATGTAGGTGATAACCCGAAAGGTTGGTCCAATTGGCTAACCATGGCTGAGTACTGTTACAATACCAGCTACCACTCATCCCTCAAATCTACCCCGTTTGAAGCGACCTATGGCTACCCTCCCCCAAGTCTCACAGATTACATCCCCGGTTCAACCAAAAATCAAGCAGCAGAAGAACATTTACGACACAGAACAGAGCAGATTGCAGAAATCAAACATAACTTATCTCAAGCTCGGGAGAGACAAAAGAAACAAGCAGATAAAGGCAGAAAAGAAATCCAGTTCACAGAAGGGGAATGGGTTTACCTCCGGCTCCAGCCATACCGACAGTCCAGCATGCCAAGAAATAAAAACGTGAAGTTAGCTTATAAATATTTCGGGCCGTTCCAAATCTTAAAAAAAGTGGGAGAAGTGGCTTACCAGCTAGATCTTCCCAAGGAGACCCGAATCCATAGCACCTTCCACGTCTCACTGTTGAAGAAATGGGTTGGAAAGGGAATCGTTCCTGAACCGAAGCTACCCAGCCTCGAAACCAAGCTGAAATCTCAGCCAGAACCAGCAGAGATAATCGACCGAAGGAGCCAAGTCTCAAGAGGGAAGAAGAAGGAAGAGGTGCTGTTAAGATGGGAAGGACAGCCCAAAGAGGACGCTGTTTGGGTCGATGAAGAGTGGTTAAAAGGTTCCTACCCTCACCTTGAGGGCAAGGTTTTTTAAGGGGGAGAGAGTTGTAACAGTCCCGACAGCACCTAAGGGAGCAAGATCAAGTTGAGGTCGGGGGAAGAAATGAAGGAGGCGTATGGGAGAAGACTTACCTGCAGCAAAGAAATAAAGTGAGCAAGTGTAGGGTCAAGATGAGACAAGAAACACTTACGTGGATGGCTGAGATGATGAACTCCTGCAGCTGACAGCTGGCAAGGGAGTAAATTCAAAGGCAAAAACGGCACAATTTGAGAGAAGAGAAGGAGTCCAAATACGGCACAGTTTGAGAGAAGGAAAAAGAGTCCAAATACAATACTGATAAATAAAACAGCTGTCAATTCTATCTATTATCTTGTTATTTCAATTAACCGAAGAGTCACAATAAAAGGGAGAGGGAGAAGCAGCAGAGAGGCAGGAAATTGCTTTGAAGCAAATCTCATTCACCCAGGAGGCCCGGGCTACCTCGAAGCTGCCCAGAAATCTAGATTAGGGTTTATCAAAATTGCATTGTTCTTTCAATTCACGTTCCTTAAGATATTTCGTTTCAGTTGCTATTTCAGTTTCCTCAATTTCCTCTTTATTAAACCTGTAAGGCTCAGGTCCAAGAAAAGCTATAATAAGAGTAAAAGAAAAATTCCATACATTCCCCCTTACTTACCAAGTTCATTACATTTTGTTTATGCATTTCAAACCCACTAGTGAACTTTTCATTGTTGAACAGACATTTGTGATCATCATTCTTCATTTGAGCTAGTGAGTTAGGCATGCCCAACTTTATAATTGTTGAACTCTTTTAAACCTTGTTTCTAAGCTATTTCTGTTTATCCTTCTAAGTACCCGGTTTACCATGAAAGTCAACTTGATGTGGCATGGCATATAGCTGCCAGTAACTATAGTTTTGATTCCATGTTATCTTTGTTGACCTTTCTGAAAACTTGTCCAGGAACACACCTCACATCACGGGCATACAGAACAGAGACTGGCCAAATTGAAAGACTTTCTTCTTTGTTTGCATGGCTTGTTGGACAACTCAAGGGACTAAAGCCTCTCCGCTGCAAAGAAACTGCAGCTGAAAGAAAAGCCTCTTCAATAGGAATGAATTTATCAAACAAAATCCTGATGGAGGTCCTCCGCAAATGTCTTTTGGTGTCCTCAAATGGCAATAAGTAGCTTATGGATTCAGCGCTTCATCTTGCACAGTTGATGGGTGATACCTCTGTGATGGGGATACTCAAAAAACTAAGTCCACTAGTTTTGTCAGACCCAGATGTTACCCAAGAGAAGTCTTCTCTCCCAAGTTTGAATAACCGTCTTATCCAGCAAGATGAATCTATCCATCAGGCCACCAAGAAGCTAGAGTTTGTTAAATTTTGCCGAACAAAGAGTAAAGCTGTTAAGAGAACAGATGGTGAAGTAGGTAGTTCAGGCGGATGGGCTGTGGCAAAATCATGGAATCCATGTCCAATTGGCATGTTGCCCCGTGACCTTAGATCTTCCAGCCATCTTCCTGTTCTTGACTGTGCCGATGACGGTAAAAAGCCTGTTCATTCATCAGAATGGAAGCAGTCCTGGGAACTGAAACAAGGCAGCAGTGGTGACATTTGTATTTCATATTACCCTAGCATCGAGAGGACTAGTAGTAAGAGAGAAGCTGGCTGTGATATTTATTTATTAGATAAATCAAGCGCGAAGAAGATGAGAGAGACAGCTGACAGTTTTGAATCAGATTGCGAGAATGTTTTGTTGTCAGGAGATGACAAAGGTTGTCTGATGATAAATGGAGTTTGGAAGAAAATAGGGGAAGAAGAGCTGCTTACTATTATGTCTGATGTGAGGATTTTGGTGTAGAAGTGTCCATGATAACATTTCTGGTTCCGTATTTACTCAATTCATTATTGTCGATATTCATTTGCCATCCCATAACAACCTCATTTGTCTGGGCAATGAAATTACAGGAATTTTTGCGAAGAAACGGCCATGGGTAAAACTGGTTTCCTGGTGAACAAATGGTGTTTTTGGCACTCCTTGATGAAGTGGTAGATTTTCAATGGGAGTGGAGTATGCTACGAGGAAACATGATCTAGCACCACCCGGATCTTTTCATGATGCACTGTTCAGGTTTGTTCCCATCATTCTTGGAGACCGCAGGTAGGTCTGACTCTGTTAGCAATGTACTTGCTCTAAACCTGTTCAAGATGCTGCACTAGCAACACAACACGGGCAGAACTTTTAGAACAAAATAATAATAATAATAATAATAATAATAATAAGAGCTTTCATTGTCATGCCTGCCCATTTGCGTCAAGTAATGTTGTGATTATATGGACCTTGATTGAGTCTTTGCTTTCGTGGGTCTCTCTTTCTGACTCTTTTAGCATTCCATCTTGTGGACATTGGATTTAATTATTTATTGTGCTGTTTTGACGCTTTCCAATTTTTAACACGAGAGCAACCCTTACCTGCTGTAACTAGACAAACTAATAAAGTTAGAAAACGAAATAGGAGAGGGATGCCACCATTAACTGGAAAAAAATAACGACGGCAACAAAATCGAAACTTACAAGGGAAAATGTTACCATGAAGTTGAAAACCAGGTGGCTATTCAGTTCAGATTTGGGCCCACCACTGCTACGGAGCAACTATCATGTAGAGGAAGCCCGGCAGGGGCGACCTGAGAACACATGAAGTGCATTGGATGCCGCCACATGTGACCCCAGGCCGCTCCTGTCGGAACCCTTTTACAATCATATATCATAGGCCTCTCTGTATTGCATAACTTGGGTGGTGAATGCACTGGAGCGTCATTTCATGTTATATAGAAAACGACAACCCAGTACTTTCTATTCAAATGTACTGCTTGCTATATACTACACGCAGTCACCATATATGGTAGAACTTGATATGGATTTTTATTTGAATTATTGTACAATTTGTACTCCATGGTCCATCTCTATTGTGCTCCTATTGAACAGCAAATGGGAATATTGTGTTAGGTAGATTAACGAAGGATGCATTCAGTACACATAGATGGTGGTCGTGGATCGTACAGATGATGATTGCACAAAACCAGGAAAGCAGTACATTTGTATCTACATGTGTGCATTGTGGAAGGAATCGTTCAAGAATTTTGGAGTTTATAAAAAAAAATCATCCAGCGAGTAAGTAGTTTTTTTTTAAAAAAACAAATTTTAAAAAAGTAAATTTTAAGAAAGTGAATTATTTTTTTATATATAAAAAATAAGTTGGAAAATATTTTTCTTGATTATATCATGAAAAATAAGCTGGAAAATATTTTATTGGTGTTTTATTTTTTTCAAGTTTAGTAAAATAATAAGGAACAAATCTTACAAATTAAAAAGTTGAATGAGAATGAAATTGAAAAAATATATAATTTCATAAATTATCTCAAATAAAATAAATAATATTCAAAATAATAGAGAACAAATCTAAAAAATAAAAAAATTGAAAGATGAAGAAATTAAAATAATAATAATTAACATTTCATAAATTATTTCAAATAAAATAAGTAACAATCAAAAGAATGAGTACCAAATTTGATAGATAAAAAAATTCAATAAAAAAATAATAAGGGAAAAGCAAATAACAATTATAAAAATGAGGACCAAAATTAATATAAAAATTAAATTCTAATGGATGAAATTGAAAAACAAATATTCAAAATAAAATATATATAGCAATCAAAAGTTTGAAGACCAAATTTGATATAATCAGCAAATAATATGACATTTCTAAATTTTTCACAATTTCCGGAAAGTGTTTTCCGTCCAAAATAAAAGGAAAATACTTTCTTAGAAACCAAGCCAAATTTTTCTTTGATCAGAAAGTGTTTTCCGTTAACCAACTTTTTTAATGGCAAACAAACACAGGAAAGTTTGGAAAGTGATTTCCCGAAAATCACTTTTCGGGAAACAAACACAGCCTTAGTACCAAACAGAAAAATCATCTTTAATATTAAAAATACCATATATAAATATTGTTATAGAAAATATACATTGCTACCATAAATGGATCTCATTTAGAGTTGAGGCGCGGTATGATTCACTAATGACACTGATCAATCAAGTTTTTATCGGTATATCTTTACTAAAAAACGACAGATCAAGAAAGATATACAGGTATAAACTTTTTGAAACAATAGCACGCCTTAGTAAAGGTGCAATGCATCTGGTGCTAGTTAAATTCAGTCACGATTAGGAGTGATAGTGTCCCAAGCTCCGAGCACACTAGGCTTGGTAGTGTGTCAAGCACCTCTCTTGGGTCTAGTCCAGGGGAGGAGCTCAACCTTCATGGGCTCAATTACATTTGACATCTTGGACTTTAATATCCATACACCTTTTAAGTGTGTAAAAGTTCTTTAGGGACCCATCATATTTCCATAAAATATTAATAGAAATGTAAGGGATATTTATACCTCATTTAATGTTATTGGAGTAAAATTATACTTCAGACCCTCCTTTTCACAAAAAAAATAAGACTCATAGGTTATAAATACACCATGAAACCTTCAGAATAAATGTTCATAATCTTCATTCTCTACTGCACATATATTTTCAGAGCATCTCTCTCTATAATATTATTATATTTTCTCTCTAAAAAAAATATTTATTCAAGTATCGAAGAGTCCTCACCTCCACTAAAAGAGACTTTTGCAGATACTAGCCACAAGCCACAATGACTTACCAAACACCAAATATAAACTATCAACTATCTTGACTAGAAAAATAGATGAAATTGCTAGAACCAACTAATTAACTAATTATCCAACTCAGAAACCCTATTCTAGACTACTTGGATTTTTTAAAGATCATGGCATAAACAAGTTTTTGACACATTAAAGTTAGATCTCGATATGGTGTTGTGGACTATAAAAGATACCGCATTGTAAAATCTAAGATCTTATGCATAGGTCTAAGGTTTGACATTTCATAACATTCGTTTTTTGCCATCACAAGATCCAATGTTTAATGCCTTTATGCCTAATGAAGAAAACACCAATGAGATTGGTGTTTGAGAATAAGTTACAACCTTTTTTTATTAAAATTTGATTTTTTTTTTGTTTTGAATTAAATACTTTATTGTTTTTGAATCGTTTGTACTAGTGTCAAAAATAAATTTTTAAAAATAATATATATATATATATATTAAATATTTTTCTAAACAAAAAAATACTTAAAAAAGCTAATATTATTATAATCTTAAACACCCTATGTATGAATACTAGCTACGTGATCTACGCTCCGCCGTGGATCAAATATTTTTATTTTTCATAAAAAAATATATATGCAAGGGTTTTCAACACATTTTTGTAGTTTAAAAAATATAACAAATCAAAAATTTTATACACACATGTAATCAAATAAACTAAGAATTATGTGCGCTGATGAATAAATAAAAAATCATTAATGACATGTAAAAAAAACTTGAAAAACCGAGAGACAGATATAAATCAAGATATTTAATGTTAAAAAATAGGATATTAAATTGACTAAATAAAATAAAAAGAAAAAAGGAATAACATGTAAGGCTGCAAATATTAAAAATACCATTTGAAAATAAATATTTTTTATTTTCAAAAACATAGTTTATCTATATAAAAGATAAAAATAAAACTATAGATGAACCAGAAAAACCTCTCTGAAAATTAAACGCATAAAAAAAATCAATATTATTTAAAAGATGCTTTCTGAATAAAATAAAAGAGAGAAAGTTTTGTCTATTTTTTTGTTTTTAGTTTTTTAACCGATCACGTCACTTTATTTCTTTTTAATTGTATTCTTTAAAGTTATATTTTCATAGTAACCATGTCAGACCCAAGCACCTGGGTCTAGGCAGTCATACCAACAACAGACGATACGTGGCTTGCTGAGGCAGACAACGTGTCGCCTGTTTTGCCTAAATTCTGATCAATATGATTGCTGAAAAATCAGGGCCTATGCTCTTTTAACCCAAAAACTTATTTTGCAACCTGTTTTTTTTTTTTACCCAAAACATCTATAAAACATCCTAGAAACCATGACAAACTTAGTCATGGCCTCAAAGAAACCCCATAAACCGCCCCAAAAACCAAACTCAACCCGAAACCAAAAATCAACCCGAGTTCATTTCTGTTTTTTTCACAAAATTGTAAGGTACAAAAACACCTAATATAAACTCTCCGCATCAAATGGAAGAATTTGACACAAAAATCCCTTATTTTGATGGTCTAAATCGATACCAATGATAAGTTTCTCTCTTTACCGTTGAAATCTGGTGACCCCCCTCTCTTTCTTCTCTCAACCAGGAACAAAACATAACAAAAATAAACTTCTGTACCAAATGGAATTGGAACAATTTCAAGCAACCACAATTATATAATTTATGTGATTGTTTAAGTTGGAGGACTAAAGTGAATGTTTTCAAAACTTATGGTACATTACTTGTGTTTGTCGTGTTTCTCATTCTAGTCCCCCCTCCTCCAATCCTACTCTTTCATAAGAATTTGAAATCAACTACTTTTTAAATAAGACTTGATTGTCTAAAAACAAAATTTAAAAACCAAACTAAAAAAATAAATTTTTGCATAATAATAAAAATACAATAAAAATCCCACGCATTTTAATATATAAGTAATATCACTTGGAAGTTTCACCTACTCGCTTTCTATCAGGTATCGTCGTAGAAGCCTTAATTAATTGTTGTATACACATGCTTTTCGATCAGAGACATACTGATATATAGATAAAAAATAAAAAATAAAAAAATCTGATAGATAATTAACTTCATTTGACACCGAAATACGATAGTTCTTTTTCTCATCACCTTTTCACTACAATCAATGAAATTTCTAATGCTTTGACGGAGCTTGACCCATGTTGTTGTCTTTCCACCGGTGAAAAGAAGATGATGTTCCTTCCCCTCTAAAGCATTTTTTGTCTTTCAAGCCACCTCTTACCAAAGAGTATCTTTTGCACCTTTATCTTTTTCACTAAAATCAAAAGGCTTCATAAATATGCCATTATTGCTTCTCATTGCTCTATCGGATTTCTCAAGCATCTTCATGCTCGCTAGCTTTCACTACGATATAAAACTTCAAAGATAAACTTGATGGAAATGCTACCTCAAATTTTGGATTCATGGGATCCACTCTTATCCTTGAAGATCCTTAAAGTGAGAGATAGAGAACTGGTAGCACTCTATGCATTAGAATTTCAATCATATTATGCCGCTTCGACCCCTCTTTATGACAGACAACTGCATGAAAGGTAATGATGCGAAAGCCCAAGATTCAAACCTAAAGTGATTTCAAGCAATATGTGTGTATGCATGCATCATGCTCAAAAAGTTAGTTTGGCTTGGCTTAGATCATTGCATGTGCATTTTCATGATGCCACTGAGATTGATCTTGTTGCCTTATCTAATTGGTGCATAGAATATTCACCATGAATCCTAAATATTTTCTGGGGTGAATCATGATAAATTAAGATTGAGGCGAATAAATGCTTTTCTCAATCATGTTTTTTTTTAAAAAAAATATTATTTACGTCACTAATTTTCAAATATATTGCCATTACTCATCTTACAATAAACATCATTAACATGAGTTTCTTATTTGGATATATTTGGAAGTGTAATATAAATTATTTTTCAAAGTGTTTTTTATTTGAAAATATATTAAAATAATATTTTTTTTATTTTTTAAAATTTATTTTTGATATCAACATATCAAAAAAATTTTAAAAAATAATTTAAAACTTTCAAAAATAAAAAAAAAATCTCAAAATTGCGGTTGTATTGCATAACACTGCTCTAAAGGCGACTTTTTGGTTCTTGAAGTTCATTGAAAGAATATATTGCATCTTGAATTACATGTCTAGTCGTCCTTCCTTTTAGTTTTTTGCCAGATCCTCCCTTATCTCAGATTAATATAAACACCTTTTTATATCATATCGCTGAACACAACGTTTTGATTTTTTAAATAGAAGTCTCTTAATTATTTCGGGTCTTTTGATTTAAAATTCGTTTTTCCAAAGGTAAAATCATTTGAATAACTTTTTAAAACAACTTTCTTCAATTTGCAAAAATAAAACAATTTTTTTTTTAGAGATAGACGATTTTTTTTATTTTAAAACTTTTGAAAAATAATGAAAATAAAAGGTAAATATATAGAAACGAAAAATGACACTTTAATTATCTTGCGACAAGCATTTTGATGCAAATATCGCCATGCTTCTAATTGTTAAAATAATTAAAATTAAATATAAAAAAGGTTAAAATTCTTAATTATCTATTTATTATGAGTGTTTAGTGTTAAACTAAATATAAAAAAGTATATATAAATTAAACTAAAAATATTATTTTATTTTTAATAAATAAAACTACATAAATATTATTAACTATCATGGGTGCTTTATCTGTTAGCCAAGAATTTCCACATATTTATTTTTCCTCTTTCAATACGAAATTTCTTAACTGAACAGTACTCTGTTAAAATTAGTCGTCTGATATCTTCTAAGAATCTGAAAATCTTGTTGCGTTTACAGACATGCATTCCCTCTGTTTCTTCACAATTCAGGATTGCTCATGGTCACATGCTATGCATTTAGATTTGCGCTGCAGTATATATGAGACAAAGAACTAGCTCTCTCTCTATCTCTGATGTGAAAGGGAAAATTAATTACGTCATGGGTCACATGGAGATAAAATTTCTTTACAGACATGCAAGAGCTGTTTGCATTTTATATATATATCTATATGAAGACGGAGGAACCATTGCATTTCTTGTTCCAGGCGCAGTAAATAATCGCTAGAATTGGAGTTATAAGAAAAGCAACACATAAAAAGAAACTTTTCCTTCTTTCTTTTCTTATACTAAGAGAGAGAGAGAGAGAGAGAGAGAGAGAGAGAGAGATTTTCTATATATATATATAGATATCGTCATTGAATTATAAATTATAAATTATAAAATGAACAGACGAGACTTCTTTTGATAATTAATGTGGAAATAATTATTAGGGCACTAGGATTCTGTGATGCGTGTGATTTGTACAGAAAGCGAACCTCAACAGAGGAATCTTGAGTACTGAAAGGGTCTTTCTGATCTTTGTCACGTAAAGATTTATAGAGGAAGCAGCTTTGTTGATGGAGAAAAAACGGGAATTAGAAAATGACATTTCATTTAACAAGCAATTTTATTTCAAAGGGAAACTAAATAATTCCTTCCACTGCAGTGATGAGTATTCACTCCTAATTCCCTTACAGCATCTCAAGTCACGGGTTTGCCTTTTGATGCGCGAACAGATGGATGAATGGATGTTCCTCGTAGCATGCATGCATATATGCCATAACCTAGTAGACTTTTAGCTGTATCTGCTCTCGTGCAACATGCATGGGTTACTGTAAACATCGGATAGGGACAGATTTGTCTTTGCATGGGAAGACAGTGATTCTAAACCATCATTTGGGTGTGCCCTAATCAAAGAAAAGTTCATGAGCTGAATTAGATGCGCGCACACATATATCTTCCCCGATGATCAGTGCAATAAATAAATAAAGGATGTGATGCATCTTCCCCACCAGTACTAGCTAGTCGTACTGCAGCCAATGGAACAATCAAGAGCTAATTAATTAAGAGCTCGTCGGATCTTTATAATTATAGTATTATCTAGGAAATTCAATGCTGTAATTTACTGAAATGGCCTTATGCTTCTTGAAATTAGAAACTACAATGAGAGAGAAAGAGAGGGCATCGAGTGGCTTTATTTTAGTGGCATGGCCATATGTTTCTGTTTCATAAAGTTAGAAAATTATGATGAGAGAGAGACAGGAGCTTCTTTAAACATATTGGAATATTGAGTGTAAAAATCGTACTAGCAGAGGTCTAGCAGCAGTACATGTCATTTGCTCCCTCTGGTGTAATCCATAGCTGGTAATGGCTTTTACAGTGGATAGATGTGAAGAGATGGTGTTTACTGTGGAGTCTCAAAAGGCAGTTCCTGCACCATTCTTAACAAAAACATATCAGCTGGTTGATGATCCTCTTACTGACCACATTGTGTCTTGGGGTGATGATGAAACCAGCTTTGTTGTGTGGAGACCTCCTGAGTTTTCAAGGGATCTTCTTCCCAACTATTTCAAGCACAACAACTTCTCAAGCTTCGTCAGGCAGCTCAATACCTATGTGAGCATTAATTCTCTCTCTCTCTCTCTCTCTCGGGTAATTCAAAACGCTCTCTAGATTCTACTAGTTTATAAGCAGCATGGTAAAAAGCTGTGCTGACTAATATGGGTTGCTTTTCCATGGAGCTTCTTGGTCTTTCCAAGTAGGGTTACTCTCATTTTAGATAACTTGACTTCAGTTAGACCTAGACTTTTGCTCTCAAAATTAATCTCTTACAGTTGGGTCTTGTTCGCTTCTATGTCTCACTCTTTTTAAGATCTTAAGCACCATTTATGTTCTAGATATTACCGATACAAAATATTGGAGGACATATCAATCTCACCTAATTAACCATAAACATTCAGCCCAAGATAAAGTATTCTAGTACTCTAGTACATGGTAATCCGTATTAAATTACTAATTAAGCTTCATAAATAAACGTTCCACGAATCTGATTCGATGTTTATACCAGACAGTTTTTCTCTGTTGTCATTCTCTTATTCTTGTTAATACTTTGCAGGGATTCAAGAAGGTAGTAGCTGACAGATGGGAGTTTGCAAATGAGTACTTCAGAAAAGGAGCAAAGCACTTGTTATCTGAGATCCACAGGAGAAAAACATCCCAACACCATCACCAGCACTACCCTGAGCAACCACCCCAATTTTTCCAGCCAGAAGATGGTTTTAGTTGGATCGACCCTCCATTTCAATCTCCAAAACCAAGTACTGACATCCTAACTGCGCTCTCAGAAGATAATCAGCGACTGAGAAGGAAAAACTGCATGCTTTTATCAGAACTCTCCCACATGAAGAACCTCTATAATGACATTATCTACTTCATCCAAAACCATGTAAAACCAATGCCCTATGAGCAAAAGGCTTATAATGCAGCACCTAAGCTAATAGAACTGGGCTCTTCATGTCAGGATCAAACCATTTGTTCTAGCATTCAAAGAGCTAAGAATGGTACTGTTTTGGGTCAGCATTCATTGACATTAAGTACTGAGGAATCAACTAGTCCTGTGAAGCTCTTTGGAGTCCCTCTCAGTGGCAATAAAAGGCTGCATCCAGAAGTGATCGATTAGCGGCAACAATATCGTAGGGTCTCCATTAATTAGCCTGTACCGCAGGTTGTAGTCGTTCTCAGTAAGAGTTATCAGAAGAGAAGCTACGTATACAAGTAGCTGAAAGTTCAGTTGGAGTTAAGCTACTTGTAGCTACTTCAAAATCAGCAGCAAAAAAGAAAAAAAAATCTTTCCATTTCCTTTTTTTGGCAAATCTGCAGCAAAATATTGGCTTCTCATCTATAGATATCTCTATAAATTAAGTAGCTAGAGTTTCTATATATATTAGTCTCATTTTCCTTTTCTTTGTTTCACATAAAATGTCTTGTAGAAAAATATTTTATGATGTGCAGTAAGTAATGATATAAAAAGTAAGATGATAATAATATATTTTAATGATGAAATTGCGGTAATAGTAGTGGTTTGTAGGGTTAGCGAGAGGTGGTGTGGTGGTAGGGGTGGGGTGGGGGGATAGCAGCAATAATAATAATGATGATAGGCGGTGATGGTGGCATAAAAACAAAGTTGGTGGTAGTTGTTGAAATTGTTGGATAATATTATGAGTAAATTATTATTTATAAAATATGTTTTAGAAATTTAATTTATAAGTTGGAAATTAATAATTTTTAATGAATAAAATAAATTTAAAGATGAATTATAAAGTATTTAAGGTGAGACAATTTTCCAATACAATATCTTGTAAAAAATAAACACAAAAAAATATATATTTTAGGCAAAACAATCGCATCCTTAAATCCCTAATTCTTTCCTTAATCAAACATATATGGGTAGAATATATTCTGAAGAAATACATATGGTACATACTTAATAATGGACTATTAAGAACATAAAAAAAATACACTCCATATATAATTAATTAATGTTTTAAACTATGAATATAAGTGGTAATGTAGACCATTGCTGCCTGAACTCATCTTCTTGGTCAATGCTCTTTTTTCACGCATAGTAAATTCACAAAGGCATCTGTAAAAATAGTCTTTTATTGCTCGTTCTGTTCATTAACTGTCTTCCACCCAAACAATGTTTGTCTGTCTTTATCTCTCAGGGGGAAAAGAATGGCCATGTCCATAAAGAAACATGAAGTGTCAGTTTCACTATTTACTCAAAGCTTTTATTTGGAAGGCTGTACCGTGCAGAACGTCTTAAAGTAAGTGAAACAAGAAAGAAATGCAGTGGAAAGAAACTAGCTGGTGATTAGTAGCATATGGTCTTCTGGCCAGAGGCCACTCAATAATTCCTCTTTTAAAAGGAGAGAAAAGGAATGGAAATGGAGAGTTCAGAGAATGTAAGTGGAGGATGGGAATTGGGCAATCATATCATGCTTTAAGTTTGACATTCATGATCATGTCTAAAGATTTACTTTCAGTTTTTATCTGGAAAGAAGGAAAGAAACCCTAGAAATGGGTGAAAATAGTAACCCATTTAGCCATTAGCATAGGCAGAGGGGGAAAAGAGAAGAATTTTCGGTTAAAGATTGCTTTGGGATCGTTCTATAATGCGTTTCACTGTCATGCCTCGATTTTGTTTCCCTTCTTCTTGTGCAAGCTTTTCTTTTCTTTTTACGTTAATGCTGTGTTCTTTTTCTCCTTGCCTCCTTTTTTTCCCGCTTTGGGTAAATGGTTATATTACTATATGTAAGAAAAGAAATTCGGAGACCAGAGGGAGGAGATCCGAACATATATACATACAAGTTTATTCTCCGTCGAGAGGGACTTGGACTGTATTCGAATTTTGGGGAGCAATTGAGATAATGCATGTTTCCACTTACTGGCAGATTAAGGGGTAAATTCAAATTAATTGTTCCGGAAGTTCTGCAAATTAATCATATTAGCCCCTCTATTCCTCTTTTGGCTGTACAAGGCCTTATACTCCTAGTTATGGTCCTGCGTCCGTACATGGTCTCTCCATCCATGTCCACCATTGATGTTTCGAGAATCCTCCTAACTGTGTTAGCTTCACCACATATAGACGTAAATTACTAGATTCGAAAAATTCCATCAAATTATTTTGAGGTCCAAGTATATATCTTGATATATTATCTACGTAAATTATAGAATTCCATTCACTTCCAAGACTTAATGTCTACACTAATATCAGAAACAATGGATATAAACCAGAACCCATCATCGTTATTGAAAAATAAATAAAATGAAAAAGGAAATAGATGTAATAGTGGCTAATGTTGCATCGATTTCTTGCATCTGTTTTTGAGATTATAGACTGATAAAGAATCAGGTAGAGGAGTTGTTATAAGGTCTAACAAATGTTAACGAGAAGACCTCATCACTGGGATCGATAATTGAAATTATAAGGTCTTGACTCTTGAGTAATTAAGATTAAAGGAGCTAATGTGATTACCTCTTGAAACTAGAGGGGCTACAAAGAGGAATTTACTCTTATTTCTCGAAATTCCTTTGAAGAGGATGTAGTCTACCTTGTTTGGAACATTATACTGGGTATAAAGTTTTGTGGTTTCTCATCTCTATCCTCCACGGATTTGGTCTCAATTCTCTGCAGGCCTGCCAATTTTCTCTTCTGATTTTAGCTTGAACTTTTCCTTGCGCAGAGCTTTACATATTTGAATAACCTAGGCCCAACCAACATTATCTTTTCGGTCACTTGAGAGGCTCATAGGCCCAGAAAACAAACCTAACTTTCACGGTCGCAGACTGGAATAAGCCCCTCAAAGATCCCTGTCAGTGCCTGCGGAGGTTGCGGATAAAACTAGATAGCGGGGCTGCATCAATTTTTTTTTTTTCAACCTGAAAAAACTTTTAGAAGATGACTGTGTTTTAAAATAAATAAAAGAAATTTGATATTTGGATTAATTTGATAATATGATAAAAAAAAAACTCGGCAACAACAACTGCAAAAAATAAATTAAAAAAATATTGCCCTGAGTAAAATTAAATTAATATACGAAACTCGAGATCTAACCCATGAGTTTAAGATAATCCTATAAAAAAATAGTATAAATAAAAATTAATTGTGAAAAAAAACTTTAAAAAAATTTAAATTAAACCAATTAAATTTTTCAAATCCATGACATGAAAGAATAATAAAATCTCAAAAGATTGAACTAGTGGTTCTTCAGAATTTTTTCCAAGTTCATGTTTTGGAGTCAAGTATTTAAAGAAGTGATTTTTTAAAAAAAAAAAATGATATTGGCAAGGTAGATGTATTTTTAAAATCGTTTGAAGTGAGATTTAAGACTGACATAGGTGATCTCGAGAACAATGCTACCTTCTTAGGAAAATAATCACAAAATAATAGGAGAGTACTCTTATTTTTTAAGATCTTACAGGTTATTTTCTTCCTTGTTAACGAGTGACAATGTCAACGATAATTGAACTGCATATGAATCAGACTAGCCCACCTATCCAAGACACCTTTGGACTGATAGAGACTCGCCTTCTCTGTTCATCAATCATGGTCTGACCATGGTGGTCCAGTAGACAACTGATGTGGTTCTAGGCAGGGAACACAACAACATGCTTCGTTGGTGCGAGTAGCTGTATCAATCTCGGGGAAAAAACACAGGAAGAGATAGAGGAAGAGGAAGACATTCAATTTGTGGAAGAGAAAGATCTTAAAAAGAAAAAAGAAAAAAAGGGTCATTTCCTACGTGAAATTGAAAGGTGTTGATTGTATAATTCTCGGAGTCCAACGTCTTTGAAAATTGAAAAGAGTAAAAGATCTCATTGGTTTTCGCATCGAGAGGGAGGCGTCCATGTTTTTCTGGGCGGCGTGTGTACTCTCTTTCAATGGGCCAACGCGGTTTCCTGCGATGGCGTTGAAAACGTATCCGGGGTTCTCTTCCTGGTGATCTGGCGCATGTGCAGCCCTAGTTGGATTTTCGTGAACTTTCTATTTTTTAAATAATTTTTAAATTATTTATTTTAATTTCATCTCTAATTATTTCATTTCATTTTTATATTTATTTTTATATTTTTTATATTTTTTTAATCTCACTTCTCATTATTTTATTTTATTTTTTTATTTATCCAATTTAATCATTATTCTTTTGATTGTTATTTTTTTCTTTTCATTCTCTTATTAATTTATTTTATTTTTTTAATTTAGTTCCTCGTTATTATTTTTTATTTTAGTTTTTATACTATATTTAGTCATTATTGTTTTTATTGTTATTTGCATTGTTTTTTTATTTTGTATGATTAGAAATTTTGTTTTGTGATTTTTTCATATTTTTTTTTTTTAATTCTAATCCCATAACCTGGGTTTTAACTTTTGATCTTCATTCTTTCGGTCACGAGTTTAAAAGATTATTCTAATTTTAACTTTAGTATTCTTTTAGGTTTTTTTTAAAAATTGATTTTTTTTTAATTTCATTTTTCAACATTAGATTATTGAGTCTGAACTTCATAATTTTTTTTTTAAAATGAAATTATTTTTATTTCATATATCAGGTCATGGATTATTCAAGTTAACTTAAAATTATACTAGTTCAATCACCTGTCTAGTTATATTTTATACTAAAATACTTGGATTACAATCAATGGAAGAAGTGTTTATTTATTTATTTATTTTAATTTCTTCTTTTTTTATCATTTTTCTTCTTTGTTTTCTTTTTAATTTCATTACTTTTTTCTTTTAATTTCACCCTTCCAACATTTCTTTAATTTTTAATTTGCTCAACACTGTATCGCCTATATATTAAGAGTTATAATCCTAGATTGCAGTCCTTGACGATAGATGTTGCGATGCTTTTTCTCAAGTCTTCATGCAAATTGCTATGGTTCTTGGTTATATAAATATTTATTATCTCTCGGATAAGGATAAGGGGATGAAAAAAAGGCTCATAATTTCCTTTTCTTCTTCGAACTTCAAGCGAACACACCCTCTCTGCAACACATCCACGAAGCTTCATCTAGCTTCTAACTCTTTCTATACAAGTTCCTCTCATTAATTATTAGAGGGTACGTCTCCATGGCCCATAAGAAGACTTGTTTTACAAATTCCCAGTCCTTACACATACTCCCCAGCACTGAATTACTATCGCCCACCTCATCTTCAATCTGGGATCGAGCTCGTCTTCCTCTGTGGATCTAGAACATGATCAGCTGTGCTAGAGAGAGCATTTACGTTGACAAAAATGGTGGGGCAGCTTCTTAAAAGGCTTGTGGGTTTAATAGATGAGATGCTTCAACTTTAGGGGACCAAGCATCAAATGATCATGTACCTTGTGAAAATCTTCTGGTAACTAAAGCGAAAGATGCCTAAACGCCTTTTCACCTCATCAATGATCCACACGATGACACCTCTATCAAATATTCTTTACCAATTATTATATGCTCTGTGTGTTCCATAATCCATGGAGAGCCCCACAGGGAAAGGGGGGATAAAGCCACTTCCTCAGTACTAGATAAGAGGTAGATTCCAGCAAGAAACAACCACTAGCTCGAGGCGCAACTGAACTGGGTTCCTGTCTGAACAAAGCACATGCCCAGCACCCTTAATAATGTAATGTTTTTAACTAAAAGCGTTGTTTATATTTACAAGAAAAATTATAATTGTTAAAGCATGTACAAAAAACAATATGCTTATATTTTATGTGATCGGACGCCATATGATAAAATTGTGTTCCAAATATATTTAAACATTTTAATGATAAATAACAAATCTTAATTAAAATTTCATAAACCATTTATTATCAGTGTTTTATTTTCAAATCAAATACATAATAATGATTGAAAAATAAATTAGCAAAATTAAAATAAAAAATTATGATAGTAATTAAAAATCATGTAATAATTGAGGAGTAAATGAATCCAATAATATTTTTTTTCTCAAATGTAAAAAAATAAAAGAAAAAAAATAACTAACAACTAATCCAAGTATGTGTAATAGTAATTATTTTAATAGTCTATAAGATATAAGAAAATCAATACCTACCCCAAGCTCTTGAAACCATAACCTTTGGGTTTCTACACATGTCTCAGCAACTTGAATTTATTATTAATTAATTGATTAAAAAAAATATTAAGAAGCTCTACTGTTTATATAAATAAATCACCATGAAACATTAGTAGTGTTGCAGGCACGGTGTTCTTTGATGTCACCAGGAACACGGCACATTGACATCCTTCTTGGTTTTGAATGTCTTTGGGTAAAAAGAAGAAGTTGGCGTCAAGATATTATATTTTGTTCGATCTCGCCATTATCGACTATGGCTCTTTCTGTGATACCATACCACAAAACAAATGTTGCCATTTGCATCATTATGTGGTTTGACTTCAACTTATATTCATTTTTTGTCGTATTTTTTCTTTTTATCACACTGCTTCAGCTACTAGCCACGCAACCCCACTATCCCCCCCAATGAAATGTTGCTTTTCGAGGTGTCAATCCTGTGGCTTGGAGCTCTGACCAGGTGGGACTTTGTCCACCATTCAAGCTCCTTCAAGCAAGTTCTATTCCAAAACTTTTTGCTTGACCAGAATCTCAATCTCCATAATTCACTGAAAAAGGCTCGAACCAGCAAACAAGTGTTGGATCATCACACATTTGTTCATAAAGGGGATTTTTAGAAATCTTGGGTAGAGAAGAGGATAGAATAGCTAGACAAGGAGAATCATTGGGGCCCAACTATATATTATTCAAATCCTGCCTCCACTTATATATATATATATATATATATATATATATATATATATATATATATATATATATATATATATTTCAAATCCATTTCAAATCCTGCCATTTCAAATCCTGCCTCCACCTATGCCTCCACCTATATATATATATATATATATTCAAGAATTTTGCTTTTCTAGAATTTGAACTCGTGATGTTTTCCGACTAAACAAGGCGTTGGCATCCTTAAATTAACTACATGTTTTGATGGTAACAATATCCTTCCTTGGCAACTCTACGCGGCTGATTAATTGTACATGCATGGGCTGAGCACTGGTTATTTAATTACGTTCTTCTAGCTGGGGAATACAAGAGTGAAACAAGTGAAGAAACCCTAAGCCATAAAAGTGGAGATGGTAATAAAACTTGTTTTTAGTTCATTAAATACTGGAGAGGTCCTTTTTACAGCTAAATTCTTCTAAGATTGTGTTTTGGGCCTTTTCTAGTTTATGACAACTAGTTACCTTCTGTTTTTATTTTGATTTTTTTTTGGGGGGGGGGGATTTGATTTTTTTTGTTTCAAATTAATTTTAAAAAAAATTAAAAAATATTATTTTAATATATTTTCAATTAAAAATTATTTTTAAAAAAAACAGCCAACATGATATAACAGCTAAATAAGTCCTGTTTAAAATGCTGAAAAAGAATATCTTTAGTTACTTGTTACCATGCCTACAGAAAGTGCATTATAGTTTTGCATTTTCTCAGTGCCGACATCATGAAACGAAATAGTTTGTGTGTATTATAGCAATATGCAAGTACTGATGGCAAAATGATACGCATTTGCAGCTGCACTGAAAAGGACCTGAGACAAACTAGGAGACAAGCTCCATGCTCTGAGCATTAACTTTATCTCATCTGTTCTCCACTGTCGTGGCGCTTGCGAGGCGTCGAGACTCGAGAGTATTGAAAAGAAAATGTAATTTTAAGTTTAATTATAAAACTATACTTATAAAATTAGTACTCACAACCTAATATTATAATTACTAAAAATTTAAATAATTTGTGAGAATCCAAATAAGAAACTAGTTGTATAAAAAAAAATACATTGCCTCTAATACACTCTATCTAGTATAAGTTATATTATTATTTAATTATTTTTTTAAAATTTTGTTTCTATCGATTGGTTTTTAATAAAGTTCAAGGCAAATCTCTATTTGTAATAAAATTTCTATTTTATTGAGTTAAATCTTAAATATTATAAAATATAAATTTTAGCATCGTATTTATTTATTTATTATTATTATTATCTTTAATATTTGAGGGTATACTCTACAATATAGTTTTATACCTCTAAAATCCAAATACTAAAGCCTATAGGTAAATTCTCACACTTTCAAGATAAAGTGAGCAAAATGATTAGTGAAGGATTTTTGATATTTTGGTCCAACCCTAACGGATAATCACAAACTAATTATGATATCTATTTTACATTTTAAAACATGAGCAAGATGAATTTTTTTGTATTTTTTATGAAAATATGCTTGAAAAACTTTTAGGATGTGGTTATATGTACGAAACCAAAAAACATTTATGCAAATTTATTTTTTAAATTTTTGATTTTTTTGAAGTTTCAAAGAAAACCAGATATTTGTAATACTGAATTTGTATTTTATAACGTAAATATAGAGCATGATATTATGCAAAATTATTGGAAAAACATGCGGGGAACCCACAAATATTTTCAAAATGCCCTTTGAAAAATTTGAAGTTTTTTTTTAATATTATTATATTATTTTATTATTAATATATTGGGTTGGGCCCGACCTAGCCATTCGGGCTGGGCTAGAACGGGTCTAGCCCACCGCGGTCAAGTTAGGCCGACAAGTGGCCCAACATATTCTACCTTTTTTTTGTTGGGCTTGGCAAAACACGTCCAACTTATCTCTTTCTTAATTGAAAGGGATGAGAGGGACGGTAGCAAAATATGAGTCAATTCACGTCCCGCATGCCACATTTAGAGGAAAAAAAAAAAAAAGGGATGGGTATAGGTTATTGAAGGAAGAAGATTACCTAGTGCAAGGGTTGTATGTTGGTTGTACATGGTGGTGGCAGTGACCATTAACTAGAGGAGGAACTAGCAGTTATGGTGGGGCGAAGGAGGGGGGCAACACTGATAAATAAAGCTAGGAAGAGAGGCTGTATTTTTTTCCCTCAACCTTAGCCTCTGATTTCTTGGTCCTTACTGCATGGAATCCACTTCTATTTATAGGGAATGGAAGATGGATATTTTGAACTGTCAAAATGACTGCAAATGATAGGCCACTTTAGAGCGATGACTATGCTGTCAATCAGCTGGAACCAATGTCAGGTCATCATGGTGGTGCATGTTTTTTCAAATTTGATTAAGAGATGAAACATTAAATGCACCTAAAAGTAATCATTTGAGCAGTCTTTTCAAGTAAAAATTAAGAAGAAAATGAACAGTAACTTTAAAACGGTGTCCTTTTGGAAAAGTTCAATTTAGTTCTTCAATTTTTATTTTCATTCAATTATAACCTGATTGGCTTTAAACTTTTAATTTTATACAATTTTACCCTTACCGAACTTTATCATCATCCCTGCATTTTAGGGAATTTTTTATTTTGGTTATTGGTCTTAGATTTATGCAATTTGACCATCAATTGATTATTAAACTTTCAATTGTCTTTAATTTCACCCCTGATCTCAGTCAATTGAGCCTCTATAGTTTGGAGTCTTTTACAGAAAGGTCTTTGGCTGTAATTTTTATCAATTTGATCCCTCATTGACCATAAATTTTTTATTTTCTTGCAATTTTATCATTGATTCAATCAATTGACTTGGATAAAATTAAATTTGATCTTCAAAAATTTCAATTTTCTCAATTAAGCTCAAATTGTGCTTCAAAACTTATTTTTTCACAAATTAAGCCCCTAATAAAATTAATTTGACTCATTTAAAGTATAATTAAGTCATTGCACCTAATTAAATCCTTTAATTGGACCCAAATTAATTCTTGAACATAATTAAACTTTTAATTTGACTCATGATTAAATAAAATTAGCCTATTAAAAATCTAATTATGTCCATGTACTTAATTTTTATGCAGATTTGTCCAATAATTATTTAATTTGACCTTGAATTTGTATTATCTCTCCAGTCTTGGATGCATTGGAGTACGATTAAGCTTCTAGTTCTATCCAAAATTGCAGCTTAATTTTTTTATATATTTGAAATTCTTTCAGCTTATTTTTTTTAAAATATCAGTCTTATTATTATTATTATTATTTATTTATTTTAAAATAAACAAAATAAAATTTGAAGAATAACTCAAAAATAAGTTATGACATCAATGATGGATCCAATTTACTATTGTTTTCATCATCGTAAACCCAAGCTCGAAAACCGATTTGTTTGAGTTATACAATTTTATGTATTTTCCTTCTTTTTTTTCTAAAAAAAAACTAGGCTAGTTGTCTTCTTGATTTTTGTATCTTACCCGCAAGCATAATCAATAAAAAGAATTCCCTTGGATCCACAAATAAAATGCTTACATTATCGGTAATCTAATAAATTATATTCCTATACATATTGATCAATACTCCTAGCATTAGAAATTGTAAGAGGTGAGGTAAGGTGATTTATATTTTTTTAATTTCAAGAAAGTTGATTTAGAGTAGTGTAGAGTGGATCATTATTTGTCAATCTGTTTTGTTTAATAATAATTATAGTTGAAGATATCCATTCCATGTAGCTAGATATATAGCATTCACATCGTATAAATAATTTAATTATTACATTTTAAAATTTACAAAAACTATAATAAAATTGATTTTCTCGAGCAGTTGGATTTTTTTAGAATAATTTAAAAGAAAACTTTTTAGACTAAGATTCATAGAAACTGTTTATGAGTGGTTGAAAGTAAATTACATGAATAATAAATAATTGATATTAAAAAAACAAAAAAATAAAGTAAGTGCCACTTTCTCAACATTTCAACTTCCATGAAAGAAGTTGAAATCAACTAATTTGATTTGATTGTGGTACTTAGCAAAGGTAAAATCAACAAAAAAAAGTATACGGAAAATCAAAGTTGATTTTATATTTTTTCAGGGATAAAATAAATAAAAAAAACAAAAGAGACAAGCGTGGACAAAAAATTATTGTACTGTAAATTACTATAGTACAAAGATATTTTTTCCATTTATAGTACATGTTAATAAAGTGCAAATTTGGACAGTAAAATGATATTTTTACTGAATTTAATTGGCATTATCAAATTAATTGAAGTTAAAATAGTTTTATTTATTTATTTTAGCACAACAAAAAAACTTAATTATCCTTATAAAGTAAAAAAATTTAGCTTAGCATCCGAAACTTTTTAATTTTTTTCACCTTTTTCAAAACAATTAAATGACTAACTTATCTTTAAAAGCAAAAATCATTAAACTTAATATCAAGGGTTTTTTTTTGTCTTTTTAATATATATATATATATATATATATATATATATATATATTGTTATCATCACATAGATTAAAAGTGTTTTAATATTTTACTTAATATAAATATTATTGGAAATAAGTAGTTAATGCGTACAATGCACGTATTAGTGCATAAGTTGTGCCAAAAGGCATCAACGGTGTGCGTAGGTTGCACGGTGGCCAAACACTGATTCCAGGGCAGAGTTGGAATTCCCTCGGCATCTCCTTTATGCCCGGGGATGCGTGTAACCAAATGATCTATGGTTTGGTGCCGACAACCATTTTTTATTTATTTTCACTCTCCTTATCAATTTCCACGCCAAACCCTCTTATTTTCAAAGCAATCCTTTAATTTAATTTGCCTTCAAATTTGGTTTCTATACTTTTAAATACTTTGTTTTATTTAAACAAAATTAAAATTGGTTTTTAATCTCATCATTCTTCAATTCTTTTTTATTTTTCATATTTGGTTCTCGTTCTTTTTATTACAATTTTTTTTGTTTTTTTTTTTATCTTTTTCTTGATTTTTTTTTATCTTTTTCCTCATTTATTTTATTTTATTTTATATTTATACCATATTTGATCCTTAATTTTTTTAATTTTATTCTTTTTTGCATTTTCTTAATTTATTTCTTTTTCAATCTTGTCCCTTATTGTTTTATTTTATTTTATTTTTATATTATATTTGATTCTTATTTTGTTTTTTTTTAATTTTGTGTGATTTTGAATTTTGCTTCATGATTCTCTTGATCTTGCATTTTATAGGGTACTCAGTCTCATAACTCAAGTCAAGGGTTTTAAAGATTAGTCCAATTTGATTTCTATCTTTTTTTAGGTTATTTTTTAAAATAATTTTTATTTTCAATTTCAACATTTAATATTATATTATTAGGCTTTCAGCTTCATGAGTTGTTTTTTTTTCCATGAAGTTGTTCCGATCTCATGTCTCAAGTCACAGGTTAGTTGAGTTAACCTGGGTTAGTTGATAAATCTATTCGTGGTCTTAAAAAAACCAAAGACCATCCCAAAATCCAAAATTTACCCAGGTTCAGAAATGTTTTTCACAAATTTTAAAAGTAAAAAAAACACTTAACATGAACTCACCTCATCATATGGAATAATTTGATACAAATATCAATCTTCTTGGTAATCTAATTAAATGTCAACGATATTTTTCTCTATTTACGATTAGAATCTGATGACTTCTTTCTCTTTTCTCTTAATCAATGACAAAAAAATAATATAAACAAATTTTTATATCAAAATTAAATTGGAAAGCATCGAAATCATATAATGTATGTTATTTTTAAATTCAATGACGAAAATATATCTTTACTAAAATTTCTAGCATGCCATTCATGTTTGACGTCGTTTTTATTATTATCCTTCTTCTTTTAATTTCACCATTAACTAACAAATTAAAATCAATTGACCTTAAATTAGTATCAAATCACCTAGTATAAATCCTTGAGTACCAAAATGACTAGTCAAAAAAATTAACATTGCCATTCAAAGTAATTTTATGGATGCGTGAACAGTGCCGGCTCCTACAGTAAAACATCCCCACGGGATTTAGATTATAGGTAATAAGAAGCTCTGCCTGCCAGCATAATGACAAAACCCAGAAACCTGTTTAACCACCAATGGGAAGCCTGATTCCTGATAATCCTAACCGCTTCCTTTTCTTGGTCAAATAAATTTCCCTTCAAGTTCTAAAAAATCTAAAGAACACAGCATTTAAAGAAAGAGAAAAAAGATAGATAGATCTTAGTAACGATTTCGCTTCACATCCACGCCAAAAAAAGAAATCGCTTTAACTATAACCACTCATTCATTCAATCACATAAATATTAATATAATCTCCCTCTTTCTATCCAATGCCAGTGCTTTGCTATATAGGGAAGAGAGAGGTGTTGTAATGGGAGGTGGAGGAGAATTTGATGAAAGAAAATGATGGATTAAGGTGAATAAAGGGGACCCCACATTCCAGATTAACCATCTTCTTCAATATTTCTTCACTTTTTTTCTCTTCTTTACTGCTAATATTTGTCTCTTTTGGTTTTTAGTTTTTAAACAGATACTGGGGAGTTGGTTGAGTCACCTAATTGGGGTTCTATCTCAACTACCCAGATCTGTATTCTCCACCTTTTAATTTTTTTAAAAAAGCTTGAAGCTTGTTTCTTTTTTGTTTTTACTTGTCAAATTTCAGATTTTCAGAGAGATATGGGCCTCTGTATCTAGCCCTTCTTTCTGCTACTGTAATTTTTTTTCTGGTTTGTATTCTTCTTGGGATTTCCATGTATCAGAGGCCCAAATCAGATCTGAATACCCCCACCAACTTCACTAGCTCTCTCCTTCTTGGCTCATCTAATACCCCATTTCCCTTTTTTATTTATTTATTGACAGCTGTTTAGGCTGTGGGTGCACTGGCGTCCATAAAAGATATAAAAAAGGGTTGAGAATTCTAATACTGCTTCTGGATTCTTGAGTTGGTTTATATGACAGCTGACATCTCACACAAGTGAAGCTTTTTTTATTTTCTTTTTTTTGTTCCTTGGGGTGTTCATAGATAGGAGAAAGCTTTTATTTTTGGTCTAATTTAATTTTTTTTTTGAAGAGGTGGCCCACTCGTGGGTTTGGTGGGCTTTCTCTATACCAGTAAAACCCCATTTTATGAATTTTATGAAAGAAAAAGATTGTTCTTTTTTAGAAGATCCCACTTTGTTAATATCAATATATATTTTTTTTTTTTGTTTTTTTAGAGGTGGGCGTTGTTGCGGTTGGAAGGAGGAAGGAGAGGAGAAGACTTGATTCGTTTCCTTCCCTTCCCTTTCCTCTCTTTCTTTATTAATTCTTCTTCTTTTTTTCAGTATTGGTCCATCCATTGATCTTCCACTATTTATCCAACAATTTATGCCAAACTTGAGTTTGATCGGCGATATAAATACCCTTTATCTCCAATGCTACTTTACTTCTTCATTACTTGTTTCTCCTTCGTCCTATTGTTAAAGCCCCTCCCTCTCAAGCCTTTGCCTCCATGGACAAGTGAAATGAGATTGTTGTCATTCTGGTTCTTGAAGGACTTGCTTCTCTTCTCTTATTTAGGGTCATTAAGGAGTACCCTTTTGAAAGTTTTTCATATCGATAGAATTCCTTTAAAAATGACAATTAAGAATATGAGCCTAAGTTCAAGTGCAAGAGCAGAAAAAAGTTCTCTTGATGGTGAAGCTGGAGGGATGTCTGTTTTGGACTTGCCTGAATTGGCCTTGGAATGCATTCTTGAGAGGTTGCCTCCTGCAGGGCTCTGTAGCATGGCAGGCGTGTGTACTTCTTTGAGGGAAAGGTGTGTGAGTGATCATTTATGGGAAAAACATATGAAGCAGAAATGGGGCAGGGTTATTGGCCCTGCTGCTTATAGGGAGTGGCAATGGCATTTAGCTTCGAGAAAGGATTTGGGAAGTTGCAAACAAGGAAAGCCAAAAGGTTTTACGAGGCTTCTGTCAATGTTTTGGCCTTCTTCGTGGAGTACCCCAAAGGCTGATCCTATTAACAATAGCAAGCAGAGGAGTTCTCTTCCTGTTAATTCAATCATGTCCTGGTACCTTGCTCTTGAGACTGGCAAGTTTTGGTTCCCTGCTCAAGTCTTTAACCGCGAGGTATCGATCATGATCCTATTTTTTTGTTGTTTACATTAATTAATTAGCTATAATTGAGCTGAAATTTGAATAGTTTTTACTTCTTCAAGGCTACAAATTCTATAATTATGCTTTTAGTTAAACACCCTCCAGAGGATTGACGTGTTAGGTTTTATGAATTTCCATCCCTGGTAGTAAATGCTACTTATGTTGTATTGCAGAATGGGCACGTCGGATTCATGCTATCATGCTATGATGCCAATCTAAGTTATGATCCAGGGACGGATACATTTCAAGTCAGGTAATGAAATTAATTTTCTTCTTGGACCATGATTCTCGATAGATTGTTATGGACATCATAGTTACTATTCATAGGGTGTTAAAGATTCTTGAATTAGCTTTTTCTGTAAAAGATGTTGATGTTAAAATAATACTGATATGGTAAGTGGATCTAGTGGATTGAATTTTATATGTTTTGTCTATCTCAGGTACCCACCACATGGGAGGAGAGCAATTGCCACAGAGAGTGGTGTGCCATGGGAAAGGCTTAGAGCACCACCTTTTGATACCTCCCCGCATGATCTACATATCTCTGATTGCTTGAATGATTTACGCCCTGGAGATCACATTGAGATTCAGTGGAGAAGAAACAAAGAGTTTCCTTATGGTTTGTTCTCCATACCAGAAACTTGCTACTAATCAGAATTTTTCGATGTTTTATCCAAGTTAGATATATCAATATCAGAGAATTTACTCCATACAATAAGAATTATTCAACCCCAATCTGCTCATTATTGTCTACGAAGAAGAGCTAGAGATAAGTAGATTTATATTGGTGAGCTTTAAAATCTAGGGGAACTTTTTTATCATAAAAAATACTCTTCTTGTCTGTAGGAACCAGAGACAGCAGAGGTCCTATTTTATATTGAAGTGATTCGCTTTGAATTTTCTATAGAACATGCCTAAATAAACGCATAATTCTTTGTAGTACATAGTTAGAAGTGTATGTTGAATATATTAATCAGATTTAAAAAATGTTTTAATGTTTGATTAAATATTACCATGCATATTTGCAGGTTGGTGGTATGGTGTTGTAGGTCACGTGGAGTCATGTGATGGAAATGAAAATTATTGCCGGTGTCATAATAGCGGTGAGTTTATTTCATCTTTTCTTCCTAGCCATTACCACTTTATGCTTCATGTGATTGCCTAGAAGATAAGGTTTTGAGGAATCTTACTTTTATTTTGTCTAAAATCATCTTGCTGAACACTAAAAAATAACACAATTTTAGTCCGGTTTCACGTTTGGCAGCATTGGGCGAAACATTTTAAAGAGAGAAAAGAAAGAGAGTTCCAAACTGTGCCAGTACACTTGAATAATATAATCATGTCCGTGAAAAATGCAATGAACATCTTTCCTTTAAACTGTGTATGACATAAAAATAAAGCTAAGTTTACTTTCACAGTTTGGACCCAGTTTCGGGTTTTGGGCAAGTCCTTTTCTTGAATTCGGTGTTTCAATATGTGGACCACCAAGTTATACTATTTGATCGGTCCCCAACGACAAATCCCTGTCAAAATGTCACAGCTTCCACCAACATTTTGATAACCTCTGTCTCAGTGGGAATATTTATGGCCAACCACATAGAAAGAACTTAATGTCTTTTATAGGCCTCCCTTTGTTAAGTTGGAATCTTTAGCAAAGTGGGGCTGCAATAAATTTCTCATTGTAAGCTTCTAATCTCTCATCCAGCTTTCTGCCTTCTTTGCAAGCTTAATGGCCTTGTATTGTCTTTAAGTAAACCACATCACTTGATGGCCCGCTCGTCAAGTTACATCATCGAAAAGAAACTCTTTTTGGCATGCTAGTTGTAACTTGATAAAGAGAGAATGTTTATGTCTCTATTTGTACTGCAAAAAATGCAGTCTTGTTAAAAATGTGAAGCCAAGTTTTTATTGCATATATGAATCTTATTCATCTGTTTTGACTCTGGACAAAAGTTGAAGCTCCTCATGTTCTAGCCCTAGGAATTTCTGTTAAATGATGATAGTTTTTCTGTTTGCTCCATGTCTGTGATTGCAAAAGCCAAATTTATTCGTGACTGCGTATATAGGTCATGCACTTATTTTCAAGATTCGAGAAACGATGTCAATACATTTTATTTGCAATCCATGTCTGTGATTGCAAAAGCCAAATGAAGTTTGTCTTTGCTTACGGTCCTTTTTAACTCTAATTAACATCAAATTTCTGCGAACAGACACTGTAGTGTTGGAGTTCCACCAGTATACTCCTGGCTCACGATGGAGAAGCACGGCGGTCAACAGGAAAGAACATCGGGAGGAGGGGGATGAGGCAGATGGATTTTATGGAGGGATCAGAAAACTATACAACAATGAAGAGATTTCCAGGTGGAAGAGGCTTTGGCCGACAGAAGTGTTGGAATAGTCATTATTCGCAACACTAAAGTTCCATGACAGATTCCACGAGTGCAAACATGGAAACCTATATATCATCCAAGAAATTGTTTCTCCAATTGAATTTCTGCCTTGCTAAATTCAGTATAGAAAAGCAGGAAATAGGAGTTGTAATTTAGCTGCATGAATGCGCTAGCCAGCCATTATTCATCTTGTTTTCCTCGTCTCTACTTCTCACTTTTTTCGAGGGGGGTTGTGTGGCCATTTCACGCCATCCTGCAAATTTTATGTAAACATTTACAATGGTATATATAATTTTTAATCAAAGCTGTCATAAGCTCAGTACTAGAGTTTGATCCCTCAGAGTACGAACTTTGATCATGCAGATGGGATTATCTTCTGGTTCCTGTGCCCTTGTTAATGATGAAACGTAGTGTTTAGTATCACATAACTAGAGATACGAAAATGGGAAGTGATATTATGAGAACAACTTTTATGTGATGATGAGCAAGAAACAAGACAAGTATGGCTCTTGGAAGGAGGGGAAAAACATAAAGAAGAAAGAAAGTCCAAAGTGTTCGCAAACAACATGCCATCAAGAAGCCATTAAAGCAATGCAAGTCAATGTATTATACAATAGGAATAGGAAGAGAAAAATTGTAAACCATACATTATAGCTACTACCATAATCCCACAATGATACTGGGATGACCTTATAAAATAGCCTGTACAAACAATTTGGGTTATTCATTCAACATATTTTGCTCCATTGCCCATGCACAGAGACAGCTTTGGCTTATAACGTGTCTGTGTTACCTTGGTGATCTGAGACCCTCCTTTCTCCCCATTGCGGACAACTAACCCCATGGACTTAAAGCTTAACTTCCTCTTAGTTTCTGGCTTTGAAACTTCAACAGTCTGTTCTGTTTGCTTTCTATCCTCATCATTTCTCCTCGTAGATAAACTCCTATACAGAAAGTTTTTCATACTCTGCCTCTTGCTTTTTCTCTCACTAGGCTCTCCCTTTTCTTTGGCGTTCTCTCCAGCCTTTAGCATGGACTCTTGAAGAGTTGTCTTATTGGGCTTTCGTGGCCACTCTAGGTCTATTTTCATCAATCTAGCTTTTCTTGCAAACAGAACTCCTTTGGACTCAGCTAGCCTTTTTGGACTAGCATTTGTTACATTTGGAATCCATATGCGAGTAGGCAACCCATTGAGCTCCAGTTGATTATTCAGATCCGGCCTGATAGGATCCAATTGCTTGCACTGCTTATGTGTGCAGTCCATCAATTCACTTCTGGCTCGTATAGGCGACATGGACCGGGCCCGTATATGGTTGATTTTCTGCCATTTTTCCTTTCTTTCTCCCTTGACGGTCTTTAAAGCTACCATGAATGGATCAAAATCATCGTTCCACACATTCCGTCGTGGAAATGAGATTTTAATTTTCGCCATTTGGGACTCAGGGGATGTCGGAGTTGAGCTGTGATTGTGACACGGTGGAGGCTTTAGTGGTATCACCTTACCATCACAAAATAATTCATCCGCAAATGCCATGGCAGGAAGTGATTCCCTGTGTTGGTGCTTTTGTTGCTCTTCCATCGCATCTTCATATCTCATACTACCTCCCGAATCAATATCGCCGATGTTGAAACGCCGACTAGTTTCGAATTCAAAGTCATCAAGATTGGAATTTGCATCTTCATATGTTTTTGGTGTGGTGGGCATGGATTCGAGATCATGTGTAGCGATGGAGGTCTCCTTGGTAGGGCTGGTAGGTGCACTGTAGAAACACATATTATCGTCTAGGTTGAATCCACTTGGAGTTGTGGGTGCACTCATGAAGAAACAACAATTTGAGATTTCAAGTGCCATGGTTTGTTGTGTATACTGTATAGCATAGAGGCCTTGCCTTGGATATATATGCCAAAGAAATATTTCCTTTTTAACAACAAAGATTGCTTGAAAATGGGATAGAGTACGGAGAGTTTTTCTCCAGAAACAAGGCAGACACTGAGTTTTAAATGTTGCATGCATGTGTTCATGAGGGGTTGGGTCTCCTCTAGGTTCCAAAATATCCTTCAAAGATTTTGAACATACAGGAGAGATTCTCGGTGTCTGTCTCTTCCTATCTACTGCTGAAAGTCCAGTCAATGATAACAATATTATTCTTGTTTATAGAATGAGAAGGGCATCATTACGAATTTCTTGCATTATATATCCTCGGTCAACTACTAGATTATACCTAGTCATGACTTCTTACTAGTGTTACGTGACAAAATGTGTGTCTTCATGATTTGTCTTCATGCCTATCCCTGTTCATCAATATGCCTGCTCTTGTAATTTAAATTAAAGAATCGTTCAAGTGCCATGATTGATCTGCCGAAAACTCATCATAATCGAATCACGGACTAAGATGTGGCTGGAGTGTTGAAAGATAATGAAGATTTTGTTCCCAAATGGATTGGTGAACAAAATCTTCTAGCAACAAGATGAGTGACAAGAAGATAGTCATCAGTTCAAGATTAGTTCTGCTGTGAGTTAAAAGTCGCATATCATTCAAGAAACCAGAATCCAAACCATGCGTGCCTTTTTATCCCAGATACATATAATAGAGGAACAAATTCACTATGAGTTAAAAAAAAATCTAAAGGGTGAAAAGCTAAATTAGTGCATGAGTGTTCTAGTTTCAAATACCAGACTTTTCTAAGGGAGAAGAAAAGCTCTTCTAAAATTAGAAGCATAAATTATCTCTTGATTTCGATGCATTAAAACGTGAAAACGTTATAAAAAAAATATGATGATGATGCAATGCTTGCTGGAATAGGAATTAAACTCAATTAACCATAATTAAATACCATATGGTCCACAATTTTCGAAAAAAAATAAGTGGCAGTAACCTTGGTTAGGTTGCTGTTAGCCCAACCAGGGTTGCCTATTTTGCAGCTCAATCGGTTCTCCTTCTTAGTTCTTTCTCTCACCAGGTATAAAGGTGTTTAAAAGATAGTGATTAGGATTAAAATGATTTTTACTTGAAAATATATTAAAATATTATTTATTTTATTTTAAAAAATTATTTTTGATATCAGCACATCAAAACAATATAAAAATATAAAAAATAATTTTAAATAAAAATAAACTTTAGATTTTTGGAAACGTGATTTCAACTACACTCTTAAACAATATCCCAATCAGCTCTCCCTTCTCTCTCTCATCCGGTCATAGTTTTGAAATCCGGCCCGGCGGGTCGACCCGAGATCCGGCTGATTTGGTTGGAACCGGACCAGGTTGAAGAAAAAACAGGAGAAGGAAAAACCCGGTGTGACTCAGCAAGATCCGGTTAAAAACTCGGTTGTAACCCATTGACTTTTGTTTTTTTTTCTTTTTACTAAAACGATGTCGTTTGATTTTTTTTTAAAAAAGAATTGACTCTGACGACCCGGTCAAAACCCGGAACCAGGGCCTTGAATCGGGTCAGCCACCGGACCGAGTCTAAAAACTATACACCCGGTATATAAACCGTGTTCTCAAACACTATATACCAGTTGGCTCTCCCTCCACTCTCTTACCCGGTATATCTTCTTTCTCCTTTTCTCTCCTATCATTTCTTTTTCCGACTATCTAAATGTTATTAACTTACCTATTAGGCACACATCCAAGTATACACCACCCAACACACACCACACCACACCACACCACACCACACCACACCCTCTTATTAACCATTAATCTAAACTAATAACTCAACTTTAAAAAAATACAATGTTCCTCGTTATTTTTCCCTCTCCATCAACTAAGCTAATGTGATCTCTAATATCTATAAAAACTGCAGGTCACCAAGTAAGACAAGAGGCTCAGACATGCTCTTACAGCATATTCGACACCATATATTACCGCTCCACACAAACACTCTATATTCACCCATTTTTTTTTTACACACACATTTCTTTTATATTTGTTAATTCAAAAGGGTCTTATCCTATATAGAGAACTTGTTTTACAAGTTAGTTACCGGCCTAAAATCAGAGCTATAAAAAACCCAATGTGTTCAAGACTTCATCACCATCCCTATAAAAGTTTGGGTGCTCTTTTTAAAGGCACCATTGACAAAATAATGCATATATAATTGACTGACGTAGAAAATATTTTCTTTAGACAATATTTTATGTCAAAAAAATTTAAAAAGAACTAATTGGTGTTTCGAAAACATTGTAGCTACAAAGATATTTACACTGTTGTCTGAAACAATGTAATTACTCCTTTTCTCTGCCACCCCCAGAAACTTAACGCTGGCTTCAAACACATTGAATTCTTTTTACATGGTTTATTTTTTATTTTTCAATTAATTAAGTATAAATTAGTATTTTTATATAAAATATCATTGGAAGTAAAAAAATTTAAACCTAGCATGGAAAGGTATTTTTCTATTTTCACAAGGATTGTTTTGTTATTATAATTTAAACCGAGGGATAATTTGATATTTTATCAAATATAAAAAATAATAAATAGCTAAAATGCACAGTAAAATGATAAAAATATCCTTAAAGTAAAAAAATTTAAACCTGAGATTAATGGGCATTTTCGATTTTTCACAATGTTTTGTTTAATAATTATAAAGTCAGCTTAGAGGTGCTCGTGCCCTTCGAGTGGCGCTTGCAGCACCTCCCAACATTTAAAAATGCAATTTTGTTATCTCATTGGAAGTGTCATCCTGTTCTCCTTTTATTGATGCGACGCGTGTCTCCGGTGGTGATTAGATTGTTATTGGTGGGTTTTTTTATTTTTTTTCCTTTCTTTTCTCTTCTCTCCCCTGGAAATTATAGCTTGGCTTTCTTTGGTGTTGATATTTTAACTTCAGTTCTTATTTTTTTTTATTTATAATATTTTGTTTTAGCTCTTTTGTAGAAGCTTTATTTGTTTTTAATTTTATCATTCAATTCTAATTTACTAAGTATTATATTCTCCAATTAATTTGGTCCTCTCTCTTGATATTTCTATTTTTTTTCCTTTGTTTTTTTTTTGTGTGAAAGTTTTAATGGTTTTCAATTTAAATTGATGTTATTATATTTTCTAATTGGTCCTTATTTTTTTATTTATAATTTTTTCTTGGTACATTTATAAAACTTATTATTCTTTTTAATTTCACCCTTTAATTACAACATTGTTTTTATTTTTTATATCAATTTTAATTGACCCTCATTATTTTATTTTATTTTATCATTTTGCTAAATTAATTTTTCTTTTCAATTTTCCCTTCAATTAAATAAAAAAATATTTCATTTCTTTTATTTTTTTTATTTTGATTTCATTTTTTTAATTGCTATTTTTTTATTTCTTTTGTATGATTAAAATTCTTTTTTCAAGTTCATATTTTAATATTTAATTGTTTGAGAATTAGACTTCATGATCTTTCTAAATTAGGTGCTTCAGGTCTAATAACTCGGGAATTGAACTTCATGATCACGAGTTTGAAAAGCTAATATGGGTTTGACAATATATACTAGGTTGACTCGGAACTGATTACTGATGTTACAAGTTTGTCATGCTAACCTGGTTTGACCAAAACTAGTTTTTCTTATGTTATTTTTTACCTTATTTCATTATTCTATATTTAATGGGTTGTGGATTCATCTACAATCGCTTTTTTTTTTTAATCTAATTAAATTAAAGTCAGCTTATTCATTTTATTCAGGTCTATGAACTTGCGACAATAAAAATTTGGATTTACTAACAAAGCAATTAGTTTTAAGATTCTTATTAAAAAAATCATCAATGATATGCCTTGAGCACGTACAAATATATAAAATAAGACAAAACTACTATGTATGTATGTATGTAGGTGTGTATGTATGTATGTATTACATACATACATACATACATACATACATACATACACACCTACATATATATACACACACACATAAATAATGAAGATAGTAAGAAATGATAATAATTAAAAATTATGTTTATGATGTATTTTTATAAAATAACTTCACAATGTGTAGAGTACAATTCCACTGCTTTGTTGAAAATTAAGTCATTCTTAATTTTTTTTCCCTCAAATATTGGAATTATAAGGTGTTGAATCAGTGATAAAAAGTTTTATTTTTGACTTTGAACGATTGTGTGTGTATATATATATATATATTCGTTTCGTGAGCGTATACTAATTCAAAAATACCTTCTTTATTAAACTACTCTGGAATAAAAAATTGCAGCTAACAATAATTTCTTTCAAATAACCATTACTTTCAAGCAAAATAAAAATAAAAATGATTAAGGTCTTAAAAGCATTAGTTAATATTATTGACTAATGTTGAAGGTCGGTTTTCTTCCTCAAAAATACTATTTTCATCTTTTTAAATTTCTACTTATCATTTAATAAAACAAAATCAAATATTCATATATAAGCATGGAAATATCTCTAATTTCACAAGGAGCTTGTTTTACAAATACAACTCATGCCTAAATCTCATCACTTATAAAAAGTCAATATTTTTTTTTGTAAAGTTTTTACATAACTTCATTAATTATATAGATTCGCATAACTATTAAAACAAAGATTATCTCTCGAATTCAAATTTCATTTCCTAATTAAGAAGACACATAATCTAATAAGTCCAACTTAGATAAATCTCAAATGTTTTTATCTCAAACACAAATAAATTTTCAAATTTGTTTTTTGGTGAATCATAAATTTTACATTCTCTTTTCTTTTTGTATCTGCCTTTTTTTTCAAAATATATTATAAAGAATGACTAATAAGATGTCATTAATTATTTTTTAATCACTATTATTATTTTCCATTTTCAACCCCTAATTAAAACATTAATGACATAGGTTTTTTTCAAGGCTTATTAGTGTAATGGTTAGTTAATGCTTTTGTATAAAAAAACTCAATGTTGAATCTTGCATTATTATATTTGGCTGTAACTTGGTTCTTCCATTAGCTTTCCACAACAATTTAATTATTTTTTTTAAAAAAAATACTTTAAAAAACAACGGCAGCAACTACATGCATGCATCAAGTCTTTTCAAGCTTCATCATCAAACCTAAAAACCCCGTTTTATCCTTCTGCACTACAAACTCTCCAACACGACACCAAACAAAGTAGACATTGGGGGGGCGGAGGGGGGGGGGACTTCTCAGTTTTCCTTTACCTGATGAAACTGAGACTATAGATTTGGGTGGAGATGATTTGACCCGGAATAATGCAGGCTCCAATTGGGTTATCGGTATTGACCCTGATGTTTCTGGTGCTTTGGCACTATTGAAAATTGATGAGTCTGGTTGCTCTGCTCAGGTAATTCTTTTTCCTTTTTTTTTTTTCAGTTACTCAATTTGGTTTTTGAGTTAAAGACTTTGATAATCTAAGTATAGTTTGAATTTGATCATTTAGCTTATATACTAGCATTTACTGAAATTCACCATCCATGATAAAAACAATCCAAAGTAGCATTAATATGTTCCTTTTGTGCCAAAGATAACGATAATAGAGCAAGGGTATTAAAAGGATAATCATGGATATATTGTTGTGTTTTATATATAAAAAGGTCTTTCATGTAAAAAATAGAGTTAATATCAAAGTTTAATGGCAATTTAATGACATAACTATTTGATTTAATTGTTTGCAAAACTTTGAATGATTTAACACTATTCACTTGCAATTGATGACGAGTTTTTAAAGGACACCGTTCAAGTTTAATTAGTATTATAAAATAATCTCCAACTTGAAGTGCATCATGATACTTATGTAAATCAACTTGAAATTTGTATTGTTCTTTACTTGTTTGAATATGTTTTATGAACTCGACTTGAAAATTATGAATTTTACATGCAAAAGACTCACATGAATCATATATTTTAGAGTGAAGAGACATAAAATAAGATTTATAGACTTTCTAGGTTCATAACTATAAATACTACATGATTGAGGGTGTGAAGTGGAATAAACACCATTTCAAACCTTAGTAGATATAGTTTGAACATAACCTAGTAAATTAGGATTATATTCATTTTTCTTATCATGTGTCAAGGGTAAAGGATAAGGGAGCTCAACATACTGCTCTAATCCTATGGCGTGCTGGACATCAAGCTTAAGGGGGTGAGAAGCATGTTGCCCTAAACATTTGACGTGTTGGATGTGAAACATGATTGATGGGGAATCAGGTAGTTTAAAAGAACTAATATCATGAGACTCTTCTAAGATTATATTTATTTTTTCAGGTGATTTCATTAAAGAGTTTCATAAAAATTCTTCCTTTACCATTAAAGAAGAATTATTATATTCTTTATTAATTTCATTTTCATACTCATTTGAACTTATAATGTTAAGTCCTTGTTCTTTCACATTCTTTTTTTTTCTTGTTCTTATTGCTAAGTCTTAGTGGTAATCCAATGAGTTTTATCCTTCTACTTTTAAAAGTGAAAGAACATGAATTTGATCAATAAAAACTAGTGACGTCTAAATCGTATATCTATGACATCTTCAAAATAACATATCCTACATCAATTGGAATCATTTCATATCAAATTCTATCATGATAGTCTAGGAATTTGATATGAAACAAACATCTCTCATTGATAGCTATGAAGTTATTATTAACTCATGACACATTATATGGTTTAGGATAGAGAACAAGTTTTAGACCTAAGTGAGCTACAATATTTAAAGATATTGCATTGATACAGTTTTCATTATCAATGATAATCTTGCAACCCTTATCTTCACACTTGATAAATGTGAGAAATATAACAGTCATTCTTCAATCTTCAGTTCCATTGGATTGTGTTAAGGCATATCTAACTACATCCAACCTAGTTGTCTTAAACTTTATAGTGTTTTGTTCATGATTGATTATAAAAATATCACTTAAAGTTGAATCCATGACAATTGTAAATTTAAAGTTGGATACAGGCGAATAGTCACAAATATATGCAACACTAATTTAGAAATAAAGTTGAGATCATCTTGCAAGTGAAATTACAATACAAAAATAAAATTAATTTTATATTTTTAATGTGAAGATTAATCTAGGTTATAACACACCAATTAAATTTCAATCGCTTTCAGATTTTTTTAGACATAAAAATAATATTAACGATAAGAAATCAAAAAAGTAAAATTCAAGAAATAATTCAGTGACCGATACTCAAACCATCGAATTTAGTTGCAGATAAACCTCCTTGAATCGTCGATGTAGTATTGCTGATGCGTTGTAGTATTGATCGATTGTCTTTTGATGTCACTTTTTTTTCTCCAACTGTCGCCTCTCTCTCTCCTCTCACTTTTCACTTTCTTATTTTTGAGACTTTTTTTTTTTTGACTTTGAAACTTTTTTTTTTTGACTTAGAATAAAAGAAAAAAAATACAATTTAAAGAAAGAAAAGAAATGATTTGAAAAGTTACAGGAAAAAAAAAGGGAACTCTTCCTTCTTCACGTCTTTCTCTGAAATAATAGTTACTACAATATTTTAATTGTTACAAAAGCCTTCAGTACTACTACCAGTTCCGAGGAAAATGTGTTTTTTAACTTGCTCTAGATCTCCTTTGCTTAATCAGGACTTATTTCACTCATCTCATGTTTGCAGGAAGATCTGAGGCTTTGCTCGTTGCTGCATATGGAAATGGCATGAAGTTGAACTCATCTTCTGTCTTGGAGCTGTTGCCTTTAATTTCCTGCAATTTTATCTTGAATCAGTTTTAAATTTTAGTATTTTTCAATTAAATCCTTGATTTTTTTTAATTAATTAAGTCTGCAAACTTATTAATTCTTCAATTAAACTCTTGATTTCATTAATTAAATTAATTCAAATTTAGTTAAATTCTCAAACTTATTAATTCTTTATTTTCTAACTAATTGATTCTTAAATTTGATAATTTCATCTCTGAACTTTGAATTTATGTTATCTTAATCCTATTCTCAAATATATTTTTATTTATTCAGAAATTATATTATAACAATCATGGGTAAAAGTCAAATTTCAAATTGGTTAACAGGGATAAGGTGCATTGCACCATTAATAGCCTCGGTAAACATTAAGACAAATTACATTCTCCCCATCTGTGTCTAACATTAGTTTGATTTCATTACGAGCTTCCAAAAACAAAGCAAAAGATCCAGGATGAATCCTGATTCCGTAGATGTTGCAGTCCAGAGGCAAAATACACGGCTTGCTTTTTGCCCGAGGGGTTTCCAGTTCGAGATTCCTACGTGCTTAATTCGTTATCATAATTTTTTTCATTTGCTGCGTGCGTACAAAATTCTCCAAGTATCCCCAGTCTTGCACTGTCTCTCAGTATTCAAGTTCGAAACTGAACATGACTTTACTGCATGTAGGACAGCCTCAAATACAACTCCTTCAAGATTTTCCAACCACAGAACGAGTCCCAGTAACCTCAACCATCCTCATGCCATGCTGGGGATCTTGTTTCATAATCAATGAATCCATGCGGCACAGAAAGGACTCAAAGGAGTGGCCACATAAAAATGATCCAGCATTCGGCAGCTAGTTAATATAAGAAACTACATGACATGACATAGTAGGTAACTAGATAGATGGTTTGGTCAAATTTTATTTCATATATATAAAAAATGCTCAGGTGATAATAATATTTTTAAAAGTCAAAGAAAATTTAGGATTCGGTCATTGGTTTAAATAGGTTAAATAAGCTTAATTGATTTAATAATATAAACAATAAAAAAACAAACTAAACCAAAGACACTAAAAAAACAAAACAAAAAAAGCAACAATGACTATTAGAAAAAAAAAAGGGCTTGTTAATATTATAAAATTTTACTCTCTAAATATTCTTAAAAGATCTTAAAAATTGAAGCTTAATTACCAATAAATCAAACGATGAAGGAATTTTTTTTTAAAAAATGACTCTAGCTAGCATGCTAAACTCGCAACCTGGTTGTGAAGTTGGGATAACCCCGTACAAAAAAATTAAATAAAACAATAGAATTCAACTCTCAAGCAAATAATTGGTGTAAAATTTTACAAACTTCCACACTTTAACATAACCCTTGCAAAAATAAAATGAACATATGTTGAATTCATTAACATTAACATTAACTTAACAAAAAAAGAATTAAAAAGAAAGGAATTTTACTGTAACTTTATTATAAAGTATTATTTACTATAATAGTGTTTAGTTTTCTTTTTTTTCCCCGATCTATATATTTTTTTTCAATTTTAATTTCATCCTTTGTAATTTGTTTTTTAATTTATTTTCTTATAAGATTATCTCAGTCTTATAACAAAGTCCACGAGTTTGACGGGTTAGTTGACTTGACTTTTTTTTTTCTACTTGATTTTTTTTAAAATTTCATCCTTAAACATTGTGTTGATTAAGAATTAAACTTTATAATTTGTTTTGATTTGTTTTCTATAATGTTTCCTCGTCTCATAATTCTAATCACGAGTCTGGTGGGTTGACTTAAGTTATTTTTGTCCTTTTTTTAATTGGATTTTTTTTTTCAATTTTATCTTTCAATACCGAGTTGATTAAGAATTAGGCTTCATAATTTGTGTTAATTTTTTTTTTTACTGGGTTATCTAGGACTCATGACCCGAGTTGTGGATTTGACAGGTTAACCTGATTGATTTTGATCAATTTTTCCCTCTTTTTTAATTGATTTTTTTTCAATTTCATCATTCAATATTAAGTTTATTGGGAATTATACTTCATAATTTGTTTTTATTTGCTTTCCATGATGTTATTCATATATCATGACTCGAGTCATGAGTTTGCCGAATTAACCTAGGTTGATTCGGGTATTTCCTTTTTTAATCGAACCTTTTTTCAATTTTATCTTTCAAGGGTTGAATGAGAATCAAGCTTCATAATCTGTTTTAATTTGCTTTCTATTAAGTTATCTTGGTCTCATCACGTGAGTTGCGAGTTTAATAGGTTAATCTGAGTTATTTTTTTATCTTTTTTAATTGATTGTTTTTCAATTTTATACTTTATCATTGGGTTTATTGAAAAATGTGCTTTATAATTTATTTTGATTTGTTTTTTATGAGGTTATTATAATGACCCAACATATAGATTAATAGGTTAACTTGGGGTTATCCGAATTGATCCAATATGATGTTATCTAAATATTTGTTTTATTTTAAATATTTATTTCAAGTCAAATTATATGTTTACTGGTTTTCTATATTATTTTTAGACCCATTAAGTTGATCGAGTTACATCAAGTCAATCTTTTTAAAATAAAAAAAACTGTTAAAAGCTAATTTTTTTTAATTAAAAAAATTATGCAATAATCTATTCATTGTGTAAGCATATATATATATATATATATATATATATATGTATGCGCGCGCGCGCAGACCACGGTAGTAACAAGTTGGTGTGTTGCCACGCAACAGCTACATGGCGTATGGATACTTGCTGTATGGATCTGATCAGGAGAAGTATCCTGTATGGATCTGATCAGGAGAACAGAGAGAACTAGAAGACAAAAGTACAAGTTTCGCAAAAGTCGGCAAAAACCTGGTCTGAATTGTAAAATAATTCCATGCTTGCCAATATTTCAAGATGACAAAAAAGTAAAAGAAAAGGTAAAGTAACATTTCTCAATACCATACAAAAACTCTAAAAAGGGATTTGAGTGCACAATTCATTCCTTCTGGGCTCCAGCTCCACCAGCCCTCATCTTGTAAGAACCACACATTCTACTTGAGCATGCAATCTTGTACAGAATCTGATGGGTATGGTTTTTTAAAAACCTCCCTTGTTTAAAATCATCACATAAAAATCATAATTTAAAAATGAGATTATATTTTTTTCACACTCAACTTCATATTGGGCTAGGACACGCCCACACCCAACTCCACCTTGAACTAGGACACGTCCATGCCCAACTCTAAGTTGGGCTATGACGCGTCAACACCCAACTTCACCTGGGGCAAGGACACGTCCTTGCTTAACTCCAAGTTGAGCCATGATGCGTCCCTATCGAACCACTCTTGGAATCAGCACGCAAGTTGAACCCAACTCCCTTTGGATTCAGCGTACAAGCTGAACTCACCTTCTTTTGAGTTCAGCCTATAGCTAATAGCGTGTTTAACAGTGTGGTTGCGGGTGCTTTTCAAATAACTTTTCGTGTCAAAATACATGCCAATGATATTTTTTCATTTTTTAAAAATCATTTTTGACATCAGCACATTAAAACGATCTAAAACATACAAACCATATTAAATTTTAGCAAAAAAAATTCAAATTTTTTGGGAACGCAGCCGCAGCCGCAACCGCGTTCCCAAACGAGCCGTAAAAAGTAACTCATCACATCTCATTAATTATGAATAAGCATTTCATGTTTATATTAATGAGATGTGATGACACGAACAAGAGAATAATATTATTTTATTATTACAAGATTATATTTTTACCCCTCATATGTCGTATGAAGTAAGTCAAGTCAAGTAATATAAAAGAAAGCTAGAGTACATCGAAAAAAGGTTTGAAATCTTATACTTTGAGACTAAAACAGATTCCTCTTTTTCTTCCCTAACTTTTACATTTTCTTCTTCTATTTCTTTTATTTCTTTATAAAAGCTCATTAATTTTTTTATTAATATTTTGTTTTCATATAAAAATACTTCTTATTAACTTGATCTTCGAAGAGTTCCCCATCAATACCTCAGAGATCTCTAAGGGACATTATGCAAGTATTAATTCAAGAAAAGATTTACAACCCTTAAAAAAATTCATTAAAAGAAAAAGTCAACATAATCTAGAAATGAAGTTCGCAGAACACACTGTAAATATGCACAATATACACAGGAGTCGTCAGGAAAAAAAATTTCAAGAATATTCCTTGTGCTCATCAGAACCAATGCCACTTATAAGCTGAGTGATTCTTCTCTCATAAAGAGAAAAACCATTAGCCTCCCAGGGGCTCCCTATAAAACTTGCACTGCTGGTCTTTTGCTTCCATTTTCGGCAGCTTTCTGATCATTACGGCTTTGTTCCGGACTCCTTGTGATTGTGCGCTCGCTCCCGAATGGAGTATCTAGATCTCTTCACTTCATCCTTTTTATTGATGTTAAGAACTAATAATGTCTTCACAACACTTCCAAAAAGTCTTATTGTGCAATGAAAATCAGATCACGCCCTCAATCTACCATTCACGTAACCATCTCCTTCTGATAAAACCATCACAGCGTAGACAGAGTGCACCAGAGATGAATGGTAGTGATAGGCGACAAAGTGTGCACGTTATTCTGAGATCCTGGCGTCACAACCCAAGTTTTCATCCAAAGACTAGGACAAGCCTTGCAAAAATCAGGAAATTTTTTTCTTTCGCTTTCATGTAATGCAAAAGATATCTAACTCATTTTTTACACATTTATCCTCCTCAACAATCTTGAGGCAATTTAAAACAAGAACACAAAAATAACCCTGCTGAAACCATTGCTTATCCTTCTAGGTTGTAATAATTGTGTGCCAAAACACGCTCCAGTGAGAAGTTCAGTCTTGTCAGCACCGACTTCCAGAAGCACAGCGCATTTAGAGAGCAACCTGCGAGCATTTGATTGAAGAAGAGAAGATCGAATGTGAAACGATCGTTGACATGGGATCTGCAAGAGCTTTTCTTTCCTTTGCATGTTGGCCCCATTTAAATGTACAAACTGACATTTAACAGACTGATCAAACCAAACAGCAAAAGATACCAGCTAGCAAGTCCTTACTAGGAATCTGCTTTTTTCTCTGTAATTCAGGTCTGTTTCTTTCCTTCTCTTTCTTTGGTTTCTTGTTTGGCTTTGTATACACTCTGTTTGGTTTCCAAGAAACTTAAAGAGAAAAGGAATTGAAAACAAAAAGAAATTTGTCAATTTGAGAGAATGTAGGTTTATTTTCCTCACTGAAGAGCTAAAACAGAAGCAATTGTGAAATTCTAAAGGTATCTAGTTCCGTTTTTTAGTTTTTTTCTTAAGAATATAAACAGAGTGAATGTGATTTCTTGCTGAAGAAGTTTGGATTTTCAATTTTTTTGAGGATTGAATTATTTTGGTTTGACAAGTATAATTTGCTTTTTAATTAAAATGTTGTTTACTTAAAGTTTAAACTCGAAGAAAAAATTTTCAACTCTATGCCGGGTAAGTGGGTGCTAAAACATTGTGTCACAGGTGTTGGATTTTCATGGTGATATTCCAGAATTTAACTATATGTAGTTAATAAGTTCTGTTGGCATCAAAGGCTTTCTTTAGTTATTATTAGAGAGTACTGAGCTGTTCTGTGCCTGAATTGCAGCTCCCCCTCCATTTGCATCCATTTTAGCAATGTCGAGTAATTTGGAAGAGCCGCTTGGTTTCGACAAGTTGCCTAGCATGAACACCATTGACCGAATTCAAAGTTTCTCCTCTAGTGCTTGCCGGCCCAGGGTTGATGATATGGGAATGGGATATTGCTGGATTGAGGGAAGGGGTTGCAGCTCATCCAACAGTTGTGAGTAAGTGCAAATGCATGATTAAACTATCCTTGTATTAACAAAGGATCCTGTGGAGGTGGAAGAATGATCAGCTCTTTAATAATTACACAACGTGGGGGTTTGATTATAGAGTTTGGAAGGAAGAAGAGGTAGCTGCAATAACAATTTTTCATGCCCCTAGACAAGGCATTTTCTCAAAATATAAGAGACCTCTTTGACTAGTAGACGCTCATTTTTCCCTCAATTTAATGCTGTAATGATAAAAAGAATACAAGGGTCTGAAGCTTTATCATAATTATGACGTCAAGAACTAAAGGCTAGATTTTTCTCCTTTGGGTTGTACTGGAAATAGAGAAAACTGCATTTTCTGCTCTATTAAGCGACCCTTGCAGTAATTGTTTTTAACACAACTCTATTAAAAATTTCAAATTTGTTTGCAGGGAAGATTATGAGTATACAAGAGAGACACTTCCTTGAAAAAGACACACAAGGGACCTGTCCCAAGGAAACAGGAGGACTATGAGCTTAGGCAGCAACCATGTGGTGTCTGGAAGCATTTGTGTTTCACAGTATATTCCTGATCATCAGTATAGTTACCAATAAGGTGATTCCATAATGGAATCAGAACTGTAATTTTATTTTTCTCTTAAAATTAGATGATTGTGGTCATTATTGTTGTTTAAATACATAAAGTCCCCACGTTCATTTCTTTAGGCTGTTGCATTGGTGTGTTGGTCCACCATTTAAATTTCCAGTGTTTCAGAACTGTGCTACAATTTGTTCAATATGGATGTTTCTGAATCATGTTCTTTTATCTTTGATTGGGAAAGTAGTTCTTGAAAGGTACACTAAAATTTGTGAAGATCGTGGAAGTTGGTCCAAGGGATGGTCTGAAAAATGAGAAAAATATTGTGCCTACAGATGTAAAGGTTGAATTGATTCATAGACTAGTATCTTCTGGGTTGCCAGTTGTTGAGGCCACAAGTTTTGTTTCACCCAAATGGGTACCTCAGGTAATTTGATTAGGTTTTAATTATAACTTCAAGTTTATCTTATTTTGCAAAAAATTTTTGGTGCAATTGAAGCAGATCCAAGTGGTTTTGATCAACCTGTATTATGCTGAAATATTTTTTTACTTAAAAAATATGCCGAATATAAGCAGTGGTAGATGCTGTATAATAAGGAAAATACTTGTGTGAAATGCTGGCATCGATCAGCCTCTTCAAAATGTTTTGATGTTTAAGGAGATGGAAGCTTTACCTTTGCTTTTGTACCAGACTCCAATGGTTCTTGATTGCCTGATTTCATTTATTGTCACCAAGTTGCACATTTTCTTTATCAGTTATTTTGCCTACTTTCCATCGCAAAAATAAACCAAAATAGTAATTGTCTGTTATCTGCAACTTGTGATTATTCAGTTTATAATACTCTTTTTGCAAACATGTATTCGTGTCTGAATGCAAACTTGCCATCATCTCTTGTTCCTGGCATAACCCAGTTCTCAGATAGTCTTAATTTCTTTTAGGGCTCAGATATTCTCTTGATTTCCTTTTCCTTCTGTGATGCTAGTGGAGCTTCTTGTGGAGAATCCCCCTTGCAAATGATATTGCTCCTCTGTGAAAGGAAGCCATGGGTATTTTATTCAACAAATTTTTGGAGTTCTATTGTAATGACCTTTGCATCAGACGAACATTATCTCTTAGAAACATCTATATTCGCATTCATAACAATTTTTTTTTTTGTGTCTATTCTTTTTTATTGTAGCAAATAATTACCTCTCTCTCTCTCTCTCTATATATATATATATATATATATATATATATATATATATATATATATGAATATGAATATTTCTTGCTTTCCAGCTATTCATTGACGTCCTTTTCCTCTTTGTTTTGTTGCCCGCTTATAGTTAGCAGATGCAAGAGATGTGAGGGCTCTAAGTTGCCTGTTCTGACACCTATTTTTGTTTTCTGTCTTCATGTGCATGTCTCTTTGATACAGGGGCTTTTGTTCCCATGCTTGAAGCTGTAATGGCTGTTGTTCCTGTCGAGAAGCTTTCCGTCCACTTCCATGATACTTATGGGCAATCTCTTCCAAATATTTATGTGTCCCTCCAGGTAAGCATTGGGGAACTCAGAACCTTGCCATGGTAGAACTGTATTTAGGGAGGCATACAATTGGACTGCTTGTTATATGCTCTCCTCTCCTCTTTACACTGGACAACTGTACAGTTGTATCTTGATAGAGTAGATAGTCTAATCTGACCAACTAAATATGAGCATATATGTTCGTGGTAGTAATCATCTGACTAAACTGGAAGAGCATATTGGACTGAAGTGCCAATCCCCATCTGTGGAGGATGTGTTCTTTTCTATACTCTCATCCAACACAATTTTTGAAAATTTGTCTTTATTTTTTAATTTCTGTCATCTATCTGATCTGTCAACAATTGTCTTTTATATTATCAACAGGTGGGGATTAGCACAGTGGACTCTTCTATTGCGGGTTTAGGTGGATGTCCATATGCAAAAGGAGCATCAGGCAATGTTGCTACTGAAGATGTTGTCTACATGCTTCATGGACTTGGTGTGATAAACAACGTGGATCTGGTGAAACTCCTCTCTGCTGGGGATTTCATTTGCATGCAATTAGGTTGTCCATCCGGATCAAAGACAGCTGTGGCTTTAAGCCAAGTTACAGCCGATGCCTCTAAGATATAAGACGTTTCAGCTATGCATGTTTATACCAGATAAACTATTCGGCTGTCTTGTGTGTATACTTTCTATACAGAGAAGAATAAAACAAACCCAGAGCTATATATATAAATTCAGTAATTATAATCTGTAGCAAAATATTGAGCACATTCTAATATTTGCTTTCAGAGCAGAAGCTGCCCGTGGCAGCAAATAGAAAGGGGAAGGCTGCTAAGTTGGATAATGAGATAATATCAGCACTATGGTTATGCTTTACATCTGCTTGCCCCTCTTGATTTCTACTTCATGATCTCAGCTCATTTAGGAAAGGAATGTTGCGGGTGAAAGACATAGTGAATGATGAAATACGGCATCCAAATCACCACTATTTGCTCCCCATTTGGAAGTCAAGGTAATTGATTACTTATGAATCTTTTGTTGTGCTGAAAAGATCAATGGTAGATTACCTGTGCCAGGCTCTCACTAGATGATCACCCTGTTTGCTCATTAAAGGAGAGCCAAAAAAAAAAAGAGCAACTGATATCTTCCAAGTCCACGAGGAATGTTAAATATGAGGAATCTCACTGTCTATTCTGCTGCAAGGAAATTGAGACAATTAATCATCTTTTTCATTGGTGTCCTATAACATGGTCTCTTTGGGGTTGTTTCTTGAACTAGTTTGGGTGTGCAGGTTGTCTACACAAAGACCCATATCAAAATCTACAGGAATGGTCCGGTTTGATTAATGGAAATTTTCAGCGACGTGCTATTAACCTCCTCTGTAAAGGTCTGTACTGGTCAATTTGGATAGCGCACAACCGTCTAATCTTCGAATCCAAGGCTCCGGATTGGGATATGATTTTTTATCTCACCTTTCACCGTTTGGTCTTCTTGTTGAAGTCTTTAGTTAGAAATTTCAGCTACACAGGCTCAGATCTTTTTAGAAATCCAGAATGTATTATGAACTGGACTAATTAATTAGGTCCCTCGTCGCTTTGGTCTTCTCTTCTCTTTTATATTCTCATTGTATTTATGTTTCATTCAGTTTCAGGGGTTGTTTAATATATAATTTACTCGTTTACTAAAAAAAAAAAGAGAAGAGGAGACGCGAAGTAAGTAGACATGCCAATAGGCAATAGTCCCGTGCCCACGAGTGGCTGGCAATATATAATGCTCATTGCTCAACTGCAGTAGGGAACTAGGGATTCAGTATTCAGTTTTTCTCTTGTTAATCTTTCCGTTCCAAATGGTGGCTTCATTTTTTTATGCTAGTTGGCTTCCACAGGATTACGTTTTAACCACACAATCACTTCAAGAACTTGCATCTGAATCCATTTTTCCTCTGCTATATTTGGAAATATCCAAGTGAACTAGACAATATCTCGTCCCGCCTGCTTAACTTTGATAACATGATAAGTGTTGAAATCTTCAGTATATAAATATTTTGGAATCTGCAGTATAAATAGATAACAATTGCAGAAATGTTAACAGAGAGAAAGTTGAAGCTTAATGATGATAATAGTTATAAATTAAGACTGTCTATTTAAAGGCTTACAACCAAATTCAAAATGCTATAAATTCTCAACAAACATGAGAGATTATTGGACTACTACTAATAGCAGAATAATAGCAATATTCATAACAGAATCTGTTATGAAGATAAAACCAAATACCAAGTCTAACAACTATCAAATAAAGGCAAATTCTCATAGATTCTAACACTCCTCCTTGAGATTTGCCTTGGATAAACCAAGTTTCATCCTTAGAAATTCCAGCCTTGCTTTAGGAAGTGCTTTAGTCATTATATCAGCAAGTTGTATTTCGGTTGGACAGTAATGAAGCTTTACAAGCAAATTCTTCTCAGCTTCTCTTATGGAGTGAAATTTCACATTGATGTGCTTGGTCCTGCCATGTTGAACCGGATTTTGAGCAATAGCAATGGCAGACTTGTTATCACAATAAAGCTCAGTTGGTGAGCTTTGTCCTTGGCCTAGATCAGCAAGCAATTTGTTCAACCATATTGCTTGATTTGCAGCAGCTGCCAGGGAAATATACTCTGCTTCAGCTGTTGATTGTGCCACCACTTCTTGCTTTTTTGCATTCCAACATATTGCACCTGAACCAATTGAAAAAACATATCCAGAAGTGCTTTTCATATCATCAACACTCCCTGCCCAGTCACTATCTGCATATCCACTTAATTTTACTCCTCCTGACTTTGAGTACAAGATTCCAAGATCAGCTGTCCCTCTAATATACTTCAGGACCCTCTTGGCAACTCCCATGTGAACATTGCTAGGTGAGCTCATGAATCTTGACAGTAAACCAGCTGGGAACATCAAGTCAGGTCTGGTTGCTGTCAAGTATAGTAGGCTACCTACTAAACTTCTATATGCAGAAGGTTCTTCAAGTTGCTCACCATCATTCTTTGAAATCTTCTCATTTTGTGCCAATGGAGTTGCTACTTCTTTGCACGATTCAAGCTTAAATCTCTTGAGTATATCAACAGCATATTTTTTTTGTGAAACAAAGATACCCGAGCTGTATTGATGTATTTCCATTCCAAGAAAGTAGTTCATAATGCCAAGATCAGACATTTCAAAAACATCATGCATTTCTCTTTTGAATTCTGCCAGCAATTTGACATTGCTACCAGTCACTAGCATGTCATCCACATAGAGTGAAATTACTAGTTGCAGACCATCTTCATCTTGTTTCAAATACAAGGTAGCTTCATTTTCACTTCTCTTGAATCCTAGTTGAATCAGATGAGTATCAATTCTGTTGTACCAAGCCCTTGGTGCTTGCTTCAAGCCATAAAGAGCCTTGTGTAGCTTATATACTTTGTGTTCATGGCCAGTAACTATAAAGCCTTCCGGTTGCTGAATATAGATTTCTTCAAGGAGTATCCCATTTAGAAAAGCAGACTTGACATCTAAATGATACACTTTCCATTCCTTTTGACCCGCAAGTGCAAGTAGAAGTCTAATGGTATCATGCCTAGCAACTGTTGCAAAAGTATCACCATAATCCACTCCAGCAATTTGAACAAAGCCTTTAACAACCAGTCTAGCCTTGTGTCTGAAAATTGAACCATCTGGATTGAATTTGGTTCTGAAAACCCACTTCACACCAATTTCCCTTTTGTTCTGAGGAAGTTCTGTCAATTTCTAGGTTCCATTTCTTTCAATGGAATCAATTTCTGACTTCATAGCATCAATCCAAGCTGGAAATCTTGCAGCTTCAGTGTAGCTTGTAGGCTCAGCATGTACCAGATTACATCTCTCATATACATCAGACAAAGGTCTCACCTTTAGTATTGCTGTATCTGAAGTTCCTTCAATGTCTGGTTGATCTCCAGTTCCTTCTACTGCTGGTTCAAGAGCAGATGTGGTTGTGCAATCAACTTCCTTTAAGCCCCACTTCCAGTAAGAATTTTCATCAAAATGAACGTCTCTGCTAATCTGGACTTTAGCTGCACTCAGATTATATATTCTGTAACCTTTAGATTCTGTTGCATATCCCACAAAAATTCCTTTTTCAGCTTTTTTATCAAGTTTCCCTCTTCTGGCAGATGGCACATGAAAATAGCACAATGATCCAAACACTTTGAGATGTTTGACAGTAGGCTTAACACCAGACCATGCCTCCAATGGTGTTCTGTCTTGAACAGACTTTGTTGGTAGTCTGTTAAGCAAGTAAACTGACGTGTTTACAGCTTCAGCCCATAGAAACTTTGGTAGCTTCTTTTCAAACAGAATGCACCTTGTCATCTCCATCACAGTCCTGTTCTTCCTCTCTGAAACTCCATTCTGTTGTGGTGAGTATGGAACTGTCAGCTGATGCACAATTCCAGCTTCTTGACAGAAAACACTGAACTCTTTTGAAGTATACTCTCCTCCATTATCAGTTCTGAGCTTCTTAATTTTCTGACCACATTGAGTTTCCACCATTTTCTTGAAGTTGCTGAACATAGAAAGTGCTTGTGACTTGGTTTTCAGAAAATAAACCCAAGTCATTCTGCTGAAATCATCAATAAAAAGAATAAAATACAGATTATTGCTTAATGAAGCTGTGCTCATTGGTCCACAGATGTCTGAATGGACTAATTCTAGCTTGTGAGTGGCTCCTTTTGATATACTTTGAGGAAATGGTTGTCGATGTTGCTTCCCAAGTTCACAGCTATCACAAGTTTGGTCACTAACATGGATTTCAGGCATATCATCTACCATACCAGCATCATGCATAAGCTTTAAAGACTTGAAGTTGAAATGACCATATCTTTTGTGCCACATAATACTCTCATCAACCTTAGCATAAAAGACATGCCCTTCAACTGCATCAAGCTTCAAATAGAAGCTATTACCATCCATTTTGAGTTTTGCTATCTCTAATCCATGTGTATCAGTGATAAAACAAAACCTTTCTTTAAAGGAGACTGCATAACCATTCCTTAGCATTTGTGCAACACTAAGCAGATTTTGATCTAGTTCAGGAATGTAAAGAACATTATTGATAATCTTTGTACCTCTTTTGGTGCTGACAGCAATCGTTCCTCTTCCTTGAGCCTGCACAACATCACCATTTCCCAGCTTGACTTTTGGTTGAATTGATTTATCAATGGAAGAAAAAATTGCGAGATGTTTGGTCATGTGACTAGTGCAGCCACTGTCAATGAGCCAAATATTCTGTTCATGAGAACTAATAACTTGTGATGCCATAAACAAGTGCTCAGTGTCCTCTTTTTCTTCTTCTGAAACATTTGCTTGCTGGTGAATATGCTGTTGAGATTGTTTCTTCTTTGCTCTGCAATATTTCTCACTGTGACCGAGATTATTGCAGAATGTGCATTTGAAAGAAGGTTTGTCTTTATACCAACAATCCTTCTCAGCATGGTTGGTTCTCTTGCAATGAGAGCAAGGTGAGTAATTTTGTTTTCTTGAAGACATTTCAGTTTTTCCCTTGGTAAACTTGAAAGGCTTCTTTCGTTGCAAGTTTCTAGAACCCCTTTCCTTGGTGTTTGCTTGGAAAGCTCCTTCAATAGCCTCTTCATCTCTCATTTGGACTCTTTGCTCTTGTACATGAAGTTTGCTGGTTAATTCTGCAATAGTGAGATTGTTCAGATCACAAGACTCTTTTATTGCAGAAATTTTGGCTTCAAACTTCTGTGGTACTGAAACCATGATTTTCTCTACCACCTTATGGTCTGTAAAAGCCTTGCCAAGAAGCCTCATTTGGTTTACAACATCCATTAATCTGCCAGAATAATCTTTGACAGATTCATTATCTTTCATTTTCATCAACTCAAACTCCCTTTTCAATGCAAGAAGTCTAACAGTTTTAACTCTGCTACTACCCTCAAATTCACCTTGAAGCTTGTCCCATACCTGTTTTGGTGTTTCCAAGTCCATAATTTTGGTAAAGATATGATCTGCAAGACCAGAATGTAGGCAGGTGATGGCTTTGTCCTTCTTGAGTTTTTCTTCTTCATGTGCCTTCATCTGAGCAATTGTGGGGTTTGCTGTCAATGGTGGTGGATCGGAATCAGACACTACAACATTCCACAAGCCTTGAGATCTTAGATAAAATCTCATCTTGACAGCCCAAATGTGATAGTGTTCACCACTGAACACTGGAATTGCAGATGCAGAGTTGCTTGAAGTAGACATAGAATCAATAGACAAAGTAAATCACTAGTGTTTACACTCACCCTCTCTGTGTTTAGCACTCAACCTTACCGTGTTTAGCACTCAAAAAACTTGCCCGACAGCCCGTAGGATATAAGCTCTGATACCACTGTTGAAATCTTCAGTATATAAATATTTTGGAATCTGCAGTATAAATAGATAACAATTGCAGAAATGTTAACAGAGAGAAAGTTGAAGCTTAATGATGATAATAGTTATAAATTAAGACTGCCTATTTAAAGGCTTACAACCAAATTCAAAATGCTATAAATTCTCAACAAACATGAGAGATTATTGGACTACTACTAATAGCAGAATAATAGCAAAATTCATAACAGAATCTGTTATGAAGATAAAACCAAATACCAAGTCTAACAACTATCAAATAAAGGCAAATTCTCATAGATTCTAACAATAAGAACACAGGAATAGAAAATTAGCACTGTAAACATTTCCGTTGATGCTTACAATATTTAGGGACTGTTTTAGATTTTTGTAGCCATTGCGATTTAAAGTATTTTTCGTTTAGAAATACATTAAAATAATTTAAAAACATAAAAAAATTAAAATTTAAGAAAAACAGTTTGCAACGCGTTTCCAAACAAATCCTAATTAGTAGTTGATGCAATAGCAATTACCCATCAGACTAGTGGAGTCCTCTCTTTTCGCTTATGTAAAACGAATGAATGTTGTCTGGCTACTATATGCCTAGTTATCATCTTGAGCTTCTGCTTCCATGCCAATGATCGCGTTTACAACAACACTTACACACCATGTTGCTCATCTCTTCTTTTTGTGTGATGAAATATCACCTGGGATTCATTTTCCTTTACTTGTTGAGAGTTGCATGGGCCAAGAATAAGGCGCATGGGCTACAAGGTGTGAAAGTTTGTGGAAGTAGTTGAGACCCCAATGATGGTAGAGCACCATGACCTTGACCAGCAAGAAAAAGCTAAACAAAAAGCAAATAAATAAAGGGAGCAATCACTCTAATTGCTTGCCCAGTACCAACATATAATTCTCTGCCTCAATGATGCCTATTACACTCACAGCCACACTGTCTGATCGTGCCATTCTTTTCTGCTCCTAAGTCAGTCAAAACCATTCAGCCCACTCAATACAGTGTTCACATTGCTCACAGCTTCAACTTTGTAGAGTGGTGGGTGGCATGGGTGCATATTGTAATGCAACTGATCATAATGTATACGATGCTTCTTTTTATTGTGCGCATACACTGCATGGCTTGCCTAATATTCCCCAAAACTTACCGCCTAGCTAATTAATTAGTTTAAGTAAATGCTAGCTTGCAAGAAAGAAAAGATCAGGAGCCGATCGAGTTCAATCATGGATTATGACTGATTGAGGCATTGAAACACGAGTAAGGTGTAAGCACTAATTAAGATTTAGATCTCAAGCTGGTCTTGATAAAGATACGCACGGCGGTCTCCTTTTTATTCATTGCAATTCATAACAGAGCAGCATTAGAGGGACATTTCGATGACTTGGTGTTCGAGCAGAAGAGGACATTCCTTTCCTTTTGCACAGGTGTGGCTGTTACAGATCTGCATGGACATTCAAATTACTGCACGGTACTCTAAAGTATCAAGGCAGTAAGGTGATTCTTGGCCCAGATAACAATTCGATCAATCCTTCTTCTTCTTATCTTTTTCGTTTTTTTTTAATGGGTATTTAAATCAGTTTATGCAATTTTATAAGATCTTAAAATTAACAACCATATAAGTATTTAGTAGATTTAAAATTTGTAATACTAAAATTGATGATTTTTAAATATAAATTCAAATTTAATCAGTTAAGTTACACTTTTTAAAATTATAATTAGATAGATCTGCCTGGGCATTGGTCTTTTTTCTCATCTTTATATATTCGTTGGACTGAACCCTGATTGTAACAAGGCAACTTGCCTCGTAAATGGGTTTTTACATTTATTAATCAAATTCTCACTGTCGTTAAAAAAAAATATATCCTTTTCTCATTATTACTTATCAATAAACTATAAGAATAATTGTTTATACTATAGCAACAAGGATTTTACATGATTAATTCGTTATTAATAATTAGGATAGCAAAATTCTGTCAACAAAACAAAAAAAGGAAGCCAAAATAATATTAACAGAAACAAAAAAAAAAAGCGCATAAGCTGTAGCAAACACTGTGCACATAGACACGAGAAACTTTTCATTGCAACACGTAAATTATGATTTTGTCATTTGAAGAAAATTTGGGGTGAATATTGTAAGCATCAACGGAAATGTATTTAATTTTTGAAGAATTGTTTTTAATTTTATAAAAATAAGCTTTATTTTATTAAAAAATCATTATTTTGAAATAATATTTATAACATGTTCGGCCTTGCATAATATTTTTTTTGTATTAAATTTAATTCACTTAGTTTCATCTATGTTTCTCTTTTTGTTATCTTTTATTGATTTTAATAAACAAATTTAGTATACATAAATAGGTAGATATCTCATTTTGCGAAATCAAATATCTTGATCTACAATCATCTCTCAATCTTTTCAGTTTCTCTTTTAGTTATTGTTAATAGCTTTGTTTTGTTTATTTACATAAATGCTTATCAATTTATTTGATTCGATGTCTGGATAGACTTTTCAATTTACACTTTGAATTTTTTTACATAATGAAACATATCGAAATAGCATGTATATTAGGGATTTCTTTTTTTAAAAAAAAAATCTACAACTTGTGGCGGAACATGAGTCAAATAGTTAGTTATAGTGTACTAAAAGAGCTAGATGGTGCTTTTACTATGTACCACCTCAAAAATACTATTCATTTCAATAATGTTTTTTTCTTTTGGTTTTTTTCTAAATCTATATTTCTTTTCCTAATTTTATATTTCAATATTTAGTTTACTAAATATTTGGCTTCATCATTTATTGTGGTTTACTTTAAAGTGGTTAGCTCGGTTTCATAACATATATCATAGATTTGGCGAGTTAACTTGATTGACTCAAGTTTTTTTTTTGTCTTTTTTAATTGATTTTTTTTCAATTTCATCCTTCAACATTAGGTTGATTGAGAATTAAATTTTTATGATTTATTTAGGTTTGTTTTCTATAAGATTATCCTGGTCTCGTAACTCGAGTTGCAAGTTTGGTAGAATAACCCCGTTGACTCAAGTTTTTTTGTTTTTTTTTAATTGATAGTTTTTTCAATCTCATTCTTCAGCATATAGTTGATTATGAATTAGGTTTAATGATTTGCTTTGATTTACTTTTTATGAGAATATCCAAGTCTTATGACTCGAGTTACGTGTTTTGCGAATTACCCGAGATAGAATCAAGTTGTTTTATTATGTCCTGTTTTTATATTGAGTTTTTTAAAAAAATTCAACCTCCAACAATGGATTTATTAAAAAATAGGCTTCATAATTTATTTTGATTTGCTTTTTATGAGATTATCTCAGTCTTATGACCCTGATCATAGGTTTGACAAGTTAACTTGAGTTTACTCAAGTTATTTTTTTGTTTACTTTTTATGATGTTATCCTGATCTCATGATCCAGATCAAGAATTTGACAGATTAACTTAGGTCAAATTGTTTTGTTATTTTTTAATTATTATTTTTTTTAATTTTATTATTCAACATTGGGTTGGTTGAGAATTAATCTTCATAATTTGTTTTGATTTGCTTTATATAGAGTTATTATGGTCTCATGATCCAGATCGAGGGTTTAACAAGTTAACTCGGGTTGACCCAGATCAATTCAATATCTTGCAGAAAAATTCATGACATATGTTAAAAAAAAATATACAAATATGGTGAAAGAAAGGAGGGTAGTCTTCAGATTACATTTTCAGTAATATAAAAGTTATGTGAGGAGTTGCTAACATCAATTATCCATGACTTTCATGTATTAGCTTTTCTATAATGTGATTATGTAAAGTGAACGAAGACAACATCATTCTCTAGGAAAAAAGATCACGCCATGTGTAAACTCTCCCCCTACCTTCGTGGCCCACCGGTCAGCTCCTACCAGTTTGACCATTTTGAATTTTGTTAGATTTCCTTTGGAACGATCGATTGATTAGATCTTTCATTAAGCCCCCCCATTTTTATTTTTATTTTTATTTTTATTAAAAAAAAACATTTCAAGGGAATGATCAAAGCCCACGTATATTATGATAAAACAAGCAACAACCTCTGTCTTCCTTTTCTTTTTTTTTCTTTTTTTTTGTGTTTTGGTTTTCTAATGTTAACATGTGCTTCTCCAGTACTGACCAGTCAGTACACCTGAACCCAACTAGAAAAACTTACAAACACTTTCACACGAGCACACAGCAAACAAGCTAGCTTCTCGCAAAAGTCACCCCTGGAATATTGCAGCACACCAAACCTAAAATACATTAGGGAAAGATTAATTTGTATAAAAAATCACCTGACATGAGAATATTAATTAATATTAGGTCGAGACACCCACTCCTTTTTCTGTCCCTCTCTTCTCTTTTGTTGTAGATATATGCAACATATCTAAAATCTGCCAGCATAAACTGCAACTCTCTCTCTCTCTCTGGTCCGTGTATGAGAGTTTCTCAAGGAAAACATGGGCTCTGAAAATCTGTATCCAAACACTCTCTTCGCCATATTTATCGTTTCCTTTGAGGCATCGAGCCCTATGCATTTTGACTCCTACCTCACATTGACTAGCCTCATTTTCACAAGCTCAAACTCCTAAGAAACCCACCAGAAAAACGCACTGAAACAAAAGTCTCCCATTACAAACCACACCCAGCTTTCTCGTACTTTTCTCTTGAGATTCCTTTTAAAGGGCCTTTAAAATCAGATCCAAGAAGGAAATTCCTTTCTCTTTCCCCTTTTTTTTATAGGGTTTTGGGCCAAGAATTCTATGCATGGTCTGAGATATATATAGGTATAGAACGAGGCAGCTGATGGGTTTGAGAAAAGAGTTGGCTTGCTTAGCAGTCATATTTTTTATACTTCTGCTGTTAGAGACTTCATCTCTTCCTGATAGGTCAGCCAGATATGGAAGCTCCAAAAATACTGGGTCGTCTACATCTCAGTTAATGGGTCCTGTTAAATCCCATGGTGGTGGCCTAAGAGGAGACAAAGATGAAGGAGGTGATGCAACTTTGGGTGATGAAAAGAGGAAAATCTTTACAGGTCCCAATCCTTTGCACAATAGGTGAATATCTAGAGAAAGCTTGTTTTATCTTCGTATATGTATGATTTATGAAGCCATGTCATTTTCTATTTTTTAAAGCTTTTTTCGTTTGTTAATTATTATATTAAGAAGTTGTTCGGTGCAGAAGTTGAATTATTATTTTGTTATTTTTTTACTTTATTTTTAATAATAATTTTCTTTATATATATATTTTTAAATAAAAAAACACTTCTCTGAATTGTATAGTCTCAGTTAAAATGCATATAGATCGAAGTTTTTTATATATTTGACATATAAATAGAAAGAAATTAAATATATCCATGAACAAAGTACCATTATTACTGCTGCCATTAATGGAGTTGTTACAAGGACTACCAGACAAAATTTATTTCGGTTCAGTGTTTCCCTCTCGGTTGTTGTGAATTGATTAGTCATAGCCACAGCAACGTTGTCGAAGCAGTCGTTCCCAGAAATTGATAATTATAATAGTGAATAAAAATCCTCATGCATGTTAGGGTAATATCTTAAAAATAAATGCTTAAATATATAGATAAAAATGCGTATATGCTACATGTGGAAGATGCCAATTATCTTCTTTCATTGATAGCAGTACACTCTTCTTCTACACAGCGTATAAGAGAGCTAGACTTCTGCATGAATCATGTTGGTTTCCGACTGCGTGTAGCGTGAAATAAGAATAGTTTCTTTTTTCTTTAAGAATATCTGTTTAATTATTCATCCATAAGATAGACCAGAGTAAATTAGCTGTTGATTGTCTATGAAATCAAGAGTATTATTTATTTATTTATATGATCCGTCGCCAAAAAGCATTGTTTTATCCGAAGAGATGGTTGAGCTCTTCCATTTTCTTGATCCCATAGTCTTTGAGGCTTATCCCAGAAAACTTCGTGAAACTCTGTGAAGCTAGTGGGGGTGTGTGTTTACGTGCGCGATGAGATGCTGCATTTACAATACGCAAAACAAGCTCATACATATGGGCCGAAAACCCATAAGCAACTTAAGCCTACATTTTGGATCACGTGCTCGTCGAAGTGGACAAGATCATGAGAACAAAGGGGAGAACGGCAAATATCGAGTGCCTATCATTATATGATTGTGCTTTTTCTCACCTCATCTGCATCGCGTTGGTGACCATGAAGTTCCGAAGGAGAAGGCACAAATACCTTCACAAATTGATCGTTTCACCTGTAATTCTGCTCTAAGTAGATTCCTAACCTTTTAAAACTCACACAATCAATTGCAAAACTAGAGGTTTAGTTCTAATCCAAGTGTCCGCTAACAACATAAATCAGCCGACTCTGAAGCATGGATGAACCAAGCTGACCACCTCCATGGTTGCTCCCAATCTGTGTTCTTTCCTTGTCCATCTTTTGCAATGTTAAGCAAACTTGATCCTTGTCATGCTTGCATCAAAGTAGGATGTTTCTAGCCTGCTAAAATACCTTGTGCGATGAAATCATATACAGTTTTAAGGGTTTGTCAAGAAAATGGATAGGGACGAGGAAGGCCAGAGTAATATGGAAGGATGAAAAGAAAGGAAATCCATCCATCTCGTTGTTTGGATAACAAATGAGTTGTTAGGCTAACAAACAAAGAAAGGATAAAAATCAATCCGCCGATGGGCTAACCATGCGGAAAGATGTTCCTTAAATCTTCATCCTTCTCACCAAACAAATGGAATTAAGGAAATACCAATCCTTACTTCTCATTCCTCCCCCCTCCTTCTATACCTCTTGACAAACACCCTAAATATCCATCGGCAATGATAAGCAAAGGTGTAATACACAATGACTTATTGATGATAAATATGAAGATTCCTTAAATGGGGGAGTAACAAAAGCTCGCCCTTTCCATCCTGGGCAGCAAAATAATATCCAACCTGGTTCCCTCAAGGATACTAAAAACATTCAAGTTCGATACAAGCTTTAACTAAGCATGATAGGAACCAACGATAACCAAAATCTAAGAAACACAAACAAACAGTAACTGAATTAGTTTCAACTCTTTAATGTGATGGAACATTATGAATTAATCATGAAGAGTTCCCATTATATCTTCATCTCGATACAGAAAATACCTGAAACAGTGCATAAAGCCACAAGGAAACATCATTAGGTAATTATTTGTGTCAATGAATCGTCTAATGAAAAGGAAATAAATGCATTTTTGTCACACACTGAGGTCACTAAATATGCTTTGGCAGCAAGAAAGCAGTTGTCTTTCTGAGTTGCTGTGGAACTTGTTAATTTTGCATTACAAAGAAAAGAAAATAGAAAAAAATTGCGCTTATGCCAGCATTTACACCAAAATCCCATTTCTCCAATATAGATCTTATTTCCCCCGGATAAAATGTCTTCTTCCAAGTCAAGATTCATCCAATGATTTTAAATATGCAATAAAATGCAGGCAATCCAAATGAAAACAAGATAACTAAGTTCCCTAGAATCGCCACCCTGATCTCATTCACATCACAGTGCCATTTTATGGCATTCAGGTTTAAGAGTTTAGTGCAACAGAAAACATTTTGCATATCGACCCACCATAGATGAATACACATTTAATTGTAAATGTTGGTGTTTAGCAACAATGGGGGATACATAAAAGCAGGTAGAACTTCACCATCACACTGTTTCATTCTGTATGATTAATTCTAAAAAAATAAAATAAAAGTGTGATGGGAGGGTTCATTCACACTGAAAATAAGTTGTTTTAAATGAAGTCAAATGTTCATTTCAAATGTGTATCATTATGTTCCATTATAGAATATTCCTTGAAATATATAAACATGCATTTCAAGTCATTAAAAATTCTAAAGTCAGCAAAACAAATTCAAAATCATGTAGGATGAGCTACCATGCATTGAAGAATTCTGAATCCTATTTAACCATGTTAACTACACTAAAATAGTAACTTGATCACTCCAGTGACTTTATAAGACTCTTTACTTGCCACGGCCTACCAAAATCTTAAAGCTATATGGATCTATGAGTCAGACAGTTGCTAGCTTAAAGCTACATGGTTTGATAGAGCATTATAAGTCAACTCAAACTTGATATAATGAGATCTGTCCAAATTACAGCATCCAGTTAAAAGGGCCACGGAATAGCTAAAGACAGATGATCAAGTGTTCTTTATACCATCAAGTAGACAAACTAAAAAAGCTAGCACACAAATGCCACCACTCATATGCATTTTACATGACATCTACCAGAAACTCGAACCTCAAAGAAGAACTAATTTCGAGAAGCAGTAACTCACTCTTTTTCACCAAGTTTCACTTCAGTGCCTCCGTATTCAGGCAAAAGGACAGTTTCTCCCTCCTTCAAAGTAACAGGAATAAGCTTGCCATCTTTATCACGAGCACCAGGACCCACGGCAACAACTTTTCCAGAGTTCAGCTGGAATTGTGAAGCATAAAAAAAAATTAATGAGAGGAAAGAACAATCAGTAATCACCCCATGTATCCAACAATAAAACGAATGAATAAATGTACATTTACATCACAGCACAACAGAAAAACATTTAATCTTCAATTTATTGGACAGCATAATTATGAAAACTGGCAAGAAACAAATACAAATAAGTTTAGCATGTAACCTATCAAGGTGAATGATTACCAGGGAAAAGGAACAAAAACTAACACTGGTCGTGAGAACTTGAATGTTAAGCATTTCATTCCAATTTCTCTTTCACGGATATTAAAACTAAGAACTTCCCAATCGCAACAAACCCTTTAAAATTCGAGCTATGCCACTTAGCTGTTACTGATAGCAATTAAACTGAATCTTGAATATCGTATTATTGTATGAAACAATTCCAGATTCGAGCGATAGAAGTGGATTTTGAAATTCAAAATGCAATTGAAACCAACTCTTTTAACAAAGATAAATCTTGGGCTTAATTTTAGTTTGGTTATGATTAGCCAAGTAAATAATGAATCTATAATAAAAGAACACCACACACAAGCCAAAAACCCAGCCCCAATTTACCGAGTAGCGTATCAGTCTAACTTTATGCTACAGTTTCAATGATGCAGGAGAAACTCAAAGGAACAACGAAACGAAAGGAGAAAAAAGAGAGGAGAGGAGTGAAGAGAAAGGGACGACCTTGGAGGTTTTCTCAGGAAGAAGAATACCGGAGTTGGTTTTGGAAGGAGGGATTATTTTCTCCACCAATATGCGATTGAATGTCGGAATCAAGCGCTTTGCCATCTTCACACACGGTAACTGAGACTAGAGAGAGAGAGAGAGAGAGAGAGTGATTGCAGAAGAAGAGTACTGGACACTTCTACTGGGCTCCTTAGGTACCAGTAGGGTTTAAGGTTGGAGTTTATTATTGTCAAATTCCAAAACTGCCCACCTTGTCTATCCCTTCCTTGTTAGTTAGTTATTACCCAATATAAATTAATAAACAGACGCACCGAGGGCACGAGTCCATAGGATTCTAAACTCCTACGTCTGCATTTTACCCGTTTGTTTTTGCAGATTGAAAGTGTTTTTGTTTTTGTTTTTATTTTTTTGTATTTTTTAGATTATTTTAATAAATTAATATTAAAAATAAATTTTAAAAAATAAAACAAATATTATTATGAAAAATATTGATACATTTTTTAAAAAAATACTTTAAAAAAACAACCATCACACTATATATTCATGAATGCAACCCATTAGCACGGGAGAAAAGTGTTTTCGCGAGGGGGAAAAAAAATTCTTGTAAATGCATTTATTATTACAACAGACTCAATCTTTATACGCAAAACGCTAGCCCGAGACATAGTAACCATTAAAAAGAAACCCTGCCTCGACCAATCCGAAACTCGAAATGTTCTCAGGATGAGCTGAGTTGCAATTTGATTGTGCCATTACCCCGCTACCTAGCCAAAAACCATTGATCAATTTTGCCGTGTTATAACTGAGAAATACCGCAAGCGCTCAAAACTTCAAAACTCCCACAAGATTATCATCATAAATCAGCTTTGAGTTGCAACAGATGCTAAAATCCACTGAGTGGGAAAGAAATGAAATAGGAAACCACTACATTAACAAAACAACGATGCCATGCAGCTTAGTTCTAAATAAATTAAGATCAAGTTAATTCCACTTCTTCAAAACAAAAACAGGTCACAAATCAACAAACAATATTTGAACAAGTACAGAGCCAGCAAAAAAACTATTGTCCGGAGCTTTTTGATAAGTTTATAAAGCTGCAGGCAGCATCCAAACTCAGTTCTTCATATACCTGGATATAAGGAAAAAATTTGAATTTTCAGATATCAATAATAGAAAATGGGATCTTAAACATGAAATGTATATGATTCTCAAATAATGAGGCATACAAGTTTCCGGTGAATTTCTTGGAAAGCCTTGCAAAATCTCTGGGCTTCTGCTGCACCCGCCTGCATATCCACAAGAGCACAACAAATTCATTTATCCCTATCACTAGGAAATGAAAAGTCTACTATTCTGCTTCGTTCGGGTGGGGGCAACAGAACTTGTCTGCATGATGTGTGATGGCCAACGGATATAAATCAGCTTAACTTTTTTGGCACAACATTCAATGAGAAACAACCCATCCGCAAATAGATTATTGATGCTGGGTGACAGAAACTAGAAACAGGAGGTGTGATAGAGGCATCTCTACAAAAAATTCAAGAACTGACTCACAAGTGATCACAACAAATAAAATCACTCGATGTTATTTTTTTCTTGCAACAAAATGGCCAATATGCTTCCTGTTGTTGTTGAACAAAGAAATTTCATAATGTACTAGACACCTTGAATATGTTAATGTACCCATAAATAGGCTTATAATTAATTTAAAGCTAGTAAATACTATGACAATCGACAAAAGCATACCTTCTTCTCAACTGCCAACTTTAGCTTCTCCCAGAATGCATCTATTTAAAGAAATACACAAGAAAACAGTAAACAGATGTAGGTAAACTTCAACAGTGACTAAAATTGTGATGAATCTTAGTTGCCAATCCAATAAATTTTCCAAGATTTCATGATTCTTAACATAACATAACATAACATAAGCAATTTCATCATAACATGACCTGAAAGGAAGACTTTTTCCAAAATGACTGACAAGTACAACACACATCAACAGAAAATTTGGTGACTTGTTAGAAAGTTTATTAAGTGGCTCAAGATTATCAGGCCAAAGCTGCCCGAAAGAATTTTCATCAAAATTCATGGATTCATAATGGGAAAATACATCTCAATATCCTCAATTATCTAGTAAAGAGAGAAGCAGGTAAGCAAGCAGAGTGGACTTTATAAGAGAGCATACCCTGTACATCAATAAGTTGATTGTTGGATTCCTTTTTACCTTCCTCCTCCTGAAATACCGGTTCCGGAAATGACCGAGAAGTTGATTGCCTTGACGTGTCCGTCTCAATCTGAAATAGAGAAAAGGTTATAGAAAAACCATGAGGGTCAGTTACAGATACAAACAACAAGAGCAGAACATCAAGCACGTTTAAAGAATCACAAAAACATGCAGCTTGTTCCATTCTAATTAGAATATAAGGGTTTCCAGCATAAGAAGCTTAAAAAATTATGTAATCAAAACCCTCACTCGAGAATCTCATGCTGAACTCTACTACCATCCCGAAATATTATGGTATTATGATTTGAACCCATTTTCAACCTTGAAACACTGATTAAATTAAAAGCAAGAAGAAAGATACAAACAGAGTGAAATTTAATAAACCCTAGTTCCTTTTTGAAGAATAGACAGACAGCAATACATGTGTTGTTTAGTAATTGAAACCAGAGTAATCAAGATTCGACTGAGACAGAGAAAGAATAAATATTTACATGGTAATTTCGAGGACGGACAACGGGGAAGAGATCAAGAAGGCGTCCAAATTCTTGATCATCCATTCTCCTCCTTGCTTTCCTCCTCCTACTTTGTAACTCTGAATTGAAAATAAATATATATCTAGTAAAATGCTTGACAATTTTTTCTTCTTAAAGTCTTTATTTATGACTTATGTGACGGAATTGCCCTTTTCTCCAATACTGGAATTAAATACAAAATCCTTATATTTTACTAGGATATTTAGATGGTCTGAATAGCATAGAAAATAATTAAGTAATTCTTTGATTAATCTTCACCATATTTAATTTAATAATTTCTTATTCTAGAAATAACTTATTTTGTTCCAAAAGATTTAATAATAAGAAATAACTTATTTTCTTATTAAATAATTATTATCATATTTTATCATTTTACCGCCTCTCTTTTTTCCAAAAGATTAAAAAAAAACATGAAATTGATAAAGGACTAAGTTATGGGTTGATTTAATAATATAGGATGAATTAATAATTTTTTAAACCATAAGAAATAATTAATTAATTACGTCAAAATATAGACTATATTATAATTAACTCCCAATACTTTTTTTTTTTTTTTGGACAACTAAAGCTATCCTCAAATTAGATATGCTAAGGAAGTATGCTTGAGAATAATTGATGGATGAAGAACAAAAAGTAGACAATCCTAGCCACCAACCTCACAATCTTCATCCCTTCTGACCAGTTCAGTAGCCACTCCTATTTCTAATACCAAAAGCTTCAATTTTTCAGATCTAACCCAGAATAAATTTTAGGTTTTGTTCAATTTAATGTCATCTCCAACTACGCAGGCATATTGGTGTTCTTGATGCAGCCGTGGTGGCTAGAGCAAAAAATACTTCTGGAATAAAGTTTGATCCTGAAGGAGGAAAAATTTTGAGTTTGTGACCTTCTCTCTTTAATAATTTTTTTGTACCAAAAAAAAAACTTACAAATTGCAAATGTTTCTTCTAGAAAAAAAACTTGTGTTAAATAATTTGATGTGACTCGATTAATTTAATGATTTTAAAAAATTTAAATAACTACTAAAAATATAATTGATTTGAAAAAAAATTATGATGATATCTTTATATTAAAACGGTAATATATTAAGTAGATCTAGGTCAACTTGTTAAATTTATAATCTAAATTATAAGATTATAATAACACCGTAGAAAACAAATTAAATCAAATTGTTAGCTCTAATTACAAATCAATTTAATATTGAATTATGAAATTTTAAAAAAAAATTAAAAAAAAACATGAAAAATCGATCCAAGTCAACTTGAGTTAACCCAACAAAATCATGACCCTAGTTTTAAGACCAGAATGACTTTATAAAAAGCAAACTAAAATAAATAATGAAGTTTAATTCTCAATCAATTCAATGTTGTGATGGATTTTTTTAAAAAAATAACTAATTACTAAAAGGACCAAAAAAATAATTCAGGTCAACTGAGTTAACTCACCAAACCCGCGACCTAAATCATGAATCCAAGATAATCTCATAGAAAAGAAACTGAAACAAATTATAAAATTTAATTCTTAATCAATCTAAGTATGAAATTGAAAAAAAAAATTAATTAAAAAGAAAAGAAAAAAATCAAGTTAACTTGGTTAATCCGTCAAAGATGTTCTTTAAGTTACGATACTAAAATAACCTTATAATAAATAATTTAAAATAAATTATAAAACTCAATACTTAATAAATTAATAAATCTGATATTAAATATGAAACTAAAAAAGGGAAAAAAATTGGGTACAGTCAAAACTGAAACCCCCCCCCCCCCCCCTCCCCTTTTAGTTTTCTATAAACACCGGTTAAAACACAGCCAAATAACCTTTCAGTTTTCCTTCCTCACTTGAACTTCTATATTTTGTACAGTAGTTAACGTCATTAAATTCCAAACCTACCAAAGCAATGAAATGATTTATACTATATGTTGAAAGAAAAATGGGCTTGGATTTGGTGTAGCTAACGAATTTCAAGAGAATATTGTTTGATCTCTGAAAACAAAGAGCGAAGTATCAGTTTAATTAGATTCTTTTTGACATGCTCGCTAGGCATTTCTTATAGTGTGTGTGTATATATTTAATTGGTCAGGAAGGACCAGTGTAAAATCTTTAGTTCTGAACTACTCGATCATCATACAGGTACGATACATTTGAATCAATTTTGTCTCCCTCACTACCCAGCTTCACTGTTATTGGACAGCTTTTGTATTGGCAAGAGCACATCGTAACGTAGCAGGCACCAACCAAACCAAACCAGACGTCTTTACCTCTTCGAAAATTTAAGCATGCACCTGCCAGTTTCACATCTATGAGTGAGTCCAGGTTGGTTTGGATATTCTCATTCTAGATTTTCAAAGATGTCAATGCATTTTTTCAAATATGATTTTGCCTCCTCATTCTTCTCCACTTCATACTGATGAAGAAGCTCTTCCTTGAACCCTACATCTGTCCAGCGCACTGATGCAAGACCTGTGACCTCCAGAAGGCACTCTGAAGCACTTATGTGAACCTAAATTTCAGAAACAGGTAATCAGTAAACAATAAAATAAAACACATTGGAAAAAATGGAAGAGAATATGATCATATGTGTTTGATATTGATATTGTGGTGCATGGTGCTTTTCAAAAATACTTTTTGCTCAAAAATACATTAAAATAATTTTTCTCAAGATTGTTTTTTTTTTTTTTACATTAACATATTAAAATCATTGGGTGACACTAAAAAAAAACATTAATTTAATGTTTTTTCAAGCCAAACACAGTTTCAAATACGAAAATCAATCCGTGCCTTCGAAACAAGTAGAACTTGTTGGAGAAATCCTTTAGCAAGGAGATTAGAGATACAGTGGGTTTTGACCTTTTATTCTGTCTACACCCTCGAACATTTTGTCTTCAATTGTCATTTTGAGATGACAAAATTGCGGCAAATTACTAGCCCGTTAAACAATGTTTAATGCATGTGTGGCGATGCTAGAGACATTGTAGCTAACTATTGCAACAAAGGGCATTCTCTCCTCAAGTCCTTCAACTTCATACGAGCATTTTTATTTTATTTCAAATTACACAAAGTAGAATTGAAGGTGCATCGAATGGACAATTGAAGAACAATATATACAATTCCGAGATAACACAGCTATTGCATTAAGACTTCTCTGGCAGCATGTTCATAGCAGAATAAATTATTAAATCATTTGATGAAGCTTTTATGCTTTGCATGTGATTTTTTTATTTTTAACTTCTCAAAGCCACAATAGTCCTGTTTGCTATTTGAATTCAACCCACCTACCTCTTTCTGTTTATGTTTCCTTAAGAGCCATAAGCAAGAAAGGGGACAAAGAGGCCTCAGCACTTGAGGCATAACTATCCTTAAGAATTTTCCAGAATGATGACATACCTGAGCAATCTTTATCGTGCTTATACATTCAACTATCTTTGGTGATACAGAATAGAACAGCTGTACACAAACAGAATAATTAGTCGAAGTCTATGCAAGAAAATTCAGCTAAATACAAGATTAAAGATGAACTCTAATACCTCCTGAACAAAAGAAGTTGCGCTATCATGCTGAGAGGCTCCCTTGGAAGCCTCCACCAGGATGCTCTGTAGCCTCGAGCAAAGTTCTTTAATTAATGAAAATGCCGACAATTTGACTGCCCAGAACAGTTCAAGAGTTAGAAGTACGGTTTCGCAACACTCATATCAGATAAATTTGTAAAATATAATACCTGTCCACTGAAACCCAGGCGAGAGAGAGATCAAGAGCAGGTCCATCAAGTTCTTTTTCTGTTCAAAAATATCATTTAAATGTGCCACGTGGATGCAAGACATCACGCAGCCAAGAATCTTTTCAAGTGGCACAGCAGGGTCCACATTATCTGTTCCACACAGGAAAACATATGCTCAGACTAGAAGGTTTCCTTCAACCAATGACACTTCAACTTGCTTATAAAGAAATCAATTAAAACAGTCAAAGGATGATTGATACCATCGCCTGTATTTGTCATAGAAATATTGCTTTGGATATAGTACAGAAGGATTCATGGAAAAGACGACTAGTTGTGTGCAGAGACAAGGAATGCCCAAGCATGGATAACATTAATTCCAAATTTAAAAAGTCACTTCTAGTCATTTTTTGCTTTATAAATGACAACCAAGAGTAAGCTTCAAGACATGAAGATATACATGCAGCAAGCAAAAGATGAAAAAGTAATAATCACTTGAGCTCTAGTGAATGCACTTATCACAGTTCAATGTCATTAAAAGGTGTTGCCATGTCTTGTAACCTTCTTTGTACAAATAACTGTGAAGAAACCACGGTGCAGCAAAGAGGCAGCACAGTACACAGCATACTCATACAGACATAGCACAGCATCAAGATTAAATGTTGACAAACATTTCTGTAAGCCCTACTAAGAATTCGTGAATCAATATTTCATGCAAGTATAGATAATAAACCTGTGCATGCATACAAAGATGTCAATCATTTGTCACAGGATATTATTTGCGATGTCCATCTTTGAAATTGGAGTTAAACATAAGAATTTGACACAATTAAAGCAATTTCTATAAAAAGTGATGGCATAAAGGAAAGATGGAGCAGCGCACTCAAGCCCCTTTAATGTCTTCTATCGATAAAGTCAACAAACACACCAGCCTCCAACCCATCCAGATTCTGTACATCAACAGGACACTAATGGATTACTGAATAATATAAGCAACATGTCGAGCAGAGAAACCTCCACATCACTGGAACAGCATCTGCTATCATTGTTCATGATATGGTTGCTTTAGTCTACACTCACATTCAAATCTTGTGAATCTCTTTATAATTTTCACTGGATCCAATCTCAAACTTCGCACAGATAAGCTTTAATGCCATCGGAAACTTGAAATAGACACATTCAATGCTAGGTGATGGTCATATTTCAAATTTAACTGAAAAGAATCAGCACTAGCTTCTGTATCCAGCTCAACTAGGTATTAATAAAGCTCAATGAAACAGCCAAAGAAATAGAACAAAATGCATAGCATAAATATAGCATCTGAATGAAACCTGTTTTAGCAGCATCACTTGCCAAATGTGCTGACCCAGATTTATTGGCAGCACTAGAGTCGCACATCCCAAATAATAGAGGAAAAATCACATTAAAGAACTTCGGATCACCAAAAGCTTTTATAACCTGTGAAGAAATGTACACATTGCAAAACTTACATGTAGTTAAAAAAATAAAAATAACAGAAAAGATGATGTGAAACAGCCTAAGGGCTGTTCTGAATCTGACTTTTAGAGGCTGTTCTAGGGCTGTTAGAATTGTATTAATGTTGATTTATGATGGAATATGAGGAAGGAAGTAGATAGACTATAGGAGTCACATTTAGGGTTATGAAGAGTCACACATTAGAGGAGATTGAGTCAAACAATCAAAGAAAAATTGCTGGCATTTTTATTCCTAAACTGTAATTAAAATATTGAAAGAATACATAACCTTTATATAGAGATGCTAGTACTCCTAGTCCAACAATGAGGAACTTGAAGCTATGATACCAACTGAGACTGTTCTGAATCTGATTTTAGAGGCTGTTCTAGGGCTATTAGATTTGGTATTTTGATTTGTGATGGAATATGAGGAAGGGTGTGGATGAATTTTAGATGTCTGACGCGGTGCATAGCAAAGATAAAACTAGAGTTCTCAAGCTTTAAACCACATACCAAACTATAGAGAAATCTAGAGAAGATTATCTAGTATTTTTTTATTAAATCTACATTAAAAAATCTAATATTATCTAATATTAATAACAGTCGGATGGACTGCTTTCTGAAAAGTGTAAACATAAGGATCTAGAAAGTTTATATTCAGACTAGATATGAATTGTTCCTAAAAATGCTGTCAGCCAGGACAGATTGAGCTTCACTTCTCATCAATTTCCTCTCTCTCACAACTAAAAATTCCAAACATCCCAGTAATGTCTTAAGTGGAAACATAGGGAACTAGAAAGTTTAGATTCAGACTAGATATTAATCATTCCTATCCTCTTGTTAAGATAAAGCAATTTATCTTATTCAACAGTCTGAAAAAATGGATGGACTGCAAACCAACTAAAGTATACACTTCATCAGTTGATTGGACATTTGATCACGACACCCAATTCAATCTGACATGAAACTCTGATCTCTCTTTACTTTGCATATGCTCACCCCCCATGCAGGGGTACATATATGAAAGAAAAGTCGAACTCTTGTTTTTTTTTTTGGAAGAATTTGACAAGACTTGGCAAGGGAGGGAGGGAGGGAGGGAGGGAGGGAGGTCCTTATTGGGGTCGCCTTCAAGATTGAAGGCTTTGGTAGGACTTAACCAGCACTGTGTATTATTCATGAACTGAAGTTGATTGAATCAGAACTTCTATAAACTTGCTTGAACTATAGAGTCCAGTAATTGCTATTGAATGATGTGTTACAAAAAAGAAGGCGGCAATAATGGAGTGAAAAATGATATTATTTTAAAAAGGAATCATTTTTATCAATACTTTTCTAGAATTATTACCGATTAAGTACCTGGTCAAGAGATGAGAAAGCTGCTTCACGGTATTTCTTCACCTTTTTCGTGCATGCGGAAGATACCATATTCAAAATAGCATCAGAGGTAACAGGATTTTCAGAGGAAATTGCTTTATGGCAGGATGAAGAAAGTGCACCTATTGCATATAGGAGGGACTCCTTACCCTGTTACGTTGGTAATCATCAGCAAGAAAATTGTAATAGCATGTAACTGAAAACAGTAAAAATAATCTGTGTCCAGTTGTCACATACATGGTGGCACTATTAGCAATGCACTCCACTTTTATTGCAAGAAAGTGCAGTGCCAAAAACTATCACTTCAAGTAATAGGTCACCATAATCAAGGACACGTGGTATCATAGAATTACAATCCTTAACTATTGCTTCAAGTATCTATAGTAAACACTAAACTGTGGTGTGAATACAAATAAAAGGCAATTTTCTATTTTCTAAGTGTGAAGTGTAGCATTTCTCATATAAAAGTGCATGATGAGCATTCCTACCTCCCATAAACGACCAGGAAGTTCTTTCATTACAGAATCGAGCAGAACATGGTGATAAGAAGACAATGATTCACCCATAACTTCACTAAGCTTGCAAATTGCCTGGGCTGACTGCATGTACAAGCAATAACCATGCATCTTATACTTGTGAGCAACACACAAACGGATCAACAATTGCAATCAATTTAGAAGCCAGCTGTAGAAGTGAAGACAGAATTACCTTTCTTTTACTTGTCCATGATGATGATGCAAGGCCTTCACAAATAAGAGAAACAATTTCTCCTAAATACAATTGAATGGTGACCCGTTCACCACTTGTACTGTCTTCCCACAGCTCCTCAAATAGGCCAGAAATATTCTTGTCATCTTCAAATCTGAATAAGAGTTTGACATTAATTTTTGAAGAAAAAAAGAAGAAGAGCTTTTTATTGGCAGCAATTAAACATATTTTGAATGTGTCAAAAACTTGTTAGAGATCATCCAAATAGGTGGATAGGAATTAAGGCTGAAGAATGAATGAAACAATTAAGGCTACTGATATCATACATAATTTACTGAGAACAAGTGGAAAGGAATACAATGACTCTAGAGAAGTTGTATTTAGAAGTAATATGGTTGCAAAAGATAATTAAACATTACATGAATAGCTTTGATATTCCAGTATCAAAAATATTGTGAATAGTACATGGAATGAGAAATTTACAGGAAAGCAAGGCTAGTCTTGTATCCCTTGAGACATAAACGTAGCATGTAGAATGCTCACTGTTCATAAAATCCAAGGTCAAACATGCTCAAAATTGCAAGGTCAACCCTCAATCACTTTACGTCACTTAAAGCCACTTTGGGAGCTACATGACAGTGACCTGGCAGTCAAACAAAATAATTACAGAGAGAGAGAGAGTGGGAGAGATTCTGCAAATTTCAATTCCAACAGGATTTCTACTCATTTATGTTTGCAGCATTGCTCCTGCGATTGATTTTTAATTTATTTAGAGCAACTAACATAATTTCCTGAATAAGAATCTCTAAAACTGCAAGTCACATCAAAATTAAAATGTTAGCTTTAAAAGAGATGATCTGATACAGACCTTGAAATAAATATAACTGGAAATATTACTGCATGATATCCACTCAGAACATCAGATGCCACAGAATAATAACTTTTCAAAAGAATTGCACATGAAATTTGAGCATTCTTTTCCCCAGTATGCAAAGCTGCAGTGTCTTCAATCAACTTTTGGGCCTGGGAATGACCAGCATGCTTCAGAACCATGGCACAAGCGCTTGCAAACGCACGCTTTGCAGCAGCACTTTTCTCCTCCTTAACCACTGGAAACAACACCCTCAATAATATGCTTGTAAATGGCTTTACATCTACTCCAACTTTTGGAATCAATAAGCTGATAAAGCTGGCCACACCAACCCTGCAACATAAAACATGGCAAGAATATGTACACTATCAGCAACCGTTGGCTTCAACTAAAATTGTTCACATAGAGACATCTACAATTCTCATAAACTACTTGTTCTGTAGCAAACAAGGATAAAAAAAATTTTGATTTCAATCTTGATACCTTCAACAGAAATTCTGCAATAATAATCTCCCTTAACTCTTATTCAAATCACAACATTATTGATGCAGGACAGCTAATTGATTGATAAAAGGTAAACTTTCTTCCAAGTATAACAAATGTTAGTTGTTTATTTGTTCAAAATTGACTAGGGATTAATAGCTTATGTTTGAAAAAGAATTAGGTAATTCAGACTCCCCAATTTTAGATCCTACTATTCGTTAGCCTAATTATGGTGATTAATTAAAAAAAGCTCATTTACTCACCTAGTGTTGAGTCCAACACCTGATCGAACCAAATGAGCAAGGCGAGGAACCAAGAGATTTAAGGATTCAGTATTTATAACATTTATGCATAGGTCAAGAGTTTCCCACATAGGAGAGCTTTTCGCAATTGAAATCCGCAAATTCTCAAGCTTCTCTGACTGTATTCCAACATTTTCTGCATGCAACTAGAAGAGAAAAGGGTAAATTGATAATTGAACAAACAAGATTGCATTTTTCAACTGACTAACTGAATAAAAAGATGAGCATGGAACTTCCATAAAATGCTAACTTGACACAAACCTCGACATAATTGAGACCTTGGTCTTCAAGGCTTGACAAACTTTCCAGCATGCAACAAACTAAATCAGACAAATGTGGACGAAGTGCAATCCCTGCACCCTGTGAGCAAGACGCAAAAACAGTTACTATTTCAACAAGGCAGTTGATAGTGAAAACAGGTCAATAATACTCATCACTGTAACTAGCCAGATGAAGTGCAAGATGTGAGTACGGAAACTTACTGTGCATCAGTTAAACTGGTAATTAAAGAAAGATCTCTATTTGTAATAATTAAGCACTTGTGTGATCATGGTTAGGAATTTCATATTTAAAGCGAATACAAAAATTGAACAGATAGAGTCGGTTACCCTATCAGGTAATAACTAGGTTAAGACAGTGATGGAGAAATCAGGTTTTTCTTTCCTAGCCACTGGTTTTTACATCATGTGCTGCTTTGCTTAACATATTTGCACACATACATATGCTGATCTGTTCAAGTCTTGAATGCATAGATGCACATGGATATATGTGCTAACATTTTGCTATGCATATGTCATGAAAATGAAACATAATATATTAAATACATTTACTATCTGTCCTTCAAAGGTGGCTTCGATATACAGACACATTGGTGTTTCATGGGGCAAACAAAGGTAGTAGAATGTAATCAGAAATGCAGGTATTTTCTATCAACTTAATATGATATCATTGCAAAATATATCCAACCTTTGCAAGCTTCATAACAACACCAATTGATGCCTTGCGAATACTGTCAACTTTACTTAAAATGCCATCAGCAAGCAACAGAGGCAGAACAATCCCCATTGCTTCTCTGGCGTCTGATACTTCAGTAAGTGAAATATCGCATAGCCGTATTGTTAATGAAGAAATAGCACGGCATAATCTGTCTCCAGCATTTCGGACAGTCTCCTTTATATCATCCATGGCACGGAATGCTGCTGTCCATATTTTCTTCAAATGCTTTCCAACCTGTATGAGAATAATTCGATAAATCAAACAGACAAAGTGGAGATGTTACTTATGTTAGAGTTGGATTATGATGAGAAAGTATGCAAGAAACTCATCTCAATTTAACATATAGTGGTCCTGTGAATTTGTACGAGGATGGAAATTGTATGGGTGATATAAAACGAGAGACTTTTAGTGGTCCTGTGAATTTGTACGAGGATGGAAATTGTATGGGTGATATATAACGTGACAGTTGCTCTAAGCTATCAATACTATTTACTTTTAGTTGTTGAGATAAGTACAGGACTACGATGGCCTATACCATGAACCAAGACATTGATCATATAAATTCACAAGACCACTTGTAAGTACATAATGAGGCACATAACACATTGGAAACCAAGAAGGAATACTTCCTATCTTAAATCAAGGGCTAAATGAATGGAAAGATTAGGCCATGTCAACAAAGACAAAACTATATGCAAAATGGCAAGTACATCACCTGTTCGAATTTTCTTCCTTGAATAATATCTGCAAGGGCAAGACAAGAAGCCTCACGTGAACGCCAAAGCCTAGATCCACATTGAATTATTAAATCATCAACAATCAAGTCAAGATGTTGATCAATAGTTCTCTTTGGATCTGCAACTAATGACTTCCATATGTGAGCCATTGCATCCTAAAAGTGATGAAAGAACAATGAGCAATGAGAAAGGGACAGGACATTACTTAAGCTACTTATTAGTTATCAGACAACTTCATAGTTCATCATATATTCAGGAACAACCATGGCTGCGTTTACTTGTCAAAAAAATTCAGTTTTCCAGAAATCTTCAAAAAAATAATAAAATAAAATAAAGAAAACACATTTGCTAACTGAGAATAAGAATTGTTTTCTTGGAAACATGAGTTTTCTATTTCTCCTCTTTTCCAGAAAATTGGAAAGCAACAAAATGGTTATTTTCCAAATTCTGCAATATAAAAATAAGGGCCTCGTGTGGTTCATCATTTAAAGTTTTATGGTTATTCCTTTTAATATTTTCAAGTTAAGCCAAACAAGTCCTTGTTTTCTATCTTGGAAAAATTGTATCTAATAAATATATTTCCTTAATTCTCCATGGAAAAACCTCTTTAGAATAAATAGGAGAACTAGAGATGGAAAATAATAAAATATCTTCTGAAAGTAAACACAAGCCTAAATGATTTTTTGTTTTGGTCGAGGGTCTTTTTGTTTACCTGCACATTCTTATCAGGATCGTATTGGTATCTAACTAGCCGTGGAATCAATAGTTGTAAGTGTGGTTGGAGGGCATCTCCAGCTTGTTTGGCTATCTTGGAAAATCCAAAAGCAGCACCCCTCTTGGAATTTAGAGAAGCTTGATGATTAGCCAGATCCATAAATTTATAAATCATGTCTGGTTGGCCCATCTCATTTGCTAGACTGCATAGCTCCTTATAAGTGCTAAGTTTCCCTCCACTCAGACTTTCACCAATAGTCCCCTCTTGGAAAACTTCAGAGTCTTCTACCAGCTGTTTATTAAAAAGCTACAGACATCATCCTCAACATGACATAAAATAAAAAGCACCAAAGGAGAAGATAATAAATAGCATGCTTTTCCCCCAAAAAGAAAAAAGGCAGGCTTTTACCTTGATAGCTCTTTTCCTCTTTCCTGAACCTGTCAAAGTTGTTACAAGTGCATCTACTAAAGTTTTCTTCATTGCCGCATCGCCAAGGTCATAGACAATACTCATACCTTGTGATGCTAGCTCTTGTGTAAGTTCATTCTGTTCACCAAGCAAGTGTGAAAAAGCCTCCTGCATTCATTTGAAAATTATTTAACTGATGCCTCCTGGCATCAACAGAAATACAAGAAACTGAAAGCAATAGAATATTCAGATGATAAGAACATTTCCTGAAAGAAAATTATGTTCTCATAAAATGTCTAAAAACTAGAAGTTTGGTTGATAAATCAGTTAAATGAATGATGAAATTTTTAATATGCAATGTATTTGTGGAAGATACTCCACAAACTCATTACCTTACAGTGAAGACTAGAGTAAGCATCCCAACTCAGAAAGATATATGGCTCAACTCAAGGAAGAACTTATTCCAATCAAAAGGGGATCATAATTAAAATATGTGGGAGATAAAAAAGAAGATATTGCCCTTTTAACTATTGTCAAACCTGAATTTGTGGAAGCATTTGTTGGATGGTCGGGTGACGACCACAATACATTGTCAGTGATAGTAGCCAAACAGTTCCAGCACAGCGTTCTTCTTTTCTGCTACTGTATAAAAGAGTCTCAAAGAGTTTTCTAGTAATTGAATCTCTAATGGTGGCGTGGTAATCTTCATTAGCTTCACATTTCTCATTAGGGTTGTATTTTGACAAAGATAAGCTTATGTCTCCCAGAAGAAAATTTGAGGTCATTGAAAGTGAAGAATAGTTAGTTTTGAGAATCACATCAGCTGTAACAGGAATGCCACCCCACAAAAATGACAGAGCCTCCCCAGCAGCAAACAGGACATCCTCAACCTGTGGAACTCCAAAAACAAATATGAACTAAATTAAAGCCCAGCAAAGAATTATAGCAATAATTGCAGGCAGGTGGATAAGTGACACTAGAAGATAGGATCATAAAAGAAAAATATTTATTTTCTACACACCTTTGACCGACAGAGACTAAAAATCAAATCAAGGGCAATATTCAGGAGTGAAGGTGATGTTTCCTTTACACAGATGTGTCCAAGGGAGATAACGATTTTCTGAATTGCTTTATTGTCATCACCGGAGAGTAGCTTGCTCAACTTTTCATTTAAGAGTATCAGAATGTCAACTGCAGTTTTAAACATGGAATAATGTTATTAACTGACCCTTAGTACTATTTTTCCCCTTCTGCAAGCTATTATTGGTATCTATGAACACCACCTGAACTAGAATCATCAACAAGAGGAGGTAATGGTGCACGTAATCCAATATGACCCAGAGCTTGCATAGCAATAGAGGCCAATGTTGCGGTCTCGGAATTAGCAACATCAGTCAGGCATTTAAGTATTTTCTGAAACAATGTCCCTGGGATCTGCAAATAATAATGTTAGAATTAGTGAATACAAATTGGTAAAATGGAAATTGAAGAAGTACATTAAAATATAAAAATAAAATGACTAGTGAATGCTAAACAGAGAAAAATACAATAGCAAGATAAAAATGACACCAAATAAGACTTAATGTTTCCATTTTGCAAACCTAGCATATGAGAAGTACACAAAAAGCATATAGAACTTCTTCTTAAAATAAAAGGATAAAACCTAAATTGTAAGTTAAGCAAGGGCATGTGAAGTTGTGATATGGACATCAGGGTCTGTGGCATCGCAAACGCCAAATAACCTTGAGGAAACATTTTTCTGTGATGTCTAGATACTAAGGGTTTCCCACTTTGATTATACCTCTGTACATTTCTGATTATCCAAGATAGTGGTTGTGTTCATCAATGTGTTAAATTGTGCTGCAGTGATAGAACTGTGGGCAATTACAGCATGGAAAGGACATATTCTAAAAAAAATTAAAGATGACCAGTGATGAAGAAAATATAGTGTTTGGACTTTGCTCAAAACAAGGATAGGTAAGGGTTTAAGTAAGGTCCTGTTTTCATTAAAAGAAAAATTCCAGTAGAGGTGTTGCAGAAACATGCAACTTACAGCAACTGCTTTAGACATACACTCTGCAGTAGCATATCCAATTGCACACAGCATTCCATGAAGTGACTCAAACCTGAAAAAAAAAAAAAAACAAGAAGAAGAAAACTCATAAAATCTAGAATCAGAAATTGTTACCACCAAAAACTAGAAACACGATTTGATGGACTACAAACCTTAAATTGTTTGTTTTACAAATTGCAGAAAGTAGCTCAGAAATTAGATCTGATGATGTGGCGGGAGGAATAGCAGAGCAAGCTATGCCAAGTAGGCGTGCTGCAGATTCACGAGTATCTAAGTCTACATGACTCAGTAATTGTTTTAGCCATGATATTCTAGGCACATAGTGTGATGCGATCATCTAGAGAGAGTGAACGAGTTAAAGAAGTATTTGTTGACATGCAAAAAAGGAAAAAAATAAACTATAAAATCAATATAAAGGAAGAGAAAACTGTGAAAAACCTCTGGAAGATAAGATCCAATTGTAATTAATGCCTTGGAAGCAGTGGCATGCAATTCAACAGAGCCTTCATATGCCATAGCATGTTCTAGCAGTAAGCACATTGTTTCCACTGAAGACAGAAATTCAGTTGATCTCCCTAAAGAGTTGTTTTGGTCCAACTCTGACTCAAAGCACTTCAACAAAAACTTGATCATAGCCACATACATTTTAGATGAAAAAAGAAGCTTTTGTTCCCTCATTTCACTTGACTCTAACAATTTTGGTTGCTGCTTAACAATATAATCCAACATCTCTCCAAGTTTTGGGTATTTAAAATCAATATTCTGTCTTCTACTTTGACCCATGTCTTTGTCAAGAAACAGGCCTTCAAGTGCCATTTCCCTGGAGAGAGAGAGAGAGCAGGCTGGTATAAGGTTTCCATAATGAAAATTTATAGTGTGAAATCAACCATCCTTGGGATAAATTCACTGTATATTGGTACTAAATAAGACGTTGGAAACTTTAATGCAGTAATAGAAGAATACATCCACCTCTCCCCCTTTCATTTTCTGTTTATTGTCCATAGGACTATAACAATCAAAAGTTTAAAATGATACTCCTCAGTGAATTTAAAAATCCTGCCACATTTGAATAATAAATGCTACAGGAATACTGTATGGTGACAAATTGAAAAAGTTTGATATATTTAAAAGCATTACAGGAAACAAGAAAGGTTCCAATAAAAAAAAAAAGGGAAACATAAAAGACTCAACATATGTGGCATAAAGTAACAAAGAATCTGCATTCAAAATGCCAAATGAAAATAAAATAAAATGATTCAACCACCTCAAAAGCCCTGGAACAGAAGAAAATTATTGAGATTGAACAAGTCTTTTAGGAACAAAAAAATAAACTGGTCGTTTTTGTTTTAAAAATGTTATTTCACTTTTACCTCTAACTATTTTTACATTGCTCAACGTTCTTGTTTTTAGTAAATTTGGAAAATGATAAAGGATAATGAGGGAAAATGAGTGAAAGAAGGAAGTGATAGAATTTTCAACATTGAATGAGAATTGGAAAGTGGACATTTGCGTCAGGACTGCTGAAAATGGAAAGTAGGACATTTAATTAGGGATCGAGGGAGTAATAGAATTTTCAACATCAAGTCACAATATGTGACAGGAGAGATTATTAGATACTCCAAGTGTATTGATTACTCACTCACATAAAAGTAGATTCGATAGGTAGTTATCATAGAAGGGCCTTCTTTCATGTCAGAGAAGGAGCAACACACTATAACTAACTAATAATTTCACTATTATACAAAGCATGTGCACAGCCAACCACAAATACAGACAATTGATCCAAATTTTGTAGTGAAACTAACATTTTATCAATGAACAAATAAGAAAAAGAGAAGCAATCAAAGACCAAACATTAATATGTTACTAGTTGCATTTGTCTGTATTAGATCTTGATATGAGCCATAGAAGTATTGTGGGCCCTCTTTCATGTCAGTGAAGGAGAGCAACAAACCAGAACTAGCTAATAATTTCAGTACTGTACAAAGCATGTGTACAGCCAACCACAAATACAGACAATTGATCCAAACTTGTAGTGAGACTAACATTTTATCAATGAGCAAATAAGAAAAAGAGAAGTAATCAAAGATCAAACATTAATATGCTACAAGTCGTATTTATCTGTACTGGAACTTGATATGAGCCATAGAAATATTGTGAATACTGGCAATATGATAGCAAGTAGCAGTCACTGCATACAAAAGCAAACATCTGCTGTGGGATAAATGCAGAATGTAAGACTTCAATACCTTATATCCAACCTAGAATCTGCCACACCAAGCATGCATATAAATCTACTTGGACAATGCTTCAAATCAAATAAAGATGTTGCCCATCTCACTGCACACAAACGTACTTCATTTTGTTCCTGGTTGGCACCACATAATTCAAGTTCAAATCATGAAGCAGCAAGTTGTAAATAAACCAGAATCAAGTGTAAGAAAATCATAGTTCAAAGCAGTTGAAAAAGTAAAGGTGAACAAGTAAAAATGAAGATATCAAGTTGTTCAATACTGCTTGAAAATTATTCAGAAGAAGAGTCTCCAGGTCCATCAATACAGTAGCCGGTGCTCCCTGAAGACCAATAATGCATACTGATTAATAACATCAAATAGGCAGTGAGTCAAGATAGTTTTATGACTAAAGAGAAGTACTTATATTCTGGAAATAAAAATTAACATTTAAAAACAGAAAGCAAATAAGATCTAGCTCAGGAACATTGAAGAGTTTGAGGGCTGTGTTTCAAAAGATAAACCACCAGTTGCAACAAGCAAGCACAAAAATTCAAACTTTGAGATTGAACCATGCTATGAATAGAATGGGCGTGAAGATCAGTGCAGCAATTAGTAGCAATCAGATACATCACAAGTGGTTGTAGAGTACTATAGCAGTAATGACAACATTGGTTGTTCTGGTGTAGTTCTAATAATGAAGTTAGAGATAATGGTATTTTGGAAGCAATTGGTGATAGTTGGTAAGCTGTTAAGGTTATAGTGCTGTCAGTGATGATGAGAACAGTACAGCAGTGCTGACAGTGGTAATGACACTACAGGTTGCAACAGCAATTATGGTGGTCACAACGGGTGCCAGAGGCATAAAAGTGGTCTTTGGGATGGGTCAAAATGCGAAGCTTGTTGAAGTGGCTAGCAGCTTTCACAGGTTACAGCATTAGGGAAAAATCATTATCTTAAAAGGAATTTAAAAGACTTCCAAAAAAAATGAAAGCAACTTAAAAGTGGGTATCCAGAAACATTGAAGAGAAAAGAAAAAAAGTAAAAGAAAATGAATATGGTAATTAGGCCATCCAATCCCTTCTCTACATCATTTTATGAATTTCAGAAATTTCTCAGTAGTTAAACCAGACATCAAAATTTTCAATTGGGATTCCTGAATTGTTCACACAACTAAGTTTCTCATTCAACACAATCTTACATCAGTCTGTTCAAAAATAACAACCAATTATAATTTCAGTCTATATATCATCATGGACAAACCAGATTATTCTCCTATAAGAACCTGTTGTTTTTTCTCCTAGAATTGCCAAGATAATGGGGGACAGAGTAGAAGTTCAATCAACTCAGCCCTCAGAACTTTATTAAAGCCCCTATCTGCCAACTTGGCATAACAAATGCTGATGACTAGGATGATCAAGATAAAGCAAAAGTTTTTGAACAGCTTTCTTTTGGGCTTTAGAAATATCAGAGTCTTCCAAGAGAGAGAAGAAAGCTTGAAGCAAATAAATCAGACCATTTGAAAATAAAGACGTCATATTTCCTTAAAACGATTTTCACAAAAAAGCTTAGTCACATGGATTATCAACTCAGCCCTCAGAACTGTATTAAGCCCCTATCTGCCAACTTGACATAACAAACGTCAATGACTAGTACGTTCAAGATAAAGCAAAAGTTTTTGAGTAGCTTTAGTTTGGGCTTTGGAAATATCAGACTTCCAAGAGAGACAAGAAAGCTTGAAGCAAATAAATAAAGACACATCATATTTCCTTAAAATGATTTTCACAAATAAGTTTAGTCACATAGATTATCAAAAAATAATTGTTCAATGTTTACTGAACATAAAAATAGAAATAACTATTTTCTTTACCAGCAAATGAAAATTAATTCTTCCTAGCCAGTCTTGTATTTTATCCTTTTTCTGATAAGTAAATGACCAAACTAAATTAAAAGGAGCACAATGGGGGCCTGCTCAGCTACACAGAGATCAAGAAATAAACATAGGAAACACCATAAAAATTAAACCAAGATGAAGCAGCTTTCAAAAAGAACATAGCTTGTAGCCTAACAAATCTAGCTATTGCATGCTGACAATGAAACCTCTGGGAGTAAAATTTTTCTATGACAGGATGAAAAAAAATTGTAATTTAACAAAGTGAATCCAAGCATACCTTGTATGCAGCAGCAAGAGAACTGGTTGCTTCTTGGATAACAAAACGAAGAGATTCGGACTCAGTTTTCAATGCATCAAAAAGACGAACAGCCATATCAATCTTGTCTCTGAAAATGAAAGGAAATGGCCACCAGATTATTGTCACAGATATGGATACAGAGAAGCAGAAAGGAGAAGATGGACAAAGCACCTAAAGAGATGGGGAAGGCGCTGCCCAAGTAATCCAATTGCTTGAAAAGAAAATGTTTTGGTGTCCCTAGCAATAGCATCTGGAATGAAGTAAACAAAATCAATCTCAATTGATATGTGAAGTAAATTGAATCAATCAGATTCCAACCATAGTGCTTTAATATAGATAAGACAAGGGAATCAAAAGAGCTCTGTGTGCATGACACCTGAATCTGAGCTTGAATAACTATCAAGTAACTTCAGAATCCCAGTCAGTATAACAGGGCCCATGAGCTTCAGCTGATCACTTTTTGCCTGTACATATTAAAATAAAGAATGTTATAATGACTAAGTAAAAACAAGAACGTGAAATTGTATCAACATTTTGTTTGCAGAGTTCAAAGTGAAAACATGTGAGATGAAAGAAAATAGAAGTGGAAACATGATCTTATCATCAATAATCATTTTTTTGCCGAAAATACCTGTCCTCTTTGAAGCAATCAATGATTGATCGATAGTTTGGCAACTTGCAAAAAACAATATATGGTAAACCCATAGAGAATATGCTTGCAGTTCAAAGACGAGAATGAACTGATTTTAGCACAAGTTCTTGGGAAATGGCTAGAGTTACAAAAAGATTCTAGAATATGGAAATAGGCTTTTTTAGGATTTGCATGAGGGAGACAAAAGTCTGGAAAAACTGAAATAGTAAAAGATCACAATATCAAATAAAGAAAAAGCGCAAAACTTATGTATAAAAGAACTACGATTACAAACAGAGCCTAGGTAATGAACTAATTAAACTAAAAAATATTCTAGAACATAACCTCTTAAAAATACAGAAATACTTATGTATAAAAGAACTTTGATTACAAACAGGGCCTAGGTAATGAACTAATTAAACTATAAAAAATCCCAGAACTTTAACCTCCTAAAATACAGTTGACTGTGAATCTGGTATGAATGCTAAAGAACTTTACATTATATGCTTCAAGCCAAGGAAAACATGCAAGATTCTCATAATCTCATATAAAACAGGACTTGTCTACGGCTATTGCTTCATGGATAAAAACATTTTGTCAGAAAATAATCATTGTACAAAGCATTTTCAAGTGTCTCCGTTTTCTTCTAGCATGCTGTAAATTGAGATAATTGTGAACTGTTTGAACATTAATGTTTGGCGAGGGAAGTTGGCAGCTAGCAGTAGCCACCCAAGGCAGGTGTCCAACATTAGAACTGTTTGAACATTGACTATTGCTGGTGATGGTGATCAACAGCAACAATGGTCTAGTAAAGTCAGCAATAGTCAACACCTGCAGCTGAGTGAAAAGTCGACATAATTGCAAAAATCTATAACAGGCATGTGCTTAGTTAAGTTACTTCGGCTCAATTCTCCATTGGTGATAAGGATAAAAATTATAGTTTTCTGACTTGTCAAAAAACAATAACCCTGACTCTTAAACTACATAGAAAAAAGAAGTCTGTTTACTAAACTTCAATAGCAATGCAAACTTTGGCCACAAATTCACTGTGCACCACTAGTGGACGGAAGCATAAAAGACCTCTCTCTACGTGCATCACTAATTGGTAGGTAAAGGACTTCAGACAGCTACTAAGAAAGCTATGAAAATGTGTCAAGAAAAGAAGTCTGTTTAATAAATTTCAATAGCAATGCAAACTTTGGCCTCAAATTCACTGTGTACCAGTTGTGGACAGAAGCATAAAAGACCTCTCTCTACGTACATCACTAATTGGCAGGTAAAGGACTTCAGACAGCTACTAAGAAAGCTATGAAAATGTGTCAAGAGTACTTCTTGTTCAAGAAATCTTCCACTGGAACAAATACAATAATAAAGTATTTTAAACCTGACATGATAATACAATTTGACATAATATGAAGTTTCAATCTATGTTCATTCTTCTCCCACTTGAGAAGGTATGTTTAGCAAAGGTATGTTAAAATGTAAGGGATTCACCTGATCCTTTATACTGCTTGAGCCAAAGGTCAAAGGTCCCTTAATCAAACCAGCTTGAAAATTTAAAGTACAAATCCAAAACTGAACAATAAGATTCTTACATGCTTAAACACCCAAACAGTGAATTCCATTCCCAATTGCTTCAACCTTGAGGTGGTACCACTTCCTAGTGCATTCCAGAAGTTAAAAACAGAAAAACATCAGCAATAAATTTATATCACAAACTTGGCATGAGATTCCTAAACTGAAAGAGCGAGAGGGAGAGAGACAGAGAGGGGGGGGGGGAGAGAGTTCCTCAAATCATTTATTAAAGATAATTGCATACACAAACTAACATCGACACACAATCCACCCCCATTTATTCCCCTCCTTTTTACATTTTAAATATAACAATGATCTAAAATAGGTCTTTTTTTAAAATATAACATAAAATAAAAGGAACATCTTCAAAATATATAATAGAACCCAAACAAGAATATTGTTGTTAAGATGGCAATGGTGAGGAAAAAACACAATGTCAATGCCTTAAAACATCTATTCTTCACTGAAAGAAAAGGAGACTCCTCATTATTATTTCTAGTTCCACATACAGATAAGCCAAATTACTGGTAAAAATTTCATCAATTTGTGAGTTAAAGGTCAGAGGACTCTAAAAGAAGTGAGCATATGAAAAAGAACAGCAAAACACCATAATTTTCCTCTCAACTTAAACCGAAATCACTAACCGGTCCATTATGCTATTGAATAAAGCTACTATAGTCTGAAAACATTGATAGAATAATTGACAACTTCTTTCATGCTTCACTAATAATCAAATGGTGGAATCAACAAAAACAATAGAAGTAAATGAGTGCATTGTGCATTTACTCCTTACTGACCATGCATCTACCATGTAAAAAATCAGTTTTTGGTCATGCAGGTTTGTCAGATTACTTGAATCCTATATGAGGATCACAAAGCTCAATTTTTCTCATCAAATAGCACCACAGTTATAATCTGCTTGAAGAGTTTTTGCAACCCCTCTTAGATTTGGCATCGAAACCATAAGTAATTAAATGAAAATTCATAGTTACCATATATGCAACCAAAAATACACTGCAGAGTTGCTGGGAAACTGTTTGCGGCAGTAATAGACCGGCAAAATACAGACATCAGCTTTGTTTTCAAAGAAACACTTGCTGGGTTGACTTTAGATTCTGGAGTGACATTTCCAGTGCTAGTAGTACCTGCAACAAAGTATCTTGTTCAGACTTGTGGATGCACAATAACACAGGTGTAAATATATTTTTTATAAAAAATATCAACTAAAAGCAAAGGTGAGATCCCCAACCTCACCCTCCTCAGGACACTTCTCTCTTGGGCATACAAAAGGGGATAAGACTTAACCTCACCACCCCCCCCCCCCCACAAAAAAAAAAAAAAAAAAAAACAGAGAGAGAACATGAACTGTTGGTACCCCGAAATCAACAACTTCATGTTTTAATTCAAAACACAGTAACAATATAATAAAGCAGAAGTAACAAAATGAATCAACAATCATACCATTGAATAGTAAAAACAGTTTGTTCATCAAGTTTGAATCATCTAAATTAGCACTCGCTGCCTTCTTCCTCAGGAGCTCCTCCCCCTTCTTAATAACTGCCTCTTGACTTGAAAACATCAATCAGCAAACAACAAATCACAGTCCAGGTATCAAATATATTTAACAATATTAAATCGAGAAAGAAATTCAAACTTGTCTCCTAGTTATAGAAAAAAAAACAAAAGAACATCTGTACCTATCTGCACTAGCAACCAGATATAGGGGATAAACAGGTTCTGGACCCAGCTCCATAGCGTCAACAACATTCAAAACCCCTAACTGCTCATGAAAAGCCAAAAGCAAAAAAAAAAAGTACATCTCATTTGAAAACCAAGGAAAGTATCTATAATCTCCAAGATTAGATGATATTCAGCTTCAATTTTTACCTTTCTCATCAGAAGTTCTTCATTTTTTAAGGGATTCTTTCCTGCAACACGATTGCTTTGAGCAATTGAAAGCCCAGGTGAGCATCCTCCTCTGCAATAAAAAATAAAAGAAGAGAAAGTAAATGAGTAACTGAATAAAATTTGCCTGACAAACAAACTTTTGAAAGATCATATCGCTCTTATGATGAACTTAGTTCCAGACCCTTGAGATGACTGCTTGTATAACATTAAATGAAGGCAGAACTCAGAAAATAATTCTCTGTCCTGAGAGCCATTCACTGATCTATACTTTACAGCAACTTCTTCATCAATCCCACTAGCATGACATTCACCAATCACCTAAAACCAAGCATTGATAAGCACAATTAGCCATCTTCAATTATTAAAGTTAGTATCATTTTACCAGATTTATTATGACAAATCCTTTTCTATTTTTTGCAGAACTTCCACTCCTAAAATATTTTTTAGACATCAAAATTGTTGAAAAGTAGTGAAGGCTGAAACTTACCCTAGCAACAATTCTCAAGATAATCTCTTGATGTTGAAGAGGAAGTTTAGAGATGTTAGCAACAAGCACAGGTGCCATATTTTCCTTTTCCTATAACATGATAAAAGACTCATTGGAAAAAAGGTTTACATGAAAGTGATCAACAAGATGATTATATTTGAAATACAGATGCACATACCTTTATATTTACCCGTTCAAATGCCATCTCAATATACACGATGCAAAAGTTCTTGACAATTGCAGTGGCATTGGCTTCGGTATACAGTTTCCATAACTCTTGTAATGGCAAACCAATCTCATGTTGATATTTCACTCTCTTGTTGACATGACTCAAAATTTCAAGAACCTGACACAACAAACACGCTTTAACAATTTCTGATCCAGCAAGGAAGAGAAGGAGAGGGTAAACTAGGCATTGTGATAAGTAATGAAGGGAATTCATCACTTGCAGAATTTGCAAATAATATTTTGAACATCACTTTAAGGTCTTAAGAAATCCTAAATCTTCCAAGTGGCACGGGTCCTTTAGGAACAAGAGCATTTTTGTAATTGCACTGGAAAGGGTCTATTTGACCTCCGATGTTGAATCCAACAGCACGCTACTTTAGGCTTTGTTTAGTAAGCTGACTGCTTCTTCCTCCTCTTTTTTATAATTCTCAAAGGTTCCAATCAATCCAGGATTCTGTATTCTTTTTGGTAATTATTTTTTAGTCTAATTGGGTTAAAACAAGACAGATATAGGGTCTCTCAATTTTTTAGTCAAATAGATTTGGCTTCCCCGCTTTGTTATGCATTCAAAGGTTCCATTAGAGGAGAATGCACGCCAAAATCCAATCAATTCCCAAAACAAGACCCATCTAGGTATAACATTACGCACCCAAGAATCCACAAGCAGCATATAACAATGTATAAGTGTAATGTTTTTCAACTTCACCTTTTTTAATATATTGTCCTGCAATACTCCAATTATCATAAAACCCTAACCTTTAAGCAATGCGAATTCTTCAAAAACCTAACCCTTCTCTCTCATACCTTAAGCAATATAGCTCATGTCGAGATAGTTGCTCTCAAGAAGGAAAAAAAACACCACACGCACATCACAAATTTCAAGAACCTAAAGCATTTGATTCCAAAACCTATTTAAACATTTCCATTCGTTCTCTACTAGCAAAAAAAAATAAGTATCAATTTCAGTGAGTGTAACAGAATTCAACTCCAACTGAACAAGAAATTAAATTAAAATAAAATTAAGAACCGCACCAGAGTCTCCAAAAAAGAAATGAAGACTAAAATTAAAGGCAAGCGAGTATAGGTTTAGGGTTTTTGCCTTGTTGCGGACGGCGGTGGAGTTTGAGGAAAGTGACGAGATAGTGAGAGGGAGAATCTTAGACAGTAAAGTTTCAAGCTTCGAGTCGTCGCATAAAGCCAGCCGAGTTAACATTCGATCCAGTAATTCTTCTGTTTCCGCGTCTGATTTTACTACTGGTGACGAAGACGAAGACGACGATTCTGCCATTTGTTTCGCTTTGTGTTTTTCTTTCTTGACAAGCCAAGGACTCCACAAAAACAAACCGAAAGACAGGGAGATTGCAGTGTTTTGTGATGGGTAATACTAATAGGCGTCGTTTTGGGGAACGGAGAATTTTACCGCTATGTCATTGGGCTGGGCTCTAGCATGGGGTAATTGGGCTATCAAACATTTTAGCCTATTTAGGTTTTGGATCATTGGGCCATCTTTTTTGGGTTTTCAACGAGGGAGTTGTCCAGCACAAAATGGGTCAGACCTCCCATGGAATTTAAACCGTTCAAGAATTCGGTCCTTCAACTACAACTTTTAGAATTGATCTCGAAGAACCAAGTTTCATTTGAAATCAGGTCGTTCTTTTAACTTTCCACTCAAAAACAATATATAAGCACATTAAACTCATTTGTTTGATAGAGAAGTATAGGGACCAGAATGAACATGTAATAATGTTTAATTAGGGATGTGATTGAGTTTCTTAAAATTACAAGCATTAAATTGAAGTTTGATAACCTATTTCATCCGTCAACTCTTCCACTTCAGCCACCAAGTAGTCATGAACAACTATCAAATCATTCCTTTTAAAATCTCTTATTTTCATGTTTGGAAGGTCTTTTTTTTATTTAATTTTTTTTATTTTTTATTTAAAATTAATTTATTTTATGTTTTTAGATCATTTTAATTTGCTGATATAAAAAAATAATTTTTTAAAAAATATATATTATTTTAATATATTTCCAAATAAAAAATACTTTAAAAACAATTACAGTCTCATTCAAAAGTGGAAACATCTCCTAAATATCATTTAAATTCAGAGACACAATCACCTAATAAAAGATAAGACAGTGAAGCAATAACATGCAACTTCGACGGTTGATTTACGTGTAGGGCGTGTCACTTTCATTTTGATAACATAACTTGCCAAACTATTACCAAACAAAATAGAAAAAATTCATTACATGACAAAATTAAAAAAATATCTCAAACTTAGAGGCGTGGGATGTCAAGTTTAGAATGAACGAACTTGACATGTTAAATTCTTTTATTTGGTAGCAGGCTCGTCCCTATAGTGATCGAAATGCAGCCATCCACCTTCCTTCTCCTTTTTCTTTTTTCTTTTTTTCTTTTGGGCACTCTCTTTTTTTTTCCATGCGTTTTATATTTTTTGGGATTGTTTTTCTGGTAAAAAGTAAGTAAATCTAAGGGTTTTAAACCAAGTGAACAATATCAAGACTTTAGAACAGATCATGTAAAAGCACATGGTTTTCACGTAGAAAAATCATTATTTTTAATTTTGGATTAATAAAATTTAATGGAAGTATATAGGAGATGTAGCTCGTTTAACATAATTTTTTTTAATTTATCATGGATGTTCTAAATTACTTTATGTGAATACTTGTATTTATCCTTCATGCTTGGTAAGCTAAAGTACGGTGGGCAAAGCTTGAAAATGATCAAGTTTAAGTGACAAGCAACCAACTGTACTTGAAATTGCATTCCACTCTCGTGGTTACCGAACCAGCCCATTTTTTAATAAAGAATGGAAGAGAGAAATTAAGAGTATCAAAATCCACCTGAAATAGGAAAAACAGAAGCAAAAAAGCAGACGATAGCAATAGCACGGGTGCAAACACCCCTGTTTAATCCCAGAACATGGGAATCTTCTCTTTTTTTATTTTTATTTTTTTTTATAGATATATTCTCATGTTAAATACACTTTAATTACCAATTAGTCCCAAAACTACATATTGTTATTGTTAAACTATGTTCGCTGCGGGGAAAGATTTTTTTTTTTTTTTTTTGCAAAAAATACATCTTTCTTTCCCATTTGAAAGATCCTGCGTGTTCATATGCCAAATTGAGATAACTTTTTTTTAAAAAAATCGGTGATGATAAATTTATAACCACGGTAATTAAAATTGAGTTAATTCAAGATATATCGTTAAACTCGCGATCAAAATCAATTTTATATTTGATTGAAGAGTGAAATTGAAAAAAAAAATCAATTTAGTAAAAGAACGAAAAATCAAAAGAATGAAAGTCACAATTGACATGAAAAATAAAAATAATATTTTTGTTTGAAGGGTGAAATTGAAAAGAATAATAACCGTTATAAAAGGGCTAAGAAAAAAATTAGAAATGAAGACAATGAGAACCAAACTGGAAAACATAATACCATCAATTTGAATTAAATGATAAAATTGAAAACCAGTAAAACTTTTACAAAAGAACTAGGGTAAAAAATTAGAAATTCAAAGAATGAAAGGCCAAAATAGAGAATATATTATTTGGTAAATTAGGTTTCAAGGATGAAATTAAAAACAAATTTAACTTTTATAAAAGGGTTAGACAAAAAATTAAAAATATGAAAAATAAGAACTGAAGTTGAAATATTAACAATCAAAATGGTCAAGCTATAATTTTAAGGGAAAGATAGAGAAAAAAAAGAGAAAATAGAGGTAAGATCCATCAGCGACAAATCGAACCACAACTACATACACACATTGTACTAACATGAAGAGGACATGATGATGCTTCTAACAACACAATGAAAGGACATTTATGGATGCCAAGAGGTGTCGCACGTGCCACCTAAATGATGCAAAGGCCTCCCACATGCCCTCGGATGCGCCATACAAGCATGTTGTTTTTTGTTTTTTTTTTTTTTGTTTTTCTTTAGACAAATACCTATCCTTGAGTTAATTTTATAATTACAACAAACTATTATGAAAAGATCAAGAAGCCCTTAACTTTAAGTTTTAAATTTTTGTTTTTAAGGATATTTTCGTTATTTCACTATGCATTTTAATTGTTTATTACTTTTTATAAATGGTAAGATATCAAATTGTTCCTAAACTAGCATTATAACAATGAAAAAAAAAATTGTGAAAATACAGAAATACATGATTAATTTTTTTTGCTTTCAAGAATATTTTAATCATTTCATTATATAATTAAATATATATATATATATATATATATATATATATATATATATATATATATATATATTCTTAATCAATTCGATGACAACGAAAGGATCATATAATTTTTTTTTAATAGCCTTAAAGTCGTTTTTTGGTGGAGAAGTAAAAGCTCATTATACTGTTCCCGTAAGTAGTAACAGTAGGTCTGGAGCTATCATTCTGACCTAGGTGGTTTTAGTTTTTTTAATGTATTAAAAAGCAACATATACTTTCTTTTAGATATCTCTATTTTTAGGGGGGAAAAAAGAAGATATGTTTTAGTTCAAAGAGAAAGAAACATTTAAACTAAGAATTACAGTACCGAGGGAAAGATACACATTCTTTTAGAACAAAGATATACATCTTAAATGCACCTAAAGTTAGTATAAACTACAAGTAATCATCAAATGATTAATTGCTATATATATATATATATCATTTGATATCTTAATTTTTTTAATTAAGAAAAGAAATCTTTCTTTAGATCAAAAGAAAATAAATATTTAAACTAAGTATTACCCTACCAAAAGAAAGATATATTTTTCTAGAACAGGGATGGACATTCATAAATGCGCTCAAAATTGTGTATAAACTACAAATAACCGCATGATTAGTTGCTATATATAGACAAAGTTATATATCTGTACTTTAAGTACATATCTTTGTTTAGATCAAAAGGAAATAAACATTCAAATTAAGAATTATAATATTGGAGGAAAGATATATATTTTTTCATAGCAAATCTTAATTAATGCACCCAAGGTTGTCTATAAACTTTAAGTAATCAGATGATTAGTTGCTATATGTATAAAAAAGTTACGTATCTTTTTTCTCTAAGTTAATATCTTGCTAATTAACCTGCATGATATCTTAAACTCCTCACTTATTGCTGTAATAAATATGCATGCGAGGAGTCTATATAAATTAAATCCCATAACAAGATATATATACCTCTGCCCATGCATATTATCACCCCACTAGTTAATTAGCTGGTGACTGATCCACAGGTCAGGCGACTGTTTAAGCAAGCTCGTGTTTTAGGCACCACCCAGCAGGATGGACGTAGACCCAGTCCTCCCTGGGAAACTTACCTTGGCAGCTCTTATATTCTTCATCAGCTACCAATTTACTGGCTCTTTCATCAGAAAATTGTTGCATCGATACCCCCCGGGACCTCGAGGTTGGCCGATCATTGGTGCAATTCCCCTCCTAGGAGACATGCCTCATGTCACATTAGCCAAAATGGCCAAGAAGTATGGTCCCATCATGTACCTGAAAATGGGTACTCGTGACATGGTTGTGGCCTCCAACCCAGATGCAGCCCGAGCCTTCCTCAAAACCCTTGACCTAAATTTCTCAAACCGTCCCAAAGATGGAGGTCCAACTCACTTAGCTTATAATGCACAAGACATGGTCTTCGCAGATTACGGACCAAGGTGGAAATTGTTGCGCAAATTAAGTAACCTGCACATGCTAGGTGGTAAAGCTCTAGAGGAGTGGGCTCCTGTCCGAGTAACCGAGCTAGGTCACATGCTCCGAGCCATGTGCGAGGCTAGCCGAAAAGGAGATCCTGTGGTGGTGCCAGAAATGTTGACCTATGCAATGGCAAATATGATAGGACAAATTATACTTAGTCGTCGTGTGTTTGTTACAAAGGGCTCAGAGTCTAATGAGTTCAAGGATATGGTGGTGGAGCTAATGACAAGCGCGGGGTTTTTCAATATTGGAGATTTTATACCGTCTGTTGCTTGGATGGATTTGCAAGGAATTGAACGTGGGATGAAGAAATTACATAGAAGGTTTGATGTGTTATTGACGAAAATGATTGAGGATCATTCGGCAACAAGTCATGAACGCAAGGGAAAGCCGGATTTTCTTGACGTTCTAATGGCCAACCAAGAAAATTCGGATGGTGCGAGGCTTTGTCTTACCAACATTAAGGCTCTTCTCTTGGTATCTCTCTCTCTCTCTCTCTCTCTCTCTCTCTCTCTCTCACGCACGCACGCACGTGTGTGTGTTTATACAAGATACACCTTGCACGTTCATCATGCATGCACAAATATGGACTCAATTCTATGAAAAGACACTAAAAAAAGGGTGAGTTCCAAAAGATGCATGCAGCTGGTTAATTATGTGTGCTTGATATCGTGGAGCTGGAGGGTGTTTTTTAAATGTATTTTTTAATAAAATAAATCATTTTTTTTTACAACCAGTTTCCAAGAATCAACCAGTTGCAATTTGGATCTTGCAACTTTTTACCAATCGAAAAAATAATAGGTTCTTAATTATCAGTTGTTGTTATTCCAAATATATATTTAGCAACGGCAACCAGCTGTGGCTTGTAATTTTACCAACCGCACTAAAGCAGCACTTGCACATTCGTTTGCGTGCTCATTAATTACCAGCCGAGGCATTGGTTGCAAATCAATTATAATCTTTTTTAGTTATGATCAAGCAATTTTTTTCAATTTTAGCTGGTTAATAAAAAAAAATTCAGATGAAAATTTTGTTTTCCCTTGGTTTCTCTGTAATCAATCAATTGCTCCGAATGATTTTATACGAGTGGTAGTGCTAGGCTTGTTCCTTGCAATTTTATATCACCATACGAATAGGGTGCCGTTCATTTTGGTTCTGAGTTTCTCTAACAAGATATTAAATATATTTTCAAAAGGGTAAACTCATTTATTAGCCCCGATCTATATATGACCTGTTTCTGAATTAGTTCGAAGCCATAATTATGTCTTTTGTTTTTCCTGGCCAAATTGGCCCCAGCTTATCCCAAACTTTTTTTTTTATCTGAGTGATTTGAACTATTTTATTAATTTTTTCATTAATTTTAACTGCAAATGACAGTTAAGAACGTGCAGTAAAAATATGTGATTTGTAAAAAAAAGTTAAAAAAAAAATTAAAATAACAAAGGGATGGAAAACCTCGATAGAAAGTCTTATTTTTTTTATTAAAAAATAATTTATGGTACTCAAATAAAAAAAATTAGGATCTAAATCTAGTTTAACCTAGAATTCACAATAGTTTTGAATAATTTTATCTTTCTCTGTTTTTGTTTTTTTTTTTGGCTAGGACTTATTCACAGCTGGTACCGACACCTCCTCGAGCGTAATTGAATGGGCACTTGCCGAGATGTTGAAAAACCAGAGCATCCTTAAAAGGGCTCAAGAAGAGATGGATCAAGTCATCGGTCGGAATCGACGGCTAGTTGAATCTGACATACCAAAACTTCCATACCTGCAAGCCGTATGCAAAGAAACATTTCGAAAACACCCATCAACGCCTCTAAACCTCCCCAGGATTGCTGACCAAGCATGCGAAGTGAATGGATATTATATCCCTAAAGGCGCTAGACTTAGTGTTAATATTTGGGCTATAGGGAGGGACCCAGATGTGTGGGATAATCCAGAGGTCTTTACTCCTGAGAGATTCTTTACTGAAAAATATGCAAAAATTAATCCACGGGGAAATGATTTTGAGCTAATTCCGTTTGGAGCAGGGAGAAGAATTTGTGCTGGGGCTAGAATGGGAATTGTGCTGGTGGAGTACATTTTAGGCACGTTGGTGCACTCTTTTGATTGGAAATTGCCGGAGGATGTTGATCTCAACATGGACGAGGTCTTCGGCCTTGCATTGCAGAAGGCTGTCCCTCTCTCCGCTATGGTTAGCCCACGCCTAGAACCTAATGCATATCTTGCCTAAGCTATTGTTTAAAGCTTAGGCATGCTGCTTTACGAGGTTTTTGTAAGTTTGCGTGTTTCTCGTATGATGTCTTCAAGTTATTTAGTCCGGTGGTAGCTGTTCTGTGTTGTGTGTAGTGGGCTCGGAAAGCCCAGGCCGTTTCCTAATTATCTGATGAAATATCGTTTGTTTCAAGTGTCGTGTCATGTATATACAAATATTTTGGAATTGAATAAAATTGTCTTATGCGTCTTCTCGGTCTCTCCCTCTCGATTTGATTGATTACTTTCATCAATGACATAGTTCGGTTTTCATCACCTAAAAGACATCTTACATGTATTACTAGAATTATAAAACTTGATTAAACAAAAAGGAACTATTGGATTCTGTATTCTCCAACGGTTAAAAAAAAAAAAAAACAAGAAGAGAAAAGAGAAGAAATGTCATGGCGTAGCTAAAAACAAAAGGATTGTATTCTTAAAATAAATAAAGAGTTGATTTAAAAGTGTAAAAATATTGTTTTTGAGATATTTATTTATCCTATATAAAAATAACATTTCTAGGATACAATTAAACTTTCTAAAAATCTAAAAAAATAAAAAGAGAATGCAAAGGAAAAAAAATACATTTTCTTTTTGTATCTGTGTTCTTTGTATAGTAACATGTTTATTAAACTTGAAATATTGTAATGAATTATTATGTTTGTTAATTTTATGACTGTTAATGAAATTATACGATTGTTAATGAAATAATTATATTTTAAGTTAAACTAAATAACTATTATTCAGTTTTATTTCAATAGTCACAAATATCAAAATTAATTACACAAATTAAAAAATAAATTAATCTCACTGACATATTAAGTTTCAAGTATCCAAGTGTCAAGTGCATCTTTTGATATTATAAATATCTATATAATAGCATTACGAAGCCAACTAGCAGAGCCCATCCACAATGATTTTCACTTAATTTACAACACAATATAAACCCAAACTTATAAATATTTAGGAGATAGTGTTTCTTTCCAACGTAGGAGAGACATCTTTTCATTCTTTATTCATTTACAAACTACATCAACAATCTCCCGCTAGCTTGTAATGAATGTCTTTTCACTTGATAGAATTATTCTTACAATAAGGTATTTTACAATTTAAACTTTAAATTAGCATTATAATTTGAATCCCTCTAAAGTTATTGATGTTTGCAGGTTAAACCAAAACTTTTATTGTAAAATCAAATATACTACACACATAACACTATTCAAACTCTTGAACAGGTTTATAAATATTTAACACTACTATGACCATGTGCTAAAGTATAACAACCCCAAGATTTCCAGCAATATATTTTGAAAATTCATGATTTTTTTCCAAAAATTTTAGCAGGGTTTCCCCTAATTTAGCATATCTCAAGTTATCAACAAAATTAACATCAGTCTCTAATAAACCATTTCCACAATTCAATGTTCTTATTATACTCCAATATATCTCAATCAACAATATTTCACTTCTCTAACATATCAACTCAAAGAATAATTATTTTGCTAAAATAAAGAAAGAACTATCTTAACCATGATACACAAACCATAGATTATAGACTTAGTATACTTCTTTCAATCATATATAATCTTTTAAGTATTGTTTAACACAAATGATATTAACTACATGCTTATATATATCACTATTATAATTAGAAAATATTTACACAACAGAGTACAAGTTAAATAAGCTAGTCCATTTAAGTTCGTACATATACAACATTATAATCTTCAAAATATACAGAAATGAATGTTATTATCAACAATTTAAATATCCAAAAGATTTACTGGTAATAGAAGTAAACTCTAAAACTACTAGGAGGTGTGATATTGAGATGAACCTATATAATGATTTAAAAGATAATCATGGTCAATTAGAGCATTTACATTTGCATTCACACACACACACACTATAGTTACTCACAAAAATTTCTACATTTACTATCATCTTCCAAGTACAATTCACAAATCAATAATCTAAAATCTAAATATGTCCACATCATAGAATTTCAGTTCCAAACCAGTATAGTTGGACCACCGACACTAGTTCCATACCAGCACCGGTTCCATATTAGGATAACTGGTCCACCAGCTGCCCATTCACATGGTATCGGTACCGTACCAGGATAGCTGGTCCACTAGCTGTCCATTCACAGGACACCAGTTCCATACTAGGATACCTGGCTCACAAGTCTTCCATTTTTAGAATAAATTATCATGGGAAAATCTATCAGCATTCAATATAAAATTTCATTGATCGAGGGAAATTTAAATATCTAAAGTTAAGAGAAAGAAAAAAAAATATTCAAGGTATTAAACACCTACTTGGTGTTTGCGTCCTGCTAGCTGAACTTGTCTGTTGAGTGGTTCCTGTAGCCTCGCCCACTCCTGCAGGTTTATTTCATTACCAATTAAATTCTATTTCAACAAAATCAACTTGTCATCAATTTAATTATTTCATCAACAATATCACCATAAAATCACTTTATTTATCAAACCAGCAAAACAACTCATTGTTAATTTCATTACTTCATCAACACATCACCACATAATTCATTTAATTTCAATAACAATATCAACTCATCACTAACATAATTTCTTCACCATCAATGTTATCACATAATTCATTTAATTATCAATCCACAATATTAACTCATCACTAATAAAATTTCATCATCAATATTACCACATAACTCATTTACTTATCACTCAACAATATTAATTATTAATTCAACATTTTCATTCATTTTTATTTCTCTAGGCTGAATCCTCTTCTTAAAAGAACCCATAATTATTTTTTCTTCAATTTCACAAATTGAAACATTACCCAGTATTATTTCATTTATTTAAACATTAATTCATCATAATTTCATAGACTAACTCATTCAACCTTACAACTAATACTATAATTATACACAAATACAATTGAATAAAATCTTAACATACTAAATATATCAATTTAATTGAGAGGGAAAAATTTGTTACCTTTTAATTCAAAGAAATAAGAGATGGAAAGCTTGAAATCACCACACAAATTTCTTTCCTCCTTCCCCCTTTTATTTTCCTCTCTATGCCTCCCCTTTTTAATAAAAAATCCTTTGTTTTCCTTTTGAGATTTTCTTGTTCAAACCCTTTCTAATAAACTTTAATCACTAGTTTTATCTTTTTTTTTTTTATGAACTTATTTTGAATGAACTTTGATAAATTTCACTCAATTCTTCTCCCTCTCAAGCCTTAACATGGCCGGCCACATGCTCCTTATATTCCACTCCCCACTTGTTTATATATTTACAAGTCCCCTCCCCTTTTCATTTAAATACTTCATTGTTTTGTTTTAAAACCATTTGGGCCAAAAGTTTGACGTATTCAATTTAATCCCTGTCCCACATTCACCTTATTAGATAATAATTTCCACTCGATTAACTTCAATATATATATATATAAAATTATTTGCCCCTCTTTTTTTTTTGTAAATCAAAATACAGGAATTTACCCGGGAGTTACATAAAATCTCATTGTCATGAATATTTACAAGAGAAAACCTTAACTCTTGTCAAATACAACATCACTTCTATATTCATATAGGTGGAATTATACATGTCTCTATTACATTAGACATGAACTTTAAATTCCATTAAGAGCATACGCGTATCCTTCTTTACGTAATATAACACACCTAATACTATTTGAATAAGGTCCAAAATCAATTATCAGTGTCCAACATACATTAAATAGTAACTTATTATTACCCATTAAACCTAGAGATAATCGTATTGCTAATTCAAAGGTGGGTTCCTATTATTGATATATTTAATAACGAGTTTCAACCTCATTCCACTAGTTGTTTTCCTTACCATGTCTCTGTATAATTCTTTTATCAATGGATCTGCTAAATAATTCACAAACTTCATATGGACAATGGTGATTACCTCATATGTAATCAACTTTTGAATATATCCATGTTGGCTGCTTATATGTCTTGACTTACCATTGTAAATGTTACTGTAAGCGTTGCTTCACTATCACAGTATAAAGAAATAGTTAATATAGATTACCATGTCTCTGTATAGTTCTTTTATCAATGGATCTACTAAATAATTCACAAACTTCGCATGGACAATGGTGATTACCCCATCTGTAATCAACTTTTGAATATATCCATGTTGGCTGCTTATATGTCTTGACTTACTATTGTAAATGTTACTATAAGCGTTGCTTCACTATCGCAGTATAAAGAAATAGTTAATATAAATTATGGCCATAACTTAATATCTAACAACATATTTCTTAGTCATATTGCTTCTTTACCTGTAATAGCCATAACAATAAATTCAAATTCCATGGTAGAATGAGATATGCATGTTTGTTTCTTAGATGCTCGAGATATTGCATCTCCTCCAAGTGAGAAAATTCATCATGATGTGGACTTATTATCACTCGAACTAGTTGTCCAATTTGCATCACAATTTCCCCCCAACACAGCTAGAAAATCAGAATAAAACAAGCCCAAATCGATCGATATTTTTAGATAACCAAATACACTTTCAATAGCCTTTCAATTATCCTTATTCAACATACTTGTATATCTTGATAACTTGTATATAACAAAAGCTATATCTAGTATTTTACAATACATAACATACATAAAACTTCTAATGGAACTAACATATTCTAGTTGTGCTACTGTTTTATCACAATAATAATTTAACTTCATATTAGAGTCAAATGGGATATTAGCCTTTTTTATATTGAGATGCTTAAACTTATCAAGTATTTTGTCAATATAATGTGACTGATTAAAAATATAACAACTACTATGTTTCTTAAATTTTATACCTAAAAGTGTATCCATTTCACAAAGATATTTCATTTTAAAGATAAAAGTGAGATACCTTTTGATTTCAACTATTTCATTTCTATTGGTGCTAAATATTAACATGTCATCTATATAAAGATAAATAATCACACCAATTTTTTTTAAAAAATTTGGAATATATAAACTTATCAGCACCATTGTTTGATGGTTTTCATCACAATGGTGTCGATATTTGACATTTATGGCTGTAAGGATAAAATTGAATAACAGCTATTCAGTTTAACTTAAAATATAATTATTTCATTAATAGTCATATAATTTCATTAACAGTCATAATATTAACAAACATAATGTTTCAAGTCTAACAAACATGTTACTGCATATAAAACACACATATAAAAAAACCAATGTATTTTATTTACTTTGTCTTCTATTCTAATTCTTTTAGAGGTTTAAAGGGTTTAATTGTATTATGGAGGTATTGTTTCTTTGTGGGATAAATAAACACCTTAAAGATAATGTTTTTACGCCTTTAATCTAACTCAATCCAACTCTTTATCAGTTTCCATATTAAACAGTTTCTTTACAAATGTCATGGTGTAGCTAAAAAGAAAAGGATTGTATTCTCAAAAGAAAAAAAAGAAAAAGATGGCCATGAGCTTTCACAGTTGTAGAGACAGAACCAGGTCATAGTTAAAGGGGGCTAGGACAACCCCAGAGTTTAAAAAATATTTCATTTAGTCTTGAAAGTTCTTAAAGTAGTGTTGAACATTGTGATAGCGGTTGCTTTTCAAAATGTTTTTCACTTAGAAATGTATCAAAATAATTTTTTATTTTTTAAAATTTATTTTTGACATCGGTATATCAAAACAATCTAAAAACACAAAAAAAATATTTTGAAGCAAAAAAAATAAAAAATTTTCAAAAGTGCGATTTGATCACAAAAACAAACATTACCTAAATTGTGTTAAAAATGATGGGTCCCCTCGAACATACATGGAATGCACACACAACCTCAACCTATGGATGTTTGATCATGCTATGTGTTGCTATCACTTCTTATTTAGGCTCTGTTTAGAGCTGGTTTGCACTAGAGTTTCAACAAATTTTGAGTTTTTTTGCTTCTAAATAATTTATTTTTGTGTTTCTGAATCGTTTTGATATGTTGATATCAAAAAATAATTTTTTTTTAAAAAAATATTATCTTGATATATTTTCAAATAAAAACATTTTAAAGAGCTATATGTATCATACTTCCAAACATGCTCTTAATAGATTAATAGATTAAGGATACGAAATTGTTGATTCACTGTGAATTAATAAGGGGATATGACTTTTTTGTGTGCTTTAAAATTATACATGCATGCATAAGGATTGTAGAACTGCTTCCATAAATATATATCAATCATCTTCATTAATATTCAGAATCACTAAAATCACGATGGTAGAATAATACACTGCTCAAACTACAAGAGTTGTCGAGTTTTACTGTAAAGAAAGAACAATAATGGTCTCTGAATTTTTGCTAATTGATTATATTGATTTTTATCATTTATGTGTTTTAACCATCTTCGTTGGAGATGAAAGGTCCCATATGGGTGGGGAAAAAAAAAAGAAAAGATTAATTTTTAAAGTATTTTTTACTTAAATTTTGAAATTTATTCAAATCCAAATAAAGATAATTTTTTACCTCTCTCCATTCAAATTAGAGCGAACAAATATTGGGAGACCACTGCACCCTCGCTAGTCATTTCAGTGGAGATTGATCCAATAATAAACAAGTCCCAACCACTCCATGCATGGAAAAAGCCCTCCAAGCATAGCTATTAAAATCTCAGCAGTTTTGGGTAGGTGAATGAGAGTATATTAGTAATTATTTTTTAAAATATAATTTTAAAAATGTATTAAAATATTTTTTTTTATTTTTTAAAAATTATTTTTGATATTAGTATATCAACATGAAAATATATAAAAATTAATTTGAAAAAAATTATTTTTTTAAAAAACACTTTTAAAACTAATATATATATATATATATATATATATATATATATATATATATATATATATATATATATATATATATATATATATATATATATATGCTATAAAAGAATTTTATGGCAAGGAGAAAATGGAAAACATAAAAGCTACCGAAAGGACATTGAGTACCCCTAAAAACGAACAGCAAATTTGTAGTTAGCAAGTGTATAGCAATCACACAGTCACTGGATATATTCCTAAACTGGACAAGAATAAATACAATACGAAAAAAAAAATCGCACCCTTTACTTCCCTAAAGATCAGTAATTAAACAATGGCTCATTTTTTGAAATGGGACAGACAGTATTTCCCACACCTCATTCCCGACCAAACAGTGTACGTTCTGTAGCATCCACAATGAACTGCCACATTTCTCCTGGCAGCTTCTGCATATCCTACAGCTTTCCCTCCCACTAAAAGGAAACAAAGATAATAGTCATTCTATTTTCCCTGCCATATTCCACCCCCTACAAACTCAAACAAATACATCATCACGCCGTTTCTTGGGATTGGCTTCAGGGTTTCCTTTTCTCATCATTGCCACAAATTCATCGTAGTTGATCCGGCCATCCTGAGAAAGTATCCAGGATTTTGTCACCACAAAATGAAAATGCAACACAGGACTAAAGTTATTGGTTTCTTTTTAATTTGGTGCTTACATTATCTGCATCCACTTCAGAAATAATTTCCTTTATGTCCCTTCCATCATGCATGCCAAAGTCGCGCAGAGCTTGCTCTAGCTCTTCAGTTGTAATGTACCTACATACATGCATGTATAGGTATTATATATATAAATGAAAATTTATCTTAGATTACTAAGGCTACAAAACTGATGTAAAAATTAATTAATGAAGCAAAATTTGTATTTTGTTTCTGTTATTACCCGCTGTTATCTTTATCAAAATGTTGGAAGGCAGTGTAAAGAAGTTCTTCTCTATCCATTCTGTTCATATGCATTGTTGCTGTGATGAATTCGTCATAGTCTATTATCCCATTGCCATCTGCATCAGCCTGTTTATGGAGGAATATAGAAAAAAACAGATAACATGAGCGGAGTCTGATGAAAGAGAAAAGAATCCAGAAATTTGCAGGACTTTATCTTAGTAGAAGTGGTATTTTGATCCTTCTGCATCAGGTTGGAATGGAACTTACAGCTTCCATCAGTTGTTTAGCTTCATATTCAGACAACTTTGTCCCCTGCTTGGCAAGTCCTTGTTTCAGCTCTTCAAGTGTTATAGTACCACTGTTGTCGGTGTCCATGCCCTTAAACATTTCCTTCAATCCCATGATTTCTTCCTCTGATAGACAGCCAGCAATGACCTAATCCCATTTTGTGAAGAGGGAAATATAAGCTCTAGAATTCATGCAATACCGACTATTATTCACTGCACTAAATTACTATAAATGAACTATTTGAACACTAATATGAAATAAAAGAAATCATTCAATTTGATCACATGTTTAATTTCTTTCAAAATGGTGAAGTTTTTTAGTACCCTTAGAGCAACTTTCTTGAAGTTATTCATTGCTTTGAATTGTTTTAGCCTACTCAACACTGCATTGTCAAGAGGAGTATCAGGAGCTTCTCCATCCTCCTTAATCCATGGATGACCTAATGAAAAACAAACACACTGTATCATAAACTAATTCAATAGTTGCTGATGGGTGATGTATATCCTCGCATCATTACAAACCGAATGTCTTGTGAAATTATTACTGCATATAATTTGAAGATGGTAGAGCGCTAAAGCGTACTTACCGAGAACCTGGATGGCTGTCATCCTTTGCTTGGGGTCTGAAGTTAGCATCTTCCGAACAAGATCTTTTGCTTGAGGTGAAATTGAAGGCCAGGGATCACTAGTAAAATCAATATGGCCACGTAGGATTGCATTGAATATCCCGTGTTCCGATTCTGACAAATTAACCAATAATTTTTTTTCTTGGCATAAAAAATCTCATAATGATGAATCCGACTAAAAAGAACAAAAAGAAAAATCTCTAAAATAAATCTAAAGAAATTATCTAGAAAAAAAAATTCAAAACCATCAAAGTAACATGGGTTACATTAAGTAACCCGAGTCTATGCTCTTTGCTTGGGTGCTATGTAGTATACTGGTCGTACACCTAATGCACCCTAGTGGGCATACGGCGCCCAGTTGATACTAGGCATGCATCCTAGCATTTTCGTAGGCTTGGACTGTCACGCCTGAGCCTAGTGTATTTGGGTCCAGGCGGCGTGTCTAAATCTACTTTCATCTCTAAAGGGCTCGGACATCTTACCCGAGCTCAATACTTACACTGGGGAATTTTTTCCGAACACTACGTATATCCCTTAGTATTTTATAATGATTCAATACATATTATTTTGAATGGAATACAACTCAAAATATCATAAGAGTAAAATTACACTCCAGACTCTTTTTTTCATAAAAAACAAGACTCATGGGTTATAAATACACCATAAAACCTTCAGAACAAAGGCCCACAATCTCTTTATTTTCTATTGCATATATATTTTTAAAGCATCTCTCTCTATAATATTATTGCACTTTCTCTCTATAAAGTTACTTATTTTATATCGTAGAATCTCCACCTCCACTAAAAAAAATCTTTTACATGTATTAATTACAAACTACCTTGACGTATCAAGCACAAAGTGAAAGCAATCAACCATTTTAGCTACAGAGAAAGTGAATAAGATTACTAGTATCAATTGATCACTTGATTATACAACCAGCGATTCCTATCCTATTTGAATTTTTTTGAAACATCTTAGGATGCTATCCATGATTAAAAGCGAAAAACGGAAAAGCATGATTTACCTGCCCAAAAAGGAGGAACACCACTTAGAAGAATAAACAACATGACCCCAACACTCCATACATCAGCTTCTGGCCCATACCTTCTCTTCAAGACTTCAGGTGCAATGTAATATGCACTTCCAACAATGTCTTTGAATACTTCTCCTGCTAGAAAGAAAATAACCGTTGTTATTACATGCACCAATGACATGCTTGCTTTTATCTCATGCCTTCCTTCATGGTTGGATACACGATAAAATGAGGGGGGAAAAAGGTAAATGAAGAGGATTGCAACCTGACTTGTAGAACACAGAAAGGCCAAAATCAGTAGCCTTGAGTGGGGAGTTCTCTTGTTTGTTGAGCAGAAGGAAATTTTCTGGCTTGAGATCCCTATGGATAACTCCCATAGAATGGCAGGTGTGGATAATTTGAACAATGGTCCTAAGCAAAGAGGCTGCAGCACGCTCTGTATAATGACCTTTGGCAATAATGCGATCAAAGAGCTCTCCTCCAGCACATAACTCCATCACCAAATGAACCGAATGTTTATCCTCATAGGCTCCCTTGAGTTCCACAATATTAGGCTGACCCGTTAAATGGTGCATAATCTGAACCTCCCTCCTAACATCCTCCACATCCTCCTTATTAACAAGCTTTCTCTTGGCTATTGTTTTGCACGCGAATTGCTCGCCTGTAACCTTGTTAGTGCACAAATGTGTGATACCGAATTGTCCCCTACCAAGTTCTTTTCCAATGCTGTAAATGGATTTTACATCTTCCATCGGACGGCCTAAGACAGGTCCAATAGGGGCAACCTTGGCAGGCTTAGGTGAAGCTCCTGGAGGGGGTGAAGGTGGAGCAGTCCTAGGTGGGGTGGTGGAGGGAGCATCTGTCCGAACATTGGTGGGATTAGCACCCTCGGTGTTTTCTTCCTTATTAGTTGAGGCATCCTGGGCACCACCTCTGGAGCAACAGTTGCCCATTGTGGAAGGGAAACAAATAATGAGCGGTGGCAATGGTGGTGCTGGTGATGGATTAAGGAGAGAGTTCCTTAATCTTTTTGATGGTGGAAAGGAGAGATGAGATAATTAGAAAGATTCATAAAAATGTAAGGGGGAAAAAGAGTGGAAACAGGTTGGATTTCGGTGCGAGGACTGAATGAGGATCGACAGTGAGGGATTTTAGGGTATGGCGTGTGCAAAGTGTGTTGGATGAATCTATTTTTGGTTTGTGTTTTGAAATTAGTGGGAAACAAATATTTCAAGACCAAGGCTGGCTGAGAGAATTTCCCGGAAAAATTAAATGACCGTTTAAATTTAAGGCAGTAATCCCTATTGGAAAGATATTAATAGACTACATAGCTATTGTCATAGTTGGCACTGCAGCTAAATGCTCAGGCAGAGACACCTCCATACTTACCCACGATGCATGACAGTAGATTGTTGGATCTTTTTATGTGCCGAGAGATTGCAAACTTATCAGCTGTTCTTCGCTGTGCTGTCACGGGCATTTCAAGGATTGGCCCTAGCCTCGAACAAAGAAGAACACTTCTTTGACAGATAATTTTCACTAGGGTCATATGCAACATAAAAATCAGATTGTTTTTCTTCAACTAGACATGATTCTTCGTTCAATATGGATTACTGTAGAATCTTTGATCCACGCAATACTTGAAAACAATTGCTCCTTGAATATTTACCCAAAGAACAATAACAATATTTTGAACCAAATACAAACGTTGTAAAGCCTTGAATGGGTAAAAATATAAAATAAATTGAAAGGCATCTCAGTCATCTGCAAAACTTAATATCAGAAGGGAAAAAAATGGCTGCTAAAGTAGGAGAGCAAAATGCAAAAAAATAAAATAAAAATCATGCACTTCATCATGTTCTCGAACATCAATCAATTGAGCTTCTTCGACAAACGTAGGATCTTGCTTTTTTACATGAAGTTTGTCTGCTTGGATTTCTCCAAGTAGACTGGTAACATAAATTACAGATTGAAATCAAACAAATTCGTGGTAAGAGCCGGTGCCAGCTCTGCCTTCTCCTTGGTACAGAAACCAGATGAAATAGGATTCTTGGGCATACCCTTCAGAAAGAACTTGCAACAAATGCCACCCAAATTTAGTTTTACATCTTGTGACTTTGTTCAAAGGGACGCTGAAAGCAGCTTCCTCAAATTCTGGCACCAGGGACATTCGAGCATTAATCATCAATATCGTTGGCAAGGGCAGTATCTTGGTGTCTCAAGAGTGAGTAATGCCCATCCATCCACCTACAGTTAAAACTTGTGGAAATTATAAAATTCAGTGGGAAATCATTACTCTCAAAGGCTCCTTTTACTCAAAGACTTGAGATTCATGAATGACAACTGCTTAAACAAAGAAAACCTCAACTCACAAGGGTACCGGGACTTGTTCGCCAAATTGCAGATGAGGCCAGCTGTGATACATCTACTAAACATTTTTGATACCATGCTCCTTCCTTCCTGGCGGGAAAGGGAACCGCAATGCAACTAAAAACACCATTTATAATTCTGTAAACCATTTGTTCCCTGGTGAACCACCCGTTAATGAGATATGAAATCCCGACCAGGAGTCACGAAGGTTGTGACACTAGTATTTCACAAATGAAAAATAATTTAGATTTAAAATGTTTTTATTATTTAGCTTGAAGAGAAGATAGTGGTGATGGTGAGATAAGGTGATTGTCAATGAAATGGTAGTGATGATGGTAAAAAAAAAATGATGAAGAAGATGTTGATATTGATTGTGATATAATAGCAACGGTTGAGATAATCTGATAATATTATAAATAGATTAGTAAAGTATTTTATATAATTTTATAAATAGAAAATATTTTATAGGAAATCAACTAGATTTAAAGATTGATTGTAAAATATTTTTTATTAATTATTTAAAAAAAAAACTATAGAAAACAAATTCATTCTATAAAATACTTTTAAAAAATAAACACGAAAAAAATTAAAGAATATTTTTTATGAAAAATATTTTATACAAAGTGACCCTAAAAATACTATACTTTCGTTAAACCATACGGTCAACGGCAACTAGAGGTTAGTAAAAAAACCAAAAAACTAAGAAAATTAAAAAAAAAATTGAAAAAATCGATTAAAATTTTGAAAAAACCAACTGGTTTGGTTTCGGTTTTATAAGGCTAAAACTGAAAAAATTGAATTGAACCGGATCCAAACCGGAAAAAAACCTGAGCTAAACCGGAAAAAAACCGAGTCAAACCGAAAAAACCAAGCCAAACCGGTTTGAACATGTTTTTGTCCTAAAAAATCAAATCGAACTGAATCGAAACCAGCTGGTTTAAATCAATTTCAATTATTTTTTTTAAAATTAATTTAGTTATTTTTTTTTTTATAAAAACCAAATGACTTAAAAAATAACCACCTTTAATAACAATAACAACGGAAGCGAGGAGATCGAGGAGGGAAAGGAATAAGAAGCAGTGATTACTATCTGTATCCATGGAATAGGCCCATAGTGGTTACTATATGTGTCCATGGAATAGGCCCATTCTCAAGGGCTGTGGCCCACTTTAAGGGCCTTGTTTGATATTTCATCTCCACCAGCCCAGACCCATGGGTCAACTCCACGAGCACGAATTCCATCGTCTTGCTTTTAAGAATGATGATAGATTAATTTGCACACCATTTTGTATTAATGATATTTGTGCGGAGCTCACTGTCATTGCTTTCTCTAGCTAGACCCTGTCACAAGATATGTTGCGGTTAATGATAGGGAGATTGAAGATCTCTTTGGATTGCAAGCCAAGCTGATTACGAGAGACATTTTCTTTTGCAAAATTAGCAAGGCTTTAACTTCGCTTACACTACATAACCAAGTAATCAGAGTTTCTACGAGCCTGTCTTCCTCTGTAGCCAGAACTCATCATTCTCCCGCACACTTCACTTGCGAGGAAATTGCTAGTCAGAGTACGTTCTCTTATGTGTGAACGACATTGATTCATTATTCTTTTTTTCCTTGGCGTTTGGAAGAGTGGTATTATGAAAAATATTAATTTCATATTTTTTAAAAAAATAATATTTTAAAAAATCATCTAAAAACAAAAACAATTTTAGTCCGTCCCAGATAAGGTTAAAGAGTAAGCTGTTAAATATTATTTATCTTCTTTAAACCTTATTTGGTACATTTTTAAAGAGTGGATAAAAATTTAGAAGGTTGATGCTTATTCCATAAGGAGGTTAAGGTTTTAACAATTGGGAGCGCGATGAAATCACGTTCTATAAAATTTTAATTTTTTTATTAAAAATTAATTTTTTGTAAATTTTGGATTGTTTTGATGTGTTAATTTTAAAATTAATTTTAAAAAAATAAAAAAAATATCATTTTGATGTATTTCGGTATGAAAAACACTTTGAAAAGCAATTATAACCATACTTAATTGTTTGATTTTTGTTTCTATAGACCCTGGGAATATATATTTTATATTTTTATTATATTTAATTTAAGTATTGATTTAAAACTTATTTAGTCTTTACTTGTATGCATAATTAAACGGAAAAAAATTATTTTTAAAAAAAATACAGTTTTAAACTAATTCCAAACAAGACCTAGTCCATAAGCAGCAAAAAAATAGAATAAAATCAACCTGGTTGTTCGTTGGATTTGTTTTCTACACATTACTTGAATTTTTGAATCAAGATTATGATAACTAAACCACTGGAATCCAATTCTGATCTTGACTGGTTCTGTTATTTTTATTTTATTTTTTTTGAGAAACAAAAACTCAACCGTAGCATACAAAAATTTCAAAGACGGTAGGGACCCCATAGATGAAATTTCTTCCAAGACCTGAACTGCAGACGCGTGTAAAAGTATAACATATAAAAGTCAAGATCAAATCCGTTTTCTCAGTCAATCTCCTCTCTCTCTCTCTCTTTCACCTGCGATTTCCTTCCCTTTCCACAACTCCTTCCTCTGGAAAAAACTCCCATTTCAAAGTCTCCTCCTCCCTTCTCCTTTTATAATTGAAGTTTTTTTAAAAAAAACAGCTACTCTGGCAAACCGACAACAGCAATGGCCGATACCAGAAGCCGAAACGGCAAAAAGATTCCGATACCGAAATGCCCAATCTGCCAAACAGTTTACAACGATCACTCTCACACGCCTCTGCTTCTCCAGTGCGGCCACTCTTTCTGTCTCAATTGTCTCTCTCGCCTCCTCCTCTCTTCCTCACCTTGTAAACCATCACAGAAATCCTCACTTACCTGTCCTAAATGCCGCCACATCTCCCCTCTCGGCAACTCCCTCCTCTTCCTCCCTAAAAACTTCTCTCTCCTCTCTTCCCTCCTTCCCTCCTCCTCCGCCTCCGCCTCCGACTCCGACTCCTCCGACGACGAGAGCGATGTCAATCCTCGTCGATTTCATTGTTCTACAACAAGCGGCGTCGGATTGGGTGGGAATTTGTGTAGAGATCATGAATTGAGGATTGTGAAGGGGATTAGTGAGGTGAAGTGGAGCGGTTTGTTGGTGAAGCGGAAGGAGTGTAAGCATAAGGTAGTTGTGAGGAGAGTTAGGGTTGATGACGTGGCCGATGGTAATTGGGTGGAGAAGGAGCTGGATAATTTGAGGAGGAAAGTTATGTGGTGTAGAAATGTGTGTGGATTTTATGGTGTAGTGAAGAGTGGAGAGGATGATTTGTGTGTTGTGATGGAAAAATGTTTTGGTTCTGTTAAGGAACAGATGGAAGGGAATGGCGGCCGCCTCTCTCTCGATCAAATCTTAAGGTCTTGTTCATTAATTTTTTTTTTCAAAGTGAAATTGAATGTGTTTTTAGTTTGATTGTTGTTTGTTATCTTTAATTTAATTTAGTTGGCTATTGGGAGGACATATTTGTGTTTTAAGCTTAGAGAACATGATGTTTGCCTTTCTAATTGCCAATCACTAGTTGGAAATTACTTTCCTCTGTAAGGTTACAGATAGCATCAAGATCTTGTGGATGGCCTGCATTTTATTAGGCTAGAGAGGTGGATTTAGTTTTGGCTTTATCAGCCTGAGGTTACCACTTTAAGTGCAACATAAAAGGACTGTAAAGGAAAACTAAGCATAAGTTACTATTTTGTTTAAAACATGCTCATATTGGGAGGATATTTCTTGAAATTTTTTGACACCAGGGGGCCTAGTTTCTTGTCTATTCTAAAACTCTAACTTGATTATCTACTGATCTCATCAGGCGTAGAAAATTAGTTTTTGATAAGCGTGTTATGTTTTTTTTTTTTTTATGTTATTGTAGGTATGGAGCTGACATTGCACGCGGGGTAATTGAAATTCATGCTGCGGGTATTGTGTGCCTGAACTTAAAGCCGTCCAATTTTCTTCTTGATGCAAGTGGTCATGTGGTGGTTTCTGATTATGGACTTCCGATGATTCTTAAGAAAACTTCTTGCTCAAAGGGTCTGCTTGTGCCTGAGGCTGATCCATTAAAAACACATTGGTGTATTGATTGTTTGTCGCTAAGTCCATATTATTCAGCTCCAGAGGCATGGGAGCCATTAAAGAAATCTTTGCACTTATTCAGGGATGGTAACATTGGCATATCTGCAAAATCAGATTCCTGGAGTTTTGGTTGTGCTCTCGTCGAAATGTGCACTGGCTTCACTCCGTATGTGAACCAAAACTTTTTGCTTGTATTATTTGATTGATTGGTAACACTTTCTGTCTTACTTGGTTATTTTATTCAGGTGGGCTGGTCTAAGTGCAGAAGAGATCTACCATGCTGTTGTTAAGGAAGGAAGATCACCTCCACAATATGAAAAAGTTGTAGGTCATGGGATTCCTACAGAACTATGGAAGATGATTGGCGAGTGCCTACAATTTAAGGCATCGAACAGACCCACATTTCATGCAATGCTCGCCATATTTCTGCGTCATTTGCAAGGAATACCTCGAAGTCCTGCAATTCCTAATACGTAAGAATTTCCTGTGTTTCGATATATAGTTAATGTTGGTCATTGGATGATCACACTCATTCAGATTTGGATTTTACTGTCTGGAGAGATTATAGGCAATAACCTTTTAATTAGAAGATACAGCCAATCATGGCTATGCATGGAATACCAACTCTTCAGAACAGTAGATGGTGTGGCAATACATTGGTACCATTTGGCTGATTTTATGATTTTTGGCTCTGATGGTGGTGGTTGGCACCTGACTGTCCTTATTGTGCCAAGAGATTTTGTAAGTGGTAAAATGGAGGTTGATCAGTGGTACAAGGGTCATCAGTTTGTGCAACAAGGGAAAGACAATGGTGCAACAGCGAGAGAGGACAGGGAGAGTTTTATTGTAAACAAGAAAACTGTTGGGAGAATCAGCTGCATACTATCCTTCAAGTGGGAATAGATTCATATTGAGTACAGCAAAGACTGTCAGTGCAGTAAAATACTCTGCTAATGAAACATCAAGCTGGATGTCAAATGATAAGGATGGAACTGCGTAGTCTACTTGTATTGTTTGACAAGGAATAAGCTAGATACCTGTTTTTATGAGCATTTTCCATTTCTCTACCCAGTTGGCTATGATATAACTGCTATTTTTTGTCTTCTAGATTGAGCTGTAAACTTTGTCTGATATTTGAACCATGCCTTTTTTTTCCCTTTCACCTGTCAAATCTAGAGAACCTGCAAACTGTTCCAGAATTGATATGCTGGAACAATCTCCGACATCTGTCCTGGACATTTTCCCAGTCAAAAGCAACCATCTGCATCAACTTTTATCTGACGGGGATGTGGATGGTGTCAGGTCTGTTTTAACAGAAACTCAGTTTGTTGTGTGAACATGTTAATAGAAATCCTCCAGGTTTGTTTCTTAGCCCTCACTGTTTTTGCAGAGATCTTCTTGCCAAGTCTGCATCGGGTAACGATGGCAACTCAGTTATTTCTCTGCTTGAAGCACATAATGCTGATGGTCAAACTGCATTGCACTTGGCTTGTAGACGGGGTTGCCTTAAACTTGTTGGTGCCATTTTGGAGTACAGCGATGTGGATGTGGATATTCATGACAAAGATGGTAATCCGCCAATAGTGTTTGCTTTAGCAGCTGGATCTCCAGAATGTGTAAGATCTCTTATCAGAAGATCAGATTATGCAACTTGTAGGATGAGTGAAAGCATTGGCCGGTCAGTAGCTCATGTTTGTGCATATTATGGGCAACCAGACTGCATGTTGGTAAGCTCCCAAACTGTATGTTTTATAGGAAAGACCTGGTCCTTTATTTTCTTCATTTTAGATCATCTCGAACAATTTTTACAGGAATTACTTTTGGCTGGTGCTGATGCCAATGCAGTGGATGATGATGGTGAATCTGTACTGCATGTAGCCATCACCAACAAACATACAGAATGTGCTATTGTCATATTGGAAAATAGTGGATGCAGATCAATGAGTTTTCTGAACTCAAAAAATATGACGTGAGAGTTAATTCCAGTTTGCATATCATTAATGGTTGATATTTTCTTGTTGATGTGAAAAAAAAAAAAGATTTTTTTTTGGTTTTTGATGCAATTTAAGGTTTTTTATTATCTGAGATGAAGTATCTCACTGAGGTAGATTTTCATAGCATATTTAGATTTTTATTGAGGGAATTTTATGATTGATTCTCTCTAGATATTCTATACTTAACTAGCTTATTTATGAAACTGGCATATGGGTCCGCCCACTGGCTTTCTGACCTGTTTTGGTTAGGAGTTAAAATTGTTTGGAGCAGCCATTGCACCTTCATTTTTGTCACAATTTTTTTTTTGCACCTCGGCTTCTCTTAATTTCATTCGTCTGGATAAAAGGATTATGCTTTTCTATTCATCATCACTTACTGGATTATAATGTAGTTTGATTCATAATTATCATGTTTGCAGTATTCCGGAGGTATATTTTTTAAGGTTAATGAATGTTAATATTTTTTAATAAAAGCCTTCTTGATGTCTGTTCAATTGAGATCTTCAAATCTTGCTGAAGCTCTGCTATTTTATTTTATTTTTCTTTACCTTGAATAAATCTACAGTTCCAGATCGTTCCTGGTTATTTGTTGATCTTACAGACATGAATGTTAGACTACTGGAAGAATCAAATATGTATTTTCATGTCTTTTTTTAATTTGCATTGTTTTGTCCCTCCAGTGCATCCAACTTAATAGTTACTATAAATTTATATCAGTGAAGAATGCGGGCATGAATAACACCTTTGAGAATATTTTTGAAAGGAAGCTTGTGGCTACATTTTTGTTTTTTAAGAGTGACATGGAGAATAGAAAAGAGATTCCTGTAGCTGTCCCAACTAGTTGGGACGAAGATTTGGTTGGATTGAGTTACAGACTACATTTTAGTAGCAATACTTGCGGCAATTAAGTCATGAAATGCTATCTGTTTCTGTAAAATTGTTATCCAAAGCACTTGGAGAGCCATAAACATACAAACAAGGAGAAAAAAATCAAGGACTGGAATCTCTCATCCATTTGGAGTACAAGGTTTTGCTTGATTATGAGCTAAATGCTTGGAGTTACTGTTGCTTTTGTAATACACGGGATTGATTGCCTTTGGCGAATATTTTAATTTTTTCAGTAAGAGTAGCACAAAATAATCCAATGGTGAAGAATCTACTATCAACTCTTTGAAGGGTTTCTGGGTTCAAAATATATCCTTTTGGCCTGTTCAATTTTTTTGATAAAAAAGGAAGTTTTCAAATGTCATAGACTGCTTATCATTTGAAGGTCAATTACTGAAACCTGGAATATGTTTCTGATGTTTGTGTGTGTCTGTGCATTCATTTAGATATTATCTGTAGAAATGTGTGTTGTATGACAATTTGTCTATTCAAATGTTACCATTTTCTTTCTATGATGTGCTGATCCCACTCTGAGCTGCTTTTTATTACACTTCTGCTATCACAGACCCCTACATTTGTGCATAGAAGCTCTAAATGTGACTGTTGTCAAGAGGTGGCTAGAAGTTGCATCAGAAGAAGAAATCGCTGGAGCCATTGACCTGCCCAGTTCAGTTGGAACTGCATTATGTATGGCAGCTGCTTTAAGAAAAGATCACGAGACAGGTATTTCATTATTTAATTCTAATCTGTTGAACTTTATGTGGATTCTACCCCGTACATATCTTTTCTCATCTTGCTTATAGGAAATTTTGTCTTTTCCATTCGGTTTTTGTGTTCTATTTTTTTTTTCCAATCAAGTGGAATGATTCTTATTACAGTTTCTGACATGTATTTGTAAATCTTCATCAACCCAGGGAAATGGTCTTTTGCTTTTAAAGCTGCTCCTTGTGCCATTTTTGTTGGATAAGTAATGTTCCAATATTTGTTTAATTGGCATTTCAGTATTATAGAAGAGTTTCCATCAACTGTTTTAGTTTGATAAATTTTATGATCTTATAGTAGTTATTTTTATGTTATTTAGCAACTGTTTCTATCTGATACTTATTAGTTAGTATTAATTAGGAGTTTCATCTTGTGTAATGTTTCGTTGAAGCTTCTGACTTTTTACTAGACTTTGGTGTGCCTGTATATACTCGTTTTCTGTATTTTTGCCATGTGTGCTTTCATCTATAAATCTTGGTTTAAAGCTCTCAATTTAGTACATATAACTAAATTTCTATCTATTTGGCAATCATTTAAGTGGACAAACAGCAGAAGATTTCTCCAAACCCATGTCCTCATTCCCAAGAAGTAACAAATATAGATACATGTTTTGTTTTACCTCAGCTAATATTCAGTTTCAAATTGTAGAGGGCAGAGAGCTGGTGAGATTACTTCTTGCTGCTGGAGCAAACCCTGCTGCCCAAGATGCTGAAAATCATCAAACAGCTTTGCATACAGCTTCGGCAGCAAATGATGTTGAGTTGGTCAAGGTAATTCAATGGGGTTTTCCACTTTAAATTAACTTATTACTTCTACAGTGACTTGCCATTTTTTACTTCTCGCAATGTATAGGTACAGTAAAAAAAGTTGAAACATAATTTTTTTGTTAGGAATCTTTTCAGTTTATAACTTATGATGAATGTACATTTGGAAAAGGAAACCAAAAGATGGCAAATGACAATAGTGGCTTCTTCCTAAAAAATTAAGCAAAAAGGATTTAGAAACTCATTTTGGAGTTTGGACATATCAAGTATTTAATTTTATAAAGCTGTTATGAATGTCTAGTCCCAGATCAGACATGATCTTTAACTTCTAATGAAAAGTTTACTTTTTGTTTCCAAGTAGATCATTCTTGATGCTGGAGTGAATGCTAACCTACGAAATGTGCATGGTACAATACCTCTTCATTTAGCATTGGCTAAAGGTGCAAAGCCTTGCGTTGAATTGCTCTTGGCTGCTGGTGCAGATTGTAATTTGCAGGTTTGTGATGTTTCCTTTTCTTTTGAATTCTCTTGTCACTGTGATGTTGTGGTTATTAAATAAGCGTGGTATCTCCTAATGTGTTTGATAATGTACATTTATGTCAATCTAGAAATCTAAAGCAATAACAGAAGTAGAGCGTTCACTGATAATTATGTGTGTCTGGTCAGTTAATAGCACTCCATGTAATTAACAGATTGTTACTGTGCTAATCCAACCTTAAACTTCACAACCTCTAGCAGAGCCCTTCATTAATGAAAAGTTATAGAGAAGTGATTCAAAGATCCACACTTATCATCAATTAGATGCCATTAAGATTCATGTGTTGAGAAAATTGATTTGGATGAATGTTAGTACTTAGCTCTTCATGGTTAGCATGTCTTTATGATATTTTTTAAGTCTTTCAGAAGAACTCTTTTGTAAACAGTTTCTTTTTCTTTCCTTTGCTCCAAACAGGTTTTTTTTTTTTTTTTTTTTTTCTATTGGGGGTATTGTGGCTTTGGGGAAGGGAAGGTAGGAAGGGACATGCAAACAGCATTGATGAAAATGTAAAATCAATGTACATATGGTTGATCAAGGCAAAGGATAACAAACGCGGCCAAAAGCTAGTTAGATTGACTGTACAGCCTGAAAAGAGAACAAAAATCTTTATAAAATTCTCTAAATATTGATTCGTAATTTTTTTATTGTAGTAGCAGCCCTTAATTACTATGAAAAAAAACCCTAAATGAAATGAAATTCTAACCCTTAAAACTAAATAAATCTTAACTGTCCAAACAAGTGTAATAAATAACCCATAAATAAACTAGTTAAGGGAAAAAACTAATTGTATGATGCTGCTACAGCAACATCTACAGTACACTAGAGTATCGTGCTATAATACTACTTCCTAGGATTTGCTCCTACATCAACTTGTTGAGTTGAACATTAACTTAAAATGAGCTTAACCTTGTTGGAGAAAAGGTCACAAGAATGTTCATCTATTTGGAAATTGGGTTGTACACATAGTTAGAATTTGATTTATTAACTATTCAAATTATTGTTTGATATTAAATAGAATTACATTGACTTAATATATAATAAAAAAAATTTACCTGTATGAGCATTTTATTTGTTTTACATTTATAAATGATATAAGAACTGATATGGAACTTTTTTATGATTCTTAAATTTGCAAATTTAGTCCAGTATTTGATTTGCATGGGATTTTTATTCACAAATAGTCTTGATTTGGAAACTTTTCTTTTATGTGTATATAGGTGATTTGTTGAATGAGATCTACTATTCATTTTTGTGCTTCTAATGTTTTCTCAAGGAACCTCATTGATGCCCATGGATCATTTATATCTCGGTTCTAATGAGAGTTTGACGAATTTGATACATTAAGTAGTATAATTTTGCTTGGATAACAAAAAGGTGGATTGACGTTTTAGTCCATAGGATAAATCTTCCGCATTATTCCACTTTCATTTGTGTAAAAAACTCAGCCCTTTTATTTTCAAATATCGATCATTGCAATTTGTTCACATGATCATATACTGAAGCAACTTCTTTGTAATTATAATCAGGATGAGGATGGTGACAATGCCTTCCATATAGCTGCTGTGGCTGCAAGGTTGATACGTGAGAATCTTGACTGCATCATCCTTATGCTGCAGTGCCCAAATGCAAGCATTAAAATTAGAAACAACAGGTGAGTGAAGCATAATGTGGTTGCTTATCATTCTTTTTCTGTCAGGGTAAAACTGGAGATTCTGTTTTCTCAGTTAATTCTTAACTAATGTTTCTGATCTAAGTTCATACAGAGTTTTCTCATGTTACCAATAGTAACATGGAGCATACTTTGACTGAATGAATATGCATGTTGTTGTGTCTTTCTGTGATCATGCATTTGTCTTATGGGAAACAGTGGTAAGACGTTGTGTGACCTCCTGGAGAGCCTGCCCCGAGAATGGATTTCAGAAGAGCTTTTGGAAGCACTAGCTAATAAGGGAGTTTCTTTATACCCAACAGTGTGAGTGCAATTTCTGGGGGGAATTATTTGCCAATTCTAAACTATTACTGATGCTTAATCCAGTATGATAATCTTCAGCTTGTCATTTCGACTGTAGGTTTGAAGTTGGAGATTGGGTAAAATTCAAGAGGGGCATGAAGAATCCAACATATGGGTGGCAAGGTGCAACGTGTGGCAGTGTTGGTTTTGTACAGAGTATTCCAGAGAATGGCAGTCTTACTGTATCATTTTGCACAGGAGTTGCTCATGTCTTGGCAAATGAAGTTGTAAAAGTGATTCCTTTTGACAGTGGCCAACTTGTGCAACTTAAACCTGATGTTATAGAGCCCAGGTACAATCATGGTTGCTGTAGCAAATATTAGAGTGATGATGTGCTTGATTGTTAATTATCTTCCTTAGTAGATGTTCAATTTACTCATCATCATCCACTAGCCTCTGAACCCTTGATGTAAGGGGATGTGCATTAAGCTACAAGGGTGGCTGGTTAGTAGTGGATATTCAAGGACTCAATTCTTGCTGAACCTTTTTAAACTTAACCTTTAGACTTACCAACTACAAGGGTGGCTGGTTAGTGGTGGATATTCAAGGGCTCAATTCTTGCTGAACCTTTTTAAACTTCACCTCTAGACTTGCCTAAGAAACAGAACCTGGATAAAAAGTAAACGAGGAAAGTCATGGGATGATTTGTTGTATTGTTTATATTTAATAAAAGAGGAAATTATAGATTTATTTTACGTAACCATTGAGAATTGTGACAATGGTTAGCTAATGGAACCTTGACAAAAATCTAAATACAGCTTATGTGCAAGTTTATTTTTTGGGTTTTTTCCTTGCTTTGAACCAACATTTTGATGATCATTATAAGAATCTCTGACATTAATCATTAGAATGTTATGAAAGCTTGAAGATGTTGATTCTTCTGTTTTCAGATATGCATTGCATGAACAATTACGTCACAGTCAGGGAACTGTTCTGTGCATTGAGGATGAGGGGTTTATACGTATTGGTTTTCACGGTGCCTCTAAGGGGTGGCAAGCTGATCCTGCAGATTTTCAAAGATTTGAAGAATTCAAGGTTGGTGATTGGGTTTGTGTTCGCAAAACACCTGAGGCTGTAAAGCACGATTTTGGAATTGTGACTGCTGGAAGCATAGGGATCGTGCATGGTATCAGATCCGATAGTAGTTTGTTGATAGAGTTCAGTTGTGTACCTGCTCCATGCATATTTGAACCAGAGGAGGTTGAACCAGTTGTGCCTTTTAAGGTAGTGGGAATGTTTTTGTTTTTTATTGCCATGTTTTCTTAAAGAACAGTAATATATCTTCCTACTCCAGCCCCCTCCCCTACATCATGCTATTCACTAAGCATCTCTACAGTTTTTTTTGTTTTTAATTCTGTTTTATTTTACAGATAGGTGAGCTAGTATGTGTGAAACGATCTATTGCAGAGCCCAGCTTTGCTTGGGGTGGTGAGACACATCATAGTGTTGGAAGAATATTTGACATAAAGAGTAATGGTCTTCTGATAATCGAAATACAAAATCGGTCCATACCATGGACGGCTGATCCTTCAGATATGGAAAAGGTGGAGGACTTCAAGGTAATATTTTGTGGCTTTTTTTAAACTCATTTGACTACTGATTGGATTATGCTGTGAGTAGTTGGCATTTATTATCTCATCTTACATGATCAGGTTGGTGACTGGGTTAGAGTAAAAGCTTCGGTACCCTCTCCAAAATATGGGTGGGATGATGTCACCAGGACTAGCATTGGTATTGTCCATAACTTAGAGGATGATGGTGACATGGGTGTTGCTTTCTCCTTTAGAAGCAGGCCCTTTCTATGTTCAATGACAGACATGGAGAAGGTGTCACCTTTCAAAGTGGGACAAGAGATCCGTGTCATGCCGTCTATCACTCAGCCATTGCTTGGATGGTCAAATGAAAGTCCAGCTACTTTTGGGACTGTTGCGAGGATTGACATGGATGGAACCCTCAATGTGAGCATGCTTATATTTTGCATTACATTACGATCCTTGTTTGTGTTCTTGCATGTATGTGTCTAGTAGTAGCGTGATTCCTGTTACCAACACTTTAATCATGTTTTTGAGTTTGAGTCCCCCACAGTGCATTTACTGCCTTGCTGGCTGTAACTTCATAGGTGCAGTATATGCATCTGAATCAATGGCATGGGCCATTAATTATAACGTAGCATGCATTCCACAATTTAAGTTGGCTGGGTTGACCGTCCTCTTTTTTCTTGTGTGCAAGAATTGTGTATATCTGCATTTTGACCTTCAGAACTTTTCAACTGTTTTAATAAAGTCTCACTCCCAATTATTTGTGAAGGTGAGAGTGGCTCGTAGAGCAAGCTTATGGAAAGTTGCTCCAGGTGATGCTGAAAGGCTCTCAGGACTCGCTGTTGGTGACTGGGTTAGGGTGAAGCAATATCTGGGGTCTAGACCAAGTTATGAGTGGAACAGTTTTAGGAAGGAGAATATCGCTGTAGTGCACAGTATACAGGATTCTTTTCATCTAGATTTGGTTTGTTGTTTTCGTAAAGGAAAGTTGCCTGCCCACTGCACAGAGGTGGAAAAGGTTTCACACATAAAAATAGGGCAGCATGTTCGATTTCGTACTGGACTGGTTGAACCTAGGTGGGGATGGAGAGGCGCATGCCACAATTCAAGAGGTGTTGTAACTGCTGTAAATATTGATGGAGAAATAAGAGTTTCATTCTCTGGGTTGCACAATTTGTGGCGAGGAGATCCCGCGGATTTTGAGATAGATCAAATGTTTGAGGTGGGAGAATGGGTAAAAATAAAAGACAGTGCCACCGGGTGGAAAAGTATGGGGCCTGGAAGCCTTGGAGTTGTACAAGGAGTGAGGCATCAAGAGGGTGGTTGGGATGGTACTTTCCTTGTTGGGTTCTGCGGCGAACCTGAATTATGGGCAGGACCGGCATGTGAGCTTGAAACAGTGGATAAACTTGCAGTAGGCCAAAAGGTGAAGGTGAAGCCCCATGTAAAGCAGCCACGATTTGGTTGGTCAGGCCATACACATGAGAGCATTGGTTCTATATCAGCGATAGATCTAGATGGAAAACTGAGGATATTTACACCAGCTGGCTCCAAGGTTTGGATGCTTGATCCATCAGAAGTTGACGTGGTGGAGGAAGAGATAATACAAATTGGAGATTGGGTAAGAGTCAAATCATCTATAGCTACCCCAGTATACCAATGGGGAGAGGTCACTCGTGATAGCATTGGAGTGGTGCACAAGATGGAGGAAGGAGAGCTTCTGGTGGCATTTTGCTTCTTGGATCAGCTTTGGGTTTGCAAAGAATGGGAAATGGAAAAGGTAAGGGCATTTAAGGTAGGTGACAGTGTGAGATTTAGGGAACGACTGGTGAAGCCCAGATGGGGGTGGGGAATGGAAACCTGTGCTAGCAAGGGCCAAGTAGTTGGGGTGGATGCTAATGGAAAGCTACGAATTAAATTCAAATGGAGAGAAGGACGACCTTGGATTGGAGACCCAGCAGATATAATTCTTGATGAGAGCTCTAGTCTTGCTTGATAGCAGCTTTAGTCTGTATTGAATCTGGATGTGATAAAAGCTAAAGCGAGAGCCAGGAGTGTAAGAAAGTGCAGTGATCACTGCAAGAAATGGCATATCAGTGCAAAATGTTCCACCAAACAGGACGGACAGCAAGGCTGTTTGATATATTATTCATCTCATAATTAAAGATACTGGTGAAGGAATGGCGTGAAGATCATGTGCAGGTTAGGTGGAGCTCATTTCTTCTTCATAATATTTTCTTTCGAGGCCTTGCAGATATTGTCATTTTGTCCAAGTGATTCAGTCATGATTTGCGTGAAAGAGTAATGCACATATTTCAAATTTGTGGGGGGGTAGAGAAGGGTTTATGACTTGTGTTAGCCATGACATGCAGCAGATGGGTCCATCTCTGCATTTAATGTACATCATGCTAGTTTGTAAAAAAAAATACGAGTTTGTAGCATATAAGCTAGGAAAAGCAGCTGGGAGATGCGCACTCTTTTTTGTAGGAAATCTGGTTGATTGTTCTAGTTTCTGTGCTATTATTAGATATAATATGTCCGTAATTTTTGTTTATGATGCAGCCTGTCAAGTTATCGAGTTGAAATCGATTGAAATATCAGTTGCTCGAGTCCCCAATATTTTCACTTTGCATCCGAAATAAGGGCACTGTTGACGTGGTTACTTGGTCTTTGTTTTGGGTTCTACGTTGTTCTATGAGAAGATGTATTTCTTCTCGAGATTGATACCGAATTATCTGACTCTGGAGAACGATTATGTAGTTGCAATTAACACGTGTGTCGTGTGGTTGCGTGAGTTTTTCACAATAAAAGCGCCAAAAATACCTGTTGTCTACGGAGTTGAGTTTATTGTTTTTTAATCGGTATTTATTCAATAAAAGCAAAAAGCCCCCCCCCCCCCCCCCCAAGTAGAAATTATAAAGTTTGGAAAATCTTTCTAAAGTCGTGTCATTTACAAATATTTCTTTTCATTTTTTTGAAAAACAAATCTTCATTTTTAGGTTTTTGAAAGATAATTTTTATTGTAATTGTTTAAAGGGTATTTTTCATCTAAAACTAACTAAAAAAACGTAGCAGTTAAAATATAAATATATAAAGTGAAATTGTTGATATTATTTCATGATATTTTATTTAGTTTGACATAAAATAATTCATTGAGCACTAGATTGGATGGCATGAGTTGATTGGATGGTCTACATTACATCATGGGTTTACTAATTATTTTTCTTCGTAAAAAAAATATCAAAACAATGTAAATATTAAAATAAAATCTTAAGACTCTTATGATGGACTCAAAATAAAATTAAAAATTAAAAATCAATGAAAAAGGCTCGAGTCAAACCTGTTTAATCTGATAAATCCATGATCCAAGACATGATATCGAGATGATTACAGAAAAAAAAAAAGATAAAAAAATAATAACATCAATTTTCAATGAACCCAATGATGATAAATGAAATAAAAAAAAAATTAAACAATGACGAAGCCAACTTGGTTCAACCTTTAGAACTTATGACACAAATCATGAGGTTGGATCATAGAAAAAAAAGCAAATCCAAAAAAACAACAATGTAAAATTCTCAACCAACCAAAATAATTAGAGATAAACTTGAAAAAAAATGGATAAGAAAGAAAAAAAATTGTAGATTTGAAAAGAATAAAAACCGAATTTGACGCAAAAAAAAATAAAATAAAATCATAAGTTTGAAATTGAAAAACAATTTCAATTAAAAAAAGGATAAGACAAGCTAAAAATAATAATCAAAAGATTGATAATCAAATTTGATATAAAAATCAAATGTCAATGAATGAAATTGAAAAAAAAAACTCATTCAATAAAGGATTAAAGACCAAATCTGATATAAAAATCAAATATCAATGAATGAGATTGAAAAACAAACTTAACTCAATAAATAATTTAAGATCAATTACATTGCAATCAAAAGAATAAGGATCTAATTTGATTTAACAAATAAATAATCATACTTCATTGTTTTTTGTCAAATGCCAACATATTTTTATAAGAGGGGAGAGAAGGAAAAAGGAAGAGAAGAAAAAACGTGTGATCGAAACTCAAACGGTGGTTTTCTGACACCTCACCAACATGAAGGGGGCGGTGAAGCGCATCGAATGTTGTCCCGAATAGTGACATTCAGATATGTTTTAATGTTGCATACATCACCTTAAAGACACAGGATTTGCCCATATGTATGCGCTTGCTAGGCACGCACTAGATATTTTTTAATTTAAATAATATTTTATCTATATTAAAAGATCCAATCACCCCCGACCCCACATAAAAATAACTAAATTGCCTCTACATTCAAAGCTAAGGAACATTATTTTTTAGGGGTATTCAAGTAATCATGCTACATAAAAAACTCGAAAAGCCCCTTTAACCAAAGAAAAATGTTTTTTAAAAGGCAAGTTAGTAATTATATTATATATCAAAAAGGTAAAAAGACCATCTAACCCTCTCCTTTCCTTTAATGATTAATGCTTCCCATGAAAAATATCTTCCTAGACTATGCTCTCTTCAAGGATAAAAAATAATTTTGCAATGCAAAATACGTTATAATATACAATAGGTATTTTACTAGCCATTCCATTTCACTAATCAAAGAGGTATTCTTTTTATTTAATTTTTTCATTACTTCACTAATGACATTGATTATATTTGGTCCAATTATGCTTTTTTTTTTTATGAAATTCAGTTACATGATACTTATGAAATCCAACAGTAATATTTTTTTTTTTCTTTTCAAGTAAGCCTGAATATCTTGAGAGTGAATATATTAATTTAATAACATTATATGTGATACAGAGCCAATATAAGGGCAACTTGGACAATGACCGAAGACCCGCTTTAACAAGAATATTTCAACAATGTTAATTATATTTTATGAAATAAAAATTACTCTCATTTAACAAAAGGATTCAAATGCAAAATGAAGATTATTCAAGACCCTACTTGTTAAACATGCATAAAAAATAGAAACAAAATATATTTTAAAAAATCTCATTCATAATTTTATCCAAAACCCTTATTCACCTTAAGCCGACTCTAATATGATATATATTTATTTAAATAATTAAATGTTATATAGAACCTGAATTTATCAAATATATATATATATATTATAATACTGACTCCAAATGAAATTCTAAAATGACTAATATTGAAACTTTTCATATCAATTGAAAATCTAAAATGGCTTCCAAAATAATATTGACAACTTTGGTATAAAAATGTATGAATGAGAATTCTTAGAAGGGTGATGAAAGAGAATATATAAATAAAAATTAATTAATCAACCCGTAAACTTATACATTAAATAAATATATGAACTACTACTTAAACTCAGTTGTTATAAATGAATTTGAACTCATTTAATTATCAATCTGAGTCGATAATAGTAATAATAAAACTACAAAGAGATTATAAATTGAAAATAATTATTACTTCAAAATAAAGTGTTAAATCATCTCGATTGATCAGCTTCATAATTATTCCTATTGACTTTCTCTTTCCTTGTTGAGACTTTCAAATTTGAACAGATTTGCAAACAAAAACAAACTGAAGGGCAAGAACCTATAAACATGGCGAAAGCACGGAGAATCTAAATAATAACGTGGACAATTTCTCTGAAGGGCCTTCGCCACTTCTCCTGTACCAAAGGTCCAAATGTTATTTTGGTTCTCCCTGCCCAGAAACTTAATCATGGATGACTATTGCCCAAGGATCACACTTGCAATTGTGACAGCAGAAGGCGTTACAATGACAGCATTCTTCTTCCTTTTCCTATTATTAGCCATGAATGTAAGGCCAGCTGACACCATCTTCCGAGGTTGAAAAGGCAAATGATGGTGTCCAGGCATAGATGAGCCACCCCAAAACAAGGACGATAGGTCCTGCGACAAAGCTAGCTGGAAGGGAGGATGCGACTCCAAGATATGGCAATGGCAGTGTGAACACATGCACAGAAAGCTATTGGTACTGCCATATACAACACCTGGGAAACTCAAATATTTATCATTAAATTGATTCATGATACAGATCAGCAAGAGAAAGTACTGAACAATTATGCTCTGATAGTCACTTCATGGAGCTGCAAAAGTTAAGACTCTTAGAAGCACGCGCGCGCGCACAGAGGATACGTAATTCGGCAGCTTCTAATCACCCATAACAACAATCCTCTCTTTTTTAAGATACCAATTGAATCAAACGAATTTTCTGCCGTCTCGACTAAAATGAAATCAGGTTTCCAAAAGCCGATGCCATGTTGAGATTTTATCATCAGGTTTTGCTGGGGTTATCTTTCGCCGATGCACCAAATACCCCCCTCCCCCAAGGAAAATAAATCTGAAAACCAATCTAAAACATTCCTGATAGGTCTCAGAAACAAGTATTCACTGTCGATTTAGGAACATACCCTCAACTGCTTAGCAGCATCCAACAGAATTACTTCCTACAGATAAAAAAAGAAATGTCGTTTGTTGTAGATTATTAGCGATACAGTTATTATTAGTGTGTCATTTTTTTCTGCTAGATGCTGCTGCACCCGCAGGTCTTGACAAATTTGCAAGAAAAAATCAAATTGAAACCACAAAATATACGTTGGAAGTACTGTCACAAATGAAGTGAAAAATCTTCAGATAATAATGAGACATCTACCTCCAGCTGCCATTCAAATTTACTTTTGTTAATATGTTGGGCAGAATAGTCTGATCCACTCAATATTTTGAAAAAAAAAAAATATCACGTCACACTTCATCTACTACTGGTTTTTTTTGTCATCCCTGGTGGCCTGCAGGAAATCAGGTCAAATGATCTCAACTAGCCAAAAAAAAAAAATCTATTTTCTCACTATTTTTTCAACATAAAACATCATATAAACATTCTAGACATCTCATTAAATTTATTTATAGTCTTAAATAATAATTTAATCGGTCTCAAAAAAAATCAACCTAAATTTTAAAAATAAAAAATTTCAAGTACTGATCTATTTTTTAAAAAAATATTAAAGGAAAAAAACTTCTCAATAAAACTTTTCTCATCGAATAGAACTCGATATTGATATAAAAAACAATTATTTTAGTTGGTAGAATGTGACGATTTTCTCTTTTATTATTGTTTTATAGTGACTTTCTCTTTCCTCTTTTAAATCAAAAATTAAAAATTGATCAAAATAAAGTTTTAAACAAAAATATTCAATAGAAAAAATAAAAGGATCAAAACGTAACTTTATCAAACTCCCGGGGCAAAATACAAAGAAAAAGCAATGGGATCATATTGGATTTTTTCACAAAAGATTTGGGGTTTTGGTCCCTTAATTTTCAATTTCTCCTAAGCTATAAAATTTGATTATTTTCCATAAAAATCTAGAATGCACTGATCTAATACTGAATGTTATTTTTAGATTATGATAATTCTATTAAAAAAATTAATACATATAAGTTGCAAAACTCAATTCCTCGTAAACACAATTTCAAAGGAATAGATAAAAAAATAAAAAAAAATAGGAAAAATAAAAAAAGGTTAGATTTCTTCTTAATGGAAGAAGAAAGAAATTGTCATGACGACATTGACATCGTTTTCTTTCTTTATGTAATTGAATTATATATGGCGATGAACAAGCAGTTTTTACTTTTATGAAACATTTATTGTAGCCACATGCGTAGCTAAATTATGTGAATATTAATTTGTTAGTGTGATACAAGATATTTTTTAAATATATTTTTTATTTAAAATATATTAAAATAATTTATTTTTTATTTTTAATATTAATATTTTTAAATAATTAAAAAACACTAAAAAACAGCAATTTAATATTTTTTTCAAGTTAAATATATTTTTAAAATGCCTTCAACCGCAATTATAAACACAAGATCAGGAGGTGTAATGCGTGCACAAACCCCTTTTTTCTTTCTTCGTTAAGTTATCTTCAAGATTTCTAAGTCTTTCTTTGTTTCTTTTGAATTCCTTAGTCTCTAATAAACAAGCAATAACTTTTTAGGCATAGCTCGGCCGGCTACTGGATACCATGGATTGAACTAATACATATGAAGTTCAATAATTCTTTCAAGCAAGAATATTCTTGTGTGGTTCAAAAGGTGATTATTTTCAGTTCGATTTAATTTTTATTAAAAAATATAATCAAACTAAATTTTAAAAAAATCAAAACCAGTTTAAATCAACCGGTTTCGGTTCGGTTTGATTTAGTTTTTTAGGATAAAAACCGGTTCAAACCGGTTTGGCTCAGTTTTTTCACTTTTGGCTCGGTTTTTTTCGGTTTCGGTTCGGTTTGGTTTTTTCAGTTTTAGGCTTATAAAACCAAAACCGAACCGAACCAGCTGGTTTTTTCAAAATTTTAATCGGGTTTTTTTTACGGTTCAGTTTTTTCGGTTATTTTTTTATGGTTTTCTTGATTTTTCATTTGTTTTGCTCATCCCTACTCAAAAGGATTCATATTTGGTATCATGAAAGTCTTGCAATCAATAAAAAGATAAGATTTATAATTTATTATCACTCATAATATATAGTCATGCATCCAGAATTAATATTTACTATTATACTCACAGAGAAAACACACACTAGGATAAAGATAAAAGGCTAAATTCAACAGCGACAGGGACGAGGTCAGTGAGAAAAAAAGGCAGGAAAAAGGAAAGAAAAACCAAGACGACTTTGCGGTTGAAAATTATTTTTATAAGAAAATATTTATTTTTAATATATTTATAAATAAAAAAATATTTTAAAAAATAATTAATAAGTAAAAATCGACCTAACTGAACTGCTTTTAATGCATGCATTTAAAATATTGTCATTGATGATATGAGAATCCTCAAAAGTCAAAACGATCAATTATTTGAAACAGTTGACAAGATTAACTGATTAATATATTTCTTTTCTTTTAAAAAAAAAAGCACTGTGCATGACTCTTTTTCCCTCCATGATTTGGATTGTTAGGAGGAGACCAATGTATTTTTTTTCTTTTTTTTTCTAAATTTTTTTTGGAACAACATAACCTCAAAATTTTTAAGCAATTAAGTTGTTATGAACAATACATCTTGTATATTTTAAGAAAAAAATGTGTTACACCATGGAGCAAGCCCATGAATCTATATTATAATGGCTACATTTCTCTGCCCATTAAACGGAGAGATGAATAAAAAATAAAAAAATTAATTAAATCAAGAAAATAAAAAAAATAACTGAAAAACTTGAATTATGAAAAAAATCGATTAGAATTTTTAAAAAATTGACCAATTCGGTTCGATTTTATAAGCCTAAAACTAAAAAAACCGAACCGAACCGAACCCAAACCCAAACCAGAAAAAATCAAGCTAAACTGAAGAAACCAGTTTGAACTGGTTTTTTTTTAAAATAACCAAACCAAACTAAAATCAATCAGTTTGAACTGGTTTCGATTTTTTAAAAAAAATAATTTAATTTTTTTTAATAAAAACTAAACCGAACCTATTTTACTGGTAGGTGCTCAAGAGGAATACCAGTGGGCCTTGGGGTCACTCCATAAATGGCAACATGTGGGTGAACGAAGCTAAAAGGGGATTAGTTTCTGCTATTAACTTGGGATTGTTTGGAATTTTATTTCAAATCAGCCTGTGTTTTTTAAATCTTTAATTTTTTAAAAAATATATTATTTTAACATATTTTTATACAAAAAAAAAATACTTTTCAAAATAACTACTACTAATAAAATCCAGATAAAAGTTTACGACAATTACATATCACCACACAATTTAGAGCCGTAAAAGAAACTTGGAATGAGAACAAAATCATTTCTCCAAATGGTCCTGAAAAAGCAAAATTAACGAAGTCGAACTACTCTTCTGTAATATAGGTTGTTGTCTGTAACTCAATAAGCGATATTTTTTTATCCCACCACACCGCTTCCCAAGTTGAATTACAGGCACTTGATGATGCTTCTAGGAGCAGAAAGGAAGATAATGCTCGCATCATGTGCTGACTGAGATTCAAAACTTTAGACACCCTAAAGTGAGTTCTTGAGCATCTAGGAGCTATTTTCCATAAGTAATTCACCAACAACTATCAATCTTGTACAGGCATTAATTTCTTCTCGCTCTAGCAAATGGTTAAGTTTGCACAAGGAAAAACACCATTGCTTGTGAAGTAGTAGATCATAGAGCTGGATCGCTCCACCCCTATTCATCTTCCCTATCCTTCTCCCTTTCTTGATCTTCAAACAAGTCCTCAGCTGGATCATACACGATCATGTCAGGGAAAAGCTCCAGGAAGTCATCTTTTACCTCCTCTCTTAATTCTGGGAACGGAATAAGCCCCTTCAAGATCACACGAAAAGGCAAAGATATTGGTGGATCAGGAGATTGTCTCATTTCCTCATATATGTCCATTGCCTTTGAGGGCAATCCATTATCTAAGAAGGCTCTAATTATGTCCCCGAAGGTATGCTGATCAAACAGAACTTCCTCTCTCCTCAAATCTCGCCAAACCTGATTTGCTTCATCTACCTTCTTGTTTCTTGCAAGCATCATAAGCATGTCCCTGAAAAGAAACATGTCTGGCCGATACCAAATCTCTTTGCGCACAACATCATATAACTGAAGAATACACACTGAAGCTGAATGAATAAAAATCACATGCGCATGAAAGATAGGTATCAGTGAAAATTAAGACAGCAGCGTGAATATTTGTCCCCTTGACATAGTTGAGCTATCATATAGTCAACAGAAAGAGCAAACACTACTCCAAACAAAATTTTGGCTTCTGACCATCCACTCATAACTCGCTCGTACATAAAATAGAACATTTAATGAAGTGTATCAAGTTCTCCAGTAAGATTGTGCGAACATACAGAAGGAAAAGGTGGTTCATAGTATTAGCAACACACTGGGAGAGTCAAATGCCAGCATGTGCAATGTGCATGACTCTTTTTCCCTCCATTTACTAGTTTCACAGCCAGAGACTTGGCAATCCACGTGATTTTAACCTCATCTAAAGCGAAGAGTTTCTCAATCCATCAATTTATCTTCAAATCATCAGGAAAATTATGTATAAAAAAATCCTCCATTTTGAGGATGATTGCATAGAACATCCTCTATTTTGAAACTGCAGTTAATGGTCATGAAAAAAGTTAACACTTAAAGATACTCATGCCCCAACTCTTAGATCACATCCACTGGCATCCAATTGTCAGTTGTGTATACAATAACTGAAAATACCTATGGCTTGCATTTTGATCCATTTTATTGTATTCTATTCATATGGTGGATACTCGACTAATTTAAACCAAAACTCCAAATAGGAAACTTCTTTAGCAGTGCAAATAAATTATCCATTACATGCCTAAAACAGTATATTCAAACCTGCTCTAGAAGCTAACCGAACACACTTCGACAGAAGCATTTTTTTCTCAAAACCAGTACTGCTCCTGAAGAACAAACCAAAGTGATGGAATGATAGACCATCCAACAAAACAGAATGTGGAAGCTAAGCCACCTCTGGTTGTCCACAGGCAAAAAGGAAAAAAGTTTGAACACTTGGCTTGTACACTAACAAAATAGTACACAATAACCCATCCAGATCCCAGGCAGCCTGAGCATAAATTACGGGCCATGATTTTTACTATGATCATACAACTACCACCTATACATACTACAAGATTCGGCTAAAAACTTCATTAAATAGCCACATCAGCGAGCACCGCCGGACTACAACACCAATATACTTACAGCAAATGAACAAGCTTCGTCCATGTTGTCTCTTAGAACTCAACCCAGCCTCAAATTCCCAACAACGAAAGAAATGCTTTCGCAGCACCCATTCATAAAACCAAAAGAATAAAAAATATTGTTTTTGACAAACCATTCAAAAACCACTTTCCTCTTCGAGATGAACCAATATGAAAGCACCTTCCCTTTCGTCTCACCCATAGATAAAACAAAAACAATCTCTTGACACCACTTCACCATCACCAATCCAAATGTAGCTTTGCAAATAAGCATCTTTCAGTTTCCTATAAGTTAAAAACATTTATAGCTCCAAAGTTCTACGGTCTTGAATAGGACCAAAATCAAAAGCAAAAGACAAATCAAATTTAAATGAATTGATAATTTAAAGCAATAATTTAAAAAGATAATCAGAAAAGATTTCAAATTCAATCACATGGGCTTTGCTTGCTGATTATTAATCAATCTCTAAGAACTAAGTAAATAAGCAAACAATTAACAGGGCCAAACCTTCATGCAGAGAAAGACCTGGTCTTGCCTTTGAAACTCAGCGAGTACAGCAAGAAGATCAGACTTGAGCAAGCGAGAAACATTTGATTTAATAAACCGGTCGAGTCGGACAGGATTCGATTGGAGTCTCTTCAGCTCTTTAGCCGCCATCAATCCTTCTTTTCCCATCTCCTTCTTTCGTCTCCATATCGATAAGCTAGGCCTTGAAGCTGAATGATTATAAATGCAGCGAAAAAACACCAAAAATTGATGTTTTTGAGTGAGAGAATGGGGTTTTCTAGACAGGGAGGCTTTTCCTAGAAAATTTGAAGCCAAACGCCACATAAGAACCTCAATAGTCAATACAACTGTGTTCGGAAGAAACCAAGACTCTCAGCGAAACCAAAAATGCTCGCTTGTGTTGTTCAGGTACCGGCAGTAATTTTGTGAATGGTTTAAGGTTGGACAAACCTTATTTTCATTCCCCGACTATTAAATTATATTCATTTCAGCTCTCAAAATTTAAAATGTTTTCTGTTGATTCCCCGTACTAGAATTTCCTCAATTGTTTAATATGAATCGTTAATTCTCCTCGAGATGGTTTCGTTTTATTGTATAATTTTGTAAATTTAGATGGAATAAATTAACTAACATGGATGGAAGGACTCAATTGAATAATGTTCAGCACTTTAGATACTCAATTGAGAATACTTTTTGTTGGAATTAGTAGATACGTGGGCTTGTTTGAGAATATGGTTGGAGTTATTGTTTAAAATTTTTTTCATGCTGAAATATATTAAAATAATATTTTTTTTATTTTTTAAAATTATTTTTTAGATCGGCGCATTAAAACAATGAAAAACATACAAAAAAAATTTAAATTTTTTAAAAACATGAGTTGATCCACATTAAAATAATATTTTTTTTATTTTTTAAAATTATTTTTTAGATCAGCGCATTAAAACAATTCAAAATATATAAAAAATTAATTTTTAATAAAAAAAATTTAAATTTTTTAAAAACACGAGTTAATCTATATTTCCAGACGTTTTTTTAATTAAATTTGTCTCCGCAACCACATTTTAAATATACAATAGAAAATATCTTTTGTTTGGAATTAGTAGATAGGTAATCAATCATTTGTCTCTGGAGTTCAACTATATTTTTACAAATTTTATATTTTTTTTAAATTAATTTTTTTAATGTTTTTTTATCAATAAACTTAGTATTGACATGAATTTTAAAAATAAATAAATAATATTATCTTAATATATTATCAAACAAAAATTAGAACAACCTTTTACTTCAATCCAAAACAGTACCACTTAAGAGACTAATTTAAGTTAAAGGGCTCCGATATATGGCAAATGAGAGCAGCATGATCACGCGCAAAATCACCAGCAAGCCACACATTTCGACACCATAGGCTGATAAAGATACTTGGTCACGGAAAAACCAAGCCAGTCATGAACGCGGCACAAGCACTTTTGCAAAGAACACTTGATTGGGACACATGAAAAGAGGAACTGAATAACACGGAAAAATCCAAACAGCATATGCATCCCCAAGGCAGCCCCGCATAAAAGAAAATGAAGCGTTGAGGACTCTCCTCTCCGTCCTCATCAGTGTTCTGAAAAAGACCAAAGCAGCAAATGAAGTTGGCATTTTAATGGACAAAAGCGGTTGAAGCACACAACAAAAGAATTCAAAACCTGACAATATTAGATTCACGCACAGAGCAACATGGGATGGTATTGTAGCATCGGTGATTGCCTGGAGATGGAAAATTATCAGGCAGCACTTAGTTGGAGTTCTGGATTAGACTTCTTTATTTTCATCATTAACTCATCACAAGAGATGCTTGTCCCTCCTGACCTTTCTGAGGAAACATTAGGCAAAAGCTTCATTACATCAAGATGCTCCGAGCTATTACAGAGAAATGTCAAGATGCTATTGGTTGTTTCTAAGTCAAGAACAACACCCATATCTGCCATTTGACGATGGAGTTTTATGACTTCTTCTGTCTCGTCTTTCGAACCAAAGCCTTTTATTAATGAATCATATAGATGGTTGTCCAGTGTAATGCCAGAGGCAATCATACTGTCAAAAACACCTTCTGCCTGTTCCATTTGTCCAGGTTTTGACAGCCCGTTTATAAATGAGGAATAAGTATAAGGTTGATGCATCTTCTTTGGCAGATTGAATATCCCCTGCTTTCAGAATCCCGTCAGCCATTATATTGAAAGAAATGATATCAGGTTTACAGCTTGAATTTCTGGTTTCTTGAAACAATCTTCTTGCTTGCTCCAAGCTACTCTCCTTGCACAAGGATGCCATCAATGTATTGTAATCAACTAATCTCGGGCTAAGCCCGAAAATTCTCATTTTACTAAACAGTCCTTCTGCAAAATAAAGCATGTGTGTTTTACAAAATCCATCAATCGTGACGCGTTAAGTGGTTGAACTCAGAACAAACCCCAATTCATGTACACGTTTCCAAACTTCCATGGCCTTGTCAATGATCCCTGCTTTTATATATTCTCCAATTAAAATATGACCAGTGAACAAGTTACCAAAGCTCCCCCTCTCAATCATTGTATCATATATTTCCACAGCCTCGTCAAGGCGTACTCCTTTGCACAGCCCTTGAATCACAGTGTTAGGTGTGATTACATCTGGTTCAACGTAATTCCCATCCTCCAACAACGAACTAGAAAGTTTCATTGCCGCTATTGCAAAGTCCCATTATCGACGTATTGTAAGAAACCACATCCGGTCTCTTTCCCTGCTCCATCATTGTTTCAGAGATTTTACAAAGATGTCACAGAACTAGGCTCTTCACCTTTTTCTATCATTAAATCAAACAAGTCCAGAGCCTTCATCTTTTACAAAGCCCAACAATCATACAAGCATGAACGTCAGGCTGAACCCCCCTATCGGTCATAGTCTGTAACACAGCAGTGGCTTCTCTCCACAGCCCTTTCTTACAAAAACCATTCATCAGACAACTATAAGCAACTAAATTTTGAGAAATACCCTTTTCCAACATCTCATCAAACAATGATTTCCCTCTATCTAAACATCCTTTACTACGGAAACCATTTACAAGTGTAACATCCACCTCCATTCCCTTTCTCCTCATCTTTTCCAACTAAGTCATTGCCTCTTCCACTCTACCATCCTTACAAAGACCATCCATCAAAATACAACAAGTAAACGAATTCGGTTCACAATTTGACCTCTCCATTTCAACTAACAAATCGGCAGCCTTTTCCAATATTTTCTCTTCACGATAAGTAGACATTTTTTTAGCATCGTAAGCTTGGAGCTTTATTAGGGAAGAAGCCAAAATTGGACATTGGATAGATCAAATAAAGCTCGAATCTTTTAGCATTGCAAGAAAAGAAGTGTTGTGCAGAGAAAGCCATAGCCCAATTTTGGGCCATATGAGACACCAATTAAATACGGCAATTGCAAACATCTACACGGTGGGCAAATTATTTCAAATCAATTTTTAGTATAATTGAATTTCATTATAGTATTTAATTTAAATTTAATTAATAAATAAGTTGAATTTAAATATTTGAAAAAAATAAAATTTATTTTGTTTTGTTTTTTATATTACCGTTTTAATATATTTTGTTTTGTTTTTTAGCATATTTGCAAACATCTACACAGTGGGCAAATTTATTTCAAATCAAAATTCTATAAGAAAAAAAATGGTTAAATGGATATATTGGGAAAGTTAATTTTAATATTAAAATTTTTCTTTATGTAATTGTAAATCATGATTTCTTATTTACTTTTATAGTATTTTTAGATATTAAAATCTATTTGAAATTCAATTCTTAGCACAAGAGGATTTCAAATATAAGATATTATTAAAACTTCTAAATTAAATTGAATTTAGATAGTTTAAAACATGTTGTAAGGGGTGAAGATAGATAAAAATATTTTACGGAGGCAAGTGGCATACCATCAATTTAATGAAATTCCATATATGAATCTATGTATAAATAATTTATCGTGTTTATAATTTTTTCAATGTACATCTATGGTAATTTGTGTTTTTTAATAAAAACCACGATTGACTTTGTTCGATAAGTGACGAGGATACAAAAATCACAAGGAATATTTTGATATGAATTATTCATAAAGATCCTTATATGTCATTCATGGTGTATTTTATGACCTTCACTTTAAAATTGCATCGACTTCTTCTTTAATGAATCTTTTCAGGGGTGTAAAACTATTCTTAAAATAATACCTACACAAAGTCCTTTAAAGACCTCTGGTGGTGTTGATAGGGGATCTTTTGAATATCAAGTCAGTACGAGGTATTTTTATGTAGCAAAATGACATTAATAAATATATTAATGAGCTTTTGTGAAAATAAGGGAAGGGGAAGAAGATGTAGAATTCAGGTAGAAGAAGAAGAAATATATTTATGTTTCAGAGTATAAGGTTTCGAACCCTTTTCTTGTATTCTCGTACTTTTTTATATATTATCTGGCTTGACCTACTTCATACAACGTATGAGGGGTAGAGATGTAATCTCATAATAGTAAAATATTATTATTTCACTACTCATATCATCACATCTAATTAATATAAGTATGGACTGTTTGTTCGTATTTAATACGATATGATAAGTATTATAATTATTAATTCACCCAGAGTATGGGAGGCTCAGTGTGAAGTTACATTCCAGCTATGCACTTAACTTGAAGGGCGTTGGGTTCAACTCACACACTGAGCCTAGGAGGAGTTAAGTTTAGCTTGTGACTGTACCTAGAAATGATTAGGGATAGATGCATCATAGCCCAAGATGGAGTTGGGCGCGGTCAAATCCTTGACCCAACAGGAGATTGGGCTCAGACACCTCATAACTCAATGTGGAAGTGGACGTGGGCGCGGGCACATCCCGACCCATCGTGAGGCTAGGTGTGGGCATGCCATGGCTCGATATAGGGTTGGATGTTAAAAATGACATAGTTTCTTGTTAGGTTATGTTTTTTGTGTGAGTCTTTAAACATAGGAGGTTTAAGGAAACCATGACCCATCAATATGTATAAAATATTTTATCTTTTTAATGGATTTTATATTAAAAAAATGACATAGATGGAATTAATAAAGACGGGCATGAAGGATTGCAAATTATTATTTTCAACGTGAGCATGGTAATGTATGGATTAGAAGGCTGCTATGAAGAGGAGGTGGAGCATGGCCTCCGTTACCATCTCCAGCAACCATGTACCGGAGATTCGATTTGCTATTAGGCCTTAGACCCTATAAAGCTCGAGACTCTTGGGCGTGGTCCAGTAAAGCTTGGAACTTTCCAGGAGGATCCAATGCTATGTTAGGGCACTTATTTCGGGCCGAGACCCAAGTGTCCCAAGATCATCGGGATGGTGGAGCCACGGGAGGACCACTGCTTTGACTGGACAGCTGTGACGGGTACTAAAATAAAAATAAACAACAAGGTGTCCATCACATGCTTTTCTGTTTTAACGGAAATAGACAAAACGGTACAGGGAGGCATGAGACCTGTTACTGCTTAACTCGGTAACCACCCGTTTAACTGCCCATACAAACTCGCAAAACTAGAGTTTGTTTTACACGCTCTGATCGAAGGCCAGACTAGAGGATAAGTCACGCGGAGAACGTGGTCCCGGAAGGAAAATTTGTTGTTGCTATGCACCGGGAAGTCATCTGGTACGGAGTTGTGTATGGTTGTTCGGAAAGGAAATAAGATTTGAAGAGGTAAGCGAGATACGTCCTTCATGCTTTGTGTGCTGTTTTGGAAGGACAGACGGCGGTTCCTTGTTTTGATGGAAAGGGAGACACTTGGTTTCAGCAATGGACAAAAAAGTAACCAATCAAGGAATGCCAAGTCACGGGTGGCCTTTCAGTCTGGTGTTGATTTTTCTACATGGATATGCCATGCTATGTTTTGTCGGAAGTTTCATTCGTAGTGATGCATTTATTTTTATGTTTTTTATGTTTTGAAAGAATTTTAAAAAAAATAATTTTTTTTATTTTAAATTAATTTTTTTTAGTATTTTTAGATTATTTTAATGGCCTGATGTTAAAAAATAAAAAATATTATTTTGACTTTAAAAAACGGTCACAATCTCATTTTTAGACAGAAGTTTTTAACTATTATTTTTTTTTGTAAGATTTTCTTGAAAATCCAAAAAAAAAATAAAAATCCCACAGCCCTGGCTCCTGTGCCTTTTCTATACTGTCAGGCATGAAAATTTTTTTTCCGAGATCATCACTGGTACGTTAAATAACTTCAAAGCTTTTCGAATAAGCCTTTTCTTATATAAAAGCATGGGGTTTTTGGTTTCTAAAATTAAACCGTAAAGCATATTGGTTTTTCACGTTTTAGAGTGAGAATGTCACTCTAAAATCGGACCTTAGATGGATCAAATAAAAGCTTGGACTGGTCATTGAAAAAAAAACACCTTGCTTTTTTCTCAATGTCTCTAGTTTGCATGCTCGCTCAAAATGTACAGATCTTATTAGTAGAGTTATTACAATACAATTAAAAAAAATACATTAATGCTCTTAGTTGTTCATATGAATAGTCAAGCACCACAAGAAACCTGTATCTTTTAGATTATTTAGATAATATTAGATAGATATCCGTGGTATGATGTGAATTGGGTTAATTTTTTCTAGCCTAAAAAATTGTTTAGATAATGTCAACGTTTTTAACGAAGTAAGAAAAATATGAGATTCAAATTATTAATTTGACTGGATTTAATAAGTTTAGTTAATTTAATAACATGATTAAATCAATGATAGATAAAGCAAATATAAAAAATAAATTATAAAAAATGAGATATCAATATTATATTATGAAGGCAAAAAAAAAAAATATCGCTTCATGCTCGTCATCGTTCAACTCAACAAAAAGAGCTCACAAATAAGGTTATAACACCATAAAAAAAGGTTACATTTGCCATTAGAACAACAGGTTATAGATAGCAAACCAAACAAGATATCTCGAGCTGAGTATTTCATAGTTATTTTTAATCAAATTATTTAATTTAATTAAAAAAATTATTTATAAAAAAATCAAAGTTTAATAAAGAATGACAACTAAAAAAACCCGAGTTAACTCGAGTTATTTTCAAAATTAGTGAAACTCATATAGAAAATAAAAAAAAGGGTTCAGTCTCCAATTAAATATATGTTGAGTGATGAAATTAATAATAAAAAAGCTTTAAAAAGGGAAGGAGAAAAAAAACAAGTAAACCTGATCGAATCTCTTAAACCTAAGTTAATTTTCAGATTCGCCATCGCGTGACAATTCCAAAGGCATCGAAAGAGGGCATCTTTGGCTTACGAAAGCCACCACTCACGCCGTCTAAACACAACAAAGCAATGATTATGCCATCGCGTGCAATACATGTGCAACCTAATTTTAGTTTTTAGATAATATTTGATATCTATTAAAATGGTATTTTTTCCCTTGACATACTTTATTGTTACATAAACACCAAGATGAAAATACAAAGAAAAAAACCCCTTAGATGCCAATTAATTTTTTTAATGATAATTTAATAATTTTATTGTATTTAAAAAACATGGTTGTCTCCGATCAATGTAATAATAATCAACAGACCATATGAAAAGACCATATTACCCCTGACAGCCACTCCAATTATTTTCTTAAAAAAGAAAATCATCATTACGGCTGTGTTTGTTTTCCCGAAACTAGTTTCCGGAAAACCACTTTCCAAACTTTCATGTGTTTGTTTGCCATAAAAAAAATTGGTTAACGGAAAACACTTTCCACCCAAAGAAAAATTTGGCTTGATTTCAAGAAAAGTGTTTTCCTTTTATTTTGGGCGGAAAACATTTTCTAGAAGTTGTGAAAAATTTAAAAATATCATATTACTTGCTGATTATATCAAATTTGATCCTCAAACTTTTGATTGCTATATATATTTTGTTTTTTAATTTCATCCCTTAGAATTTAATTTTTATATTAATTTTGGTTCTTATTTTTATAATTGTTATTTTCCTTTCTCTTATCATTTTTTAATTGAAATTTTTTATCTATCAAATTTGGTCCTCATTCTTTTGATTGTTACTTATTTTATCTGAAATAATTTATGAAATGTTAATTGTTATTATTTTAATTTCTTCATCTTTCAATTTTTTTATTTTTTAGATTTGATCTTTATTATTTTAATTATTATTTATTTTATTTGAGATAATTTATGAAATTATTTTTTTTTTCAATTTCATTCCCATTCAACTTTTTAATTTGTAAGATTTGTTCCTCATTATTTTAATAAACTTGAAAAAAACAAAACATTAATAAGTTATTTTCTAACTTATTTTTCATGACATAACCAAACATTGAAAAGTGTTTTCCAACTTATTTTTCATCATATTACCAAATATCGAAAAATAATTCACTTTCCCGAAATTCATTTTCTTGAAATTCACTTTCCAAAAAAGAATACTTTCCAGCAAACAAACAAAGTCTACATTGTCCTAACATAGAATGTAATGAGCCACTGTATACAGTAAAACCATGGTTACTTTTTTTTTTTAATTAGCTTTATTTATATTTTTTAGATGAAAGCTTCTTTGAACAAACTTTTTTTTTAAGGGGTTGTTTGTTTTTACGGTCCATTTGTGTTTTTAAAATTTTTGATTTAAAATTATTATTATTATTATTTAATAATTTTAACAGTTAAAAATAAATTTTAAAAAATAAAAAAATAATTTAATATATTTTTTAACAAAAATCACAACTTAACAAGTAACCTGACTTGACTTGAGATTTGAATTTTGACACGGACAGCAAAGGATAGAGGGGGCCTCTGTAAGTACAAAATAAAAACCCTTAAGATGTCTAGTATTCATCAACAACAAACTTCTTCTCTACATTGCTCAAATGCACTCACATGTAACTTTTAACTCATTTACAAGTATGATCCAAGATTCGCTAATCAAACCTACTATGGTTATCACTGGATTAATTTATGCATTAATCAACACCATCTGATTTGTATCCATTGTTTAAATAAAGACGTAATTTTATATTAATTTGGCCTGTTCAAATAAATTCTTTACTCTAAAGTTTGAATTTAAGAAATTAAAAAAGAATTTTTTTTCTTAATACCTCAAGGTGTATTACCCTGCATTTCACCCGGAGTTTTATTATATATATTTTTTATTTTTTTATTTTAAATTATATTTTTTGGATTGTTTTCACATTAAAAATATATTTTAAAAATTAAAAAATATATTATTTTAACATATTTATAATAAAAACACACTTTAGAAAATAATGTTTTTCCAAACACCTCTTACCATTAACAACAACACGTGGCATCTTTTGCTAAATAGTTTTTTCTCCTTTCCCTCCTGAAAAAAAAAAAAAAAGTTTAAAACGAGGAAAATAACTGCTCCTCCCCCGCGCCGGTCCCCCCCTAAAAAAAAACAAAAAAAAAACCACAAATAAGCTTAGGGGTTTCAATACAAGTTCAAATGTGGTAAACATGGTCTCATTTTATTTGGACCCAGACCTGATTTTCACACCCACTGCCCACACCCACACCCACACCCACACCACTCCCTTCACTAACCTGTCTCTCTCTCTAGCCAGCAAGAGAAGTGAGTGAAAAGCAAAGCCAAAGTCACTCCCTCCCCTCAATCGCTCACGCACACCAGATTGCAAAATTATTACTGCACAACCACTACGCCCCCTCTGTAGTCTCTACCTGATCCAATACCTAAAACCAATACTATCATCAAAAGTAAAATTTAAACCAAATGAGATAAATAAATAAATAAAAACACTAATAAATTTACAGTTATTGCTTGCCGCTTGGTAGTTCTGGTTGTTGTTGTTTATTCTTCATTGCCCTTTTTTTTTATCAAATACAAAAACCCTAACTAGTTTTCACAACCAGTCAGATCTTGAACTGCCGCTCGAGTTTAACATAAGGAGCCGACCTACGATGCGGAACTCGGCTACTGCGAGTTGACTCAATGGAGAAGTTACAATATTCTATTTGGAAATGCTAAGCATTTTCAAGGATTATTGTGGTTTTTTTCCCTTCAGTTTTAATGTCGTCGGCTTCTTTAGCGGCTCCCGAGCGGCCAAGAGCCGGACCTTCCAATACGGTGCGTAATTATTATTTTTATCTTAAATTTGTTTTGGTTTAATTTGAATGTGAGTTGAATTTGATTTGGTTTTTTCTTGGATCTTTGTTTTAGTCAATAACCGAAACGGTTTTTCTTTTGTTTTTTTTTTTTGAGAAATTGAAGCATTTTCTTTTCTTTTTCTCGAATTTATATGTTTAGGTGCGGATAGAGAGGTTCATTGGCTTTTTTTTGGTAATAGAATTTTGAAGTGCATTTGCTTCTTAACGTGTTTTTTTTTTTTGATGACGAGGAATATCGGAGATAAGGAGATAAAAACTAGGATATTTCATGTTGTAATGGCAATAAATGCAGAAAACGATAAGGAATCTGTGATGCAAAACTATCAGAGTTGTGCTCACGTTTCCTAATTTTTTCATAATCATAAGAAACTGAATCCACAATTACCAATGCAGTAGGAAGGACAGGATACAGGGTATCATCCCGACTTAATGTGGGTCTTGAAGCTAATTGATTGTTCATCTGCCACCCCCAAGAATGGATCATTCTTTAATTTTAGATAAGTAGTTGTGGTTGAGGGTTAATTTGGGATGGATATGTATTTAATTCTGTTAAAACATGTAGTGGTGAGACTTGGCAATTTGAAGTTTTAAAGAGAGAAGCTTGAACATAATTGGATTTCCTGTCGTGGCTATTTCTTGCTGGAATGTCCTTGCTCTGTGTCAAATTCTTGTTCTCAATTTGTGCAATTTATCAAATAATCATACAACAATAAGGTTAAGATAGAGCTGCTTTCAGTGCAAACTCTGGTTATACATCAGACACTAAAACTAGTTGGTGAACCATGTATATATCGAATACTAATTTGTGGTTGTTTGCTATATAGCTTGTCAAAAATACTTAATGGTCAAGAGACTGAACATGTTGCTACGTGATTTTTCTGGAAATATCTGTGTTATATTGATAGCTCGTACAATACTTTGGCTGTTCACTTGATGATATTATTGGGGATTGCAGCAAGTATATTGGTTATTTCCTTCTAGTTGTCTCTATATATTAGGCAGGTAGGAACTATTCATATCTTCTATGTCATATGTTCGCAGGTTTTCAAGAGTGGCCCACTTTTCATTTCTTCGAAAGGTTGGTAACAACTTTTTTCCTGCTGATTTCGGTTTTATTTTTCTATGTCCTGATTTGGTTCTCAAACTTTTTATTATTATTCCTTGTTTGATTTGAGTAAATATTTATGTGAAACTTGGCTTGTGTGCAAATGCTATGTTTCAGCTATAGTGATTTTCTTCAATGAAGTATGCAAATAGATATATACATGAATTTGAAGTGCTGTTCCAATTTCTTGAGTAATGGGTGCTGTGAACATTCATTTTCGGAACGCTTTACATCCACTTTCAGAACTGGATTTTTGAGAACCATGGCAAATTATGTAGAATTACATGCTATCTAAAAATTCTACAATCCATTTTCAGTTCGAACAATTACCTTTTCCCCACCCATCAGCTTTACATTTTTTTCAGATGATAAAGATATTTGCTTAATTATCAATTGTATAAAGTCCATCTTCTTTTATCAATATAGGTTGAAGTACATCGGTAAAAATTATTATAATTCATTGAATTGTCTTTAGAGCTTATTGAAACCTTTTATTGCTACTCAATTAAGTTAATGTTGAATTTCTGCAGGAATAGGCTGGAAGTCATGGAAGAAGCGGTGGTTTATCCTTACACGCACTTCCTTGGTGTTTTTCAAAAATGACCCTGTTAGTATGATTTATTCATCCCATGTTCTTTTTTTACTTGGATATGTTTTATAATCATTGCTTGATTGTCTATTTTTGTGATGGACATGTAGATTACCCCTCTAAACATTGGGTTATTGGTTTATAAAATGATGTTTGATCTAGTTACACGTTTTGCTTATATGATGGTGATGATGATTTATTGCTCGCAATATTCGATGGAAATTTCAGTTTCTTGGTAAAAAAATTTTGGTACTTTAACATGTGTCGTCTCTTGTTCATTATACTACCTAACCCACCTGTCTTGAATTTTTTCATGGTTGTGAACTAATTAAAATAATGCTCATTTTTAATTTTCATGCAGAGTGCTCTACCACAAAGAGGAGGTGAAGTAAATCTTACTTTGGGGGGCATTGATTTGAATAACACTGGAAGGTACATCTGGTTACTAAATACTGTTTATAGTTTGTATTCTGAAGACTTGGTAATAGTTGTTATTCTTATTTTCAGTGTCGTTGTTAGAGAAGACAAGAAATTGTTAACTGTTTTGTTTCCTGATGGACGTGATGGGCGAGCTTTCACCCTTAAGGTACTTCATTTATGCCTTTTCTTTTTCAAGCTTGATTCTTTCTTGACATGTATTTTTCTCTTTCCTTTCAACGTTGCTTATCTCTTCAAGTGTGTTCGATGTGTCATTTTTGGCTTTCCTGTTCTAAATTTCAGGCTGAAACATCAGAGGATTTGTATGAGTGGAAGACAGCCCTTGAACATGCCCTTTCACAAGCACCAAGTGCTGCCCTTGTAATTGGACACAACAGGGTATTCCAAAGTGACACAAATGAAGCTGTTGAAGGGTCTTTCCATCAATGTTTGTTCTTCTCAACCATAAAAAACTATCCTTTTCTTTTGGAATTTGGAAATGATCTTCACTTCAGCCAGTTACGTGCTAACTCCTATGCTGGCTTTGCATTTAAATCGCATTTTGATCAGGGAGGGATAAACATCCTGTTAAGTCAATGGTTGTTGGAAGACCCATTTTACTTGCCCTTGAAGATATTGATGGCGGTCCATCATTCCTTGAGAAAGCTCTCCGATTTCTCGAGAAGTTTGGTAAAGTTGTAATCCCCATTTTTTCTGAGCTTGTTGTTCTATAATCTGCAATTTTCTTTCAATGAAAAATGTGGGCCTTTCTGGCATATTGTTTTAGAAAAACTGGTGTTCTATTTTTTGCCTTTTTCTTTTTTAGGGAAAAAAACTGATTTCAGCAGTACAAGTACTTATGTGAGTGGCTACAATATCAAGTAGCGAGTAGCGTTTGCATGCTCAATCTAATGATAATATGTTTCGCAGAAGTGTGGCATTATGGTTAAAAATGGTGCAAAATAGCAGGCCAGCAGTTTTTGGACTTAATATTTTTTCTTCTTCGTTTAGTCCTCCTAATTACTGCATACTTTTTTTATGTATATTTTTCACTTGCGGTGCACTTGGCTGTTTCGTCATTTTATATGTGTGCTTGTGTGTAACTTGTGGTCAATTATTGTCCTCACTTGCGGTGTGCTTGCTTGTTTATGGTGTTTATCTTTCCATCAGGAACCAAAGTTGAAGGAATATTACGTCAGTCTGCAGATGTTGAGGAAGTTGACCGCAGAGTACAAGAATACGAACAAGGTAGAGTTCCTCTCAAGATAGCAATTTTCTTGAATGTTTTTTATGAACTGGGGAACTCTTGTATGAAGATTCCAGTGTAATTGTATTTTCATTTGTTTTTAAAATGCTTGCACACCCTCTAAACTGAGACTTCTGTTCAAATTTTCTTGATCATTTATAGGCAAGACCGAGTTTGAATCAGACGAGGATGCTCATGTTGTTGGTGATTGTGTGAAGGTACTTTTTGGCTTTCATGATATAACTTTTGCCTTTTAGATTATACACTTTATTCCATATCCATCCCACATTTTTTAAATGCAGCATGTTTTAAGGGAACTGCCCTCCTCTCCAGTTCCTGCATCTTGCTGCACTGCATTGCTGGAGGCTTATAGTAAGTTCAGATCTGTATCTCCCTTCTTATCTTATTTTATATTTTATGAACATACGCTAGAGTGATGCATATTGCTCAGTGTTGTTTCTTGAATGATTTTGTGGAACCATTCCAACATTCCATTCTCTCATTGATATTCTAACAAAACTTCACTTCAAATGATAGAAAAACTTTCATGTCCATTGTTCATGAATTGGAGCTTTTGTTTTTCTTTCTAATTGCAGATGTATAGCTCAGATTTGATTATAATGAAATGTTTCATCCATATAATCTAAAGAAGTGGGTCAAATTGGTTCATGTTGAATGTATGCTCAAAATGCTTACATATTTAGATTACTTTGAGTTTTGGTTAATTCAAGGATGCTAAGTGCTAGCTTTGATCTCATCAAAGGTAAGCTAAAAGTATTACTTATCAATCTAAAACCTTCCTTTTATTCATGCACCATGAAATTAAATCATCATCATTGAGTGCATAAAAATAAATCAACTAGTCAAGTGTATGAATCATTAAGTCTTCAGAATGGAAAAATAAAAGTCTATCAGATCTTTTCTTAAAAGTTATTTTCTACATGGGTTCATGTACGGTATTGAAGTATCTCCCTTTCTTAATAGTGGACTAGAACTTTACCGGCATGATTAGATACTGATATTGTTTGTTTGCCACGTATTTCACAAGAAATTGATCGGAAGGAAGCTCGGATTAATGCAATGCGGTCTGCAATAGTGGAGACATTTCCAGAACCAAATCGGCGCTTATTACAGAGGTAATCTTTCCATGTTAGCAAATGACTGCAAATTTACTTATTTTGTGACTAAATATTGTTAGGTTCCCGTCAGCAATAATTTTTGGTATGTCCATTTTATACTTGCTTGAATCTGGTAGTTAAGTTCTGGGTATTATTGCAGAATTCTGAAGATGATGCACACAATCTCTTCACATGCTCATGAAAATCGAATGAATCCATCTGCTGTTGCTGCTTGCATGGCACCCTTGCTACTACGTCCTTTATTAGCCGGGGAATGTGAGCTGGAGGATGACTTCGATGTTAACGGTGATAATTCTGCTCAGCTGCTTGCTGCTGCAAATGCTGCTAATAATGCTCAAGCCATCATTACAACACTTCTGGAGGAGTATGAAAATATTTTTGATGTAAGATACATTGGTAATTAAGTCCTGGTATTATGATTCCTGTGTGTTTGGCACAAAGTGTGCTGCTGTTATGAAAACTGAAAATGTTGCTGAATTTTCTTTTGCACGGTCAATCATTCTTGGTTCCAGCTTGTTTAAGATGCCTTTGCTTGTAATGTATAGGGAGTGACACCTGACTTTAGTGTTTACCTGGTTAAGATATAGAACTTGCCTAATAAATGGGTCAAGTTGACTCCATGACAATATCTCATTCTAGAAAAAGGTACATCTCTTTGAGTCTAATGCAGTTCCAAGCCACCACTCTTCAACAATCTTTTTTTTCCTCTAAATTTCATTTAGTACATTTTTACCTTTAATGGTCCTTTTAAAAAATGACATAAATGGGTAAAAGTGTGTGACTATTATGGAATGAGGATTATTGACAATTATTGATCCCTGTCTGAAGAATAATGCTTTGCATGTCATGTTGTTTCAGGATGAAAATCTACACAGGTGCTCTATTTCAGCTGATTCCCAGATAGAAAACAGTGCGAGTGATGATTCAAGTGATGATGAAAATATGGACATGAAAGACAATGGTTATCATGATGCAGAAAATGAAGTTGATCAAGATACAGATAATGATCCTGAACGTGCTCTCAGTGGAAAATTGAGTGAAACCAGTGGTTCCGCTAGCAGTGATCTCTATGATTATAAGGTTCTCTTATATACACATACACATGCTTATGCCACTGACTTCTCTTTCTTCCGTTCCTTCATGTTGAATTAGTGATATTAGTAGTGATCATGTCTTTAGGAAGATAAAATTTCCTGCAACGTCACTTGGTGCTGGAAGACAATGTCTCTAGCCTGAAATTGCTGGGATATTGTGATCAGTTTAACTGTTTGTCAATGGGTTGGATTTTTCTGTGCTTCCTGGCAAAGATAATTTCTTTTCCTTTTCTGCTTCTGGTGATGTTATACCAATTGGCATTTACAAATACTGGCATGGTGTTTTTATTTGGATTTTATGTGGGGAGTGATGAGTACTAGTGTCCTAAATTTCATCCCCGTTATGTTTTGCTATATCATTTCAGTAGATTTGTTTGTAAATTGTATCAACTCATCTTAGACATTACACACTTAATATCATCAAAGGGCTGGTGGCCAAGGATGCACATTGGCCAAGGATGCACAATTGTGATAATTGGGATTTGAATGGTCCTTGTCTCTCCTAATTGGTCCTTATTTTAGTTTTTGTTTTGAAACTTCTTTCTAACGAGTCAAATAATTGGACAATTCATGGAAGTTTGGTTTTGTGGAGAAACTTTTAAGGATTCCATCTTCTGTTCTATCCAGAGCATCTTAATTATTCCAATGACAATGAAGAAGTGGAAAATTGTAGCGTAGGAAGTTTCTTGAATTTAAGTTGTTTTTATTGCAGTGGAGATGATTACATTTGCATTGATATTTGAGATTTATGCATTCGGCATATGGCTTACTTATGCCTATAAAGTGTATGAATGAGAATCTCCTAATAATTTATTGGTTTATGGTCATCAAGGATCTTTCCTTTATGCTACTAGGACCCACACAACCATCTGGTGACTAGTCTTAAATTTCCCTTGTTATGCTAACTGCGAGGGTAAAAGTAATGGAACAAATATTTTAAACTGTTCAAATTTCATATTGACATCCTGTATAGTTTTTTTTTTGGTTCTGTTTTGTTCAAACTCTTGTTATGGTTATCTTGCCCAATGTATATATTCAATTTTACTCTTGCAGGCATTTGGTGGTGATGATTCAGATATTGGATCACCTAGAACCAATAATGCTCCAGCTGAGAGTTCAAATATTTCTGTTGATCCTGTACAAATGAGAGATTTCAATGCTCAACTCATAGGACAACAAAGTAAACCAAAGAAAGGAAATGAAAATTCAACAAGCAAGATGGATGCTTCAAGTGTGTTACCGATTGGTGAATCTTACCAATCAATGGGTGCAATTCTAGCCTCGGCGGATCCTGTGTCTCCCATACTCATATCTGGACTGGAATCATCTGCTGAGAAGTCAGCGGGTAAAGTTTCAGCCTCCAATCTCAATGGGAAGCGATCAACATTCTGGGGAAGAAGTAATGTAAGCTATCATCTATTGATTTTTTTTCAGTCACTTATTAACTACCAAGAACCCTAAAATTAGTTGCAGTCAATGATACTCCTTTTCAGCTTGAAAGAAATTCCTGATAAATTTTCAGCGAGAATGTTTTTGTAAAATCCTCACCCATTATGTTCTGTAAATGAAAGGATTTCAGAGTGATGCACTTTGATTAAGCATTTAAAGTTTCATAAAGGAACTGATTAAGTTTTTTCTGAGGGATCAAGAATTGCAAGTTCAACTCATTGGGGCAAATGAATGCAAAGCAGGGACAAACATCAAAGGCGTACACAATATAACTATTGTCATATATTATGCTGTAAACTTGATGTGGTTATAGGCATATAATGGTCGGGTGTGGAACATAATTGCTAAGGAAAGTATAAGATGCCTTGAAGGATGATTGGAGTGAGTTTTTTAATTGCCTCAAATTGGTTCCCCACTCATCCAAAACTGTTCCCGCACCTTATATTATAGAAATTAGGGTGTGGGGTGGCATAGGTTTTTTCTCTTGAGGAGGAAGAAAGTGTGATCTTTGTATCAGTTGATTTCGTGCAGTTTATATTCCTAGAGTGTAATTAGAAGCCCAATAATACTATTGATCTATGTGCAGGCCAGAAAGACACCATCAATGGAATCAGTTGATTCTTCTGCAGAAGAGGAGTAAGATACTCAATTTATGCATTGCCTTTGACAACATCAATATATGCTATTTGAAATTTTAAAGCCGAAAATCCATATCTATGTATTTCGTTTTGCAGCCCACGCTGCCAAGCCAGTTTAAATTAATGTAACCACCTTGATATTGTGCATTCCAATGCTCTAAAATCAACTTGTAGTGTTCCAAGTAATTTAGTATAGCATTGATATTGTCATTGGTATAAATTCCATTTGGGCCTAACATGATACATTTCTCTCATTTCAATTATAATCATTTATTTTCCTCATTTCTCCTTGAAAGTTCTCAAGTGACATAATTTTCTAACTTGGCATTTAATATCAAATGGTCTCTTTTCCCTTCCAAAAAAATATTTGAAAAAACATCTTTCTTAAGTTAAATCTGGGTAGACAAATGTGAATCACAAATTATATAGTGGTATCTAATTTAAGAATTTGAGCTTAACAGACCAACATGCATTGGATTATGCTTTTCTTAATTATGCTTTTATTTTCATTATCTGTCTCCATTTCACTTAAAAAAAGTTGGTAAATTTACTCTGAATTGTAGCTCTTGCTTTCCATCATATCCTTGCCTCAATACATGAAGACACTCTACTGTTGATAGTCTATTTTAGAGCTGAAGTAATTGTTCAATAAGTTCTTGCATTAGCTTCTGAGTCTTTCTCTGAAGCATGATCAACTGTCGCCAAATAACTTTTTCATGTTTAACCTGATCCATATTTGTGCCCTATTCTATTTTAGAGCTGAAGTAATTGTTCAGTAGGTTCTTGCATTAGCTTCTGAGTCTTTCTCTGAAGCATGATCTACTGTCACTAAATAACTTTTTCATGTTTAACCTGATCCATATTTGTGTGCTATTCTATTTAACTATATAGAGTTGTATTCCTTTTAGGTTTGCTATTCAGAGGCTTGAGATTGCAAAGAATGACTTGAGGCACAGAATTGCAAAGGAGGTCTCAATACTTTCTTTAAATGTGTTTTCTATTCAATTATGAAATGTTGGCAGTTTTTCCTGATAGGATTGACTATTGTGTCTTTCCAGGCTCATGGAAATGCAATTTTACAAGCAAGCTTAGAGAGGAGAAAGCAAGCTTTGCATGAGCGTCGCTTGGCACTTGAACAAGATGTAATTATTTTTAGCTCATTACATGCTGCTTTCTCTTTCCAATGTTTTACCAGGTTTTATCTGTGTGCTGCCTTTTGCTTTGAATGTTAAATTGGTGATGGAAAAACTTTGCCATGCCTGCTTCGATTGTGGTATTTTTACTTCAATATATACATGTGTGGAATACACAATTTAATTCAATCCAGTTCCACCATAGAAGAACAGAACAAATAAGTAAGAACACTACCAGTTAGCCAATATCTGTGCAATTTTGACAGTAAAGAAAGGCATTTTATGCTTGCTTAGCTATCCTTAGTGCCAGATTCATGTTGATGGTACACCTTATTGCATGTTTCTAGTATTCTGGAACTGCATTGTGATCATCTTCTCTCAAGCCCTTGAATTTTTTTATGGTCTTCTTCTGCCTTTGTTTGCTTACTTAATCAGCCTGTACAATGGAATAAAACTAATAGTGTTGTTTTCCTACCCTGTGTTTGTGTTGACTGAATGCAAATTACCTCATAGGTTGCAAGATTGCAAGAGCAGCTGCAAGCTGAAAGAGATCTTAGAGCTGCATTGGAAGTTGGTTTGAGCATGTCTTCTGGACAGTTTTCCAATTCTCGCGGCATGGATTCTAAAGTGTGTGTAGACCCTGAGGAGCTTTGCATTTCCCCCTCTTTTGTTTTTCTTTTGTTCTTTTGTTCTTTCTTTCAAATCTGGAGTAACAATCATTCTTATGACTTACCTGATGCGAAGACAAGGGCTGAGCTTGAGGAGATTGCTCTAGCTGAAGCGGATGTGACCAGGTTGAAGCAAAAAGTTGCAGAACTTCACCATCAACTTAATCAGCAAAGACAGCATCATTATGGTTCACTCTCGGATGCAAGTGACTGTTATCAACATGTTCAAAATCATAACCCTCAACAGTGAGTCTGCAAAGTCATCATCTTTGTAATTTCTCCATCTAAGGTGGCAATAATTACAATTAGTTGCATGTCACTTTTCCTTGAGTTGACAATGATTGTTAAACAGAACAACAATGTTGTCATTATCAAGGAATAGAGATGCATTGTTTCACCTAGTGGCGTATGTGGCAGTGACCAAGATGAGATAGGTTGTTTCACTGCTATCAAATTCTTATCATATTTCCTTTATTGTGTTTAATTTCTGCAGGAGATTTTTGCAGCAAGATTTTGATACAACCCTTGCTTTTGTTAATCATGAGAGGAAACAAAGAACTGAGGTATTGTGGAGCTCTGTTTACAGTTGACTGGCATATATGAGATTTTCATAAAAAAAAAGAAGGAAAAAAAGAGAGCATATTTTATGAGCTTGAGAAAGGAGATACATGAATCACTCCAACTCATCTTAAGTTTATTGGTCTTGATGTACATAGTTGCATGTGCTTGAAGCATTTATAGTAATGGGTGCTTATTTAACATGGCATTTGCAGCCTGTTTGATTGTGCCATCCTTTTTTTGATTTGCAATACCATATATTTTTCATCCACCCTACCCATGCATCTCACTTGTTATTGAATGAGGTGGTCATCATCATCATTGTTTGCTTTCCTATTTCCAATTATTTTACTCATACTCTCGTACTCCTCCATTGTTAGTTAAAATGACCAATGATTTAACTATTATTCAACATTTTTAGGATTGTCTGCCAAAAAATCTTCCAACTTTTTGTCCTTTGAGATAGAGATAAATAAAGTACAGTGATTAAACTAAAGTTCATGGCACGATGAAGGAAAATTTCAATGCAAGGCTTTCTAGTATTAACTAATGAACTGTTCCTTCTCATATGTTCATCTGCATTTTTTGCCAAAGCTTTATTGCTAATTAGGTCCCTTGATCAGGATATCACGCCAATATGTTGTGTTAGAGATTCTGGTCATTTTACTATGATGTTGATTATGAACCTGCTTTGAGTTAGGCATCATTTAAGGTTGAGATAAATGTCTGGAACATTAATTGATCAAGGAGATGGAGAAGCTCCTTTTCTAGGGCTTCTTGATTCATTAAGTGTGTTGTCTCCAAAATGATTTATAAAATTGATAATAAAAATAAACAGGAAAAAATGGAGATATGTGACAGGTAAGACGCCACATAACTTTGGGAACAGCACCTTTAAAAGAAATAACGGTACTTTTTGGATGAGCAGGTAAACATTCTCTAGGAAAAATTAGAGTGCATTTGACGGAAAGTCTTTTGAGCCTGGTGATGTATCAATTGTATTTCCTTTATAATGTGGTGCATCTTTGTTTAATTCATCTTGAAGTCATTTATTTGTAGCATGACCTTTTGTTTCAAATAATACCTGTTTTGTGCTCTTATATATGTGACATGGCTGCTATGCTACAGGAGGCTTTGTTGGGGACTGATCGGAGACATCTTAAAGGACCGGGGTTAGCAACTGGAAGCAGCAGCAGGCAACCTCCTCGAAATCAATTTATGGAATCAGCAAGTATTAGTGACTCAAAAAGTACCGAGGCATCAACAAATATGTCCATGGATGAGCTTTGTGGTATTGATTCTGCTCCCTCCACTTCCAGAGCGGTGGAGGTAACTCTTTGCTTACAATTATTTTGACGACTATAGTTAAGCTCAACACACGGATGCGTTGACTTTTATCAAGACCTTAACATGTCACGCAGTCCTATAATTTGCATATTTGAGAGAGCTAATTTTTAAGTAATACCATGCAAGAAATATATTTTTTATTCCATGTTCTGTACTCACCATTGTTGCAGGTGATGGACTATCCAAGACATCCATCAGCAGCATCTTCAGCTTTGGTAGAATTAACAACTCGGCTGGATTTTTTCAAGGAAAGGCGTTCTCAGCTCATGGAACAACTCCACAACCTTGATCTGAACTACGGCACAACATCTTCGCAAGATTTTATTTATAGACCATCATCCCCTCCATGGAACTGACCAAATATGATGATGCCCACGAAATTCACCCGTGGTCTTGTACATTCCTCAGTGTTGCATATAGTTGTATCCCCTGTACCCTTGCTTACCTTCAATTTTCGTTCTCTCTCTGCCTGTTTCCGTTTCTGCGGGCATTTTTCAAGTGCGGATATGGTTGAATTCGTAATGATCAAGTGTTCTCTGTGTCATCGCATTGCTCTTTCTTTTGTCACAAAATGTTGTATGCTGTATCGTGTCAATATTAGGTCGAGATGTGAATTGAACAGTTTGGAAGAGACTTTTTTTGTTTTTGTTTTTGTTTTGTTTCTTAAAATGTTGAACAATATGGATGCATATTCATGGTCAAATGCTTGTAACTCAATCTAGTCTGTTTTGAAGGTAATTTTGACCTGGCCTGGCGCATTTCGATTCCAGGGGAGACCTTCCAGTTTCATCTCTCTATTTCGTCCAATCCAATTTGCTCAAATCATCCAAAAATATCAATTCCAGCTTATCGAATATGCTTTTCGTTTGTCTAGCTTTTACTTACCAAAAAAAAAAGAATATGCTAGCTTCAAAACGAAATTATTCGAATCTTCTGGACCCGCTATGATGGTTTGATCCCATTTTAATTTTTGGATTTAATTTGGTGGGTTCCAATTCACGTTGTTATAGATAGATGATAAATTACGAACGGCATGTCGTCGACATGAGAGTGGAAGTTACTCTTAACATTGCGCTTTAACTGTATTATATATCGTCGACATCATGTGGACGAAGTTACTGGTCTGTTTAGCATTGCAGTTTAATAACTGTATTTTTTAAGAAAAAAAATAATTTCAAAATAATTTTTATTTTTGAATTATTTTAATGAGTTAATATTAAAAAAATAATATATTGTTTAACATATTTTCAAGTATTCTATTGTAAATATAAGAAATGATTTTAAAATATGTTTTAATGTATTTTTAAAAATATTATTTTAAAAACAACATCTAAACATTCTCGTCAATGTGAGAAACGATTTTAAAAGTACAGTATATCCCAACAACAATCTACTAGTAAGTAGATGTCATGTTAAGCCATGTGTATCCCACGATAATAGATTTTTTTTTAATTATAACAGAGAGAGGCTTGAACATAAAATCTTTGAAAAGGAGAGGAATCTAACGTTGTATGAACTAGATGCTCATTGACTCTATGTCTGTCTTTTTTAAAATCCTTCCCCTTACGAGAAACGATTTGAGAAGTACACTATATCCCAATAATCCAGTAAGGAGATGCCACGTTAAGCCATGTGGATCCCGCGATAATAGTTACTCTTGGATTCCTGTGGATTATAAACAGGGAGCGGGGTCATACGTGATCCACTCCGTGAAATAAAGAGAGGGACGGGACCGGAACCAGAGAAAGGCCGCGAGACCATAAAAAAAGAAAACCAAAAACTGTACTCGCGAAACTTCTGTACGCCAACAGAAATTGTCAGACTAGCATACATAATCGATGAAGAAAGATGAAGTAAGTTCTCTTAATTTCAGCTTGTAACTGTTGATTCTCGCAAATTGTGATTTCGCTTCTGTTTGGTTGCTGAGAAAACGGAGGAAAATGAAACTATAACAAAGTTACTTCTTTTTCTACTAATCTCAGCTTCTTTTATTTTTTTTCAATTCTTATAATTTTACGGGTGGAAAAAAGAGAAGGACCGTGAAGTTCAAATTACTGAATTGTGTTTGTAATTACAAGTTTGTCCGTGTTGTTTTAATACGAACAATTTTCTCAGCAACCAAACAGGGTTAAGGAAAGTAGGTTACGTTTGGAAATTGGTAATCACACCTTTTCTTTCTTGGTGAATTAATCAAATGATAGATTCTGATAATACTAAGAATTATCTATTGGCAGGTTTACTAGAAAATCAGTTCTGAATTTTTTGACATGGTGATTTATTGTGTTTCTCGATAATGAACTTTGAAGAGTTTAAGGTTAATACCCCATGGTTCAAGATGACTTCAAATAAGGATTCGGGAACAAATCCTAAACCAGCAACTGCGGTTTTATCAATGGGTTCTATGATGGGACAGCCGGGGCAACAACCACGTTTTGATATCAAGTTCTGGGGATGGTCGCTTTTAGCGATTGTTCCATGGGCTATCAATGCGAAAGATAAAATTAGAGCACCAGATACCATAAACAAGAAGTTGAAAAGACACGCCCAGTCGCGTGGGGTTGTTGACAGTGGTGGTGGTAGGGGCAATCCTTTGCGGTTTAGACCTTATGTTTCTAAGGTCCCGTGGCATACTGGTGCAAGAGCCTTTCTTTCTCAGTTATTTCCACGATATGGTCATTATTGTGGGCCGAATTGGTCAAGTGGGAAAGATGGGGGTTCTCTTCTTTGGGATAAGCGGCCGATTGATTGGTTGGATTACTGTTGTTATTGCCATGATATTGGTTACGACTCTCATGATCAAGCTGAACTGTTAAAGGCTGACTTGGCATTTCTTCAGTGCTTGGAGAGGCCGCATATGGCCACCAAAGGAGATGCTCACGTAGCTCACGTTTACAAGACGATGTGCATCACAGGTATTCCTTGCATGAAATTTGTGTTTGCATCACTTGGTTATGGAAGGAGAGATGACATCCCCAGTTTCTCTTCTTTTTTTATGCTGTCAAGTGTTTGCTAACTCTTTTATTGTCTTAAAATGTGTTATAGGTTTAAAGAACATGCTTATACCATACAGAACACACCTTGTGAAATTACGGTCTGGTCAACCTTTGATAAATTTTGAGTGGCTGAGCAAAGTGAAATGGAGAAGATGAAATTTGCAGAAAACTTGATGATAACCAGTTCTCAGAGTAGCCTGTTACAATATTGAAGCAAAATCACTGCATGCGCATGGGTTTCAGTTGCGTTGTTATGTTTTAGCTGCGGCCCGACGCCTGGTGCTTCTAGGTAGGTAAGGTGCCTATGGATCATGGCTTCTCTTGGAGATTGAGATGCCCGAATCTCATTTTAAATTTGCACATACAGGAAGTATTATTGTAAATAATTCCAGGACTTGCTTGCTGTTGTTCCCAGTTATGTTTGTTCAATGTTGCCATTTATAAGAGATGCTATGTAGAACCTGCAAATCGTAGGCAGATAGTAGAGGTTAAAGAACAGAGCATATGCCCTTGTTATATTTATTTTTATCTGTAATGGAATATTCTCGTCCATGAAATCTCATGATTTAAAACATTCTGAAAATTAAGTTTGACAGAAATTTGTTTCCTCGTTACGGCAGTCATTGTATAATGTGAACTTGTAGTGGTTCCAGTTCATTAACAATTTTTCTTTTCATACAGTTTAAGTGATTCATTCAATCTTTCAAGAAGTTATCCTTGAGCATATGATAGCATTAGGTATGTTCATGGTTCGGTTCGGTTTGAACTATAAAAATCAAGTAACTTGTATCTTTAAAAATTCAAACCGAACTGAATTTCGATTCAAACCAAACCGGTTTGGTTCGGTTGAATCCAATTTTGTAGCTGAAAAACTGGGAAATTGGATTTTGTAGCTGAAAAACTGGGAAATTAATGGGCTTTTTTGACTTTTTTTTAATGGGTTTAGATTAAATTGGGCTATTAAATTTTTTTATTGGGCTAAGTTTATAGGCTTTTTAATCAAAACTATTTAAAATGTTCTAATTTGATTAATTATGTTGTAAGCATTTTAATGAAATTAAAATATTGAAATTTTTTTGAAATGCTTATAGTAACAATAAATTTAAAATGTTCTATCTTAATATCTTTAATATGCAAAGAAATAAGTTATAAAATTTGAAATCAATTTAAGATGCATGATCAAATTTGGGTATCTCAAATTAAAAGAGGTGTTTATACTAAAAAAGTTTACATTAACAAATAGCAACTAGTAATAAATTATCATAAAAATCCGGTATAATTTGAAGAAAAAAATCCGACACAAGCACTACAGTAACATCCAAAACTTCCAGCAACAGCAAAAGCTAAAAGATCCATCAAGGATAATGCTATAAAAAACACTAGCAAATTAGAAACATATTACAGTTCGACTATTAAAAAAATTAGCAATGCAAAATTTTAAAAGGAATTAATAAGATAAAGTAAATTAATTACCCAAAACAATTATATTCCAGAATTGCACCAACATCATCAATACAACTTACAAATAGTCAGTTGAGATTTTTAAACTTTCACCAAATTCTACAAAAACATAAATTAAAATGTTAGATTAAACATATGTAAACAAATGATATTATAAAATAACTACATTTAAATTTGTAAAAGAAATTACTTGACTCAATCATCTCAGAATTTTCAATATAATCCATGAAGTGTCTAATGTTGATTGGAATTGATGCTAAACTCAACCAATTCTAACAACAAACCAGTGCTTGCACTGTCGATGGAGATAAAAAGCTTCGAAATGGATCCAAAATATGACCACCAGTACTGAAAGCTGCTTCAGAAACAATTGTAGATACCAGAATAGCTAACATGTGTTGTGTCACCTTAGAAAGAATCTTGTATTTTGTAGCATTACATCTCCACCAACCCAAAATATCTAATTTAAAATCATTAGGATCCTCACAATCATCACCCAAATACCTCTCAACCTTATTTTTTTTGGACACTGCCTTCTTCCTCTAAATGTTTTTTGAATTCAAAAGCTAAGTCATCCAACATATCATCATTTACCACCATTAAATCAACATTAACATTTTCATTTATATTAGTTCCAACACTATGAAGAACCTCAACATTCTCATCAACATTCATATAATGCTCAAACAATCTTAGCAAAGTATCTTTAACCTTAATTGTAAAATTTTCAGCCTCTTCAACATCATACAATCTTCCAAAACAAAATCTCACATGCTTCAATTTGAAACGTTGATCTAACACAACAGCCACATATAACAAAAAGTTTTGTGTATCTTAATCCCCCTAATATTTTTTATATTTTCCCATCATATTCTTGGTTATTTTACTTACATAAACATCTTCACTTCTACAAAGTTGAGATATGCTTGTGTGCATGAAAATCAATTCATGGAAGAAAGAATTAGATGTCATATACAACGAGCCAGAAAATTTCAATGTAACTGTGTAAAATAGTTTCAAAAACTTGACAAAAAATCTAGCATTTTCCTAATCTTGTAAAGCATGAGGACTTAAGTTTTTTTGTTTTCCTTTTGAATCAACCTCAAAGTAACTTAAATACCTAGAATCGGTTTCTTCTAACCTCATAAAAACCACATCAAATTTATCAGTCACATCTAGCATCATATATGTAGAGTTCCATTTAGTTGCGACATCCAAGCAAACAGATTTTTTACTCTCAATTTTTAACCTCTCCGCACATTGGTTAAAAACAAGTTGTCTAGAAGGAGAAGATCTAACAAACCTCACTGCATTCCTAATCTTAACAACTGAATCATCAATATCTTTCAATCCCGCACATACAATAAGATTAACAATATGTGCACAACATCTGACATGTATGAAGTCATTTGACAATATATTACTTACCCAATTACTTGTTACTCTTTTCAAATATTTTATTGTCAAATTATTTGAACTTGCATTGTCTACTGTAACTGTTAAAATTTTATCAATTTCCCTTTCCAACAAACAACTCTCAATTGCTTGGCCAATTGTTTCGCCTTTATGATTAGAAACTTGACAAAAATTTAAAACTTTTTTATTCAAGTTCCAACCTTCATCAATCCAATGGGCAGTCAAACACATATAATTAATATTTTGGATTGATGTCCAAGTATCGGTTGTTAAACATACACATTGATCCTTAAGAGCTTTCTTTAATTTTTTCTCCTCAACTACATAAATTTTCAAACAATCTCTCCAAATCATCAAACGAGAAGGAACATCAAATCTAGGTTGCATTACTTGACAAAATGATTTAAATTCTTGGTTTTCAACAAAGTTAAAAGGTAGCTTATCAAGTATAATCATTTTTCTTAGGGCTTTCCTACACTCTTCATAACTATAACTCACCGCCTTAATAGTCACCAAATTTTCCTCTTCATTATTACCCCCCTTTATTATAGGCCTAGGTTCTAAAACTAAAGTTTTTTGTTCTCAGTCAATCACAAAAGGAAATTTTTTGCATGCACCTAGATGACTCCACATGTTACTAGTCCCATTAAGTATACTATGATATGCATAGTCTTTTCCACAATTCATACATGCAACCCTAGGAGCATTAACATTACCATCTAGTTTTTTAAAGTAATCCCAAATTTGAGATGTTTTTCTTTTATTAGATCTAGAAGCTGGATTACCTTCACTTTCAGTATTGCTATTTGTACTAGAAGTAGCAATTGGAACTGGAATAGGCAAAGAATTGGTTTCCGAACTTGAAGGGTTTGATTCAATTGGTGTAAGATCTTCCTGATTATCCATATGAAATTAAGAAACCAACAACAACATCAATCAAGTCATTATTTTTAGCTATGTAGATACATTTTGCAAATAACCTATGATACATTTTACAATACATGCAATACACACGAAAATAACCTAAGATTGCCTTACCTACTATTCTGCCAGTTAATGTACAAGCAAGAAAAAAACCTATGATATATTTTGCAATACATATAGATGCAATACATACGGAAATAGCCTAAGATTGCCTTGCCTACTATTCTGCTAGTTAATGCAAAAGCAAGAAAAAAAAGCCTATGATACCTTTTGCAATACATACGGAATATGCCTATATTTTGCAATAATTTATATACATATTTTTTCAAATTCACAATCAAATTAATTAGAAGCAATACATACATTAATTTTTTTTATCAACAGTAAATAAAAGACTAATAATTTAGCATGAAATTGAAATATATATTTACATCTGGAAAAGAAAATGCAATTTGTAATATATTAATACTATTAGACTGCACAATAGAAGTCATATAATACTTGTTGCTAGGAAACAAGATAAAATCACCTTAAACTTAAACACTGCACTTCAACAACCCAAGCTCACAAATCTGAGTTGACCTAAGATCCACACCTGAAAAACAAAGAAAAAAAAACAACCCACTTTACACCATTCATAAAACCAAAAAACAAATAAATAGATCAACAAAACTCGTTATCTAAACAAAACATCAACAAAACAAAACAAAGATATGAATTTAAGCTTAAAATCACAGGGGTAGCAGTAGGGACTAGCCATTAACAGTCTCTCAACAATTAATCTATATCGCTATTATAGAACTTTTAAAGCAATTAATCTATATCGCTTCTATTGCTCATTAATCTATAGTCACAGAAGCAGCTAAAGCTTAACAACCCATGATATTTATCACGTTATCTAGACTAAAGCAACATAAGCAACTAAAGCAACTAAAGCAACATTCAACAGATTATGAGTTTTTGGGTAACCAACTAAAGCAATACATACGCAATAGATTAAGTATGCAACAGATTATTTGAAATCTAAAACAATATATACAGAATAAAAGAAGTATGCAACATAAATTTACCTTGTTGTCGTTTCTCTAATGAAGACGATTTGTGCAGAAGTAAAGAGAGAATAAAGATGGAATTAAACGCTGAAGCTTGAAAGATAAAGACGGTTTTTGGGAAAGATGAAAATAAAGATGGAATAGACTTTCAAACCCACTAAACATAGAATCAAAGATGAAGATGGAATTTACCTTGCTGTCGTTGCTCAAATGAAGACGGTTTCTGGGAAAGGATGATCGGGAATTAATTATCAAGGAAGATTGAGAATTTCTCTAGGAAGTGGGAAGGAGACTACTTTGTGAGATGAGAATGAGATGTCAGGGAGGGAGGCCGATTAGGTTAACATAACTATTTATACTGTTTTTTTAATTGTTTAATGGGTCCGGTTCGGTTTGGCCCGGTTTCTGGGTCAAAACTGAAACCAGACCGGACCTGTTAACATTTATGATTTTTTAAATCGTTTAAATCAGTTTTTCATTTCGGTTTGGTTTTTTGGTTTTATCGGTTTTCTCGGTTAATCGGTTATTTTAAAAACCTCTAGATAGCATGGATTCATTTAAACCATGCCAGCACTATTAAAAAAAATTTGAATTACCTAAATTATTTTCGAATTAAATTTTCTTAAAAAACTTAAGAGAACAGAAAATTACTCGAATTTTCCGAAATAATTTCAGAGAAAATCTGGCAAGGGTTTAGAATTTTTAGAAAATCTGAATTTCCTTACTGGATTGGAAAAGAAATAAAATGCTTTGGGTCAAAAGGAGGTGCAAATCATTTCATAAAATCAGTAGTAAATCCGAATATTCATGATCAAAGTTATGTTTGCTTGACTTGCATTGTTAACCTTTGCCGGCCCCATCTCATTCTCCACGCACCTTGCATCTGTAAATGTATTGTTTCTTGTTTTTTTGCCTTAAAGTGCTGGTCAAGTTTAATATATAAATAATTAGTAGTTCAATTTTTAATTCAGGTTAATAAAATGGAAAGGTGGGACGGAGGGAGTGTAAGACAAAAGCTAAAAGACACACTTATGATGCCATCATTTTGCCCTCCACGATTGAAATCATATAGCTAGCTTCTAGCTTCTAGGGCAAAATTATTATTTTCACGAGTCATATTTATTATTATAAGATTGAATAAGTATAGATTGGTATTTTAGCTTTTTATCTGTACTATATAATATTTAAATATAATATTTAAAAGTTGTATTTTTAAGGCATTTTCAATTTTAAACCTTTTTTTAACATGATAACATTAGTGAGTTACTACTGGTTCAGATGATCCCTCCCTCCTAGTTCGCCATCCAATTCCGCTGGTTTACCCTCCTCCACTTCCAACTGTAGCCAAGTAAGTTGGGCTTAAGCCATGTATACTGTGGGTGGGCTCAAAGTCATTCTGAATATCTGCTTCCAATCCTCTGCCGCTGGATCAAGGGCCCATTTCCCTTCGGAAAAGGCGTGAACAGGAGGAGTCCCCTGTTCTTCATGTGATCCCAGAAGAGGTGCCGTCTTCGTGAATATGGTCAAGATCTTCAACTGGTCAGACAATCCGAGTGGGTCTTGGTCATCCCATGTGTTGTGCGTTCTTTTCTATATTTAATTCATAAAATAAACTGCGTCCATAAAATAAAATAAACTGAGCCGCACCCAAACTTGGCTGGATTGATCAACCAATGCATGCAACTGTCCTAAAATTATTGCTTTTCCTGTCCGTGGGAGTGCTTCTAGTAAAATCATAAAAGCAATATCAGAACAGCAGTATCGATATCGACCTGGCCCACCGGCAGAGCTCCCCCGGCTGCAGTGTCTCGCCATTCTTGGACAAACTTGGCTGCCAAGTATACGATAGATATAAAATCCAAATAATGTTTAATTTATCTCATGAGAAATAAATAAAACTGCATTTATTTAAATCGAAACTGAATATTAGATTGAACATCAAATTAAATGCTACAAGAAATAAAGCATTTAATGATTAATAAAAATTAAAAATATTAACAGATTAGATCGTATAATTGCCTGGTGAAACACAACTTGAAAAAAAAACACGTCATTAAACATGCCTAAAGCAGATTTTTATATGCCTTCGTGAGCTAAAAAATCAATATGCAGGCCAATTCTGTGAATCGGATGGTCCCACCTGGGCCTGCTTTGGCCCATGACCGGAGCAGTTACATCAGCATTGTTATTGGATTGGCTAGTTCTTCATTGTTTAATTTAATTTATTTTTATACTGGATGATATAGCCTGGCTAGGTTAAACCGATAATTAATGAATTGTTCATCCACAGTTATCTTATCATCGAAGACGCGTTCTCATTCGTGCAGGTAAAGTTTTATTAATTTAGATGTGATCAAAGGGTTGCTCTGTCAGAATTCAACTTCAAATCCTCTAACGATAATAGTAATCTCTTCACCAGCATCCGTCCGATCTCCTTAATTGCTGACGTGGTGACATATCCTAAAATATTATTTATATTATTTTTTTTTTGATATGTTTCCTAATGAAATTAGAATTTATGATCATTTATTAATAAAAAGTTTGATAACATGTTAAAAAACTATCTTAACTTATAAACTCAATTTATTAAGTGAGATTCTAAAATAAGATTTAAACATAAAGTTTTTTTTTAATCTCAACTCAAAAGGGTATTAATACAAATATAAATTAAAAAAAAACTCATTGATTTTTTTTAAAAAATAATCTAGAAAAAAAGAAGGTTAAGCGGTATTGGGCCTGGCAAGTCAGGTCAGTATGCTTGGCCCATTCGCTACCTCCCAACGGATGGGTTTTTTTTTTTTTTTTTTGAAAAAACAAAAAATCAAACAATGCGTTACCTCACTAGAATCCAAACATTATAATGACTGAAAAATTGGATTAGGTAGTTCTTTGATTTAAAAATCTATTTTCAATTATTTTTTTACCCAAAACACTAAAAAAAACAGCTTAAGAGTTGTGATAAATCTATCACTAGCCTCTAAAACCCAAAAAACTATCTTAAAATTTGAAATCAACCTAAAACCAAAAATCTTTCTAGCCTCATATTTATTTTTTTAAGGTAATTTTAAGGTGAAAAATGACCTGATATGAACTCTTTTTATCAAATAAAATTCTTTGACATAAAAATCGATCGTTTATAACATAAATCAATGTCAATAATATTTTCTTTCTTTACACTGGAATCCAACAACCTCTTCCCCCCCTCAAACAAGGATTAAAAAATAACAAAATAAACTCTTGTACAAAAATAAAAGTGATAAAATATTGAGGTACCGGACATTTATAGTTTATAAAATACGAGGATCAAGTTAAATCTTTTGTATTAACCTTGAAACCATCACTTATTCATGGTATTTTTTTTCTTCTATTTTGATCCCCAATCTTTCAATTTCATGATTAGACGGTAAATTTTATTCAATTATCCTTGAATTGAGCCAAAAAAAATATAATAGCACAAAAAAAATTTAAGAATCAAATTTAAAATACAAATTTTTTTGCACAATTCATCTACGATATCGTATAATAACTTGTTTGACAATGTGGTTGCGGGTGCTTTTCAAATAACTTTTCGTGCCAAAATGCATGCCGATGATGTTTTTTTATTTTTTAAAAATTATTTTTGACATCAGCATATCAAAACGATCCAAAACGTACAAATCATATTAAATTTTAACAAAAAAAAATTTTTAAATTTTTTGGAAACGCGGGTTGAACCGCGTTCCCAAACACTACCTAAAAGAATGAATTGTGTAACCTTTCATATGTAAAAACCCAGTCCTTTTAATTTTTTACTTGATATGTCTATATAAAAAACCATCTAATCATAATATTTTGTTTGTTCGTGTTATTGTTATATCTTTTTATGGATTTATTTCATTAAAATTAACAATTACACACACAACATTTCAATATTTCAAGATGAATTTATAAGAATACCTCTTTGAATAAAAAAACAAGGTTCAAATGCATTGCACAAATAATTTTAATATATAACCAAATATATACAGGTTTGAATATTACACGTCAATATATATTTGGTTTGTATTTCATTAAATTAAAATAGTCTTTTTATCAATTCATATTAAGATTATTCGTGTGCTGCATGTATGATTATAACTTTAATTAAGATATTAATATTTTATAAAAAGATTTTCTAAATTAGCTCTTGTGATCTGGGCACTTTCCTGAGCAATTCAGAGTGTTTTCAAGAAAAGAAAAAAAAGCGAAAAAGGTAGAACACGATGGTGGATGGGATGGACATAATGAATCACATGACCATGATTTTATGACCGTCCGAGGTCAAAGATAAGACTATATTGACGGTTGTGATGAATTCAAACAGTGGCAAGAAAATTTCATTGATGGGTCCATGGAGAGCAGAGATAGGGTATGGAATGGAATCATGGTTGAGTAGGCGCTACGTTATTACCGATGCCTGTCCTGATCAAAGCGTGGACCGACTCTATAATCTCGCAGCCAGTCAGCGTCTGGCAAGTTCTTTGCTCACTCTCTTTCTCTGGCGCGTTCAAAACAACACTCGTTTTTTCTTTACTGGTATGAAAAATAACAATAATCTCTTGAAACATTTTATTTCTGTGCTTGTTATCATTTTCTTATGCCTGTTTTCTTCCTTGTTAAGGTTGCTTTTGGTATGAGATAGAAAAAAAAATAAAGAAAAAACTTTGAGAAAATAAGATTTAAGAATGAAATGTTAAAGATTTAGAAAATATGAAAATTAAAAATTTGAATGATCGTTTGGTAGTAATTGAGAGAATTATGAATAATGACAGACCCTGGCATAAATAAAATTAATTTTTATATTAAATGAAAGATTTTAATCAGTAAATATTTTTAAAAATTATTGATTAAAAAAAAAATTAATTTCTTATACACTGCCTTAAAACAGATAGAACCTCAAGAGAAACAAAATATATTGTAACCACTACGTCTCTTTCCATCTCATTCTCATCGTAAATTAACTTGAGAACGAAAAAATTAATAGAAAGTGTGTGCTTAGTATACAAGTGTTGGAGTTTAGGGGCACATGAATGCAACTTTGAAGTTTTTCTTTTTTTTAAATAAAGGTTATTTTTTTTATTAACGTAGATGTTCGGTTCAGCTTGTGTATATCTCAACGTTAATCTCACAGGTTTTGAAATTGACAACTATGTAAGTTTTAAGTGACCATTATATTAGCAACAATTGGTTAGAATTTGAGACCATATGAGGAGTAAACATCTTGATTCTAAGTTTTTATCACTGAGCCCCCTAGCAGGGGGTTATTATTTTTATTATTATAGATGGAAGTTGTTGTCTTCTCATTTATAAGAAAAGGAGGCTTTGTTAAATCCATTATATTTGATGTCTTGTTAGATATGGAATTTCAATTAAAGATAAATGTATTGTTAAAAAATAAATAAAAACAAAATGATTACACAACAATAACAATAATAATAACAACTTGTATTATTATTATTCGACTATATCTTAATATATAGTCAAGACAACAACATGTATCTATGATTACGGTTAAATGATCATGTTATTTTAAGGATAGTAAATAGTCATCAATAATAATAAAAAGATAGAATTATATGTTTTGAATAGTATATTGTAACCAACCTATTTAATTTTACAATTTCCTCCACGACATAAAAAAACAATAATTGAATAATAAAATATATATGATGTGTCATTGACAATAAATGAAAGATATTAACTTTGATTTTTTTTCAATAAAAAAATACTAACTTTAATTGATACATGACCTCGCTAAATACATTTATTGTAAGCATGCATTGTACACGAATTAATGTTAGTGTTGCTTGTATTTTTATTTAGCGATATTAGTCATTTTTCTTAAATAAATTACCAGAACACGTTAAAATTGATAAAAACATCTATGTTGAATACATCAAATCATTTTTTTTTACAATTTGATGGATCTACATTTGTTGTTTTTTGCTTATTTGTTTCAAATTGCTCTCCAAGAAACTAACAGAAGATTAAAACTCATCATCCCTGAGCTCAACCAAGTGCTAAGCCTAGTAGCCAGAGCCACATGTGTCTAGACTTAGCTAAACGCTGAGCGCAAACGCCTATGGATCTGGTAAATTGTTAGATTCATCATTTATGGGTACAGCCAAACGCTAAGCCTACATGTCTATTGGTTTGGTGAGTTATTAGACCCATCGTTCTTGAGCATAGCCAAACGCCAAGCCCAGACACCTTTTGATGAATTAAAGATATTTTATCCTGATGAGATTGTAAATTAGAGATTTTTATCATAATATAACAAGCCAACATTTTCCCTAAAAGGAAGAGAAACACCCAAAGGGCTATAATAGAACAAAAAAAAAGATGATTATGCCAAATCTTAAAAGCTCTTTTCTAGAAAGTAAAATCAATTTCTCTTTAAACCAATACTAATTTAATCTTTTGAGAGTCCCCAAATATATAAAAGGGACCTTATGTAGGTAACAACAATGATTTACTCGTGTTTTCACCAAGGAAGGGTGGGTTATATTGCCAAAACTAGGCTTTATCACTATCTTTGTCACATTTCATTTAAAAAGTTTAGATAATTGCCTTGAATTTAATTGAATCTTTTAAACGAATAATAACTCACCTTATCATAATTAACACAAACATACATGGTCATTAAATCATGACAACTTGTAATTGAGTACAAGTAAGTTGATAATTATAACCTATTGGGATAAAGAAAAATTAATTTAATTTTTCATTGTATTAGGAAAAAAGCTACAAGGTAAGAGATGACTGTAAAATTTAAAGAGAATGATAGAAAAAATATAAAGTAAAACTCGATAATAAAAAAGGCAAGGCAAGAGTATAAATAACTAATAAGATGCTACTAGTTACTATCTGAGCATCACATATTTCATTTTTATTTATTTCCATTTTCCCTCCTCTTTAAAAAAACATATTTTAATAAAGATCTAACATCTAATTGTTTTTAAATTGGATTTTTTAATGCTTGTAGATAAATTTACATTATTATCAATATTCGTGTTACTGTGAGTTTTTATTTGTTGTAAATTGTTCTTTTTTATAGAGGGTTTTCTTCTCTAGTTGTAGAGTTTTTCTTTTTCTTTGAATAAAGATTTAGTGAGTATTTGCAAGGTTTTTTTTTTTTGTAAAATTAGCACAGTAAACGTAAGAATTCAGTGGAATAACACCGTTTCAAAAAGATATGGCAAAATAACATAGTTTGACATTTTCATGCTTTGGAAGCGCAACATTTAGTAAGTGTTGCTATTAAAAAGAGCGCAAGGTAGATGTCGCAATTCTAAAGCGCGACATTAATTAAAATTTAAATGCAGCCTAGATCAAGAGGACATATAAACCATACAACCTCTCTCTACCTCTCTAAAACCATATGTTGCCCCTTATAATATCTTTAAAAAATCCACCAAATCCTTTTATTTTGTCTTTAAAACAACAAAAAATCGATCATTCTTTTTGTCGCTGCCATCACTACCACCATCACCCCAAAATTTTTTCTACCCCTATAAGCAAGGTAAATATACCACATTGCTATAAATTTGTGTTTTGTTTGGTTGAAATAAAATAATTGTTTAGGTTGAATTTAAGATTTATGGTGAATTTAGGGTTTGTTGAATTAATATGAAATTAGTTAAGAACATCAGTATTTAGAGTTACTTTGATATATTTAAACATTACAATAAGTCAAATTAATTATGCGTTTTGTTTAATTGATGTTAAGTTGTTGAATCAAGAATTTTGTGTGTATTGTTGAAATCAACTAGTAATATAATTAACTACGCTTGATGATTTAAGGCAAGAGAGCACGGATTTGATATTTTCTTTATAGGTTTACGAATTGCGTTATGTGAACGAGCATTTGGATTGACACCCCCTTCTTTTGAATTAAAAAGGGGGGTATCATACGTCTTAAATGGACCGATGTGACATTTACAACACCACTAGCTGATGTTAAAAAGAAGGTCTTATGAAGGTACAAAATCAATTATGAATTTAATGTATTGATTATTTGTTAAGTTTGCATGAATTATTATGATAATTTTAATGTTTCATATAGGTATGTGAGAACATATATACTTTATATGTTTGGTAGTGTATTATTTATTTACCTTATAGGGAGATATGTGCCTTTAATTTATCTAACTCTCCTTGATGGTTTTGATGTTATTCCTCATATAGCTGGAGATCTACTATTTTAGTATGCTTGTTCAAACATCTGTATCTTGCATTCATGAAGTGAGTTAAATGGGTTGAGGGATGTTTGCTACTTTTATAGGTATGAGGCAAGAAATACTATTATTACTTTAAGTTTTTTATTGAATAACAATTATAATCGTGGGAACATCTTCATGTGTGTAGACCCCATATACCCTAATTGCCATCTATGACTGTCCAGACGACAAGGGTTACACTTCATCTCCCACTCAGGTGCAGGTACAATGATGTTATTTTGAGATTATATGTGTTTATATTGTGTAACCGTAACTTTAAAAAATACAATTAAACTAACATATTTTTAATGTTAAGTGGTGTGCTGATAAAGTGTTTTAAAATTATAACATCCCACATCGAAAGAAGAGTGTCCAGAGCTAGGGCATATCAAGGCAGTTGGTACCTAACCTTGTAGGACGTGTTTTGGGGCTTGTGGGCTGCCAGGAACAAAACCACGAGGCGTGGAAGTTGGGTTGGGCTGAGCCATAACGAACAATATTCTGCAAGGGGGAGTAGGCCGGGCCTTACATATGGTATCAGAGCCGAGGACGGCTTGTTCTTAAGGTGGGGGGATTGTAACATCCCACATCGAAAGAAGAGTGTCCAGAGCCAGGGCATATTAAGGCAGTTGGTACCTAACCTTGTAGGACATGTTTTGAAACCGTGAGGCGTGGAAGCCGGGTTGGGCTGAGCCATAGCGGACAATATTCTGCAAGGGGGAGTGGGCTGAGCCTTACATATGGTATCATAGCCGAGGAAGACTCGTTCTTAAGGTGGGGGGATTGTAACATCCCACATCAAAAGAAGAGTGTCTAGAACCAAGGCATATTAAGGCAGTTGGTACCTAACCTTGTAGGACGTGTTTTGGGGCCTGTGGGTTGCCAGGAACAAAATCGTGAGACGTGGAAGCCGGGTTGGGCTCAGCCATAACAGACAATATTCTGTAAGAGGGAATGGGTCGGGCCTTACATAATTGTAACATCCCACATCAAAAGAAGAGTATCCAAAGCCAGGGCATATTAAGACAGTTAGTACCTAACCTTGTAGGACGCGTTTTGGGGCCTGTGGGCTGCCAGGAACAAAACCGTGAGGCATGGAAGCCGGGTTGAGCTGAGCCATAACGGACAATATTCTGCAAGGAGGAGTGGGTCGGGCCTTACATATGGTATCAGAGCCGAGGACGACTCGTTCTTAAGGTGGAGGGATTGTAACATCCCACATCGAAAGAAGAGTGTCTAGAGCCAGGGCATATTAAGGCAGTTGGTACCTAACCTTGTAGGACTCGTTTTGGGGCTTGTGGGCTGCCAGGAACAAAACCATGAGGCGTGGAAGCCGGGTTGGACTGAGCCATAGCGGATAATATTTTGCAAGGGGGAGTAGGTCGGGCCTTACAAAAATAATCCAACATATGTGTTGGTATTTTATCGGAGTGAGCTAGACACACAACATGTTATTCATGTATTTTTTTTAATCATTCATGTAGTTAAGATCATTACACTTCACTAAATTATTGTTGTTTAATATTTAAAAAATCAATATTCTACTGGTTATGTGAACACCTTACTTAAAGTAAAGATTGACGATTACTTCGGTTGTTTGCACCAGTGAGATGGACATTAGTGGTCCCGTTGATTTTTTTTACAGGGTCGAGCTACATTGCCCAGATCGGGTAATGCAATAGTTCGATAACAGACAACACATTCCAGTCAACATCGACACGAGTGATACATTGCACACTGTAACTCGCCAGGGTAAAAAATAATGATCATGACTGGTTAAGCCGGTATGGAGCATAAGTTTCACAATGGGATGCACAAAGAAGTATGATATTTGCAAAGATGCATCACGTGATTACGTGATTACAGATGAGGAGTATTATTTGGTACATGAGCATCACACATCGGGTCATTACTCTGGATCCCATAAAGGTTCCTCCATCGAAACACATGCAATATGAGCAACATGCCCAGCGAATTCAAAATCTCGTAAGTAATAAAATCTTTTCATAATTATAAAATGCTAAACATTGGGTTTTATGTATTAATTTTTTAATTTAACATTAATGTCTTATTAATATTAGGTTGGTTTCATGTTACGAAAGGGGCGAAAGGCCGCATCTTATCTTCGTAATATTGATTAATAAAGTGAAATTCACATTGTTGCATCTCGGTGGTTAAATGTTTGTCACACTGGACTTGATACATTTAGAGAGAGGTTAATTCTTGATGATGACATTGTAGAGGACGAGGCCACTCAAGCAGGTGGAAAAGCTAGATTTAGTCGTGTTGATGATAAGCCTGGATCGTCTAGGAGACAACGTAGATGCAAATAGATAAATGAGTTATGTTTATATATTTTGAGATTACTTGAATATTGTATTATTGAATTATTCTTGATTCATTTAAAATGTATACATGTTTTTTCCTATTATTGGAGCTGCTTTATGATTATGAAATGTGAGAATTCATTAGGGTTATTGTGTTTTTTGCAGGTTTTTTTAAGCAGGATAAAATTTTGGGTATACTTTCTATATAGGAAAAACTTTGTCTAAAATTTATCAAAATTATAAATTTTTTAACTCTCTAAAAATTATAAAGTTAATTAAATTTCAGAATAACAGAAACTATGATTTTATAAACTTTTACGGTCTCAAAACACTAAAATTTTCTAGAACTAGGTAGTAGCCAACATGGTCCAATTATTTTTACTATTGCCTAATTGTTTTATAAAATATGTAGCCGTTTTTAAAAGCAGTTATCTAATTGATGTGGCAATTAAGAATAATGACATTTGATTAAATGTAATGATTAAGAACAACAACATCCTCAAATTGTATTATTTAGTCAAATTTTTTTCATCCAATGTTATCTAGACATTTATTTTGATTTTATATACTAATTACCTAATTTAAACTTGAATGAAGATTTAGATATTTTGACGGATATGTATTTTTCATTCAGTGAAGCTTAATAATGTTTGTTTATTCCTCGTTAATTCACGATGACTTCAACTCATATGCGATCACATGTTGCTACAAATTCCGATAAAAGCAGCTTAAATTTAAAAGTTTCAAGGACTTTAGTTTTATCAAAGCCAATGAAATAATCGTTTGGTGCTTGAAAAGTCTAGTTTTCACTGTTCATTCTCTCAATATCCTTTTCAAATATATATATATATATATATATATATATATATATATATATGTGTGTGTGTGTGTGTGTGTGTGTGTGTGTGTGTCTTTTTTATATTAATGAAATATTATTTTACATTCTAAAAAAACAGTAATAGGAGAGTGAGATAAACTCTGGTGGCATGGAGCGTGAAGATTGATGATGATCAGAAAATTAATTAAGAATAATAACGCCAGATAATAAGACTTAAAAATCCGATTCGTCAATAGTGAACAAAACGGTGGCGTTTCAAGGAATAGCAAGCCGCCTGAAAGAAAAAAGCGAAAAAAGAAAGAGAGAGAAAGAAATAGAAAGGAATTGAAAACGCATAGAATTTGTAGCCTCATCATCTCCTCCTTTTACCTAAACACATCTCCCCCCCCTCCCCCCCCCTCTTTCTCCAGCGAACCATCATCAAACAAACCCTAACTGAAAATCAAATTCCACTCATCGATGCTTTGATCAGACGAAGAAGAAATTCTCTTTCCGTCTCAGATCTGATTGTTCTGGTATGCTTTGTTCTTATACCCTCTATCTATTTCTTGGAATCTGTGGTTTCTAACCGATTGATTTTCATGTGTTTTTATTGCTTTGATCATCCACTCTTTGCAGATCGGTTAGTAGTTGTGTTTTATTTCTTCTTTTTCTTCTTTTTTTCTTCTTGCTTCTGGGAACGCGTTATTTTTTATACTCGTTTATGGATTTGATTTTTTTTGAAGAAATTCAGTCTCTGTTTGGCTGCTGAGGATATTGAGGAAACCTTGCAAGGAAAAGAAATTTTAGAACCATATGATTTTTTCTTTTCTTTTTTCTTTTAATTAATTTTTAGAATCTGAAATAAACTGAACTGTAACGTTCTCTCTCTCTCTCTCTCCCCCCCCTTTTAAATTTTAATTTTACTGCTCTTTGCGGACAAGGAAAATTTGAGATAGCCAGTTTTCTTTTCTTTTCTTTGTTTTTTTTTGTCAGTAACCAAGCTGGAGAGTTTGTGAAAAATTATGGAGAATGACTCTTGACTTCATAATTTTTTATTTTTTTTCTTAAATTTATTGATATGTATTAAGGTAGTCGACTGAGAAGTAAGGCATATGATTTATTTTAAGTTTTATTGATATGCGTTAAGGTAGTTGATTAGTTTATGAGGTTTCAATTGTAATGGATTGCCAGTCATATTATAACAATGAAATCAAATATTTGTCTTAGTGAGTTGTGGTTGTGCTGTGCAAGACCATGAGAAGGACATGAAATATTAATGTTTGGCTTAGTTGGTCTTGATCGGTTTCTTCTAGTTTTGTCTTGAATGTTGACTGGTGTTTTAAATGCCCTAATGAGGGGGAAGTGAATTTATTGTAGAGTGTGGAAGGCCTGTGGTGTTGTATATAAAAATCGGAATCTTTGTAATGAAACCTTAAAGATTGAATCTGATGTCGGATGAAGGTGACTTATTTTAGTTGTTTTCAAATGCTTTTTTTTTTAATTCTCCGTTTCCATTCCATGCTTCTCATTTATTTCTATAAATTCTGAATTTCTCTCTATATTGTTGCTAAGATGTTCTAATTATTTTTCCAGTTTTTTCCCTGCAGATTGAGTGCAATTTCAAAGAAGGCAAATACATTTGATGGATAATGATTGTGCAGATGGATAAAATGTCTGCTCCTTCACCACGGGAGCGAGCCCAACGCCTGTATGAGAAGGTATTTCCTTTTCTTCTTCTACAAACTCAGCCCTTTCCTTGTTATCTAAAACCCAAAACAAGGATCTTCCCTCTCCCCTTTTCTCTAGAGTGAAGCAATCATGGCTTATTTCTATTTGCTTCTTGCACAGAACCTTGAGTTGGAGAATAAGCGCCGGAGGTCAGCTCAGGCTCGAGTTCCATCTGATCCCAATTCATGGCAACAGATGCGTGAGAACTATGAAGCGATAATTCTTGAGGACCATGGTTTTTCTGAGCAGCACAATATAGAATATTCTCTGTGGCAATTGCATTATAGGCGCATAGAGGAACTAAGAACTCACTATAGTGCTGTTTTAGCTTCTATTGGCTCAAATGCACCTCCAGGTCCGAAAGTTCCTGCACGACCTGATCGAATCAACAAGATAAGGCTTCAATTTAAAACATTCCTTTCAGAAGCAACTGGATTTTATCACGATCTGATTCTGAAGATCAGAGCAAAGTATGGGCTTCCTCTGGGTTATTTTTCTGAGGATTCAGATAATCGAGCTGTTACGGAGACTGATGCTAAGAAAGGTTTGGTCTCTTGTCACCGTTGTTTGATATACTTGGGTGACCTGGCTAGGTATAAAGGACTATATGGGGATGGTGACTCCAAAACTCGTGAGTATGCAGCAGCTTCAAGTTACTACTTGCAAGCTGCATCTCTGTGGCCATCAAGCGGGAACCCCCATCACCAGGTTTGGCCTCAATAGTACATACAATCACAGTTCTTTTTTTTCCTTTTTTTTAATGGTGATCCTGATCTCCTGTTTGACAAGAGCTTTAATCTTTGCAGCTTGCCATTTTGGCTTCCTATTCAGGGGATGAGTTGGTGGCTGTGTATCGCTATTTTAGGAGTCTGGCAGTGGATAATCCCTTTGCAACTGCAAGAGATAACTTGATTGTTGCTTTTGAGAAGGTATCTTTTTTATTGTGATCTGCTGTTTTTATGTGCCTCATCTTAAAACTTGATTAGCAAATTCTGAGTATGGAGATGTAGCTTGACTTGTGTCCTGAAGGCTAAGTGTTCTGCTAAAGCTAAAAGATGCACAGATTGATTGTTTAGTCATCTACACGCAAAGTTTAACCTTTTATTATTTCTGTTCAAGTTAAGGTCATCTTTTGTGTATTGGCAGAATCGTCTGAGCTACTCTCAGCTGCTTGGGGATGCGAAAGTCTCTGGTGTCAAGGATTCACCTGTGCGCTTGACTGGCAAAGGTAGAGGGAAGAGAGAAGCAAACCCTGCATCTAAGGATATGAAACTGGAAGCAGGTGCTGTCAAGGAAAAGACATCTAGTATTCGTGAGATTCACAAGTCCTTCTGTGTTCGGTTTGTCCGACTGAATGGCATTCTTTTCACACGCACTAGGTATTTTACCTTGAAGTTTTCTTAATTTAATAGATTGTTAGCCTACTTCTGATGACTAATTTTCCTAGTGTCACTTTTTTCTTGGTCCAGCTTGGAGACATTTTCGGAAGTTCTGGCACTGGTTAGCATTGGATTCTCAGAGCTTGTTTCTTCTGGACCAGAAGAGGAGCTGAATTTTGGTGCAGATGCTTCTGAAAATGGACTTTTCATTGTTCGCCTCATCTCGATTCTTATATTTACTGTTCACCATGTGAAGAAGGAGGCTGAAGGTCAGACATATGCAGAAATCGTGCAGCGTGCTGTTCTGCTTCAGAATGCCTTTACTGCTGTTTTTGAGTTCATGGGACACGTATTAGATAGGTGTGCACAACTTCATGATCCCTCCTCAAGTTACCTATTACCTGGCATTATGGTTTTTGTAGAATGGTTGGCTTGTTGTCCTGACATAGCATCAGGCAGTGACATAGATGAGAAACAGTCAGCTGTAAGATTGAACTTTTGGAATCACTGCATATCATTTTTGAACAAGATTGTTTCATGTTGCTCAATGTCTCTTGATGACAATGAAGACGAGACATGCTTTTTTAACATGAGCCGTTATGAAGAAGGAGAAACAGAAAACCGGCTTGCTTTGTGGGAAGACTTTGAGTTGAGAGGGTTTTCACCACTTCTTCCTGCACATACTATTTTAGACTTTTCAAGGAAGCACTTGTTTGGAAGCGATGGCAGTAAGGAAAAAATAGCTCGTGCTAAAAGGATTCTAGCAGCAGGGAAGGCCTTAGCAAATATGGTCAGGGTCGATCAGCAAACAATATATTTTGATTCAAAGATGAAAAAATTTGTTATTGGTGCTGAGCCTCAAATTTCAGTTGATGGGTTGTTGATAGCTGCTGATGTGATTCAAGAAGTGCAGCCTGAAGAAACAATGAATTTGGTAGCTTTGCAGCCTAATCCACACCCATACACTGAAGGTGAAGAGGAAGATGAAGTGATTGTTTTCAAGCCAGTAGTGACTGAGAAGCGAAATGATGTGCTTAGTCCAAAATGGGCCCCTCATGAAGGTCTAAAACCTAGTCGAAATGCAGCAGATGATTTGCACTTTTATGGCAGTTCTGTTTCAGCCCCTCTTGATAATCTTCGGCAGCAGGCTGCTTTTGATGCAGGTTCTCAGATATCTGTATCTCATGGTACTATTGTCCCTCAGCCTCTCCAACTTATCCAGCCTCATACTTCAAAGTGGTTAGTTGAAGAAGCTGCTTCTCTTGCCAATGGCTTGAAAGGTGTCAGGTTCATGGAAAATGGGCATGTCATGGAACATGAGATGCAGAAAGATTTAGGCATGGCCTATCAAGCTGTTCGTCCAGTTTCTGTCCAACAATCTTTGAATGTAAATACTGGTATGTTTTATGGTCAGACAACGGTGGCAGAAAATGCTGTTCCATCAAAGGTTGATACTTATGCTCCTTCTGGAGTTATTGCTGAAAGTTTGGCTGTGAAGACATCGGCAGCTTTGCCACCAGGTTTCAGAAAAAGTCCAGTTAGCCGACCTCTAAGGCACCTTGGGCCTCCCCCAGGTTTTAATTCTGTTCCTCCTAAGCAAGCGAGTGAACCAGTTTCTGGTTCAGTTTTGATGGCTGAGAATCCACTACAGGATGATTATAGCTGGTTGGATGGCTATCAGCTGCCATCATCAGCAAAAGTCTCTGGACTCAATGGTTCTGCTAATGTCACTTCTCATGCAGCACCACAGTATACGAGTAACAGCAGTGGCTTAAGTGGGACAGCCAGCTTTCCCTTCCCTGGGAAACAGGTACCGCCAGTGCAAACCCAAGCAGAGAAACAGAAAGGCTGGCAGAACTATCTGGGTTTTGAGCATCAACGGGTACAGCAAGAACACCAGCTGCAGCAACAACTCATTAATGGAAACCAGCAGTTTTCTCCAATTCCTGAGCAATATCATGGACAGTCCATCTGGGGTGGTCGTTATATTGTGTGAATCAGCATGGAAGCATAGATGGTAAGATTGTGGCTTATACACCGCATCTCACCCATCATTGGTGTGTAAGCTCTCTTATTGAATGTTGTCCTGATCTCACAAAATTCCTTTTATCTTGAGGTTTTGAGAATGATTTCGGCGAATGTACTGCATCCTTTTGCTACCAAATACAAACTCCAACTTAGCAGCCTTGTCAAATTTAAAATTTAACTTTTTGTTGGAGAAAGCCTCCTTTGCGGGCACTTGCTATTGAACAGGTAAGTATCTATCTACTTTTTCGCTGAATAGATTATTCAACAAGCACTTGTTCGATTTGGTTAAGTAGTGCCTTTATGTGCTGTATATTGCATGCACTGATTACTATCTCAAAAACAGATTTCACGGAGCTCTCCTGCATGGAGAAGACAAGTATTGCAACATCCTGATGATGTGAAATTTGTAAGAAGTAAATGCCTGGTCTGGTTACTTGGGTTGGAGATAGAAGATGTTAATAAGAGCAACTGTTGGTTTTGGGCTTATATTCGGAGGAGTTGGTGGAATAAAGATATGGTGTACTCACCATCCTACTAAACTTTCGTTCTGCTCTCCGTTTTCTGGATTACTGGTATAGTCTCGGTCTACAGTGATATGTTATAGCTTGCTCAACCAGTTCTGTGCCAGATAACTTCAGAGCTCTAGTTGGGAGAGTGCCAGGGAATGATATCAGCGTCAGAAGCTGGAGAGTAGCATGTTGATATTACCGGAAGTTCTTTATATGGATGATTGGAAGTCTCATGTGCATGGTCGTAAGAGTCCATAGATGAAAGACTTTTTTTTTTTAATTGTATGACGTTATTTACGGGTTACAAGTGACCTGGTTCAGACCCTAATTTCCAGGAATAAGTCATTGAACGGTGTCCTTTCTATGTCAAAGACACTATTATGTTTGGAGTAATGCTTTTTAATTTTTAATTTTTTATGTTATATGTTTGTTAAGTCGCTAGTTTTTTATTTGTAGATGTATGGATGCTTGTCGGGCCAATTACGTGTCGGGCTTCACTTACAGGTTTGCTGATTCAAGTCTGCACCATGGCTTGTGCACCCATTCTACGCCTCACTGGCCTGGGAGTGTTATTTATTAAGCTGAAATGTGCTAATACGTGCTCCGTTTGAAGTTTACATGCTGCTGCTTCCTTAGCTTAGGATCAACGAGCATCGTATCTGCTCCTTTAAACCGGACACTAGAAATGGATTCTTGATCGGTGGATTATTCTTCTCATCTCACTATGGAATGTGATGATGAATTGGGGATTTTTTGACTGCTTCTTGGCTGTGACAGCATTGCTCTAGATATTACTTGCCAGTTGCCATTTTCTGGCAGTGACAATTACTGTGCCGGCATAATTAATAGAGAATAAACGATCCTGCATGCTTAATTATTATTACAATAACTCCCACCGAACTAACTAAGAGCTCTTCTCCTCTTTTTTTTTTATTTCTTAGGGAAAAAACTTTGGACCTGAGAAGGAGGTACTGTGACAAATTAAAGGGGTTTTCTCATATTTTGTTTGGATGATGTTGCCATGGCGAGTTCAAAATTATCGTGAGACGGAGAAAGAAATGATGAAATGTTCTAAAAAAGGGGGTCAGGTTTTAGAGTCAAGTGAAGCCGAGCCACCCAAGTTGATTTTTGTGTGGACAGTAGACTCAATTTGTCAACCCAAGCGGCTAATTGACTACAATCTCTTGAGAAATGAAAGGTGTGAGGACTAGGGAAATCAAACCGTCTCGGTGAAAATAAAAATAAAGAGAGTTCGAGGATACTGTCCAGAACCTAACTTGGTTGATTGATGGAAAAGAAACCACACCATGTTTCCCAGAGCGGGACCATGGAGTTTTGTTTAATTAAAAGATGATGAAGAGTAGTGATTTACCGAATCTTATCAGAGTCTTTTTCTAGGTCACAATCAGAAGACCTTTGCAGGATTCACATTTGCAGTGGTCGAACTCAACACGCCGGGCAAGGAGTCGGTGCGTTTGTCATTTCATCGATTTTTCATTTCGTGTACACGATTGTTAGCCCTTGGCAGCTACCCCGGGTCTCGGTACATTATTTTTATTTAAAACTATTTTAATATGTCAACGTAAAAATTAAATTTTAAAAAATATTAAGATATTATTTTAATATATTTTTAAATAAAAATTATTTTTAAAAATAATTACTACCATACTACTAACACCCACCCCGAATCACTGCTGAATAAGGTAGTTTTTATGTTGATAAGATCATCTCATAATGTTGTTCATAATAACATGGATATTCTCTTCAATTTTTTTGTGCTAGAATTTGAAAGATAAGAAACAATGTCTGAAGAAATAAAAAATGAAGGTCTAGAAATTGCTTCCCTCCCTTCAATTAACTTTCTTCAGTTCACAAAGTATAACCATTATAGATTCAAGCATTTATTTGGCTGTACATCTTTCCATTTCCTTAATTGTTTTTCATTTTTTTTTTATATTTCTCATTAATAAATTTAATCTCTCTATAATAAGTATAATTAATAAGCATTTATTTTGGCTGTATATATATAACTTTTTATTATGTTTTTTAGTTTTTTTTTTCTGTTTTAAGTGAATAGTTTTTCTAGTTTATTTTTCCTAATCGATATTATTATAATTTTGTAGGTTTTTTTTATATAAAAAGTTGTGATAGCTTTTTAGCAAGTGAAAACTATGATGAATAAAAATTAAGTATTCTGAATCCCCTCAAAATTATGATGTTTTCAATATTACGTGGTTTTGACTTGTAACAAACTTTTTTATCATTTATTTTTGTCTGTGTTACTTGATATTAGAGCCCAACTATTCTAGAGGTTACTTGCTTGTTGCGTGTTGCTAGACAACCATGTTGCATAATACAACATGCTTGTGTATGAAGAGGTGAGGTGGTTCTTCATAGAAAAAAAAATGTCTATAAACTAGTGTGTTATTTCTATTTATATTAGTTGTTGTTATTAAAAATTTAATAATGATGGTAAGATCCATAATGAGACAACCCATACAAAGATATTATGTTAAAGATCTATAATGGAATGGCTCATACAAATTAAGGTTGTCAATTCTGTTCCGTTTCGTCTGAAATGACCGAAATATTTCATACCAATTCAAAAAACAGAACAAAACGGAACAATTTTCATCTCATTTTAAATCTCGATCCGTTCCGGATTTTTGGCTAAATTTCGGCCGGAATGTTCTGGTTTTATTCCACATGTTCCGTTCCAGTTTTAAAAAGCCATTGAATCAAATTAAACTTAGTTCAATTTAATTAATTAAACCACTTAAGTATAAAAAGCTCTTTTTTTATTACTATTTTCAATAACAATGATATTAATAACAATATTGAAAATTATTATTACTATTTTCATTAATAATGATATTAATTTTTTAAAATTAGATTTTTCACTAATATATATGGTTTATATTCATATTGCTTTTTTCATGTTTATATTTTGTAGGAATTTGAGCAAAATAAAAGATGTTTTAGATTCAATTAGCCTCAATAATATTGATCTCATTTTATATTTAAAATATTTGTGCTAAAACATTTACTTTCATAATATTTTGATATTTTGTTTAAGTTGAATTACTTTAAGTTAAAGATCTATTTAATCTTGACTATCTTGCAATATTTTAAATTTTAAAATTATATTTGTTTGACATTGTGTTTGTATTGCATAATTTATAGTTAATTTATCTTGAATTTGAATTATGTTTATTGAATATATATGTGTGTGTGAACATTACAACCTCGAAACGACACGCCGAAACACTCCAAAATTAAAATATTCCATTCCAATTGAAAAAATAAAACACCTACCGAAACGGAATTGACAACCTTGATGCAAATATGTTGTGTTAGGTACTCTTGTTGAGGTGGTCCACACAAAGAAGTTAAAGGATTTATGAAGAGGTTGCTTACACATAAAGTAATGTTCTTGATAAATGAATTGTTTTAATTGAAGACTAAACTCAAGGATGAATTCTTTCAAACTCGAAGAGACCAGTACAAGAGCTTTTTTAAGAAAAATAAATATTTTTATTAGTTAATTTTATTTTTTTATTTTATATTATTATGCTTTTAGTTTATTTTTTTTATTTTAAAAGAATGATTTTTCTAGTTTATTTTTTCTATTCAGTATAGCTGAGTTTTTTTTTTTTTTTTATATATAAATGATTATAATAAACTTTTGATAAGTGGAGATTACAATGAGTAAAACTAAATATTTTAAATGTTTATCTATAATTATAATATTTTTAATATTTAAAAGTTTTGAGTTGTAACAAATTTTTTCATCACGGGTTTCTATCTACATGAAAGTGGGAAAATAGAACGTAGAAAAAGAGATAGATTATTTTTCATCTATTAGAGAATGTTTGGTTGTGTTTAAATTTTTGTCTAATTTGAAAATGAATATCCGACTCCGCAATGAAAGTCAACCTTTCCAGCGCCCAAATTGCAGGAAAAAACGAATCCTCATTTCCATGGCAAGGAGGATGGAGAACAGGCAACAACTAGCATTTTCAATTAGATTATTGCTGGATTAAGAGCGTGTTTGGCAGTGTGGTTGCGGGTGCTTTTCAAATAACTTTTCATGCCAAAATGCATGCCAACAATGTTTTTTCATTTTTTAAAAATCATTTTTGACATCAGCACATCAAAACGATCCAAAACATACAAACCATATTAAATTTTAGCCAAAAAAAAAACAAAAAATTTTTAAATTTTTTGGGAACGCGACCGCAGCCGCGTTCCCAAACGGTGCCTAAGAGTGGTTTTGATTGTTTTTAAAGTGTTTTTTATTTGAATATATATAAAAATAATTTTTTTTTTATTTTTTAAAAATTATTTTTAACATCAGCGGATCAAAATGATCTAAAAATACTAAAAAATATTAATTTAAAATAAAAAAATAAAATATTTTTAATTTTTTTTAAAATACTTTTAAAATTCAAAAACAAACACAAAAATCGATTCACATGATAGATTTGCACATCCTTCTTTCTGAATTATCATAAATTCCAGAGTCCTTTTCCATTTATTTATATAAAAAAGAATATTAAATTCTTTTTCTCTCACAAGGTCTCATATGTCAATGTCAGTAAAACGTTCCAGAGCGGATAACATGTACGCCTTGTATTATTGTGACAAATATCCTAAAAGTGAAGGGACGTTTTAACAGTGTTTTTCCTGCTTACATCTCACTTGGACTCCAGCAGTAAAATTATTAATTTACTCTTCATTCAAATAACAAATGGACTTACTTATAAGAGTATTAAGCTATGTTTGTTTTATATAAGCATTAAAAATACTAAATTGTTGTTGGAAACAAAAAATTATGTCTTTAATCAAATTGTATTATCGGTTTTTTCTATTGTAGATTAAAATTAGATTACTAAAATGCTTCTTGAACCAAAATAATCAAAAGAAAATTATGTCTTTTCTTTTGGTTATTTTGTTATTTTTTTTTATATTTTTCAAAAACATTATTGTATTTTACCATAATAAAATAATATTAGAATTTAAAAAGCGATTGGCGCGGGCGATGCACGCGCCAGCATGTGAGAGACACTCGTGCATTTTGGTTGGCGCCCCCATGGTTAAACTTGACCATTCAACGTGTAATTAAATGCGTTGTCGCGTTCTTTTTCAACTAGTATAGCACGTGTCATCAACGAGTTGGTGGTTTACATTGGCGATCCTTTTTTTTTTCTCTCTTTTTTTTTTCCTGTCATACCTCAAAAATTACTAATTAGTCTTCTTTGTGTTTTTAGTATTTATGATTTAGTCTTTTTTTTTATTTCTGTCGTTGACTCTTTAACAAAAAAATTGTTTTCTTCGATCTTATTCTTTTGTAATATATTAATACTTTTCAATTTAATTTTTATTCTTTTAATTTTTTATTTTCTTTACTTGTCCCTTTTATATAAGTTTTTTTTTTTCAATTTCACCATTCGATCTAAGTTTATTTTGTGTTATTTTTTTTTAATTTGATCCTTATTGTTTTTTGTTGGAGTTATTTTTCTCTTTGAATTAACCCTCCAAACAAAAATTCTTCATTTTTTCATCATTTTACCTTTTGTATAGGTGTTATTTATTTTCGATTTAGTTTTTCAATTTTAGTTTTTCATATATTTCTTTTTTATTTGTTTCTTAATTTTTGGATTTCTCTTTTTTTTTTCCTGTAACTCTTTTATTAAATTTTTATTGGTTTTTAATCTCATATTTTTTAAATCAATTTTATGTCGTGTTATTTTTTTTTCCAATTTTTCCTCTTTCTTTTATTTCCTTTTCCTTTTTTTGTTATTTTTCTTTTCAATTTAACCCTCCAATCAAAAAAATTTAGTTACCCTCTATTTTTTTATTATGATTTTTGCCCTCATTATTTTAATTATTTTTTTTTATTTTAGATATTTTTGTGTAGTTAATTTTTTTTTCCATTATGTCTTTAATATTTGTTGACTTGAACTCATTTTCTTATCTTTTTTATCCAATTTCATGCTCTCATTTTTTTCTCTCAAGGTATCATAATATTTTTTTAAAGTAATTTGTTTGGTTAATATCACTTTTTTTTATTTAATTAAAATAAAATCAATTTATTAATCTCAAGTCAATATTATAACTCAAATTATTAATATTGTTTTTTTTTGAAAAAAAATTCAGACCCGCTCGTGAATAGTTACTACTGGGTACTCTTGGCGTGAAAACACCAACTTTAATGCATCCAGTCAATTTCTATGCCTCACAAGAATCAAAAAGGGAAATATCTTTGTCAAAAGAGGATTGGGCACATGGCAAAAAAGACAAGCAACGCCCACTGCATCTAACTCAACGCAGCAAGCTACCATTAAAGAAGAGCACAATGGCACGGGCTGGATCACAGAAGTTGTCAAAACAGCCATTACCAAAAGCTTCCTCTCCCTTTCTCTCCTCTACTGACTATCTCCAAAATGCAACAAAACATGTCCGCAAAAAGACCACCTCAACTAGCCCCTTCCCTCCTCCTCCTCCTCCTCCTTGTACTCCTCCATGACCAAATCCATGCAAGTCCAATAAAAAGTGTTGTGGTATTAGTGATGGAAAATCGTTCTTTCGATCACATGCTAGGTTGGATGAAGAAAATCAACCCTGAAATCAATGGTGTTGATGGCACTCAATGGAATCCACTGAACATAACGGATCCAAATTCACCAAAATTCTTCTTCAATAACCAAGCTCAGTATGTTGACCCTGATCCTGGCCACTCTTTTCAAGCAATAAGGGAGCAGATATTTGGGTCTGAAGACACGTCCAAGAATCCTCCTCCCATGAACGGCTTTGCTCAACAGGCTTTCTCTATGGACCCATCAGCCAACATGTCCCGGGATGTGATGAACGGATTCGAGCCTGATATGCTAGCTGTGTACAGGGCACTTGTATCGGAATTTGCTGTCTTTGACAGGTACATCCATTCCTTTTTGTCTGTCCAAATTTAACTAAGCTACGTACTAACGATTCCATTTTTCGAACTAAACACTGATTTTCACTCTATCCACAATCATGTAGAATGGATATATAATCCAATAATGTCATGATTAATCTCAGGACTGTACCAATGGCATATTCCAGATGGGATTTAACCATAAGAAAAAGCAGAGAGAAGAAAGATAGCTCAACGGATGATTAATTTTCGTCTCCAAAGCCACCTTCATCTTCTCTTTAGTACACATGCCATGTTGCAGTTAGTAGGAAACCGATTTTTCTTTCTTTCTTTTGTAAAAAAAAGGGAAAGAATTTCTTTTTAATTATAGAAATCTATGTTGCTTAATGGGCCTTTTATCTGTAACCCTCCATAAACTGGAAGGAGAACGTTCCTGTAGCCAGTCTATCTAGTCATCTACATATATAATTTTTGTGAAAAAAAAAAACTGAAAGTATTAAATTAATTTGTCGACTATGAAATACCCACTTAGCTATAATTTTGCAAGTACATGTAAAAGCACATGCAATGTCCAATTGACAACAACCATTCTGGTACTAGCAGGTGGTTTGCTTCGGTTCCATCATCTACACAACCCAACCGGCTATTTGTGCATTCAGGCACATCTGCCGGAGCCACCAGCAACATCCCGGCAATGCTCGCTAAGGGGTACCCTCAAAGAACAATTTTCGAAAACCTTGACGATGCTGGAATATCTTGGGGAATATACTACCAGAACATCCCGGCCACATTGTTTTATAGGAACCTAAGGAAGGTCAAGTACACTTCTAGATTCCATCCTTATGACTCGTCGTTTAAGAAGGATGCGGGAAAAGGCAAGCTTCCTGGTTATGTTGTGATTGAGCAGCGGTACACGGACTTGAAGACAGCCCCTGCCAACGATGATCATCCTTCCCATGATGTTTATCAAGGGCAAATGTTTGTCAAAGAGGTGCTCGCCATTTTTTGTTTTACATATATTTTGGACAGTCATTCACGTGCATGTAGGTGGTTCTATCAGTCTTCTACGTTTTTTTATTTTTACAAGAGCACCGTTGTTGAGATTGTCCGAGTTTTTTTCCTTGAACATATGTCTTCTCCATCCCCCCTACCCTCTCAATCGCAGGAAACATTTTTGTAATTCTGGATATTGCAGGTGTACGAGACACTAAGGGCAAGTCCACAATGGAATGAGACACTGTTAGTAATCACATACGACGAGCATGGTGGGTTCTACGATCACGTGGCTACACCTGTAATTGGGGTCCCTAGTCCGGACGGGATTGTGGGACCAGCGCCTTTTTTTTTCAAGTTTGATAGACTCGGGGTTAGAGTTCCCTCTATCATGGTCTCCCCGTGGATAGAGAAGGGCACCGGTAAGTAGCACATCACTTTCAGAGGGAATTCCGGCATATATAAATATCCAAGAATATTACTTGCTCTGTGAGCATTGATTCATAGCATTATCATATACGATTAAGGGCTAGCTTTTACTTAAATGTCACCCAGCCATACCTTCACGACTAACTGTTAGATTATGTGCAAAATAAACTAGCCTGTTTTACAGAGCTTTTTCATAGAAAAAGAGAAAAAGGTGACCACCTTCCACCTACTTCTTTTTGTGTTTTTCGCACTCGCCCATTGTCAGTGCTTGAAATGAAATCCTCGTGGACGACAACCAGGCTAGCGAAAAAGTGACAAATACCAATTTCTCACTTCCCCTTCTTTTCATCGACCAACGTACGTGTCTTAATGTGAGGAGATTAATTATGTCTGGAGAATCAAGATCTCGTGCGTGATTTTCTCAAATGGAAGGCAAGGAAAATTGTCGATGTATAGCATCATCGTGTAATCATTTTGCTGATAATTGACTGCAGGAGTGTTGATCTATCATGCTGGAAATGAGAAATTAACTAAAAATTGATGGATGTTACTTTGTCATGGTGGTGCAGTTGTCCATGGACCCAATGGGTCACCATTTCCAACGTCAGAATACGAGCACTCATCCATTCCTGCGACGGTGAAGAAGCTCTTCAACATGTCCACTTTCTTGACAAAGAGGGATGAATGGGCGGGTACCTTTGAAGGCATCGTACAGACTCGGACTGAGCCTAGAACTGATTGCCCAGGTTAGCCACCTTAACTCGTTTTCCATGCTTGGAATACGTGAGCTTTTTGCTAACGATTGTTCTTGTTCTCATCCCCTCTCCTGAATAGAGCAACTACCGATTCCAACTCGGATCAGGAAGAGTGAGCCCAATGAAGATGCCAAGCTTACCGAATTTCAGCAGGAGCTACTACAGCTTGCAGCTGTGCTAAAAGGAGAGGATACTTTGACGAGTTACCTTGAAAAGATAGGGAAGGAAATGACAGTCAAGCAAGGGAATGATTACATGGAGGATGCAGTGAAACGATTCTTGGAAGCAGGCCTTCATGCTACGAGGATGGGAGTTGATGAAGAACAAATTGTTCAAATGAGGCCCTCCCTCACTACAAGAACATCCAAACCAACAACCAATCAACCATGATGATCTTTGTTACATGCTCAGCAACATTAGCAATTGTATACACAGAAAAAAAACATAAACAATTGTGAATCAAATAAAGGTTTCTCCATTTCTTGCTATACCGGTACTGTTTTATAATGAAATCAAGCTCAGCAATACTACAAGATCACAGAAACAAAAATCCATTACCCTAATACATCCAGAAACATTTTAATGGATGTCGACAAATTAACAAAACACAATTGCATAGCAATATTCCAGGGCTCATGCATCGAGAGCTAATGCTTGCAGAACAAGAGCTCCATGAAGTTCACTTAAAACATGACAGCATGAGGATTCCGTAGATGAACCACTAGAACTTGCACCTCTACTACAGTCGGGCACACTCTTCTTGTTTAGATATATGCTTTTCGCTATCTCAGAGTAATGTCAGGGGGGAATCAGCAGGAACAAAGGACTACATTAGTGGAAATTAGGGCTTTATTAACTAAAACAACAACAGGAAAGACGACCTCAGTCTACTGAACTGTCTTCAAACAGAAATAGTTGTACAAATGCCAATCAAATTAACCTGCCCGTTGACTTTCAGCCACGGTTAGCACAAGACAACTCACTTCACCATCGTTTCATAAACAGCAAAGAGTACTACAAACTGTGAAAGCAAGAAATTCCCAATTACAGGTCTGAAACATTCAAAATTCAAAACTCAGCACTATTTCAAGTGTAGCAGATATGTGTACAAAAAGAATCCAGAGTCCTTCATGATCAATTCACGTAGTGTCACTAACCAAAGATCCCTCTGTTGTGAAGGCATTCCTATTTTCCTATACCATTCTTCTGTTATCTTGTAGATAGTATGGGTGAATCTCTCACGCAAGAGATTGCATTGAACCAAGGATCAATGAGCTTATGATCCAGATCTCAATCTTAGCCACTGTTTAATGAGTCCCAGCCAGGGATGTTAGCTGTAGCCTCATTAACCATCGTTACAAGTCTCACCTGCAGAGAATCATAATAAATGGATTATTAACTCCATGAGAAAGACACAGAAAAAAATAAGTGCCTTCACTTCCATGGCATACTATCAGAATAAGGTAAAATGACTCATAATCCAGACAGGAATCATTATCTTAACTATCAGTTCCCATGGCATCAGTTACAACAAATAACAGAAAATATCGCAGTACCCTTTACTTCACACCAGACAAGGATACTTGGTCATCAGAGACCAAGAATACTTGAACAACTCAATGCAGGTATGTTTTGGTTTCTTTTCACCTAGGATGCTAAGATCCATGTAATTTGAAATTTGGATGGAGACCAGATAAGGTTTTTGCTCTATACTATAAAACATAGACAGACAGTTTCACATTGCAAGTGATCAAGATGGCCAGCACGCCAAGTTGATATGTACACGTGGTTTCATACAAACTATTGTTTTTATATAAAGAAATTTAATCCATGTATCATGTGAATATTACGGGCATCTTTTCAGGGAAATCATACATGTACAATGCTGTGCCACAGTATCTGCCCTTCATATTCCTTCTCTACAAGGTCTGCCTAAGATGGCAATTCTCTTGATCATCTTCAGTGTATGGGTAAAGCCTAATTGGGTTCTAATTCAAACATACTCCTCAGAAAAGCAAGTTCATTATAGCAAGAAAACAAATTGTACAATAACGCAATGTGTTGTAGTTCCAGGCAGGCTTCATTTTAACATTTTCCCTCTAAGCCCACTTATCAAACATGAATCTTCTGACATTCATATAATATGATTTCCCAAATGGTCTGAAAGATCTAGTTGTGAACATACCACACTTTCAGGAACTCCTGGTGGGGGCAGGGAAAGGTTCTTTGGTGGAGGACCACTGAGATAGGATCTCTTGTCAAACCGCCATTCTCCAATCTTTCCATATGTTAATTCTCCCTGGATAATAACAAATCATAATCAACAAAATAAGAATCAAATATTGGTTGTCTAAGAAACAACTTGTGAACATTTGCAGGAAAAAAACAAAGAAAAATAGAAGGTGAAGAATAACAGTTAAAACATCAAAATCACAAAAGATAATTATAAATATGAGAGAGAGAGAGAGAGAGATCCCTTCTTTTACCTTCATATTGTAGTCGCATCCATAAGTGTAGTGGATAATAAATCTCTTCCCAACTTCCAAATCCCATGGTGGCTGAAACATACATGGATATAGGCAATTCTGAATGAGTGACTTTAAGAAATAGAGAGATACAAGAAGAATTACCATAAACCACAGGTACCTGTAGCATAAAGTCTTCATGGAGTATATGCCGCACACCATGCAATGCTGATGCTACAGCATAGGCATACCTTAGATCAACAAAGATATGTGAGCAACATTGAATATATACCAACCATTCAAGATCTAAATTCATTAGCAAAATAGAAAGAATCCTATCAAACATTACTCACATTTCAAGCACCCAACCAAATGCCTTATCAGTCTCTGGGTCATCTTTCATTCTTAGCGAAACATTCACCCATGTTGGTGAAATTTCCTCCAGCAGTGACTGTAACGATAAAGTGTAGCTCACCAAATGTTAATAAGCAAAACTGTTTAGAGTTAAAGCAAATATCCCATCCCAATGGCTACGACAATAGTGATATTTTGACAAGGACAATGGCATGTCAATGATCAGCACTTCATGTGTTTCCAACTGAAATTTAAATTATATTCCCATAATAATGAGCTCTGATAACTAATATGGAAATGCATAAAATTCTCAGAAGTTCAAATGGTTTAAACAGGCTATAAATGAAATAAAAGGAGTACCTTTTTTATTATTACGGGAGAATTGCCAATTGGATCAACGTCGGTCACAGGACCCTTCTCCTCGGGATAAAACTTTCGAACAATTTTCTCGTGTTCAGTTGGTTTAATATAGAAAAATGGAAACCCTGCTGGATTATCTCCATGTGCCAAGTTAGGCAAAGGATTTGCAAATATGTGGTCAGGTTCTGCCATTAGAATGTATCTGTATCAATCACAAAATGCTTCTGTATCAATCATACAATCACTAAATTTCAGATGTCATACCGAAAGAGCAGGTGTAAAAAGGAAACTGTGAACCATAGCTTTAAAAACTTACTCTTCCTCAATAGTTGCTTTTTCCAGCCATTGCACAAAAGCCCATGGTCTATTTAAGACAATATAGCCCTGGATAGAGCATGAAATGGCTATATGAGCAAATTATGCAATTAACTAATAATTGATAATTTGATAGAAGCAAACCATGAGTATTGACTTCTTTTGTACTAATATTAGGAAGAGCCACAGATTTGGTATGGGAAACACATTAAATGTCTGCATCATTATTGATAGAAATCAATCTAAAACCAAGATGCTTGAGAAATGTCAAGATTTCTCATAGCCCCAGAAATAATTGAGTAAAATGAAAATTGAACCTGTATAATTCATGTTATTGATGAAACACAATACTTGCAGGATCCCTCATCAATTCACTAGGAACACTTTTAAATTAACAAGGTAACAATGTGTAAACGAGCCAAGGAGAAGAATAAAAAATGACTAAGAGGCATTTCCTAAAGCAAATTCAAGGTCACAATAATTTTAACTTTGAAATCAATATGTAACAGAATAAAAGCTGAGAAATAAATATAAGCAACGGCGGCAAAAGCAAAAATAAAAAGATTCTTACCCGATCTAAGCCCTCCGGAAGAGGATCAACAACAAAAGATGGAATCTCGTCCATCAAATGATCACCTTTTCCCGAATGCAACACTCGAGTAAACTTTCCCATGTCTGATCCTGGCATGTTTTTCATCTTCTTATACCAATAATACATAATCCGGCATTGCCATTGACTATAAGGAGCATCAGTAGCCGTAAGGGCAACATGGAATTTCAAATTCGACTTCCCTAATTTCCTCAAATTGGTTGGCATCCGTATTACAGGATCAGGATTCCCTGATCCAGCTCCTGAACTAGAATCCTTATATTGTATTACCAAAGTCAACAAGTTATACATCGCAAAGAAAAATCCTAGTGCCAAAAGCACCAAAAGCAATGGCGACGCTCGCCCCATATTTTTTCTCCCAATCATCTCGAACCCCCAATATACAGAAACTAAATTCCAACTCTCTTCACAATTCACAAAGCCAAACAGAACCTCAATTATGCTATCTACAATAGCATATAAATAGAAACCCAGATATTAACATTTAAACCACTCCAATTCACATCTCCAACACACAATCTCACCAACGAAAACCCCACTATCTTTTCAAAACATCAAATGGTTCGATCATAAAGCTAAATAAAAAGCCCAGAATCAATCTGCATTACAGTAACAATAAAGAAACAAGGAGTCAATAATATAACACAAAACCAACTCAATTTCTCATCATCAAACCAAACTAAAACTTGAAACAGAAAAAAGAAAGAGCACAAATCTTAGTGTCAAGCACGTATAACAGCAATGCAAAAACAAGGCCCAGAAGCAAGAAAACAAATCATTAAAAATGAAAATCCATGCAAGAATCAGAATTCAAGTTCATAAAGACAACCATAAACAAATACACAGATCTGATGAAGGGTCTTTCTTTATCTGTTTACCTGAATAAAGAGAAGGAAAAAACGTAGAATATGGGTTATGTCAACGCTTTGCTAAATGCAAAGTGAATGACGTGGAGAAGGCTCGGTTGACAAGTTGCAAAACTGAGAAAGTGGGAGGAAACTGAATGCTTAATAAATTATTCATTTTTAAGTTAAGAATAACTAAATAAATAGCGGTGTTTTCAATTTTTAATACATATTAATTAGTTATTACAACCTGCAAATATGGGTGTTCTTAGGTGGAGGCTGATGTGGTGGTGATGGCTCGATTTAAGGATGCTGCGACCTTTTGGATTTAAGGATTTTGTTTTTGTTTTTGCTTCTAAACTTGTCCCATTCTTCTCTTAATTTTAATCTTGTTGTACAGCAAACCACGTAAAAGAAGGAGAAATGATTGGAAAAGGACAATCACCTCGCAGCCCGCACACAGATAATGAGTTTTTAGACCATGTTTTATTCTTATCTTTCAACGAAGGGTGAGTGCTTTCATCCTTCCTAAAATAAATAAAAAAGAATACGTGTTTTAAGATTGCAAGTCCATTATACTTTTGCGAGTGCAAATTTAGGCTTTTTTTCTTTTCGCTGTGGAAGATAAAATAAGTTGAAAATTACAAGCCTAAAAGGGCATTTTTTAAAAAAAAATGTTGAAGAGTATTAAAGCGATTGTTATTTATTTAAAGTTTTTTTTTATTAGAAGATGAAATTGCACCTCGACCATACAACTCTTCATTCAATTCTTTCAAAGTCATTGGACCCTTTTCATAGAAGCTCCTCCCTTCATCCACTCAGTCCCAAAAAATAATTAGAATAAATTTAGTCGCGTTTTCATGTTCCAATTAAACACTTTCTTTTTTTGATTATTCTCAAAGGAGAAGAATGTTTTTTTACCAAACATATGCGGATCTAATCATGATCTTATAATACACTCGATATTAAGAAATTGTAAAAAATATAAATTAGATTCTATAGAGCAATTCCGTTTTATTTAATTCAAAGATTGACTAAAAAAAATATTAATAAAGAATAAATTACATAAACGTACATCAAACAAAGACTTATATTTCTATTCAATGATTTAGACTAAGAAATCCTTGCTGAACCTGAGTTTTTTGATACATACAAGTATTTTTGTTGGAATGTTGATACATAACTAATGAAATGTTTACAATATAGCCATTCTCTTATAAAATAATCTTATCCAATATTGGTATAAATTATCTTTCCCTCGTGTTTGACTATAGCAGGAACCCCCGAATCTAGAGCCATGCTAATTGAGAATGTTCAACTGGGAGGTACTCAAATTGGGATAATAATTCCACATTTATTCGAACTAATAAGAGAGAATTTTAGATCAATATACAAAAAAAACTTAATTGTATGAACTAAAAACTTAACATTTCTATTACAAGAATTGAAAACCCTTACATGCATGCACCCCCGAATGTTCTTGGAGAATTTTCAGCTAGACAATTAAAGAATCGAGTTTCATTTCGCAAAGTAATAAACAAAAAAGCTATTGAATAAATGGATTGTTTCTTGGTTCGTTTCGCCATCCTACCCTCATTAAGATTGATTCATCTAGTTGTAACCGATGCACTAGCTTTTCTTTTACAAGATATCCTGGACGCCCCTTTCTTCAAACTTCCAAAAAAAAGATGCATGTAATTACAGATATGATAGCTTTAGGTGCTCCTACTTTAGACGTACATGGACGATACACTCGATACAGAGCCAGCGTGTAGGGATAGGGAGAGGGAGAGGTAAAAAGGCATAACATAGCTTTCAGGGAAACTCCTTAACACAGGAGAATTGGAAATGAAAATACAGATCAAATACCTTCTGAGGCGGTGTTCTCTACATGCAGTACAGAGGGGAAGCGGGAAGAGCCATACAAGCCTTTCTAGTTATCCTATACCTTATATGCTTTGTTCTATAAATGATCTTCCTAGATCTTGATCAGAGAAACATGATTTCAGACAAATTGAAGAAGGAACAGAAGCCTGAATATTTGCTATCAATACCTTGTTGGGTTTGGACAATTTCTTCTTGAGGCCAAATTGTGTAGGAATATACACTAAAAAAAAAAAAAAGGTCATTAGCATCAGATGTTAGCATCAAAATAATTTAGATGCAACTTTAGCAATAAATTAATAACGAATTATATATATATATATATATATATATATATATATATATATATATATATATATAATCATATTAGTAACGAATATACACTACACATTGTGTAGGAATATACACTAGTAAAAATCTGTTACTAATTTGTTGCTAAAGCTGTATCTAATTAATTTTTTAATATTAACGATGAATTTAGCAACGCAAAATCAGATACTAAAAAATAAATTAATATATTAAGAATCAACAATGAATTTGTCGTTCCTAATATGATTGCTAATTAAAAAAGAATTAAATTTTGACTTTTATAAAAAATAATAATTACATGTTAATTATTTATAGGTCCATCTATACCTTGAAAACAAAAGAGAACCTCACACAGGCAAAATTCCTTCATTCTCCGGAAGAACCCATATGTCCCTCTCTATATCTTCTTTAGATCAAACCTAATTAACCCATATCTTTCTTTCTATTCCTTCTCCAGAAACCTATCTCTGTCATGCGTCATTTTTTAAAATCATAATTTGTCATTTTCTTAACTTCTTCTCCAATTAATTTACGCTTCCAAGAATTCCATCTTGCATGGAACAAACATGGTGTGAAAAATTAAGATAACAGGTATAATTAAAAACACATATTCAAGAGATTATGTTTGTAATTTAGAGAGAATATATATTGTCCAGTTTGGATAAACAATGGTTATTAGAATCAAATGAGTAAAGAAATTTGATCCATCCCTGAATTTAAAAAGAAATCAAAATCTGCAAGAAATAATTAGTTACCTGAAACAGATAGTAAATTAAGCATTCATTTTGGAGGTATAGTGTCATTTGTATTATATCGAGCTAGAACGGTGAGGATTGTTTATATTTGTTATAATGCACTTCAAATTTTTATATTTATATTGTCTGATATTTTTTGTTTATTGATAGCAAGAAAAAGCAGGTGGAAAAGAACCTCTATAAGATGATGTGTTTTCGGTGTTGCATCAGAATGCCAAGAAGCCTGAAACCTCCATGGATAACAAGTCTAAAAAAGTTGTTGTAAGTATTTTTTATGTAATTTAATTATTATTTAAAATTAAAATGAATGTATTATTATATTTAATTTTATTGTAAAAAATTACAAAAAGAGATGATTTCAAGATATAGAACTGATCGGGAAAATCATCCTTCATTTGATGGAGCAATTTGGTGTGTGGCTATAGGAGGAGTTACAAATGGTAGAATACATGGTGCACCTGGTATGCTGAAATCTATGGTTAGTATGAGTGCTTCATCACAATCCTATACGATGGAGTCAACACCTCCTAGCTCATCAATTCTGGCATTGACAGAACAAATAAAGGAAAGAGATGGTCATATTTTATCACTACAACAGGAGATGACTTTAATAAAAAAAAAATTTCTTAGTAATAGGGGATACTAAGCTTGGGTGTCAAATATGGACCAAGGCATGTCGACACCTATGGCTTCATCTATGTCGTCACACGTGGCTCCACAGATGACGACACCTATGTATCCCCTGTCTACTCCAGTATATCGACTTAGGCCTTGACCATTATGATGGTCAGCACTGTTTTGGTTCGTTTCCACCCCCACCCCCACCTCCACCCCCACTATCACCTTTATGATAGAACATATTTATTTAATTGTGACTTATCTATTTTGATGTAAGTTTGATTAGATTTAGAAATTTATTGTGAAATTTATTTTTATTTGACTTATTATTTTTGATAAGATAATTTCTAGTATTAATTTATGTTCTTTATATATTTATCTATAATTTTTGAAATAGCCACAAATAATTAAAAAAAATTCAATAAATTGGGAAAAATAATTTAAAAAATTCATGTTTTAAAAAATAGTCATTGGATAAATCAACAACGGATTAGCAACAAAGTTTGCATTGCTAATCAGTAACGGATCAGCAACACAATATCCGTTGCTGATTAGCCATTATCATTCGCAATGAAATATTCGTTGTTGATTTACATATTCAACACCGGAATCTTAGCAACGAATAATTTTTTACTAAGCAAATCATCAATTGATAATCTATTGCTAAAAAATTAGCATTTATTATTTGCATTTGAAATCATATATGAAATTATCTGTAGCTGAGTTTTATCAGCAACAAAATTTAATATTATTTGCAACTACTAGTTAGTTGCAGTTGCTGATAAGCTTTTTTTTAAGTAGCGATGGTTCATTATTTTCTAGAGTAGGGTGTACAATTTGGATTCTGCGTCTTCTAGTGTATTGATAATTCCATTGCGAACTACAGAGCATTTAGTTGCAATGGAATTTGGAATCCCAACTTGGTTATGGTTTCCTCAAGTGATTCCAGGCTACCATTATGCACAACTGAACCGTGAGACACGATTAAAAAATTGGGAATGTATCGAAGAATTCTATAGCTCGGTTGATGGATAGACAACACCACTGTCCTTTGCTTTGCCTTTGCCATTGATGAAAGTAGTTCAATCACCTGAAGAGCTGAAGTGCTGTCTAGGCCTGAAGTTGGCTCATCAAGGAGTAAAATTGGTGTATCATGAATCATGACAACCCCAATTGACACACTCTTTCTTTCTCCACCAGATATACATCTACTCTCTTAATCGCCAACAAAACAATCTGCAACATGGAAAAGGCCAAGCTCATGCATCAAGCTCTCCACCCTCTCTTCTCTCTCTCTTTTGATGATAGGTTGCAGATATTTGATTCAAACGTTAGCTTAACGTGCCCTAATCTAACGCATAATTTATTTTGCTCGCATCCAAATCATAAAAAAATTTGATATTGTTTACAAGAGTTGAACTTGAAGTGAAGATTTGGAGACTTTCAGATCTTGAGTTACATAATTGAAATTGAAATAGTTTGTCAAAATTTCATTTCACCAATCTTCTATCCCATTTCATTAATTTCTGAACTTGGAACCTTCAAATTGGAATTCCAAACTAAACTCATTGGGCTGAGATGTCTTAGTGTGGGGACGCTAGCTGCTGCAACACTTCTGCAGTCCTATCTCGTGAAAGCCACGATCCACATGGTATCTTTTTTACTCATTACTGGGCAAAACTCTAAAACCTCTGTACATGAGGCCAATCTCTACCTTTCTTTTTTAAGATCCCTTTCCACCTTTTCTCCTCTTGAGCCTTTCCAGATTAGTACCAGAATTCCCTTTTATTGCTTATCCTCAATTATATTATATAATTTCCAAGACAGACATTCTTGAGATTATGCACAGTAGACAAACAAAATGGACGAAGTGAGTTGATAGCAACCAACTGGTTGATGTAACAAAATCGAAGCCAAAAGGGAGACAGACCTACTTGCAATTACATTCAACAAATTAAAGCAAACGAAGCTAAGTTATAATCTACTGCAAAGCGAAATCCCAATTATCGCAAAGAAATTTGGTGAAAGCTGAGAACTCTTGGACTGGTAACGTTTTGTTTTCTTTTTTTCAGCGTGTCTCTATCGTGCTAAAGCCCGGGTCCTGAAAGTCTAACAAGAACGAACCACATCATCAGCTAAGCTATATATCAGAGCGCGGTGCCATATTCATGTGGATTACATACACAGATTCCCTAACATGAATGCGGCCCTGAGGATCTGTGATCCCACAGAAATCCATCTCTCGTTAAATTAATTTTTATGATATTTTTAAATTGTTTTGATACGCTAATGTTCATAATAAATTTTAAAAGGATAAAATATATATTATTTTAATATATTTTTTTAAAAAAAACATTTTACAAAGCAATTTAATAATCTCACATTTTAAGAAAAGCAAAGCGGTAGACAGAGAAAAAAACAAAGTGGGGGAAGCAAAGGAAGTGTCTGGTGCGCTGGGAAAATTGTATTTTTCGTAATTTAGGTGGTTCAGTAGCCAAAAGAACAAGTGGTCCTTAGCCCTACAACACGTTCTATTGCCATTTGTCTCATTACACCCTCCACATTGGCTATGGCCTTACTGAAAGGCAAAAAAATCCATTCTCTATTGTTTCCATGATCAGAAGTTAGAGAGTGTACATAAAACAATAACAAAAGGATCGATTTCAATACTACATTTCAAGCTAGAGTAACTTGTTTAAAGAAGAATCTGTTTTTTTTATTAAAAAAAAAGAAGTATTATAAAAAAAAATTGATTTTTTTTATGTTTGTTATGTACTGATGTAGAATAAATTTTAAAAAATAAAAAAATATTATTTTAATATATTTTTAAATAAAAAATATTTTAAATAACATTTAAATAACGGTAATGACAAAACCAACCATACCAGCAACAAATAATTCAATTCCCATGTAAGATCCTTTTGTCAGGAAATCCGTGCATCTTGCAACTTGCAAAACAATTACATTAGTTGCCTCGTAGATACACTACATTGATTTTCTGTAAAACTAGTAGAAAATACGATGTAAGATTTTATTTTAAAAATAAAATCGGTGACCTCAACTTAATTATCTCATTGAAAAGTGATATATATATATATATATATATATATATATATATATATATATATATATATATATATATATAATTTCTCTCATCTATTTGATACATTGAATTCAAATCTATCAATAGGAAGTGGAACATGTTCCTTTAAGAATATCCAAATCCATGATTTAGAATATATGAAAAAAATAAAAAACTAGATTATTAAATTATTTTTATTTTTATTATATGCTAAACTAAATGATATTCTTTCAATAATTTAAATTTAACTAATACGAAAGTATTTCAGTTAATTTTTTTTTATGTTTTGAAATTATACATTTTGAGTTATAGTTATACTATCTTTTTTTTTTTTAGTTTAACGTCGGTGTCTGGGTCAGCTTGCGCGCACCTCGACTAATCTCACGGGCCCTGAAGTTAACGACCATGTAAGCCTCAAGTGGCCATCATATTAGCAACCACATGGCTTGAACCTGAGACCACAGAGAAATCAAATCTTTTAGTCCCAAACTCTTACCATTATACCACCACCTAGATGGTTATAGTTATATCATTTTTATTGAACCACCACCTAGATAGTCTATTTTATACTATCTTACAATTACAAGTACTATGAGATAGATGAAAATAAATTTTACGGCATATTAAATATATCAATCATTAAATACCTTTAACCAGATCATAAGTTTAATTTCCATAGCCTTGAGAACATCCTATGAACGCAAAAGAAATATATATATATATATATATATATATATATATATATATATATATATATATATATATATATATAAAAAGATCAAGGCTCACCATAAAAAATAAAAAAAATAAAAGAAGTCAAATAAATAAAACTCAGTCTCACTCCCTCTCTCAAACAAACATCAAAAAGACCAGTCATGTCTCGCCATAGACGCCAAGCATCTCAAGTCCTACGAACCAGAGATAACCGGAAATGAGCCCTTCGTAGACTCAGGACGGGCAACTGCAGGTGTTCATAGCAATACTCGTGCTTCAAATGGAGCCCACAACTGCAGTTCTCACCAATGAAACATCAAAAAATAATCCTCCCACTACTCAACATCATCAAGATCATGTGAGCCTCTGCCTTCTCTCATTTTCCACCCACTGCAAGGAAGCCTCTGCCCACTGGGAAACCTGCTTTGAACCTGGAGAGCACTTCTGGCTCCGTGTCCAGTAAATTTTGAGACTTGATTTTTTTTGCTTCTTGTGTTATCTCTACTTCTTTCTAGAGTGCTGCTTCATTTTGTACTTTTTCCTTCCCATATTCTTGGTGTTTCTTCTTTTTCGACAAAAGCTTGCCTTGCCTGCTACTTGTAGCTAACTAATGCTTTGTCCAGTTCAATAAAACTTGCTCTATCACTGCTTTGTTCGCTTCAATAAAACTTTCTTTACTGAGATCACCTTATCACACACACACGCACGTATTCATTTCATAAATACAGGTACCTAGGACCCAGCTTCCATCGTTCGTCGCATGGATCGGATGTTCTGATGTGCGACCGAATCCAGTCACGACTTAACTGGAATTATCCATATTCCATTTATGGGTCGAAATCGCTTCCTACGAATGTTCGAATAATGGCATCTCATGATTTTTTTTATAATATTCTTTTTTTTAGTTTAGAAGAGTACTAGATCGGTTAAAATTACATGTTTTATAATAAATCTTTAAATTGATGCATTTCAATTTCATGGACAAATTTCTTGAAAACTAAGGTTGATAAAATTTTATAGTTAAATATGTTAAATTACCACTTAACTTGATTTGCTTGATATCAATTTTTCTCTTTTGTTGCTCGTGAGTATAAAAGAATTTTTATGAGATATGCTTTTGTCTCCTTTAACGTAGCCTCCTTTAAGTTTACTGATGCAAGCAACATTATCTTCAAACAATATTGCGAGACTATCTTCAATGGTTGAAAATCTATATTTTTCTTTTATGAGCTGAATAACTAACTTTAGTCATATACAATCTTGACTTGCTTCATGTATTGCAATAATTTCATAATGATATGATGAAGCAAACACTAATATTTGTTTGATAGATCTTCAAGAAATTGCAATACCTTCATATGTAAATAAATAACTTGTTTTGTAATAATTTGCATCTGAAAATCCAATCAATTATTAATTTAATCTACTATAAAATAATCTCATTTTAGTTGTTCCACAAAGATAGCAAAGTATATGTTTAACCTCATTCCAATGTATTTTTATGGGAGTGAAACTATATCTTACCAATAAATTGACTGCAAAAGCTATATTTGATCTTGTATAATTTGCAAGATACATAAGTGCTATAATAATACTAAGATATGATACTTTTGGACAAAGAATCTCTTTATTCTCTTCTGGCGGCCGAAAATGATCTTTCTTCATATTAAGTGATCGAACAATCATAGGTATACTCAAAGGATGAACATTGTCCATGTCAAAATGCTTTAAGACCTTTTCTGTATGCGTCAATTGATGGATAAATTTTTCATTTGCAAGATGTTCAATTTGTAAACCAAGATAAAATTTTGTCTTTCCAAGATCTTTCATCTCAAATTCATCTTTCAAATAAGTTGTAATTTTTATGAGCTATTCAAGAGTACCAACAAGATTTAAATCATCAACATATATTGCAATAATAGCAAATCTAGATGTGAATTTTTTAAATAAAAATACATGGGCAAATCTTATTATTCTCAAACCCTTTTCTAAAAGAAATTCATTCAGATGATTATACCACATTCAACCAAATTGCTTCAACCAATATAAAATTTTTTATAGTTTAATAGAATAAACACTTTTGGGTTTATCATAAAAGGCTTCAGACATTTTGAATCCTTTAGGGATTTTCATATGGATATCTTTATCTAATGATCCATATAGATATGTTGTAACTACATCCATCAAATGTATATCTAAAGTTTTTTAAACTATTAAACCAATAAAAAATCTGAAAGTGATTGCATCTATAACTGAAGAATAAATTTTTTTATAATCAATGCCAAGTCTTTCTGATAAACCTTGTGCAATAAGTCATATCTTGTATGAAACAATTTCATTGTTCTCATTTTGTTTTCTAACAAAAACCCATTTATATCCAACGGGTATAACACCTTTAGGTGTATGAACTATATGTCCAAATACTTTACTTTTGCAAGTGAGTTTAACTCTGTTTGAATTGTTTTTTTCCATATTGGCCAATCATTTCTATATTGACATTTTTCAACAGTTTATAGTTTAATTTCATCATTACTGCTAGTGATGCCAAAAGCAACCTTAAATAAAAATACGTCATTTATGATAATTTTATTTTGATCCAAAACTCTCGTGTGTGAACATAATTTATGAAGATCTCATTATTTCTAGGTACCTAGATCTCTTCAGGAGGTCCCTCTTTAATAGGATCAATATTGGAAGATGATTTTGACACAATATTTATCATTTGTTTTATGGATGATGAATCTTCAAGAGTATCATTATCCATTTCTTGTAATTTTTATTTTCTAAGATTTTTGTCCTTGGCACTATCAAGTCTTTCGCGCTTCAAGCATGGTATAGATTCATTTGCTACTATGTTGCCTTTTTTTCTTTAGATATTTTAATTCTAGATGGAGCATTTGCAACTAGAATATGATATCTAACCACCCTTTCACTATTGGTAAAAATATCTAGTAATTGATTTACAATATTTTGTAAATGAATTATCTTTTAAACTTCAAGTTCACATTGATTTTTTCTTGGATCAAAATGAGATAAGTTTAGGTTATTCCAAGTAATTTCTTGTCGTGCTTTAGGCACTAACTTTTATTTCCCTAATGATGGGAAAATATTCTCATCAAAATGACAGTCTTCAAAACGTGTCTTAAAAACATCACTAGTTAAATGTTCAAGGAATCTAATAATAGATGAAGAATCAAAATCAATATAAATTTTTATTCTACATTGTGGATCCATTTTAGTCCTTTGTGAGGGCACTATAAGCACATATACCACACAACCAAAAGTTCATAAATAAAATATATTTGCTGGTATACCAAAAACATGCTGTAAAAGAGAATATTTATGGTAAGTACTTGCTTTAATTCTAACCAATGATGCAATATGTAATATAACATGTCCCTAAACAGATGTAAGCAATTTTGATTTCACAAGTAATGGTCTAACAATTAATTGAAGGCGCTTTATAAATAATTCTGCTAAACCATTTTGAGTATGTACATGAGCAACATGATGTTCAATATCAATTCTAATAAAAGTGAAAAAAATTATCAAATGCTTGAGAAGTAAACATACCAAAATTTTCTAATTAAATTTTCTTGATTGAATAATCAGGAAATTGTGCTCGTAGTCTGATAATCTAGGCTATTAATCTAGCAAATACAACATTTCACCTAAAAAATAAACAAACACGTGGCCATTTACTTGATACATCAATTAATACCATAAAATATCTAAAAGTTTTGCATGATGATTGAGTAGATCCACGTATATCTCCTTGAATTCTTTTGAGAAAATACGGTGATTCTATAACAACCTTTGATAGAGATTGTTTGGTAATTAATTTACCTTGAGAACATGCTACCATTGAAACTTTACCTGGTAATTAACTTACATTTATTCTATAAGCCACGTAATATAGGAATTCATGTGGGACAAGATTTTAATATAAATTAAGTAGAGTGATCATGCTGATAACATGTTAAAATAAAAAGAGCAAGTAAGAACATGCATATTCAAAATAAAACTTAAAAGAGAAATTCATATCTTTTTTTGTATATTTTTCTCAATGCTTAGAATACAAGACAAGTAGTCTATTTATACGAGAAGAAAATAAGAACATTAAAGGACACTAGGAAACCCAAGTGTTATAGAAAACCGAGAGACTAAACTCAAGAGTCATGAAGTCTAAGAATAATGTGTGTGTGTATATATATATATATATATATATATATATATATATAACAAAAAAGATGTTCTTCTAATATTCTTAAAAGGTCTCAATGATTTTATTGGATAAAGAAACAAATATGAATGGGAGCACGATAACCCTATAAAAGAAGAAATTAAAAAAGAACAAATATCCAAGTCAACCTAACAAATAGACGACCTAGTCGTGGGACCATGATAACATTGTAAGAAAGCAAATTGAATGAAACAACAAAACTCAAATCTCAAACAACTCATTTTTTAAAGAAAAAATTGAAAAAAAATCAATTTAAAAAAGTAACGGAAAAAAAAATCAATCATGGTAAACCGCTAAACCTGCAATTTGGGACATGAGATCGAGATGATCCCATAGAAAGAAAAGTGAAAAAAAGTACAAAGTTCAATCCCCAACCAACTAAATGTTGAAGGATAAAATTAAAAAAAAAACTAAAAAAAAAACCAAAATCAACCAAAGTTAATCTTCAAAACTTGTGACCCTATTCATTAATTTAGACTAATCCTATAAAAAAATAAACCTGAAAAAAATCACAAAATCAAATCTTCAATCAACAAAACATGAAGTGAAATGAAAATAAAACCAACAAAAAGAGGATGAAAACAAAAAAAAAAAAACGTGGCTACATTATTGTCCAATTAGGGCCCAACACACACCATGTATCATGTACCACGCAACGCACTGCAAACCACATCTCCAATTTGGTCTTCCATCAAGGAAGCATGTGCCTCCATTATTGTACTTTCTTTTTACTCGGCAAATGTTATGAGACTCTCTTAAATGCCATTGCATTGTTGATCGTATAATTTTTTATGCTTTAAAAAATCAGGCTATTTGTTGTGTCAGGTTACAAGAAATTTCTTTTAACAACCAATCACCTACATTTACACTTGTGCTTTGGAAACTTTTTTGTGTTTTTCTTTTCGTTTACATAGTTCATGTGCATGTACTTCACTCATATCCTTTAAATGTCTGTTCTTGCTTTAGACGAAGATTATTAACTTCAGCTCCTATTGCCTTTTCATATTTCTCACAAAACTTTGATCGTTTCGTTGCAGGATGACAGACCAGCAGATGCGTTTGTTCAATAGTAGAGTCAATAGCATCTCTGTCCTCATCTTTGCACAAAAAACTTGGAACCCATCTCTCTCCATTTGCACATATCTTTGTTTCAAACTTTTGTATGGTACTTTATGACTTTTACTTTGTTTTGTGTTGTTCAACAACATACAATCCTATACTTTTGCTATTTTGCTTCGTAGTTTCCTCCACCTTCGCAACATACATTATGAAATCGTATTTCTTGCCTTTGGCTTATAAATTATGCAACTGCTTAGACTGCTATATTTTATGTATTCGTTACTTTGTTAACACACTAAGAGATAGCCAGCGAAGTAGCGCGGACAACTTGTGTTAACTAAACCATGGCCCTCCTCTAGGCCTTAGCTTCACTCTTGTACGTAATAGAAGCAACAAAACTCAACAAAACAAGACTACTTCATTTATATGCACACAGCTCACAACATGGCAACCAAGTTCCAATTCCCAACGCATGAAAAAGCCCGCTTCCAAACTTGTTTGATTTCATGTTTGTTCTTTCTATGACAAGTTATAACACCTTTTGAAAGCAAATCCAGGCATTAAAATAGCAATCTCTGTAAGGTTGTTTAAATATGTTTGACCAAGTGGATAGAAACTCCCAATTGTTACCAGCTTTTTACCTTTCTCTCTACATGACAGCTCGTGAAAATATTTGGCCAATTAGAGATCGACAAAGTCTACAAACCCCAGACTTGCTCACTGCATTTACTGACCCCGCGTGCCCCCTCCTGGCCTAAACCCTCTCAGTTCTTGCATTCACCTTGACCCTTGTTTTCACCACGGTAATAGCAACTTTCATCATTTTTTTTATCAGAGAAATAAAAAAAAAGTTACCTTTCTCTCTGCAGTCCCATTCATGGGGACTCCATGCATGTGTAATAAATAAGAGAGAGAGAGAGAGAGAGAGAGAGAGAGAGGAGAAGGGGGTTAAGGTGGGAAGTGCAGTGATTGTCATGTCTTAAAGCAACAAAGTATGTACCGTTGTGTATTTTGACTGGAATTCGGACTCACTATCTTCATGCTATCTTTCTGAATCAATGCCATAGCATGTAATTCCCACCATATGCTTGATCTTTCCTTTGATTCAGTCCCCATTTATTACAGGGTAGGGACAATGGTTCATGGACCAAGGCAACACGCAGTAGGAAAAATACAAGCAAAACCCACCACGAACCACCATGGAAGAAGAATGTACTCGTGCTTGGCACAGGCATGAAGGAATGTATCTAGCTAACAGCAAGAGATATTTTATGATATCTGTTTTTTAATTTTATCATGTGACATATTACAAAAGTTCATATCAAATGCTATATAATATTAGCAAATAAGTTGCACGCAACTTGATTGAAGTTAGATTTTGGGGTACGAAATCAGAATAGTAGTTTTATTTTATGACTGTTTTTATATTTAATAGGTATTTTTGAAAAAGTTTGATTTTTTTTAAAATTAATAATTTTTTATAATGTTTTTAAATTATTTTAATGTGTTAATATTAAAAATATTTTTTAAAAAATAAAAAAAATATTATTTTAATATATTTTTAAAAAATATATTTAAAAAATCAATCACCATCGTATAAAACTCTTTTAAAAAGGCACATGAACAATGTACATGAATCAGATATTAAGAATCAAGGAAATATTCTCAGCTTTTTTTTTCGAACTTAAAACATTGTCAGCTAACTAGCCTCGAAGTCGTACAGCATTCTATACGCATGCATTTCAGTACATTCATGATAGTTAGGTTATGGTTTGATAAGTCCTAACCAGTTGTAATGTGCAAAGAAGATAGATCAAATGGGTTGTTGACCATGACAAGAAAGAAAAGACGACTCAGTAACGAAAGCCACCAGATCATGATAATAGAAGTACAGTTATCTTCTAGCCTGCAGCACCAGTTAAAGGCTTTGGATAGAGTTTCTTGCTTCCATTCAGGCATATCTGTGTGCTTTAATTGCTTGGGAGAAGGTGAGAAATTGAACCCTTACCAAGGGTATTGGACCCCTGACATTGAATTCCCAAAGATATAATTAATTACGTTGGCGTCAGGTCACTTGTTGCAGAAAACAACATGGTAACAGTAGCCTAAACCGTGACTGGGTTCTGCACCACTGCCAATGCCACCCTCTTTCTTCATCAGGATTTCTAAGAAACCTGGAAACAATCTATGTGAACCGGATCAACTCTTAAGAGAAATGTAAGCATATATACATATACACACACAAACGCCATTAATGAAACAATAAAACCAAACCAAGGAAGGGAAGGGCTCATAACGATATAGAAGATTCATAGATATTATATAAATTAAGGAGGTGTAATCTAAAATTCGCGACAAACATCAGGCAACATAAAATAGAAATACTATTACAAAACTAGCTATCCATAGAAAGACAATTCTATTTTAGTTGCCTTTATCATAGCAATAACATTCTCCAACTAAATTTCACTTTCATAAACATCACCTACTCAATTTTGTAGAACTAAGAAACACATGCTGCAAGTCATCTAACACAATTTTGCACCTAAATGCTTGCCCAGGAAAGTTGAACATTTTATTCCTGCTAATATGATGGACGCGAGGAAGGGCCAGGCCAGTGCACAATATCAGGAGGAGACATCTGGCAATTGACTGGGGTTGGATTAGCCAAGCCATAAACAGTCATGGACATGCCAGTGCTAAAACAAGACTCACTTGCGGTACCACCACCACCAACATTACTAGGTTTAGTCTCTTGATCATCCTTATCGTTCTCACATGGTAGCTTGTGAAACGTAGGGTTCACGAAAGTAGCAGCCACCACCACAACTTGATTTGCAGCTATCACCTTTCCAGCCACTATCCCTCCAAAAACCTGCCCTTGTGCCCCTGCAAGAGATATCCCAAAAGAAGAGCAAGAATACACAGAACCAGGAGAAGAAGAGGAAGAAGCGCATGGTACTTTATTCGATGCAAAAGAACCAACAAAAGAGCCAAACAGTGCAAGCAAGTTAAAGGGTCCATGTAAAGATAGAGAAGGAGCATGAGAAACTGGGTGGCTAAGAGTAACATTAGATACAGACCCATTTGCACTCATTACACTTATGCCCGCATGGTTTCTACGAGCAAAGTTGATTATAGTTTCGATTATATCAGAACCAGCGGAGATCTCGAGGATGACTGGTTTCATGGAGGACTCGCAGTCTTTGGTGATGATAATGGGTGGTTTGGGCCTGTTTTTCGAGCCAGGTGGTCTACCTCGTGGCTTTCTCTGAATCTGAACTGATTGGATTCTGATGTCCTTGTGCTGGTGGTGCTGATCATCAGGAGAGGTATTGTTGCAGGGTCCACCAAACCTTGATGGAGAGTCGGTGGACACAGGAGTGGTGGAGAATGTAGGGACACTTCTTGGGCTATGCTCGGAGGAGGAGTCATCAGAGGTGTGAGACAGTTCTCTTGAGAGAGAGATTGCACCTTCAAAGTGATCAGCCATTTCATGGGGAGGATTTTGTCGAGTGAGAGAGAGAGAAAGAAAATGGAAGAAGCAGGGAAAACACTGTTTCTTTAAGGTTGCTTTTATAGTCAGGGTTTTAAGTTGTGGGTCCCACAATTTTGCAAGTTTCCAGAGGAGAGGCTGGCACATACGATACGAAGGAAGGTAGGTGGGGGACACCTTAGTTTTTAGGGGGGGGGGTCTCTAAAATGATGGGTATCGTATCTGAATTTTGAAGTTGGTCTAGAAATAGAGTGGGGTCAGGGAGTGTACGCCAATCTCTTTTGTGTTTTTTCTTGGGAGTTTGCTTGCTTGGACTTGGCTAGGTTGGGTCCTCCTCAACTCCCTGTTTTGTTAGTTCGCCGTCGGTGATTAGTTCTGTTTTTTAAATTATTTTTTATTTATAAATATATTAAAATAATTTATCTTATTTTTAAAATTTATTTTAATATAGTATATCAAAATAATTTAAAAATATATATATATAAAAAATTAAATTTTAGTAAATTTATGTTTGTAGCGCACTTCAAAACAATAAGGGTGAAACTAATGGGTAAACATGATTCCTATGTAAAATAATATGAGTAAGTGCTCGAGAGTGTATTTGTTTTTGTTTTTGATTTTTTTAAAAGAATTTTATTGATTTTTTTATTTTTTATATGGCACATTAAAACTATAAAGTATTAAAAAATATTAATTAAATGCTTTAATTTAAAAAAAAATTATTTTGATATATTTTCAAGCAAAAAATTATTTTAAAATGTATCTTGCATTCTAATCTTAAACATAAACTTGTAGAATACTTTTTAAAAATATTTTTTACTTGAAAATGTATTAGAATAATTTTTTTTGGTGTATATATATATATATTATTTTTAATATTAATAATTGAAAAGTATTTAAAAATATTAATTTAATGCTTTTTAAATAAAATATACTTTTAAAATGCATAAAAAAATAACATACTTTGAAAATCTCGCTAAATGAGAGGCAAAAAGGAAGGGGCATCGTTGCATCAAATATCAACACTATGTTACAGGAAAGAAAAAGGAACCCTACGAAAAAATCACGATAGACATTGGGGTATGCATGGTAATTTTATGTAACTTCTTTGTCGATTATTTATTATGTTTTTTCGTTACATGTTTTCGTGGTATAAAGCATTACCGCATGATTGCTTCCCATTCGGGTTGAGTGATACTACCATCCTTAAATAATTTTTTAATATTAAACATAATTTTTATTTGCATTGATTTTCAATATTTCACACCAACCTTTATGGTTCTAGAATTATCTTTATTCACGGTAAGATTTAACAGTGTTACATATAAAAATATTTGTACTAGCAATTCGCTGATACGTATATTACCAACAGATTTATGAATGAAAACAATCCTTTATAAAAGCTCTCGTCGACAATTTGTCGACAATTTATAATCAATTGATAATAAATATATTGAAAGATTTACAGATGAATAAAGCGGGCTAAAAAAAATTTAACTGTTTTATTATGTCGGTATATCAATAAGTAAATATTACATATCACCGACAGATAATATTTGTAATTCTGTCAGTGCATTATCAATGAAAGTGATATTTGCAGTAATTCTTTTCCAACTCTCTGGAATATATTGACAATCTAGTTTTATTGGTAACCCCAACAATAATATTTTAAAAATATATTTTTTAAAAATATATTGAATAGAAGTAGAAAAATAAATTTATTTTATAATTTTAAAATAAATTAGTATAAAAAATATTTATTACAAATTGAAATATTTATACGTTCAAATACAACAAATCTAAAATAGAGACGGCGTTGAAGGAAGAGGAGGATGGTTGTCGCCGAGATCGTAGGGCTAATTAAAGAGTGCACATGAACCACTCATCTTTGATCTCATATTCATTACTAATCAACAGAGTTCTTCATAATAAACAGTGAGTCATTCATATTTATTATTAAGATAGGTCGTCTGATCCTGTATTCGTTGGTCTAACATCGCCATAAACTCCAGAGTTTGAACGCTCAGAATCGATTGTGAGCATCCAACTATCGAAGCACTATAGGTCATCGCAAGTTCTCGAATGTAGTGTTAGAGAGCCCGTACATCCGATTTCTATTAAGCCCATCGAACGATCCTGCCACTAACCACAAATCTAGATCAATATCCGGATGGATCGAAGGATCATCCATGTATCTCTTCTTCAACCGGATGTTATATGTATCATGGAAAGAAAAAATAAATTCATCAAATTTAAGGAAATAATAACTTAAGAAAAAAAATGATTGAAAACAAACATACCACAAAGTGCTGATTTCGACTATCAATTAACTGTTGCATCCCTTTTTGGCAGTCATCACTCCACACATGCGTTTCAACAAAAAGCTCTATCGAGCTTGGCTCGTGTCCAAAAACCGTAGCCTGCAATAAAAAAAATATTGTCAGTTAAATATATTTATAAAAAAAACAATTAATAAACAAATAGATGTAATAAAAAAAATTATATTATCCGCTTTGCATGCAAAATGAATAGAACAGAGCCACTAGTGTGCTTGGTAATGTAACCGTGAACACGCCGGTTCTGGTTATCCCTATCGGACTGTGAGCGTCGAGTGAAACGTGTGGACATCACGTGTTGAATGTATTTTGTCCATACATCCTATGAGATGTACAAAGGTCTGAAATCCTTCCAAAATATCATGTCATTCTAACCTAAAAGCTCTCTTTCTTTTATATATTTTTTGGCTTTCTTTTGTACCTCGTATAAAAAATAATGCAACTTATATGATACAAATTAATTACCTGTTAGTAAATGAAAAATAAAATTTTAATATTTGGAATAAAAAAAATTATCTTGAATTCGATCTTACTTAATTATAGCGCCATTATCCCAAACTCTCCTCGCAACATTATCATCAACTCTTTCCCATTCAAATTTTCCCCTAAAATAAAAATTTATAATTTTTTCAGTAATTTCAATAAACAGTCCAAATTAACATAAAAAATATATTTAAGTTAATAATAACCTTGAACAACTTAGCTTGGAAACCTAGCTTCATTAAAATAATAGAATTTTCATCGACAATTTAAAGGTCAATAGCCTCAATGCTTGTAAACCATAAATTGCATTCCTTAAATGATATTATTTTAAAAACAATTATTAAACATGTCGTTGTGAAAGCAAAACAAACTTACATTTAAAGATCATCGTTTCACTGGGCCTAATACTTGCAGGTAAATAGATCCAACTATGAAGGGACCCCATATCAATGTTGCAGCATCACACTCAACGAGCTCGTATCTTGAGTAAATGCATGTGCCTCAGGTGCATGTTCTTGATCGGCACCTTATCACTCATGGTCATTAGCATCGCTACTAGAAAAACTAGCAACGATTATGTCCTCGTGACATGCTATAGACTTTTTTCTAAGCATCTACACAAATTAACAGATAAAAAAAATTAAACGATTCCTATTTTATAAACAAATTTGGCAACATCTCTCCTTTACGAAGACTATCCAAAAATTTTAAACCTGTAAATATATAACATATGTGCCATAAACCAGTTGATTTTATTCAATTTCTTCTAACAATTTAGCATAATTTAACTTCGTAGAAAATTTTCATTTTCTACGTGATAGTATTTTTAATCATAAATTTACAACAAATTATTCTAAATTTACAAAAATTAAAAATAATAATTAAAATTAATCCTACACATTTAAATTAAATTGAACAACAGAATTTAAAAAAAACTAAAATTCAACAAAATAATGCAAAAATTATTACAATAACAACTAAAATTCAACACAATTATTTCTATGTGATAATATTTTTAATCCTAAATTTACAAAAAAAATATTCTAAATGGAATAAATACAAAACTAATAATTAAAATTATTCATAAAAATTTATTTGAAATTGAACAATAAATTTGAAAAAAAAAAACTAAAATTGAACAAAATAATGCAAAAATTATTTCAATCACAACTAAAATTCATGTCATTTATTAATTCAAAAAATTACTAAGAACACAAAATTGAACAAAAATAATGACAAAAAAACATAAATAATGAAAAAAAAACACAATAAAGAAGAAGAAAAAGGAATGAAAAATTCTTACCTTAATGGAGTGCTTTATTTCGGCTTTTAATGAAAAAACCAAAAAAGAAAAAAAGAAAAGAAAAGACATTGTTAATAATAAACCAAAAAAATAAGAAAAATAAGAAGAAAAATGAAAAAAGACAACATATCTTAGGATGAGAAGAGAAGACAATACTTGATGTCGGGTTAGAATGAGAGAGAAAAGAGATGAAAAAGAGAGAAAAACATGTGTGTGAGAGAAGAAAAAAGAAGAAGATGAAGCCTCGATCTGTCATGATTTAGGTCTTTTATTTTAGTTTATATTGACATGATTACCGATGAAATATTAAATATTAATATTTTTAATATTTTCATCAATAATTATGTTTGTGAAGTTAAATTGAAATTTAATAGTCTTGGTATCTGAGCGCTTTTTATTAACATAATCATAAATGAAATATTAAATATTAAAATTTTTAATATTTGTATCGGTAACTCCGTCTGTAAAGTCAAATGAAAAATTTCAATTTGCGTAAAAGTTTTCATAAAGCTCCTTCAAATACTACCGACGACTTTTCATTTCGTCGGTGATTTTATTGGTAAAAAAACTGAATAGTCAATTAATTATCACCGTATTGAAAAGTGAACAGTTCTCATATTCTCTGGAATATACCGATGAACAAATTTTGTCGGTTTAATATTATGTAATGAACACCATGAACAATGTCATGATCAAAGGTCACAATTCCCATGGTTTCTAGAATATACCGAAAGACACATTCTATTGGTATACCCATATGTAATGAATACTATGAACATTTTTAGGGTGAAAGGGAACAGTTCTCATGGTCTCTGGAATAGACCAACGAACACATTCCTTCGATATACTTGTGTGTAATATACAGTTTGACGATATTTTTATCAGTGTAAAACAATGTCTAATAACAAATTGCATATGTATTCCCTATCTATTCATTCTGCAAATACTTAAATTCACAGCTGCACACACAACACAATAACATCACTTCACATCATAATAATAAAATAAATATTTTATTATCATTCAATAATAAATTAACAGTATTGTCAATACATTGAAATGAATTTCTTCCATAAGTAATACATTATAGTTTATGGCATTACATATTCGTGTCATTTAAATTAATCAAAATTCTCTTCTTTTTCATCAATTGACCCGTCCTTATCTTCATCGCAATCTTGTACGTTGATTTTGTCGCTATCATCTTTATCGACTTATCCGTTAGAGCTCAAAACATCATTTAACTCCTCAGCGTCAACATCCATATAAATATTCTAGGGGATGCAAAAGTTTCAATTTTCTTTTAAGTCATTAGATGGAGCAACTCAATATGGATCAACTAACTCACCAAGTTGAAAAATATCATTTCCCACAATTAATTCATTGTTGTTATCCTAAACAATCTTGACACAACCCTTGGGTTTGGTTTTCACCACAGATAACTAATCAGCTCTTAAACAATCCTTTTTAAAGGAAGGATTGTATGTATAATAAACTTACTGGGATTGTTTGGCAAACACAAAGACATCATCGATGTTGCGGAGTCTAGCCTTTGAATTAATTTCAACTAAACCACGATGAGGATCTACTTCGATTCCTCTGTCAACGGTGTCATATCAATAACATTTGAATAAAAATACTTTATTCTGATCGTGATGATATTACAATTCAATGACCTCTTCCAACTTCTTATAGTAGTCAATTTCAAACTCATTAGAATTTGACCCCCCACCATTATATGTCTTTTTGTCCTGCCCATATTCTTCAGTATGAAACATATATCCATTGATGAAATACTCGTCGTAGAACTTCATCTTTCTTTCAAGAACAAGACTTAGTAAAGACAAAGTAACACTAGAATTAACATAACCCAATATAAACCAACTCCATATTTTTACGGTGACAAAACAAAGTTATATTCATTCTAGGCTTAATATTGTCCTTTTTCTTCCCTTTCACGATTCATTGGCAAGAAACGACGGTCAACATCCCTTTCAACTCTGTCAATAAACAAGTCTTTCTGTTCGTTTTGAACTTGTGATTCATTGGCAAGAACTATCAGTGGCAGTAAAAAAAGATGTTTCACTGCTGTTTGTTAGGGTGAATGCCTTGTTATTTTCCATACAGTATGGACATGTTAATTTTTCATGCGTGCTCCAACCAGAAACCATTCTATAAGCTGGAAAATCATTGATACTCCACATCAAAGTTGCCTTCATTAAAAAAATTTTCGATACATCATAAGTCAAAGCCCCAAATGACTACAACTATTTCAACTCATGAATCAATGGTCAAAGATAAATATCTATATTCTGACCTAGACTATTAGAACCGAGTATGACCATAGATAAAAACATGAACTCCGGTCTCATACACATCTCAGGTGGCAAGTTGTAAACCATGAGTATCATCGACCAATAAGAAAAAGAAGCAGCAAATAACTCGAATGGATTGAATCCATCTGTAAATAACCCAGGACACACGTTCTTTGTCTCTAGTAAAAACCGAGGATGCACACTGTTAAAGTATTTCCGAGCTTCGCTATTGAAAGGGTGTACCATCACTCCATCCACCGCATCATATGATTGGTGTCATGTCATGTGCTCAATAGTTTTTGGTGACATGAATAACCTTTGTAGTCTAGGTGTGATTGAGAAGTATCTAAGTTTTATGTGTTCGAAAAGAGACCTTCCTCTGCCAGTCATGGGTTTATAACAAGAATATTCACATGTTCTGCACCCAGTCAAATTTGTATGTTCAAGGTAGTACAACATGCAAAAGTTTAGACACGTGTCAATTTTTTGGTATCTTAGATCGAGAGGTTTCATCATGGACTTAGCAGTATAAAAGTTCTCTTTTAGCCTGTCCTTTTTAGGTAAAATACTTCTCGCTTATTCGATAATTTTATCATAACCGACCTTACACAACTCATCATCTAACTTGATGGTGAACACGTGTACAATGATCGATAATTTACTGTGATTTGTAAAATCATTCCATAATGGTTTGTGAGAATCTTTCAAAAGATCAATAGGTATAGCCTCGTCTGCATTAGGTTCTTCATCTATAATTGGATATTAACCGGCATGACCCTGATTCATTCTCATTGCATCCATAATCATATTACTAGAAGGATTACTATTGCCATCTACAATTCCATGCATATTGCTAGAATTAGAAGTTGACGCAACCATCCTTTCTACCATGGTATCGTGAGGTATATGGTTCTCCGTGTGCATACTAACAGAAATATTTCTCCATGAACTCTTTTTATAGAAGATGCATCGATACAACATCTGAATCAAGAAACTTTTTATTTTTACACTTTTTGCGTGGATATCTAATTCCCCCTTCACTAATATTTCTCGAATTAGATAATGCATAATTAATAAAACCCTGAACCCCATTACAATAATCCATCCACCGTGGGCCTTGACGTGAATCTCTATACATTCATGAACTATCAAACCTATATAAAATAATGATGACAACATGTATTAATTAACCATGTTAACTAAATAATTTGCAAAAATATTGATTTAGCTCAAAGTTATTTAATCTATTTTAATTGTACTCTTAATTCATTATCAATTATCTATATAAATTCAAATATTTACATATTTACTGGAAATTTCAATCAGCAATAAAATTGACAAAATCTAAAACGGACTCGTTAAATAAACTATTATTTATTTCATCACAAAACACCTAGGTCAAAAATTTGACACATGTCTCATCAATTTACAAACAAAAAACAAGTAAACACCCAAACAAAATACATATACTACAAAAAAAAATGCAAAAAAACCAACATTTAAAATTGGGTTCAAATAAAAAAATGGCAGGTTTGTTTACTTAAAATGGAGAATCCTCAATAAAATTTGAATCAGAACACAAATGCTTACGAACTGAGTGTTGTGGTGGCCAGATTTATTGTAGGAGGTTGAATTGTGTTGAGATTAGTTTGGGGGGTGGCTGTTTGTTGTAGAAAAAAATACATAAGGAAGAAAGAGAATTGAGGGAGAGGGAGAGGAGGGTCGATCGTCAAGTCATAAATTAAATATCACCGACGACATTACCGATTTAATTATTCCGTCAATAACTTCATTGGTCATTCTATCAATAAAAATACCACTTCACCGTATGATTTACCCTTTTGAATCCCATTAGAATACCGTTTGTCATTCTCTCAATATGTACTAACATAATTTTCCTGTCGGTGTTTACCAATAGATACAAGGATGGAAAATTATGTCAGTAAAGGCCATCTCAATATACCGATGAAATTTTCCCCCGGTGTTTCCATTTGTATTAGCTAATTTTCTAGTAGTAATTGTTTTTCAGTTTTTGAAAAGTTTCAATTTTAAGTCTAACAATTAAATAACTTATTTTTTAATATTTGTTTTTAGGTTTTTAAGATGTATAATAACATTTAAGGAGACTTGAAAGGAAAAACAAATAAGGGAAGAATAAAATAAAAATATGAACTAAATTTATTTTTTAATACTTATTTAATAACAAAGCACAAGGTTCAAACTTTTAAAAATTATGTAGGTAATATTGAAAGATTTTAAATTATAAGAAAGAATTTGAACATTGATGAATCTATGAAGAAAAAATGCAAATGTCGTTTGGTGTCTTTTTAGAAGGAAAAAAAAATAGAAATCGTGTTAGGTTGAATTATTAAGTTTATTTTTTATTAATGATTTTAAAAGTTAAAATAAAATTTTGAAAGCAATAAAAATTCATTTTTCACTTTCTATTTTTTAAATTAGTCGGATATAAATCACATGACTAATTTTTGTGGGGTGGTTTAAAAATCTCATTTAAACGATAGATTAAAAATTTAATGTATATTAACCATCTAGATGGTGGGCCAGTGGTAAGAGTTTGGGACTAAGAGGTTTGCTTCATCTGTGGTCTCAGGTTCGAGCCCTGTTGTTGCTCATATGATAGCCACTGGAGGCTTACATGGTCGTTTACTTTAGAGCCCGTGGGATTAGTCGAGGTGCGCGAAAGCTGGCCCGGACACCCACGTTAAACTAAAAAAAAAAATTTAATGTATATTCATAGATTAATTGGATTAAATTGAAGGAATACCTCATCATATAAGGAGGAGAGATGTTGAACCATTAATCTTATATAGTGACATTGACATTTTTGAAAAAACATTGTCATGTGCAAGTCATTCCGGTCACTTTGCTCGGAAAAACTCGTTGAAATAATAAATTATACACTTTAGCTTTATCCAAGGACAAAATTGGTTCAATCGAAGATGAAAGAACAAATCGAAGAATTAAGGATAGATGAAGCCATCATTCCTATTATAAAAGGTGATCTCAGGTTTCATTTAATAATTGTTTGAAAGTGTTTTTAAAAATAAGCTTGGACCCAAAAAGGGTAAAAATTGATGATTTTTAATTATATATAGTTTTGATTTTTGACATGCTAATGTTAAAATCACAAAATTTAAATGCACTTTTCCAATAGTATCTGATTTTTTTTATAAACATAAATATTTTTTTAGTTAATTTTATTTTTTTATTTTTTATTATGATACTTTTCTAGTTTTTTTTATATTTAAAGGAGATATTTTTCTCTATTTTTTTTATTCAGTATTATTATATATCATCCACTCATGAATGGTGAATTAACGTTTTTTTTAATTAAAATTTTGATTTTTAAATGAAAATATGGAAAACACATCTACTTAGTTTAACCTCCATAAAGATTGAATCTTTTTTTTTTACTGCGAATAAAAGGTCAATTTGATGTATACTTATGCCTTGTTTGTTTCCAGGAAAATGAATTCCTGAAAACTATTTTCCCCACTTTCCCATGTTTGGTGAACATAAAGAAAATTGGTCAAAGGAAACTCAATTCTGGTCAAAGAAAAACAAAAAGTTTTATGCCAGGAAAGTGTTTTCCTTTCTTTATTCTAGGGAAAACACTTTCCTTTCTCTTTAACAAAACGTGCACTCTCTTAAAATACAAATCCCTAAACTCTCTTTCTCTCCCAAATAATTTACCCAGATCAATTGGAAGCATCTCTCACAGCTTTCTTCCAGGTAATTTTTTTTCCTCAAATGTCTATTTATTATCTTATATGTTTTTCATCTTTTTTATTTTTCTGTTGTTATAATGGCATGTCTTGTTATATATTTGCTGCGTTTTTTTCCTTGTTTATCTTGTTAATTTTACTCCAACCCATGCTCCCATGCTCTGTGTAAATCCAAACCCGTGGGAAGGCAACCCATACAACAAACCCAAACCCCTAGGAAAAATAAACCACAGCAAACCCAGAATTTTTTCAAGAAACCAAACAGAGACCCATACACAGAAAACCAAACCATTCCTTCGTTTCGCCACTATTGCTAGCACACCAAACACAAAAAAAACCCATTATTTCGTTAAGCCGAAGGCGCCCTTCAGCCCCGTTTCCTTCCCTGCCGATCCACCTCTTCATCGGGCAACCCATACACAGAAAACCAAAACCCCTGCATTTTTAACAGAAACCAAACACAGCAAACCCATACAAAGCAACCCATACCCAGCAAACCCAAACCTATTTTTCCCATTCTATGCTTTTTTCACAGAATCAGGTTTACTGTGTTTTTTTCACAGAAACCAAACAAAATGTTTTGTTTGGTTTCTGTGAAAAAAACACAGCAAACCCATGCTCTGTTTCTCCTTTTGTTTAATCAAACACGTATGCTTTCAATTCCCCTCCATCTCTTCATCTTCATCTCCTTTTCTTCAATTGCTTCTCTTCCAGTAGAACCCGACCCACCCGATGTGATTTTCTTTCTCTGTTGATGAGTTGATGATATGTGTTTCCTGTGCTTTGTGCGTTTCTTGTGCTTTCTAGGCGTGATATGTGTGTGTGTGTGTGTTGATGATGATGCACAGTGATGTGTGCGTTGATAATGCTGATGATGAAATGGGAATTGGTTTGGCTAAATCTTGACTGAAATATTATACCCGTTGTTGTTAGGTAGAAATATTAGACAGTGGTTAAGCCGGGTGGAGATATGGGTTCCAAGCTTGATAAGTGAAGAGTATATGGTTAGGACAGTAATCAACGGTTGATGATGTTGCACAGTAGTGAAATGGGAATTGGTTTGGGTAGAAATATTTTAGACAGTTAAATATTATGTACGTTGATGTTGGGTAGAAATATAACACAGTTATAAAAAACTAATTTGGCTTGGATAGAAAACTTGAGCCTATTAAATATTTATATACAGAATTCGTTAATAAATTATTATATTGTTTGTTTTGGGATGCAGAATTCATTATATAATTATTTCTTTTAAGGTATTGTTTGTGTTGGGAATCAGCTTCTTTGAGCATAATTTATTATATTAATTATGTAAGTATTTTATATGCTTTTTTAATGTTTATTTCCCCAAATTTTTAGGTTTTGTTAGCAGAAAACTTCACTTTTTTGTTATGGATAGTAAGATTATTCATGCAGCATGTATGAGAGCAGTTGTAACTGTGATAGCGACAGAGGTAGCTATTATTGAACAAGAAAGAAATAGAATTTATATACCAAGAGAACCGCGTATAAATGCAATTGCTCAACAAGAATTCTATATGGATAGCATTTTGAATCGAGGTGATAGACATTGCGTTGAACAAATTCGTATGAAACCAGTTGTCTTATATAAATTGTGTGATGTTCTCACAAGTCATGACTTATTAAGATCAACTCAAAATGTGTCTATTAGGGAGCAAGTAATTGTGTTCTTACAAATTATAGGCCAAAACCAAAGATTTCGTTTTATTAGTGGTATATACTATAGGTCTGTTAAAACTATCCATCGTTACTTTAGAATTGTTTTAAAAGCAGTTCTTAAGTTATACAAACACCTAATTAAAGACCCAGGCGATACAGTTCCCGCAGAGATATTGAATAATCAAAGATTCTATCCTTATTTTAAGGTATGAGAACAATACCAATATTTTTATACATTATTTAATTACATCTAAAAGAAAAGGTTATAAATTATTTTTTCATATTTATATAGGATTGTGTGGGAGCAATTGATGGTACCCATGTTCCTGCAAATGTTCCTGTTGAGATTCAAGGAAAGTTTCGAGGTCGAAAAGAAGGAACAACACAAAATATTTTAGCAGCTATAACTTTTGATTTGAAGTTTATATATGTTTTAGCTGGCTGGGAAGGAAGTGCACATGATTCACAGGTTTTAGGTGATGCATTATCAAGACCTAGTGGTCTAAAAATTCTAGAATGTATATAATAAAGTATTTATTATATGTAATAAACATATAAAATGTTTAATTAGCTAAAGATAGTAATAGGTTTTTTTTTCTAATTTGTAGGAAAATATTATCTTGGTGATGCTGGTTACGGTATTAAAAAAGGAATCATTTCTCCTTTTCGTGGAGTTCGATATCACTTGAACGAGTTTACAGAACATTCACCAGAAAATGAAAAGGAGCTATTTAATCTTCGACACTCTTCTTTAAGAACTGCTATTGAGCGAGGGTTTGGTATTTTGAAGAGTCGTTTTAGATCAATTGATGGAAAGTCTTTTTGGTCTTATGAAACACAAGTAGATGTTGTGCTTGCATGTTGTATTATTCATAATCACATTATGGGAGTTGATCCAAATGACTTTCTTATGGAAGAAATATGTTTGGAAAGTGAACCAATTAGACGAACAATCAACTTAAGTCAACGGGAGGAGAGGGAAGAGAATAGGGAGTGGATAACAAAAAGAGAAATGATTGCATCAACCATGTGGAATGATTATACCACTCAAAGAAACTAGTAATTGAGTGTTAATTATATATGTTTATTTTTATTATGTCTTGTTTGAGTTTGTATTATCTTTGTTATGTATTTGGATTGTTTGTTGACTTTATTATAATTTCTTATGTATTTTATGTATTCTCTTTTAAATATTGATTGTAGTTTTTATATTTAATTTATTAAATCTAAATATTGTATGATTATATTTTGTATAAATTTATAACCTTTTTTTTGTAGAAATGAGTACCACACAGAATGAAAAATGCAAGGGCAAGCACTTTACATGGTCTAAGCCTATGTCTCACATGCTACTTGAGATATTAGCTGAGGAGGCACTTAAAGGAAACAAACCTTCTTCCATCTTTAGAGCAGAATCTTTTGTTAAGGTGGCTACCGAAATTAGTCAAAAGTTCAACGTTCAATACGAGCCTAAGCATGTTGACAATCATCTCAAAACTGTGAAAAAAGAATGGGGAATAATAACCAAGCTTAAAAATAAAAGTGGCTTTGGTTGGGATGATTGTTTGAAGATGATTACAGTTTCGAAAGATGTTTATGATGAAAAAGTGAAGATATGATAAATATTATACTCTTCGTAATTTTTATATTTACTTTTGTTTCCAAAATGTTATACAAGGAACTAAAAAATTTCGTATTCTAAACTTTATGAACAGGCACATCCCAATCATGACAAGTATCTCAACAAAAAACTTGACATGTACAAGGCAATGACAATTGTTGTTGGAAAAGATATGGCAACCGGAAATTATGCCAAATCATATGCTGATGTCAACTTAGAAGAAAACACTGAAGAGCAATCAATTCAATTGAAAATGAAGGGGAATATGAAGAAACTTCAAAAGGAAAAGAGACATCTTCCTCTAGTGCACAAAAGAGGCAACATAGGAAGAGAAATCGCATGTATGAAGATGATAGTGTTGAAAAGTTGTCTAAAAAGATTGGAGATGTAGCATTTGCAATCCAAAGCCTCAGCAAAAATCAACTTGATGTTAATGAGCTATATATAGAAGTGATGAAAATTGAAGGCTTTGATGAGATCACGCTTGGGGATGCATTTGATCACTTGGTCCAACATGAAATGTTGGCAAAAGCATTTATGGTAAAAAAAATGCTAATTTGAGAAAAATTTGGGTTCAGAATTTTGTGAACCAACGCAGCTACAAGCCTGATTGCTAAGATGATTTCACTATGATAAAAAAGTTTATGTTTGTTATTTGACAAGTATGTGTACTTGTTTAATTTGGTCTAGCATGTTTATGTTCGTTAATTTGAACTAATATGTATGAGTATTACATTAAAACTTAATATGACTATGTTTGATGTAAGATATTCATGTTTATTTCTTAATACTTCTTTGATATATATTAAAGGGATATTACAGGAATAATTGCCTATACCCGTAAAAAAAAAAAAAAAACAATCTTTATCCAAAAAATCTATCAAAATATTTTTGTATTTATTTATCTTTTTTAAAAAATCTTCATACCAAAAAACCCAAATATCTAACTCTTACTTGGTTAAAAAAATCTTAAAACCATAAACTAATTTGGCTTTCTTCATATGAAAAAAAAAACATATTTTAAGCTTTTAAAATTGAAAAAAAAATTAATAGGTTTTTATTTATGAAAAATTTCACAAGGTTATATCTCTATAATATTATATGACATATATATTTATATTTTATAAAATAAACTATATATGAATATAAAATATAATAAAAAAATTCATCATTACACTTTTTAGATTTTATTCTTTTATTGTAAGTGATTAAATATTTATATTTAATATTTTTCATATATTAAATAAATTTAAAAAAAAAATTAATTCATTAATAAATTATTTTCCAGTTCATTTTCCATAATATAATCAAACACTAGAAAGTGTTTTCCAGTTCATTTTCCATTATACTACCAAATATCGAAAAATACTTTCCTGGAATTCACTTTTCTGGAATTCACTTTTCCTGGAATTTACTTTTAAAAAAAAAATTACTTTCCTGCAAACAAACGGGGCCTTAAATTCACAATTTACAAATTGCAAAGACTGAAAAATAAGAGGTTAGATGGGCTTACCAATAACTCTTCAGGGCCACAAATTAAGCATCGAGATCTAACCTAAAAGAAATTATGCCATGACTGCATAGACTCGCCCACCTCCCGGTTTAGGGGTGCCAATGTCCTGTGGCGTATTGGGCCAACAAGGCACCTGGGCCCAAATCTTGGGTGCATGCTCTGGAATTATGGGCCGCTAAGGTAGTCCAAGTCTACATTAAGGCCCATGGTTGCCTGCATCCATACTCATACATGCAAAAATGCTTATAGGTTCGGTCTAGGTGTATAAAACCCCTAGCCCATCAAAATTAATTATTAATTTTAGAGTATATTTGATTGATGTTATAGTAAATCTAAACTCTAAATTAATCATTATTTTTAGCGCTAGTTTAGTATAGTGATTATTACTTTTTAAAGTATTTTTTATTTGAAAATATATTAAAAAATTATTTTTTAAAAAATTATTTTTGACATTAACATATCAAAACAATATAAAAACATAAAAAAAATAATTTGAAATAATTTTTTTAACATACCAAAAAAAAAAAAACAGCTCTTCATTATGTCAGCTTGAGGGATAAGAGTGGTATGAATTAGGTGCACATTACTGGATAAAAAAAAAGGTGCACCATGCATTAAGACTTAGATTATCATGGGAGCCACAAGATTTGCACACACAAAATCAACCCTATACACTGTGGTGAATTGAGCATAGAAACGGCACCTCGGATTCCTACTCTTTCCAAGACCTATTTAAACGTGATTGATTGTATATTAATTTTGAATTATATGCAAAGTGCGTGGAAAATGATCTTAATCTGCCCCACCATTACAATTAATGCTATCCACCACGAAATTTAGTGGTTTCAACAGATTTACTGCAATGCTTGCTTTTCCACCCTTTATCATGACCTGGGAATCATATATCTTCTGCTCTCCACACACAAAATGATACTTCGAAAGCATCCTCATGTTCTAACAGCATGCATGAACAAGAACAATTCATCAGCCTACTATTGCCTTTGATGACTCTTAGCATTGATGAGTAATGGAAATACTTAACAACTAAGCAAGACAAACCTCCTTTTATGAAATTGTTTCCTTGCTAGTCAAAGAACCTCCAAAAGAGTTTCTTTTTAAATATGAAAAACTCAAAACCCAAACTAAGATTTAAATTCAAACATGCAAAAGCTCATATCATTGTCAATATTAACTTTTTAACAAATAAGTGATATTTCATGATATAGCATTGTAATCATGTCACTCTCTATGGGCATAAATTTGTTTTTGACGTTTTACATATAAAATCCTGTAAGCTAAACCTGCAGAGATGTCTTAGTGGACTCAAGATCCCCATTTACAGCATACAAACCTTGGGAACCCTTCAATACGGATACAGTTATTATTACATAGTTGAAAACATGTGAAATGTCCCGAATGCTTGAAAAACAAAGATTTACTAACCACCCACACAACTAGATAGCAGAACACATCTCAGGTATGCGTTTGTGAAGGTTAATGAAGTGAAAGATCTTAGAAGAAATTGTCGTGACGAGAAAAAAAAAGGAAGTTAAGAAACAATAAGAATATTTCGAATCATAAAAACCTCTGAAGAAGCCGATAATTGAACTCCATTTCCTGATAGGACAAAGCAAGGTAACATATGCAGCAGAAAGGGTTATTGATTAGAAGAATGCGCGGCTACCATAAAACACTCGCCCTCCGTCCTTTTTCTTTTTCTCAAGCTCTAGTTTATTGCTAAGACTTTGAATCACATCACCACGATCTACAGATTCCAGCTTGTCAAGATCCATAGGTAGCTCCATCTTGGCCAAGGATTCTGTGAATTGTTGCATGCTCCTCATGTACATATCTACTATTTGCTGCTGCATTGCAGACTGTTCGGCCTCGAGATTGATATTTCCTAGGGGGGATGAAAATACTTGACCAAATTTAACAGGACTCATGTTTCCTTCCTTCCTGCTCTCCTCCTCCTTGCTTGTAAAATCTGATTCCTTTTCGTCTCGGACTTCATTTCCCTTCTTTGATGTTGGTGTGTCAGGACAAGCACAGGAGTTATGATTAGCCTCCGTTGTGATCGAAACGTTAAGAGAGCTTGAGAATCGACCACCCAAACGACTCTTCCTATCAACCGAGTCAGAAGAATTTCTGTCATCGCTCAGGCTTGTTGTCGTAGAGCTCAAGAAACTGGAATTTTGGATGCTGCCACTAGGTGAAGAGGAACCGCCTTGATTTTGCTCGGAGGAATTTATGTTCATTTCACAATCATGAATAGCAGGTTGCGGAGAGGCACCGAGGTGAAGAAATGAGCCAGGCCTGGAACCCAAGTCATCAAAATATTCTGAGACCATTAGCTGATTCTCTCTAACAACATTGATATCAGGAAATTCAATTCTCGAATACTCAACTGGGTCCAGAATAACTTCTGATACCTTTCTATCAAGAAGCACGACCTCTGATGATATCGAAGATTTGGCAGCTGTTGTTGAGGGCTTGACAGGAAAAGATGTGCTTAAGGAGAGAGACAATTTGATAGTGCCAGCGGGAGAGTGAAAGAGGTCAGTGGAGGAGAGGCTGTAATCTTGCGTCACCTTTCCTTTTCCAGAAACTTGTGAAATAGGGACCAAAGCAAATCCTAGAAGCTGATCTTCCATGTAGTTTCTAGCTCTACTAAGCATCCAAATCTCACATTTGAGGACTGCATCGAGTTGAGCGAGTTTCATCATCAAGTTTTCATTGAATTCTGGGTTTTTTCCACCTCTATTGATAATTCTAGTTGAAAGGGTCTCATCAGGATTATAAGTTAGAGAGAATTTTGCATAAACATCTTGGTTATCATAGATACATATGTTGTGAATATTCCTGGCATGATGAACATAGATTTCAAGAATCCCACAGAACTCAGAATCGGCATCTGCATCGCCCATCGTGTTTAAATTTGGATTATACCTGAACCCAGTTGATTGATTGAAAGAATCCATCGAAAGAAAGTTAAATCCTCAATGTGATGCTCCAAGGAAGTTTCTATACTATATCCTCCTTGGTTCAGAGTTGGCAAGAAAGCTCCGATAAATGAGAGAAGAGAACAAAACAGAGCCGACACAAAGAACAATCTATGAAACAATGATATATTGGAAGATCTTGTTCCTACATGTGTATCCCATTTGATAAGAAGGCTTTTTTAATAAGCTTTGTAAGATAAATGAATGGAATTAAACGCAAAATGTGGTAATAGGAAGAATGTTTTAAAGGGAAAGAAAACAAAACAGAACAAATCAGGGCTGTTTCAGATAGCAGATTGATTACTTATAACGCACTGGAAGCCTTTCTCTCTAGTTTCCAATCCTTTTTTGGATCGTGTTGACATCATCATAAATCCATGAATTCAAGGAAAAGACTGGACATAAAGGAAAACAAAATGGAGACAGGCAGAGAGAGACTTGCGGTGGAATAAAAGAGTTTGCTTTGTGCAAGTTGAAGAGGTGGGTGAGGATGTAGGTGGTAGGTTAGAATCAAAAGAGAAGGAAGGGAAAAAAACCAAAGATGGGGATGATATTGTTGATGATGATGGTATGGCTTGTTTTCATATGCCACTTCTTTTCCTGCTGTATTCTTTTTCTATAGGAAGTGGTGGGTGGGGGATTGAGATTTTTGGAAGGCTTCGCTTTGCTTGACATTGCAGCTTCCACTCCCAGTGGACTTTTGCTCCACTGAGGTAATTGGAGGCCCCACTTTCTGGTCCCATTTTTCATTATCATTTTCTCCACCTATCTCCCTCTCACAGATGCTCTCCTAAGCTTCGAGACAAAATAATCCCGTCTGTCCTCCCTCTACCATATTCAAGGCTTTATGGGGAGAAATCATCTCAAAAATAATCCCATGCCAGCAGGCTGTGGAAAAAACCAAGGTTCGAGTGCTACTGAGAAAATCTACAGACTTTCAACTACACATGCATGCAAATTAACCCTTGCAAAGTTCCCTGGCCGCAAGGGGAAAAGCACGAGGTTAACTGATCAATATAAACAGCTTAAAGCACCAGCAAACTATTCAAACCTTGCAACTGCTTCCCTTGAATGCTACTTTGTAGACTGTAGAGTATAAGCGATGTGATGAAGCTCCTTTGGTTTATGGTTAATCCTAATCTTGAACAATGAAATGATAGGACTGGCCTAATGTTAGGACGTCTAATCTGGCATGGCTAATTGAGTTCGAAAGTAACTATAGATGATCTTGGTTTGCTAAGACATGTCTCCATCCATAGCGCTGGACCTGCTATCATTAAATGAAACCTAACCTTAAAGGATAGGAGGTGTTAATATTGAATGAAACTTAACAAAGGGCCTCCAAATCATAGTTCATGTCTTATATATATATATATATATATATATATAAAGAATACCAAGATATTATTCTTATTGATAGCAGGAATTATCAAAAATATGAAGAGGAAAAAGAAAGAGCGACTTTCCTAACATTGAATTCATACGTTCAAAAGGAGATTGCCATGATCGGTTACAAAGTCTTGACACCTTAGCTTAGGGGAGCAATATTTCTTGATAGTAGCCAGTGCAAGATTCAAACTTAAGCTGGCATGCGTGTGGACTGAAATGAAGTCCACAGCTTGCAATTTCTTGATAGTCATGGGAGTATTTTTGATTCCCACTATCAATTAAACTTAGAAAGAAAAAAAAACGGTGTGAAGTTCTGGGCTACGTAACACTGATATTGTCTTTCATTTCTTCGAAAAACTGAGGAAACCCTTTTCATGCCTAACTGGAAAATGCATTTTCTTTTCCTTTCTGGGAAAGAAAGAAAAAGTTTAATTAGTTCGGAAAGGCACTCAAGTAATATCTGTCAAAGGAATTGAAATGTCCCGAGTTGGTGGCAATGTGCTTTCATCCAATAGCTGGTGTAGGGCCTGATCCAGTGATTAGAAAGTCGAGCAATAATAAGAACGCAATTCGTGACTAGAATTCTTCATCTCCTGGGGCCTCTGTGCTTCATCCTCCTCCTCCTAAAAGGTTTGGTAGTTAAGAAAGGATGATGGCTGGCCTGACTTTGACTTGAGAATGTATACTATAGCCTTCTTATTTCTCAATCGAGCTTTAATTCATGACAGTCTCCGTATTGTCATTATTACAAAATAATTGTAGCAATACAAGTGGTGTAATCAAATGCGCTTCTTGTGGAAATACTTTATACAAATACTTCGAATTTATTAATTACATGTTCCAGCCCAAGGGTGCATATCTAGCTGAAAATCATATTTATTCCTTTTCGCTCAAAATATTATTTCCATGATCAGTGTGATACTGACGTATTTAATATTATGGTAATAATTGTTTTTTAAAATATTTTTTATTTGAAAAAAATAAAAATATATATATATATATATATATATTATTTTAAAAATTACTAGATAAAAATAATCTTAAAAAAAATCAAATTCTTTTAAAGCGGTGTTTGAAAACAATGAGTTATAAACTCAGTCGTGACTCCTAATACATATTAGGCGGATACTGGAAAACTGATATGGGCCTTTACATGGGCCTTATACTTGCAAACAAGGAGCAATAATACAGCTCAAGGCTCAACAGGATTCCTTCACCGGACCCACCATTTCCGACCAGACACGTTCCTCGCTCAGTCTTGAGTCTCTCAAACTTCTCTTGCTGCAGACAAAAGAAAGCTCAACTAAGGCATCATTGCCACGAGACTTTCGTGAAAATTAAGATCATGTTTAATTTTAAAAAAAAATATTTTTTTTATCTCCAGTTTTCTTTTCCATTTATAGCTTTAATTCTCCATCAAAATATATAGAAATACTTATATACAGCTGTTTATTCAATTTTATTTTTTAAAAAATTGTTATAACTTGGATGAAAAAAATTATTCACTAATTAATTTTATTATCTTTCCAAGTAATTCAGAAAATTGTTATTAACTTTTAATGAGAGAGACTCGATAAACGTCGAGAAAATGTTCAGCAGAACTACCTAGTAATATGGAGAATAATTCTCTAGATAGAAAAGAATCATACAGAAAACAAAATCCTATCTTTTGGAGATTTTCTTTTTTAAAAAAATGAGTTATTTACCAAGTAAATAAAAAATTGCCCTAATCAACGTCAGAGATACAGAGCTCCACCAAAATAGATAATCCATCAGCACAAATGATTCTGGAAAATTCATTTTCAACCTAGGTAGGCACTCACTTGTTAAACCTATAACAACAGAAATAAATAGAACTGCTGCACAGAAGTCGCAGTGGTGACTCGATCCAAATGCCACAGCACAGGAACGTCCATCTGATAATTAGCTCGACCAGGAGTCCCTAAACAGCCGTCAAACAATGCAATATAATCTCTGGAATATTGCAAATCCCAGTCAACTTGTAATTAGTGACAAGTTTAAGAAATACATGGTGTTAGCAAAGCAACTGCAATATGACGTTATGAACTTCATTGTGAGTTGAATCAAACAGCGTTAAATCTTGAAAGAACATGAACCTGATATTTCATCACCAACCACGGACCCCATCTCCTAGACGCTATCCAACTACCATGTCATTATTCCAGAGTTAAAGCATGGAAATACTGTACAAGTGAGAGGTTCACTGTTTCTGGCTTATGAAGAAACAGACAGAAATGGACAGAGAATCACTTCCTGCCCAACCTTGCCAAATGCTGCTGATGTTTTGATGCAGCAGCCTTGTCAGCAGCTTCATGCTTGAGTGTCCTCTTCGCCCGTCTCCCGGTTCTATCTTTTCCAGCCTCTTTCTTCTTAGGTTCACATGAAGTGCCCGCCCCTGAGTCCTTGAAAACTGCTTGATACACTGGCCTTGCTTCTTGATGCCCTGCCCTAACATAGCCATTATCTCCCCACCTCATATTTCCAATGCGAAGATTGGATGAACTGCTCAGGTACACTTCATCTAGATCATCATCATGATCCTCCACAGTCAAAGTCATGAACCATGAGGCTCGAAGGAGGAGGCAAACACTTTCCTCAAACATGTAATCCTGGATGCTGTTAAAAAACAAAAATATATTAAAATGACATAAAGTAGGGCTTGCTTTGGCAAAATATGGGGAACAAATGGCAATACCACCCCCAAACTTATATAAGCCAAGTTTGTATATTTTGATCAAATTATCCAACTAAGAGAGCGTTTGAGACCTTGGTAGCATTTGCTTTTCAAAGTGTTTTTCGCTTCGAAATACATCAAAATAATGTTTTTTTTAAAAAAAAATTATTTTTAACATCAGCACATCAGAACGATCCAAAAACACAAAACAAATTAATGTGAAGCAAAATTCATTTTAAAAAAGAAAATCAGTTGAAACGCTGTCCCAAATGGACTCTAAGTGACCACATACAGAGTGTAATCCATGACTGTGTAAAAGATTTAAACCTGCCATCAAGAGAGCGGTGAATATTGAGAAACTCAAATGGATGTTTGCACTGAGGACAAGTTGGATTCTTAGTGTATGTGGACCATCTAAGGATGCACGTCACACTGCACAAAACAAACAACAAAAAGAACCATGAATATTAACTACTTGAAGTCATGCAGTGTTGAAATTTGTTTAATAGTTTTTCACACTATCAATGTTAGAGGAAATTGTCAACATATCACCAATGCTTGCAAGGGTTCCAATAGGTACATGGTATATGCTATAATCGACCATGATTCTTCAGCAGGTATGTCAAGCTAATAAATTCAACATGTTGAAACTAATTCTTAGTGAGGAACACCATATAAGCATACACCTTGACAAAGCTACGAAGACGAGAAGAAAAATCATCCATGACATGAATAGATGGATCATTCAATTTCTCACATCTATAATAATCATTGTGCAATTCTTCAACACCAAAACAAAGAACTCATGCAGCATTGTATTCAGCAAAGCCCACTTCAAAACTAATGAAATACATCTATTCTGCATAAAAAGGATAAAGAGAGATTTATACAGATTTAAGAAGAGAAACTCTGTTCAAAAGACATTTCTTTATACAGCATAAAGAACGGATGCAAGTGTGATTAATAAATGGCACAAACAATGAAAGTGCAGGAACAAATATGAAGCTGCAAAGACAGAGACCAGATGATTTTAACGCAAAGTTAGAACCTACTTGCAGAAATGAGCCAGAGAATAAATGTAAGACTGCCTTAAACTCATATCTGACACCTAATATACCATCAATATACAGCTGTAAGAACTACAATGTTCAAAATTGCATTTCATGAAGAATTCATACATGATTTGCAGATGGAACTCAAGTATAAGCAGAAGCTCTGGAATTGGGACTGTTAAGGCATGTAGTTAGCACATGAATGAATTATGACAAAGTATAAGAGTGCAAATCTTAGCATGTGAACGGAAAAAGTTTTATGAAGAATAAACCTAAGTGACTGGAAACTATCAATAATACTAGCTGGCAGAGACAAATTAAATTAAACATACCTCTTCTATTAATTCCAGCAAACTGACTAATATAAACCAGGTTTCATAAAGCAACATTGTAAGCAAAGGAGTTTTAAATTTTCTCCTCAACAGTGATGAAGTGCCAGCCTCATAGCACAGATGCAAGTCACCACAAATTCTTTAAAAAACAAAAGAAAAAACAAAAGTAGAAAATTAGCTTACATGTTATAGGAAGAAGTATAATATATGCATTAAAAATGAAGGCAATAAAAATGAAAGCCATGGGACACAATAAGTTTCAGGCAGCCATTAATTTGGATCCATCGTGTGTCATGAATGAAAAAAAAAATGATGTAACACATCAGCAGAGTCACAGAAACAATAGGTGATATCCCGCCCCCATATCTGTGCAGAAATAACCAGACTCAAGCAATTTCAAGCTTCACCGAGCACTTTGTTTTCATAGGTGATAATACAGAGCCCTATCTATCTGCAGCCCAAAAACGCTTGAGGAGAAACAAAACATAGCAATAAATCAATTGGGTTTTAAAAAAATTACACAGACAGGCAGCAACTTAAGAGGACCTCTTGCTTGGATTTCCTTTGAGCCTAGGACCTACACAATCACACTACATTTTATGACTACTTGAGCCAAGGACTGATCGCAGCACAGCTGTAAAAGGAGCAACACTACATTGTACAATGGCCTCGTCAGTGAAAACCAAATGAACTATCAGCTACACCTGCTGATATGATTCCTAAGACATTCTCTTGATATTTATTCCCAGCCCCTTGGACAAAATTAGGAGAAACTTGTCTGCATTGTAGTAAGAAAGAAGTACCAAAAAAAGTTTACTTCTACTAATATGTTTCTATCTTTTTCAAGCTTTTGCGTATTATCCCTAATACAAGACTATTTAATTCCAGAGCATGCCAGCATCATTTTTCAAACTGAACTTGTATTGTGGCAGAGCACATTTCCAGCTTCCACGTTCTTAATCTTAACGAAACATATATGATGTATCATCCTCCATGAACAAATAAGAAGAATTTTAAAAAAATAACCAACAGAAGACTCTCTGGTCAAGAAGCCAAAATGTCTAGAGAAGCCTCTCAATCATACCATTCAAGTGCATCAAAATTAACCAATGCTGCACGCATGCTCGCAACCTTTAAATCATAATTAGATCAGAATAAATCATACTACCCAATACGCATGCTCGCAACCTTTAACAAGAGCAGTTTCCTGAAGTACAATCTTATCCAAGCATATAGCACAAATCCCACCATGATTCCCACATGCCCTTTCACTACTCTCCACTTTACTCTCCATTTCACCCTGAAACCAAAATCCTGATAAATTTAATTCACCAATAACTTCAGAAATACCATCCATTTCCCTCCAAAAGCAAAAAGTCTCAAGAAACCAACCAACTTGTACCAAACCAATCTAGCAAACCCAAGGCAGCCAAAACTACCAAAAGGGTCTCTGATTATCTTAAAATCAGCTTTATAAGCTGTAAATGAACTGCAGTACTTCAAAATTAACGGTTTCAACGTACTTGCAATAATATTATATGAATCAGTTACTAAGAATTGCTAACGTTTTGTTTACTAAGAATTCAATTACCAGACAAAAAATAACAACACGGGATTCACCTACTCCTTCAATTTCTTCTTAATTCTCCGTAATAACAAAAACCCAGAATTTTAAAATTAAAAAAAAAAAAAAGCAAAAGAAGAAGACAGAACCGGATCTAAAAGGTCAAGAAAGGAGGTACCTGATCATGAAGGGAGTAAAGTAATCGGTGACCGTCGATGTTGATGACCGATGTCATGGTTTTTGATAAATTTAATTTAATTATTTACAACAAAAAAATAAAAGTTAATTGCAGTTTTTTAGCTGTACTAATCTAGATTTCTAAATTAAAAATATAATCTAAAAGATTTATAGAGGAAGAGAGATAAAAAAGAAAGGAAAGGTCTAAAGAATGACTCTGTCCAGATTGGTGTCAATTTTTAACAAATTTTTGGGTATATCAATTTTCTTTTTCTTTTTTTTTCTGGTTTCCAAATTTCTCGGGTTGTGCACCCGACCATACGGTGTCGTGTGGGCATATTCCAAGCACACACGTGTCTCTTCCCTCCTCTCCTTTCTTTTTTTGTTTTTTCCGAGTGATTGATATAAAATTATATTTTTATGATAAGAAGTATTTTTGTAGTAATTTACTACCTCAATTAAGATTAATTCTTCTTTTTTATGATTTTAAAAATGTATCTTGATCATTCATAAAAAATCAAATATTTTTAATAACTAGATTAATCCTTCAAGATTATAATTATAGAACTATAAATTTATTTATCTGATTTTATTAAAGATACATTATTCATTCTTATTGTTTTTACAATTTAAGTTATGAATTTTTTAATGTTGAGTTGATGATTAAAGTTTTATAATAAAATAAAAGATAATAGGAGACTAATTGGTTTGTTAGTTAGGAGATCTCCCTTAAAATTGGATTAATAAAAGGTTATAAGTTCATAATATATGAATTTTTTGGATCGAGAATATAATTGAAAATGCTATTATTGTTAAAAATAAAAAATTATTATTATTATTATTATTAAAATTTATGTGGCAATTACATCATATCTAGGGTTAAATAATATGATAAGCTAGAAATTAAATTGGTTATCAAAACTGTAACATAGCGTGTGAACTTATTTATGATAGACTCGTGTTATGGTATTTTGGATAATTTAAGTGTATTTTATTTGAAAAGATATTAAAATAATATATATTTTTATTTTAAAAAAATATTTTTAAAATTAATGCATTAGAACGTTTTAGAAATATAAAAAAATAAAATTTACAAATTTACGGTGCAAACCAGCCCAAAACGATGGCAATTTAGGAAAGCACGCCAAAAAAAACACGTGGGGATTCTGTTTGGCACGAGTTTTGAGGATGACTTTGAATCGTAACCTCACACGTGGAACCAATTATGACATGCAGCAGTAATTAATCAATTACATGATCTCGGTTATTAAACTAATTAATCACAATAAGCAGGCTCATTACAAGCACCAATCAAATTACTTTGATTTGATCAATCCAAGTAATAATTTTCCTTGCACGGTGAAAAATTAAATTTAATTCTGCATGCGTGAATAGTGATTTGTAACGTTTACTATTATTTTCCTTGTTTATGGATGGGATGGTGCTATGCTCTCAAGAGATAAGATAAAAAAATAAAGATAAAATTATATTTAATAATGATGTATAGAGTAAAGTAATTATTTCTATATTATCATAATAAATAAAATATTTAAAGACAAAAAATGGGGGAATGAAAAAAATAGCTAGCATAGTCCTTTAATTTTATGGTATGTATAATTTAATCCTTAAATCATTTTCTTGCAATCACTCCTTCTTGTATAAATATTTATTTTAATTAAATTGGTCGATTTTTTTATCAAATTAAAAATAAATGAATGGTAAATAATATTAAAAATAGAGAAATAATGATTTTTATTCATGGCATTGGAAAAGCTTCTTCCTTCCGGTGGATTTTGCCTTAAAATCAAATTTAAATAGGACAAGAATCAATCCTTCTGATATTCAACACACACCAAACACATCACAGCTTGTAATGTCTTGTCTAAAATAGACACCATACACATCACACCTGTCCTGTCCTGTCAAATGTAACAAAAGCTACCGCATACTGGCACAAGTTACGTGTAAAATTTATTAGAGATTACCTTTTTTTTAACTTCTGAATTTATTTTAAAAAAATTATTAATTTGAGTTTAATAAATTTTAAAATTATTAAAAATTTATATGATTATTAATTTTAAAATTTGTATAATTAACCAAGTACATCATTATTGAGGAACACTATGGCTATGCTTGTTTATCGGAAATCACTTTTCAAATTTTTCTGTATTTATTTGACATTAGAAAAGTTGGACAACAGAAAACACTTTTCAGTCAAGGAAAAATTTAACTTTGTTTTTAGAAAAGTGTTTTCCTGCAAAATTTGAACGGAAAACACTTTATGAAAGTTGTGAAAAATTTAGAAATATCATATTATTTGTTGATTATATCAAATTTGGTCCTCAAACTTTTGATTGTTATGTATATTTTATTTTGAATATTTATTTTTCAATTTTATTTTTTAAAATTTAATTTTTATATTAAATTTGGTCCTCATTTTTATAATAATTATTTAATTTTTCCTTATCATTTTTTATCTATTAAATTTGGTCCTCATTCTTTTAATTGTTACTTATTTTTTTTAAATAGTTTATGAAATGTTAATTATTATTATTTTAATTTCTTTATCTTTTATTTTTTTTATTTTTTAGATTTGATCTCTATTATTTTGATTATTATTTAATTTATTTGAGATAATTTATAAAATTATATTTTTTTCAATTTCATTCTCATTCAACTTTTTAATTTGTAAGATTTGTTCCTCATTATTTTAATAAACTTGAGAAAAATAAAACATTAATAAGTTATTTTTCATGACATTATCAAACATTTAAATTTTTTTTTTAATTTATTTTTCATTACACTATTTAACATCAGAAAATAATTTATTTTTTCAGAATTCGGAATTTATTTTTGAAAAGGAGCAAACAAACGGGCTACGTTAATTAAAAAAAAAGATTATGTGTGCACTTGGGCTGGCGTCTTTTCCCGGGCTTTCTTCAGCGTCCTATTGAGAACACAACTCGTAACCGGGCTCATAGCCCAGCTTCCAACATGGCATTCAAATGAATCAGTAATTTCTCCGGTGCTGTGCGCACAAAGAAGAAGCGTGGAGCAGAGAAGCCTAATACGGGGTGTGCTCTCTCACAAAACTCCAGAAAGTGAAAATGGGAGTGGGTGCAAACCAGGCAGAGCAGCAAACCCAAATAGAAACAACACCGGAGACTGTTGATGCTTTACTTGAGGTAACATTTCTCAATACCCAATTCTCCATATTTTTTTTCAAGGAAACCGTTTTTTTAGCCCATTGCTCTCATTTTTCTTTTTCTTTTTTCAGGCTGCTAGATATGATGATATTGAGGACATTGCAAGGTTAGCATCTTCTGGGGTTTCTCTTGATTCTAAAGATTCGCTGGGCAGAACAGGTTATCATAGTTTCGTGTATCTTTCGTTTCTTCTATCTTAACTTTCTATTTTGCTTTTGTTACTTTATTATTATTATTATTCTGTTAACGAGCATTTATATAACGATTCATGGCAGTTGTTGCAACACTTATTTGGAAGTTTATGTGTTATGTATGTTTTTTTTTAAAGCACAAGGTTCTCTAATTTTCATTCATCCCATGTAGGCATGTATTCTTATTCTACTTGGGAAACTCTTATTCAATCAATCTCTATTCATTTATAAAACCAGTCGATTCTTGATGCTATCTGGCTTTCAAACTAATGGGTTCCTAGTTGTAGGAATGTTGTAATATAACTTGCAATAGGAGATGATGTTTCGTAGCTCTTTTGGGTATATAATTTTGTGTTAAGGTGATGTTATGTAACATTGTTTCTTGTCCTTTATTTTTTCCTTTATGATGGTGAAATATGAAGTGAAATGTATCTGAAACAGTTTTTTTTACTATTATTATTAAGAGAATGGGAGAGATTATATCAAACAAAATGCAAGAATAGCGTTGGTCTGGAACCACTGCATAAAATTTTCAGAGAAACAGAAATTTTGAAAGTGAAGCAATATACATGTTAGAAATACGGTTCCATAACCAAGCCACACCAGCTTCTGCCAACGAACCTGCAATGATGCTGGCAAATAGACTGAATAAACACAGCTTCCTTATGGACAAGCGTGCTTCATTTTTAATTTTTTTTTTCTAGGTGTTTTTAGTTCCTAATTCATCTTGCTATAAGTTTCTAAAGATATGGCTTGTTTTTTTTATTTTTATGTCTGCGATTAGATGTGAAGAATTTTGGTTTTGATAATCAAAATGGCTAACTGAAGGGGCACAGTCTTTTGATGAATTGGGTTTTTGAGAATTGTTGATTGTCCTCATATTATTCTAGTCTGAGTTTGCTTTTTTGGTGAGTTTTGCACGGTTTAATGGATGTCTGACTTTGCTTCACTGATTTGTGATTGCAGCACTCCATATGGCTGCAGCCAATGGACATCTTGACATTGTGGAGTATCTTATCAGTCAGGGAGTGGTAAGAGTTCATCGTTGATTTTCCTTTTCAAGTGTCTGGGGGCTGGGGGTTTTGGGTGGAGACGGGTGCTGTGGAAAGGGCACACAATTGCAATTCTCGGGAGCATTTGTAGTTATATTTTTTGACGTATGCTCCTAGTTACTTATTTTCTTATGGCTTCAGCAGCTAAATTAGCCGCATTCTTTTCCTAGTCTTAAATTTACTTAGACATACTGTTCTATTGTAGCCTTGACTAGCAGATGTTCTACGGTATTATCTTCCTTCTTGCATTAGTACTTTGCTTCTATTGACATAGACCATAAAGGATTGGAGCATGTTCGGTTTTTTGTTCTGTCCCTGGATTGGATCCTGATTGTAAATGCTTTGGTAAGACCTGTCAAATATTGGAAACTTCCATTGAACAGGATCTCAATGCTGCCAATAAGGAGAAGAATACAGCTCTTCACTGGGCTTGCCTCAATGGTCATATTGAGGTAATTATCATTGTCACTTCCAAAAGCAGTTTTGTTATGCAACATCTTAGGGTTTTTTTTAACAAATATAGGGTTCTGTAGGTGGTTAAGAAATTGATTCTGGCAGGATCGAGTTTAGGCTTTCTAAACAGGTATGTATTTTGAACCTGTAACCTTGAGCTGGTTCTCTGTTTCTCTATCGTGGATGCTAACATTCTCAAATCTACAACTGGATGATTTTCAGCCATGAACGGACCCCAATGGATGAAGCTGTTACTCGGGAAAAAATGGATGTTATTGATGCAATTAATGCAGCTGTGGCACAACTGGAACTTGCTGGTGTTGCAGTTTCCTAGTCTAGGATTTCTCTCATAAATGTAATCCATTAATATTTTTACAGGTGCATCTTTTTTGTCATGGATTGTGCGCGTTAAATTTGAATATTTTGGTTCATATGCTGTGGCTGGTGCTGTCCTTTGACTCCTGCATAAATTTTGTGAGACTTAATTTATCCGGTTCGATCCTTATTTTGTGTGGGGATCATTTTAGGATGACAAAGATGTAAAAGGTGGCTGTCCTGGTTTCTGAAGATGTTGTGAAAGAATTTCCTAGTGAGCAGCATCTTAAATTATGCTTGGCACTAAATGGTGATGCTAGTGGAGGATTAAATGAAAATGATTCTCACTTCTTGATATCTTGGGATTCATCTAATCTAGAGAGACTTATTTTCATAAATTTATTATCACTTGAATTTTAGCTTTTTTTTTAAAAAAAAGGTTATTGGTTTTGGATTTATACAAATTAATCTTAAATTAATTATTAAATTTTTATTTTTATTTTATTTTATTCTTTTTTTTTAACTAAATTAAGTTCTCGAAGTTCGGTGTTTTTTTCATAAAAGATTCCTGATTGTGAATTTTTTTAATTTAACTCTTAATTGGTCCTAAACTTTGATTTTTTTTGTGATTTTACTCCATTTTATGCAATTAACTTTGTTAGAATTAAATTTGATTTTTTAAAATTTTAATCTTCTAAGTTGAGCTTAAATTGACATTCCAAACTTAACTTTTTACTAATTAAGTTTCTAATAAAATTAATTTAACTCATTTAAAGTATAATTAAATCTTTATATTTAATTAAATTTTTTAATTTAACTTAAATTAATTTTTAAACATTACTAAATTTTTAATTTAGCTCATAATTAAATCAAATTAGTTTATTAAAAATCTAGATTTAATTTTTACGTAGATATCTTTAAAAATTATTTAATTTAATCTTAATTTTTATTATTTCCTCAATCTTGGTTACAGTATAGTAGAGCATGAGGCTTTCAATTTTGTTCGAACCTTCTTATCTAGCTTTTGCCAAATGGTATATTATTATTGCTTTTTTTTTTAAAACAAAGAGAAAAAATAAGTTTAGAAGAATAACCCAAAAATAGTCACCAAACATCCGCTTCCTGCATCCCTTGATCCTATTACCGATTCTCAAGCTTTTAAAAATCCCAAATGGTGTGCTGCCATGGATGATGAGCTTGCTGCTCTTGCTCGCAACCGTACATAGGTTCTTGTCCCTCCTTCCAGTCATAATATTGTGGATGGGAAATCATTCAGAAGTTCTGGATGTGGATGATTTACTTGTAACTGGGAATCGTTCTCAGTCCATTCAGAAGTTCGTTGACACTTCTTCTCATCACTTTTCCCTAAAGGATCTTGGTCCCTTGAGCTACTTCTTGGGTGTTGAGGCCATTTCCACTTCTGATGGCATGTTTTTATCTCAACATAAATATGTTCGTGACTTGTTGGCAAAGTTTCATTTAGAAGGCATAAAGGATTCTTCCACCCCAATGTCTTCAACTGGCCATCTAACTCTCAACGATGGTTCTCCTCCAGCTAATGCCACTCAATTTCGGAGCTTGATTGGTGGACTTCAATATCTCCAGCTCACTCGTCCCGATATTGCTTTCGCTGTCTACAAACTTGCACAATTAATGCATGCCCCAACTCAAACTCACTGGACTGCAGCTAAGAGGTTGCTCTGTTACCTCAAACATACAATACTTGGTCTCAATTTATGACGTCAACAACCTTTTGATCTTCGCGCTTATTCCATTGTCGATTGGGCTGGCGACCATGATTCTTACAAGTCTATCACTGCTTTTGTTCTTTTTCTTGGTGGCAATCCAATCTCTTGGTGTTCATAGAAACAAATGACGATATCTCGTTCTTCGACAGAGACAGAATATTGTGCTGTCGCTTCTACCGCTGTTGAAGTCACTTGGGTTCTCATCTCCTTTCTGAGCTTGGTATCAATCTTCAACAATCTCCCACCATTCATTTTGATAATTTAAGTTCCATGTATTTGTGTGTTAATCCCCTCTTGCACAATCGAATGAAGCATGTCGCGTTGGATTATCATTTTGTTAGGGAAAAAGTTGCTGATGTTCTCTCAAAGTTTATCATGTTAATACTCACTCCCAGTTGGCTGATGTTCTTACAAAACCTCTCTCCAAAAGTCGGTTCCTTTATCTTCGATCCAAGATTGGCATTTCAGATGGAATTGCCATCTTGCGAGGGCGTATTGAAGCTCAATCATAGGAGAGCTACTCTTTAGCGTTGTTATCTTTCTATTCAAATATTTGTTTTGATTGTAACTTACTTGACCATATTTTGTGGGATATTCTTTGTAAACTGTATGGGATGTTTATGATCTATATAAATCCCATTCAATGTGTCAAATACTAAGATCATTTTTATTCAGAAATTACTTCTCTTAAGGTCTCACAGAGATGGAAGGTAACTGGTTTGGATGGCCAAATTACAAGTTTCATGTGCTTTTCTCATTAAATTTAGATTTGTAGATGTAATTAGCCAAATCATAAGCGTCTTAAAATTTTTCTATTTGTCCGGGTTGAGAATCCGAATTTGAGCATTTCAATTTCTGGACGCCAGGTTTAAGTTTTCTGCTGATGCGCTATAGCATTTACTGGTAAGAATCACCAAGTACACGTGATTATTTTTAGTGTGATTATGTAGGGATTCCTTTCAGTATGGATGCTGCTTAAACAGAATTCAGAGTCTCAAATGGGATTCTCGCCATTGATTTGTGGTGGGACTTGATTGAACCTACAAATCCAATGGCGCGGATCATTCGATTTCCTTAATTTTTGGTGTATAGGCATAGAATTAAGGTAACTGGTAAGATCGTCAGCACTGGTTTAAAAACTTCTTATAAAAAGAAACCATGACTAAAGGTAGCTAGCTACCCTGCTAAACATTGCTGACCCAAAGATCCTTTTCCAATTATCATAAACAAAGATCGTCTCCAAGCTTACTAGTGTTCATGTAGCTGAACACTCTTCACCTTTAGAGTTGCTGAAAGTGTTCCTCGTCATTTTTGTCCGAAATAAACAAATGGGTCATGCACATCCCGATTACCATTGTATGGCATGAAAGCAGTTCCTGTTTCAAGAAAAAAAACCAAAGCAATTTTGGCCTACATCGCTGAGATTTGATTTATCTCACTGCTAGCTAGTGATTACGAAATAGGGACATAATAAGAGATTCCATGCCACGTTTACATAGAATACAGTATAAATGTAAGTGCAATTGAGCACTAAAAATCATGTTAATTATAATGATACTGCTAAGTGGTTTCTAGAACATTTCATGTGCCATTGCATAAGAGCACCAAGAGTATCAATGATACCAACTTTAACAATATTCTATGCCAACCCTTAATTTATTGATATGGAATAAGACTGCAGATTAATGTTCTTCTTTTGTGTTTACCAGTAGTTTTCTCCATCTTCCAATCATTATCGGCATGCTACGTTAATTCTTTCTCAAAAAGTTTCGGCTGGCTAATATAGTTGGTTCAGATCGGAGTTTCTCACTGCATGTTTCGAGTGTTTTCATTTGTTGCAAAACAGCTATCACAAAATTGAGAGCAGATTCTATCCAGAACATCAGTCTCAGTGTCACTTCCAAAGCTAAATAGTAAAACCCAAATACTGGAAACTGGTCACGTCCATGTACAAGAATCGAGCCTTAGAGAGCTTTTTTTACCCCATTGGAAGAAGCTTTCAGTCGGAATATTTCTTGGACCACCTTCAACATATTGAGATTAAATTCATTTTTTTCCTAATGAAGTTCAAAGTAAGCCAGTCATCTATACTAAAACTAGAGGATTCTTGAAATTAATTTACTCCTCGAGACCTGGCCTGGAATCTTGAACCATAGTGGCTAAAAAGAGAGGACGCTACTTCACTCATTAACCATGTACAAGACAAACTCCTCAAGTCCTTTAATTGAAAGAAGTATACAGATATGGTTTCAAAACACACAACTTCCTTGTAGCTCTTGTCTCCAAAGAGAAAAACGAACTAATAGCTAGAGCTTTTAGCTTTATTTTATTCAATTAATCACGGAAAACAGAAAGTCTATATCACAACGTGTTTTTACTTCCCTAAATTAAAAGGGTTTGCTTTTAATAATTCTAAAAGAAAAATGATGGCTTTTTAACTAAGTATCGGCTCTACTTGCAGGGCAGAGAAATGGCATGTAGAGAATCTAATGGATTGATGTTTGAAAGAGACAGCGTACCTGTAATCTCAGAACCTGGAATTTTATTGGTATTGGATTCCTAAGCGCAGTTCACAAAGAATGTAATCAGAAAACTTCCTTCTTTTGATTGAGTGATCAGAGTACTTGAAATACGAATTTATCAAAGACTTCGTTGTTGCTGGTGGTGGTGTAAATGCTGTCATGTGGTGCGGCCAGAATGATGGAATTTTCAAAAAGCCATATCCTATTTGACATTGTGTACGTAATAAATAAAATCAAAGAACCATTTTCAGAAATCTTCGCCTTTGAAGTATTGAAGAATCACAGCATTTTTCTATCTGCAAATGTATCAAGAGTAAGTTCCATTACCGTTTCAGGAAACTGCCACTTTGCATATGACCGACTTCAGATCACATCTGTAGTGCCTGGAACTCAAACCTGCCACTGCCACTGCCACAATTCCACTTGACAACCCATCAAACTCCATTGGAAATACAAAAAATGTATCCAACCGGCCCACTGTCTGCTGTTGTTACGCTTTAAAAGTACAATATATTTAAACATATTGTATTTTTGAAACACTTTAAAAATACATAAAAGGGTTAAGAAACTTTAGCCACTCAAGAAAAGCAAATACTTCTGAATAATAATAATAATAATAATAATAATAATATGTAAGAAATAAACCATAACTGTTTAAATAATTACTAAAAAAATAAGATAAATTAAAAAATTGTATTTTTCAGATCTAAATTTGACGGTCTTTCAACAAGTAGACCCATCATAAAACATAATCAATGAAATATCCATATAAAACTTGAACCCAATTCAATATAATTATATAAGCAATACTTGTTTTCGTTATAAAACTTGTTTGACATTAATGAATTTTTTCTTAGTATTAGACTTATCTCTATAAATATATGTTTTAGATATTCTATTTAATTAGTCCAATTACAACAAATTATTATGTAACAACTCAAATCCCCTACAATCTCCTGCAACAAAGCTAAAAAAAAATATAAAGAAAACCCTATTAGACAAAAAAACAAAAAATGAATTAAAATTGAAAGTTCTTCTCTTTTTGAGTGTCTATATATATATATACATATATATATATATATATATGTCAAGAGAAGATGTCTACAAATAAATAAATAAAAATACTTTACAACTCGAAGTTAATTCCCTTCGTTTCTCTCCGGCCATTAATTCAACAAGAAAGAAAGCCGCACTCCACTAGGTATTCCATGTTTTCATGCTTTACATTTCCATGGTGGGGGATGCAATAAGCTTATAATTCATTATCTCTGTAAGAGGGATGAAAACGCGTAAGCCAAGATGCGCTCAAAAACATCAAAATTCAACTTGTACCAATAGAATTTCAAAGCAGTCGGTATTCAGCCCTTGAAATAAGGGGCCTTGAAATCCCGGTGTCATCGACCACAGAAAATGGTGAACAAAGAGTAGTGACACCACTGCAACTCCGAGAAAAATCATCACTCTTCACATGCACATATCCTATTGGCTGCCCTTCTGATATGCGTTGACATGTCCATTACGCACCAATGCATGCGAAAATAAACTTTCCACAACTTGAACTATTTATTTATAACCCTATTGTAATTAAAGACTTCACAGTTAATCGTATGTGCCTTGTAGACCATTCTTTATATCGTATATCGATGCACAAGCAGTAATACTAGCTTCACATTCCTAACATATAAGCTCTCTTCTGGGAACGAATTAACAGTGACTACTAAAAATCATAGCAATAATCTTATGCTAAAGTGTATGTGTATTTATTATTTTTTGGAAAACCAAACCAGCTATTCCTTTTGTGCTAAAAGTTGGCAACTGTAGAGGAAAATGATGCTCACTCGAGACTAACTGCAACAAATTGGCATCTGGGAGTCAAGAAAATCAGATATTTAAAGCGAAAGTGAGGTAGGGCTACAGGCTATGTGAATGAAACCATCGTAAGTGATTGAAGGGAAAAAAAGAAGAAAGAAACCTTGATTAATTAGGAAAAGAAATGAACGAGGATACAGACAATAAACGAACCACAGCACGACGAAGGCTAGCGCAAGTAAATCATGATGAAATTCCTGTCCACAGTCGATCAACAGTTTGAATAAAAGTCATGTAAATCTTGCAACAGTAACCACATTAAATATTTCCTCAAATAAAAACAAAGAGACAGGATTTGTCAAATGATCAAATCAAATTAAAAGCGGGTCAAACATCTTTCACAATGTCAGTGATCAGTATATTCCAAAATGAAATGCATTCCCCTAACATCCCATGTGCTGTGAAAAGAAACAAATCCTTGAGCTTTTGCATCAAGTCTGTGTTTCATACCTGATGCTTTTAAAATAATATTTTAAGATAGAAAAATTTGATGAGTTTTTTTTTGATGAGTTTGTATCATGCAATTACAAAAGCTCTCTTAAACATGCCAGATAAGCATTCCAAATAAGTATTCACAGGTGCACCTCCAACAGTAATGCATTAGTCTAATGGCGTGCTCCAATAAAGTTCAAAGAACTGCTAACAACAAAAGCAAAAACCTACAAAACCAACCCCACACGTCTGGCTACCGCATCAAAACCATAAACCAGACCTCGCACTCTCACCCTGTAGTTAATTTTCTCTTGGGGTTGCTACCTATTAGACAACTATATATGCAAAGAAGACAAAAAGCGGGAACGTTTAGCATCGACAGGATAGAAGCAAGTAACTTTTATTCCTCACCCTTAATCTGGATGTAGATATATTACAAGACACGCACTATGCACGCCATATGTGCATTCCTACAAACCCTAACCCTCAGCTCCTATGTTTTACCTATGCAAAGCATTTTGAAAACAGTTTAGTTACCGTGTCTGTCTTGTACCAAGGACACTCAACATCGATCACAGCCCTTCTCCCTAGTATTTAGCTTCTGCTGTTTCAGTTAGTTTTCTTAGTTACAAGGAAAATTCAAAGGACATGATGATAAGTTCCTCCTGCAGGATCTAAACACGGGTTACAACCATGCAAAAGAGGATCTTCGTTGGTGCTAAGTCAGACATAAAATACAGTGATTCCTCCGGTAAAATTAGTTATGCGAACACCTATTTCAAGTGAGAATGACTACTCTACTTTTTGCCTAACAATTGCCATTCTATTCAGTAAGACATGTCATTTCAAAAACGTAATACTCACAAGCATGAATCCAAGAAAATGATCAGTCAGCCCGTAAATGACACTTCCGAACAAAAATATCCAAAGAAAATGACAACATATTTAAACAAAGTGTATTTTAAAACAAAGCTAAAAAGCCTATCGATGCAACAAGAGAATTTATCATACCCATTACATGAAGATTCACAATATGCTAGGAAAAAAATGCCCCCAGGTGGCCATGTTAATGTTTTTGATCATTCAAAATGAAACACAATGTGCATCCACAGATCTCAAAACCACCACTACTCTTTCAACCAAATAATGAGCACAAGAATATGTTTCAGTACCTCTCAAGTACATAGGCATAATGCTGCCATCTGCTGTAAATACGAAGTGTCCACTAAAGTATGACACGAAACAATCTTCATGGGACTGCTGTTGTTCCATACATATACATGATTTACAAAAAGTGGCATGCAGCTTATCAAAAACAATAATAATATTACATCTAAGAATATGTAAAGAAGGAAAGATAATGATCCACACGAAAAAATCTATCTATTTATAAACAATGCTAAGAGATCTAATGGGGGACAACATGTCAGCGCGCGGAAAGGAAAAGGCCAAGCATGGATTAAAATACATACCGACTCTTTAATTAATCCATACTAGCCAACAACTGTACACAAGATTGTAGCCAAAAGGATAAGTCAGATACATCTGAAGCATCTCAAGGAATAAAGTATCATTACAAGCCGAACAGACATCCAGGACAGTAATTAACCCGGTGGGCAGAAATGACACCACCACCAGATTGACAAACACAAGAAAGCTCACATAGTTATATAGAATATTGTTCAAATATTCTATACATTGCATGTTTCATTATAATTGGACAAACAAACAACATCACGAGGTAATAATTCAATTATCTACACCAAAGACGTTGTATTAGCAGGTTCAGTTCACTAAACCATGGTTTAAGCACACAAGGAGGGCATGAATGATTCCAGAAACATATGCAGACCTCAATAGGTTAAACTCTAAAAGATGATATGAAGGATAGAAACAATTTTAATATGCTAATTGAGGGGGATGCGTTTCAAATACCAGGATAACAGAAGCAACAGGTACACCATATGATTCATGTGTGCATGCAAATCCATGGTTGTCTGCATTACAAAAATGTTACAGGTAGCTAAGTGGGAGGAAAAGGACATCCATGTTATGCTCTTTCTTGTTTGGCAATAAATGATAGTGACATGGCAACTACTTCTCATGCTAAAGTCTAAAGCAGCACAATAATGACGATTTCCACATTTACTTCTAGCTGATGGAACCAAACTAACCCAAAAGGAAGCAACCAGTGCAACAAATTGTTAGCCAGCAACCAGGAAAGTACAGGATTGCAAGTTAACAATGGAGGAAAGAAAAATAATCACACATTTAATTAGTCATATGGGGAAGTTTTAGGACAAGATAAGTTCCTTACTATGGGTAAAGCATGAGTGGGATTTTGAATCCAGGCGAGACAAATTGCTACATATAAAAAGTTAAGTTCATACCACGATGCCTCTTGATGATGCATTATACTTTACACTGTAGATCTCACCTTTATAATACAAAAATTTAACTAACCAAAAGAGCAAGGAGACGGAAAGATTAAAAAGAAGGCTACAACTTCAAGAAAACAAACAGATTTTTTTTTCATCGCAGTTTCAGAACTAATACATCTGGTGGAATAGGATTTTTGAAATTTTATTAACTATCTTTTCTAAAATTTGATACAGGAATTCTCTACTAGTGAGATAAGGCAGCTTCTTTGCTATGTGAGGATCCTCAAAGTGCAATTACAAAAGGCAAGTAGAATTGAGGAGCGAGAATGCTAAAACCAAGAAGCTGAAAATTTCAAAGATGGAACATATGTTACTAAGGTACAAATTAAGGGGCAACTTACCAAAACCCTATTGATAATAATTAGCGGACCTAAGAAAAATTAGACAAGAATGTTACTCCTTCATAAACCTTAATTTATTGGATTTCCAAAGGCCGAACCTCCTAGTAACCCTCCAGCAGAAGCACCATAAACATCTGAAGGATCGAGAATCGGGGAAGAAGAGGCCCCATGTCTCCCTGCGCCGCCGCCGCCGCCGCCGCCGTTAGCAGCACCCAAATGCAATTCAGATATATTAGGGAACCCATCTCTTGTTTCAACTCCTTGGTCATATAGAAACCCTTTGAAAACATGACCACCAATCTTCACCACAGCCTGATACGCATACTGGTCTTCACCATCTTCCACTGCTGTCACTCTAACACACCTAAAAACTGCTGGTGCAGTTACTTGCACCGGTAATCTCTCTTTAAAACCTGCATCTGCAAACATAATTCAACAAAAACCCTAGTCAAAATTTCACGTTTACATAAACAACCCTAAACCTTTCTCTAAAGAAAGAAAAAAAACAATAACAGTAAAATGTTAAACTCAAAAACCTTGGTGACTAGAACTCGTGTCATAGCTCCTTGGAGGAGTCGTATTAGAAGTGGAAGTATGAGAAGTAGTAGTAGCTTGAGAGTTTATAAGCCTAGGTTTCTTGGAACCAGAAGTAGACCCAGTGGAACCAGCACCACCACCAGCAGTTGCTATAAGCTGACGCTCTCTCCTCCTCGCAGCCGCTACCCACGTGCTCTTCACATGAGTAGCACAATCAAAACCACGGCTTTTACAACACGTCCTACACCTTCTATGGCTACAATCTTTCTTCGCTTGGTTTCCACAATCCTCACACGTAGTTGTAGCAGACGATGATGAATTCCCTCCAAGATTTCCACTACCATTACCTCCACCATTTCCACTTTGTAGTAGAAGATTCGCTGTTGAAGAATTATTGTGATGATCAATAATCGAAGGGGTGGTGTCAGAAGCTTTCTTGATATATTGAGTGCCTTGGTTTTGCCAAAACTGATGAATTCCACTAATCTTGTTTCGACCATTATGCAACAAATCTTGATCATCCATGTTTTGTGGCGTAAGACAAGGCGCTGATGTAAGGAGTGGAATGACACCAACACCTACCCCAACACCAAGAGCTGTAGCATTGGAAGCATTGATTGGATCTGCTGTTGAAAGATTGATTTGCTCATGATGCTGGTGGTGGTGGTGGTGGTGGTGGTGGTTGAAGGGAGCAGCAGGAGCCACAACGAAGACATCGCGAAGGCCCACCATGCCTATATCTGGAGGGAGGTTGTAGTTGATGGACCTGGATGAGTTAGGCCATGTTGTACCGGATGCTTGGCCGGCGGATGCATCAGCGGCGGTGGGACCGGCATTGAAGCCGAGTGAGAGGTCGTCTGGACCAGCGGTACGGATACCGGAGGAATTAGAGGTGGCCCAGTCAGCAAAGGCACCGGTGTCTGATAGGAGCTGCCTAATCCTTGTAGTAGCCACAACTGATAATTTTGTAAGAAATAAGAAAAAACAATATTATATATATATATATATATATATATATATATGTTATGTAAGTAAATATACAAGATGAGTGCGTTTTTATGATAATTATAGAAGAGAGAGAAGGGAGGATAGATTAGATTTTTAGAAGGGGAAACTAAATCCAAGGATGTGTGTATGTAGGTGTTATGTGATCGAAGTGGGGTCAAGAACTCTGAAATTGTATCAGAGAAAGGGAGATTTGTTGAGAGAGAGAACAATAGCAGAAAGAAAGAGATCTTGTTTGTTGGGGTGGGCTTCGTTATTCTTTTCCCTTCTTTTTTTCTCCAAGTAGGACTGGTTGCTGCTACAGTTGTGGCCTGCCGCTGCTGCTAGGCTCTGGGGTTTCTGTTGGTAGAGTAGTATACAGACAATAGTAACACTGAACACAACTGTCACTTTGGCTTTTGTGAGAGCAAGAAATAAATAAATAAAATGTTGGGGCCTGGGAGGGAGAGATGACTGAGTTTTCTCTGGAAGATGGGGCAGTGAGAAAGAGAAGTAGAAGAGACTGATGAGGAGGAGAAGTAAAAAAGAAAGCAATAACGACCCTTTACTAAGCTCTAGTATCTCTTTGTTGTGTTATAAGATACATTTAGTAGTAGTAGTAGTAGACAACACTAGTATTTGTTGTCTTGCCGACCCCTCTCTCTCTCTCTCTTCATAAGATCATCATCTTCTTCACTCAGCTCTCTCTCTCTCTCTCTCTCTCTCTCTCAATATGGTTTTCCTAGAAAGCGAAAAAATGTGGTGGGTTCCTCTCGACCTCTCTTTCTTCTCTCTCAATACTATAAGAGTTATTGTGACATTATTATTGGAGAGAGTGAGAGAGATAAAAGGGTTCAAAGACTTTTGTTCTCTGGTTTTTGTAATTTTATGAGGCCCTAAAGTCACATGACACCTTTCATTCACTCTGGGAAACTTCTTCTCTACCCTCGGAGTATCACTGTGCCATGCGTTCTCCACTCTCTCTCTCTGCGCGTGGATGTGCTTCCACCATATCACGTCGTGAGTGGAATGAAGAGGGTGGAGGGCAGGATTCTAGTCCTTTTGTCGAGCGTTGACGATGGGATCAGGCCAGTTTTAATTCATATGATCAGTCGTGCATTGAAACCTGTGATTAGGTGATTTATTGTGAATTAACTGAGGCACACGCTCAGGATAATTACGGGAAAACTTGTGCTATGACCCTAATAGCACAAATCCATGTGAATAGAAACAACTCATTCATCGATTAGTGCCATTTTAGTGTAGTAGTTGCTTTCATTTTGGTTATGATTTTTACTGTGGTTGTATTTATAATTATTGTTAAGATTGAAAGATGTTTGTGGCATCTAATCTTAACACCACTCAAAAGCCATTTATAAAAAATCCAAAAACTTTAATTTGTGGCGTTTCGATTCTGCTGTTTAAACAGCTTCCAAAACATTGCTTGTCATAATTTTAAAATTCTTTCAACGTTTTTATTTGGATTTTGGAAGAGAAAACTCGAGAGGACAGAAGCCCTAATGAGTTTCCTTGCTTGAGTTAGGTGTGGTTAAGTATCTCTTATACCTGGATCGTCGGTGGGGGCCTTAAATCTTCATTTAACATTAATTAGGTCATTTGCCAACATAATTATTATACACTTGACTAGGTCTATATAATGGATGTTTTTAAAGATATAATGGATGTTTTTAAAGCGGTGATCATTGCTGTTAAAATCATGAATTGATTCATAAAATTATACTATTTAGTATATAAATTCAAATTAAAAACTCAACAATTAATAAAATCAGACAATCGTGTACAATTTTGCAAAATGTAGTCTTTAAGGCCAAAATCCACCATGGACTTTCTACAAACATGTTTTCCACACCATCTTCTCCGTTGCCTCTCAATCCCATAGCAAGACCTTGTAATAACACCAACCCCTTTTCACAATCTTCTCCAAGAGTCACAAACAATGGTTCTTTCCTTGATTTTGGAAAAAAACCCGCCTCCGAATCCTTGGCCTGTCCAGTCCATTTTTGTCCTCTGATAATATACGTTCTGGGTCTGTTTTAGTGCCACCATTCTCGAGGAATGGTGGTTGTGGCAGCAGAGGTGATTGCAGTAACAGTAGTGTTGATTTCCCTGGTGTGTATCCATTAGATGATTATCTTTTGTTTCTTGATGGCCCCTCTTCAAAAAATAAGGGCTTTATGGACCAAAAGGTTCAATTGGGTGGTTATCCGGTTGCTAATGGAGATAGCCATTTGCATAGAAGGAGATTTTCAGACAGTGATGCGTGTTTTGGTGCTGAAGATGGGTATAAGCCTTTTTGAATTTTGCTAGAGGGTTTTGCAAGAATGGAGAAAGTTGCAAGTTTGTTCATGGTGGTGAAAATATTGTCGAGGTTAACGGTGGTGGTGTTCTTGTGGGTTCACCAAGGGAAATGGAGGAGCATTGCTTGCAGCAGCAAGAGGAGATGACGATAATGAAGGCTGCACAGCAACATCAGCAGCAAAGGTTGGCTTATAACAAATGAATTTTTTTGTTGCAACTTGCAACCACAGAATATAACCGAGAGGTGTATTCAAGATTACTAATTTTCCTGCTAGGTTGCCTTCTCCTCGTATAACGTGTCAGATTTTCAATTTCAATCTGTTCTACTGGTGGGATCTTGGTCTTGGTTTGGTGTACCTGTTAATTTCGGGTCATTATTGTTCATCCGAGCAATTTTTTTTTTTTAACTACGAGTATGTGAAACAATTTAGTATATCTTATTTAATTCTTGAGTTTTTAAAATTAATAATTATATAAATTTTTAATAATTTTAAATTTTATAATAATCAAATTAGTAATTTCTAAAAACAAATCAGAATGAATAAGATGAGACGAAGGGTACGCCATAGGTTAACTTACTTCGAAGTGTAGGAACATTTTAGGGGACATCAAAACGATGATTTCAAGGTCAATTGGAAAATAATGAACCCCCAGTATGAATAAGGTTCCTCCCCACCTCAAGCATTATTGTGGTTTAATCTTTTTTTACTAAAAATGTGAGGATTGATTTGTTCCATGCTTGATGCTACCAGCCTGATTCTTTAATGCAGACATCATGCCCTGTAACCTAAACTATAGCGGGAGAGAATGATCATGCATTCATAATAGCAGGAGATAATAAAGTGAGGGAGGAATTACTCTTTTACTCTAGAATTTTATATTCCCTCGAGTAATCTGATGAAAGAAATAAAAAACCTAAACTGTAATTCTGTTTGTTTTTATATTTTAAAAATGTTTTTGAAAAAATTTAAATATTTTTTATTTTTAAAATTTAAATTAATATTTTTTGATGTTTTTAAATCATCTTGATGCGTTGATTTCAAAATAAAAAATATTTTAATATATTTTTAAATAAAAAATATTTTAAAAAGCAATTGAAAATTTAACTTTGACGTTTTGAAAATGTAACTATATCAATCTTAATTGTTTTTATAAAGTTTTAACGCTTTATTATACAATCTTCAACTGCTAAAAGGGATTGCTTGTTTATTTTTATTTTTTAATAGGTAAACTCTCAATACTATCAAGGGTTTATTGGAACATTATCACGTAAGATCATGAGGTTTCGAGAGGAGGAAGAAAGATAAAAATTGCAAAAAAGAAAAGGATTTTGGAAGTTATCGTTATATGTTATTTTAAATCTTAGAAACTTCAGGGCTTATTTGAAGAGTTTCTAATTTAAAGGGACCGAAATGGTTGAATATAAAAATTGAAAAAAGGAAGACTCTGAATTGCCCTTCATCAGGACGTGCGATGCACGTTCTCGCACATTAAACATTTTTCTGTCAAACACAGCTCAAAATTAATAAACATGGAATAGAAGTCCAAAATCAGAGCGTCTTCATCGCCCCTCCACAAATCCATGTACGTAATCTGATACGCTGTGCTGACTGGGTTGAGATCTCAAGTGTGTTTACTACGATTATTTTTTAAGATTTATTTTTTATATAATATATAAAAAAACTAATTTCAGATGGAAAAAAATTAAAAATTTTGAGAACACGTGGCGAGCAACAGCGTTACTAAACATGCTCTTTATGTCTGATATACGGGAGAGATTTTCAAAGCTGTCGTTTTGTTTGTAGCATGCTCAATTATTGAAGGCCGAAACGCTACTGTTCAACGCTATCTTTTGTTTAGGACAAAGCTCACCTTCCTCCTTGCAGAAAATTATATATATATATATATATATATATATATATATATATATATATATATCATCGCAAATAGAATTAAAAATTAAGTCCTATATGGGAGGATCGTAAGGCAGTGTTATTATTGCTGGAATTATATTTCTTGGAGCGCATCCATGTAAAGACTAAACGGGGATCATGCAGAAGCAGATGGAAAAATGAAATTCTAGGGCTAGTACTTAAAGAAGGAGTTGTGGGAAAAAGGCAGCCTAGCTGAAAACTGCTTAACGTAGACATGAACTCAGACAACTCGCTTTTAACGATAGAGGTGTGTCCTTAATATTTAGAGTCATTTCAAAGCGTGGTTTGGTGCCAACTTTTGTATTTTAAGAAGACGGCAATGATAATTGAAGTTTTAGGGCACGGGAAAGCGAAAGCGAAGCTCTTCGAGCCCCATGGCATGCCGTATGGGGCCAAGAATCTCCTCTCAAGTCTCCTCCTTTGTCACTTCTCTTCTCTCAAGGTTTTCCTTCTTTCACCTTGCTCATAATTCTTACCAAAGACTCCTCATGAGCGTGTGTTAATAAAGTCTCTCTTTTTCAAAGCACGTTCATGTTTCTCTCTTTCAAAGTGTTCATGAATTTGGAAAGCACTTTTTCTCTTGAGTTCCACTCATTAACATGCTGGGTTATGGAGAAGCTGATCTAGCTTCTCTTTATTGTTTCAATAAGATGGCTTTGCTTGACTTAGTAATTAAGCATGAGTACTAACTTTAACCAAAAAATACTTTTATACCAGCTTAGTATATATACGCCGTATCTCTCATTAATTATATATTTTAAACCTAAACCATCTCATATATATCAAATTATACGTGCTAGATATTGATTAAAATATTAGTCCGAGTAGGAACTTGGTAAAAAAAATTGTGTTAGAGTAGTTAATTAAAATCCTTATTGAATATTAGTTAATTGAAATTCTTGTTAGATTATGATAATTATAGCTTGTAATCTATCTATAAATATAAGAGTTTTATATACAAAAATAGAGAGTGATTCAGATACTGTGTGTGTTTTAATTTTTAACAATATGTTCACATTTAACATGTCCGGCTATTTGTCATTGTTAACAGAAAACTCAGTGAACTTTAATGGGAAAACTTGTGGGGGGGAAATCTTAAAAATTGACACTTTGGTTAGTCTTCTAGCTAGCAAGTAATTAATTGATCTTAATTAATATTATAACAAAGTGATATTGCAGTGCCTGTGAGCCATGAGATATCATTTTCTTTACTGGATTTCGGGGAAGGAAAAGGAAAGGGGATAATTTAGTGCTGGCTCAGGATCTTTGTTCTGTTCCTCGGATCGTGGCCGGATTGATCACTTTCTATATATTTGCCAAAATCTCCGGTTCGTAGTTGTACCCACCGAGCAATTAGACTGAAATTTAATTATCAATATCATTTAATTTCTATCTTATTTTTCACCAGCTAGATATTCGGTATTGATCCAGTCCTGTCTCGGAAGTAACCCACCGAGCAATTAGTGTGACTTTCGGGCAAACATCCGCACCAGAGAAAAATATAATTTTGGGGATAACACACATATCTATGACCTTTAGATTTTTTTTATCATACCATCAAGTCACGGATATCATCAAGGAGTATTTTTTTATGAAGGAAAGCTCAAAGAATTGGCCCGTGACCAACAATGAATGGTGCGTTCTCCATTAATCTCTCATCAACTTAATGAGAAGATAGGGGTCAATAGCAAATTTTTTTGGAAGGAAATCTATCCATTTTCTTTTCTTTGCTGAATAAATTAATATATATATAAAAAATTAGAACCTAGTAAGGGAAAACTAGTGGACGTTATATCAAAGCTCGTAAATGATAGGAATCGGCAAGGTAAAAATGTGCAAGACCCTTGTGATCGATTAAAAAAAATAAAAATGGAGATAGGTGATGATTTTTATAGAGTTAACTAGCAGTATATATGTTCAGAACGGGGGGGGGGGGGGACAGAAGCTAACTGTACACAGCACAGTAACAGGAGAGGGTCATCCTGTGAAGTACGCCACTTATAAATACTCTTGAATTAATGGATTGTTAGCTGTCTAGCAAGTGAAGCGACATGGAAACTAGAGAAATTTAAGTAGTAACTTTTGAAGAGATAACATGTGATAAAAGAGGAAGCTAGCTGAACTGCGTCGGAAAGTGACAAGTCCAGGGGTTACGTCTATATATGAATCAAAAACTCGAAGATTATAAAGAGGATAAATATCCTATGACTTATGAGGCAGGAGCCATCATGATCTATAGCTTTCCCTTTCCCACAGTATAAAACCATTACATGTAATTAATACCCTGTTTGTGATTAAGTTTTAAATTGTTTTTATTAAAATTTGATTTATTTTATTTTAAATTAATTTTTTTAATGTATTTGAATTGTTTTGATGTGCTATGTTAGAAATAAATTTTTAAAAATAATAAAAGTTTATAGCATTAATCAAAATAAGAAGCTATGGAATGAGATTCATTGAACTCAATTATATCAATTATGGCATGAATTGCTCCCACGTAACAGAAACTTCGATCCCATGCATCGAAAAGAAAAGGGTTTTGGGGTAGAAAAGAAAAGTAAAGAATTAAAGCCGGTGGAAAAAAGACAAAAATAAAGCAAGATTCTCACAAAATTAACTTCAATTCATGCTTTTGTTTTTAGATAAATATCAGTTCATGATGCGGGGAGATTGATCACCGATGCACTTTTTAATTAGTATCCATAGTGTACGTACTACCTTGCATCGAAGAAGAAAGCCCACTAAATGGTCTTTTTGATAAAGAGAAAGCATATGCTATATATACTCCCCCACCTATCATCAATCGAAGGCAGAAACAGGGGCGCAACCAAAAAATAAAATTAAACAGGCTATAATGTTAGTTGTTTTATTATTTAGATTAAATATATTAATAATATTATTAAGGAAGGGGTTGGAAAAAAAATTCTTTGCAGGGGCTCGATTTCGGCTCCTGCCAGCCCCCCCCGTCTCCATCCCTAGCAGAAACTAAAATCTTAAAAATTAAAAGGTATAGGTGTTTGACTATGGGTGTTTCACTAGGACTCAATTCCAATTAAACTGTGCTTTGAATTACAGTAAAATTACTTTTACATTATTTGATTTAAATAAAAAGATTAAGCCTCTTGGATGGGGTAATGATGTCTTTTTTTTACACCAAAAATATTCTTTTGCAACAAAAATAAACAAAATATAAAATTATTGATCAACGGCTTTCCCGACTTTGCATAGGCTCTCTAATAGTAAAAATATACATTTGCCCCTAGAGTCAAAAAAAAATTATTGCGTTGATAAATAAGGGTGTTTTGAGATTTTTAAAATTTAATATATAGTGCAATTATATCTTTGACTTTGAAAGAGACAAAACATAAGCTTAGCATTTGGGGGTGTTTTTTTTTACTTGCTTATAAGTAATTTGTGTATTTACAAGGGTCGTGGCGGGGAATATTTTGATATTTTTAACATTTTTCAAATTCTTTAATGCTTAAAGTTATTGGAGCGTCCTCGGCACACCCCAACACATGGGTGGCATTCGCGCCATTCAGGCAACACTTGTGACATCACCCAGTAGACATAAATGGCCTTTTGTCGTCTCTCTAGATGCGTCATCGTGTCTTCTTCCATTTGGAGTGGTACGTAACTGCTTATAGTAGTCAGATTGTTGCTGGTAATCATTTGATTTTTTTTTATTTTCTCTCTCCTGACAGGTAATGTATACCATTGTGCTATTTGTTTCTTATTTTTTAATTTCAGTCCTCATTATATTTATTTCTTATTACGTTCCTTTTCCATTTATAGAAGTTTTATTCTTTTCAATTTAGTCCTTCAATTGTAATTTCTCATATGTTTGGTTTTTTATTTCGGTCCTTATTTTTTAAAATTTCTAATTTTGTCTTTAGTACTTTTGTTGAAGTTTTTTTCCTTTCAATTTCATCCTTCAATCAAATTTGTTTTTACCAGTTTGACCCTCATTCTTTTAATTTTCTTTTCCTTTTATTAAAGCTATTTTTCAATTCAATTAAACCCTCCAATTGAAAATTTTTATCCCTTTAATTAATATTTTTTCATGGTTTCATCTTTTGACATTTAATTTATTGGGAATTCAGCTTCGTACGATCTCATTGTTCTGTATCAGGTTTTTTTTTAATATTGGTTATGTGATTATCTTCACGTTTTTTTTATAAGTTTATCACGGTTTTTGCATGCTATTTATAAATATAATTTTATTTTATTTATGTTTCTATTTTATTTTTCAAGGTATTGTTCTAATTCATCTATAATTTTTTTTATACAAATGAAGTTTATTTTTTAATATAAAAAAATATTCTTTTTTAAATTATATTGTTGATGTGTTCGCGTAATATGTTTTATGACGTGAGTTTATTCAGTCAGTTTCATTTGTATTTATATTTTAAGTCTTAAGTTTTTTAGGGAAATGATTTATTTTTTATTTATTTAAATAAATAAGTTCAATAAACACAATCAGATACATGTCTCATTTTATATTATGAAATATCTTGATCTTACTTGTATAAGCTTTTCAATTTACTCTTTGAATGTTTTTATATATATAAAAAAATACATTGAAACAACTTCTAGAACAGTATTTTTTTGAAAAAAAAATTGTAACATGTGGCGAAACGTGAGTTAAATGTCTAGTTCTCATGTATAGTTCGGCATCAACATGTATATGTGTGTGTATTTCTTCTTCACTTTCTATCTTATTCAAAATTCTCTTTCAAAGGCCCGGACTTGAATTATAGTCCTTCTAATTTGCTCCTTGCACCAGTATAGTACAAAGTTTTGACTCGTCAATTAATCAAGGAGAACTGAATTTGATGTTCAAGTATGAATTTTATTGAAAAAGTTTTAAGTTTTATAACAGATGATTCATTCTTAATTTGCTCCTGGAAAGATGTTTGTTTACACGATATTATTTATTATTTTTCCTGAAATCCAACTTTTCAAAACCTTCTATACATCACTCAAGAATAAAAAATGCATAAGAGGAGGAAACAAAGGCAAACATGTACACATAATATATATACACACACTCGTCAAAGTAAAATGTATGTTACACGCACTTGAGGGCCTAGCTATTGTGGTCAACCGTATGACTTGTTCCGTCCCCGTCCCGGGTTTGACCCTTTATGTGCACGTCTGTCACCCTCGCGGTGCCTAACCTGCCCCTGGGCTTGCAAGATGTCCAGTGGGCCGTGGGGAATAGTCGTGGTGCGAACAAGCTGGCCCGGACACCCCACGTGAATCAAAAAAAAAAAATGTATGTTACACTAGCTTAGTTGAAGTAAAAACTAAAAAAAAAAAATATATGTTACACTAACTTCATAAACTGTGAGATTTAAGATTAGGTGAAGTACGTTAAAAAAGCGTGTATGGGATATTAAAATAATATTTTTTTTTATTTTTAAAAATTATTTTTCATATTAATATATTAAAATATTAATTTGAAACAAAAAAAATTAATTTTTTTCAAAAACATATTTAAAACACAAAAATAAATAAAATTTTAGAAAATAACTGGATAGATTGTAACTTCCATGTTATAGGTTGGATTATTTTTTTTTTAATGTAAAGAAAAGATTTTATATAAAACTTGGGATTAAAAAAAATTAGAAAATTTGATTATTGAGTTCATCGGATTTAATAACCTCAACTAATCTAATAATACTTCCAAAAAAAAAACATAATGACAACAAATAAACCGAATTAATAAAAAATTGACATCCAGGATTTTTAAATAAGTGACATCAGAAAAAAAAAAAAAAAACCCGAATCAACCAATTAAATCCATGATTTTGGACATGAAATCGAAATAATCTCAAAGAAAGAAAAGTGAAAAAAATAACAAAGCTCAATTCTTAACTAACTAAATGTTGGAAAACAAAATTTTAAAAAATACACTAAAAAAACATAAGTCCATTAAAATTAACCTTCTAAACTTGTGACCCCGATTATAAGGCCGACACCACATTACACAAAGCAAAATCATCAATAAACTAAATGTCAAGGAATGAAACCAAGAAAAAAAAAATTAAAAATCACGATCAAATAAATGAGGATTAAATGTTTTTGAGATTTTTTTTTTCAAAACTCGTTGATTTTATTTGTTAAATATTTTATAAAAGAAAATGTAATTTTGACATTTTTACAGAATAAAAAAATCAACTGATCTAAGTAATCCTGGTCAATTTACTTGACCTGTGACTTAGAAGCTGCTTAAGGTCAACCCCTGGATCAGGTTTAAAAACCATGATCAAAATAATAAGGGCGTAGTTTTTTCGTTAAATTATTTTTAAAACCCATCTTAAAACCCATTGAATTTTATTTTTTTTGTAAAATTTTGACCAAGATAATGTCATTTTTACATATTTGTAAATAAAAATTTTAGTGGCCTGAGTAACCCTAGCCAACCCACCCAACCTTTGACTCGGGACTAGCCGAGGGGTCGACCTTCATGTCGGGTTTAAAAACCATTATTAAAAAAATGAAGACATTTCTTTGTGAAAGTTTTTAAAAACCTGTTGAATTTTTTTTATACATGCTAAGTTGATTGGGTAACCTTGGCCAACCCCCGTGATCTGTGACCTAGGACTTGCCCGAGGTTGATCCCTGGATCGAGTTTAAAAATCATGATCGAAAAAATAAGGATTAAATTTGACATGAAAATCAAATAAAATCAAACAATGAGGGATGAATCTGGAAAAAAAAAATCAAATTGAAAGAAATTATAATGAAAACAATAGGGACTAAATTAAAAAAAAATCAGGTGTGTAATTGAAAAGAAAATCAATTAGAAGAAGGGTGAAAAGCAAAATAAATATCAATTAAAAGAAAGATGACCAAATCTTACATAAAAAAAATAAAATAAAATGATAAAGGATAAAATTAAAAAAAAAATCATAAAAAGAATTTAAAGCAAATACATAACAATAAAAAATAAGGACCACAATTGAAATAATACAAAAGATTAGGAAATTTTTGAACTTTTGGTCGTTGGAGGAGAGAGAAAAGACACTGGAGAAAAAAAATTTAGCCATTGCCTAATGACAGCGATTATGACAACCCGCGCTCGTAAGGAAGAAGCATCGTCTTGAAACGCTTCTCCTGAGATAACTTTTTTTTTTTTGATAAATAATAAAACATACTTGACCCAAATGAAATTTATAAAAAAATAAAAAACTTGAGTGCCAAAAATGCAAATACTCCTAAAAACAAAAGCATTTGTTTTAAATTTCAAGGATTTTTTGGTAATCTCATTATGCTAAAGAAAGGGAAAACCAAAAAAGCCCCTCTCCCAAAGCAAACCAAAATTCTACTTCCAATGATATTTTGGACTTTACATTGTGCAATCAAGAGGAGAAAAGGCATACATACCCCTCACCAATTCTACAATCCCAAATATATCTCATGGAGAAATCCAAAAATACTCCTAAATCTAGCCTTCTCTCTTCCAAGGAGAATTTGGTAAATTCACTATGCAAATCCACAATGAATTGTGAGAGGGGCTACATGAAAACACTGACCTCTTTTAATATTTTTTGTAATTAGTTATTTGATTCGCGCTTCGCCACAAGTCTGATAATTTTGTTGGCAAAAAAAAATGCAAACTTCTTAAATGTGTTTTTCTTTTTAAAAAAATTATAATTATAAATCACAAAGTCTATGTATTAATTTAATTAAATACATTGATAACCATTTATGCACATGAATGCAAAAAACAAAGTGTTAATGCATTTATTCAGATCTTCTTATTGCAAGTAGACTATATTTTTTTTTTTTCTGATGCAAGATAATTAATGTTTAGGTGTTATTGATGTATTTTTTGACATCAAGTAAAAAATATAACTGTAAATCAAAAAATCGATGCGTACTTATAATAAACTACAGTAAAAATTATATGCGTTAATAAAAACATGTAAGATCTCAAGTTAATTTTTAACATAGAAAAAAAAAAGGAACATTGTTGCAAACATTATTTCCTTTGTATTTGTGTAATAAGTTATCAAAAAAAAATGTAAAGAAAAAATAATAATAAATTACAAAAGAATAAAGATAATAACAAAAAGAATGGTATAAATAGGTCAAGTGTAGAGTAATAAATATTCAAAGTGTAAAAATAAAAAATAATATTTTTTCTAAAAAAAGAAAAACTAAAACAATCTTACAAAAAAATGAAGATAAGAAAAAAAAATGATGATAAATAAGCTAAGTTTAAAATGATAAAATACCAAGAATAAAAGGAGAAAAAATATAAGAAAAAATTGTTTTCTAAAAAAACAAATCATGACTTTACCACCGTTATAGTAAAAAATATTGACAAAATTTACAATTATGTTATTTTTACACGAAAACACATTTTCCCTTTAGTATATATATAATAATATAAATTATATATTGAGATCTTATTTGACGATTTAACTTTTTAAATTGAAAGCTTATTTAACATGGTATTAGAGTTTTATAGACTAAACAGTTACAAGTTTGAATCTCATTACTTTTATTTTATTTTATAAAATTAAACACAAATTGCAAGAAGACCTTACAATCCCATAATTTTCATTTGATGATGTGTATTGAAAAAATAATACAAACCATATTTTGAAAGCTCTCTTAATAACTTAAGTTTTTAGGTTGAAATTTTTTAACATAATATTATAGTCTTGTTAATCAAATGATCATGAATTTAAATTTTATCATCTTTATTCTATTTAATAAAATTAAATACAAATTAATAATAGACCTATGCAAGGTTTAAATTTAGCTAGTTAGCTGCTTCATCCTCATTCCTAAAATCTCTCTTCTTCGTACAAGGGCAAGAGCTTTCTTTAAATTTTCAAATTATAATTGTTAAATCTAGCTAGATTGGAGTAGTTGATTCAAAAAAGCTATAACTTCAAATCTAATTAGGATGGATTTGAAGTTGAATTTTAAAAGATATTATTCTAATTAAATATAGTTAATTTTAAAATGTTTTAAATAACCTGAACAACTCCGTTAAATTTGGCCTAAACTTGATCAAATTAACATAAAAAAATAAAAAATAAAATGACCATGTTTTATTAAAAATAAATGACCAAGTAATCAAATCCATGAATGGACCGAGCGACCCAATAACCATGCTTTTTCCATGTCAATTCATATATCAGATCTGGCAATTATGATTATATGGGACGATATCTTTAGATCACGAGCGTGTTAAAAAGATCGACATGCTTCCATAAAGTAACCTCAATGGATCTCAAAACAAATCTTCATTGATAACGATTTTGAAAGGAATTTATGTCCCAATGAACACAATTTTACCACAATCATCGGTGGCTCGGTGCCCAGTATAACTTCCACATAAAGTAACCTCAATGCATTAGATTTTTTTTTTTTTTTAGACTTGAGTTACTGGATCAATCAATTGCTAATTTAAATAATTTAAAAAAAATATAACAATAATAAATTAAAAAAATAAAAATTAATATGTATAAAAAAACTCAGTTAAATTGGGTTAACTCACAATCCCTGTGACAATAAATATAAGATTGGGATAACATTATAAAAAAAATGAAAAAAATGACCACTTAAAAGGAAAGGAAAAAAACACAAAGATCAATTTTTAATATATCAAATGTTGAATGATAAAATTAAAATAAATAAATTTAAAAATAAAAAACTAAAGGCAACTCATATTAACCTTTGAAATCAATGACTTTAGTCATGAATTCAATACTAACCCTATATAAGTCAACTCCTAAACTTTATCGAATCTCTAAAACTCGCAACCATAAAATCCTGGCCCTAGTTGAATCAAGAAGCATAATTCTCAAACAATTTAATTTTAAATGATAAAATAATGAAAAGAAAATTAATTTTAAAAACTTGCAAAAGCAAAAAAGGTAGCAATAAAAAAAGGGATTAAATTTTATAGAAAATAAAATCTATGGAGGATGAAATCGTAAAAAAAAATCTCAAATAAAACAAATAGAAATAAAAAAAATGAGAACCTATCCTTTTATTATGGGAGAGTCTTTAAGTCATCTTGATTAAGATTGTTTTTACAAGTACTAAAGCTTCTATCACAAGTCTAGAGCTCCTTAGATTAAGAAAAAGAAATCCAAACACTTGAACATATTAATTAACTATTATCCAAAACACTGAATAACATTTTATTTACATATGTTGAATTTTTGGACATCATAAAAAAATTAGCTTGCTAAAACCTCCATTCTTAAAACTAGAAAATATTTGAAAATGCAATATCCATTATACCACGATTTAATTATTTAATTAGATTTGTGAAGATGATAAGAAAACTTGACAATAATCATAACATTTCGTTATAAGTCCAAAAAGTTTGGTTCAGTAAATTTATTAGCATAAAATATGTTGTGTAGGGATATATTTATTTTACTCATGGTAATTTATCAACCTATAGATTTAAAAATAATGAGTATAAATTTTATGCATAAATATTTATAACTAAATTTAGGTAAGGTCATTAATTACAATTTGATCTCCCACTATTCTCTTGCAAATTAACTTCCCTCACTATTAATTTAAGAAATCTCGTTTAGATTTCATAGTAGCTTTAGATCCCATTTAATTTATATGACCTTAAATAACTTAATAAATTAAAATAAATTAAATTAGATAAATAACATAATTTATCAATTATTTCTTTATGTGACTCCTATATCAGTTAGATAACAACTCTTTATCTAAACATATCATATATGTTTCACCTAACTACTGCATTTGATCTTATATTATCATAAGTAACTCCTCCAAATTATATAAATTAGTTAAGTAAGACTTAATTTTATAACATTAAACATATTTGATTAATGATAGTTTTGAATAGCTCAACAAGTCATTGATGAGTAGAACTCCGGTTTTATACATATAAAGCCAGAAGAAAACAAATCATGTTTTCAACATGTATTTAATATATTAATGAGGGATTTATTATTTTAATTAAGTCTTATTCCATGGCATTAATAATATATCATACATAACAATTATATATAAACATACACACTTAACATGTCATTCTAATTGAATGGTTATAAACATATCTAAACTAATTCCCTCGAACTATTGAAGAGAGTTAGATGATCAAAATTCCAAACCTAGTTAGTTGTTGCAAATCTTTATAAGTCCTTTATTAGCACCTCAATTCTAGCCTTCACGATATTTCTTTCTTTATCTTAGATTACAAAATCAATTTTCCTATATGAATTCCTACATTTATAAATTATATAATATTTAAATAATTATAGAAGAAACCTCGAGTTATAGTCGAGGGAAATTAGATTAGAAAAGAAAATTTTCAATTCCAAAAAAATAATAGAGAAAATACAGGATACGCAGACCCTATTTAATATTATACTCATTTAGCCATTAAAAACAAAATCACATTAGTATTTAAATATTCATAATTATCCATCATGCACAATAACAAATTAATATGTATAAATAAATATGTTACATGCTTCAATTCTAATTATTGGCTATATGTGTAATTTTATAAAATAATATTTCTAACACTTGGGAATATTAAATCAAGTCCAATTTGATAATTATCAAAACATGATAATTTTTATTTAATACAAATTTACTATGAAAGATAATTTTGAAAATTTAATTAAAAAATAATCATATTAAAATTCTTATTAACATCCTAAACTATTTTAGGGCCAAATAAATAAAATTTTATGGCTTAAAAATTGTCTTTATTTTAGAAAAGCTATTATTTTTTTAAAACTTTATTTTAATTAAATCATGATCCTATTAGGATATTACAAAATTCTAAAATTTGAAAAAAAAAACATTTTAATTCAATCCTAATCCTAATAGGATAATTAATTTAATTTCAATTTCAATTTTAAAATATAAAATTAATATTTTATATATGAAGGGGTAAAATCATAATTGTACCTTAAAAATACCCTTAGCAATTAAGTTCAAGAGCTAGGGTTAAATTCGTTATTTTTCTCCAAAACCCTGAAAAATGCTTCAGGGGTAGAATCATACATTTCCCCTCATCTCTTACTTATCCTGGGCTACTTTTGGCACGGAGCACGCTAACCACCACCAGAGCAGCTGCAACAGCGATGACAATGGTTGCCACTGTGCTGGGAGGCAACAACCTCGTGCATGGATGCTCAACAGCGCCTTGGCGCTGCTATGGCTGCAACTAGCAGTGACTGGCTATGAGCGTAGCATCGCCAGGCATGCCAATGATGTTGGCATTGCTGCTTATGGGTGTGAAAGCCACCTAAAAGCATTTTTCTTAAAATTCAAGGAGTATTTCAGTCAAATCTGATTAGAATAGTGACCAAAGTTTTTTTTTTAAATAAAAATCATAAGGGAAAACAATTTTTGCACATATAATTAAATCAAAAGTAACACCAATAACAATTAAAACATATCGAGACAAGGATACAAGAAACTCAATAGAGATTTGAATCATTGTTCAAGGACTAATTTGAGGTTCATGATTTCTTTTTCAGATTATAAAAGTATTTTTTTCTTGTGGAATCTTATGTTAAAGTGAGTTTATATTTGAGGTTTATAATCTTGTCCTTTTTTTTTTCTGTCACCCTCCTGTCGCTTGGTGCTTAAGGCTATATATACAAATATTGATAATATTAGGAAAAATGCAATTCTATTTAAATAGCTAGAGTATACTGTCGTAGCTATTTCTTCTCCTAGACCCCTATGAGAAGAAAACGAATCGAAGTGTTGTCGAGAATTATACCAAATCGCCATTGAAATCGGGAAAGATTACTGTCAACTGTCGAACTTTCCAAAATTAGAAAAGATTGCTTAGCCCACTAGCCAACTTTTTTGTGATCTTCAGGTAATCAATTAGCTTTATGTAAAGCCATCTGCTAAACTGTAAATTGCAATCTCTTCTTGTATCGCCGATTTGCTTCGACTAAACTTCATTATTAGGAACAGTCATCCTTAATCATTGCATACAAATCAACATCCTACAGAACTCGTCTAGGCCTACTTTTGGACCCTAACCCTAGCTGAAACATCACCCGAAGCATGCATGCTTTCGGGAATTTCTATTTTTAACATAAAGGTCGATGGCTAAGTTACTAAATTAGAAGGATCGAAAGAGTTACGCTACTCATGCGGTTTTCAGTTCAATTTTCTCTGTCTGTTACTATTGATAACTACACATATTACGGGGTGTAAGTTTTGTTTCGTAAGTTGTATTTGATGTATAAAAAACTATTTTGAGGTATATGTAAATTAATTCAAGATATATACAAATTAGTTCGAGATATCTGTAATATTAAAAAACAAAAATATTTCTAATTTTATCTTTTAGTGTGTTATTACCATGATCAAAAAAATGTATCCAAAACAGCATGAATAAAAACTTCATTCACGTCCAATTCAACACATAACCTTAATTCAATTTTAATTCAAGGAGATCATGATTAAAAAAACTTAATTTATAATTAAAAAATCAATTAATTTATTACATTAACAAAATCAATTATCGTATTTCTAGCACATGGGCAACAAAATTACGCTGTTAACTTGAACGAAAACAGCGAGTCAGTGATGCGCTTATCCTCTCGAGGAACAAAAGAACTCAGCACTCAGTACTATATTGTTGATTTGTTGTCCATACTAAAAAGCAAAATGTTCGCAAATAGTTTCAAAATCCCTCACTTTCAACCTTACTAATCTAAAGCGAAAATGACAAAATAACATTCCACGCACCATGAGCTCAATTATTTCATTGAATTTGTGAAGCTTCTACCAATATGTAATATTATTACATGGTAGAGAAATGATTCCCATGACCACATTGAAAAATATAAAGGTTTATTTACAATTTTAATATGGGTTTTTATAAGCAAGTAATTGCAAGATAATAATTTCAAAGCTGTGCAAATTGCACGTCTGTGCTAGAAGTTTTGAGAGCCTTCAATGTTTTCTCTTTTTTTAGTTTAATGTCGATATCTAGATCAACTTGGAAGTACCTTAACTAATCCCACGGCTCTTAAAGTTAATGACCATGTAAACTTTCAATAATCCTAAAACTTATAAAACTCAAACTAATAATATCCGAGAAACAAATCTAAAACCTCCCTACCCTTTTATAGTTGGATTTTCCCATTCTTCGTTGTTCATAGACGAGAGAGCATACATTTTATTTCCATGCAATCACCTCCGTTGCCAGTTTGCCATGCTGTTGGATACTCTGAAAACCAGAAAGAAGATTAACCATAAAGTAAAGTAATTAATAATAATAATAATAATAATATTAACAACAACAACGCTGAAAGGAAGGTAGTGGGGTTAATAATTTAATTAACGTGGAGATGGTGTTTACCAAGGGGAAATTATTGGGAGGACTTAAGAGGTGAGTTTGGGACCCACCAAATGTACGGCTTCTTTGAGACATCACGCCACCTCCGTTAATTTTGGTTGGGGTCCACTCATTATTATTCTTCGCCTTTCCCTTGAGCACTGTGCCCTGTCTCTTCTCTGCCCCCTTCTCTCTTAGGGATAAAAAATTGGGCTACTAACATGTAAAATATAAATAAATGGAAAAATGATACGGGTGTAAAAAGTTTTGAGTAAATAATATATTTTTGGATGATGCAGCTAGAACCATGATTTTTTTAATTAATATTAACGTTTATAATAGTGATATTTATTTAAATTTAAATTTAACTGGTTAATCAGTTATTAAAAAAAGTATAAAAATTATTAAAATTATTAAAACCATAGATCTTAAACAATATTTTTTAAATTTAAAGATTTGATATTCAAAGTAACAATTCCATAATTATTTTAAAGAAAAAAATCGAATTAGAAGATATAATATTTTTGAGCAATCATTTTGATTTGATGTTATTAGATTTTTTTTTTAGCCTAAACATATCCCTTTGTTTCATAAATGCATATGTTAAACTATCCACGTAATCTATTTAGAGCATGTCATTATCTAGTTATGACAGACTTACACTTGATTGTTCAAAGTCACCCGTTGAAACTATTGTGTAAACAATAAATTTTTTAGATTTTAAATGAAGTATGTTTTTAAATCTACAAGTTGGACAAAGATGTATGTTTTTATTCATAAAATATATTTGAAAAAAAAATCATAAAATTATGATTTTTGTGTGTAACAGTTGACTTATTATACAACTGTATCCAACTGGCCGCTTGATTGGTAATTGTGGCGCTTTAAAAGCATGACATGTTTAAATATCGCTATTATGAAGTGCAATAAATATCATGTTATGCTTAGAAATAGAGATATTTAATAAATATTGTTTTTTAAAAGCGCGATAAAATAAAAGTGTGTTATTTTGTTGAATCTTTTTTAAATGTGTTATTATGTCAGAACTTTTAATTTATTGTGCTAATTTAAAAAAGAAATCCTTCTCTTAGCTTGTAAATCATTTATTAATTGTTAATTACCATTACAATTAGTTTGGTGATCATTTGATTAATTAATAATTTAATGGTTTTGTTTGTTTAATTTGAAAAGAAAGCTGTTAAGTATATTTCTCACACAACTTCCTTAAGTCGTTTCAATTAATTTAATCACCGACCATGACAATTCAAAATCTGTAGTATCCTTTGGGAATCATTTCTTAAGGAGTTAATGCTATTTGGTAATGTGATTGCCGGTGAGTTTCACCCACAATCATATATATTAGTGTTTGGTACAAAAAAAAAGTGATTTTTCTTGGTAGGACCCATCGATTTTCGCTGCCGTGCCACAGGTTTGGAGAAGCAGCATTTTGCTGCTTCTTGTGGTGATTTTCCAATGAATAGTGGAGCCCCTGCTCCACTGCTGCACTGTTCACTAAAGTGAACAGTTTTTTTTTTTGAAAAATCAGTGCATTTAATTGATTTCACTCGAACTGTTTACATGAACGTGTACAATAATTTTTTTTTGTTTTTTTAAAAAATTAGTTTAAGCTGAATTAAATTTACCCGTATTGTAATCTCAATTTTATTCCTGAAAATATTTTACCTAATTTTATTGCACGCTCAAAAAATCATGAAAACTGTAGTTCTTGTCGAATGAATTTTGTACGTAATGAAATTGTAATTTTTTTTTAAAAAAATTGAGTTTTACTTGAAAAACTAGTATTTAATATTATTTAATAACACTACATAAATTAGAAGGATATCGCATGATTACGTAGCATTTGTGGAATTTAATCGCAATTCCAATTATGTTCTTGTCGGGTCCGACCCAGTTAAAAAATTAGTTTTTATTTTTATTTTAATTGTGTTTTATTCAAAAAATTAGAAGGATATCACTTGATGACGTAACAAAAAATTCAGTTTTTGTTGTTGCGTGCTTAAGAAACCATGAAAAATATAGTCATTGTTGGATATAATTTGTATGTGATGACATTGCATATAGTTTAATGGAATAATAAAAAAATTTGATATCAATATTATTTATTTCATGATGTAATAATAGTAGTTAAATCTATAATATTTAAATTAAAAATATTTTTTAATTATTTTATAACCTCAATTTGAAAAGCATTTTTTTAACTAAACATATTAAACTAGTTTTTGTTCAACCTCAATTTCAACCACAGTTTTAACCAAACATATATTTTTTCAAACCAACCTCAACTAAAAGTACTTTTTATAAAATATTTTTTTAAAACCACAACCACAACAGCAACCTCAATACCAAACACACTTACTCATTTTTCTTCTGCTTCATCTTCTTTTCATTTCCACTTTGCAGCTTTTTTTAAGAACAAGACAACTTTTCATATTGAACCAGGGGCATAATAGTGATTTTATCACAATCTAATTGAAACTAAACCAAGCTAAATTTTGATTAATTGATTCATCGGTTTATCTAGTTAGGTTCTATTGACAATAAATAATAGGTTATAAAAGTTGGAAATTGTTTCTAAATTTTTACATTTTCCTTTATGTATCCTGACATTTTGTTCATACAATACATGGAATCAATCAATTAAACCCCAACACATGAATTTAAGTTGATCCTTGAAATAAATCTTGAAAAAGATGATAATTGAAGAAATTTTTAACCTGAGATATGTGTTATTCCCATAGTGGTGTTGATTACTAACTTTAGTGCTTCTTTCTCTTTGCTACCTCTTGATGGACAAAGATGCGGGCCTTGTCACGTCTCCAAATGTTTTTTGAAATATGGGATTTCAATTTTATAGTCTTAAAGGAGCACCAGAGGCCTAATCGGGAAATCTACTTCTAATGTTTTTGTGCTAGTAGTACCTTCTAAGTTGTTCTATAATAATCAAAATAAGCCTTACACAAGGTTTGCATTCGATGAGTGCAATTTCTATAAGCATAAAGGTTATTAGAAAGCTCAAAGTTCCAAGTTAAGACAATATAATCAAGCTTGGAAGTCTGACAATTAGTCACAGTCTAATGCTCATAGACCACCATCGGGTTACAAACCACCACACGACAATACCACAATAGTAATTTCATCGGGTCCTTTCATCGATGCTAGTACTATGACTGAGTAATTTCAGAAGTTTCTCTCATTACAATCACAAGCTATGCCTAATTCTTCTTCCTTAGGTCAGTTACCTCATAGTTTTTCAGGTATGTCACATTCTGAATGGGTCTTAGATTCTGGTACTTCACATCACATATCTCTAGATTCTTCATCTTTTGCTTTTGTGTCCCCTTTGCATTTTATTCCTGTCATGACTGCTGATGACACTCTCATAACCTTAACAAGTATTGGTTTTGTTGTCACACCTCACTTATCTCTTCCTAATGTTTATCTTAATCTGAAACTTACATTGAATCTTATTTCTGTTAGTCAGTTATGTGATTATAATGATTATTTAGTCATCTTTTCCTCTCTTTTTTATTGTATACAGGTTCTGCAGTCTTCTAAGTTGATTGAGACGGGTCGTAGAAAGAAAGGACTATATATTTGGGATGAGTTAAAAGTTATAGTTTGTTGTTAGTTCTACTAGTGTTGATTTGTGTTCTTTTCGTTTGAGTCCTTCTTTTGCTAGTTTTTATTTATGACATTCTTGTCTAGGTCATGTTTTGTCTTCTCATTTGAGATTTTTAGCATCTATATGGGCTTTATAAAATTTGTAAACATTTGATATTTTCAAATTGTAGTGAATGTAAACTAGCAAATTTTTCTACTTTACCTTTTAATCGAAATATTTTTATTTCTTCTTCTTCATTCTAATGTAAGGGGACCTTCTCCTGTTGCTATAAAAGAAGGGTCTCGATATTATATTTTTTTTTATTGATGATCATACTCGTTATTGTTGGATTTATTCAATGAAACATCGTTCTGCATTCTTTGAGATTTATACAACATTTCAAGCTTTTATCAAAACTCAACGTTTTATTGTTATCAAATGTTTTAATGTGATTTGGATGGGGAATACATCTTTAATATATTTTATAAGTTGCTTATCTTAGATGTACCAATTCACTAAACTTCGTGTATAGATACTTCTGAGCAAAATGACGTTGCTGAAAGAAAACATGGGTACATTGTTAAAACTGCTTGTTCTCTCTTGTTGTCTGCTTCTATTCCTAGTATGTTTTGGGGAGAATTTGTTCATACCGTTGTAGGTTTCATTAATACAATTCCATAGTCTTATATTTTAGGTTTTTCTCTTTTCAAAAATTGTGTGGGTATGCCCCTGATTATTCCTTCTTTAGAGTTTTTGGTTGTACTTGTTTTATTCTTCTTTCTCATGTAGAACATAGTAAGTTATCCTCTCGATCTACTATTTGTGTTTTTCTTGGTTATGATAAAGGTAAAAAGAGGTATCATTGTTTTGATCTAATAACTCAGAAAATTTATATGTCTCATCATATTGTCTTTCTCAAGCATATACCTTTCTTTTCTATTTCATCCACTACTCATAACTTGACTAGATATGATCTTATTTGTATAGATTCTTTTTTATAAGGATTCTGATAGTTTATCATCTAAGGTTCCTAGTACTTCACATACCTTTTCTCATGTTCGACCAATTCATACTAATCATTCTGCAGGTATTGACACTTTACTCTCAAGTACACCTGAAGCTCCCTTTTCTTATATAGTCTTTTAAGCTCCATCTAAGATTGTGGATCTACCTTCACATTAATCTATATGCATTCATAAGTCCACAAAGTTACTAGATTTTACTTATTCTTGTTATTCTTCATCTTTTACTTTATTTTTAGCTTCTATTCATTATCTCTTAAAACCTTCTTCCTATAAAAAGGCAATCTTGATCCTCTTTGACAACAAGCTATAGATAAGGAACTTTCTGCGACACTTGTAATTCGGTTCCTCTACATCCTGATAAGAGTGTTGTTGGTTGTCGTTAGATGTATAAGATCGAGACTAATTCTGATGGATCTATTGAGTGATACAAAACTAGGCTGGTTGCAAAAGGATACTCTTAATAGTATGGTATGGATTATGAGGAGATATTTGCTCTTGTTGCAAAAATGATTATTATTCTTACTCTTATTGTATTAGTTTTGGTTAGTTAGTTGCATATCTCTCAACTTGATGTTAAAAATGCCTTCTTGAATGGAGATCTTCAAGAAAAGTTTATATAGCGCCTCGTCCTAGTGTTTCACATGACTCTGAGTATATTTGCAAGCTCAAAAAAACATTATATGGTCTCAAACAAGCACTTCGAGCTTGATTTGAGAAATTTTATGTTGTGATCTCTTCTCTTGGATTCGTTTTTAGTAATCATGATTCTGTTTTTTTAAGTGCATTGATGCAGGTCGTATCATTATGTCTTTATATGTAATGACATGATTATTATTGGTGATGAAATTGATGGTATTTTAATTTTGAAGACAATTAGCTAGATAATTTGAAATGAAAGATTTGAGTTCTCTATGATATTTCTTGGGTATTGAGGTAGCCTACTCACCCAAAAGCTATTTACTTTCTCAGTTAAAATATATTACAGATATTCTTAAGCAGGCTAGATTTACTGATAATAAGATTGTAGATACACTTATTAAGTTTAACATAAATTATTCTTTTACTGATGGTTTATCTTTGTTAGATCCTACTTTATATCATACTATTATTGGTAGCTTGATATATCTCACTATCACTTGTCCAAATATTGCATATGTTGTTCATGTTTGTTGCTTCTCCTACTATTCATTAGGCAGATGTTCTTTTTAGCTTGTGGATCTAAGATTGTGGATCTACCTTCACATTAATCTATATGCATTCATAAGTCCACAAAGTTACTAGATTTTACTTATTCTTGTTATTCTTCATCTTTTACTTTATTTTTAGCTTCTATTCATTATCTCTTAAAACCTTCTTCCTATAAAAAGGCAATCTTGATCCTCTTTGACAACAAGCTATAGATAAGGAACTTTCTGCGACACTTGTAATTCGGTTCCTCTACATCCTGATAAGAGTGTTGTTGGTTGTCGTTAGATGTATAAGATCGAGACTAATTCTGATGGATCTATTGAGTGATACAAAACTAGGCTGGTTGCAAAAGGATACTCTTAATAGTATGGTATGGATTATGAGGAGATATTTGCTCTTGTTGCAAAAATGATTATTATTCTTACTCTTATTGTATTAGTTTTGGTTAGTTAGTTGCATATCTCTCAACTTGATGTTAAAAATGCCTTCTTGAATGGAGATCTTCAAGAAAAGTTTATATAGCGCCTCGTCCTAGTGTTTCACATGACTCTGAGTATATTTGCAAGCTCAAAAAAACATTATATGGTCTCAAACAAGCACTTCGAGCTTGATTTGAGAAATTTTATGTTGTGATCTCTTCTCTTGGATTCGTTTTTAGTAATCATGATTCTGTTTTTTTAAGTGCATTGATGCAGGTCGTATCATTATGTCTTTATATGTAATGACATGATTATTATTGGTGATGAAATTGATGGTATTTTAATTTTGAAGACAATTAGCTAGATAATTTGAAATGAAAGATTTGAGTTCTCTATGATATTTCTTGGGTATTGAGGTAGCCTACTCACCCAAAAGCTATTTACTTTCTCAGTTAAAATATATTACAGATATTCTTAAGCAGGCTAGATTTACTGATAATAAGATTGTAGATACACTTATTAAGTTTAACATAAATTATTCTTTTACTGATGGTTTATCTTTGTTAGATCCTACTTTATATCATACTATTATTGGTAGCTTGATATATCTCACTATCACTTGTCCAAATATTGCATATGTTGTTCATGTTTGTTGCTTCTCCTACTATTCATTAGGCAGATGTTCTTTTTATTTTGCAATATCTTCAAGGTATAGTCTTTCAAAGTTTTTTACTTCTATCCACCTCTTTTTTAGAGCTTCGTGCATACTCTAATATTGATCATGACAGTGATCCTACATATCGTAAATCTATTATTGGTTTCTGTATCTTTTGAGATGATTCTCTTATATTTTGAAAGAACAAGAAACAATTTATTGTTTCTCAATATTCAACCGAAACAGAATATCGTGCTATGATATTTACTACCAAAGAGATTGTTTCATTACGTTGGTTACTTACAGATATAAGAATTTTCCTTTCTCATCTCACTTTTATGTATTATGACAACTATAGTTCTATTCAAATTGCTCACAACTCGTTTTTTCATGAACAAACTAAGCACGTTGAGATCGATTGTCATCTTACTTGTCATCATCACCATTACTTTACTTTTTGTTTCTTCTTCTTGGTAGATTGCAAATTTCTTTACCAAGTCGTATTTTATTTTTCATTTTTCTTTTCTAGTTGGCAAACTCTCGATGTTTATAGCTGCCGCATCGTAAGTTTGATGAGAGATATTAAGAAATATAGGGTTATAGCCTCCTCCTCTTTTGTTTTTATATTTCTCTTTATTTTTTTAAGACTGTTGAACACTTGTAACAATCTTGGTTTAATACATCGAAAGTAGAATGTTCCTTTTCGTGAATGAAAGATATTTATAACACTGTGGTCACAATATTGCAAGATAAGAAAAAGGAACATTTCTCCTTTTTTTCCGGAAAAAAAGGAAGATGGAATATCTTTTTAATGTGAAAAAGGAAAATAATTTCAATGTCTACGAATGAAATTAATCCGTCAAAACTGTCTGTTCTACCCTCACACATCCAACTCCTTCCTCTTTTTAATGCGTCTGTCAAAGAACTATGCTTTTGTTTCTCTAGCTATCATGCTTCTTGAATAAAAGGTGAAAAGTAAACTTGTCAAATTTCAACCAATTGAGCTCGCTGTCTGGTCCAATTTCAAGGACTCTAAAAATTTGTCAAATCGAATGTCGTTCTCATCCGCACAATCGGCCTATCCTATCCCTCCATTTATATCTTTATTTTTAATATAAAAGATATTATCTTGATATTTTCAACTAGAAATAATTTAACAACGACCCGGTGCATAAAACAAATACTCTCTTAATTATAATAATAATTAAAAAAAGAAGAAGAATGAGTTTTGATATGAACGTGGAGGCAGGCAAAGTGAAGAAGACGTTTACCGTGGCAGGGAGGCAGAGAAATAGAGCAAGAAAAACAGTAAAAAAGAAAGTGAACGGAGTGAGGGAGAGGAGACAGACAAGCTATTTACAGATCACAACACCGCACACAGTCACCCTCGCCACCCAACAAGCACAGACACGAACACACACACACACACACACGTACTCATAAAAAAAAGAAAGAAAAAAAAAGAACTCACTTTTTTCGAAAGGAAAGCGGCGCTCTCAGACCTCTAGACACGCCACCACACACCGACTCTCTGAACATTTTCTCTCCTTTTCTCTCTGAATATCTATATAATGCCCACTAGCATTCTTTCATAAATAAATTCTCCAACTGGTCAAGTTACTCTTCCTACTATCCTTGTTGTGTCGCCCGATATCCAGGAATCAAGAGGCAGTCACATACAGCCACACATTTCAAATAAATACAAATAAAAAGGGACAAATTCTAAAACAAAGTGTGTTATCAGTGAGATTTCTTGCTTTTCTTTCCAGTATCGACCAGTCACCCAAAGGGTTGTTTGTGTTACTTTTTTTGATTCAAATTATGATCCCTCAAAAACATGTTTTGTTTTTGTAATAATAATATTGTATAAACATTTTTTTTCTTTAAATAACTCTCTTACGATCAATTGTTTAAAATCTATGAAATAAACAAGTATAGATAACACACTAGCTAGTATTACGCAGAGATTTGATATAGGAAATTTGCAATTTTAAATCGCATAGCTAATACGATAGCGATTGATGTAGATGATAAATATTATGATTTATTTCTTCTACATTAATGCTTAAAGTTTAAAATATACGCAAGGTGAAGAAATTGTCCATAAATACACACACACACACACACAGAGAAAATCTGCTGAAAATGAATCCGAAGAATCTTCCTTCAGATACAATTGCCAGGGGACGTGTGAGACACACAGAGAAGAGACATGCATCGAAAGAGAGTGACGAGCCGAGAGTGGAGTCAGAGTGTGGGCTGTGGTGATGATATTGTAATACAGCGCACATTACAGATGTAGGTGGAAGTAGGGAAGAAGCAGAGGGGCAGCTTTTAGGGAATAGGTGACCCACATGACGAGGCTGAGGCTTAGTTTCCCTCGAGCCCTGTGTTTCTGAGTAGTAGGAGTAGGAGTAGCAGCAGCTATGGTTACTACTGTTTCAATAAAAACTCTGCCTCCCTCCCTCCAGTCTTACAGTCTCCCTACTGACCTTTTGTTTTCTTGCTTCCTCTAACTCAACAGTGAGTTACAGAGCACGCGCACGTGCTTTCTCCATGAACACGCTCCGTGCCCGTCCTTCACACATCGGCCAACACGAAAGACGGCTTCTTTGTTAACGTACCAGTGTCCGTTTAGGAGTCCGCAAGAGTTTGTTTGTTTTTTTTTTTTTTTTAAACTATGTTTTTTTAAAAAATATATTAAATTTGTCTTTTTTTTAATATTTTTTCTTCAAATTAACTTTTTTTTTTTTAAATTTCTGTAACTCATCAAGATGAGTTTGCCTACAAAATCTGTGTGTAAATGTATTACTATTACCACCATATTTTAACATGCATTCAAATTACCAATAGCTTGAAATATACGAGTGTTGGGCTTTGTTTGAATCCAGTTAACGATGCTTTTGTCTCATTGGTGCGTTCTGTTCTGTCTATTTAGGTGGTTAGCTTCAATCTGTTTATATATATATATATATATATATAATTTATTTTAAATTAGCTTTTAATATATTAAAATCACAAATAAATTTTAAAAAATAAAAAATATTATTTTAATATATTCATGAATAAAAAATAATTTAAAAAATAACTGTACCATGTTGTAATACATTTTCTAGAGTCGAAGTGATCCATGATTGCATCATCAGTTAAAGGTTTAAAAGACATGCACATTTTCTTAACTTAATTCCTGGTGTTGTGCCGTTGAACCTGGAGTGGATGCTCATCTGACTTTACAAAACCTCCTCGTTTTGACTTCTGCTCTTCATAAAATAAGCTTTGATTTGAAACCAAATATCCCTCCTCCAAATTAGAGGTGCGCAATCATCGTTCTAAACAACGTGGTGCCATTATAAAAAAAAAAGTTTTTTTTTTTTTATGAAATTGCAAGTCATTTTTACTAAACATATTTATAATTTAACTTGTTTTATATATATATATTATTTATATATAAAAAAATCTTAAAATCATAATTTAAAGTGAATTCAGGTATCGTAATTTATGCTGAAGGAATCAATCTTATGTGTATATATATATATATATGTCGAAGTAAACAAAAAAATGGTTTTTTCGTCCAAAGAAATCCGATTCCTTGATTCCTGGCCCATTATGGGCTGGGGTTAGGCGCGTGGGTGTAGGAGATTTGTGCTGGGTTTTGGAGGGAATCTGGAAAAGAGAGGTCTACGACGATCCACAGTTCAGAGCCCTATAATAGAAGGCCTAGATACGTATTACGTGTCTCGAGGCGCACGGTTGTATATACAAAAAAAAGGAGAGGGCGACTCCCGAACGGTCGTTCCAGATTCGCAAACGTGTATAGCAACTCTTCAAACTATTTTATTTACTAATGTTAAATATTATTTTTTAAAAATATTTTTTATTTAAAAATATATTAAAACATTTATTTTTTATTTTTAATAACAGCGCATCAAAATATAATAAATTAATTAAAAATAAAACCAGTGTAGAATTCTAAGAAACACGCAGAAACAAACTAAGAATTCGTCAGCAGCAGCACATCCTGATCCTTAGATTTTCTTACATCATTCTATTCTATTTTCTCATGGACAGAAGCAAATGTGGAGAGAGTTTCGTGTAAGAAAGAAACTTTCATCGCACGATTTACACGAAAGTCTATCTCAGTATAATGTGTCGTGATCTAGTTTATTAAAGAATATTTTACATCTTTATAATGTCGCTTTCCTGTTTTAGACACCAGACCACAGGCCTAAGGGTGCAACGGGCCCTCTGGTACACCAGCTGAAAAATAGGCCCGGGCTTAATTTATCAGGTTTAGATTTGAAAAATGTGAGGGAGCACAACTTTCGGCATGTTTGGGCCCGTTCTATTTCAATCTTGGGCTTTAAGCCCACCCACGACAAAATAGGGAGGCACTTCGGATTTTGACAGCTTAATTGTCAAACCACATTTTTCAACGAGCACAGCAGATCGTTGATCATGTGGATGTTAAACAATGGTCTTGATTTTATCAATGTGGCTAATCATGTGCGATTCTTCATCTATGTTTGTGATGTCTGTTTTTTCTTTTAATATTATCATTAAATATAGATAAAAGATTAACCGAAACTAACTGAGGAGGGAAATTAAAGTTCTCATGTTGAAATGACCAGTATTTTATTATTATTATTTTTCTAATATTGAATTCTTTCATAACTGAGATTTATCATTTATTTCATTACTTGAATTGCAATTTTTAGGGATTAACATAGTAATTGGATTTTTTTTGTCCTTTCTTATAATTTTTTTAAATCTCATTATTCATCATTTGAATTGATTTAAAATCATACTTTATAATTTGTTTTATTCTAATCTCATGATCCAAATCAATGATCTGACGAGTTAGCCGCATTAATTGAAGTTTTTTTTTTGTTATTTTTAATTTTATTTTTCAACATTGAATTAATTGAGAATTAAACTTTATAATTTATTTTGATTTATTTTCTATTGGGTTATCCAAATCTCTTGATCCAGATTTGGTAAGTTTACACGGGTTGATTCATGTTTTTTTTTGTTTTTTTATTTTATTTTTCAACACTAAATTGATTGAGAATTGAGATTTGTTTTCTATAAGGTTATCGTGGTCTCATAATCTAAGTCATAAATTTTACATATTAACTTAAGTTGACTCAAGATCGATCTAATATATTGTCGACTTAATTTTTTTCTTGAAATTATTTATAATCAAACTAGTTTTTCCTAGTTATCCAAATTATTTTTAGATTTATCAAGTCCACCGAGTCATCATTCTTGAAAACACATTAGCAATCATTAAATATTTTTTTAACATTTTAGAAAAATAATCCAACTTCGGGTAAAAAATAATCCAAAGTGTTTAACCAATTCATTTTAATGCTCACACCAAGCTCTTTATTAGGCCAAAATGCAGTGACTTGCTAGGAAAAAAAAATCACTCAGGGATTACATTAACAATGACCGGAAATCGTGCCCTCAATAGTTAAATTCACACACACACCATTCGCAAGAAACTGTAAATCAAATCAATGCAAATTTTGATTCTTGATGCCCTACCCGATGACTATTCCTTTTACCTTTTGGAACCTTGCGACAACTTCAAAGGAACCTAAGAAGTGCAGCGTAGCAGTGTTAACCCAAAGGAATGATAGCAGCCTTGTCTGAAATTAGGTTTAGAAGGCTTGAATATCTCAATCATCACAGAAATCTTAATTGGCGTGCTAAATTTCCAGTGAGATGCTCAAAACTCTTAACACCAATAGGAGAACATAATTAAAATGACATCCATAGATTTTAGGTGGTAGAAAGGACAAACTAAATGACCAAATTGAACATGTGATGCCATAAAACAATGCATGCTAACATGAAGCATAACATTCAAGGGAAGTGTTGACAGAAAGTGAGAACCAAGGCTTCGCGCAACATTGGCATTCAAGAGTATGAAATCCCTGAGTTATTTTAAGCAATCTGCTTGAGAGGAAATGCATCAGGGTGCCATTTCTCCAGTACCTTGGTTCCACACCGCTACTCACACCTGTCGAAGTGATGGTTAATTTACAACCAGCAACCTAATATTTCAAAATCAGGCTCTTTGAAACTTCCACTACACCATATCACCAAGTGGAAATTCAAATTTTGGTTCATTGAATTAATACAGTACTATCTTGGATGATTTGCAAGCTCGACCTGCTAACAAAAAATTAAAAACAAAATAGTCAACTTTTAATAAGTGAAATCGAGTTCCAGAGAGCAAACTTTATGTTTCACTAGATTGAAACTTATATAAACTAGAGCAATATTCATGGAAAATCATACACGTGTTGAAAATGATAATTTACTTTGACATGTACCTTTTTGTTTTTACAAAGACAACCAATGTTAATAACTTTCCAAGTGTAGTAATTAACGTATCTGAAGCCAACATCTTAGTGTCATCTTCATGATATATATCCTTCTAAGAGCCTCTCCCATACCTATCACTCAGATTATTTCAGGATGTATAATCCTTGATAAGAATGTAAATTTCTTAAATATAAATGACTTATTCAAAAGAACTTTTTATTTTCTCTAGGTGATCCCTCAGGGTGGTGGCTTCACTAGTCTCCAAGGAATGGATGTCATCTTCCTAGTGCTATATGCATCAATCTCCAATGGATAGATATGATCTTCCCAGTGATACATGCGTCACTCTTCATGGGACTGACTTGGTCTCTCCAGTGCTATATGCACCACTTTTCAAGGAATGAATGTGATCTTCCAAGTGCTATATGCAACAATCTCCAAGGAATAGATGTAGTCTTCCCAATGCTATATGCACCACTTTTCAAGGGATGAACTTGGTCTCTCTAGTACAAATAGCAACATCATGTAATCACCACTCTCAGTGGAGGGCTCTTAAACCCCATGAAAATGTTGGGAAAGCTACAAGATCCTACACTCCAAAAAACCTATAACCACTTAAAATCTCTAAGCATATGTTCACCCTTTTGGGTCCCCACTAGCCACTTAGAAATTCTTTAAGTATGGACTCCACGCTCGATGAGTTTGAAGATGGGAGTTTCTTCAAAGTGAGTTGATTTCTTCTAATGGGTTTCCCCGGCCACTTATAAATATTTCTACATACAAGCTCCTTCCCATGTTTTTCGCCAACCCTTCAGGGAAATTTTCAAAGTATGATTTCCTTTATGCACATCCCCATGGGCTCTCTGGTATATCACCCAAGGTTTTCACCTCTTTTTTCACACAATGAAAATTCAACAAACTCATCATGGTAACCGGGTATTTTTACAAGTCTTAAAAAAAATGAGCATGTCCCGAGTAGGGGCTACTGATAAACCTATTTTTAAAAAGCCTAAAAAACCTTTATGACCCAAATGCTTTTGTATTTGGCAGTGTGTTAAGCCTTATGCACACTAGGCTTAAAAGTAAGCCAAGCCCCTGGCATGCCAATGGAAATGCGCATCCTCCCTTAGAATGCCTAAGGAAATGACTATCCTCCCTTGGCACGCCCAAAGGAATGAGGTAATATGGGTTTGGAAAAAATATCATACTAAAGGCACTTGGACTTGGTAGTCAGCTAGGTCCAAGGTAAAGTTAGTCTAACAAACATGTCAAGCTCAAGGCATTTGCACATGGCATTCTGCCAAGTCCAAGGTAACGTAGATCTGCAAAACATGTCAGACCCAAGGCACTTAACTTGTTAGGTGGTCAAATCCAAGACAGCATGAGACTAGTAACCTCTATTGACACATTTAATGAAATGACTATTATCCTTTAGGCACACCTAAAGAAATGATCATCCTCTCTTGACACACTTAATGAAATGACCCTCCATTGATAAACCTAAGGGAATGACCAATCTCTATTGGGTCTAACTTTAATGGGAAAGAACTCAGTTTCTATGGATTTAGCCACATTTGACATCTTAGACCCTAATCTTTTTACATCTTTTAGGTATATAAAAGTTCTTCAATGATCCACTATATTTTCATAGAGCATTAACATGGATGTAAGGGATATTTTTTCCTTATTAAATGTTATTCCTTAACGTACTGCTAGCTAGCTAGGTGTTAGTTAACCATGGAATGAATTTTCATAAATAATTAAGCCGATCAATAACAATTCACACACTAATCTAATATTTTTAACCAATACCCAGCCTGAATGTATACTATGCAGGCATAATGAGAGCGTAAAAAGCTTGTTCCTTAGAAAATTACGAGGTCACAATCAAGCACAATATTGAAGAGGCAAAAAGTACTTGCTCTGAACACAACTATATCTGATCACATAATTTTATGTACAATTGATTATAATCAAATGACAAGGAGAAAAATACATTTTTTTTTAGTTTTGTATTAGACGTGGCAATCACTAATGTATTTTTTATCTATCTCCAGCTTCTTCTAAGTAATTTCATAGCTCTAGCTACATGGCACTGATCTAAGAACAGAAATTAATTACGCCTTTTCTTTTTGTTTCCACTCCAACCCTATAAACCTGCAGGGAGAGTACCTTAGCTTATACTCTGAGATGGTATCAAGTTTAGGTGACCATGTTTGTTCTTTTGACCCAACCAACTGTTCATAATGCTTCTTCAACTCTGGAGTGCTACAAAGAAAACTATTAGTAGGGCCAGTGGAACCTGTTTGATCTTGATCTCCACCTTTATTTACAAGTCTTGCTATAAATTCCGGCACAACCTTAATCAAAACCCTACCGTCTGCACCCTTTATGTACTGGAAAGGAGACTCCCCGAAATTAATAGGGGTTCGTTTAGGGCTAGAGCTGAAGGCTGCAAGAGAAGAGGCTGACAAAACATTGAATGCGAAGCGATCTAATGGAAGAACAAAGTAGGTCTGGCCTGGCATGAGCTCGTCATCAATGGCCAGGGATGGAACAGGATGACCAATGAAGAAAGAATCTGCATGGCAAATCATCATGTCTGGATTCTCAAACATGATCTCTCCAGCTATGTGTTTGCTGCTGCCTGTTAAGATTCTTGTGGTTCCTTCCCAGAAGATTAGCTTCACAAATGAAGCTCTTGAACTTTGATGGAAACATGGAGACACTGCATTTCCCATTTGAAGAGAGACAGAGAGAAACCAATGAAGTTTGGATTGTTAGTTATTTTTGGAAGGAGAAGAGAGAGGAGGGGTTAAATATACAAAGATAGATTTAGGATTGACTTAGAGAAAGTCTAGGTTTGTTTCTTTATGGGGTTTTGATGGGGTCGGTGGTCAGCAATGACGGCTTTGAACATCCATAAGACTATATATATTTATGTGTCTCTCGCTGCTTTAAGAGATGTCTTTAAACTTCCATAAGACGTTGTCGTTACAACTCATCAAAAAGTCACCCTGGCCAACCCTAAACAGCGAAGTTAACGTCGACTTTAACAAAAACAAACCATGTAGTCTCAAAACTGGTGAGAAAGTCAATTTTCTAGTTAGAATGTGTGAATGCTTGTGTATTTCTGCATGTGTTATATATATATATATATATATATATATATATATATATATATATATAAGAAGTTTGGTACATAATTACCTCCCATTCGTATGTTTCTCCGCTTGTTATATTGATTTTATTTGAAAAGAAAAAAATATTTATAATTTTGAACGAGCGAAATTATCTTTTCGTAGCATGAAAATGAGCTCATGGAAAAACTTTATTAAGAAATGGATTTATTTTTTTATCATGACTCTTTTTGTGCGTGTTTAACCTAGTGAAAGGATGTGAAAATATAATTATATAATGTTCAAATTACTGTGTTCAAAAAATTAGTAATTCACACTGTATAAAAAGTGAGAAACTTGTTTGTTCACTTGGATTTTTCTTCAAGAAGTTTCTCGTCGTGAGAGAGAGAGAGAGATGCTGAAGATCGCGACAGCTTCCTCACCTTCTTACTAATTTTCCTTATTACAAATATATTTTATGTCAAACCCACTTAATGACATCAAACAAATTAACCACTAAGCTATAACCTAATTGTAATGTGTAAAAAAGTGACTATACATGCATCTCTTAAAGTTAAAAACTCCGTGATATCTTGCTAGACGTAGCTAGTCTGCCTGCCAGCTACAAGAACTTTGAACACTGACCATGCCTTTCATCATTTATGTAAATGTCCGGTGAATACGATGTATATGGTCAAACTCATTAGCCATAACCATGTGACCTCTACTTTTTTTCTTCATAGGGCCTGCCTGGACCTTCTGGTATGATCTAGTCTTACAGATGCAACCATCTAATTAATAAATGACGATTACAACATTTCATTAACTCTAGGCAACGATCTTAATTATAACACTTTATACATATGATGAAGTTTTTGGTTGGATCATAATATACAAATATCTTTACCTTGGGGCATATGCCACCCATGCCTTAACTAGCTAGGTAGAGAGCTCTATCCGTGATGGCCATGTGGATTGACGAACGTCTCACAACTAGACTCATAGAAGATGCAGCACCATCTAAGGTCAACTATGTATCTGGTTAGAACTTAAAATTGAACGAAAAGAAGAAGAAGAGAAAGTACGCAAGTAACACATGCATGAAAGGTTGAATTAATTAATTAATTTATACATGTATATTTATGAGATATAGCTAGTGATGACGGAATCCCACAAAAGAAAATGAATATTGTATATTTCGAATCTACTGCCATCTCCTCCCATTCTGCTGAAATGTTTATTTAACTCTCTCGTTATCATAAGTGCTTATAGGTGCGGAATAATTAGAGTTCTTAAAGCAGGATATCAGTCTGAAAATTAATAAATTAGTATAATCCTAAAAATAAAACAATAAATGAAAGGCTATACATAGTTTTTTAGGATGAAGAATGCATATTTCCTAAGAAGAAAGTCTAGATTTAAGGGTATAATTTAAAATCTTTAAAGCTAAAATGTGAACTTTCACACCCTTAAACACTAACTTTTGATGTAGAAGAATTTTTGCCAGTTCCATTTAAGACTGAGCCTATTGAGTTAATGAAAAAAATTGGGACCGCTAGCTGGTTATTAATTCTACCGCCGACATCCTTCATCAGGTCAGATGAATGCCTTACGGTTGGAGGTTAATTTAATGTCATGTCACAATTTATAACGACGTGACGTGGATGACTCTTATTGCAAATAAAACGACTTTGATAAAAAAAAAAAAATCAAGCTGTTTTGACGGTTCTCAGATTTTCTGAAAATATCTTGAGCAATTTCTTCACTGACTTTTGAAGTAATTTTTGCATGCATAGCGTTCCAATCCAAAGCATGAGCACGGAAGGGAAATTAAGTAGAGAGGTTCGAAGAAACTGAGTTATGTCATTTCTATGATTTTGTACACCATATATTAGATGTGGCCTGTTATTTTCAACATTAAAAAAAGTATGCAAGTAACAATAATTCAAAACAATCTAGGTTAGATTAACTAAAACATGACACAAGATGAGATCGAAAGAACCCACAAAAAAAATTATCAAGTTTAAAGTTTAATAATCTAATGTCAAAGATAAAAATTAAAAAAAAAACTTTAAAAAATACAACGTCAAAGAAAAAAAACTTGAGTCGGCTCAAGGTAACTTGATGAACCAACAACCCGCGATATAATATCAAGATTTAAAAAAAAAATTTCAAAAGGATGACCTATTAAAAAAACTGAAGTCCAATAAAATAATGTTAAAAAAAACCCTGAGTCAATTGATCCAGGTTAATTTTACTAACGCGCTTTTGGAATAACCAAACAATAAAAAAAAATAAAAAAATAACAAAGTTCAAGGCAAACAATTCAATGTAAAATAATAAAATTAAAATAAAAAATATATCTAGACCATTTTGTCCGCAATCAATTTTGTAACAATAAATATATCCTATAAAAGATAATTTTACTTTCAATTGTAGGCTTAATTAGTTTTTTTTTTTTAGATAAAATTGTATTTACACCATTCCAAACTAGAGAACCCACCTAATTGACAAAATTAGAAGACTCAAACAGCAAAAGACTTATATGCAGATGCCAAAGAAATCCTAAGAACACTTGTAATATATATATATATATATATATGTGTGTGTGTGTGTGTGTGTGTGTGTGTGTGTGTGTGTGTGTGGTTAATTAGTTAGGATTTTATTTTTAAAAACACTTGTGGTTAATCAATCTGAAATCTTAAGTCCGTATGATAATTAGAATTTACGTACACCCATTTTTTCATTATCTAGTGGGGAGAAAAGACTTTGGAGTTGTCGTTTCAAGAAGGCGCCGACATCATTTGTCTTTTGTTTGGAATACGGTGTACGCAATTTACCAACATCGAGGTTCATTCATGGGACCTAAAAAGTGATGTGGTCAATATCCTACACGTGGATTGAAGTATGAACAACACGTGGATTCATTCATGGACACTGAATTCTTCTTAAATAAATATGACCTTTTCTTTCTTCTAATCTTGCCCATGTGACAGGTCGCAGGTTGGAGCACGGTTCAAGAGCTCCATATTAGCAATATTAATAGCGACAAAATTGACCTTTTCAAGTTTTATTTATTTATTTATTTATCGGGATACGACTCTCTTTATAAAATTGATGGGCTTGGTCTTATTATATAAATAGCAGTCCAAAAGTCAAGCTTATTATACTTGCCCTCAGACATATTTATATATATCATTGGGAGTTTTTGTTCTATGAATTATTGGGATTATTATTGAGCAGCACATATATATATATATATATATATATATATATATATATATATATGTGTGTGTGTGTGTGTGTGTGTGTGTGTGTGTGTGTGTGTGTGTGGATAAGAAAATTAATGTTGCCTGATCATTGTTAAAAACCTTTTGGGTTTAATTAATAGCAAATGATGTTTTTAGACCGACTTGTATGTCAATCGAGATTATTTTTTTTCCTTGAATGATCTTAAAGTTGCACCCCTATATATATAGTAGGTTGATGCATTTTAAAGATTTAATAATTTCTTAAGTGTTAATCCTAAGATTTAAATTGATAGTCATAAATTAATAATAAATATAAAAAAATGTTTTCATTATGCTACCAACTGTGTGAAAATCACTCTTATTAAAACCAAGTCTTTAAATATCATTAGTATAATTCAGATGTGTTGTCCTAAACTTAGACTAGGATTAGAAAAAAAAAAACAATCTTGATGTGATGTTAATAAATAATATAAAATTATTTGAGGATATGATTTGGTAGTTTAAATTAATTTTATAGTTAAAATGATGTTTTTTTGCATGAAATTAAAGTTTGAATCTCACTACAATCACTTCTTTTAATTAATTTTTTAAAAAATAAAACATAAGATAATAACAAGTTTTTGCAAATGTAAATAATTATAATTAAAGATGTATTAGAAAATAATATAAAATTATTTAATACATCATTCAATAAATTAATTTTTGGATTAAAATAATTATTATACATGGTTTAAAATTTCAACAACGACTTTCGTAAGTTCAAATCTCGTTACCAGTTTTTACTAATTAAATTAATAAAAATTAAACACCAGGGAGGGAGGGATTAGTTGGCCAATATATGAACCATTAAATTTTAAAATTCGTTTGCTGTCCAAGAGCAGGGTGCCAGCAGGGCTCCGATGGGCTGAGCATATGGCGTTGTGAGTCAAACAAGGTTGGTTGGTGACCACTGACCATCCTCGTCATTGTCATCTATGGAGAAATCAGTGGTGCAAATTATCTGTTATCAATTGCGTACGTACTTTGCCAGTTTCGGCGACTGAACGAAGTTGATCTCTTCAAAGATTAGACACGTTAAGCAAGTTACTCGAAACTCAAGGAAACTTACAAGTGTCATTAATCAAGTTTTAATGTTGATTAATGAGACATGTGACATCAACCAATTTGGTATTTACCAATGTTCATGCAAGTTTTAGCATTTAAAACATGTAAAGTTACTATCAAGATCGTTCCTCATTGTTTTGATTTGTATTATTAGTTGACAATTACCAGTTAACTTGCAGGTTGTAGATGGAGTGTTGATGTTTTAAAATTCATTGTGCTTCGTAAAAAGATTTTTTAGTGATCGGAGGATTAGGAGTCAATGAAATATTCATTCAAATAATTTTATTTTTCAAAATAATAACAAAGTTGTTATTATGTTGAATATAGATTTGTTTTTTAATTTAAATTCTTGAACTTTTTAACTAGATGGTTTAATGGTTATTTATAGCCAATGAACCTTGTATTTTTCTTGAATTGAGGGGCTGAAGAGTTATTTTATCCTATAACATTAATAAGAGATAAAAATCATTTACACATGCATTAATAATAGAAGATATCTGTTACACATATATTAATGAAGAAAAAAGTGATTTGACTTAAGACCCTCGTTAGGTCCATGGACATCAAGTCATGTTATTGGGTTAAGAAAAGAGTTTAGGGTCCACAAGAGCCAGACATACCTTTAGTGGTTGGGCTCTGGCGCATAACCCGAACCCAAATGGTGTTGGACACTTGCCCAACACCTAGGCTCGGGCACATTACTCAAGCCTAAAGAGTGTTCAATATGGGTCAAGTAATTGGGCTCATAACTATTATGAGGTTGTGCTAAAAGTGAAAATTTTTCTATCAGATATTAAAAAAATATTGATAAATCTTAGTCCTTCAAGTGCGTAATGTACTTGCAAGTTATAGGTCATGCATTTCTTGTTGTATTTGTTGTGTATTTAGGTCATAAACCAAGCATTATACTTAAGGTGATGTTGAAAAAAGACCAGTTGTATCCTTGAGATTTAAATTTAATTTAGGTCAGAGTTATCATTCTCCTCCACCCAATTAAAAGAAACTAAAAGAGATCTTTTTGTTATTATTGTTCACCTACACACATAACATTGTGGATTAGAATAATATTTTTTTAATTTTTAATTTGATTTTCAAACTTTTATTTTACATGATTTAGCTCTTTTGAGCCCAAATTAACACCCGGTTGCATATTTGTTTTAAGGAGGGAGGGTTGAATGGGAAGTGGATTTGAAATTTATTTTAAAGTTTATTTTCATCCCCTATATTTTTTAGTTATTAAATAATCGGTCCTTATAATTTCAAAAATTCAATTTTGATACCAAACTTTATTTTTTATATTTTTCAATTATTTTTTTATGGGAAAAAAAAGAGGGAATTGACGGATTCCGGTGTAGAAAGAGAAAGTTGTTAATGGTGGTGATTTCGGGACCAAAATGATTGTTTTTTATGTCAAATAATTTTATATGATAAGGAGAGTTCAAATTAGGTGTTTGTTTACCTTGAAAGTGTCTAAAAAAACAGATATCAACTTGGAAAGATTTTGGGTTTCGGACTGATTTTGGGTTTTGAGTCAGTTTTTTTATGGTTTTGAAAGCCATGAATTGATTTAGCAAGATTCTTAGGGTGTTATCTAGGTATTTTTGGTCCAAAATGCTTTGAAAATAGGTTTAATTATAAAAAAAAAAAAATGAAACCCCATTTTCTAATCACTATTCCAGGGATTCTGCTGATGCAGATGATACATAGTTTATATATATATATATATATTGGGGTGGATGACATGTCGTCCACTCCATTACCTTAAAAAAAATAAAGGCTCGTACACAGGCCGTTTCTTGATGGGTCAGGTGCTAAGCTTGGTGGCACCTGGTCTAATTTTTTTAAAAAAAATATTTTTTTAATTAATTTCTTATTTAGTATGTATGTTCTAAAATAATTTTTTTGTATATGATTTAATTAATACCATTTTTTTATGGGTTTTTTTTTTATTTAACCTCTTTTAAATTGTGATTATTTTTTAAAGATATTGAGTTAGTTTAATTTTTACAAAGGTTGGTATGATTCATATATGACTTTTTAAAAATTTCATATTGATTAATTGTTTTTTTTAATATTTATTTTTTGTAAGATTTTTAATATGTGCAGCCTTGCATGATATTTTTCTTCTTTTATTTTATTCAATAAATTTTATGTGTGTGTTGGTTTCTATTAATAATTTATTTTAATAAATAAATTTATTAAACACAACCGGATAAATTACTTTTGTTGTAATATTAAACATCTTTATCTATATTTGTCTCTTAGTTTTTACAGTTTTGTTTTTGTTTATTGTTGATGATTTTTTTTTCTTTTCTTTACACAATGGTTATTAATTTGTTTAGTTAGATGCATGCATAAACTTTTTAATTTATATCTAGGACATTGAAAAATTTTGCATGATCAATTTTCTTATTATGTTTGGATGTTTTAGATTTGATCTTTATTCTTATATTTTTCTATTTTGGTCTTTATTCTTTTAATTTTTATCTTTTTGTTAATGTTTATATTCTTTTCAATTTAATCTCAAATTGAGAATTTATTATTACCTTCTGATTTATTTATTTATTGTGATTTTAACCCTTGTTATTTTTATTGCTATTTTTTATTCTGGATTTGTTGTATAGTTTTTTTGTGTAATTTTAACCCTTATAACCCTCGGCATCATCCTAGCTACCAATCTAGTTCCATCACTATTTCAGCTAAAGAACAAAAAAAATATGTAGTCACGTTCAAACTTGATCAAAATCTCAGCTAATTAGCATGTATCGAAGTGTCTTTCTTAGGTTAATAATAGTGACTTCAGCAAAGATTTAAGTAAGAAATTGGAGGGTTTAGGGTTTAACTTTGTCTCAAATTCTAAATGTGAAGGATCCAATTGTTTTTGTTTTTTCCCTAAAAAACCACAAATTTCAATACAATTGAATCACGTAGGATGCAGCTATTAGTCAATAACAATAAGAAAGGCAAAACTATACATCTTGATAATCATCTTTGGCCACGATCAACCTTGACCAAAACCTTAACCACTTTGCATTTACAATATTCTCTCTTATACTAATAATTTTGACTTTTGCAATCTTTTTTTTAAATAAAAATAAAAAAAGACTAGTTAACTTTGTCTCAACTCTCAAGGCAAAAGGGCAAGCACTCAATTGCAATTTTTTAAACCATACAATTGAATTATTCAACCAGAGGGTCCTACACAGCAGAAAAACATGCTAACAAGTCCATAATAACAATGATATAAGCAGAGTTGTACCTTCTCATATTTAGAGCATTTTGAAAAATAATTGTAATTATTTTTTAAAATATTTTTTATATTAAAATTATATATTTTATAATTTTTAAAAATTACTTTTGAAATCAACACATTAAAATGATTCAAAATATATAAAAAAAACTTAAATTTTTAAAAAATAGAAATTACACCGTATTTCTAAACAAAGTATTAAAACAGTGTTTATCATTGAAATATTCAGACGAGCTGGAATAGCATTGCGTGTGATTTTTATAATTGAAGGAAGAAATGGCCATCTCTATCGAACTTAATCTCAATTTGTATTTATTGTATATATCCAGCGGAAATATATAATAGAGACGTGTCTAATGTATTCCTCATGCTTCAATTCAAGGGGTTATTTATTTTACACTAATCTAGTTTTAAAAAATTAAATGATGGTCCAATTTAATTCTTAAGAACCTTATCAGGTTTCTTTTTTCAATTTAATCGGGCCAGTATCTATACGTTGAACAATTACAAGACAAAAACGAAAGTGATCACTTGGGTAGTGGTTTCTGACCCTCCTAATGACAGTATGATTTTTCTTGTAATATTTTTTAATGGTTTTGATATTTTAATGTTAAAATTATTTCGAAAAAACAATAAATATCAATTAAAGCACAAACTATCTGAAAATACCCCTCCCTATCAATTTTTTTTTTTTAAAAAAAAAACATATCGTGCTTCTCTAGTCATCATGATGATCAGAAAGAATACAGAGGTTTTTGCTTTATTAAGGTCGCAAAGGAGTTCCGAGCAGCCCAGAAAAAAAATATGACACTGGTTGGACAGAAACTACAAACATCGAACATCGATTTGTCCAAAGCAAATTGGATTCATTGATCTTAGACTGTTCTGCAAGAACGAATTGCGGCTAAGAACATGCTATAAAATGTACAACGAGAGATTCATTGATCTTAGACTTTTAGAGTATTGCGGCTAAAAAAACATGCTATAAGATATACAATGAGACTGGCTAATGTTGATTTTGACATTTCTATGATACAATCCGACCATTATCAACCCTTCATGATGCGAGGAGTCATATGTCGATAAAACCATGTACCATGTTGAATTTCATCGGCACAACTCTCTTGCTCGGTAATAAAAACAGGAAGGACTGAGTGGTGAACAGGGAAGAGGTCTCCCAAGCATTACCTAGATCCTAGACCACGAACAGGGTTTTTGAGTATTTGCTACAGTACTGTGTGCTTTTTTTCATGGTCCCACGGCAAATCACTATTCTGGAACGCGCCCTACACTGTGGGCCAATAGTGTTTCGAAAAAAACAAGAAAAACTCAATACTCAGTTTATTAACTTGACTATATTCAATATCAATTAATTTAATAATCTGATTTAAATTAAAGGCAACAACAGAAAACAAACAGTAAAAAACACTTGACAGTAATAAACATGAAAAGAAAAGTTTATTGAGACCTACCACCACCTCTCGTCCGTGGACATCCGCCACAACCCAAAGAGCTTGCTGAGTTGGTTCCACCACCACTCGTCCGTGGACATCCGCCACAACCCAAAGAGCTTGCTGAGTTGGTTCAAACTCTACTGCAAAAAAATGCAAGACGACATTGAAAAAAAATTACATGTTTCGCTAAAGCAATGTCTTGTAAGAGCAAACTTAACAAAACACAATAAAATGAGTTATTCGTTTATATTCAATCATTCAAGAAAAAAAAATATTTTAAGAAAATATATATAACAAAGCACAAAACAAAATAAGAATCCAGATAACCTAACAAAAAAAAAAACAGATGTAGAAAGCATAAAAAACACATAAAATTTAATCTCTAATAAACTAAATATCTAATAATAAAATCTGGAGAGAAAAAAAACATTAGGTTAAAAGAATGATAAAAAGAAAAGGCAACTCCTAGCAAACATCAAGCAAGGTCAATTCTTCGAACTAGAATCTAGGAAATCCTAAAATGAGATTAGCCAAAAAACTTAGATCCAAATCAATTCAATGTTGAAAATTAAAATTGAATGTAAGAAATCACAAAGCAAAAAAAATTAGCAAAGCAAAATAAAAAATCAAAAGAATAATAAAAAAATTTGATAAGAAAAAAATAATCAACGATGAAATCACCAAAAAAATTACACTATAAAAATTATCTTAGATGACATAAATAGCAATTAAAAAAAAACTAAATAATATAAATTTAAAAAATCAAATGAGGATGAAATTGAAAATTTTTTAATTTTCATGAGTTATTTCAAATAAAAAAATATCAACCAAAAGATAAAAGACTAAATAAAAAACAAAAAGAAGTAAAAAAAATCAAATGTGAATGAAATTGAAATTGAAACAAATTTTGATTTCATAAGTTATTTGAAATAAAATAAATATCAACCAAAAAATTATGAACAAAATCAAAAACAAAGAAAAGCTATAGGGATGATTTGAAAAATTGTACGGTAAAGCGCAGGAATTGAGGGAGAGAGAAGGAAAAAAGAAATGGTCATTAAAACCAAATTGAAGCTCTGTTTTCTACACGCGTCATTTCTACATAAAAGAGAAATTGAGATGAATCTAATGACGCCATGAAAAGACCTTTTTGCTTGCCAAAATCAGCTACACATGATGTATAAATACGGCGGCACGGGTAACGCACTAACACGTGCCAGCATACGACAAAGATTTTTTAAAATTCTTTTAATTTATTAAAAAACAAAACTAACCCTCACTTTACTCCATAACAACATAAAAATTAATAGTACAAAAACCAAATTACCCTCGAATTCAAGGCATAAAAAAATTAAAACCCAAGTACAAGGAGGTATTTTTATTTTGCAAATAAAAAAGATAAGACAAAAACACCACTCCTAACCGGCCAAAGTGGTAAGTTAATTTTTGTATATAAGGTTAAATTGGCTATTTTACTGTACACTTTAGAAGTGAAAATACAAATCTACCCCTTAACAACATCAAAGCATTAATCTTAAGGATATTTAAGATAATTAACTATGCAATTTCAAAATAAATACCTGTTGTGCCCTCATTCAATTTAAAAATAATGCCAAAATGCCCCCACTGAAAAGACAACCATGCCCTCAATCTCTAGCCAAAAGGTTTTTTTTAAGGGTAAAGTGGTAAGTTAATTGTTCTCATCCACAGTTAAACGTGTCTAGATTCACCGCCTATTTTAGTTTTTTTAATGGAATTTATCAGCTATGCTCACACTTGATACCCAGAGTTAAGATAATACCATTGCTCACATTTGATAGACAAGGCTATGCGCTCTTTAAACCTGAAATAGAAAAATGGGCATACAAACTATGGTAAGAAGTTAGCGACACAGTGGAAGGCAACGAAGAAAACTACAAAACCATTCAAAATCAACTCAACATATTTTTCCATTCAAATCCACTCAACCTCACCTTCGTCAAGAGCATCTATGATTGAACAAAAAAGGAGCACCTCACAAAAATGAAATCAACCTCTGCTTTTAAAACTCTCTGAGCACATCTACCAAGAACATGCAAATGAATAGATGGATTTCAGTGGCATAGGTTGTGATATAATATTGCAGAAAACAGAATGAAGAATATAAAGTTAGGAGTTAAGATATCCCACCTGGCAAAGAGACAACTGAGTCCAGCAACTACAAAGGCTGCAAGAACTGAATAACAAGGATTTATCTGCTGGAATGGATCTGCTTAGCAGCATTTTACCATGAAACTAAACTCTCAAGTTGTCCAGGGTTCATGGCCTTTATCAACAATGAGAGGCAGCAGTATGGTGATCAAATTAAAAAACATCATCAGGGACAAATCCTCTTTGAAGCATTTCATCATGGAATCGAAATGCCTCATTCAAGTTGTCCTGAGTGACGTGTCCATTTATCAAAGCTGAGTATGTGGACCTATCAGGAGTTATCCCTTTCTCAATCATTTTCCGTAAGACCAGCTCAGCCTCTTGCATCCTACCCTGCCTACAGAAGCCATTCATAACTACATTATACGTGATGATATCAGGCAATAGACCTTCTTTTTCCATCTTATTAATCCAAAGAAAAGCTTTGTCCATATTATCTTCCCTCACAAAACCATTAATAAGGGTGTTATACGAAATATGATCAGGAGCAACTCCTTTAGCAATCATCCTGCCCAAGAACTCATCAGCCTTCGATGAATCGCCTGACCGACAGTAGCCTTTTATAACAGTGTTACAAGTGACAAGGGTGGGTTTAATACCCTTTTCAATCATCACATCCCACAATCTAAAGGCCTCAGATATATGGCCCACACTACAATACGCGTTTATTAATATGCCGTATGTAATGTGGTTGGGGAAAATCTTCCTAGAGATCATACCATCCCATAACTCACTGGCTTTCTCCATTTCACCCACCTTGCAAAACCCATCAATCAATGTATTGTATGCCACGATATCTGGTTTGATATTCCTTTGAGTCATCGTCCCAAACAAGCTTAGTGCTTTAGTCATATTCCCGTCCTGACAATGGCCATGAATAAGTGTGGTGAAAGTGTAGAAATCAGGGAGTGCACCCCTTTCCACCATCTCATCGAACAGCTTATCTGCATCTGTGAGCATCTTTTCTTTGCACAACCCATTTAATATAGTATTGTATGCAATCACATCCAAGACACAACCCTGCTCCAGCATTTCATCCCGTATCTTCAAAGCCTCCAACATATTGCCATTTCTACAATAACCATGCATAAGAACAGTGTAAATCACATTATCTGGAACCAAACCAAATTTCTTCATATCTCTAAAGTACACCAATGCCTGATCAAGGTGTCTGTTCCTTGAAAAAACTGCAATGAGGGAACTAAAGCTTACTAAATCAGGAACAACACCCTGACGTAACATTTCACCAAAAATTTCTTTGGCTTCAGAAAAATTGTCTCTTCTGCAGCTCTCAACAAGCAATGTGTTATACGTAGTAGTATCAGGACTCAACCCGATGTTCAGCATCTCAATCAAAATTCCCTTTGCTCTTGCATATCTTCCCTTTTTACACAGACCATTTATAATAGCATTATATGTAAAAAGACTCGGTTTCAAACCTTTATCTGCCATAGAGTTCATTATCTCAAAAGCTTCTTCTAAAAGTCCTTCACGACAATATGCACCAATTAAAGTATTATAAGTCACCATATCTGCATAAATCCCGTTTCCCTCCATTTCACTTAAAAATGACTTGACATCATCAAATTTACCATCTTTACACAAAGCATTGACCATAATGTTTAATGTATAAACATTCAATTCAATCCCACTTCTAACAACCTCCCTATGCACTTCCCATGCCAATTCAACCCAGTCTATCTTCACCAACCCTCCAAGAAGACTATTGCAAGCATTTATAGACACCAAATACCCTTTACTCCTCAAAATTCTAAACGCCTCAGTCCCTTCCCTTAACTTCCTAGCTTGCACATAAGTTCTTATCAACAAATCAAAAACCAAATTATTAGTCCCACAATTGCCACACATCGATGATACCAAAGCCTCAACAACCTCAACCCTCGAAACCCCACTTCTCCTAATCATTCTAAGAATCAAAGCTTGTGCATCAGATAATCTTCTACTACGAACAAAAACATGAACCATTGCACTCAATGAAACGGATGAATGCTTAAAGTTTGAACCATTTAACACTGACGAATCAATAAACCTTTGACCAAGTTGCAAATTACCATTACAACGACATAAAACATCAACAATGACTGATGGGTTCAAGCGAAGTTGGTAGGAAAGCAGGGAATTTACATTACCATGCTTTAAATTGAAGATGATCTTCTCCACCAGTAAAGAATCAGGCAGGGTTGTTGCTGAAGAAAATGGTTCTTTATATGGGTTTTGAGAGGTTTCTACTGTTTGGAGACATCTAAAGCTAGATTTAGAGGCAGGGTTTAGAAGATAAGTGATAAAGTTATATCTTTTGTGGGTTTTGAGGATTGTTATAGTATGTTTTTGATTAAGTAGAAAAAGATCCATTTTTGTGAAAGTATAGCTAGCTGTTTGCTCGAGGGTTTCGTCTCAGTTCGAAGATTCTGAAAGAAGAGGAAACTGTCGAGGTCGAGGAAATGAAGTTGCACGAAAGTCGATTCTGAACCTCTCTCGTTGTCTATTTGTAGATGAACGGATGAACCCTCCACTCGCCGTACTTGTTTATTCTTTTATTGATTAATTTTGAGTTAATGACAACTTTGTTATCATAGTTTGTTTAAACTTTAAATTACAAAAACTCTAAAAACCGTGGTAAAAAGTAAAAACACTGTACATCCAGATAAAAAAAAAACCTATTCATTGCTATTGCTATGATAAAATTACTTTTTTACTCTTTAAAGAAAAAATTATTTTGTCTTGTTATGGGGCTAATTCTATCTTTTCTAGACTTATTGGTTATTTAAAATTATCATGAAATTTTTTCAAATTTTTAAAACAGACTTTCCAAGTCAAGAAAATATTAAAAATATTTACCAAGAGTTTTTTTTTCTCTTTTTAAAATATATAAAAACTTTTTTACCTCTAAATTCAAGAAAAAGTAAGTTGTACATTCACGGCCAATAATTTCCTTTTACTTAATTTCATAATCATCAAAATTTTTATTTGATTATTTAATAATTAAATCTAAAAAGTTGTTGGCCCGTGCAATATACATGATCACAGGTGTGACATCATTGATAGTCAAATCTAACATTTTGCCATGTTAATGGAGGTGTCACCGCATTCTTTTTCTCTCGAAGCAGCGCATGGCGACAAACATGGGATAGTTTGTTACTAAAATAGCTTTTTTTATTTTCTCTCTTCTTAAAAAAAATACAGGTTAGCCCTATGTGTTTTTGTTGTTTTAATTTTTGTTTTTATTTTTTTGATTTTTTATTTTTATCATCGATCCTTTTATAATTTTTTAATTTATTTTCAATTTAGTCCTTCAACTCAAATTTATCTTATGTTATTTTTTTAATTCAGTTCTTATTTTTAATTTTTAATTTTTTCCTAGCTCTTTTATAAAAATTTTATTGGTTTTCAATTTTATCTTTCAATCCAAGTTTTATGTGTATTGTTTTATCCGATTTGGTCCTTATTATTTTTTTTGTTAATTTTTTTTCAATTAAACCCTCAAATTGAAACTTTTTTGCTGCCCTCTAATTTATTTTTTATTTTTATTTTCATCCTTATTCTTTTAATTATCATTTTTTTATTTTAGATCTTTTTTTGTAAAAAAAATTCAATTTTATCCTTTAACATCTCATTTGCTGAGGATTGGGCTTCTTGTTTTTCTCATGTATGGTGTTTTAGGTCTAATGACCCAGGTCATAAGTTTGAAAAGTCAATACAGGTAAAAAAAAAATTTTGCTTATCTTATTTTTTTTATTTTATCATTCAACTTTAGTTTTTTTAGATTGACTTCGTGATTTTTTTCAAATTTTTTTTATCATGTTATTACAATCTCATGACCTTGATCGCAAGTTTTGCAAGTCAACTCAGGTTGACTAGCCCTTATTATCCAAATTACATGTTTATCATGCTACCTTGAGTTTTCTCAGGCTGATTTTTTTTGTCCTTTTTTGTTCAATTCCATACCTCTAAAGGTATTTTTTTAAGTTATAGTGATTTAAATATATATATATATATATATATATATATATATATATATATATAAGTTTATTATCGTTATCTATTTTTCATCGTCTAATTAAAATAAAACCAATATATTAAACTCAATTGATGTTGTAACCTAAGTTGTTTGCTTTTCTTATTTATTTAAATCACGCTTTGCAGCTCCTAGGCTATTGTTGCCCTTTTTTAATTTTTTATTCTAAATTGTTTTTTATTTTAATTGATACTTTTTAATGTTTTTTTAATAATTGTTTTAATTTATGCATCAATTAATATCCCTCCTGTGTTATTTTATTTTTTTATTTTGATTTTTGTAAAATAATTTTATTTTTAATTATTTTGTATGTATTTAATTTTTTAATATATTATTATGATTCATCCATGATTATTTTTCTCATGTTTTGTGTACATGAATTTTATTTTTAAAAATAAAATTTATTTGTTTGTAAATAATTTTTATAATATATGTAACTTTGCATAATATTTCTTTTCTTTTCTTTTCTTTAATCGATTTCATGTGTATGTTTATTTTTATTATTATTTGATTAAATAAAAATAAATAAATAAAATTCATCAAACACAATCGGATAAATGACTCGTGTTTTAATATCAAATAACTTGATTTGCATCTATCTTTTAATTTTTACAGTTTTATTTTTAGTCCTCGTCAATGAATTTTTTTATTTATATAAAAAGTTTTTGATTTATTTAATTAGATATATGCGAGTCAAATGGCTAATTAATTAATGAGTCATTGTAATATTAAAAAGTAGTAAATAATATTTTGATCAACATTGATTGATCATTTTTTATTTATTTTTTTTAATTAAAATATGTTCTTCTCTAATCAAATTTCCATTCTTAAATACATTTTTTTATTTTTCAAAAAAATAAAAATAACATAAATTCACTAAAAATATATGAAATTATTAAATTAAAAATATATTTAAGATAATTTAAATTAAAAATATAATTTTAAAATCATGAGAACTAATTAACTAGTTTAGTTAAATTACGGCCACAAAGTTATAATCAATTCAATTATTTTTAAGAAGTTATTTTATTATAAAATAAAACTAAGAAGCCTAAGTAATGTATTGTGGGTCGTCTGGAGATCCTCTATTTATTTATTTATTTTTGTATAGTTTCTAGGAATTTTTACATTTTAGTCTTTGAATTTATTTTTCTTCTTATCTGGTCATTTGATATTGATATGGTGATTTGTTTTTCATGTATGCATGTGAGAATCTTGAGGTGTCAATATAATGTTTCATTGCTGGGTTAATTCTTGATTTTATGAAACAAAATTCAACGTAATTGATTTAAAATAATTAGAGTTTTAGAGACCGAGTTTGAAAAATAAATAAACATCCAGTCTCTTTTTTAGCTAAAATCATGGACTACATGGTCGGGGGGAGTTCAATTCCCTTTTTTATTTTATTATTGTCTTTTGGTTTTTTTTTTTTAATTTGATCCATTTGCATTGGTTTTATTTGAGTTTTAACTTGGTATTTTATTTTGATTGTCTTGTTACAGAAATCTTGTAATATCGAGAGAAATTTTATTAGCTCAGTTGATGCTCAGTTTTGAAAAATAAAATATAATTCAGCTAATTTAAAACATTTAGGTCTTTAGGGAACAAAATTGGCATCGAGGGGATTAGTGTAAATGGGCAGGGGGGATTAGCACGCGCCAATGAACAAAGCGGTCTTTGGACGGCAAATGACATGTCTCCTAGTGGCCAAATAATGACTTCCATGGTGACGTTGGAAGCTGCATATCATGTCCTTTCAAGTGATGTGATGTGTTTTAGTGGTGGCATAATTATTGGTTCCCGCATACTTTTTTCTCCTCCTCCTTCTCTCTCTTCCTATTAGAAATCGCGCTATCATATATAATTTTAAAGTTTTTATGTTATTTGTTTATTATATCAAATTTGATCATTATTTTTTTTATTGATTTGTTTTTTCTATTTCATTTCTTTGCATTCGGTTTCTTTTGGATTTTATATCAAAATTGATATTTATTCTTTTTATTGCTTAACATTTTTCTTTATATGTCAAATTTGGTTTTTATTTTTTTAATTACTTTTTTTTTCTTTAGATTCCTTTTTCTAATTTGGTTTTTTTTTAATTTCTTCTTTTAACACCAGGTTTGTTAAGAGTTGAGTTTCATGATTTTTCTCTCAATATAGTGATCTTAGTCTCAAGATCCCACCTACGTGTATGAAATATCAACCCAGATTAAAAGGACTTTTTTATTTTATTTTTTACACCGATTTTCCTTTTTTTATTTGGGTTTGTTGAGAATTGAGTTTCATAATCTTTTTTGCCTTTTTTTATAATATTATTATGATCTCATGATTTAAATTGTATATTCGATGAGTTTGCCCAGGTTAGCTTGGATATTTTTTCAGGTTATTTTTTTAACATTGAATATTTTTTTCAGTTGCTCCTATCAACGGTTTCTTTTAGAATTTACTTTATATTTTTGTTTTCATTTTATCTTCTATTAGGTTATTCTATTAACATGATCTAGTTCAAAAGGCTTGGCGGCCTTGCCGGGTTTGGTGGTATTTTAATTTTTTTTTTTCAATTCTATCCTTCCACGTTTGAATTGTTGGAAATTAGGTATCATTTTTTTGGTTTAAGTTGTTTTTTTTAATTTATTTTTTAATATTGAATTGTTTTAGAATTGAGCTCCGTAATTGTTTTTTTTGTTAAACTTTATTTTTTTGCACGTCATTGTTATTATATATTTTTTAAAATTTAGTGCAATTACTTTTTTTTTTATCTTATGATTATATGAAACCATTTTATTATATCTTATTATATCACGTAGGACCTATAACACAATTTACAATTTTTTTTAAGCATACTAGCAACATCCAAATATCATTTTTCAAGCTAAGAAAATATTTAGCCTGGCTCGAGACTAATAAGAAAGTGTTTGTCTACGTTATTGCGTCTGCTTTTTACTAAAACGCAGATACAACAATAACCCAAAAAACATAAATTACTATTTATAGATCTCACCAAATTTCACGTTTGAAACGCTGAAAAACGAAAGCAGGTGCTACCTGCTTCTCGTGGCTGCACCAGGCAACATCCCTCCACACTGTTCACTTTAGTGAACAGTGCGAGTACACTGTTCACTAAAGTGGACAATTTTTTTTTAAAAAATATTTTTTTCTTTGAAAAATCAATTAATATTAAAAAAAAATAGTTTAAGGTAAATTAAATTTATTCGTACTGTAATCTCAATTTTATTCCTGATAATATTTTACCTAATTTTATTGAACGCTCAAAAAATCATGGAAACTATATTTCTTGTTGGATGAATTTTATATGTAATAGAATTGTAGATAGTTTAATGAATATATATATATATATATATATATATATAAAGTATGATTTATTTCACGATGTTATAGTAATAGTTAAATCTACAATATTTAAATTATAAACCATAAATATTAATATATATTTTTTAAAATTATTTTATAACTTCAATTTCAAAAGCATTCTTCACCAACCACATTAAACTACTTTTTGTTAAACCTTAATTTCAACCACAGTTTTAACCAAACATCTATTTTTTCAAATCAATCTCAATTAAAATTATTTTTTATAAAACAATTTTTTTCAAACTACAACCACAATAACTATTGCAATACCAAACAGCGCACAACACAACAGTGGAGGACTGTAGAAATGGCGGCATCTTTTCAGAGCGTCTGGAGTTTAGTTTTTATTCTTATAATTTCTGAAAAGCTGCATTAAATATCACCGGAAGAGGTAAACTTTACACCGACGAGAGCAAAACTCAAGCCCTGTAGGCAACTGTGTAACTTCTAACATTTTGATTAATCGTAAACTTAACTAATTAACTTTTTTAGATTAATATGGAGTGATTTTCAAACCACTTACCCATATTTTAACTAATTTTATATATTTTAAAATTAATAATTATATAATTTTTTTTAGAATAAAAATTTTTAGACTCGATTATTAAACTTGAACTAATTAATTGACTAATAAAGAAACGGCCGCCTTGAAATTAGAAGTACCACGATGTCCATGCCCCCACAGTTCCTTCCTTTTGACTACTTGATAATATTTTATTATTCTTATTTCTAACCTACCTTCCCAAAGGCCAAATCCATTTTTCAAGTAATTGCATGTCAAATCAAACATTTAAAGAATTCCTTCCAATCCCTTTATTTTATCAATTCCTATTTAATATAACTCTACAGGGCTGTGGTGTAAATTGTTTTTTTATTAAAATTAAAATTTTTAATATTTTTAGATAGTTTTGATGTGTATATATTAATTTTTTTAAAAAAATATTATTTTAATATATTTATAAATAAAAAAATATTTTTTAAAAATTATTTATCACTCATAAAGTAAGTTGTAACCTACCCTCCAGAGTCAAATAAATCATCCTATGCATTGCTGCACTAATGTTTGCAAAGGCTGATCAGTAATGTGGCCCATCTAAAGTTTCTTCAGGAAACAGTGTCTTTGACAGTTTTGAAAGTGTGAGAATAATTATTTTTTTAAATATTTTTTATTTAAAAATTTATTAAAATAATATATTTTTTAAAAAAATTATTTTTTACATCAATACATCAAAATATCTAAAAAACATATTAATTTGAAATAAAGGTAAAATAATTTTTTTTTAAAAAAATATTTTTAAAACGTAAAAACCAACAATATCTTTGTTATGTAAGATATAATTGATGGCTAATATTAAATTGAAAGGCAACTTTGTCACACCATTTCATAGTACATCATTTACAAAGTTATTAATCTATGCATAAGAAAACAGGGCAAACACAATAAAAATGTGATTTTTTCGACACTCTTATTTAACAAATCAAAAGAAATTTTATAGATGTTAGATGCTATTTTGCCTTCTATTCTTTATATCTTTATAAGAAGGTAAATTGTTGTTAGATGCAATTCTATGTGTCAATGGCGAAGCCATGATTTTTTAAATGAGGAGATAAATTACTAACAAATACTATATTATATAGACACATGATTAGAAATCAATTCGAAACATATATACTAACTCATATCAAGCAAAATTAATTTAAAAATACTTTTAAAATAAAAAAACTTACATTATAATTGTTCTTTTGGAGTTTTTATATTTTGAAACCACTTCATAATAACTTCATTATCAATATTATCGAAGATATCTTTCTTAATATATACAACTAAACTGTCATTCATCCATTTATCTTCCATCCTATCATGACAAACCATTTTTAAAAACAAAAAAATATTTTTTTTCTTTTCTCTTTTAAAAAAAAACCAACCTGCACTGATTAAAATCAGGCTTGCACGCACATGTTAATTCTTCTATAATAAAACACAAATTGTTTGACGAAAAAAAAAGAGAAAAAACCAAATAAAATATGAATTATTTAATTATTTATCCTAATTATTTCACAAGAAGGCACAAGGAAATTAACATCATAAAAAGGATCAATTTCAAACAAAAACAATTTTAATTTTGCAAATGTCAATCTTTATTAGAATGTTTGCTTGTTCATTTTGTGGAAAAGTTTAGTTTCATACCGTAACTAATTTAATTGAAAATGATATAACTTTTAATTAATTTAAAACAATCAAATTAATATCTATTGTTCAAAATCTTACAGTCTAGTCAACTACTATTTACTTTTAATTGATTTAAAATATTATATATATTAAAATCTTTAAATTATCATAAATCTTAATATTTTTAATAACTAGAAGAAATTTTACTGAGGTTATTTTTTAGATGGATTTGAAGAGAAATTTATATAAAGGAGAGAGGCAGGGAACCGTAGCTTAAAAAAATAGTAGAAAGGTTCTCGGATAATTAATGGAAAAAAAAGAGAGAAAAATTTGGAAAAATAAGAAATGAACTGGAGTAAGGGACATATATTATATATTATATTAAGAAACAAGTCAACAATAATAACTTTGGGAACCCTCACCATGTTGTTAAATTAATATTCTAATATAAAAAATATTTTTTTAAAAATTCAGTGGGCAATTACCCACTTTTACCTCCATGTGGCTCGTGCTGAGGTTGTCTACGGTCCAGAAGATTTTCGAGAAACCAGTGTTTTGTTTTAGGTCTGGTCAGTAAAGTGATATTCATGCATCTGTACTATCTGGCGCCAGGATGAAAATATTTTAACAAGCTAGCGATTTTAAACTATATTGATTAGCTTGGCATCGAATTTCTCCTTCAATCACTGGGGGATGGAGATAGAGTAAGAGACACAGTCCAAATTCTATATGTTGTTTATAGTGGCGTGGTGGATGGTGGCGATCATGGGGGCTTTTTCAGACCCACAAGCCAATCTGCTAAGTGCAGGTTGCAGTCAGTACAAGGTTGACGATGTTCCGGAATTCACAAATAACCTCAATGCTACACTGTTGGATCTTGGAGCACAACTGAACAGCAGTAAATATTTTGCAACTGCAGAGCAAGCAAGGGGTACAGCACCAGTCTTCGCCATGGTTCAGTGCAGGAAATACTTGTCAACGGCAGATTGTGTCGCGTGCTTCGCTATTGCTGCTAGACAAATCCGCAACTGCTCTGCCGGCATCAACGGCGCTCGAGTTATCTATGATGGCTGCTTCCTCAGGTACTGACTCGTGCTTTAATTTTTCACAAATTTTTGAGGTCGTGTTTATACTTTTGCAACTGAGAATTGTAATTGACCAAGTTAGGAATGGATTTATGAACTTAATATTTAGACTTTGCCTTTCTAATAACGTACAGGCGCAAAACAAATACGAGAAATCAAGTATTAACTCAAACAAAAATTGACAACTCACCTATTAACAAGCATAAAATTTGTAACTGAGAAACAGGCTATCGAGTTTATAGGTGGATATGTATCCCCGCAACAGAGATAATTAATTAATTAGTCAGTCTTATATATGTTCTTTGCCTTCGTTGTCGTTGAGGTATGAGAGCACAAGTTTCTACGATCAAAGCACTCAGGATGGTCATTACGGGGCTTGTGGGAATCAAACTGCATCTCCTGCTTATCAAGCAAGTGTGGAAAGTCTGTTATCAGATCTTCAAATTGCCTCGCCGAAGATATCAGGTTTCTTTGCAACAAGTAAGAAGGAAGTGGTTGGTGCGAATTCAGTGGTTTATGGAGTGACACAATGTGTTGAAACCATCAGTAAGGCTGGTTGCCAAGATTGCTTAACAGTGGCTTATGCTGACTTGCAGACATGTTTCCCTGATGCTGATGGCAGGTCCATCAATGTTGGGTGTTTCTTGAGGTATTCAGACACGCCTTTCTTTGCAGATAACCAACTAACTGATCTCAAGCCCTTCTTGAGAAATGGTAAGCTTTCTATTTCCAGACTTCTAGTGTTTTACTAGTTTCTAGCCATTCGGCCCTTTGATCGCAGATGCCTGTCTTTGTATGGAAGGACTCTTTATGCCAGTTTTTTCAATTAATTAACCTTCTAGATTGAATTTAGACCACATTGGCTATAAATTTTTAATATAGGGATGGAATTCTTGATGCCTTGACAGACTATCCGATAATAATTTCCTAATTATAAAGCCACTGTGCAAGCTCAGATATCAGGTAGACTAGTACATGTATGTTTTTTAGGTTCATTGTTTTGTGGACAAATCTATAACATTTCTCAGGTTGCTGTCTTTTATAAGAATTCGAGGGCAAATCTTATTTCGAATGTTATAACTCCCTGTATTACAGACTACAGGAAGTTTAAGCCTCATATTTGATCCCATATTCTGGCAGGAAGTTCAAGCAAAAAGAAAGTCCTTATTGCAGGGCTTGTTGGAGGCATATGTCTTCTGTTACTTGCTACTGCAATACTGTTTCTGTGGTTTAAATTATATAGAAAACCAAAGGCAGTTCCTAGAGGTAAAGCACTGTGAAAAACTATGGTGAATAATTTTTCTTTAACCAGTTATCTGCTATATGTCGAAATGATTCCTCTTTTTAACCATGTTAGAGAATTCCACATTTTTGGGTCACTAATGCTTACACATTATAAAGAAATTCTGCTTTATTTTTTCTGTAGAAGGTGACATTTTAGGGGCGACTGAATTGCGAGGTCCAGTGAATTACAGCTTCAAGGATTTGAAATCGGCAACAAAAAATTTCAGTGAGGAATACAAACTTGGAGAAGGAGGTTTTGGTGAAGTGTACAAGGTGGAGTAGAGAGAAATTACAGATTTCAAGAAATAATAATAATAATAATAATAAAACAATTAGCATAACAGTCCTGTTCTTCGGAGGTTAGACTGTTACGGATTCAAGATTTTACATCGTTTAAGATAAAATGGCTGAGAAATTACTGGTTGTGAAGTGTGAAAAAAGAAAAGAAGAAAACTCTAGTCTTCTCCTCCTTTATTTGTCATGGAAAATTAATAAAATACGAGATCCACATAGGATTTTCAGCTGAATCATTGACTGATATTTAGTTATTGTGTCTTCAAACAGGGTGTTTTAAAGAATGAGAGAGTAGTTGCTGTCAAGAAACTAGCTATAAGCCAGTCTCACAGGGCAAAGGAGGAGTTTGAAAAGGAAGTTAAGATCATCAGTAATGTTCATCACAGGAATCTCATCCGACTTCTTGGATGCTGCAGCAATGGACCAGAACTACTTCTCGTGTACGAATACATGGCAAACAGCAGCCTTGATAACTTCTTATATGGTAATTTAAATTTTGTGCGTACAAGTTGCTCCTAGCAAAACATGACAAAAAAAAATGGCTACCTGTAAATTTGACGAGATCACATGTTAGGACTTCCGACTTAGAAGTTGCTTACACCAAATACCATATCTGATAAGAATTATCTTGAGAAAATTAGGGTTTTGTTTTACTCTGGAAAACAGGTGATAAAAAAGGCTCTCTCAGCTGGAAGCAACGATTTGATATAATTCTTGGGACAGCAAGGGGACTTTCCTATTTACACGAGGATTTCCATTTGTGCATCATTCATCGAGATATTAAAGCCAGCAATATTCTTTTGGATGATGATTTCCAACCCAAAATAGCAGACTTTGGGCTGGCCAGGCTTCTTCCAGAGTCTCAGAGTCATCTTACCACCAAATTTGCTGGTACACTGTAAGTTATGATAAGCACCTGCTCATGTGAAATTGATATTGCTTATCACAACCAGATTGCTCATATCATAGAAATACTGCATCTTGTGGTGGAACATTCACACTCAGTACACTCTTGACATCTAAAGTCTCGGTTCATTCTCCATGTTTTGATCCTTTTCAGAAACTGCTAATAGCATGATAAAATAACCTGATTCTCCGTTGCTTTCTTATTGCATCAGGGGATACACAGCACCTGAATATGCAATTTATGGACAATTATCTGAGAAAGTGGATATCTATAGCTATGGGGTTGTTGTCCTCGAAATCATGAGTGGCCAAAAATGCAGTCAAGCAAATCAAGATCCTGACTCGGACTACCTCCTCAAACGGGTGAATTTATAGTTAACCAATGCACTATTCATTTTGTTTCCTTTCCCATGGTTTTGTCTCGTTTACGTGTGTTATCTCGTGGTTTGATAGGCATGGAGACTGTATGAGGCTGACATGCATCTGGAATTGGTGGATGGAAGCATGAGCCCAGATGAATATGAAACAGAAGAAATGAAGAAAATCATAGAGATTGCTTTGATGTGCACTCAGTCAACAGCTTCCTTAAGGCCTACAATGTCCGAAGTAGTTGTTTTATTGAAAAGCAAGGGTTCTTCGGCGCAAAAACCACCACCAGTAAGCCCTGCCCTCATCGAGTCCTTTCAGAAAATCCGCGCAGACACATCCACGTCCACTGGTTCCCCTATGTCTAATGCTACTGCCTCCGTCTCCCAAGTATCGGCACGCTAAATCTATTGACTCGCCACGAAACAAATCAACAGCACGACATTCCATTACATATACCGCAAATTTATATGCACTCCTTCCCTGGGCATATATATTCTTAGAACTGTTTCAGTCCAGTAACAGTTGCTCAATCACAAAAAATAAGCATAACGCAGTATTCCTGCATACAATGCAGTTCTGGTTAAAGCAGTAATTTCCCCGTAGACATTAAAATGATCTGTTGCTCACTGTTTCCTAACATTTTTTTCCACTTTATAGCCTTAATTAAAGGGACGCAAATTATTATGAATATTTTAAAATATTAACTTATAAAGAACACTTATCAATTTATATAATCAATATAATTGATATTAATTTAAATGCTTGATGTTTATTCGTTTTATAATATAATCTAATAACAAATAATATCCTAAGTGTCAAGGAATCATCTCAACCCAAAAGCTTAGGTTGTTAGATGAGGTTCCAGGATATGATTTATATTATTCTCTAACACACCCCCTCAAGTGAAAGCCCTTTAGGCTTGAAGCTTGCACAGACGCATAATACTTTGTGCTTAATTTTTATCAAATAAATGGAGATGGTGAGATTCGAACTCGTAACCGCTTGGTTATCAAGGCTCTAATACCATGTTAATGAACCATCTTAACTCAAAAACTTAAGCTGTTAGGTAAGGTCTCATGATATGATTTATATTATTATCTAACATTCGTAGCCTTTTGTCTTAATTTGTAGATGCTTGATAACCATAGGATAAAAAGTGTTGGTCAAATAACTTATTAGAATATCCAGGTTTTTAAAAAAATATATGTATTTCATTAAATTTATTTTGTACACACATTCAGCTTTTAACTTAAGTTTCCCATGGGAGTGTCACAACTTACACCTTTGAATGTTTTTTAAAAATATATTTATTTTAAAAAATATCAAATTGATATTATTTTAGTATTTTTCAATAATTTAATGTAATAATGTTAAAAATAAAAAAATCTAAAAAAAACCTATATTAATGTATTTCAAATAAATAATATTTTAAAAAGTAGTCTACATCATAATATCAAAATATCAAATACATACGTAAAAAGTTTATCCTATCCTAAGTTTATCAATGAAACATAAATATAAATTTATGATATTCTATAGCCTATAAGATATATTTTAAAAATATTTTTATTTACGGTCTACAAATTTAGAAAGATAAAGAGAATATTTAGACAATTAAATTTGTTTTTATTTAAAATCATTATATATATATATATATGAATTATTTTGATATTCTATTAATAAAAATAAATTTTTAAAAATAAAAAAATATTATTTTAATATATTTTTAAATAAAAAATATTTTATAAAATAACTATTCCTAAATACCAAACGCTTCCAAAACAAGCTTAAGAGGAAAGATTATGGTCTTTTTATGCAATAAATCCGAAACTTTTAACACAATATCTCAAAACAAGTGGCTGCTGAGATGGCCGAATCTTATTGGATAGAAAACCTCACCATACGTGGCCCTCAGGCCTCAAGAGATCCCAATATAGCAGTAAACTTCTTTATGACCGGGGCGGTTTATCTTGTTTGTAAAAGTATAAAGTACGGAATTAATTACTGAGAGTGTATCCATGACAGCCCGTCTCTTATCACACCACGACAATCTAGTAATAGCAAGCCACGTATTCAGTATCATGGCCATTTCCACTGAAACTTCTAATTTCACTGGCTTCCAATTAAAATATCTGTGACAGGCTTGTACGATTTTAGTGCCAGTAAATTCTTACCAAATATTTTTAACCTGCCTCGTCTGGTAAAACCCTATCTCTGTCTCTCTCTTTCTGCAAATATATAAAAAAACATAATTTCTTTTTTATTTCTCTCTCTCTAAAAAAACCCCTCTCCCTCTAGGCATCTCCGATCTGTATCTCTAGTAACCGTTAGAAAGCGAGCCTCTTCAGGTACATCTCTTTCTATAAAATTTACATACCTGTGTGGTTAAATTTAGGGTTACGATTCTTGATTCTTGTTTGGTTGCTGAGAAAATTGGAGGAATAGAAAGAAATATATTTTTTTAATGGAGAAAATGGAATTGGAGTCATAAGTCTTGTTTACGTCGTTAGTTTTTTTTCTTGTTTATCGTGAAAAAATCAATCATAACTGTTGAACCGGGATCAGTATAGCATTGTCTATAAATATCTGGAAATTTCCCAGTAACTGAAATAGGGTGTAATTATTGATCCCTATTTATTAGAGAGAAAATTAGGTCTTCTGTTGCTTTTTATGTAAATTTTATCAGCCTGTTAATGATTTGTTTTCTGATATTATTTTCTTGACTCGAATTGCAGGTTTTTTTTTTATGGTAAAGAGGCAATAGGTTTTTTTCAATTGATCGCTGAAGTGTAGTAATTAGATTATAATCTGTCTCCAATTAGAATACAAACATGAAGAATTGCGAAAGAATTGCCAATTTTGCTTTAGCAGGTATTATATATATTTATTTTTTTTCTTTACTTTGTCGAGCTTGACTTTGTGCTAGTACTGTGCTGCTCCTTGTAGATTCCCCTTTTTAGTTAACCCCCCTCTTTCATATGCCCGTGTGCTTATCTTATTGCCTGGGTATTTTTCATAACCTTTTGAGCTTGGATGTCGGAAAATGGTTGAATCTCATGTGCAGCGAGGGGTTTAAAGGAGAGGAGGGCTACTTTCTCTAGAGTAGCCCAGCCATTGGAGTAAAAAAAAGAGAAGGGGATTTTGAACATGATAGCTCTTTGTTTCTTGAAACTGATGTGTGGGAGCACCTTTTGTTTGTTCCGTGGCTCGGGAACTTGACGTGATTTTGATACCATGTGTGTGATTTTCAATGCAGGTTTAACATTGGCACCACTTTTTGTGAAGGTAGATCCAAACTTAAATGTGATCTTGACTGCATGCCTGGCAGTTTATGTCGGTTGCTATCGATCTGTCAAGCCTACCCCACCTTCAGTTAGTATAAGAAGCATTACCGTTTATTCTTTCCCCCTTTATTTTTCCTGTTCCGGTGATCTGGATTGTGCTTGACTGAAATTTGCTGGGTTTAATCTTGCAGGAGACCATGTCTAATGAACATGCAATGCGCTTTCCCTTTGTCGGAAGTGCTATGCTGTTATCATTATTCTTACTCTTCAAGTTTCTTTCAAAAGATTTGGTTAATGCTGTTCTGACCTGTTACTTTTTTGTGCTTGGAATCGTCGCACTTTCGTATGTTCTTTCCACATGAACTTCAATGATTATATGCATAAAATAATTAAAAGTGTTATTCTCTTTTAAATGTTTTTATTATTCTCATTTTTTCCTGTTTGCATTTTTCAGGGCAACAATTTTACCAGCTATAAAACGTTATTTGCCTAAGCATTGGAATGATGATGTCATTTCTTGGAATTTTCCATACTTCCGTTGTACGTGTTCTTATGAATCCTCTAGACATATTTCAAGTCCCCTTAAATGATTCTGAAAATTCAGCTGGTTTCCATTCTTAGATTATAATCATGGTTAGTGAATGCTATACTGCTAGGTTGCTTATTTGTGGATGCTTGGAATTTCAATGGCAAATAAATGCTTCCTGATTCGTTACTTAATTCGAGCTATTTGTTGTTGCGTGTTGTTTTTGTTATTTTTTTGAACATGCTGCTCTATTTTATATTTATTTACTGATTTTCGGTTCGAAGGGAAGGAAATGTTCTTGTATCTTTATGGATAAGTAAAACCACACAAATTAAATGGTCATCTTTCTGTTTCTGTAACATCTTTTCTGCTCAAAATGAGTGACATAGTTTTGAATCCCTGTTCCCATTTCTTAAAAACTGGATTTTGACAAGTTAGATGCTTGTACATGCATGGTTTTCTGGCCGCAAATATAACACTCTTGGTGTCCTGAAGCTGTACTTCCTATTCGTACTTTAGATATATTAACGACAAGTTCCTTTGGATATTCTTGACTGGTTTTTACAGTGGTGCTTTGGACATTGTAAATGCTTGGTTATCTGCATGTTAAAGCATTAATGACCTTATGTTTCTTGGATTTTTCTTTGATTCAGTGGATGTCTTGATTGTATCATGCAGAATGATGTTTTTCCTTATACCTTTTTTGCACAGCTTTGGATATTGAGTTCACAAGATCTCAAATTGTTGCGGCTATTCCTGGAACATTCTTTTGTGCTTGGTATGCTTCCCAAAAGCATTGGCTGGCCAACAATATTTTGGGCTTGGCTTTCTGTATCCAGGTCTGGCGTCATTCAGTCAACAGATTACAAGCTAATTGCTTTGAGTTATTTATCTTCTGTAGAATACCCTCTTGGAAATTTCATGCTTTTGCATTATATCAACTCTCACCTTTTTCACATTAACCAAGCTGTACACTGAAAAATATTATTAATTACAAGCTAGCATGCCTTATTTACTTTTGATGGTTTCAATTTTCAATTATATATATATATATATATATATATATATATATATTCTAGTCGCCTTCTTTTAGTTGCTTAAATCTTTGGGTATGCCTTTTTGCTCAACATTTTCCCCTGGATACTCTATATAATCTGAGGCATTTCATCAAATGTCAGAATGCAAGCTGAGTTGTCTAAATAGTGGGTGGATCTTTTAATAGCTTCCATATCTATACTTTTTTACATGTTCAGCACTTGCCAAGGACTTGTGTATGCACTGCAAAATTCCAATGTTCAATAGAAATGGGATTTTCTTGAGATAAATATTTTTTCTCCATATAAATTGCAAGATATTTTTCACTAAAAGTACCTGTGATTGATATAGTTACTAAATTTGGATGGTTTTTAAATGATTTGATTTTGTGTTGCTTTTTCGCAGGGAATTGAAATGCTTTCCCTTGGTTCTTTTAAGACTGGTGCCATCCTCTTGGTAAGTAGTCTAATTTGTGTCTTTTCTGGATAACTATTGATTATACAATTGCAGATGTGGTTAGTTTGTTACATTAGTTAACTAATGTCTATATTCAGATTAAGTTACAGAATGCTGATATTCATGTTTCTTGAATATCATGTCCTTGAGAATTTATTTCCTCAGAATAAAGTTGCTTGTGTTTTTTTCATATGTGCTTAGCCTATGTTGTGTTTGATGGCAGCCAGATTATTTGGAAAGTACATTTGTGGATAATATTATTGTTTCGTGCTGAATTTACATGACTGGGGCCGGCCTTAATGGGAAACTTCATGTAATCTTAAGGAAAAGGGCAGCCCCACTCTAAACATTGATCAGTGTTTCTCTAGTCCATTAAGAGAGCATACCTTGGACTCTTTATCTCATGGACCTTCTTTGGTACAAAAGGATAAGTTAGTGTACTATTGGATTAAGCAGTGTAGGTTAAAAAACTAAGCTTCTCTCACTTGATATGGAATTTAACATATGATTTAAGGTAAGAAAACAACATTACTAAGCTTGAAGATCTATCCATGTCTTTAGGATTTGAAAGCTTATGCTTGATTTTTCTGTTATTCTGCAAAGGATAAGTTCGTGTAATATTTGATTAAGCAGTAGAGGGTTGAAAACTTAGCTTCTTTCACTTGTTATGGAATTTAACATATGATTTAAGGTAAGAACACAACATTTTTAAGTTTGAAGATCTATCCATGGCTTTAGGATTTGAAAGCTTGTGCTTGATTTTTCTGTTATTCTGCAAAGGGACATTAAAGAGAGATAAGGAAAGTTTTCTATTCTTTTTTTTGTTATCCTACAGCTTGGCCTTTCAGCATAAGGCTCTAATTAGTAGAATTATGTCTCTTAATGGGTTAAAGAAACACTATGTGAGTTGAGGGAAGTGCCCTTTTCCTTTAGATTACTATTCACAATGCAGGACTCTTCCTGTTAAATGTTGCCAATAGTCATGTACCTTTCCTTTTCCTTTCTTTTTTCTTTTAAGAAGTCAAATATAGCAATGAACAAAATGTTCAGAACAGTTAAATGCATAAAATTCCAAAAGGTGGAAATTTAACATTTCTTGGTCCTTGACTCCTAGTCATGAGTTTCAAAACAGCAGTTAATTTCATCATTTTCTTCCATATTATATGCTACCGCTCTTTATTTTGATGACGCTAAGGGGGGTTTCTTGATATAGCCCTGGTCACTTTTTTCCTGGCAATTAGTAATTCTTCTGATATTTGATCTTTTTATCCTTAATTTATTGCAGGCTGGACTTTTTGTATATGACATTTTCTGGGTTTTCTTCACTCCTGTGATGGTTAGCGTGGCAAAATCTTTTGATGCACCTATTAAGGTTAGTTTTTGAGCTTATTCATCTTCAATGATATCATATTTGCATGTAAAAATGAATTTTGTTATTGAAGCTTTTGATATGATTTGTTGCAGCAGTCTAATTATTAGCATGCCTATTCTATCCTTCTGTAGCTTTTGTTCCCCACAGCTGATGCTGCGAGACCATTTTCCATGCTCGGACTTGGTGACATTGTGATTCCTGGTAAAGTGTCTAGTTAGATCTGCACCTGCATGATATTTGTTATGATGATAGACAGCTGCATTTGGTCTCTATGAGTAGTTGTCGACAATATTGAATGAAACTTTGTGACATTAGCATGGCCCAGTGTTCCATTCCATAGCTTATCTTCTATGTAGCTCAAAAATATTTTCATTGAATCTGCTTTTCAGTTAAATAATATAAAATTAGTGAAACATATGGTTGATCTTCTATTGGGTTATTCCTTTGAAAGAAACCGAGTAGTGTTTGAAAGAAACTGTGTATCTGAAAAGATCCCTGCACATTAGCTGGAGAGGGAGAGCTTTACATAATCTTTCTATATCAGATGCATATATATAAAGGCAGCCAATATTTCTGATTTTAGCGTCAGAAAGTTGAAGATGCAGGGCCAAATAGGTTGATTTGGTTACAGGAATTGCTGTTGATAGTAATGCACACTATAGAGTGATCATCTACTCCTAGGTTCTTACATTGGTTGTTATATATATTTTTGCCCTTTCAGGTATTTTTGTAGCTCTGGCATTGCGATTTGATGTGTCCAGAGGAAAAGACAGCCAGTACTTTAAGAGTGCTTTTCTTGGATATGCAGCTGGTTTAGTCCTTACAATTATTGTCATGAACTGGTTCCAAGCTGCTCAGGTGACTTGTCTCGATCCTTTTTCTTGTTTTTCTTCTCTATTTTGTATGTCAGGATTATTGTCCCCTGTATTGATCGCTGTGCTTTCTTATTATTACTTTCAGCCTGCGCTTTTGTATATTGTACCAGCTGTTATAGGATTCTTAGCTGCTCACGTCCTATGGAATGGTGAAGTCAAGCCAGTATGTCCTGTTATGATCTTATTTCTGTTGCTTACAGTGACCACCTTTCTATTATAGTTTCTTAGAAATTTCTTCTCCTGAGAAGTCATCGTAATCATCGTAATCATACTCGGTTGTCTGATATAGTATTTTTTATTTGGGCATGATAATATGCAGTTAATGGAGTTTGATGAGTCCAAGACTGCTGTGTCATCTCAAGAAGATAGTGGAACCAGCTCTAGCAAAAAGGTGGAATGATGGGAAAAAGAAAACCTCAGATGCTGAAACTTAGTGTCAGGGAAGAAATATGTTTATTTTCATTGAGGACATGGAATGCTACAACTCTCAACCTTTTTGCCAACTTATGCAACTTGCACACCAGTGTAACAGGTTTTGGAATTTTAGCCAAAAAAAAAAAAAAATTAGTCTCTCACAGCAGGACCATTTTAGACCGTCAGTTTGTTTTTTTTTTTTTTTAATTCTTAAGCCTCCAAGATTTTACTTGAGAAGTCCTCTTGCGAGGAAAGGCTTGTGTGGTGATCAGATAAACCCCTCTGAAATGAGATCATCTTGGTAGTGGACCAAATGGTTTCACCGCTAGCTCATCAAGTGAATTGGGAATATGATTAATTTGTCTAGCCTTGTCTTCAGTTGCTTTTTATTTGGAAAAATATATTAATATTTTATTTTTATGATTTAAAATTTATTTTTTTATATCAATACCTTAAAACAATTTAATAATATAAACAATTTCTTTTTAAAAAAATTAAATTTTTATAAAACATTGTTGTTTGGAACATGAATCAAAACTGCAGGTTCAGCCCAGTGAGAATTTAATCTGGGCCCAGCCCATGCACTTTCCGTGGTTGCTTGTTTTGCTGGTGAGAATTTAGACACCGTTTAGTATTTTGTTTGTAATTGTGTTTTATTAAAATTTGAAAATTATTTTTTTATTAAAATTGAGTGTTTTTTGTATTTTTTAGATTGTTTTGATGTGCTGATGTCAAAAATGATTTTTAAAAAAATAAAAAAAAATCACTAATATATATTTTGGCATGAAAAGTTATTTTAAAAGTATCCGCAATTACATTGCCAAACACGCTTTTAATCTGACCCCTCCTCTGTTAAGAAGGTGTGATGGATTAGTTTGGACTTTGGAGGGATGAAAGAGATGTACCGACTTGTTTGGTAGAATGGATGGATTCACCTCCTCCTTTTTGTGTTTACATTTTTAAATATCCAAATTCATCCTTGTTATTGTATAACTCTGCATTTCTTTTTTGAGAATATCTCTCAACTGTTCTATCAGAAGATACGATATTGATAAAATTCCATACCAACAAGGAACCACTAATTATATCAAAAATAAAAATAAAAATAAAAATGGGAGTTCCTTGATTGCTCAATACCATAGAGATTCTAGCTTGGTGTGACATCTACTTGAATTCAGATCCACTGCCAAATATATATATATATATATACTTGTTACAGTATAAATAGTATGTTTTGATTCTATTAAATAGTAAGTAGCATTCGGTAAAACTATATTTTTTTAAAAATATTATTTTAATATATTTTTAAGCGAAAAATATCATCTAAAACCTATTTATTTTTGGGTTAGAAATTTTGGTGAAAAATAATTTTTTTATTTTAAAATTATTTTACATGTGATATAAAAAATAAATTTTTAAATTTTTTAAAAACACGGTTATGGCACAGTTTCAGAAGAGGCTTGGGTATCTTGATTCTTGAATATGCAGGAGTAGTTCATTCCTGTTTTCCTATCACAAGCGTTTTTATAATTTGAATTTCGCTGAACTGATGATAAATTGAAGAGGTGGTGTTGAGAGAGGTAGAGTCAGCAATTTTAGCCCTCCTATAACCGGCCCCTGGTAAATAATCACCAGTATTTGATTTTCTGGGAAATAAAATATTGAGATTTAATTATCACAGGAAAATACCCACGTATCAATAATATATCTAGATTCATCAACCGTTTTTTTTTTTTTTTAAATAGATGAAATTGAAGTCAGTTACAAAATGGAATTCGAATGAGTTGCTCAAGACTCCAATCTGAAATCAGTCGGACGGAATAGAAAATTATTTTTGAAAAAAGTAGGAAGGAAACCCTCTCCAATTTGTGCTTACATGTATGTGTACATCAATTCCCTGTGAACTTTCATGAAGGATAAATACTGCATCTTTACTCATATAATGCAAGAATATTTCATAATGTGATTTCTTTTGTTATTCCTGTTTAATTTGGGAATATTTTTTAATTTATAATTGAACAGCTCATTTATATAAATAATATCCAAATACCAAACTCAAGTATAAAATTAAGAACAATCCCCTTTCCAAATTGAATTTCACTGAATTGAAAAAACCCAACTGTAATTTTTTATTTTTTTAAAAGAAGAAGAAGAAGAAGAATTTAAATTGCTGGATTTGAACAGAGAATTGAAACAAATGCAAACCCAACAATACAATAAATTAGAGAAGAAAGAGAGAAGTCTCGTGAATTCAATTCCCTCTCTCTTTCTTAACTCTGCCTTCCAGTCTCCTTCCAAAAAAAAGCCCCTCTCTTTCTCTCTCTCCTAACACATCAGAGAAGAAAGCTGAGTTCCGCGCAATCAAACCTTAAGAAACGAAACCCATCTTGCATTTTCTATTTTAGTTGTTTTATTGGTCTAATGGGGTTCTATTTATGAGCCAATCAAAGCCATAGAAAAGAGAGAATCCCTTGAAATTCAACTACCATGGAAGGTAACACATATCCCCCTCTCCCCCTCTTTCTGATTTCAATCTTATGATCATTTATACACTCTTTTGAATTTTATTTTTCGTTTGGTGGGTTGCTAGAAATCTTTTGCATGGACAATAAGGGTTATTTTGGGATCAGCAAGATAAGTAACTGTTAGAATTTCCTTTAGGGGTTTTTTGGTTTTTGGAGGAAACTGGAATTCTGTGTGAAATGGGGTTTTGATTTTGGCCCAAATTATGGAAATCCCGGCTATATTTTGCTGAACCTTTCGTTTCGTTTATTTTGTCATTTTGTCTTGCAAACGAAACATGTCGGCAATCTTTTCAGGTGAAGCAAGATCATTTTCATTGTTAATCATCACACATCTGAATTTTGTCATTCTAGCAGTTTTTTTTTTTTTGAATCTCAAGGTTGTATGCCTGTAATAATGTTTGTTTTGTGTTCCAAATGCTCTTGAGGTTTCAGATGGAATGTATGTTTATATGAAAGATATTGTGCAGTATTTAACCTTAACGCTTAAAACTTCGAGTGAACATTGGGTGCTGATTGAGAATTCCTTGAATAATGTTTGTGGAATTGGAATACTTCATATATAAGCCAATGGGTTACACTGAGCATGAATTACGATTGGTCCGAGTGTAATGCGAGAAAGTTATTTTGAATCACAGTTGTTCTGAAAGTAAACATGGTTTTGGCTATCTAGTTATGGCTTACATCCATGAAATAAGGTGCATGCTTTCCCCTATGAACTTTTCTCGGACTTGACTTCAAAACAATCAAAGGCATTATAAATATCTTTCAAAGCACTCTGGATGTTCGTGTGAAAACAGCGGCATTTTACCTGTTATGCTTGCTTTGTCCACCAATTCTTGAGTTAAATTGGTGTTGTCACTTCCTCACTTTATACACAATAGCACGATTCTACAGTTTTTTATTCTGCTTTTGTACCCGATATGCTTCTATGCTTACATCACTGTTTTCAATTCAATGGCTTGATTTTCTTGTACAAGGTAGCAGAATAGGGAAACTTATAAGTTCTGTTTGGTGTCTTTGCTCTTCTCTCACGCATGTTCTTTTTCACTTTGTCTTATAAAAAAATCAATGTTCAGAATCAAGTGAAGTGCATTCTGAAGAGAATAGAGTTTCTCTAGAGAAGAATTTAAAAAGGACAGTCAAGACGCCAGCCCAGGTTATTGCTTTGGAGAGCTTTTATAATGGTACTATTTCATCTCTCACATATTTTATTCAACGCACACACGGCTGTTAGTCTCAATGTTCTTGAGGTGATGTCTTTACTTTTTCACAGAGCACAAATATCCTACGGAGGAAATGAAATCAGAACTTGCAGACCGAATTGGGTTGACAGAAAAGCAAATATCTAGCTGGTTTTGCCACAGAAGGTTAAAAGACAAAAGATTGAAGGATGAAGGATACACTAATGGACGACAAGATCGGTCTAGCAGTATTCTTCATGATCGTGGTAGTGGATTGAGGCAAGATTCATGTGGCAGTACTAAACAAGGTGATTATAGGAATATCGATCCAAGGGAAGTTGAAAGCCAGAGACTTTATGGTCAAGATTTTCATACTGCTGATCTAACCTATGACCGTACAAGTCGCTATACAGGGAATGTTAGCGGCATTGATGATATGTCTTCAAGAAGTAGCTCATCGTTGCAAGATAAGTTTGTTTCTCAAAGAGAGGATCCTTATGATACAGAAACCTCAAAGTACCTAGCACAGAATGGAGCTTCCATGCCATTAATTCCCAAGGGTGCTGAGAATTTTGGGTATAAACCATCAGGATATTTGAAAGTGAAGGGCGAAATTGAGAATGCTGCTATTACCGCTGTCAAGATGCAATTGGGCAGGCATTATAAGGAGGATGGTCCACCTCTTGGTGTTGACTTCCAGTCACTCCCTCCTAGTGCATTTGCATCCCCAAGTAGAGATCCAGTCAATGGTAAGTTCTAATGACTTCCTAAGGAATTCCATGCAAATTTTGCTGGCAGGAGTTTCCCAATAAATTTTGCTTTTCTAGTTTTATATTCTTTTTGAGTTTTCTCTGATTCCTACTTGGAGGAAGAGCATTAGGAGGAGAATGCAGGGATGCATATATTTCCATTTGTATGATTTGATGGCTTCAGTTGCATTCTAAATAAGTTGTGTCTTACTTTATTGAATGCAGCAATAGTTACTTCAGTAGCATCTGCATTAAACTAAACTTAAATGTTTGATGCATGCTTGGCAATAAATAGCCCATTTGTTTCTCTGCCTACTTAGACTTGCAATTTACCTTATAAATTCTTCAATGGAAATGGGTTACCATGACGTTTGCATTTGATGCTGGGAGCCAGAATTTTTTTTTTTTTTTTGGTTTCCTCTTGATGCCATTTTTCTGCAACAGCTGGCAGAAGCATTGAGTCCTCACTCCACTCATTGTTGACATATATTTCACTATAATTTGATAACTATACTCCTTTTTCTTAGTTACAACAATGTACACTCCACTTTTGTTTACTTTGATATGCTGTTTATGGCAAATCATCTTTGCAGGACCAATCTATGTAGGAGATCTTGTTGGGATGCGTTCTCCTGATGTTTCTGGAGTTCGAAAGCAACCCAGTCTCAGTGGTGTGAGTAGATCTTATGATACATTTTCTTGGCCTTATAGTCAGTGACATCTTGATATCATGTTATACATGCTCATTTATCACATTAATCAATATAGAAACAAGGGTTAAATTTTGTGCCTGCTGCGTTGTCCGAATGTAATGGGATTGAGAATATTGATACTCAGGTGAGTTGAGTTTATCTTGTGCAAACAAAATGGTTGTCATTCACTTTGGACAGATAATTTAATGGTGTCAGAACTATGACCATTATAATATAATGGTAAACAAATTAGTTTGAGGCTCAAGTTCTGCAGGCCCATGCTGGAAACCTCTATGTCCTCCACCTCTCCATTATTCCCAAAGAGGTTGCCATCCCTTGTTCAACACCATTTTGGCTTTCACTTTACTTTTGCTGCCATTTTGCCACCAACCATGCACCACCAGCAGTTATGCTTGCAGCATATTTCCTTCCTCATTTTGGTATGTTCCAAGGAAAAGGTTCAGTTAGGCATTGAAATGTCAGGGGACTAGTTTTTTTTTTAATTTTTTATGGCCAAATGACTTCTTGGACTCTGTTTTGCCATTGCCCAGATCTTGCTTGGTGTCAGTAGTTGAAGTGATAATAGTTGTTTTTTGAAGTTCTGATGAGAGCTCATAGTCACACCTTCATGGAAACTCATACGAATTGGAATGCCATTTTAAGTATAATTATTATATTTGTTTTATACCCTTGCAGAGATATGAAGTATATAGCACCAAGATGAGTTCTCATGATTCATATACAGAGGGAGCAAATTGTAATCCCGAGCATGGATCCGATTCTCATGAGAGAAAATCCCGTCACCATCTAGAACAGAAGTCTACCTATAATGGCTCCAATTCTAATGCAGGCGGGAACTCTACCATGGATATGCCTGATGATCTTGCTGTTGAAACATCAGTCTATAGAAGCAAAAGAAATTATAGGACGAGCTCTAAGCATGATTTTGAAGGGAGAAGATCAGATTCTCTTGCAACCCATCATGGCCCTCATGGTAGGAGAAAAAAGACAGAAGCTTGGTTGCATGATTGTGATAATGACAATTCTAAGATAGCTCGAAGGAATGACTACATGTCTAAGCCTTCACAATCGATTCTTGGACCTGGAAAATCTCTTGTTACAGAGGAGAGAGCACCATTTACAAAGACTGAAAAGGTTCTCTTATTTGTTTATGTCTTTCTGCTTGTATTCTTGAACTGTTCCATGCTAAAATATTTAGCATAATATCAAGCTATACATTGGGTATGTGTAGGAGGAAAAGCTTTATGGAGAAATGAAGAGAATGAAAGGCTCGCATGATTCAGTTAGAGTAAAGAGGCATCCGAGAGATGAAACAGCTGTGAGTTTATAATGTGGTCAGCTTATGGGAATATTTTGAGTATATACTGCATGTTGCATGTACTTTCATCCTCAATAGACTTGTAATTCACACATTTACTTTTTATAAATGTACATTGATTATGACACCTCCACCTTTTGGGTTAATATTTGAAGGTTGCAAAAAGATTCAGAGCTGACTTTCCACAGCAAGAACATGTGACAAAAGCATCAGTTTCTGGTATGCGCCGAAGAACAAATCTGACTGAAGGGTAGGTAAAAATTTCTATATGTAATGATAATTTTCTTTTCTTCTTTATTTTATCAATTTAGTGTGTATATGTTGTGCATGTTTTGTCAATTTTGATGGACTTAAAATGGTTGTTAGTCTTTAATGAATCAGAAAATTCCCATGAAGAGAATTAGAGTACAGTATCCATGTCTCATGATGCATTTAGCCAAACAAATTTTAGTTTCCGAAGTAAGTTGCTTTATCTAGATGGAAATAAATGGTTGTGTAGATGGTTACTGTGGTGTGGTTTACACCACCACTTGTACTCTGATGCAGTTGTGGTAGTTTGCATTGTTAAGCATGGGTACCCTGTTTGTTGTGTTATCGATTTTTTTGTTTCACCTTTCAGGTGAACTGACATTAGTACCTCCCTCTGTCATGATGGCTAACACGAATAGGAACCTTGCTACTGCTATCTAAAACTATTTCAGGATCCATAACCCCATAAAGCCTTCCTTTTGAAGAGCTGGGTGAAAAGAGACGAGGGATAATTGTCAAGCAGATTTCTCTTTAATCATACATCAATGAGGTACCAATTATCTATGGAACACGTAGAAGTGCATTAGAATCTAGAGAGCATGACCTTGGGCTTTGCTTTCACTGAAGCTGTAGGCATTGTGTGACATGGGATGTGCCAACCGACATTGGGAGGTTATATGTGTCTGAAACATACCGATTCTCACAGACTTGTCGTGAATACTTATTTGAATCATCTATAGTGATTAACACTGGTAAAGCTTGTTTTCATGTATAAATTGGCTGATTGTGAAATAAGTCATATTAATTCCTCTTGTAAGGTGCAGAGTATTAACTCTTTGATCACCAGACTTCACATTGTTCACCTGTCATGTCAAGACCGATTGGGTTCATATGTTTGAAGTGAGATTCAAAGCTCAAGAAATGCTAGGTGTCGGTGTTTGTATATGAGGATGCCGGATGCCTGGTTTGGTCGAGATGCTGACTTGTTAGTTTATCACTATTTTCAGTTTTGACAGATATTTGTTTTCTAAACATGTAACTCTGTCTCAGTTATGATTAATTGTCAAAATATTTCATACTGCCTGCAATGCAAACCTGATCATTTCTTTCCCCTTTTCTGAATAGGCTACAGAGCTTATAGCATTCTTCATGCTTTGTGTATTTTGCAGGTCTGTCATGGAGAGGCCATCTAGTTTCAGCGAGGATGAAACTGCAGAAACCAGTTCTTCAGCAGAATGAGGATCTGACAATTGATGGATTTGGATGGTATATGGGTTTGTGAGATCACCTGTCAGAAAGATAGCGATACCCATTTACCTGATGAAGATGGTACGAAGTTGTACAGTTGAGAGAATGTATTTCATCTGTTGGTGATGTTCCCATTCTACGAGGAATGAAATTTTAGTTCGTTATGGCAACCAATTGGTTTAGCCAGTGATGTCATCAAGTATATACTTCGTAGTTTGTACAAATTTTGTCCTGAATACTAAAATTCTTTCCGGAGATATTCTGATTGTAAATCTGATTAGGCAAGACCCCTTCGATGTTGATGACCGCGTGCCACTGCACAGCATGCCCGTAGTGCTTTTTCGTGAAGGCAAATGATAGCAAGACTACTCTATAAAGCTGTTTTCAGGGGATGATTGAAGTATTTTCTAGTTTCTATAACTAATGCATGACATGACTTCTTCTGTTTTTTCCCTCGTGAAATATGAAAGCTTGGATTAATATTTTATTTTCTCCTTGGTTTGCAAGGTGATTGTTTGTTTATTGGAAATTATATGATGATTAACTTGAGGGGTAGCTTTGATGGTTAAGTAGATATATTCTCTTCTAATGAAACTGGAAATAAAATAACAAAATCCTCACGATTTTCTAGTTTTGACATGGATAATCAGAAAAAAGACACTTAATATGGATCCATGACAAAATCTTAATTTGGAAGAGAATCCATCAATCCGAATAACCCAAGGAGATTAAATATCACGGAGCACAAATTTATTAAGCTTTTCAAAGAATTTAATTATGATTAGTAACCTCCACCCAAGAGAAATCCCAGCTTAGCAAAAATTAGTAACCTCCACCCAAAAGAAATCCCAGTGTAGGATAAAAACTAGACATTTACCTGCGCATATGCGAATCCTTTTATATATTAATTACCTGATACAACATTAATGTATCATAATCTATAGATGATCGAATTTGGAAAAGAAGCATCATTCCATTGAGTAATTGGTATGATATCAAATGGCATGAAAAAGGGACATGAAGTTTCAGCATGGTTCAAAAGATGTACAGATTTTTTTTGGTTCACCATTGAATCAGTCATGGTTTATCTCTTCAAGGTTCTTCTTCTGCAAGGGTCTCTTCCGTCAGGAGGAGTGGTCTTGGGAGGAATAAATATCATTATTTGGATATAGCATCATGGTGACTACTGTTCCAATGCATGTGGCAAGTTTTGCGATCTCAAGCCGCGTATCAGTGTCAGCAAATCTCTTACAGAGGGTGACAAAGGAAAAAAACATAATGATCTTACGTTGCGTTGAAAACTACAAAGTACAAACAAAGTTAGGAGATCTCGCCTTGTTGTAGCATTGATGTAGCCCTTCGGTTGTTGTTTAAATACCGATGTTTCTGGTTCAGAGATGTGGTGATTTTTTCAGTAAAGGTATAATATTTTTTAAACATACATCACATCCGTAAAAGCTATAAAAACATGTTTTTTATTTAAAAAAACACGAGCTATTTCTCATTCAACCACTCTTGAATTCATCAGGAAATGCATCCAATTAATGGGTTTGATTTGTCCGACATAATAACGTCTGTAATTTGTCTTCCATGTTTTTCTGGTCTTCGTTGTTTTTTTTTGGTTTACTAATGCGTTGGGGTTAGTTTTTCTTGCCCTGCTTCTTGTTTGACTGGCAAATTAAATTATTTAATATTTAATTAACGAATGTTTGGTTATACGAGGCCTTTCTTGGACGCGCAAGGCATATGTTATGTTGAAATGTGTATCGCTTTTAACGCATGACTTTGAAAAATTCACCACTGTAAAAAAATTTCCAGTTGAATCCAGCATTACGTTATATTTTACGTGAAAGATTGGTTAGTAATGACTTAGTTATGGGACTCTTCGTTTTGTTGTCCGTCAGATAAATTTTATTTTCAACATGAAAATATAAATATGTAAGCTTTTTTTAATATGTTTTTTTTTACATAAAAAAATCTTAATTGTAAATTAAAAAGTTTATAAATGTGTTTAATTAAATAAATCAAGAATTATTTATATAAATAAATAAATAAAATTATTTACTACAAGTACAGATCAAACTGGAAAATCAAGAAATAAATGTAAATAAAAAAATTGATCTTGCAACATGGATTTTATACCCGGTGATGCTTAATAATTTGTTTGTTGAAACTAATGTTTTATTTAATAAAAGGATGATGAAAAATAAACACTTAAAAAACCACTAAGAGCCCATCATTTATGCGAGAAAATCCTTGTTGAAATACTTTATAAAATTAAGAATTTTTATTCAAGTTGGGCTAAAAAAAATAGCTTTTAACATCATAAAAAAACATTAAAATCTTATATGCAAACTAAGTAAACAAATATAAGTAAGTGTCGCCTGCCTCTCCCCAGATTTCACTACTGTGGTCATAGTTTTGAAATCCGGCCCGGCCCGACGGGTCGACCTTGGACCCGGCCGACCTGGGGTTGGAACCGGGCCGGGTTTAAAAAAAATAGGAAAAGTCAAAACCCGGGGTGACCCGGTCAAAAACCTGGTTGCAACCCGTTGACTTTTTTTTTACTAAAACGACATCATTTGAATTTTTTTAAAAATCTGAATTGACCCGGGCGACTCGGTGACCCGATCAAAACCTGAAATCCAGGCCTTGGACCGGGTCGGGTTTAAAAACTCTAATTGTGGTAGCCGGAAAATCAAGGGTTGTGACTTCTTTTTATCTGAAGACCCATATTTCAACTCATCTTTTACCCAAAAATTGACCTAATCTGTAACACCCTTGAAAATTTCATGCATCTTAAACTTTATTTACTAGAAATAATTACTATTTTTGGGGTGAATTTTTTATATATAAAAACCTAGCTATACAGAAATTTATCAAAATTTTGACAAAATTTCTTTCATGTCAGAAGATCTCAAGTTATTGACAAATACTTGTAATACTTCAATATACCCTTCACCCAAAGCCCAATTATAGTTCAACCATCGTGGACTTATCATTTCACAACACAACTCATCACAATCATTGAAATTCATTTTAATATAACATCATGCATTTAAGTATAATATTCAAGATTCAAATCAAGATTTATAACCTTAAATTATATTATGCTATTAGTATAAGCTACAATAAAAAACACATAAGTGTAATATCGTATACTAGCATAATTAAGTTAAATTTATAATTACATAATTTAAGAGAAATTGATATTCAGTTACAAAAGAATAATTATTACAATACTTTATAAAATTAACAAAGATCTCTAAATATCTATTATGCAGCTCAAGACTGAGAGGTATCTGTAATTAATATACGAGTAACAATTGAGTACGTAATAATAATTTACTTAAACAATTAAAATAAATACAGTGTCATGTTTGAACACAATTCATCATAAGAACTTATACGAATATCATTCACACAGTCAATCTTTAATTTATATGGTTTATTTTCTATGTCAATATTTTTTATTTATCATTATTTCTAATACACATTTTCTTTTCTAAACTGCAATCTCTACATTAAGCTCTTTTCAACTAATATCCAACATTGAGTAATTCTTTGTTCGTTTAAGTCCAGACATTATTTCCACTTGCAAACAATTTAAATTCTCTACCCTTTACCAGATAAAACTCCTACATCCAGGAATCCGATTTTCATTCCTTTGTACTGAACATTAATCCCAATATTAGAAATATTAATTCCTTATATTCATTAGCGGATTTTATTCCCATCACTAAAGTTAATTTCTTCTTCCCTTTACCGGGCATTAATCTTATCACTGGAATTAATTTCATTACCCTTATCGGGCATTAATCTCATCATCAGAATCAATTTCACTGTCCCTTGCCGAGCATTAATCCCCTCACTAGAATTAATTCCGTTACCCCTTACCGGATATTAATCCCATCACTGAGAAATTACTTTCTTCCACTATATGTTTTACAAATTAAATATAAAATAACATAACATATCCAAAATATTATAACGACAATCTTAAAAAAGAAAATGTTAAGGTATTAAACACTTACCTACAATTAAAGATTTTGAAGTATCTCCCTACTGTAGCACAACTCTCAAAGCCTCTTTTGTATCAACAAGCATATCAAATTTTCTTCTTATATTCGTTACCAAATAAATTCTTATTTTCAAACATTTATCTAACAATTTAAACTAGACAATGTGAATCAGTTTGACTTATTCAATCAAAACTATCATTTTTCGTTTAGTTCATTTCAAATTCCATTTTTTCTCAATTTTATTAACAAAGAAAATCCCATATAATATCGCACATGCAACCATTTCTTACACTAATTTTTCATTCCCATTACTTTAAAAAATTTCAGAATTTCAAATCAAAAGTAATTCCAAATATGGGTTGAAAACTAACTAATTTCATGTGGTTCGCCATAATCAACTCTAAACATTATTTAGTATTTTAATTATTATCAGAGTTCTAGAACTCAATTTTATACATAGTTTATTTATTTGAAAAAATAAAAAAAAATTATACAACTTTTATGAAAACACTAAACCCAGTTCTGTTATCTAGACGTCTAAAATAATTAATTACAACAACATGTGAAATTTGTCTTGCTGCTCTCAGTTTAGACCTATCTTTGGTTTTTATCCATATTTGAAGTTTTATAACTCCAATTTATGCAAGATGAATTTTGTTGGGAATTTAACATTCCTAGCTATAACTTCCATGAAGAGATGACTTTCAAATTTCATCATTTTCATGCCTAAAAGTTCCCTAGAAATCAAGGGACAAAGTTGTCACATGTTTCGCCCATAAATATTTATAATCAATGAAATATTCTACACGTTTTTATCTTTTATGACAAATATTTTTTTTTATATACTACAATATCATTAATTCAATTCTTTAAAACCCTTCATGCTCATTTACATTTTATTCGAGTATCTAAAGTCAATTTACACAACATTCATGTTAACAAAATTTCCGACAACGCTACGACATTTCAATCAAAAATTCAAATTATAATTCAATTCTTTCAGAAATCATTTCCCTATATAAAATACATTAGTTCAAAACAATTTCACTTGATTACATGCAACTATACATCATGAGCCTAACTTTCATCTTTAGCCAGCTACTTGAGTTTTTAAGGACCCTACATTTTTCTTTATCAATTCCACTAAATTTAACAACCATCACAATCTAATCTAAATAAATTTGATCAATTTATATTTGCATTTCTCCAAAAAATTTTATATAAACCCTAACTTAAAATTCATGATTTCTACTGTAAATGTTATTCGAATTGCATGAAATTGCTAGAGTAGGTCTTGAACCCCTTACCAGATGTTATTCAAGTCTTTGAATTTCAATCAGTCAAAAAATTTATCGTGACTATGCAACCCCTCTCCTTGATTATTTTGCTTCTCTTTCCTTTTTAATTAGGTGTTTAGAGATGTGCGTATGTGTTTCTCTCAAATTTCTCCCTAAACACTTTATACAACTTGATAAACTTGTATATGATCTTAAAAAAAAATAATCAGAAAACACAAAATTAAAACGAAACAAAAAAACTTATTGTGATCAGATCGATCTTCTATCTTAGGCAATAGAATAACCAAAGAACATCTAGGTAAAACTCCTCTTATCGAATGGAACTCATTAATATCAAGATTAATATTTTTCATGATTGGAATCGGTGTTAACCATGCCTTTTTCTCTTTACCACTAGAATCTGACCGTTTTGTCTCTTCTCTCTCAAATCAAAAGTTAAAAATTAAAAAATTAAAATAAAGTTTTGAATTAAAATTGAATTTGTTAAAATTAAGAGAGAGGAAGGTTATAATTTTAACAATGGCATGAAAAGAATCATAAATTTTTTTCTACATAAAAAAAGACCATTTCCATTTTTTTTTGTAATATATTGTATAATATGAAAACTTCATATACATACATATATACATACGCAAACATACTGTCCAAAACTTCACCATCGATCATATATATTCAGCCAAAATTAACTCAGACATCCTTCTCCTTCATCGGCCAAAGCTCTATCAAAATAACAAACCATGGCCATGGATCCAAAGTAGGTTTTCAAAACCCCATTTGCACAGCCTCTCTCTCGTATATGAAGAATTACAGCAATTAGGTTTTGTTCTTTTAATTTGTTTTACAGGTATTCAAAGGAGCGCATGGACTGCTACACCCATGATCCACCCCATGTGAGTATTAAACGCGTGCCACGTGTCCCAATCAGATATTCCACCCTTTTTCTAACATTTTTACGTACAAAGATACAAAGGTCAACTATATATGATATACCATCATCTCCTCTTAAGTAGACTGAGAGTTTTAGATTGGTCAAAGGTCTCTTGAGCTCCAGATTATATTGTCCGCTTCTGTTCCTAAGAATGTTAAACTCTTCTTTCATTAATGGATGTCTAAGGTTTGAAAAAAGACAATTTAAAGTGGACTTACACATGTTTTAAATTCTAACACAGACACCGCACATACATGCATATATTCTAAAGTTTGAAGAAACCCAGATTAAATAGCTACATACCAGCATCGTGGTGGGTAGAACTGTGGTTAACGATCACGGCAGTAACCCTTAGAGCTTGTAAAATGAGCAATCCCTGATTGAAATATTGAACGCCTTTTCTTCCTTCTATTAGTTTGACCATGCAGGTGATATAGAGACAGGAAGACCACCTCTATCTGTCCGTCATCATTATATACAGAGCACTATATATTGCTGTTTTTGCTGTGCTGTGTTTTATTTGTTGTGTTACGCTGTGCTGTGCTTTGTTATAAGATTAAACACGTTTAGTGATGAATTATTGTGATATGTTGTTGATAAACTTAAATTAAAATTACTAACATAACTTAAATCAAACAATCTCTTTAAGAATATGAATATTTTCTTTAATTAATAAACTGGATGAATTGCTTAAAAAACATAAGTAAAAAAGAAACAATGATCAAAACATTACATGGCTTTTTTAATAGATAGAACTACTAATTAAATAATTTAACTAATATATAGATATAATTAGCTGAGATATAATTTGTTCAAAATATTAAAAGTTATTAACTATACAATTGAATATTGGTTTATTGTTGCGAGTAAAATAAAAATTAATAAAATTAGATAATTTTAAAATATTTAAGATTATTTTTTTTATTTTAAATAAAATAAGCAGTTTTTTTATCTCAAAATATATAATTTCTAATGTTTCTTAATTTGAAAGTTAATATATATCCTTAAACTGATTTTATATAAAAAATATCTTTTATTTTAAAAAATTAAATAACTGATTTTCAAAATCCTAACCTAATATTTTCTGATGTTTTGTTTTAATGCAAATTAATAAAAGTTAGAAAAGTAGGTGGTAAAATAAACTTTCTAAAAGAAAAGAAAAACAAGATGTACGATGTGTAATAAATTGGTTTAACTAATTGGCACATTTGAAATTAATCGTGGGTATGAATCTATGGATCCTTTGATATCCATTTTCGGGATGCAATTAGCACCATTCAGAATTCCTTTGAAAATGAGGAGATGCTGTGTTTTTCATTTTTATGCATCATTTAGGATGAAGTGTTTGCAATTACGTTTGTTTTTTAATTTTATTTTTATGAAGAATAAATTAAAATAATATTTTTTATTTTTAAAAATTATTTTTAATATTAACATATCAAAACAATTAAAAAAGACAGTAAAAAAAATAATTTTAAGAACATAAAGTTTTTTTAATAAACCCTATTTTAACAGCAATACCAAAACTCTCTAAGCATAGAATTGAAAAAGTGTGGTTGATAAATATCCATCAGCTTTGACACCGTCAAGACGAAACGGATCCATGATTTTGAGGAGGAAACGAAATGCGTGGTGGATCTTGTCCAAAAAAACATGACTCAAAACTCACATCTTGAAACCTAGTGAATGGTGCATTGATTTATGGGAGCATGAAAGTCAAGCCCCCAGGATCTTTCCTCTTCATTGACATGCAAGTGTTTCTTGATGCAGTAACGTGATTCAAAACTTTAAGCCAAGAACCGCTATCGATTAATTCCTGTCCTTACCAATGGTGCTACGATTATATTAGCAATTAAGGCAGGGCTTGCTTACAGAGTTCGGTCATGTTAAAATGGGAGTGATTAACTGGTTATAGTGTTAACCCACCGAAAATGGTGTCCTAATTGTGACTTTAATTGCTTTCCCGGATAGTCTATGGAGGTTGGGAAAAGATTACACCAACTTCAAGTCAAGAAATGGAAATTCTAGCATCACAATTCTATACTGCGTCCAACTTTTAATGCTGAGGTTTCCATTTTATTGATACCAAGCTGGTTTTATACGGGAAACTTCAATGTCTTTTCCAGTTAGGTACGTTGCTTGAGACTGATTCTCTAGTCCTCGCACGATCATGTCATTATTAGTTAACACATGATAAAATGTTAGAGATGGTTTACCTGACTAATGGTAGAATCCCTCTAAAAGGTAAATCCTTGCAGTGGGGTTTAATTCTAGTTGGCCTAAAACATGAACCTAATCGATGAAAGCTTACCACACGGTTCCTTGTAAAGATTTTGCATCTTGCGTGTGCCCGCCTCTCTGGACCTGTTGGGCATGTACATTCAATAATTTTGAATGATTCATTCTCGTTCACAGAAGAAAGCCATAAGGGCCAGGCAATGTGTATACGTAAAGTGGAAAATGTGGATTTTAATTCGGAGAAGTAGGGCTGTCTCTCTAAAATTGACGTTGTACGTTGACACATTAGCTTTTAAAAGTTGGCTTGAGTTTGGATGTGTAAATGAAGTCATATGAAGGGTACCCCTCGATTTGAGGTTTGACAGGCACTATTGGAGCAATGAATGAGGCTGGGCCTTTGCCTTTTGGAGTTTTTATGTGATAGTCATTGCTGGGCTTGTGCTGATAAGCACATCACTTCCCACTAAGGTAGGACCAACATGAGGAAGAAGAGAAAAAAAGTAGACCAGAATCTCTGAATTGTGTGGCTATTGCTACTTTTCTCAAAAGTGCACCCACATGCCGAAGTTGTGTTGCTCCCAATAAGTAGATTAGAGCTCTAGGCGTGAAATCACGCCAATAAATACACACTATCTAGAATTCAATAGCGATGAATAACGACAACGTTACATAGGTAGCGATAAATTTGACCAGCAGCGTGTAATGGTTGGTGCGAGTCATTGAACTCTTAACTTAGCATGGACGCGGGGCTTGGATCATGGACCTTCTAAGCTAGTAGCAGACATAGCAAAAACTAGCGATTGGGACTGCCAGGTAGACATGCAGATTATGGGTTAGTAGTGGCAGTTATGGACATCCAGATCATAAGAACATAGAGGCAGAACTGGGTTACTCTACACGCTACTAAGATTATGGGATCATGAGGGAGAAACTGCCTACTACTTACTGAAAAATAGGCCACTAAGTTCATCAAGACTATATAAGTCTTAAGGAAAAAGGTGAAGAACACTATATCATTGATCGGTTTAAGGAAACTATGGAAAACGTTGAAAGGGCTGAGAGTTTGTACATTTCTCTTCTGGTAGAATTGAGTGAGCGATTGGAAGCTGCTGAAGAGACCATTGCCATTTTGAAATGGGCAGTAACAAACACTTGTATTGGGGTAAGTACATCTAAGCCTAAAGTTCCTGAATCGAAGTCTTTCGATATGGCAAGAAGTTCCAAGGAACTTGAGAATTTCCTGTGGGACATGGAGCAGTACTTTAGTGTTGCAAAGATCGACATTGCTAAACAAGTAGATCTCACTGTGATGTATCTCACGGGTGATACTAAGCTTTGGTGGAGGACAAGAACCAAAAAGGACTTAAGTGCTGAATGTCCAAAGATTGAGACATGGGATCGTCTCAAGCAGGAGATGAAAGAGCAGTTCCTTCCAAACAACACATCCTGGATTGCGCGGGAGGAATTGAAAAAGCTTTAACATGAATGGTCAGTTCGTGAGTATGTTAAATCTTTTAGTTCTTTGATTCTCGACGTCGAGAATATGTTCGAGGAAGACAGGTTATTCAATTTCATGTCTGGACTCCAACCTTGGGCGCAAGCGAAACTAAGACAACAAAACATAAAAGATTTGTCTTCCACTATTGTTGTTGCAGATAGTTTAGTTGATTTTAAATCAACTACTAGAAAGGGTTATACATCAGCCTTCTTCAAGTCTAGGGCAAAAGACAAGGAGGAAAAGAAGAAGAAGAAGAAGAAGAAGTTTGGTGGGGTGACATTAAAATCTATCGCGGATAAGGGCAAGGCTAAGTTAATGGACACACAAGGTAAAAGTACTAAACTGAACTTTACTTGCTTCATTTGTGATGATCCTTATTTTGCGAGGGAATGCCTGAAGAGGGAAAAGTTGAAGGCTATTCAGGTTGGAGATAGCGATGAGGATAAAGGGGTAGTTACGCACGTCAATCCTATGCATGTGTTAAATTGCTTGGTAGCTGAATCAGGGAATGCAGTTGCCGAAACCAGCCTTGTTGATCAGGACTTGACAAGGATTGATGAGTTGTGAAAAAGGAAATCAGGGTCTGCAAACAATCTGATGTATGTGAAGATTGGGACAAATGACAAAGACATAAGCGCTATGCTGGATTTAGGTGTAACTCACACATTTGTGACTGATCAATTAGTGAAGGAACTTGGCTTGTAGCTGAGTGATAACAAAGAATTACAGGAATGTCTTATGATGTGCCAATAATGCTGGATCAGTGGAGAGGTAAGCAGGATGTGTTAGTTGTAAATCTTGATGACTATGATATTATTTTTTGTCTTGATTTCTTGAGAAAAGCTAAGATTGTTTTGACATCGTATCTCAATGAAGTCATGATTGCAAATGAGGGATGCCCATGTTTTGTCCTATGTTGTAATGTCGCAACAATGAATGTCATTAGGAGTGGAAAAAGCTTGATCTCAACCATTGCTATTGATAAAGCATTACGAAAAAGTGGAGAGATGTTTCTTACAATGGTAGTGGATGAGAAAGCGAACTACTATGAGGAGGTGCCAAAAAAAATCGCTAGTGTGCTGAAGCAATTTAAGGATGTGATGTCATCTTAGCTACCAAAGAAACTCCCACCTAAACGGGCTATAGACCAACGGATTGAGTTGGTGCCGGGAATAAAACCACCATCTCAAACCCTTTACTGAATGTTGCCAATAAAATTGGCAGAATTGAGGAAGCAATTGGGAGAACTGATTGACATGGGGTTTATCCGTCATTCTAAGGCTCTATATAGTGCTCTGGTCTTATTTAAAAAAAAAAAACAGATGTAAGTCTTCGCATGTGTGTGGACTACTGAACATTTAACAAGGTAATCATCAAAAATAAATATCCAGTTCCTTTAATTCAGGATTTGATGGACAAATTGTATGGAGCCTTTATCTTTACAAAATAGAACTTGCGATTGGGATATTAGCAAGTTTGGATTGCTGAGGGTGATGAACATAAGACTACTTATGTGATCAGGTATGCCTTATACTAGTTTCTAGTTATGCCATTCGATCTAACAAATGCTCCAGCAACATTTTGTAATCTCATGAATGATGTTTTATATGATTTCTTAGACAACTTTGTTGTAGTCTACTTAGATGACATTGTAATCTATAGTAGAGGAAAAAAAGATCATATACTTCATCTTTCTAAAGTTCTAAGTAGATTGAGGGAATATGAATTGTATATAAAGAGAGAAAAATATGAGTTTGCAAAAATTGAGATTATGTTCTTAGGTGGCTTAATTGGGGAGGGATAGGTGAAGATGGATCCATGAAAAATTCAAGCCATCGTTGAATGGTCAGCACTGAAGATAGTCTCGGAGTTGAGATTTTTTTGGGCTTGTAAACTATTGCAGATAATTCATTGAGGGTTATAGCAAGAAAACAACTCCTCTGTCAGATCTTCTAAAGAAGAATCAGAGATAGGAATGGTCAGTTGATAGCCAATAAGCTTTTGAGAAGCTGAAGACAGTTGTAGTATCAACTTTAGTTTTGGGACTGCCTAATTTTGAGAAGCCATTCGAAGTGCATACTAATGCTTAGGATAGTGTCATTGAGGGAGTGCTAGTATAAAAGGTATATCCAATTGCTTTCGAGAGTCAGAAGTTAAATGACGCTGAACAAAAATACTTGATCCACAATAAGGAAATGATGGCAATGGTGCACTGCCTTGGGATATGGAGAGTATACATGTTGAGACCAAGATTCATTGTTAAGATCGATAATATTACTAACACATTCTTCAGGACACAGAAGTAATTGTCACAGCGGCAAGCTTGGTGGCAAGAATTCTTGGCCGAGAATGACTTTGTATGAGAGCACAAATCGAGGAGACATAATCAGGTTGTGGATGCACTCAACAGACGTGAGGTAATTGCTACTATTCTTGCTATTGTTCAGGTGGAGTCGGACATGCTAGGTCGACTTTGTCAAATTGCTGAGGAAGATATAGCGTACAAGAAGCTGGATGATCCTGTACGAGAAGGGATAATATAGAGGTATTGGTTAGAATAAGACCTACTATATGCAAAAAAAGGTCGGATCTTCGTGCCAAAGAGAGAGTTGCAGGAATATTTAATGACGAAGACTCATGATCTGTAGTAGACTAGACATCCAGGTAGAGAAAAGATGCTTGCTCTTTTATCGCAGACTTATTATTGGTCGAAGATGGAGGATGACGTAGAATTTTACATTAAGACTTGTTTAGTGTGCCAGCAAGACAAGACCCTGCGGCAGCAAGAGACAGGCTTATTATAGCCACTGTCGATTCCAGACAAGCCCTGAGTGTCAATTTCGATGGAATTCATTATTGGGTTTTCAAAAGTGGATGACATGAACACTATCATGGTTGTCGTAGACAGATTCACCAATTATGCGATGTTTGTAGCTGCCCCGATGGTGTGTGCAGCTGAAGTGGCCGCTGAGTTATTTTACCGAAACGTGGTGAAATATTTTGGAGTACCTTTTGACATCATAAGTGATCACAATGTGCGATTCACGAGCAGATTCTAGACAACATTGCTCAACATGATATGGACAAAGCTGAAGTTTTCCACTACCAATCATTCGTAAATCGATAGGTAGATAGAAAGGATAAATGTTCTTGTCACAGCTTGACCCAATCTGCTAGATATTATCTTCTTTAGGCTTTACCGCCTTTATACATTTATTCTTGGTGACCACGCATGACCCTAAACGCGTCTGACAAGTTAGCAACCAATACTCCTAATAAGGCCAACTACTATATCCTCACCCGTCGATGTGAGATATTACAATCCATCCCTTTTAAGGAGCCCGACGACCTCGTCAGCACAATCGGACAACCAGTAAGGTCAGCTCTGATACCAAATGTCACAGTTCGACCCAACCTGCCAGATATTGTCCGCTTTGGGCTTTACCACCCTCATGGATTTGTTCTTGGTGACCATGCATGGCCCCAAAACACGTTTGACAAGTTAGTAACCAGCACTACTAGTAGGGCCAACTACCATATCTTCACCCGCCAATGTGGGATATTACAGCTCTGTTAAATGAATATTTGAGACATTACGTGACAACGATGCAACAAAACTGGTTGGATTTGCAGGATAGTATGTAATTTTGCTATAATCTTCAAACATCCTTGGCAACAGAAGCAAGCTCGTTTAAGTTGGTTTTGGGAGCACAACCTCAAACTCCTGTCGAAATTACAGTGCAAAAATCTAGTGGGAAAAGTCCAGCGACGTATAGGTTCGCAATATAGCAACAAGAGTTATTTGAACAAGCCCAAGATAACTTGCGTAAGGCTAGGAAAAGGATGCTGAAATACACCAATAAAAAATAAAGACTGCTGGAATTTCGTGAGGGCGGCAAGGTATTGCTCAAGTTAACTTCACAAATCTGGAAGAAAATTACGGGGAAGATAAAACATTGAGGGTTGGTGCCAAGGTACGATAGACCTTTTGAAATCATGGAAAAGATGGGGGTTGTTGCCTATAGGTTGAAGCTGCCCGAATAACTAAAGCTTCATCCTACATTTCACATAAGTTATTTGACATCTTTTCATGAAGACCAAGAGGATCCAAAACAAAATACATCGTAAAGAGCTCATTCTACGATTCACAAATAATTTGACGATGGTATCGTCAAGATCATGAATCATCATCGAACCAGCCAACATAAGAAGAATCGACGAATTGAGTTTTTAGTAAAATAAAAGAAACATGGAGGTTTTGTGGGAGAAGTGCACATATTTATGGCAATTCAAAGATCAGGTGTACGACTACCTCACGTCTATTCAGACAAGGACATTGGACTCTTCTTATGAAGGTGGTTTGTTAGAGCTCTAGGCGCGAGAACGCACCAATGAATACACACTGCCTATAATTCAGCAGCAATAGATAGTGGTAGCCTTGCATAGGTAGTAGTGAATTTGACAAGTAGCGTGCAATGGTTTGTGCGAGTCATTGAGCTCATAACTTAGCATGAACGTGGGGCTTGGATTATAGACCTTATAAGCTAGCAGCATACACAACAGAAATTAACAGTTGGGATTACTAGGTGGACATGCAGATCGTGGGTTAGTGGTGGCAGTTATGGACATCTAGATCATGAGAACATGGGGCAGAAGATGGGGGTAGAACTGGGTCGCTTTAGAAGCTACTAAGTTTATGGGATCATTAGGGATAAACTACTCACTATTGTTGGAAAATAGGCCACTAAGTTCATGGAAAACATGGGGGAGAAAGTGCCCCACTATATCTAGAAAAATAGGGATCATGGTTGTGCCTTATAATTCATATATCTTTGTTTATAGTTGTAAAGCCTTGGCTGTGTAGCATGCAATCATTATTCATATCACACACACTTATATTGTGTAATCCTTTGTTGACGGGATTAATAAAGGTTGAAAGATCTTCTTGTATTCTCAGTGTGCTTTGAGTTCATTTACTTGTGTATGTTATTACTTACGACAAGGTGATTGCGGGAACCTCTTTAGATAAGCGAAACACATAGTTGTAGTCAAACACGAGTGAAAATGAGAGGCAAAGCTTAATTAGTTGGGACTAGATTGTCGTATAGGGCTGAATTTTGGGGCAAAAAATTTAACCTTGTGACAATTGGTATCAGAGCACAGTTGATTCTAAGATCATGCAGCTCGAAGTCATGGAATTTATTCGGGAATGGTTGATGCGAAAGAAATTAGAGTATTTTTAGCACATCCATTCTAAGAAGAGAAATCGATGGGAGCATCACCGACTTAGTGATCTAGTTTACGTCCACTATAATTTGAGATTGACACAAAAGCATTTTCTTTTCTTTAATTCTTCAAAAGTTATTTGTTTTTTTAATTCTACTAGTGTTAAGTGTTTAACATGTTCTAAAATATATTGTTTTCTTTATACAGTTGAGGATGCTAATTTATGGATTCTAATGCAAATTGGAGTTTGAATGTTGCTTATATCTGTTATGATAAATTATTTATTTCTAAAACAACTTGTTATTTTAATAAAATTATCTTTAATATTTTATTTATTTTAAGACAATCATGTTAAAGGTTTGTTATTTGAAGACAAATGCACCTTCTAATTTGTTGATGCTAATTAGTTATGGTAGCATATATGTTAATGGAATATTTTCTTCCATGCTAGCTAAATTTTATGTCAAAACACTCATATTAATGTGTGCCTTGATTCTTAACCCGAGTTGATCTATCTGACCCATGACCAGGTCATTTTGTCGAGTCAATCATCGGGTTGAGTTTTATAATTATAATAAAAACACTATAACTCTTAATAAAATATATTATGAATAAGAATAGTGATTTTATTATTTTGCTCTTAACAAAAAAGAAAAACTCATATGCTAATGTTAATCATATATAAAATATTAAAAAAAAAGTCTTCGTACAAGTCCATTTAGGCATTTTAAAGTTGATAATATATGATTCAGGACTTTCTCATCTTTTATGCATAGTAATATTACAACAATAACCTTAAAAGTAAGAAATGGTAAGCTAACATGAAAGATATTTTTTTGTCATTTTCCTTTTCAATGTACAAAATAACATGTTTGCCTTTGGATAAAAAAAACAGTAATCAACTATTAGGGGTTTTTATTGTCTTTTTATGATTAAATGTATAATAAAAATATCTAATTGCTCTTATAATTAAAAGTTACAAGCCTCGGGGATGAGTGTAATTTTGTAATTGCACAATTGATTTTTATGTTATTATCAATTTGGGTTAGGGACAATTCAGTAGTTTAACATATATAAAATATTTAATAAAATAGTTAACACGTTTAATGCATGTGTCAGTCTCTTAGTCATCTCCAAATGACAAGTATGGTCGACTCCAATGGTGAAAGATAGGGTTCTTAGGTGATTTGATTCTTCTTAACCTCCCATTCAATCTTGTGTGGTGCGTGTCATAAATAAAGCTCTAGTGTAGTGTTGATAACCTTTTTTTTTCTTTTTCTTTCCTCTATCTCTTCCATTAATTTTTGTGCCTTACCCTTTAGTTTTACAAATTATCCCCAGAACTTTGTTTTTTTTTCTTTGGATTTTTTTTTTATTTTTTCTTATTTCAAATAGCTTATAACATTGAAATTCCTTTTCATTTTCATTCCTGTTCATTTTTTTTGTTGTTCATATCTTGTCCCTATTTTTTTAATTTCATTTGTCTGATTTAAGATAATTTCTAAGATTGATTTTTGTATAGATTTCATCATTCTTCATGTTTTTTTCCTATCAAAATTTTTTTTATTTTTTTTATTGCTATTTTTCTTTTGTTTTTACAATTTTTTAAATTAATTTTTTTTCGATTTCATCTTTCAATATTAAATTGGTTTAGAATTTAACTTCTTCATTAAGTTCAGGTCTATAATTTCATGGTTTGTAAGCTTGGAAGATTTACCTAGCTCTAGGAGATTCGCCCAAGTTTGCTTGGGTCTTTGTATCTTTTATTTTTAAGCTCATGTTCTTTCAATTACATCCTCAAGCATTTATTTAATTAGAGATTGAACCCTAATACTTTTTTATATGCTTTTTACATCCCTTGTTATATCATTTTTTTGGTTTAATTGGTTTATCTCAAGTTTTTTATTTGTTGTTTTTTTGTTAAATTAAATAAAATTAATTGATTGAATATAGACAAGATGCTTATTTTCATGATGTCTTGTTTGATTTGCCTTTTGGATCATTGCTCTAATAGCATGTGTGATTTTTTTTTTGTTGCCTTCATGTAGCCTTTTCTAGTGACGCATGAAACATCTTGATAATTTTTTTTTGTGGTGGAGCGATGTACGGGGAGGAACAACAAGGAGTCTTTGATGAATTTTTTTTTCTTCACCTTCCAAGTATAATATTATCAGCTGGATTTTTATAGTTAATTATTATTAAATTTTTTATATGATTAATCTGTTATCAATTTTTTTAATGTCAAAATCCAAGTTGAATTGTTACCTTTCGGAATAATGTCAGAACGCTTGGCTCTGTACTAGGAATTTGGTGTGTACATAGTCAGATTGTTGCTGAAATCTATGCTTGATGTGCCTGATTAACCTAAATCGTAAATTTTAAGACGCTGGCGGCAAGAATACCCTTTTCAGTCATCTGTGATTGAGGTCCATGGATTTTTCACGTAGCGAAGGAAAGAAGAAGAAGAAGAAGGTTTTACGTCCATTCAAGCAGTGGATTAATGCCACGTGCTTTGGTCTCTGGGTTCATCTAATTGTTTGGTTTTCAAGTCAATGGCTAGAGATAAAAATTGCTTATTCAAGTCTTAATTTTCAGTCTCTTCCACTTTGATTTGAAAACAAACAGAAACAGACTCTGACTGGAAAATAGAAAAAAGAAAAAAAGAATTTCAGTTCGCAAAGACCACCCTTCCTCCACCCGAGAAACAGACCACGGGGACGGGAACGGAATTTTACTGAAGCGGAGGATGCACCTTCACCTCCGTGAATTTGGTTTTACCCTTCCTTCATCGGAGAATTGGGCTAGACAACAACATTTTTTAGACCACTGATTGAATGGTTCTCCATCTAGCTAATATATAATGACTCGATAATAAGATATATTTTCAATTTCTAATTAAACATAATAATAATAATAATAATAATAATAATAATAATGGTGTTTTCAAATACTCTTCAGCCGTCAAATATAAAATAGATTATTCAAAATAATTAGTCCTATAAAATAAAAAATAAGAAATATTCCTAATATTGATTTTGCAAACAAAAAAAAAGTATTTGTTATTGATTTGCTTGCAAACCAATAAGAAATAATCTTTCTTTTTAGATCTTGTATTATTAATGTTTATAAAAAACAATTCAAAATCATAAAAATTTAATTTAAAATAAAAAAATAAAAAATTCTCAAAAACTTTTTGAACCTAAAAAAATATATATTCACTGTATTTTTATTCATCACAATGTAGTAGTTGTTTGAGAGAAAGTTTCAATATTTTTATATTATTTTGATATATTGATATTAAAAATAAATTTAAAAAAATAAAAAAATATTATTTTAATAATTGTTTTTATAAAAGAACTCACTGCTAATATTATTTTTTTTCTCCACCTCCGTTGCCCATTAAGATATAGAAATACCCGCCCTTGTTTGGATAGATCTAGATCGATCACTTGCATGCTATCTCAAGAATAACAGGAGTAAAGAAACGCTACAGTAAGAATTCTGCTTTCTCCTTTTTAGTCAACAGAATGAGTTTTCACTTTCTCAGCCACCAAACAGAAAAAAAAAGAAAAAAAAAAGAAGCAATTAATCAATATAATAACTACCAGCAATTAGCAAAATAAAACTAAAACAACTGTCAAATTAAATTTGAGGGCGTATAACAGCATAGAAAAGAATTATCCTACCCCACTCCTTTTCTTCTCTTCTTGCCATTTCTTTATTCTCTCTACTCTCTCTTCTTGAGCTCCATAAAATGAAAAGAAAAACACCGCTCCACTCTTAGAGAAAAAGAAAAAGAAAAGGAAGCTGGGAGCTCTGGTTTATCGCTCTCTTTTGCCTACAGAAAGAAACTTCAATAATCAGATCAAACAATATATATTGTTTTCCCAAACTCTCCCTCTCTCCAAACAGATACTTGATTTTATTTTCCAGCTCCAAAATCACCGGACTTCGGTATTTTTTTTCCTCCTATTTTTTATAAGTTCTGTTTAAGTATTCACTTCATTATTGCTACTATTAACTTCAAATTGAAGTTACTCTGAAGTGACAAGTTTCATGAGTTTTGAAGCCGAGTGAGTGATCTTGATGGTCGAGCAGAGCTGGCTGAGAGTATGGATTTCTGCTGTTCTTAGGGTTTTGAATTGAATTGGATGGAAGGGTTTGGTTTTTTCGAGAATGGTTAATCTGAAAGAGTAGATTCTTTCTTTCTTTCTTTTTTAATTTTATTTTTGGATTATTTTTACTGTTGGGGATTTAATGTTAAGGAGTGATAGAATGGCTTCGGATCTTAGCAGAACTGGACCTGTTGAAAGAGACATCGAGCAGGTATTTTTCTTTTCTTTTCTTTTTTGTGTTAAATTTTTTCACTTTTTTTTTAATGTTATAGTTTAATTCAATTAATTTAGATGACTTGGGAAAATTTATGAAAATTTATTGTTTGACAGATTTTCTCGCGGGATTAAATGAAATGCTGATTCTATGTGGTTGTTATGGGAGGTTGGGTGTTGACAATTTCTGGGTCATGGTTAGATAAGGATTGTCTGCTTTATTATTTGATTCTAAATGGCTTTGTTAGTGCTGAGGAGATAGTTTAGAATCTGGATGGTTAAACAACTGTTCTCTGGATAGTTGTTGTCACTCTAGATTTCCACTTGAATGAAAGAAGACGGTGCAAGGTATCGGTGGTAGTGAGTAGGAATTTAAGAAATGTATGGGTGTTGGAAATAGGAAAAAATCAAAGTAAATTATGAGGGCATTTATCAGAAGATATGACTTGTCAACATTGAAGGGAAAATATTGAATTTTCTGTCTACAGTCGAATCCTTGGTCCCTTTGTAACTTCTGTTTCTGGAATGATAGATTTGATCAAGCTAAATGTGAAATGGAAATATATCTTAAAGGAGAGTAATCCAGGTTGGGGGTCAATATGTTAATCATCTTTATTAAGGCAGTAAAGGCAATAAAAATACTCATATCCTGAACGTCTGGTGGTGTTTTTATAGTGATTGAGAAGGCACACTAGTTAGATAGGATCTCTTGCAAAATGAGTTTTTACACTAAGACTTAGATTTGAGATCTTGCCAGATTGTTTGCTGTGCTTTTAGTCTGCGCCCCCCCCCACCCACCTGAAAGGATTGTGAAGTGCATTTTTGTCAGACTTTCAGTTCATTTTCTCTTCTCTCCACCAACCTCATTGAAATCTGTACAAATCTCTTTGAATTTTCTTGGCCATTTGAATATGACCTTTACCATTTCACTTTCATTTAGCGTTCTGCTAGTATTATTATGCATAAGAATATGCTAGCAGCGAACGTGCTGAATGTGCTTAAGTTCTTAAATGATCTTTACAGCAGGCCATCACAGCTTTAAAGAAAGGGGCTTGCCTGCTCAAGTATGGAAGAAGGGGAAAGCCAAAGTTCTGTCCATTTCGTCTCTCCAATGTAAGTTTGGTCCTGGTTTTACTGATATTTGTCTGTTAGTTTTGTGCTCATATTGAACGGGGTCAACTTACACATGCACTTCTCCCATCCAACTTTTGCTCTTATGACAACAAGTGTAAGTACCACGGATTTTGTTCATGCAATGATATATGTTATATAAGTATAAGTTAATTTATTATGATATTGGTCCAGTTGGGTAGGGGATTAGGTTTTCTTGTAAAGTGTTGGTACATCTTTGTCTTCAACAATTGAATCTTTTCTTTCTTTGTTTGTTTTTCATTTACGTTGCACCAAGCATGTTTACTGCATATCAGTCATTGTAATCTTATTTTTGAATTATATTCTTCTTACTAGAAATTCTAAATGGCTGAATTTGCATTGTTTTCAGGATGAATCTGTTTTAATATGGTTCTCTGGGAAAGAGGAGAAACATCTCAGACTAAGCCATGTATCTAGAATCATATCTGGGCAGCGCACAGTAAGTTCCTGCGATGAAATTATTGTGGTTTACTTAGCTACTCTACCTAGAATTTGACTTTGTTAATAGACTGCAGCTACAAGCTGACAGCTTGTTATAAGTTTTATAGCTACTTGTGAATCTATTGTTGTTTCCCCTGCCGTCCTCTCTTTTCTTCTTTTTAAACCCTTTGGCTTAAATAGAGCATTATTAGCGTGTTTAAGGAAACTTTCCAAATACAATATTACTTGATGCCAGCAACTTATCTAGGTTGGCATAGAGCTGGCTATAGTTCTCCAATATTAAACTCTCACATCTTAAATCCACATCAAAAAATGCTCATTCAGTGTAATCTTTTTTGTTTATTAATTTTGTCCATAAAAGGCCACTACCTAGTGCTGGTCCAAATGTCTCATATTGCATGATTTTTAGTTGGTCCCAACTTCCAGTTTGTCTACCTAAAATTAGTTTCCCAAGGTTAAGGCATGCACTTAATGGTTCAGGATATTTGCCATTGCCCCAGAGAAGAAAACCTGTTTGCTTTGTTTTTCCAAACTAGTGGCCAGATTAAGTATTCTCCATGCTAACTATTTCCCCACTGGGTGCAACACAGCCATTCGGCTATCAGGATGCTTTTCAACTAGGATCATCTGTTGCAGTATCATGACAATCCCTTCTTCAAATTTTATTTCCATGCAATTGTTTGTGTCAGAATAGATTGTTTGCAAATTTCACATGTCCCATTATGAATCCATCAAAGGATTCTTCATTTTGTTTTGTTCTGATTTACAGTCCAATTTTTCCAGCCAATCTTTCAAAGGTATCCACGCCCTGAGAAGGAGTATCAGTCATTTTCTCTTATATATAATCCACGCCCTGAGAAGGAGTATCAGTCATTTTCTCTTATATATAATGATAGGTCACTGGATTTGGTAAGAGTTCGTTAGCTGTAGTAATTTTCTTCTATTTATGAGTTAATTTCTATTTCTATTCATCCATTTCATTGTTTCCGTGACCTTCCTGTCATACCAGGTAGGAACAGTTGTAAAAAACTTCTTAGTATCTGATGATCTATTCTTTCTTATCAGATTTGCAAGGATAAAGATGAAGCTGAGGTATGGTTTAGTGGTTTAAAAGCATTAATTTCACGAAGTCATCACCGAAAATCGAGAACGGAATCAAGGAGCGATGGAATTCTGTCTGAGGTTAACAGCCCTAGGACTTATACTCGCAGAAGCTCTCCCTTAAGTTCTCCATTTGGTAGCATTGACAGTTTGCAGAAGGTACAGTTCTCTACTTTGTCTTCCCCCTATCCACCCACTTTCAATTGGTTGATGATTTAAGGGATTTTCTTTACCTTCAATTCAGGACGCAGACCACCTTCGCATTCAGAGTCCATATGAAAGCCCCCCCAAGAATGGTTTGGATAAAACATTTTCAGATGTGGTATTATATGCTGTTCCTCCAAAAGGTTTTTTCCCCTCAGACTCTGCTAGTGGTTCTGTACATTCTTTATCATCTGGAGGCTCGGACAGTGTACATGGTCATATGAAGGCAGTGACAATGGATGCTTTTAGAGTTAGCCTATCAAGTGCTGTTAGCTCATCAAGCCAAGGTTCTGGTCATGATGATGGTGAGGCGATGGGGGATGTTTTCATTTGGGGTGAAGGGACGGGGGATGGTGTACTAGGTGGTGGAACACATAGAGTTGGAAGTTTTTTTGGTGTAAAAACGGATTCTTTGTTGCCTAAAGCCCTGGAATCTGCAGTAGTACTTGATGTCCAGAACATTGCCTGTGGTGGACAACATGCAGCCTTAGTGACCAAGCAAGGAGAGATTTTCTCATGGGGTGAGGAATCTGGCGGCAGGCTTGGGCACGGTGTGGACTCTGATGTTTTGCATCCCCAGCTTATTGAGGCCCTCAGTAATACAAATATTGAATTCGTAGCATGTGGGGAGTACCATACATGTGCTGTAACACTTTCTGGTGATCTGTACACATGGGGTGATGGAACATATAATTTTGGTCTTCTTGGACATGGAAATGAAGTAAGTCACTGGGTCCCAAAAAGAGTGAATGGGCCCTTGGAAGGCATACATGTGTCATCCATCTCTTGTGGACCCTGGCATACAGCAGTTGTGAGCTCTGCTGGGCAACTGTTTACTTTTGGTGATGGCACATTTGGTGTTCTGGGTCATGGAGATCGAAAAAGCATTTCATTACCAAGGGAAGTGGAATCTCTTAAGGGGCTCCGCACTGTCCAGGCTGCCTGTGGTGTTTGGCATACTGCTGCAGTTGTAGAAGTCATGGTTGGAAATTCAAGTTCCAGCAATTGCTCTTCAGGGAAACTGTTTACCTGGGGTGATGGAGATAAAGGTCGACTTGGGCATGGTGACAAGGAAGCAAAGTTGGTTCCTACATGTGTTGCTGCTCTTGATGAACCCAATTTTTGCCAAGTTGCATGTGGACATAGTCTGACAATTGCACGTACAACATCTGGTCATGTGTACACAATGGGCAGTCCTGTTTATGGTCAGTTGGGCAACCCACAGTCTGATGGAAAGCTCCCAGCTCGTGTTGAAGGAAAACTCTCCAGGAGTTCTGTTGAGGAGATTGCTTGTGGTGCTTATCATGTTGCAGTTTTAACTTCAAAAACTGAAGTTTACACCTGGGGCAAGGGAACAAATGGAAGACTCGGTCATGGGGATACAGATGATAAAAATTTGCCATCTTTAGTGGAAGCCCTAAAAGACAAACAAGTAAAGAGTATTGCTTGTGGTACTAATTTCACTGCAGCTATCTGCCTTCACAAATGGGTTTCTGGTGTTGATCAGTCTATGTGTTCTGGCTGCCGCCTACCACTTAATTTCAAAAGGAAGCGGCATAATTGTTATAATTGTGGACTAGTTTATTGTCATTCATGCAGCAGCAAGAAGTCTCTCAAGGCTTCAATGGCACCAAATCCAAACAAAGCTTATCGTGTCTGTGATAATTGCTATAACAAACTAAGAAAAGCAATGGAGACTGATGCTTCTTCTCAGTCTTCTATGAGTAGGAGAGGCAGTGTCAATCAAGGGCCAAGCGAGTTTATTGATAAAGATGAGAAGTTGGACACCAGATCTCATGCACAACTTGCTAGATTTTCATCAATGGAATCCTTGAAGCAAGCAGAAAGCCGGTCTAAGAGAAACAAAAAACTTGAATTCAATAGTAGCAGGGTTTCACCTGTTCCAAATGGAGGCTCCCAGTGGGGAGCGTTTAACATTTCTAAATCTTTCAACCCAATGTTTGCTTCATCCAAGAAGTTTTTTTCTGCTTCTGTTCCTGGATCAAGAATTATTTCTCGAGCAACATCACCAATATCAAGACGACCTAGCCCCCCTCGATCAACAACGCCAACCCCAACCCTGGGTGGACTTACCTCACCAAAAATTGTCGTGGATGATGCTAAGAGAACAAACGAGAGCCTTAGCCAAGAGGTTCTTACATTAAGAGCACAGGTATATATTTTCCTTCCTTACAGTCACCTACCTGTGTAATTTAGTCAATTACTGGGACTATTTTCTTCTCTTTTCCCTGACAATTTTGGCAAAGCATTCTGAAAGTGCATGAATGGACAGATGACAAAGGGAATTGGTTTCAATATATCCTTTTTATTTATGTCCAGTGCTGACCATATGTATGAGATACTGTAAATGACAAAGCACTGCATGTTTTAGTTTTATATATTTCTCAGTAGCTGATGTATGTAATCATCAAACTGGCACAACTTTTCTAGTTAAGCACACTCTGTCTACTGCATCTATTTTCTGCTTGGCTCTGTTCTGCTGAACCACAAATCTTCATCCAACCTCATGCCATTGTGCTGTTCATAACTTGGCCATATTCTTTACCAATGGTGAAGGCCATCAAAGACAAACAGGTAGCCTGTAATGCTTGTGTCATTGATTTTACTGCAGCTATCTGCCTTTATAAGTGGTCTCTGATGTTGATCAGTCCATGTTTCTGGCTACCAACTACCATTTGATTTCAAAAGGAAATGTAGTGTGTAATCACATATTAGTTTATTGTCATTCATGCGATAGGCATGGCAGGGATTGACTTTCCATCATGACTATACTATCAATTGTTAAATTTTTAACATTTATCTAATTATGATTATTTGGCATTTCAGCCTAAGAGAACCTAAGATCTAAACCCCTGATATTTCAGTGTTTTCACTTGATTTGGTTGTTTTACTTGTTCATTATTATTCCTTATCAAATTGGTCTCTCAGGTGGAAAATCTTACTCACAAAACCCAGCTTCAAGAAGCTGAGCTGGAAAGAATAATCAAACGGCTGAAGGAAGCAAGAGCCATTGCTGGAGAAGAGACTGCTAAATGCAAAGCAGCAAAAGAAGTGATCAAGTCACTTACTGCTCAAGTAAGATTGATTTCATCTTCATTAGAATATTGATTATGGATTGCCTCAACATACCTAGATTGTCTTTTTCTTGGTTTATGTTCTCCCTGTTTTTTTTTTTTTTTTTGTGTTCTTTTTGCAATCAGGTTTTCTCACGTCCTAGTTGTAGTAATCCAACCTTTCTTTATAGAAGGTCGTGGAACTCAACTTTGAACTCCTGAAAATGCAGATAAATTCTGTCTTGAAAATATCAATTTGAAAATCAAATACTTGCGTGCTTTGCTTTATCTTAAGTAGCATGTAAAAATTGTCTGGTGTGCATGCAACCAAGAAGCAATGCTCAGTTGGATAGCTGCTAATCAACCCAGTTGCAACTCTATGTTAATGATGCATCCTTTGCTAATGATTGATTTTTTTCATATACTTAATAGTTAAAAGACATGGCTGAAAGGCTACCTGTGGGAGCAGCCCGGAGCATCAAATCACCTTTGTTTGCTTCGTTTGGCTCCAGTCCTACTTCCAACGATGTTTCTACTATTGACTGTTTGAATGGTCAAAGCACATGCCAAGAACCAGACACAAATGGATTGCATAGCCAGTTGCTTTCTAATGTTTCAAGCACCACCAGTAACCGAGGTGCAGGTCTCAACAATCAAGGCCACTTGGAAGCAACAATTAAAAATGGAAGCAGAAACAAAGATGGTGAATTGCATCATGAAGCTGAATGTGTTGAGCAAGATGAGCCCGGTGTATATATAACACTAACCTCCCTACCTGGAGGCATCAAGGATCTTAAGCGAGTGCGCTTCAGGTGCGTTGTTTTCAAGCCAGTTTGGCTATCCAAATCATACCCACATTTCTCTGGTCAATTAGATTGTATAGTCAGTGGTTGCATTACCAGGCTCACGCTTCTAATAGCATATTGCCCATGTGTCTCTGTTACCTTTTAACTTTGCCATGAAGCAGGCTCTTGTTTTTGTGTGTTTGCATTCCTGGCTTCTGCCTTTGATTTGAACACGACTTTGAAAGCAGTCTCTTTCGGAGATTGAGTTAAGGATAGAGGTTGTGATGGAAAGAAAGCTTGTCAAAGAAAGTTTTGGTCCTATAAACCTTGAATTTTTTTTCTTGCATATGCCACGAAACAAATCCAAATGGTTCTTCATTTTTTTTTTGTTGAAAATTGTAACTATATAGTTGCCAGTAATTTGTGACATCGTAATTGAGTTGTAGAAATGAATCTGGTTAATGGTTCCAGTGGTGCAATTTTAAATTTTGATCAAGTTTATAAATGCAGTCGAAAGCGGTTCAGTGAGAAACAAGCAGAACAATGGTGGGCAGAAAATAGGGCAAGAGTATATGAACAGTACAATGTCCGTATGATTGACAAGTCAAGTGTTGGTGTTGGGAGTGAGGATTTGGCTCATTAGCATGCAGAAACAATCTCTGTAGATGGAACCTAGATTGTTTTTCAGTTTTGAGCTCTACTTTAAGGATGGGCATCTCCACACTAATTAGTTTTGCTTCCAACCTTCCATCCTTCCATTGAGTTTAGAAAAGCAAGTAGCGAGGATTGGTGTCAGAGAGAGAGAGCTCTAGAAAAGTTTGATTGTCCTTTTTTTTTTTTTTTTTTTGTCTCTTCATAATCTTTTTTCACCTTGTATTGATTTTTTTTCGTGGTTTCTAATTTTTTCCCTATGTGTACGTTGTGTGGGGAGTTGAGGGTGAGAAATGTAAATTCCTAGTAGGTTGCTGCTCATGTTCAAGAAAATATCAGATGCCATGTAAATTCACAAGAGAACGTGCTCTACAGAAATTCTCTTTTATCCGGTTCATAAATTCAGCTCAGGTTTGTTGAAAGCAGATGCCATGCCATGTACATTCATAATCGAATGCCACTTCAGTTGTCTTATTTTGTTCTAGCTTCTAAGATCATCATGATTTATTGCAAGTCTCAAGTGTATTGCAAATGAAATTGATTAAATTATTGGCAATGCATCCTCAACTTGAGTTTCTGGGTACGCTTTTCCTCCTGTGATTTTTTATTCTTCTTCATCATCCGGATATGCTTCACTTTAAGGATAAATTGGGAAATTAGTATATAAAATCAAAATAAATGACAAAATAATATAGAAGCAAAAAGTTTTGATATAATAGCACACTTTTAAAATAAGATATTGTGCTTTAAAATCGCGACAGAACTTGGTATTTGCACTTAATTACTATGGTCTTGCATGTCCACCACCTCTTTTACTACTCCTTGGCCGGTTGACGGACAGACCTGTAGCTATAAAATAGGTTTTCAATTTCCAAAACAAACTTCTCCTGCATAATCATTTCCACCTTCAAGGAAGAACTACAAGATGATAAATCGTCTTCAACTTTCAATTATACATGTCATCCCGCTCTTTGATTGAACTCATTTTAGTCACCTTGCTCTATTCATAGCTTCTCTCTTCGCTTTCTACAAGGTTAAGCCTCTTTTTTTCTTTTGAGTCAATCCATAGAGGAAAACCCTGAAATGAATTCATAGCAGCTGACGATCATGTGCCAGATTGAGAGAAAGGGGTCACTCACCTCCTTATTGGTCTGGATCGAGAGACCAGCTAGATGAACCCATCTTGCTCCGAGTTACAGAGGATGGGAAGGAAATAAATGCAGGCAATGGAAGCTCATGCGATGGACATTGTTAGAAACTATTGGCCATTGCGCTTTTTGTCAAGTCTTGTCCCAGATGCAACTTAAAATTAAGGTTGAGGACCTGAGGTCGTGGATTAGAGAGATGTTACTGGTCCATCTGAAGACCACCAATCATCCCAGAAATGCCCTTAGCCATCTTTGCTGGCAATAAATGGAGATCATCACAGTGGAGTTTCTTTTCCTCTTTCCATATTTTTAATCAAGAGAACTGGAATTTCATGTTCAACGCAGGACAAGATATGTGGTATAATAACAAGCTCCATAAGTTGAGGAGCTTTCAACGCAAGGACATGACTGAAGTGAGCATTTGGTTACTGTTTTATATATATAAAAAAGAATAAAAGATGAAGACAAAATAGAAAAAAAAAAAACAAAGATGTAATTGTGTTTAATAGTGATATATAAGATAAAATAATTGTTTTTATATTTTATTTGGTTGTGGTGAATATAATATAAAAAATATAAAAAAAATCTATTTTATCCTTAATATATATAGTTAAACTTTTATTTTTTAAAAAATAATTTGATATTTTTTTATTTATTTTAGTTTATATTGAATGTTAAAATTAATAATATCATAATAACTTTAGTTATAAAACCAGAATTGACTTGACGGGTTGATTTGGGGCCTAAACTGATTCGAGTTTAAGAAAAAATAGAAGAATGATTGACTCAACTTGACCCGGTCAAAAACTCAAGTCAACTCGAGATAAAACACATGTCAAAAACCCGTTGATTTTTTTGAAAAAAATTGGTCAAAACAAGGTTGTTTTGATTATTTTTTTTAAAAAAACTTTGGATCAATTAGGTTGAACCTCTTGACGCGTAACTTGAACCTTACCTCGGGTCAACTCCTGAGTCGAGTTTTAAAATTATAATAATAACCATTTTTATTTATGCATTGACTCGGGTCAACCCGTGTTGACCCTACCGACCCGCCACCTAGGCTTTGCCCGGTTGACCCTTAAGTTGAGTTTTAAAACTATAATAACAACAATTTTTATCCTTTCATTAACTATTTTGATTTGAGACCTTGACCTTGCCCGAGTTGACCATCGAATCAAGTTTTAAAACTATGATAATAATCACTTTTATTTTATATTGACTCGAGTTAACTTAGGTTGATTCTCTTGACATGTGACTTGAACCTTACTTAGGTGTATCATTGAGTTATGTTTTAAAACTATAATAATAACCATTTTTGTCTTTATCTTAACCTGGGTCAATGATCAACCCCACTAGCGACCCGTACCCTACCCTGGGTCGACTCTCAAATTGAGTTTTAAGATTATTATAATAATAATTTTTATTGTTATGGTGACTTAAGTCAACTTGAACCGTGACCCCGGGTTTGTTCCAGATCGACTTTTAAGTTGGGTTTTAAAATCATGATAATAACTATTTTTATCTTTACATGTCCTGGTTGTATAATTTTAAAATTAAGAGTTTTTTTACTAGGATATTTTAAAAATAAAAAATTATAAATATTATTTTCAAAACATGTCTTTTTTTATACCTCATGTTTTGATGCTATAAAAATTTATTTTAAAATTATGTAAAAAACAAATTTATTTTCTTGTTGAACCAAATATATTTATATGTATGCCTCTTTTCATTTCTTCAATCTCATGACGACAGTAACCAAAACACCATATAATACTCTATTCTCTGAGCTAAAGAGTGGGCTGCATAATTACCACTTTGTGATCAAGTTGAATTTTTCACGGACCTCAACTTGATCAAAAGAGCACGGGTCTTTCTTAACCTCATAAATTAGATGCTTCCTTGGCCTCTTGCGGACTATCTTTCACTCAGAATCGCTGTAAAGTCACCTTGGTTGCTGCACTAGAATTGCCTTACAGAATATTACATTTACCCCCGCCATCTTTACATCATGCCTGGTGTTGATTTTCTGATATGCAATCATCATTGAGTCCTAGATATCACCCCATTTCCATCGAGGCCAAAGATGGTTGCATCTGCGTTCATCTTCACAAAAGCCTCAGCGTCTGCGCTCCATTCAAAAACTCCTTTCTAGGGGCTTGCTCATGCTTCCTTAAGATTGCCCTCCTGGCATTACTCCTTGACTTCATGTGATTGAATATGGAAGGGAGCAAATTGTTTATTCTTGGAAGTTGCAGAAAGCATTATGCCCATTTTCAAATTGAGCCAAACTGCCATGCAAGCTGTTGCAGATTCTCCCTTAGCACCTGTCCATGACAAAAACTATATCAGGTCCAGTTTTTACCTCGTGTATTTGAAAAGAATATTGGAAAATTCGCTGTCTCCCATACAAATCCTGGAAAGTTTTGCTTTAATGTTCACGACCCATCTTCCATCTTCTTGTGGCACCTTGAATCATCCATTGGTAGCCTTAGGAATTGGGATTGGAGGGAGTTGCTTGATCTGTTAGGCTTCACGTTTGTTCATTGTAGACAAATTCAGAAATGCAAAATGCTGTCAACAGCCTATTTCTCACACTAACGCTGAAAAAAAGAGAGGCTACTTTTTGGCCACTGATCTTGTGGTTTGGTGCTGTCGTTGCAAACTAACAAGCAGTCTATGTTTTACTGGCTTTCAATGAAGAAAATAGTGAAACATGTAGTGATGTCCGTAAACAAGCTAAAATGGGGAGGGCAGCCCATTGCCAGTACCAAGTGGGATTTAAAGGGATATTACAATGACTTTGTGGAAAGTCTTCCAAAAGATATAGATATCAAATTGCTTATTCTGGGTAGATTTATCAAGTATAGCTATTTCATTGCCTTGTCACATCTTTCACTGCAAAAACAACAGTAGTTTAGGTGTTTTTTCATCACTTTTATAAGTTCCATGGTCCATTGTGACGGACAGAGACAATTGTTTATTAGTTTGTTCTGGAAAGAATTATTCAATTATAAGAGTGAAATTGTTCAGCTTATCATTCACAATCAGATGAACAATAAAAAAAATTGAATCAATGTATGTCAATGCATAATCCTAATCCTAGACAGTGGAGTTTACTGTTGGATTTAGCACAATAACAGTATAATTCTACAAAAAAACTAAATTTTGTAAGTTTTTACATTACTTATCTGTAGTAAATTTTATATTATCATATGTTTTTCTTTGTATAAAACGAAATCATGCAGTGTTTTTATGTTTACAAATGATTAGAAAAAAATAATTATGCCTTGTTATATTAGGCCCGCCATAAAAAATTGCTCTTATGAATCGTTCAGAAATGTGTCAAACTGCTTCCCTCGTGGAATGGGTCCGGTAAGATGGTTGCGAGACAAATTGAAGATAGCAAGAAAATTATTAGGTTGCAGCAGTTGTTGAGGAATCTCTCTTGAGAGATTGTTTTGAGAAAGACTCAACGATTCAAGCTGCGTAAGATCGATGGAATCTTACCCCTGGGAATGTTGAAGCTCCTGATGACTTGAGGAATGTGATGAGGTTGTAAAACCTCTGCTGATGATGAAGCCTTCAACAAGGCTGATGTCTTCATTTCAATCCAGTCGAGGAAGTAGTGACTTGGCAACTGGGTAGAGAGAGTATTTCGAGAAAGGTAAATATTGTGCAGCTTCTGAAACTCAAACTCTGTTTTGTGAGGAAGCACCCTCCATAACTACGCCACGAAACGGGTTAGATCTCAAGATGAGAAGCTTCAGATCTAGAAAAACAGGAAAGACAAACACCATTGATCTGATTGCTTCCAAGATCTAGAAACTCTAGCCTTGGGCTAACGATCTTGGTGCTTTCCCCTGCAATTGGTTGTGATCTAAAGCAACCGTCTTTAACGTGCATCGACTTTTTAGAATGCTCCTTACATCATATTTGATCCATTACGTAATGATCATTGTTTACTAATTTCCGACTAATCGGAGGAGCACTTTGCTTACTGTTGAATCACAGAGATGGCCGAACTAATCGGTAAGAAATGCAGTGCATGGGAGACTAACTACACTTTTAAATTCTATTATATTTTTATAAATGTTGTTGCTTTCTAATAAATCCGTTGTCGTCCAGCGGTTAGGATATCTGGCTTTCACCCAGGAGACCCGGGTTCGATTCCCGGCAACGGAATTAACTTTTGTTCTGAAAATTCTCTTCAAAAAAAGAAGTTTTTTTTTTTTTTAAAAAAAATAAAACAAGTACAATTTTCAGCCAAGGAAAAACTACCACGGTAATCGAAGACTACACCATAATTTTTATACACGAGTTTCATATTTTGACTGGGTTATTGAATTGTTTGGGTTAAATTTTTTTTTAAAAAATTAAAATGATATTATTTTAATAAAAAAATAAAATAAAAATTAATGAATTTTTGATTGAATTTTGTTAAGTCAACCAGATCACCAAGTCACATTAAATTTTTATTTTTTTTTAACCTGGCCTGATTTTAATCTCGAGTTCTTAACCGACTCATCAGGTCAGACTAGGTTTCAAACCTATATGCTACATCATGCTCATTAACTTTTTTATGTGAAGATAATTCTGATCTAAAAATATAAAAACTTATCCCAAATTATAAAGTTTTTAGATTAAAATATTCATTTTTAGATTAAAAATCATTTAGTTATGATAAATTGTTAATTCAGTGATCCAGAATTTAAAATTGTTTTCTAAGATTACCCAATACATGACAATCATGTGTTAATTAAGTAATGATTTTGAGTTTATTATTTTAAATCGTATAAACAACTTGATTAAGAATACCCTTTGCAAATTAATTGCCTCAAACAATTCTTAAAATTACTAAAAATAAAAATAAGTAGCAGACATATAAAAAAATAAAAATTATACCGCAAAAATAACTTATATTTTATTTTATTTAGGAGGTTTTTAAAAATATAATAATTATTATTTTTTAAAATATATTTTTATTTAAAAATATATTAAAATAATATTTTTTTAATTATTTTTTTATAGTATATATAAAAATTTAATAAAAAAATTTAATTTTTTTATTAAAAGCGTTTGTAACACAATTTCAAACCGCCACATCAATTACAATCAGAAGAGACCGTAAAAAACAAGTCACTCACCCCTGTTTACACAGAACTTGACAAACCTCGATAAGGTTTCAAACCTCGGTCAATCAAATTCTTGCATAAACTAAAACACTCGCAATCCCGAAATGGCGAGGGATAGTTGTCTGGCTCGTATAACTGCCGGCGTTGCTGTTGGAGGTGCTATTGGTGGCGCCGTGGGTAAGTTCTCTCATCATAAACCCTAAAACATCTTCTTGTTCTAGTTTTTATCAATACCTGCGCGTCTTGTTATTGGGTGTGGTTCCTTAATGCTCCCTAAGTTGTTGTTATTTAAATTTCCAAAGTCCACCGATTTATCTTCTCATACAAACACACAAAATCCATAAACCAATTGTCCTATAAATTTACGACTTCCATTGTATTACGCCTTGATTTGGGAAAGGGTGATCGAGGGACTGTTTCTTGATTGTGAGTGCAAAAGTTGATCTTTGAATGCCATTTTTTCACTATTCTTTGGAATGCTTTGGTGAAAGAAATCCTGCACCACTAGATGTAGACTGGTTTTAGGAGTACTGTAAAGGGCGTGATTTTAATGAAAACACTGGGTCTAATACATCAAGACTTGAAATTTCAGGAGATGTGCAGATGGGGTTTATTTATAAGAAGGTATTAAATGGAAGTCACGGAATAGCTTGCAAAACGGGGACGCGCTTGATGATATTGCCGGGTGCCTAATAGTGGTGGATTTCTTGATTCTAAATTGAGAGGCTCCCGTGTTCTTCAACTTAGAAGCTTGAGAAGTTTAACTAAAATAGCGTTGGTAACTTTTGTTGGTAACTAAAATAGCAGGGTCTCTAGAAGTGTTTGTTTGATGGAATTGGAAAAATTATACTTGGACTAGAGTTGGTTAAAGAGAATGGTGACCGAAGTCTGTTAATTGTACTGTACGGGGAAAGATTTATAAAGAAGCAACAAGTCCATACTGAATTTAAGAAGATTGCAGAGAGAAATAAAACAGCTAGAGTGTAGCTCAAGGGCTATTTGTTTTGCGTCAAATATTTTCCTGCAAAAACATTTTCTCATAAAATGAAATATTTTACTGTCTGGATGTGACATGGAAAACAAGCTGGAAAATATTTTTCAGCAACACTGGAAATTGTTCAGAAGATTATTGATACAGGAAAATCAATATATTTATTACCAAAGATAATTTATCACAAATTAAACATATAAATTTTTTTGTTTGATGGATACATAAAGGATTTTTACTTTTATTTGGACTTTAATAAACTATTTGTTTATGAAATTTTAGAACATTAGGTTGCCAGCTTAGCCAATGACAATAATGTGTTTAAAAATACATCGACATAGGTTTTATAACCAATATATGTCCCATGAAAATAGAACGTTAAAATGCAATTTTATCATAATAGGAGATTTCATAGCCAAACACATGTCAATAAAAATAGATATACGAACAAAAGTTTACCATGACAAGTACATGTCCAAAACCAGAAGAATAACTTAGTATATGTGAAAATCATATTTCCATCTTAAACAAACATGCTCTAAGTTTAAAATTTCATAGTGATAGGTAAGTTTGTAGCCAACAACTCAATGTAAACATTAAATAGAAAAACTGTAGGTTTATTGTAGCAATGACCTGCCTGCTGAGGGTAGCAATGTGGTCTAGGAACATGAACAAGGTTGTGGAAAACATAATATTCAAAATTCTAGCTTTAACTTCTTTGATGCAAGTTAAAAGTGTGTGCTTGTACAGTTTACACAATGGAACTTTAACTATCTTGGTGTGTGCTTTTGCACATCATATCTAGCCATGACAATTGATTTTCTCATTGATATGCAAAAAAGAAACATTGGCTAGTGGACAATCTTAATAAGAAAGTTTCAATTCATACAAATCCAGGCTTATATATTCAATCTTTGGTTCACTGTTAAAACTATAGTTTGTTTTGCTTCAACTATCCATCTAATATGGTAATATATATGATTTCTGTGCAGGTGCTGTTTATGGAACATATGAGGCAGTAAGGTATAAGGTACATCATCTGACCTGGTACCAAAATTCACACTTTAGAGTGTGGAGACCTTATTAAATGCCTGCTCTTGATCATTAATTGTTCTTTACTGAAATAGAAATATGTACCCTGTTGTCTTCTTTTTCTTTTGATTTATAGTCTGAGTGAATGAAATATTTTATGTTACTTAATGTGTTGCATATTGTGGATTCTAACTTGTAATTTCCTTGCTTAAGTATACGTGTAAAGTTATAGAGAGATGGAACAATGAGCATCAACTTGGAACTTAAATTTTATGGTCATGGCTTCCCTTAAGTTCATGTTTGTATGTTCCTTTTCACCATGTGCATCCCCTCTATCCCCTGCCATAGATATGAATTAAAACAGAAGGTCAGAAACTGCCAGAAGATAATGGTGTGCATTGGTTTTTGTCACCCTCATTTTTCTGTTTGGGCTGGGTCTGTGAGTTTAATCAGCCCTGAGATGCTTAGAAAGATCTGTTTCCTTGTGCCCCCACTGGTTTTGGGTGTCTCTGTTTGCATTCTGGAGTAGACTTTGTGAAACTCGCAACTCTCAGAGGAGGCCGTTGGTTGTTACTCGTTGTGTCATATGGTCCTGGTTGCCTTCAAAAAGATTACCCACTGCCCAGTTAGCGAACATCTGCCTTATCTGCTATTTTTTTTAATTAAAATACTATCCAAATTTTGATTTTTTGTTTGTTTATTTATGCAGATTATCTTGTTTTTAAAGGAGTTTAAACTAAAGTCAATGCATTTTTCTTGGTATTCCATTGTAAGTGTTCATCAGTTAATTAATTAGTTTGGAAAAATTCAGGTACCTGGACTTTTGAAGATCAGATACATTGGGCAAACCACACTTGGTAGTGCTGCCATATTTGGTCTTTTCCTGGGTGCTGGGAGCTTGATACATTGTGGGAAATCATATTGATTTGTTCTATTCAGAGCAGCAAGAAATCAACTTTGTTCTGCTCACAAGGATCTGTGCTTCAACTTCACTTGCCTTTGAGCTGATGGATAGAAGTTGTGGTAGCGATTAGTTGTTTCTTTCTACATAAAATTTCCTGTGATGTTATGGCTTTCAGAAACAGCTTAGCAGCAATTAGCCTTGTGAAATTTCTTCGTTATTGTCACTTTCACAGTTGTCTGGCTCCTTGATGGTTGCCTCTTTTTTTTTTTTTTTGTTTCCTCTCTCATAGTAGTAGTCTGTTCTTTAGATGTAAAACTTTATCTATGCCATTTCGATTGCCAATCCATAATTTGATTTACATGGCCAAAAGCTTTATTAGCACTCGTCTTTATAGTTTCGAAGAGAGCAAATGAAGATATAGCAGCTAAGATGCGGGAGCTGATCTCACCATGGGCTTGACCATAGGTTTTCATGGTCTGATATCGCCTTAGCACCTTCCGGTGAAGAAATGAAAGTTCGATTCTTTAGAGCTCTTATTTAGAGCGATGGGACTCAAGAAAAGAAGAAAACTATCTTGATCATCAAATTTATCCTGGGCTTAGCTTCAATAGGCAATTAGAGTTAAACATACAAATGGTTGATATCATAAAAGACGCTTTCTGGGCATCATCAAGACAGATTGAAAATGCATCGATCAATCTGCAAACTACATTTTTAGTGCTTCGGATTTGGTAATAGCTTCGGTTTGGAATCAGATGTTTTGACCTGTGGTCTACTTTTCTTCTCTCTTTTTTTTCCTTTTCCAGCCAGCATTATACATTGTTCACACAAACAGCCATAAAATTTCACACAGAAATCGCTTTTTTAACTGTCTTTGACCTCTTCTGTTAAAATCTGCGAAGAATTTAGAAAGAAAAAATAATTTAGAATTTAACAACTTTAGAGACCTAATTGAGATGAAAACTATTTTAAGGACTTATTTGATTTTTAGCTATAGGGGGCTAATTTCGAGGTTTTGCCGTGCCCTGAAGTCTTCCCGATCAAAACTTAAGAGGAGTGTAGGCTGGTTTCCAAACGTCAAGTCGTCTTCTTATTCTCCCTCGAAGCCGCCAAACTGCGGTCTCCTTCAACACCATCACTGCTTTAGTTTCTCTCTGTAACTTTCAAATTCAAACATCACAACAGAGGGAAACCTTGTAGAAACCCCTCTCCACCACCAACAGGTAAACCTCATAAACATCTCCTGCTCAAAATTTGATTTCTCTGTTGTTTAATGTTACTGAACTAGAGAGCTAGTTATGGCATCAAAGCTGCTTAAACTCACTGCCTATGAGGCAAAAAACGAGCTTGAACTCTCTCTAAAGCAAGCCTTTGAGGAGCTTGAACCAAAACTAAGACCCCCATTTCCGTTAACAATACCAAGCCCTCAAGAATATTCCAGACTCAATCTTGCTATTCTTTATGGGGTTTTAACCGAACCCCATTTGGCTAAAACGCATATAAAGCATCTTCATGCTATTGTCACTGATGGGTATGCTTTGTTTGTTAGTTTGATTGTGAAAATTGTTAATGATTTGTATGGCAAGTTAGTTGATTCGGTGAAGGATCAATTGGTTTGGGTTGTTAAAGAAATGGTTGATGTTTTAGGAGTGGGATTTGATGGTTTCTTAGTGTGTTTGTTGAGGCAAATTGTTGGTGGGGATTTTAGTGATGGGAATTTGTGGTTGTGCTTTGAGTTGGTCTCCCTTTTTTCAAGCAAATGGGATTGTTTAGTAGAAGATGCGCCATTTGTTTTAACTAGTGCTTTGTATGTGTATCTACGGGTATTAGCTGATCACTGTAAGGTATCGACTGATGCTAAGATGGAATCGTTGAAAAGATTAGAGATTGAGTTTTGTGTCAAGATGTTGAGGGAGCAATTTAATTTGTGCATGAAGATTGGGAGGGACCTTATTAGATTGCTTCGAGATTTGGTTCATGTCCCTGAGTTTCGAGCTATCTGGAATGATTTGGTGTTGAACCCAAGTGAATTTAGGACAGAAGGCTTTTCAGATATTTCACAGTTGTACTGCTCTAGGACTTCTAGTCGGTATTTTTTGCTTCGAATTACTCCAGAGATGGAAACCCAATTGAGGTTTCTACTCATGCATGTGAAGTTCGGGAATCAGAAGCGATACCAAGTGTGGTTTGCCAAGAAGTTTCTTTTTGGACAAGAGAGAGAGACACTTGTAGTTGACATTATTCGCTTCATATGTTGTGCACACCACCCATCAAATGAAATTATTCAGTCAGACATTGTACCAAGATGGGCTGTTATAGGTTGGCTTCTAAAATCTTGTAGAGAAAAATATGTTGAAGCTGATATGAAGCTGGCCTTATTTTATGACTGGCTTTTTTTTGATGAAAAAATTGACAACATAATGAACATTGAGCCTGCAATGCTATTAATGGTGTGCTCAATACCAAAATATATAGATATAACTCACTCTCTTCTTGAATTTTTATTGTTTATTGCTGAAAACTATGAAGAGGACCGTAATTATGTCATTAGAAGGGGTTTGTCATCAGCTATGAGGATGCTTGTTCAAAAAGGAGTGGTTCGGTCAATGGATATTCTGACTTCATGTGATGCACTTTCTCCTTTTCTAAGAGAGGGACTTAGGAAGTTAATATTGCGTTTGAATATTGAAAGTAATGAGTTGCAACCAGCCCATCTTCCTCCTCATTCTGTGTCACGTTCGAGTTTGCAAAATGTTTCTCATCTTGCAATAACAACACCAGCTCCGGAACAACAATCTGCAAAGATTGTGGAAGTAAGGCTTAGCAAAGAACCTGCTGGTTCTTCTATTCCCATTTCAGGTGACCTGTTTATGACTTCTTGCCCATCAAATGTTACCATTGAAAGTCAATTTGATGCTATTGAGAGCTTAGCACAAAATCTGGCAGAAGCTATGAAGAAGTCAAATAGAATGGGGCTTCAGATTTTGGAGGAAATACTGCTCTCATTTGTGAATCTTGATGGCCAAGCATCAACATGTGGTTCAACTTTCCCTGAAACTTTATCTTCAAGAATTGCAGATCAATTTGAATCCATTGGCAATCGATTATTTGCTCCTTTTGATGTCAGCATTAGTGTTCCTTCTTCTGACAGTGGAATTCATTCGCCCACAATCATAATTGCACGCTCCTTCATACTTTCTCAGCATGAACGGTTGCAAGAAATGCTTCTATTCTGGTTAAGGAATGGTTTTCATGTAGGAGCTCACTTACTATCTTATGCAACAAGGCTAGCTTATGAGGCATGTATATCAGATTCTTCAGGAAATGCAATCATCAACAATAATTTTTCTAAGATAAGTGACTCAGGGATGTCATTACTACTCTTTCATGTTGATGGGTATTTTTCTATTCTGAATGGAAGGAAACAAGATTTTCTCGAAGGCAGTGTTTCTACTTCTAAGATGGATAAGGAATTAGTTAATATGTTGGTAAAAAATGCTTTTGCTGCATACAAATGTTTCCTTGAACGTTCAAGAACCATCCTGCATAAAGAAGATGATTTAGCTCTGTCAAAGCTATTCATTCTAGACATAACCTCTTGTTTTCTTTGTGAAAGAAAAAAGACAAAGTTCTTCTACAGCATCTTCTGTCATCTTGCCGACTTATGTGCTGGCAACATTGATATCATCAGGTTCCTTGTGAGTCAGTTGGATCATGCTGATCTTCTTGAAATGCAGTTTGAAATTGGGCTGAAGAGATTCTTCGTGTTCGGGGAGAGCACTGAAGATATTTTTCACTTAATGAAGAACTCTCTCAGTTGGGATCCTTCAGAGCAGCACAAGCTTTGGGGCTTGATCAGATCAGAGCTTGCTGTTTCTAAGGTTCAGCTGGAGAAGATCATTTTGAAATTTTTCTGCTCTAATGAGCTGGATGCAAATACAAGTGCCATTGCTGTGGGAGGCCTTCTTACATTGTGCATTTGCCGTGCTCCCACACCTGAGCTTGTTGGGGCAATCATGTTGCTGCCTGATGATGTATTCCAGGACTTTGCTGCTACAGTTTTGGCATCATGGGTTGTCTCTAATGCCTCAAAGCTATTTGACAGCTTGACTAAATTTTCAGAGAAATTTGACAATGAGAATGGAAATGTTGCCGGTTCAGTTGGGATTGTGATAAACCATTCTGCAATTCTCTGGTTGTTGAATTATTTTAAATCACAGGGGATGAATGGCTCCAATATTTTAAGCACCTTTTCTGCAAGTATTTCTTGTGAAAAACCAGCGTAGACATTGTGACTGAATTGGGTTATTAGTGATGGTTCTGCATTCAAATGGTAAGCTGCTGAGCCTCCAAAGTATTTGATATGGTGAAACTTGTAGTTTAAATTTAGTTATGTTTCTGCAATAAGAAGTCGAATTGCCATATCAGACCTGCATAATATCTTGTGTGCAAATACTATTATTTTTTAATTTCATTATGGGTGTGTTAATTCAGTAGGTCGAACCATACTGACTGAATTTGTAAACTAGATCATAGTTTAGCATATTTAACAATATTGCTTTCAACTGTCATTTTTTCTTGTCAAGATCTTGCTGCAATAATATTCAACTGCAAACAACTGGAAGCTGTCAAGTTTATATGTAGCACAAAGACATGGGTTTATGAAACTTTTTGCATGGATAAGACTATCTTGCTGTTACGCTCCTCTTCAAGACATCAGAATAAGTGTAGAGTATATTGAATAACTGATTAGTTTGTTGAAGTTCCTGGCAGGACAATCATAATAAATATGCTGATGCGCAGCTCATTATAGAGTGCTTACACAGAACTCTCTGACATTTTTGTGCATTCAAGTTTTCTTCTGCTGTTTTAGTTAGAAGTACAACAAACCACAAAAAGACAACTAAATTCAGTTAAACAATTCCTATCAGAAAATAATTTTGTTCACTGTGATTAACTTTCTGTTGCTTGACTAAAATTATTGAATTCTGACTTTATATGGATAAAAATAGTGAACTTGCATAGTCAATGAATTGTACAATCGAGTTGAGTAGTTTAGTATGTGATGTAGTCTCATGAAGTCCCTTTTTCTTCATGGCGCTCAAATCATCACCGAGATCAATAGCTATGGGGTGTCTTATTATCCTTACATCGTTATGATCCATTCTCTCCAATTATGCTCTGTTTGACCTTATTAATTAGCTAGAAAGAAAGTTGAATTTTCGTTTCCCTTGTAAATTTTTTTTAAGTTATAATTTCTGCTTCCCATATGGCTGAGATAGCACATGTTGATGCAGTTTAGCCTGGTTTCATTCATGCATCTGAGAACCCTGAGTTTTCGGATGCAATGGGTGCGAAGGGAATTGTATTACTTGTCCCCCAGCTCATGAATTGCAGCACTCTGGGATAAGATTGGCTCATCCTTCCTGGCTCAAGCAGCAGATGTTCCTACGTGAGTCTCATTGTATTATCTCTCTCTGATGTGCTATAATTTTATTTTGTTTTGTTTTCAGCATCCTTCCATGTCAAAGATATTTAAATTCTATCTTTCAGGTGACATATATAGGAAAGCATGTGTACATACTACATATAAAAGAGGAAACAATTGCAAGTTGTAACTTGTTGAGTACCCTGCAATCGTCAAGGCATCTTGGTTGGTGGTGGTAATGGCCTAATAAAGGAGTGCTTCATTCATGACTACACTGCAATATCTGATTTATGATTCAGTAACAGAATATCGAATGCTAAATCTCCAACTCTTAATATATATCTGGTATTGTTCAAAATCAAGGCTTATCATATCACCTATCAGGCCTCTTGAAATGTTACTCTCATACCTTATTTATATCACTAGTTGGACTAGTCCATGCTTTCTTTTGAAATTTCTAGGCTCATAATTATAAGTCCGGTCATTGTTCAAGCAAAGTTCTACTGCCTTTCATTTTGAATAAAATTCTGCTGTTACTGCTATTGGTGAAGTGTGGATCTTTTTTTATTTGCTTGTGTGGATCTTATTTTGATTTGCTTTTTTGAATTTATCAGAGAGTCAAGATATACAAGTCCACCTACACTGATCAATATGGAATGTAGCTCCATAGCTGTGATTGTAATGTTCCTCCTGCATGAAAACGTGAGTTCGTTTCTTGGAGCCAAGCTTAAATTTGATGTTCTAACAATTTTCTATTTGGTTTTCTTATTTTTGTCGTCACTGTCATGGATTTCAAGCTACCAATGCGTAGCATCATCCCCAAGCATTTCCTTGTAAGATCTGGTGGTCTGACAATGTTCAATTCTCATATTTGTTAAACAGATAATTAAGGAGGATGCCATTATTGTTATGCCACTGGAGACTGCCAAAAAGCTAGAGCAGGCAGAGCGAAGGTCTGCAAAATGTGAGTCATGAGGAGCAGCTACTGTAGAGTTTTTTCTATAGGATAGACACTAGCAAGTATTACGTTTTTGATTGACCCTTAGTTACAGGTGCGTGAACCCTTTAAGACGCAAGTTCAGGTGGGTGTCATACTCATTAGCTGTTATTTCATGTGGCCTTTTGCATTAATTTCTGGTTTGAAATGCTTTAATCTAGAAACATATTTGAAAACGACGTGTCAGCGCGGTTCTAACGAACTGGTCTTCGTAGTGTAATGCATGGATAAACATAAAGGTAGTAGTTTCTTGCACTATTTTGCTCCTGTTCTTTTGAGTGAATTGACCTAATTGTTTTGTCTTCCAATTGTTGGGTCTTTTTTTCTGAAGATTTTTAAACAAATCCGGATGAAGGTGGAGCACCTTGTAACTGAGTGGATTGCTGAAATAAATTTGCCAGTAGTGTAGTTTGTCAAGGCACATTCCGCTGTTAGATTTTTTCCCTTCAGCTGGTTGCTTGATGGTTTGCAGAAAAGATGGATCCTCGCCTCTGGGAGAAAGCGCATGGTCCTAATAATGAGTATCATAGGTAGCTAATTGATCAGATTCACAAGTATTCCTTGCTCGGCAGATATGGATTTTTAGATACCTGACCCAGTAGGATTCCAGATACCGACTCATAGCTATGAACACACACACACACACACACACACACACACACACACACACACACACACACACACCATCAGTAGATCACCTCCTCCTCCAGTTCTCTCGCTCGCCATTCAAATCTGTGTAATCACATTCATAAAAACACAAAGACAAAATCAAATCACCCTCGATAAGAACTTTATTAACGTTTGTGCAACTGGTATTTCTTTTTCCAAGCAGAAACAAATTGTTGCGTTGATTGGAGAGGACGTGATTTTGCGTGGTTTGTTAGTTTTGTCTCAGACATGTAACGCATAGCTTCTTCTTCCCTTGATTGTTGCCGCTGAAATGTCAGTGAGGGAGAAAACGAATCCTAAATTCTTTGATTGTATGGTTATAATTTCTTCAAATTTCAAGAATATAAATAAATTTCGAGAAGATGGGTTTTTCTTAATCAAGTAGCGCATGCATTATCCTTTTAAGTTAATAACTAGGTATGTAACCCGCAATCTACTTCAGGTTGGATAAAAACAAATATATTCTAATGACACAAAAACCCATTTTAAAAAAGAAAATTTCAATATCGATATAAAAAAAAAATTAATAAAAAATAATGTTAACTTATGCTAATTTATTAAACAAATATATTCTAATTGATTAGAGTAATAAATTTAGAAATATCTTGATTAAATTTTAATTAATCAAATATTAAAAAACTATATTGAAAAAACAAAAATCAAACATACAAAAAAAAATAGTAATTATATGTTAAAATAAAAACTTGAGCACGCTAAATTAGATTATGAGATCAAGATAACTTGACAATAAATAAAATAAAAAAAATCATCAAATTAATTTTCAAAAAAAATATTAAATGTTGAATCATGAGATGAAAAGGGTTAGTAATTTCGTGATTGTGCCTTACTACAAATAAACATAAAAGGGTAAGTTAGTAATTTAACCATGCGAAAAAAATTAAAATCTCAAAAAAAAAACCTGGCAACCTATTTGATTGTTTTCTTTTAAGGACAGTGAATGTATTTCACCGTTTAAAAAGAAGTTGTAAATACATTTGTATCCCTATTGAAAGTGAGAATAATTATTCGATCCACTGAAAAATATCATGTTACCTGTAAGCTTAGTCTTCTCAATTGATTTGATGAATGTCATAAATGTCATTTTACTATTATAAATTCATAGTAAACTCTTTTTAGTGGTTACAATAATTTTCTCATGCTCTATATTTTTTTATTATTAATATCAATAAAATATATAATTCATTCAAGTAATTTTCCAAAGATTTTTTTTATTATTCGAACTATCATCCCTTGATGCAACATATATATATTCTTTTTTTTAAATAATTATATTTTGATATTAGTTATAGAAATTAAACTTTGTTATTTATTTTAGATTTTTTTATAAGAAGTTATCATAGTCTCAGAAAAAACCTGGCATTATATTAGTGTTTGTAAGATTTACTTTTTTTCCTACCATATTATTAAATAAAAAATAATCTATCATATTGTTAAAAAAATAATTTAAAAAAACATAATTTTTATCAACTAGCTTAGTGATCTTAAAACAATATACCCACTTTGGGTTGTTATTTGGTTTTTTTAACATCTATTTTCTTATTATATTATTAAATAAAAAATGATTAAAAAAACTTAATTATTAAGAAATAGATTTCATAATTTATTTTGATTTATTTTTTATAGGGTTATCGTGATCTCATAAAAATATTATGATATTGAGTTGATATTTTTTTTGTAAGCATCTATTTTTTTATTATATAATTAAATAAAATTAATTATTTTAAAAAAAGATATTAAATTCAATAAAGTTCATAATCCAGCTTATAAATTTGACATATTAACATAGTTTGACATATGTTAATCCAATAAGTCATCGTCGTAATATTTTTTTTAATAAATATATCATCTTGAAAATATTTTAAAAATCAAACTATATTTTTATAAGTTGTCTGAAATTTTTTTAACCTGTTAAATTAACTGGATTGTATCAAAAAAATTCTTATATAATTTAATTTTAATAAAAATTATAATCAAAATATTTTAGATTTTACCAATTAAATTGTATTTAATAACTCAATCAATAAACTTTCTTTCATCTTAATATTATTTTTTTAGTGGAAAAAAATTTTTGGTCTGAGAATTATCTTAGTGTGTGATACACACTATTATCCTTGTGATGGTTTGGTTTCCACATGTTAGTAAACTGGGCATAAAGTCAAAGATCAGCCATGGATTAGATAGGAGGGGGAAGAAAAGCCAGTAAGCCACCACATTATTTCTTCCTCATAACCTCCATCTACGGATGAGCTAAATGATGTTGGAACTCTCCTTTCTTATCTTGTTTCTCACTTCCATTTCAGTCCTCATCTTCATTTGCTTCTTCCGCTCCACTTCTCATACTCCAAGCAAAACCCCATGTCCAGAATCTTACCCTATAATAGGAATCCTCCCCGGCCTCCTCCGCAACCGCCACCGCTTCCACGATTGGGTCGCTGACATGCTCTCCAAAACCCCATCATCGACTCTCCAAGTCAACAACTTTCTCAACCTCTCCCATATCATCTGCACTGCCAACCCTGTCAATGTAGAGCACCTCCTTGTCACCAACTTCTCCAACTATATCAAAGGTTATCGTTATCTTGACTATTGTGATGTTTTGAAAATAAATTAGTAGGAAAGGGCAACCAAGCCCTTGGTGGCTTAAAGAGTAAGTATTATTAAATGAGAGGTATTGTGGTAATTGAATAATAGTTGATAAATATAAATAAAAAGAATAAAAACAAAAGGAACAAAAAGAGGGAGCTGTGTTTTTGAGAGTAAACCGTGAGAGAGAAGGGAGAAGGAAGAAAAAGAAGAAGAAGAGAAAAGAGGGAAATATAAGGAAAGGAGAAGAGAATTGAAGGAAATAAGTTTAAAGGTAAGATTATGTATAAATGTGTGTTAATTAAGCTTTTAATTTCTGTTTTGATAAATGTTAGGGTTTTGAAGATTGTGCTTTAGGTTTGATTGATGAATTAATTGGAATGTTATGGGTTGATTGTTGTGGGTAATTGGTTAATTAGTTGATTGTGAGAGATTGAAGGTAAAGATGATGATTTTGAGTTATGATTTTGTTTAAATGATGAAATTGTGTTAGAAATCAGAAGATGATAGTAGGTAATCTGTGAAATTCTGGGTTTGAGGTTGAAGATGATGAAAATTCAATTTGGTCCCTCAATTTGTGAAATTACAGTTTAGTCCCTAAACTTTGGGAAAATTATAATTTGACCCTTAACTGTATTTTGAGACTCTGGACAGTGTTATTATGAGGTTAAGGATGATGAATCTCAGTTTGATAATTGATTGGGAATATTTTCAGTTTGGTCCCTCAATTTTGGGAAATTACATTTTAGTCCCTGAACTTTATGAAAATTACAATTCGGTCCCTGGTTCGTTCTAGACAGAATTAAGGATGGTTTATGGGTGAAAATTCAGTATAGTTATGTATTTTCCAAATTGGTCCAATTTTGGTAAAATTACGTTTTGGTCCCTGTTTTGGAAAATTATCGTTTTAGTCCCTAAACCTAGGAGACTAAACCTGGTTTTCATTTATGCATTGGAATCTTTTATTTGTGTTGCTTTGAGTTGCTTTTGAGTATATTTCCTATATTTATTGTAGGTTCTCCTAACAATCCTCAATAGGATTTCGGGTCTTTTCGTCTGACATTCCTTTTAGTTCTATATTTCCGGGTGAGTGGGATAATTTTTAATATGCATATATGATAAGTAAATATGTATGTTGATTATATAATGAGTACAACTCGTTAATTTCTTGAATAATTATATATGTTGCTTATTTTCCGAGTACTCATTTATTCTTGAATTTGCACTCGCAATCTGTCAAAGCAAATTCTATTTGATATGATATACGTTTCTTTGATGATTATGTGAATATCTATTATGCCTTGATATGGGACTTGTCAGTAACTCCATGCTAACGGAGAGTAGTTAGCCTGTATGCACATAGTATTCTGTATACCTAGCTGGTGAGAGAGGCATCAGCCTGTGGCGACTGATCATCCCACAGTGGTCACCTTCGGGTGTCATCTGATCTCTGACATGTAGTCCATTACGTTATGATGATATGTTTAGTATGTATATGTATATGTATATCAAGATAAATGATCTTGCGAACTATTAATATCAAGAATATTTAAAATATATATTAATTATTATTTCCTCACTGAGTTGGTTGAACTCACCCCTCATTCTTAATATTATTTCAGGTTCTTAGTTTCTGATAGTAGGTGAACCTTGTTGAGTGTTCCTGCTTCTTCAGTTTTGGGTCGGTATGCTTTGCTTATCTTTCAAGGCTATTTGATTCGATGTCTTAGGCGCTCCACTATTACCTTGTTTTAATTAAGTTTGGATTTTTGACAAGGTAATGAGTATTATGGATTATTGTTTTTGTTTTAATTACTGATGAGGAGTTTTTAACTATCTTTTGGTTTCATCAGTTTTGAATAATATAATATTTCTGAAGGTTATGAAATGCTGCGTATTTTTGAATAAATTATTCTTTTGATATGTCTGTTTTGAGGCTTAGCTCAGGAGGGATGTCCTTTCGCCACTGCTCCTGCGTTGCCGGTCATGAACCCGAGATTCGGGTCGTGACAACTATCTCCAAGAACTCCTTGGCCATGGAATCTTTAACGTTGATGGTCACCTCTGGACTGTACAACATAAGATTGCTAGCCATGAATTCAACACTAAATCTCTCAAAGACTTCGTATCAGATATAGTCAAATCTGAATTGTCCAAAAGTCTCATGCCAGACTTATTCAAAGCATGTGATCACAACTTGATCATCGATATGCAAGAGGTGTTGCAAAAGTTCACTTTCACTAACATATGCAAAGTTGCTTTGGGGTTGACCCAGAATCCATGTCAAATTTAACTTTTGTTGAGGCTTTTGATGATGCTGTGGAAATTGGGTTTTCAAGATTTATGGCTCCACTTCCTGCGTTATGGAAGCTTCAAAGATCCTTGAATATAGGATCAGAGAAGAGACTTAAAGAAGCTGTTAAAGTGATTAATGAGTTTGCTTGGGAGGTAATAAAATCGAGACAAGAACAAGATGGCGGCAAGAATCAAGATTTGCTGTCAAGATTTATGTTATTGAGTTCTGACATGGAATTTCAAGGTCAAGAACATAAAAGGAAGTTCTTGAGAGACATAATCATAAGCTTTGTGCTTGCTGGCAAGGACTCAACTTCAACAGCTCTAACATGGTTTTTTTGGTTAATTGCTGGCAACCCTCATTGTGGGTCTTTGATTTACAATGAAATATCATCAGCCGCCCCGCTGCCTGCGACAGATTCAAGGGCAAGGATTTTGAGCTACGAAGAGTAGAAGAATTTTCACTATTTGCACGCTGCTCTATCAGAGTCAATGAGGTTGTTTCCACCTGTACCAATCAATTCAAGATCAACGGTGGAAGATGATATATTACCAGATGGGACCTATGTTAGGAAAGGGTGGTTTGCTGATTATTCCGCTTATGCAATGGGTAGGATGGAGAAAGTGTGGGGTCAGGATTGCAGGGAGTTTAAGCCTGAGAGGTGGTTAGATAGTGATGGAGTGTATCAACCGTTTGATCAATTTAGATATCCTGTGTTTCACTGCGGTCCCAGGATGTGTTTGGGGAAGCAAATGGCTTATATCCAAATGAAGGCAATAGCTGCAGCTGTGATGCATGACTTTGAGATCTTGCCTGTTGATGGAGGCGCCACTGCAAATAAAATGATGAACCCACCTTACAGATTAACCATGGTTCTCAAGATGAGAGGGGGCTTGCCTGTTAGGCTGAAGAGGAGAGTGACATCTCAACAATGACTCACAAGTCAACCAACGAGATTAACGAGCAACAGGTTGCCTGATTTGTAGCTCATGATTTTGATTTGCACTTAATAAATTGTTCTGTCTATGCTAAGATTTCTTGGAAGGTGTAATCAACTATTTGTTTCTGCATGAACTGGACATTGGTAAACAAAACAAAGGATTTTATTTTTTGAAAATTATTTTTCACATCATTATATTATATTGATCAAAAGGATTCAAAACATGAAACACCGTTTGGTCTAGAATACAGTTTCAAAAAGCATCTTAGATGGTGGTAAACATGAACTAATCTGCTTGCTTGCAGTCATTTAAGGCTATTTCACTTATGCGATGGGCTGTGATTTGTGAAGAAATATAACAAGATGGCAGCTAGTAAGCAGCAGCGACAAGAATTGATGTGAAGAAGAAGACCATGTGCAATACCATAAATTAACAGCATTTCTTTAACCATCTGGCCTATTGCACACTACAATACCAGCTAACCCACCCTGATTAACCCATAGATTAAGATGCAAATAAAGAGCATCCTACCATGTTTTTATTTCCCTGAAATGTGAGTTTCAGAATACTAGATTAAATTTCTTTGAAACTGGAACAAGGGAAAGTTTCGGAGCTACTGAGTAAGGAACTGGGATTTAATCCACGGCTTGGCTGTGAATGCAGGCAGAGCACCGAGGACCTTACAAATAAAAAAAAAACTTGCATTCTTTAAGGATTTTCCATGGCCAAAGAATTAAAGAAGCCTTAGCTAAATGGCTCATATCCTCAACCCATTTCTGTGTTTGAATGGTACAGGCTCAACTACTGGCTCTAGTTACCAACATCAATTTTCACCAAAAAAAAAAAAGAAAGAAAAAACTGTCAAATATTTGAAATAAAGTTAAAGCCTCTGTCGTCCCCAAATCAATGAGATATATATATATATATATATATATATATATATATATATATATATATATATCAACTTGTACTGTAATTGTTAATTATCCAGCAAAAAGAGGTTCCTCAAACAAGGAAGTCTATTTTTGGTGAAGGTGGTTATCTGGGTCTATGGTTTGCTAAAGTCATCACCAGACACCAGCAACAAAACTTATAATTTCCCTCTCAGTCACCTATTGTAAATGATAACTATAATTAAAACTGAAGAGCGTTCCTGAGAATGAAATGGTGTTACTGGCAGAGCACTTGCAGCAAAAGACAAGCAAGAGACACAACAACAAGCAAAATTCAAATGCCATCTCTCTCTCTCTCATTGATGTTGAAACTGGTGACTGCAAAACTCACCATGCTCTCTAAACAAGGGTGTATAAATTAATCCCCCTCTGTGTACACCGGTGATGGTGAAAAATACGGGCACAGTTCTCCATCCTCATCCAAAAGAGAGAAATTATTATAACCTTTTACTAAAAAGCACAAATCTAGACATACTTAAAAAGCACAATCTAAACATACTTGAAAGTTCAAAATCATCTGTTAATCCACGGTAACTCCCCCTAACATACCCAATTCAAACAAGGAGCGAAGATCTTTATTCCGATGCAAGGCAGAACAAGACATGAAATCACCTGTTGACCATTTCATAGGTCCACTAATCTCAGCTTCTACCAGCATGGTTTAACTTTCATTTCATTCAAAGCAATGGAACAAGAAGAATCAACCTGCTATTCTTAACAGTTCAAAAACTAAAATAACATTCCATGAGAAAATGAAGGGGAAATATAATGCAAAATCAAAACCATCAACAGTCGTTATTACATTAGATAACAAAACTACCATCTAGCACACAGTAGGTGATGTAAAGGAAGAGACTACTGCTTTGGATTATTTATGTAACAAAGATTAGCTAAGCAGTTGCTACTTCCTTGATAAAATTTTATGGCTTTGATCATCTCCATAGAGGTATAAAAGCAAGAAGATCTCTTCAAACAGCTAGTCTGCAAGCAGGATAAAAGAAAAAACTTTGGGAAAAATAGAATGAAAGCACACTAGTGAACATAAGATGTAACAAATGTCTGCAATATTTGGAACATCTAACACAAATCAGAAAGTTTAAGAAAAGTTGCATGTTTTCAAATAGCGGATGCTACGAAAATAAAAATACTCAAAGTAAGCAAAAACTTCCTCAGCTCAAAACACATGATCACTGAAATCCCCCTAAGCAACCATAATATAAATTAGGGCAATGGAAATGCCAATCAAGCTGGAAATATCTCGAAACAGCTGAATACTTGTATTTGGCCAAAAATTCTCAAATATTTTATCGTCCATTTTAGCCCAGATGGTCTAAGCACTAGTAATAATAACCAAATGAAGTAATGGCTTGTTATGCTCTGTGTGCTAGTTGATTTTCCAACAACTTGAAATGAGGATTTCCAAGTCGCATTATCACTTGTAAGAAATCTTCAGCAGGAAAGGGGAAAATTTCCTCAAGTTAGGGAAGAGACAAGCAGCTATAAGAAGAAGATAGAATAAGTGAGGGAATTAAAGAATCAAACGCCAGCATGTGACATGGATCCTAAAATTATGACGAACTAGAAATGTCCCAAGAAGGGACTTGTCTGCGTAAAAATATCTAAACGTTGTATTCACAAACAATTTCATATAATGTTAATGAAATAAATATTCCGAGGGTTAGCTTAGGTGGTAAGGGAGGTGGGGGGATTGGATATGAATTCTATCTTGAAAAGGTGCTGCGGTGCTGCCTATTTTACAAAAACGGAAAAAAAGTGGCAATAAATACAACATAGTGATATTGAGCAAATCATATACGACAAACAAACAAGAGTACGCAATAGTGCTTCTATGCTTAGATCATATAATATATTATTTGAACTTGTCAATATGCCCTTAGTTGATTGCAGTAAATTAAAATCCGACAATTACAAAATCAACATTCGTCTAAGAAAAGATAAAAAGAGAACGACAAGAAGGAGATTCAGAATTCAACTTCTAACAAGATATGATAAGATGGAGAGACAACATGCACAAATATTTACAGATACCCTTGATTCTTCCAAAGAATAAAAATGATACCATAAATGGATTTGACAACCAATGATTTGCACCATGAACTGATATCCAAAAGCTCAAGAGAAATTCGTACTTTAGGTGTCTAGAGATTCAGGGGTAGTGCTTGAGCCAAGATGGTGGTGGCCAAAAAAGCTTTGAACAACTTGAGAACTTGGATAACTTCCTAGAAATACCATCCTCAAAATCAAAAATCCCAGCCCTGGGCCCTGGGCCGTCACTACCAGATCCCATAAACAAGTAATTAAGAAAACAAATACAATTCCCTTTCCACCAAGCAAAATCTTTAGCCCAAACAAAGAACGAACAACCATCACCAAGAAACAATACAGCATCTTTCAATCCATCCATCTCAACCCAATCACACACCTCTTCATTCATCTTGTAAATTTTAAATTTGATATGATAATCATCTTCATCATCCGACTCCGACCAATAAAAAAGATCTTCATGGTACTTCTCAATTAAAAACAAATCCGAAAACCACTTAACCAGGTACTTAAACTTATCACCGTGTCCAAACCCAGACCGTGGTTTTGCTGGAGCAACTTCCATGATCTCAAACGAAGCTTTCGCTGGATCAATACTAATTGTTAATCCATTGACATCAATAGCAAAAAACTTCCCATTACTGTAAGCAACACTATCATATACATATCCTTCTAGAATATTATTCACACTACTCCATTTATCGTCTCCCATTCTCCACAAAGCCAGCTTTCCACCATTATATATCACCATAACAACAAAAGCATCATCACCAATTTTGTCAAAACTCGTAGAAACAGCAACTTGCTTGATAGAAATACACGACTTCATTTCATTAACAAAGATAGAAGGATAAGGGGCTTTACCTTGCTCAACAAACTCAACATAATACCCTTTGCTTATCTCCTTAACTCTGTAATCCAATAAGTTCAAAACTTTAGGCAAACGATCTAAGCCAGCAAGTGGGTGTCGAGCAAGTGGGTCTTTGACAATAACATTCCCAGATTCTGACTCTTGAATTTTGATAAGCCAAGTCCTTTTTGGGTCTCTGTTGATGGGTTCGAGAGAGTAACTGAAGGACTCACTAAGTGCAAAGTGGCCATGGCGGTTAGGATTGAGGTTAGGGTTATTGGGGTCAATGGGAAAAGGAAGTTTGACGAGAGGAGTTTTGGGAGGGAGAGGAAGAGAGGAACGCCATGAGTTGCAAACAGCACGGAGACTAAGCAAATCAATGCGAGTGCCGAGGATGCTGGCGATATTGAACAAAAGATCACTTGGAAGAGATGACCATTGGGGTGGTGAGGTTGAATCCATATCTCTATTGCTTTTTTTTTCTCTCTATTTTTTTTTTTTTTTTGAGAGAGAGAGACAGAGAGCAAGAGGTAGTGAAAAAGGGTGGGGAGACAGTATAAAAGATAAAGGTACTGGATTCTTGAAAATGAGTTTCAGCCATTGAAAAGCTATTTCTATCTGTAAAATTCAGCTATATTCGTAATAAAAAAAACAAAAGAGCAGATGATTTTATTATACCCTCCTCGTATAACCACTGAGGTAGTATTTGTTCCAGTAAAATCATATTTTTAAAAAGTATTTTTTTATTTAAAAATATTTTTTTTAATTTTTAAAGTTATTTTAATGAACTAATATTAAAAATAAATTTAAAAAAATAAAAAATATATATTATTTTAATATATTTCCAAACAAAAATATTTTAAAAAATTTAACTGTACTAAACATTATCTAAGAAATTTTTATTATACTTTTTTTTTATAAAAAAAATATTTTTTATTTTACCTCTTTTCTCACAATAATATTTAATGTAATATTTTTTTTTGTTTTTTTTTATTTTAATTTATTATTCAACATTAGATTTATTAGGAATTAAATTTAATAAAAAAATTATTTTACTTATTTCAAATTTCTAATTCGGTTCAAGGTTTGGGTTCCGGGTTTTGACCATCGGGTCGTCCAGGTTAATTTTTTTTAAAATCAAAACAGTTAACGGGTTGCAACCGGGTTTTGACCGGGTCAACTCGCAAGGTCACACCAAGTTTTTTCTTTACCTATTTTTTCTTCAACCCGGCCCAATTTCAGCCTCTGGTCAGCCAGGTCCAAGGTCGATCTGCCAGGCCGAGCCAGGTTTCAAAACTATAATTTAAACTGTTTTTTATTATTTTTTTTTAATATATAAAAAAATATTATTTTAATATATTTTAAATAAAAAATATAGCACACTTCTATAATACTCTAAACCTAATTAGAATTGTGGTTGATGTTTTTATATATATATATTTTTATTAAAAAATATATTAAAATAATATTTTTTTTATTTTTAAAATTTATACTTTATATCAATATATTAAAATAATTTAAAAATATGAAAAAAGTCAAAATTTTACAAAAACAAATTCTAATAATAAAAATAAACGGTTGAGTTGATACGATATTTTATCAATCAAATTTTCCATTAAAAAAATTTAATTGAAGCGTATAAATAACGTCATGTGTATACTTTCAGTTTACCGTTTTTAGATGTAATAAATTATATATTCAAATAAAATTGAAAGTAAAGAGAAAATTAAATGCTAGCCTTTTGTTACAGTTTAAATTAAGAGAGAGAAAATTATAATAGAAACTAAATTGATATTAACAAAACAAAACTAGAGCGTATTATAGAAACAATTTCATACTATGCAATAAACTAATCTAATTAAATTGAACTATAAAAAATAATTTTTATTTGGTAAAAATAAATACGGAACTTATTAAGAAAATAAAATAAAATCTTTATATAAAAATTAAACATAAATGATAAAGAAAGAAAACTAAATTTGGGCAAGGGTGTGCACAACAGGGCAAGGACTCATTAATTGGACATTGGTTGACGCAGTCATGTTTGGTCAAGCAAAGGAGACCCGAAAAAGAGGAGGGCGGCTCAAATTAGTCCCTCGACTATGAACTAATTCTCAATGTAGTTCCCAAACATCAATTCTATTAATTTGATCCCTAAAGCTGCTTACAAAATCTACCTGGTTCTTAATAGTAAATGTGAAACTCTCCTCAGGAAACATCATTTTGCTACGTAATATATGCAATTGAGTCAGAAAGCTATGTTAAAATAGAGAGTTGGAGACTTAGTTGAGAGATAATGAAGAGATGAGGGACTTACATGGATATTTGCCCATAGGAAAAAGGAAGAAGAAGCTGACAAAGCAAAGGAACACTGTGCAATGTAACGTAAGTCTATTTATGAAAAATGAATGTTTGCATGAGTTTTCATTCCGTTTATTCTTCATGACAGTTAATTCGTGAAACTGTAACATCATTAAAGAGCAAGGCTTGACCTCTATAAATATGTAAAATCGAGAGAGAAAGAAAACCAAGCAATATATAGTTTTTAGAAAATGGCCACAGTTGTTGCTCCCAAAGAATTTTCTCCCGTTGAAGATGCAGAAACAATCAAGAAGGCTTGTCTAGGTTTGGTTCCTCCCTCCTTCTAATCTTCCTTCTTATATAAACGAGCTTAGATGGTTAGAAATGGAATTGAGTTGGCGTTTCTCCAGCAACTTTTTGAAATCATCACAACTTGTTAATCATCAAAATTAATGCTGGTTAAATTAGGCCTTTTAATGTTCCTTTCTGTTGCTAATCTTACATCCATGCGTGAATGATTGAAAGTCCATGCAAATCATAACAATAAATCATCGATGTTTCAGGATTGGGAACGGATGAGAAAGCCATAATATCAGTGCTGGGGAATCGGAATTCGTTTCAAAGGAAACTTATCAGGCTAGCTTATGAAGAGATATACCATGAGGATCTAATTCATCAACTTAAATCTGAGATTTCCGGAGACTTTGAGGTTAATTTCTTAATGTTCACCTCATTTACTTGCATGGATTTTTATCTATCATTACATGTATTACAATATTCTTGATCATTAAAATCTTTGGTGGGCAATAAAATAGAGAGCAATGAGCCACTGGACCTTGGAGCCAGCTGACAGAGATGCTGTCCTTGCCAACGCGGCCTTGCAGAAATCAAAACCTGATTACAGAGTAATTGTTGAAATTGCATGTGTCGGATCACCGGAAGATCTCTTGGCGGTGAAGCGTGCCTACCGGTTTCGTTACAGGCATTCTCTCGAAGAAGATGTGGCCCTTCACACCAAGGGTGACATTCGAAAAGTATACATATAGACTTCTATAAAGCATTTTTTTTCTTTTTTATTAATTATTCGCATGCTAGCTAGTGTAACACTTTTAAGGGTTGGGATTATATTTGAAGTAAACCACTGAAATTAATAACTTCAGAACTAGACAAGAAATATTGTTGCATGAAAAATTAGGAAAAAAAAACAATCTCGATAGAGAAGCCAAAGAGATTTGCAATTATGAATATAGAACTATTCATGGGCATTAATTTGTTGCTTAATGGATCACCACGCAGGTCTTGGTTGCTCTCGTAAGCGCCTATAGATATGATGGCCATGAAGTTGACGAAGATTTGGCGATTTCAGAAGCTGGTCTTCTCCATGATGATGTATATGGAAAGGCTTTTAACCACGATGAATTGGTTAGGGTATTGACTACAAGGAGCAAGGCACAGCTCAATGCAACTTTCAATCGTTACCAAGACATCCATGGAAAATCCATTACCAAGGTATAATTAATTCAAGAATATCAAATGCTTTATATTCTCTACAATTACTTGATTTAATTGATTGGAGAAAATGAAAGAAACAGCTGGTTAAGAAATTAGCACATCATCCAAATTCGTTTGCTATTTTGGCTGCTAGGGGCTGCTGGGAGACCCCATTGATGAATATCTAGGTGCCTTGCGAACTGCAGTCCGGTGCATTCGAGATCCAAGAAAGTACTTTGTTAAGGTATGGCATTCTAGCTACAAGATTATGAAGATCTTAAATGATACTCGCGAGCAATTCATTTGATGTTATACACAGCAAAACTGCACTGGTCTTTATACACTATTCGACACGGTTAATTCACCAATATCTGTGCACAGGTCTTGCGAAGGGCCGTCCATATAGAGGACACCGATGAAGATGCTCTTAGTCGTGTGATCGTCACGCGTGCAGAGAAAGATTTGAAGGAGATCAAGGAGCTCTACCTGAAGAGAAACAACGTCTCTCTCGATCAAGCAGTAGCAGCAGACACGCATGGAGAATACAAGGAATTCCTTCTGACCTTATTAGGGAATGAGAAGAATTGATCAGCTCTAAACCACACATACAAAATGATGCTTGTGTTGGCATCATCTGTATGGTCAAGAAGCTGCATTTCATTGGATTTTTGGTCATCTTCATCCAGTCAAGCTTCAAATAATGAGAGCTTTATTCTTGTTCTCTTTGATTCAGAATTGTTGAGCAATTATAGTTTCTTTAGTTTTGGTTGTAAGAGACTCCGTCTCCCTTGTCGTGTCTTCGCTTATTATTGCCATGACTTTGTTCTGGTTCTGTGCCTTTCTTTAGTCAATCTTAATTAATAATATCAAATCAATTTCAAATATTAGAGATTCTAATTAATCGTCTAACCGAAGTTCCTTGCTCTGTCTCGGCTCATCCTCCAAGACTAACTTCTCCATTAATTAATTGGGCTGTTATGATTTTCATATATAGCAGACAAAGGGAATCAAAACCCCCTACTCACCCTAACGGCAAGGCATTGAGAAGGTTTTGGTCATTGTCGAGGTCAGTTGTCAACGACGGCAGTAATTAGTGGGTGAGTCACAACTCAGTGATTAATAAATAATTAAAAGCTAACCTGATTCCACTGGTTGTTGTTTTTTTTTTTTTTACAGAAAAGAACTGATATTACTAGCTATTCGAGGTGTATTTTTTGTTTAGTTTGGTTTTGAACCAAAATAAATAACCAAATCGAAATTATTATTTTTTCAAGTTTTTGAACCAAACCGAATTAAAAACCGATTTGAATCGACCATGTTTGGTTTGGTTTTTTTCCTTCCAAAATAGCTTAAACCGTTTTGTCTTATTTCTATTTTCACAACTTTGTGCCTATTTTCTGAGAAATCTTGGCTTTCTCAACAAGCTAAACCAGTTAGCATAACATCTAGAATTCCAAACTCATTTCTTTTTTTGTTAGATCCTTGCCCCAAAATTAAACTTTGCGCAAAAAATACACAACAAAATGAAAAAAAAGAAGTCATTTGACTAGAAAAAAAGGGAAGATAAAGATATCAATTATTCAAACGTAAAACCAGAACGAGAGGAAAATCAATTACAAATTTTTACATGGATCCACACCATCTATTGAGTATATATGTGGTGTTTTTATACTCGATCTCTTCAATAAATAACCAAACTTGATGTTCAATTGTTGTCCTCACAAGACCAACATCAAGAAAAGCACAAAAAAGCTTTTTACTGGTTTGATATAATAATCATCTTCATTTACATGGGTATGAAAAATTATATAACAATTACAATGCTATACGAGAAATAAAAAGAAAAAGGATAAAAGATTAAAAGCAAAAGTAAAGAGAGGCGTGACTGGAAAACTAAAAGAATTAAAATTAAAAGTGAAGAAAGGTGTGTCTTTGATAGGAGGAAAAAGAAGCATGGAGTAGCAAGAGCCTAACAATTCCTAACAAGTATGAGATGTGGAGTATAGAGGAAAATTAGAGAAAAGAGAAAGACGCAGAGAGCAAAATGAGAGGACGGTTGATTGTCTTTAGAGAATACTACTTTAAGTTTAGGGTTACAAAAAATATCTTATTTATACTTGTTTTTTTTTTTAAGTGTTGGCCTAGTTGAAACAGTTCGGTTCAATTGGTTTCAGACTTTGGAAACCAAACTGAATCAAAATTTTTTGTGATTTTTTAATCGGTTAATTTGGTTTTTTTTCGGTTTGGTTTTTTTTGTTGTTTTTTTTTCAGTTTAATCAGTTGTTTGATTTTTTCACTCACCCCTATATATTATAAATGTTTTTTTTTCAAGCTATTAAATAAATAAATATTAAAATTGACAGATAAAAAAGATAAAAGAAATAAAAGAAATAATTTTATAAATTATTTCAAATAAAATAAATATCAATCATGGACCAAATTTAAAAGATAAAAAAATTAAAGGATGATGAAAATAGTGAGACAATTGGTGAAGAAATATGATGTGTACGTACAAATACAGGCGAAATTGGAGAGGATAGCTTATTTTGGACTCTTCCAACCCTCGTCTAAATTTAAATGAGTGTTTGATAGTATGGTTATATTTGTTTTTTAAAATATTTTTTATTTAAAAATATATCTGTTAATTTTTTTAATTTAAAATAAAAAACTTTAAAAAAGATTTTTGAAATATTCTTTATTATTTTCGGTAATCATTTTATCACTTTACGACTTTGTAGGACTCTTTTTTCATGTTCTCAAATCTGGTTTGTTAAAACTTCCTCTTGAGATTGTCATGACATCATTACTCCACGTAATGCCAAGTTCCCTTTTTGAGAAAAAAATAAATAATAATAATTATTTGTGGTTTGAGTGCGCATTAATGACTTTTTGGTTGTGATACAAATGGAATCACTTGGGATTTGATGAAGAATATTAATTGGAGGGGATTTTGTGGATAACAGCATTGTATAGGAGAGAATGGGATCTTTGTCGGCAGGGATGAAGCTAAAATTATTTGTTAGGAAGGGTCAAAATTAATATAATAAAATATAATATTTATGTTAATTTATTGTGCATGAGTTGTAAATCAAAATCTGCATAATTTAGTTTTATTTAAATAATTTACTATAAACATATAATAATCTTTGTATAAGATAAAAGGTTTGGAGCAATATCAAACTAAGTCAAAGCAATAAAGTTAATTTTATCTTCATAATGCATTCATCACTTTAATGTTGTTTGTTATTATAACTATTAAATATAAACATACAAAGTATATAAGAAACATTAGCAATTGATAAACTTTGAAATAAAAAAAAAATTGATGATTTTTACATATTTATTTTAATTGTGCTCGTCGTTCTTTCATAAAATAAAAATTATCGATTATCATATCAATTCTTCTTATTTTGTTTATGGTTCAACCTAAAATCAAAACATATATCATAAAAAAAAATTGATAATTTTAGTGGCTCTTCTAAAAACAACATAAAAAAATTCAATCATAATCAAAACAAACCAATAAAATATATCTAATTAATTAGAAAACAAATCACTATAATAAGAATTCAAAAAACAATTGGTAGAATTAGCATATTTGAGAAGAAAAAAAAAAGAAAGAGAAAATGGTAGAATTATAAAAAAAAAATTCATCAAATTATTAACAAACATCTCAAAACAAAACAAAAATAGATTTAAAATTGAAGTTATCTTGTTTTGTTTGATGAAAGATAAATTAATTAGTGGCTTTATTTCAATATTTTTATAGAAAAATTTTGTTTATAATTTGTGTTTTTATTTTTATTTTTTATCATTGCATGATTTAAATTAGGTTAAATTGGATTTTTTTTTCATAAAATAATACTTTTATATTGTTTTCTTTTCACGTAGGTCAAGAATAAACTCAAAGAAAGGTCCACTTTTTTAAAATAATAGCTCTTCCTCATACTTAATTACCTAATAATAAAAATATATATATCTTGCGGGGGGGCCGGGCCCCTGCTTGCCCCCCCCCCCCCCTCGCTTCCATCCCTGTTTGTCGGTCGATTAACCTGTTGTAGTGTCGGTGAGTTTTTTTAGTATATCAGTTATTTTAACATGTATCAAATCTTCTTCTTTTTCTTTTCATCTCCTGCTAGTTTGACTCTTCTTTGCTTTCCGATGTGGATTGTGAATTATTACTTCTTATTTTAGTTTTACATAATAGAGGGTAATGTTCCCCATATTCTATTCCCTGAATCCCAACATTGAATTTTTAATTTAGAATTTTATTTTTTAACATATCCCGTCAAATGAAAGCTCTTTGAACTTGAAACTTGCACAGTCCATATTACCTTGTGTTTAATTTTTATCAAATAAATAAAAATAGTAAGATTCGAACTTGTTTCCGTTTGGTCATCAAGACTCTAATATTATATCAAATAATCATTTCAACACAATAACTTAAACTATTAGATATGATCGTAAAATATAATTTATATTATTTTTTAACAAATTTAAACCTAAGACTTGCAATTAATGATGCTTAATATGAAGTTCGAACGACTGCCTTGCGTGTCCCCTTACAGCTATGTGAATTATTATTTTGTCGTCAACAATATCCCCTTTGGGATCATATATGAATATAGAAATAATGTTTGATAGCACAACATTCCACACAGAAGAGATTAATTCGTATCATGCTTCGCATACGAAAAATCTTAAATAATTATTGAAAATAATGGTTTACCGCACTGAAGAACGTGAACCCATGCTAAAGCTATATATGCACTTGACATGCCACACAGCAACTTGAAATTAAGAAAGATGAAGATGACGATTATTAATTAAGAAGCTAATTAAGGCGCCTTAGAGAATACATGTTTGGCTGGCAAATGAGTATTAAATCAGCTACCTTGAAGTACAAAACGTGAGCTGGTGTTATTTATTCAATATATATTTAGGTTAGTATGCAAAATATTATTAGATAAAGAAAGCATCACAGAATCTCTCAGCCTTTACGGCCACCGCCGCTGCCACCCCAATTCTTGTTTCTTTGTGAAGGATCGTGCCCACGGTTTGCTATTGGGTCACCGTAATCGTTCAGTGTAATCTTCAAGGACCTCCCCTTTATAGCCAAGGCCATTTCGTTATCTGCATGCACAATAACACATTTAATTATTGGAAACCTTTAAGTCAACACCAGACCCATGGTTTAAATCACTAAAAACAAATTCTCTTCATTTCCCAGACTTGTATCGGCCTAAATTAAATCAACTTGTTGTAATAATAGTTACTATTATTATCATGTATGATGTATCCTCTGTGTGGTGTGGTAAGAAAACAACTAAGGATGTTGTCTCTTACGGAAGTGCTGTGAGATAAGTGAAGTAATATAATGATAATTGCTAATAAATATTAAGCAGGAACATGTATCGATGCAGAGCAGACCATGCACACAGAATCTAGCTGGCCTATTGCACACATTACAATAACAACAATCTTATTAACCATAGATTAAGACGTAAAAAACAGGCATCCCATTGATTTAATTTCCTGGAATCTGAGTTGCACTGGACTTGATTAACTCCTCTGTTCAACTTAAACACAAGGAAAGTCTTGGGAGCTTCTCTGCATGCTAAGGAACAGAAAATCTTGCTTCTTTATTTAAGGACTTTCATAGCTAAAGAGTGAAGAAACCTTAGCTAGCCAAAAGGGTCATATCCTGATATTGTGATATCAGGTAAAGCGATGACAGGATCATGCAATTGTCAAGAAAGTTTGGACCAGATGTGGAAAGAAACTCTCCATCCGGAGACAATATATATCTTTGATTTTAACCAGGAGCGTTGTAACGATCAATGACCCGTATTATGTACGCCCTATAACCAATAAAACAGAAGAAACATACCTGAGAATGAAATGGTGTTTCGAGCTGAAGATATTACAGCAAAGACAAGCAGGAGACACAAACACAAGCGAACTCCAAATGCCATCTCTCGTCTCTCTCGATCGAGTTGATGCTGAAACTACTAGTGACTGCAAAATGGCAAGTTGACAACGCTCACTATTTATAGAACAATGAATCTTGCGAGGACGCCACGTGGCAGATAATGAATGCTAACGAGAGTTGACGTTTTAAAAATCGTCGGATCCCACTTTTTGATATCTGTAGTGGGTGCATCGGAGCCGTTCAGGTTTTGGTCAATGGGGTTGCTGTCGCTTCCTTTACCAAATGAATAAGAGGCTTTGCTTGCTTTTTACAGTCAATTTTCTAATTATGATTTTATTTTGCATTTTCCATTTCACCAAATATATATATATATATATCCATCGTGAAATAAAAGATAAAAATAAAAGTAAGACTGCACATAAACAGATTATATAAAAGATATCTATTACATGAACATATTGAAAGCAAGAGTTCCTGCATAATACCGGTACTGATCCCATGTATTTATACTATTGGATCTGAAAAACAGATTTAGTATCGATAAACAAAAATTATAAAAATACAATTAACACAATTATCATTCAATGGCAGTTAGTATAACACACATCAATGAACATTTGGTTAATTCAGTGACTTAATTAATTACAGGTATAATTTAACTAATATATAACTGATCTGATCACAGTATTTCCATAATTGGATGTTTATTATACCTCAAACCACTGCTGCAATGGCGTTCTTCTCTTCGAGCACCCACGTATCCCTCATGCCTCCTACTTATGAAAGCAACCAACCATTATTAATGGTTTCGTGCATGCAATGTAGCTTGTCAGTGCTATGACGCTTGGCATGGAATCAACATGGTGCTTGTGTTGAGATTAAAGTCCTAACCTCACATTAAAAACTAATTCTTCGTGCATTGTTGACTTGGCTCCGTGATGTCGACAGCATTTTGACTGCACCCACACAGCTCGGTTCGTATATTATTTCTTTTTTTAGTAACATCGGGGCCTGAACTGATCACAATTCATTCCATGAAGTACAGCTTGCTTATTTAATCGTAGCTGAGCAGTATGGAGCACTAAAATGTGCACTGAAGAGACCATCAAGCACCAAAACACATCTATCTATAATCAAGGCGGAGCAAAAACATTTTACTATCTGAGCTATTAAATAAATATTTTTTAAGATAAATTATTAACTCATGTGTATAAATTTTTAAAGTTAGTAGTAAAGTTTTAATTTAAATATATTACTTAAAATATTAAAAAAAATTAAAAATATATAAAATTAAAGTGAAAGTAAAAATAAACTTACTATTAAAGTTATATCCTTTGATATTTTGTGGAATATAATTTATCTATAATCAAATCTGAATTGATATTATAACAACCCCTCAACCGGTATAAAATAACAATCTCATGTTAACTGGAAAACAAAATAATTAAATTTTTTTTCTCTCTCAATTTTTCCTTCCTTCACTTGATTCTTTCTTAGATTAGTGTTTTATAAGTTGAACTTTGTAAGTTTACAAAATTATTCTCTCACTTTTTTTATTTTTTTTCTTGGAATTTTTTTTTATGTTTTTCCCTTACTTTTCTCTATTTCTCTAAACTTTTCTTTTCTTTCTTTTCCTATTCTACTTCTGTCTAGTCAGCAACATATAAAAGGAAGGAAGAGCTGATTTGTTTTATTTTTTAATAGCAAATAATCATTTTACTCTTAATGAATCATTTTGCTTTTATTTTACAGTTTTTTTTTTGTTAGCACTACCAAGCTCCATTCATCCTAAAATTTTAACTAGATTTCATTCAATATATTTTAAGATCCCTCGTAAAATTTCAGCTCAATCTGATGGTCGGATTGAAAATTATGCCCAATAATATAAAACTGGTCAAATTGTGATTTTTCATCAAATTTTTAAATTTCTTAAAAAATTCTGAAATTTTAACCTAAGGTAAAGCATCATATTAGAAAGCTTCACATAAATTTTTAGAATTTTTTGATAACTCAATTAAGAATTACAAATTTTTTCATATAAAACCAATCAAAAAATATTAATAAAATCTTGACCTGGATTACAGTCCACCCAACCCCCTTGTCTATAACCACATGAAGCCAAAAACATCAACCAGTCAACAATTTATAGATCATAAAATTATATGATTTTACGAGTCAATATATGAAATCAGGTAAAAAACTTAAAAATCTGTAAACTCGATCAAACTCGATTGAAATCGGATTGAGTTTACCGAATTTGACGAAATTAACAAAAATTATTGACTCTTCTGAGTCCTCTCCTCTCCATCCCATTTGTCTCACAAAAATTTCCCTTTTCCCTTTCCCCAAATCTCACATTCTTTGATTCTCAAATCTCAACCCTAGCAGTAGCAGAGTAACACCGGCAATGCCTGGGATTGCATCTTCATTTGCAAAGTCTCTTAGTGCAGCCCCCTCACCTTCTTGTCCAGCTGGCCTTGGGCGTGCTGCACCACTATTGGAACCTGCAACCAGGGCAACCTCGCAACTTCGTGCTAATGGAACTGTTTCTCATACGCAATCCCAACAGATTGAAGATCCTACAAATAGGGAATCAGAAGAGTTTGATGAGACGCGTGAAAAACTTCAGATGATTAGGGTGAAATTTTTACGGCTTGCATATAGACTTGGGCAGACTCCCCATTATGTTGTTGTTGCACAAGTTTTATATTTACTGGGATTAGCTTAGCAACTGCGAGGTAGAAATGGTGATCATCGTGTCAGTGCCATGGAAAAGCATCTTGAGGCTACTGGGCAAGAACCTCTTGATGTCTCTTGTACAATTATGGTTCTTGGAAAAACAGGTGTCGGTAAAAGTGCCACTATCTTCCTTTTTATTGCAATTCCCACCAGAAGCAAAAGCTGAATTTCCAAAACCAAAAGTAAAGGAAACAAAGACCAAATTCTCTCAACCATAAATTATGCCCTTGTTTCATATACGTTCATCACTTTTTAACTGCTTCTTTTTTATGGGTGTATATATATATATATTGGGTTTGTATCATGATAAAAACAGATTGGGTGTATGATCAGTTTGTCTGCTCGTAAAATAATGATTGATCTCTATGTAAACTAGCATAGTTATTTCTCTAATATCAAACATGATGAACTAATTTGAGCCTTATGCTTTAGTTTTGTGAGTTCTTTATACATGCCTCCATAACACAAATATTTGGATTGATTACAGGATTGATTTGAGTTGATTTTTAAATTGTTTTCATGCTAGCATATTGTGTAGAATGTCACATTGTCCTACGGTGAGACTTAGTCCAACAGAAGATCCGACATGCATTTTAGGGTGCTGGTTCAGTTAGCATGGGGTTTATCATCTCATGTTAGAATCCCATGGGAGGTGGCTTCACTAAATAACCCAGAAAAAAATGTCGTCACCGTTAAAACAAAAAAAGAAAGAAAAGAAAAGCAGAAATAAGGCATTTCTCATCCGCGAAAGGATTTCACATCTACGTACAGTCATCAAGAATTGGACTATTCGCGTAAAACTACAAGCCCCTCCATTGCATGCCCGATCATGACACTCTGCAATGTCTTGAAGGGACAGTGAATGGCGGAATGGATGTATGTTTCTGTGCCAAGGTCAATATATTCGTGCAAGATCAAGTCTCTCTGCCCCACTAGCAAGAAATGCGTCATCTGATTAGGGCCAAGACTAGTGGCACTACCATCATGTAGTGCAGTCACAAAGCCATAAGTACATTCGCAGTGACTGCCATCTGGTCAGTTTGTTGTGTAGGAATATAGGTATTGTTTTTTAAAATATTTTTTATTTAGAAATATATTTAAATAATATTTTTTAATTTTTAAAAATTATTTTTGAAAACATTAAAATACTTTAAAAATATCAAAAAAATATTAATTTGAATTAAAAACACAAAAACAAACAAGCAAGAAGCAAACAAAAGTTTCCACTTCCACAACTAGGAAAAACAGAAGGCTCTCGGCCTACGCATCAACGATCAAAGCAAATAAATGGAGTTGAAATTTGGTTTCTATAATGATTCCTGTCCTTTACAGTCAAACAATCCTGCTCTTGCCTTCTCGCTGGTTTATGACACAGGCATTGAGGACCGTAAATGTTGCTGGTAGACAACCAAAAAGCTTGATCCAGAAAAGACTCATGTCACCAGCAATGTAGTTGTCATAGTCTAAATTCTAATAGAAGTTGGCCAGAAATTGCATATCCTAACGCTCCTGCTTCGCTGAACATGATCACCTGAGAGGATAATATTAAGCAAACAGTAATGGCAAGTAGGACGTGATAAACACAACCTAATCTACAGAAAAAACATAATATTAACCCGTTGAGGCCCAGTTAAGAAAATAATACTACTCACAACTCAGAGCCAAAAACAGAAGTTCACGTTATCAACTTGAACAAAAGCTAATACAAGTGAATTCGATTAGACATACTGCTAGGACAGAGGAGCAGAAATATTTGCCGGCATGCTTAGAAATAAGTCGAAGTTAATAATTAGATTATAAACAGCAAGCTAAAATTCATGAAATCACAAAAGACTAGACATTGCTCCAATACAATCCAAGTCCATTGCATTAAGAAACAACTTCACTTCAGTAATCAATATTGTTTTCAACACAACTAGAGGTAATATCAGCAGATACAATCTCAAGACCTAAAAAACTGTTTCAACATTTTAGATTGCGGGCACCAGAGAGGAAAAAAGGCACTACAGATGTCATCCACTGCTCATCATCTTTTCTTAAAACCATATTTCTTACGTTCATAGAACAGATCTGTTTTGGCACTCCCTAAATTAACAATTTTTGGACACCCATCCCTATCCTTCTCCTGCTGAGTGCACTCTTTGCAGTAGTAGGCATCAGAGATTCCCACTCCTCCGCAAATAACACATCGACCTTGGAAGGATCCGTAGTTGCACTCATCACAAACTCGCACAAGTGTGCAAGGACGCACATAGGAGTCGCAGATTACACATTTTCCATCACACTTCTCACAAAGGCGTCCAATAGCAATTCCTGGCTGCTTCCTGCACATAATCAAATCAGGATGATGCTTGGCCATGATCTCTTCAAGATCTTGGAGTTACTGCGTGTACCTGTGACTACCACAATGTAAATGGACGTCAAAGCATGGGGTATATTGCATTTGGTAAAAACGAAAATCACCCTCATATTCATAACAAAAATAAACTATATATTCACAGGGAGAGAACTGACAGCATCAAACAAAACATCCTCTTTCGTTGTTCTGAGATTAACCGGAGAATTTCCACAACTCATATCAGCATATAAAATGCAAACTAAATCAAAAATAAAAAAGCAAAAGGAATAAAATTTCAAATGGACATCCTAAAACAATAGACCCCATACCTATAGGCTATATACTCAAGCAGTCATGCTAACTTTTTAGCATCAGCTACAACCAGAAGCAACAGATTACATTCTATGACCTTAAAATACAAAAGCAGATCCAAGCTTTTCCGTTGCAGGAGCTATCAGGCTAGTGAAGCTAGTGCCAGTTTTCAGGTTCAAACCTAACTAAACTATCATTCTAATTAAATTGAACAAGCTAATATTTGATTCAGGACATGAAGATTGGAACTCTCAGCTTTTCAAGAAAGAAGCTTAAGATGACATCAAGATCCTCTTTTATTATGACAAGTTGCTCCTATGGAAACCCAAAAACTCCAAGCTTATAATTAAACCAGTAAGTACCAAACCAGCTTATAAATTAACGAAACCGAGCACACCAAATACTGAAACATCAAGAGTGATACGGAAAACCCACCAAAAGAAGCTTTAGATAAACCAAAAATTAAATGTAAGAACATTGATGAGTAGGAAGACGCGTACCTGCTGGAATCGATTTGAGACTCTGTTGCTTCTCTTTCAGCAGAGAGAGGGAAACCTGGAGAAAGGAGCTTTCGATAATTTTGCTAGGAGTCTTTCTGGATGGGCTCGTAAGAGAACAATCGAGGCACGACACGAGGTTAGGATTCTAAGAGCCCGTTTGATACGGTATTACGATAGCGGTTTTTTTAAAATATTGTTTTATTTAAAAAAATTTAAAAATAATATTTTTTTATTTTTAATATTAATGAATTAAAATATTAAAAAATAATTTAAAAAATTAAAAAATTTAATAATACTTTTAAAATATAAAAATAAATAGTTATTGTGGTAATGATTTGTCGGCGAGTTTGAAGATATAAACTACTAGTAGTTTCCAATTTGATTAGAAAGGAACTTTAAGGATTCTAGAAATTTTGAATTTTTAAAGTTTTTGTCTTTTCTTGATAAATATTTTTCCTTCTATAAAAAGAATATAATATAAAAAAGGATTCTATGTTTGACCCTTTTTTAGCTCCGATTAATCTATTTATATTCGCTTAAAAAACAAATTATTTTCTTCATGCCTGTGTTCCTCTCATCTGTAAACTGTATTAGCGACTAATGATGCATTCCTCCTATAATTTTTGCTTGTTTTCACACTCCAGTCATGAAGCGTCTCCCATTTATATGGAACAATCTCCTCATCCCTATTTGTCATTATAACTTGCCCTTATTTTCTAAAAAAGCAAACAATATATACACAAATCAAGGCAGGAAATGCAACAAAGTGATCTTGTGATTGTGGATTGTTGCGGGCACTATGTGAGAAGCTACAAAATGATGCTAAACACCTTGGATTAGAGATAAACCATCTGGAAGATTTGCTGGTTAGTAAATTGCACCTGGAGAAAAGGATAAACGAAAAGGGCATCTGCTGTACTGTCCTTGCTTTAGATTCTGGGCACTCTATACAGAGTAAATTCTGGACGATGGAGAGAGAAAGAAGAAGGCACTGATTCTACTCACCTGTGGTTTGCAGAAATTGAAGAGGACAGAACAATGAAATCAGAATAGCTTGTCGACGGCCATGTTGAATGGACGAGTGATTAACTAGACATTATACTATAAACCAAACCTTAAAAATCATTGCTTTGGTCATTGGTTGGCTTCGAATGTGAAGCTCGACTGCAGAATGTTACCTCATGTTTTACAATTCAAATACCAACCAAATTAATCACGAATAAGATTCTTAAAAAAAAACATTCATCTTATGTTAGCCAGCAGAAGATCTCTTGGATATGAAAGTCGGCACAGGTAAGTAGTTTGGCCCTGAAATCAGTGTTAGTCCTGCTGCCTAGAGTACGCGCTATTCCTCCACCACAGGTTATGGAATTGTTCTACAGCAACTTTTTAATAACTGAATGGACAAGCATCAGCAAACCTCTATTATCATCAGGTACCTCAACGATTACGTGGGGAGACTGTAAAGCTAAAGCGTGTTTTCACCTCAACAATGAGAAATCAAATTTTCAACATCGGATATCTCCATATATCTATTCTAGCCACTTCTAAGGAATACCCTTCAAACAACCGAGAAAATGAGGAGCAGGTAAATATATCAAAGCTTCCAACAGTTTGTAGCCAAAACTAAATTCACATCTCACACAATCCAAGTTCATTAGACCATAAAACACCGGGTTTGAAGTAGTCAGACATTAAAAGGAGGAGAATATACTGGACATTGTTATGGTACAACCCAAGTCCATTAGATCAATAGCGTTTCACAATGACTGGCAGTGACATTTGGGCTCGCCGAATTCTGGTGAACAATGGCAGAAAAAAAACACTACAGGTGAAACCCATTGCTTATCATCTTTTCTTAAAACCATATTTCTTGCGTTCATAGAACAGATCCGTCTTGGCACTCCCTAAATTGACGATCTTGGGACATCCATCCCTATCTTTCTCCAACTGGGTGCACTCTTTGCAATAGTAAGCATCGGAGATTCCCACTCCTCCACAAATAACACATCGACCTTGGAAGGATCCATAATTGCACTCATCACAGATTCGCACAAGCGTGCAGGGGCGCACATAGGAGTCGCAGATTACACATTTCCCATCATCCTTTTCACAGAGTCGTCCAATGGCAATTCCAGGTTGCTTCCTGCACATAATCAAATCAGGATGATGCTTTGCCATGTTGCTTTCCACAAAGCCCTGGTTCCCTTCACACCTATAACCAGCCAAAAGAAAAGGAAAAAAAATACAACACACTGAGAGCATTGCAAAAACCTTGTCATTTACGATTTTGCAAGAAACTATTCATCACAACTAAGAGCAAACCAACTCCTAAGATGTTTCTGAGATAAACTAGGACTTTTTTATTGAAACATAATAAAAGAGCATGACGAGTTCCCACTTTACATACATCAAGTTTAGAAAATGTCCATCCTTGTGTGAATATTTTAGTGTAAGATTTGATCCAAAATGATATTGACTTTCCAGTTTTCCAATTCCATAACAACCAAATAAATAAAATTAAAAGGCGGAATCAAAAGTTAAGCAATCCAAGAGCCTAAAACACACAGAAAAGAAAAGAAAAGAAAACAATGAAAACGAATGATAAATTAAGGGTGAGAAAGAGAGGTTGACCTGACCTTAGCTGTTGAATGAAATTGCAGACTTGGGTTCGGCAGATTGGAACAAAGAGAAGAACGGACTCTACATGTATATATATAAATTATTAAATAAACGTATAGGCTTATACGAGAACAAAAGTCTCAGACGTTTCAAGAATCCAATCCATTAGCACGGACACTCAGGCTTGTCCTAATATTGGGCTATCAATACATCTGAGCCCATACTCACAGCTCACTCACGGTCACGGTTCCAAAATCTTATCTCGAGAGTCAGGATTCGGATTGCAATTCCAATTCCAATTCCAAGTCCCAGTTTCTCGGTCTTCTGACCTTTGTGCTACTGTTACTCCAAGTCTCATTCCTTCACTTCAAGATATGGAACAGTGTTGTTTAACCTCTTCACCTTCAGATCAAACACTCGAATGGTTTGCTTTTTCAGAAGCTATCCATGTCAGAAATTTGTCGATGCCATAAGATTTATACCATTCACACTGCGTGATTCTTTTTGTTTAATTATGGACCATTATAAACTAGTCCTCCCACCGTTGCCTTCAATGATACTTGAACTACTTGTGCAACATCAGCTGTGCAGGTTCAGCTAGCCTCTTAAGTAACCAAGGAAAAAGTAGGAGCGTGGAGCCCCAAAGAAAATCTACCATATTTAACCGGATCAAAACTCTGAATTATTTTTTTTAAAAAAAAAATATTAACCCAAGTTAATATGCACAATCCATAACCCAAGCTTTGCGATGAATCAATATTGACCTAAGTTAATCTGACATGAACAAGCTGATAGCTTAAAATCATGGCATCTCAATCAATGACTTTTAAAATCATAATCTCTGCATATCCACCAGTGGGAGGGCTCTCCAGTTCAGCCGCAAGTGTTCAACCTGTTTCTTATCTCCTTGGTTCACCATTTCTCCTGCCATCTCTGATAACCATTCTAGACCCTAGTAATATAGCTAGATTTGGAGTTGAATTGGTCTTAGACAAGCAATCCAGAAGTAGATAAGGAAAGAAAAAGGCAATGAACTCTGAATCTACCAGTATTATCATTAGAATAAAGACAATAATTTCATCCACCATAATACTTCAACTACATTCCTAAAGAAAAATGGAAAGATAGAAATGGAATTCTTAACAGATGCGCCTCTCGGTAAAACAGAGAAGGTATCTGCCTCAATTACATTACAAGGAAAATGAAGTTATGCAGACATCCACTGCTTTCATTCTGGATCAGGGGAACCACCAGGAACCAGCTGTATTGCAAACCAGATATTAGAAAACGATCCAAATCTAAAGAACTAGATTTTTCTTTAATCTGCATATTTCTCACATCTGACCATAACAAAGTAAAACACATACTTGTAGTAATTATGCAGAAAGCTATTAGAAATCAGAGGTTCCATTCTATTTGCAGTAATTGATGTTTAGAGAGCACCTAAAGTTGTAGCAAGCTTTGGCCTCTAAAACTTATTCGCGTATTGGGCTTTGCCCTATTAGTCTCATTTGATAATGAAACCTTCATTCATCAAAAAAAGTAAAACACCTACTACACATTGTGATTCCTTATTCCAGGATCCCAAAAGTGCACGGTGATTACTCACCCGGATCACAAATAAAATCATAAGACACGAGTACAAAGAAAAGCCCTCGATTATCAACAGATTATATTGTTCAAAGTTTTGCCGAATGGCCCCAAACATAGATCCAAAAAATTCATAATTTGCTTTACACATGAACAATGAACAGAACTAATTTCTGATGGGCTTTGTAAAGATGCGTCATAGGTATGATTTACTTACAATGGCAATGTTATTTCCATTCAGCAATATCTGATCAAGCTTGGTAATCCGTCGCCCTTCAGCCGTGATTTCACTGTCGTATCAATAAAGAAGCAGAAACAAGCAAAACCATCTTTCAGCATTCGATCATAATGGATGATGATATAGTCACTTTGCCAAAACGAAAATAATCTAATCTCCAAACGAAGTAACTCCCCCAATGATTTGCAATAATGAGAATTCAGACAAAATGTATAGCCAAAACGAAAAAAACAACCATAAAACTGGATCACTCAGCCACCCTCAAGCTATAAACATTACCCAAAGTAAAACATCAATCCCTTGATATCATGGTTGGCCACCCCACATACACTTTTGTTTCAAGATTTTGTTTCAACTTGAAATAATAATAATAATAGTAAAGAGCAAATGAATATATGATAAACAAGTTTTACACCAACACATAAATATCTAGCTCAATATATTAACGAGCAATCAACAACAATGAAGTCGGCAGTCTCAAAGAAGCTAGTCCAATAACCTGTCCTCGTAAAAGAGAGCAGCTTAAAAACCCAAGTCACTAAAACACTCAAATTAAAGTACGTGGATTTATACTTGTATGTACTCGCTTAAAACCCTAAAATTTCAAGAAAATAAAAAACAAGCAGCGAGGAAAATCAGAGAAATAGTGTTTATTACTACATACTATTCAGTAACGTCTTCAAGGACCATGTTGACATAGACATCAAATCCCCTCAGAGTACCGACAAGCTCCTTGTCTCCTTTCATTATCACCCATATTTTCGACCCTATGCACCTGTCTATTAGCTCTGTTTTCAAGAGAGACAACAAAACCAAAATCACCACTTTTTTTCCTGTTTGAAGTTGTTATCAAGAAAATAAAGAAGAGTGAGAAGAAAGAAATATGTAGCTGACCTGACGGGAGGAGCTGCGAGGGATTGGTGTTGGCCATCAGCACAGCTTCAGCGTTGAACAGTGAGGGCGATTGAGTGTGGGCAGCTTCATCAATTTAAAGTGCTATTTATTTGTCCCAGGTTAGAGATGACATGTCGTTTTTTGGGAAACCTAAATTCAGTCCCATAACAATATTTTTCATTCCAAATTCAGTCCTAAACTTATAGATTTTTTCAATGTGATCCAAACTGTTCAAAAATAATCTCTACCAGGTGTTTCTTCTATTAATGTTCATCCATATTTTTATCAAAATGTCTTCGAATTTATGTCATTGTAGTGCGTTCAATATATATATTAGATAAAAAAAAATATTAGTGTTCTTTAACTTTTTGGTTAAATTTTCTTCAAATCAAAATCATTTTAGTGCATAAAATATGCACATTACACTTGCAATATTAAATAAAAACTCTCAAAAGGAGTCGATTGATAGACTTAGAAAACATTTGGAACCTAATCATAAAATTCAAAGGTCTGGAATGCAATTGAAAATGGGTATGAAAGATTGGGATTAAATTGAGGTATCATCCCCTTTTCTTTTATAAGAAAAATACAGGACTTTTTTGGTTTATAAAAGACAGCACAAGAGATTAGCAGTTACTCTTGGTTGGGACTTTTATGCGAACAAGAAATAATTTCAGAAAACAACTCAGAGAGATCAGAAGTTTGTGTTTGGTGTAGCTAAGAAGGGTTTTGAACGAAAAGAATAGTTGATTTGAGATTACAATTTAGATGGTTAATAAGAGGCTCAATATATAGCAATGGAGTTCAAGAAAAATTATCAAACCAAATACAAACGTGTGCGTTCAAGTTCAGGTGTTTAAGCAAGACGAACTGTGCCAGTCAAAAGAGCCTGCAGGAGCATGCATTAAGATTTCATGTTCCTCTTGATTAACTTCCACAACTCCGAGCTTCCTGTCTCTCTAAGATGGAGGTCCCATGCTTGACAGAGTACAATATAGCACTTAAAATTTTTTGAAAGAATTTCAAATGATAATAGTAATAATAATAATATATATATATATAAAAGGACCCGCGCTGTATTGTTTCAGATTCAATAGTTATATCAGAAGAGTCGAAGGAGAAATACTAAGCACTAGTAAAAACTGAATAAATTTGATCCAACTCTACAAATATTCTGCTACGGTAACATTTAGAGCAATAAATTACTGGCCATTCCGCACACCAATCTTCCAATACATTTTCTTTTGCAAGTACTTAACCCATCATATGTTCTGCGACAATTCAGCTTTCCTTATATCAGATCAATGAATGACAGGCTTGAGTGGATGAGCTCTCAGACTAGACAAGTCAAGGTGCGCATCAAGCTCTTCATCAAGTTCCCCAACAACGCCTCTGAAACAAACAAGCAGAAAACTTACTGTGGGAAGTGGGAAGTAGAAAGTTGGGGAAATGAAATGGTATCAGCCTTTCCAATACAGCAACACGATGAAAAAAAACAGGAAAGAAAGAAAGAAATGGAAGATGGGATTTACATGTTGTCACCCCTTATTATGTACAAGCCCAACACTAGTTGTTGAACACCTTCCTGCAAAATCAATCGAGCAAATTATTGAAGTGGCACTGAAAGGAAACAAAGATGTTTGCTATCTTTCACTCTTCAAAGCATAATAACTACTCAGCACTGTATTAAACCACAGAAGAGGAACCTAAATATTGTAATTCGAATAAAAATTAGTTAAAATTACTAAAACATTCCCTAAGAAAGTATGAAACTACACTGAACTTAGCCAGCTTAAACCAAGACTAATTCACATTATTTTAAGTTTCAGCAAATTCCTTTCTTCTTTCCTCACTAGGATTCCTATGGACAAAGGAATAAAATGAAATCTGAAACTAGGTAAGGATACAAACCTTGGTGGAGTAAACACGCTCGTGAGATTCATCAAGGATAATATTTGTGGCCTGGTCAAAGCCTTTTAAGACTCCCTAAATCAAAAGGAGCCTCTTTACAATTAACATATTATAGCAAAAGATCACATGCATGTATTAGAAACATATAATAACGCACCACTATATTCCGGCCATCATTTGTGATAATTGAAATTGTTTCTGCACAGGGAAAAAATGGTAATAGAGTAATAAGAACACAGAATTAAAGAAAATATGCCCCACATGCATAGACAAAGTGTGTGCCAATTAAGCAATGGCAAGTACATTCTGAAAACAACTGTTTCAAAAACCTTGCTATGAACCCAACTCAAGTCAAGGAATATGCCTCAAGGCTTAAGAAAAGTCTTCATTAGGCATCAGGCATTGCTGTTCATAAGCCAAGCCACACCCTAAGTCGCTCTCTAAATTGTGAAACCTCTGCTTATGAGCTGACTCAAAATCTTATCATGGCTTTTGGCATATGCCTCAAGGCTTAAGAATAGTCTTCATTAGGCATCAGGCAGTGCTGTTCAAAAGCCATGCCACTCCGTAAGTCGCTCTCTAAATTGTGAAACCTCTGCTTATGAGCTGACTCAAACTCTTATCATGGCTTTTGGCATATGCCTCAAGGCTTAAGAATAGTCTTCATTAGGCATCAGGCATTGCTGTTCAAAAGCCATGCCACGCCATAAGTCGCTCTCTAAATTGTGAAACCTCTGCTTATGAGCTGACTCAAACTCTTATCATGGCTTTTGGCATATGCCTCAAGGCTTAAGAATAGTCTTCATTAGGCATCAGGCATTGCTGTTCATAAGCCATGCCACACCCTAAGTCGCTCTCTAAATTGTGAAACCTCTGCTTATGAGCTGACTCAAACTCTTATCGTGGCTTTTGTTATTTTTCATCTTTGACCCAGGTCAGTTGAAGCTAGTATTCTTCTATAATGTTTCGTATGCTGTTTGCTTCTATAATACAATCTGTCATTTTATTACATTTCTAACTGCTTTGTAAGTTTTTTAGCATAATTTGCGAGCATACAACAATACCAAATGTTTTACCTCAAATCAATTCTTATACTAAACCTGAAATGTTTATTGGAGGAACACAATGCTTAAGAAATGTTAACATTTAAAAAATGTAACGTCTAACCCAGCTCTTACATTAGATCTGAACAACTAAACAAGCACATCAAAAAGGGAGTAAAACAACTTGCATCACACATTAGTCTAAGATAAGGATCAAACCCAGAAGCAATAAAAAAAGGTTTCTTACGATCTACGAGAGACTCGAGTCCTGTTCCAATAGACATTTTTCAAGTCCAAAAACTGCTGACTCCCTCGCAAGACTGGTTGTGAAAACTTTATTTCTCTGTAACAAAAGCCCATTAGTTCCGAAAACTGTTACACGCAGATAAAAAAGCTAAGCTAAAATCCAAACTCTAAAATCAAAACAAGTGAGAGCCGGGATAGTAAATTGTAACGCTACAACAGAATCACTGACGGGAAAACCCGAAAATAGAAACATTTAATATGAACCCAAAAATAATGTAAGTTTGAAAACCTAAAAAATAAATTGAAATCTAACGTAAAGGGATTTTTACCTGTTCAACTCGATTTGTAAGCTTCTTGCTGTTTGGATTTCAATAGAAAAGGGGCGCTTTTAACTAAACTACGAGGCGGAAGAAGCTTGAGAGACCTGGGAGAGATCCTCCACACCTTTGAGTTTCTAACACAGAAGAGGCAGAGAAAGAGGGTTTTGATGGTTTAAGAGGATTTGAAAGATCTGGGCTGGATTTAGCACACAAAGACTGAGGCTTCACTTTTATTGATATGGACTGTCTTGTGCCGAGAATTGGGCCTAATCTAACCTTTCTTCCTTTTTCTCCCCTTGTTTTCGGCTGCAAGATATCATATGCATTTTGTTTTGTTTTCGGCTTTAAAAGATTGTCTAGCACTATTCAATTTCAAGAGTTAAATTATTATTTTAGTTTGGAATTATTTTGATTTGAATTTAAAATAAATTTCAATTTCTAAAAAATAAAGAAAAACAAATTAGAGGGGAGACCCTGTGTTTTACTATAGTAATTCTTATTAAAATTGATATTAAAAACAATATTATAAATAAATAAAAAATCATTGTTATTCTTTATCGTCTTAATTTTTATTTTGTAATCCAAGGTTCAATCAATTTTTACATCTTAACATTCAATACTCGGGAAGATAGCACTGTGAACATCTTGAGGAATTAATACACTAAAAGAAAGAATGAATGCACCAGCAGAATCGAGGCAAGGAGATTTCCTTGATCAAGTCATAGTTGACATGGATAAAGAGAAGTTCCTGATAGAGGATTTTACTGTCAATCTGATCTCTGGAATCTTATTTGCTAGCTTTGAGTCGATTTCAGCAGCACTAACAGTACTAGCCCTGAAGTTAATCGGAGATCATCCTTCAGTGCTAGAGGAGTTGACAGTAAGTCTAGGAAACTCATATTAACAACCCTACTGATTAACTTCATAAATTTAACTTAACATTTCTGATTAACTCTGTCAGGTTGAGCATGCAGCAATTCTGAATACGAGAGAAAATCTGGATTCTCCACTAACATGGATTGAGCATAACTCAATGACTTTAAACTTCAGGTCTGTTCTCTAATCTCATAATTTTTACTGTTATTTTAAGTGAATTTGATTTATTACAATAATCTTATGAAACTTGATTAATTGGTTGTGAAATTATAGGTTATCAATGAAACCCTTTGGTTCGGAAACATCGGGCCCGGGTTTGCTACGAAGATCATCCCAAGATATAGAGGTGAAAGGTAATATTATTCATACAACTTTTACACTTCAGGTCTGTTCTCTAATCCCACCACATTCAAGGATCCACTTGAGTTCAACCCCTGGAGATGGAAGGCGTGTAATTCCACAATGAAATAAATTTAAATACTGAAGGAAAATTATTATTCATACAATGTACATCTGTTAATGTTTAATGAAATGTAGGAATTTGATTCATTTTTTGTTTCTAAAGGTAGGAGAAAATGTGCAGGATCAGAACTCACTAAATTGTTAATGGCAAGTATCTTCCTTCAAAAAGTCACCAAATACAAGTAATTAAGTCTTAGTTCTATGTGCTCATGTTCAGATTTGTTGCATGTAGATTGCTGATAGTTTTCTGGGTTTTGATACGTGGAATATAATCAAGCGATGAAACATCGCTAGAAATCGTAGACGGCATGCACATTTTCTCACCAAAGGGCAATTAATCATAGACATGTGTTATATTTTTATTCAATGTTGTGATTGACTATTTATTCAATCAAGCTTTGGATGAACTCTTTACCTTGTTTTAATTAATTGAAGCAATAAAGAAACTGGGATTATAGTGTAGATCATACTAGTTTTATTGAAATATTTTTCACATATTCGGAAAAGTTATGATTTAAACGATTGATGAAAAAATAGGTTGGTAATATGTTATTAAGAAATTTAAATTAAACATAAAAGTTAGAAATAATATTTATAAACCGTTAAAAATTTATTTATGCAATTATCAAAAACTTATTTTGTATGATAATAATTTTTGAATTATTAGAATTAAGAATTGTGGTATTTTTATTGTGTTATTAACATTGTTAAAATTATGTTACTCATTAACTTAGATTTATTTATTTATTTTTGTTATGAATGGATGATTCCAAGTTTAAAATTTGTTACTTGAATCCCCACTTGTATTGTATGCTCCTGCATTAAGTCTACTGTTAATATTTTTGAATCATTTCTCTCACGATCATTGATGCAGCAACAACATTTCAGGTTTTCAGCCTTGTTTCTCATACTGCAAGAAAATTCAAGCTAGTCCAATGCTCGGATGCTAGAGCTAAACTAGAAAATTAACATAAAGATGAAAAAAATATTACAAGGATGGTAGTTAGAAATTGGTAAGTACAAGGATCCTTGTAATAAAAAGAAATAATTTATGGGCACAATAGTTGAGATTGTTAATTCAAGTCGTTTCCACGTGTATGCTAAATAGTATAATTGAACTCAATTACGTGGTTTGGTGTTTTATTCCAAACATAATAATTATAATAAGTTATCGATTGAATTCAAATCACATGTGAAATGATTTTACATGTGATTTTATTTTTAAACAAGTTGTAAGGAAATCACGAGTCATTTTTTTACTTTCAAACTAGATCTATTATTTATATTCGATCAAAGACAAGCAATTTATATCAAAATTAAAGAGATTTATAAGAAAATCACATATTGAATATCTATTTTTTACATACTTCTCAGCCAGATGCTCCCCCCGATGAGCCACAACAACTCTCACTAGTAAGATGTATGTAAAGTTCGAGGCTGAGACTAAATGGAAAGTTGTGCTAAAATCACTACATTCCCACTATTAAATGAAAAATCTTTTCATGTCATCACATATTTTGAGAAGGCAACTCAAATGCTACATGGAGTGTTAGCCGTCGTTTCATTCCTCAAGACGATTGTCCTACTCCTAAAAAGAAGGCACGTAGAATTAAGGGTTCCAACAGCTCTAGAAGTGATGTATAAAGATCTTATGGGAAAGATAAAAATGGTCTCTCCTGCTGCAGGCAAAAGGCTTTTCAAAATCTTCGTATATAATACCTAAAAATTTGAAGAGCTGCTAATTGATTGATATTTATTGATATTTGTTTGTTTGTTGAAAATTACTCTTTAAAGGGTTGGTCATGATAAGGTTAAGACTCATCATCTCTTGGCTTAGCAAGGTACGTGCTGAGCTGAGATACTTGTGGGTCTAGTAAGTTGTCAGGTCTAACACTAACACTTCGATACTAGAGCTAAACTGAAAAATTAACATAAAGATGGTAAAAATATTACAATGATAGTTATTAAAAAATGGTAAATATAAGAATTCTTGTAATCAAAAGTTAAGATTGTTAATTCAAGTCATTTTCACATGTATTCCAAATAGTATTATTAAATTCAATTGTATGGTTTAGTATTTTATTTCAAACATAGAAACTATAGTAAGTCATCAATTAAATTCAAATTATATATAAAATTTAATTTAATTTTACATGTGATTTTATTTCAAATAGTTGGTAAAAAGATCTGGAGGCCAGTTTTTTACTTTCAAACTTGATCCATTACTTATATCCCATCAAAGACAAGCAATTTATATCAAAATTAAAGAGATTCATAAGAAAATTAAGTTTCTTTTTAATTAGTTATCTTTATTGTACCAATTTTCAACATGCATGGAATTACTTTTTAACATGAGTCATTCACCTTTTCTCTTGAATTTAAAACACAAGAGAAGTAGATACATAAAATAACAAATATGTTTTTAAAATAAATTTACATGCATTTAAAATACAGTGTGTGTGTGTGTGTGTCTATATATATATATATATATATATATATATATATATATATATATATATATATATATAAAGAAACATGTTTCTTCTAATTTACTGCGTCGTTCTTTTCACCTTCACTACGAATTCAAAGCCCAACCCCACAAATTATTCTCCTCTTTCTTGAATCTGCTATTGTGTGGTTGTTCGGCCCTTCAAATGACAACAACAACAACGTTAAAAATTCAATGCCCACCACCGCCTGATCAATCCGCCAGCACCTTTTTGTCTTTCTTCTCGTTTTGTCATCAATTACAACCTTTCGGCCTTTCCCTCGATCGAATTTTTCAATCACTAATATCCCATTCGATCATTTCATCATATCGAGCAAGTTCGTTTACTTTTGATTCAATGAACGAAGGCAGTATCACAGAGACTTAGTGGATGCTCTTTGAACAAATATTATATTCCTAAATGCTTCTTCCCCATTCCATTATAAAGGAATAGAACAAGTGCCAAGCACAAAACAATTGACTAGCTAGGGTTTTTTTAGTTTTTTATTAAGCATTTCTTAAAAACAATTATTTTCGCACCTTAAAATTGATGTAAATCCTATTATTCTTCTTTTAATACATGATTAGAACGGACTAATCATATTAATCTGTCAGAATTAATTGTTGATTGCCCGGCAACGACAAGAACATTACGGGACGCGGCGAGGGAAGTTCCTCCCATGCATCCATCCGCCTTTCTGTCTGCCGTTTTTATTCGAATGCCGTCCGTCATGGTGAAATTATTTCTCATATACCAGGGAAACTAGTGAAAGCTGATGCCCTGGTAATTATAGCAAGTACAGTGTCCAGTCAGGACAATGCCCACGTGGGCAGCTGTGATATTCCTGTAATGAAGAGGACCCTAGTCCTAGAATTCATTGATTTCCTCACCAACCTCCACTTTATAATATTTTGGTTCAGGAGAAGATATACTTTTTTATATACTCCAGATGCAAGTGGAATCAAAGCCAAATTATTATTATTATTAGCATTTTATATGTGTACAGCTCTGGTAGGTAGAAATTAAAGACCTGGGAGGCTAAGAAAATGCCTCCAGCGAACCTTGGATCCTACCCCCCCTGAGTCTTGCCATGGAAGAAACGCAGCCGAAAACGTTGATCGAGACGATACCATCCAGCACAAAATGCAAGATTTTGACCCTGTAACTGTCTTAGATCTACAGTGCCTAGACCTGGATAAGCTAGGAGAGGTTCGCAAATACTGGGGCCTGTTTCGTTCGGTCGACCATGATGTTCCTGTAACCCTTTCGAACCAACTTCAAGACCTTGCCAGGAAGCTTCTCTCCCTTTCTTTTGAATCCAAACAAGCGCTGTTCACTAGCCCAAATTTCCTGCTTCTCAATCACTTTCTCATCGGTTTCATGCTGGAGATCAAATGCTTGATACTTTCAGGTACACTTTCATTTCCATCTTGTCCCTTTTTTTAATTTGCCGATCATTGCCAACTTATTGATTCTTGATATTTGTACTTGGATGTATGACAGATCACTAATTGAAAATTATGATTCTCTAGGTTTGAGAAAATATGTATGTTATTAGATTTTGAAAAAAATAAACAGACATAATTTCCAGCTATTATAACTATTTTGATACTGGTTATAAAACTCGAGATTTCAGTCTAGCCAGAATCTAAATCGGTTTGATTTATATAAAAATTAAAAAAATTAACTTAATCTGAACAAGTTAAAAATCTAAGTTAATTTTTATCCTAGTCAACCAAGAATAAAACCAAATAACTTTTTTTTATTTGTCAAAACAACTTTATTTTAATGTTATTTTTCAATTAAAATATTGTCAGTTTAAATTAACCATTCTAATCCAGAACCTGAGTTTAGTTTCGAGCTAAATTATATAACTATGCTTGTGATAGAGGTTAAAGTTTTAATTAATGGTAATTAAAAACTTGAATGCGAGGTTTTCAAAATCAAAAACTTCTGAAGGAAACACTTTGATGGAACAATTAATGGCATGAATAATGTTTTAAAAATATTTTAAAACAATTTAAAAACTTTTTATTTTTTATTTTAAATTAATATTTTTAAATTATTTTGATGAGTTGATATAAAAAATAATTTTAAAAAAATAAAAAAATATATTATTTTAATATATTTTTAAATAAAAATCATTTTAAAAAGTAATCGAAACCACACTTTTAAACAGACTTGCATAATATTTTCCGGTATAGGGTTTCATTTCAGACTTCATAACAAAAATTATATAGAATTATTTGTCCTTCAATCATATTACATCAATCCTAATAATTTTGATTTTAATGATAATGGTAAAAGACCGTTCAGACATTCGTAACATTTTCTCCTCGCTTTCGGTGGTGCTTCGTGAATATAATAAAATACCATAGATCAGAGCAGTTGTAGACAGATTCCTCATATATTTTTTGCACTTTTACATGACAAATTAATTATTACATAATTGGTGTGTGAGTATTTTTATTTTTCTATTTGAGCGTTCTTATTTTTGTTTTGTTTTTTAATCATTTGATTATGTTAGCTTAATTTCTTACTCTTAATATTTAAATGCTTCTATTAGATTTCTTTATATATATATGGTCATTAAATTGATATATAGATGACATTGTCACGTGTATATTTAAACTTTTTACTTTTTTTAATTCGAGTGTTTAATTTTTATATTTTTTTCAATTGAACACTAATGATTTAAAAAAAAATATATTTCACATCACTATATAGACCACATTTAATCAAATCCAATAAAATTAAAACCACATAAAGTAAATGATAAAATTTATTTTTAAAAATAAGTTATTTTTAAAAAAATCTAGTTTATAAAAAAAAATTAAATTCCAACAAATAAGTGCTAATAAACAAGTGCTAATAGTACAAACAAACAAGTGGTGTTTCTTGAAATCTTGATTTTGACATCCAAGGGATCTTAGGGTATTTTCAAGGGATTTACTAAATAAAAAGCCAAGAACAAAAAATATATTAATTTGACTCTTCAATACTTGTTTTACACGTTGAAAGAAAAATAATAAATAAAATATAATTTTTCTAACAAAAATATTATTAAAACATATTTGCAAAAATATTAAATCCTTACAAAACAATTCATTCAAATAATATTTTTTTCAGTTGTTTTTATCCTTTAAATTTTTTTAAATCTATGTTTTTTTCCGGTTTGTTTCCAATAAGATTATTATAGTCTTATGACCTGTGTTATGGGTTTAGCGAGTTTATCCATGTCAATTCAGATTATTTTTTATTTTTTTAATTAAATTCTTTTAAATTTTATTATTTAATATTGAATTGATTGAAAATAAATTGAATTATTTTTAAATTCATTAAATTAACCAGGTTATATTAAATTATTTAAATAATTATGGATAAAATATATTAAAATACAATTATCTTTTTTAAATAACTTTTCACTGTTGAAGTTCACGTGAATGAGTTCATATTAATAAAACAAACTATGCTTATACTATTAAAAAAATTATATCATCAATTTGATACTCTCAGAAGGCCATAACTTGAGGATGATGGTATTGCCGGCTAGCACGTCAGTTGTGAGAGTCCCAGGAACACGTGTCGCAAACATACAAGGTGGACCCTCCTTGACGCAGTCAATAAATCTCATTTTGCTTATAATTTCCTTTTATCTTGCAGCTCTGCTTATCCTTTCGGTTTGAAGGCCAAAGAAATCAAGCATGTCTGAAATACTGAACCTTAAATCCTACCCTCCCGTGTTTCGCCAACAGTACATCGGAATCCAACAAAACTCCGGCCTTGACGATACCACCAAACAGATTCAAGAAGTTGTTAACGATGATGCCATTCCGGTATTAGACTTTCAGTGCCTAGACCTGGGCAAGCTTCAAGAGGCTTGCGAGGATTGGGGATTGTTTCGTTTGGTCAATCATGGGATTCCTCTAACCCTTATGAGCCAGCTTAGAGACCATTCCAGAAACCTTTTTTCTCTTACTTTTGAATCAAAACAAGAACTGTTCACTAACCCTATGTCGTATTTTTGGGGCACAACTGCCCTGACTCCAACCGGGGCAGCTCTCTCAATAGGACCACAAAACATCAACTGGGTTGAAGGTCTCAATATCCCGCTGAGTCAACTCTCTCTGTTTCAAAAAGAAAATGAAACGCTTGGTTCGTTCAGGTACAGTTTTCCAGCATTTTCTTTGTCATGTTTTCGTGGATTTTATGTGAACTTCAGAGATTTGTACAGTTCTTTTAGTCGGCAAGAATGACATAGAAGGGACATCTGCTGATTGGATTGTCTAGATCTTTTGTGAAACAGAAAAGATAGGAATACGGTCAGCATCAATAACTTTTTCATTGTTAACGATTGAACTGTTTGATTAAAGTGATGGAAGCAACAATAATATTCATGGAGGATTTTATTTCTTATAATTATTAAACCACTGAGTATCTATTTCCATCATGTGTTTCTTCTGCCTACATTCAACAGCAACGTGGTACCGTGAATTCATGGCACCTTTTAGCAGAGTAAAATCCTGTGAATCATAAGGTGCCATGAGAGGCGCAGCGGCCACTGAATCATGGCACATTCGTAAGAAAGTAAAATTCAATAAATCCCCACTGTTTTTGGATTTTAGCCTAACATCAATAGTTGAGACTTGAGACAAGGAGCCACTTGTGCAGTTTCTGGCTGAGATTGGCTTTGCACATTTGGGAACTGATGAGATTGGCATGTGACTCAGAAGAATTCTGGAGGGAAAAAAAAATAGTGATCGGCAATGATTTCTACATGGCCCATGCTTTTAGCTTCCAGATTTTTTTCTTTTTTAATTTAATATTTTTTTTCAAACCAGTCTAAAGATATGATTTTTTTCCTTTCCATGATTTACCATCGATTCCATGAAAATTATTTTAGTTTTTTTAATTATATTACTAAATATAAATATTTTCCTTTGATAAAAAAACATAAATGTCTTGCCTACATTTTATAGTAAAAGAAAATGAAGAAATCATTATCTCATTCCACTATACCGCTCGCCGAAAGATTTTCCCACTAATGCATTGACGTATCGATGTCTCAATGGCGGATTAGCCTGTCATATGCTACGAATGATTTTATATTTTTTAAGGCTAGTTAATTACTAATTGTATTTATATATAGTTCTGTACAATAAAATTCCTTTCTTATTTATGGTTATTACTCATGGTCTAGAATCGAATAGCACAATCAAATGCTGGATTTATATTCCTTTACACATACTAAGGCAGCACACTGCTAGCTAGCTGTGTACTGATTGATGTCAAGTCCCAGCAAAAATGGAAAAATGTCCCATTGGCAGCTCTTGTAGAGTAGAAAGAACGAACAAGCATACATGATCATGTGGTTAATTAAAGCCAAATTATGCTATTCTCCACGTGATTTCTTGTTTAGTGTGGATCCCAAAGATACCATTTGTTTCTCTTCGCTGTTCTTTCATCACATGTCTCTTCTTGCTCATGTAGTTGAAGAAGAACACCGTCTAATTATAAGAAAGAAATTCTCATTTTGGTTTGCTTTTAATTACTTTTTTTAAATTCTGGCAGCTGTTCAAGTGAGAATCATAACCTTGGTGGAATCTGCATATGCTTTATTCTCCTTAGTTTGTTTTTTCTTTTGATGCTAACACCATATTGTTGTTTTCTACGCTTCACTAGAGTTTTGTTGGAAGAGTATGGAGGGCACCTAGCTAGACTTGCAACAACCATGTTCGGAGCAATGGCCAAAAACCTCCATCTTGATCCTGAACTTTCAAAAACTTACATTTCAGAATCAACCGGATTCGTACGTGTTTACCGATACCCTCAATGCTCTATGGAAAATGAGGCCTGGGGCATAAATGTGCACACAGACAGCTCAGTTCTGTCAATATTGAACCAAGACCAAGTGGGTGGACTTCAGGTTCTCAAAGATGATAACTGGCTACAAGTAAAACCCATTCCTGACACACTGGTTTTCAACCTTGGAGATATGATGCAGGTCCGTATAACTTAAAATATTGAGCTCGATAACTTTTTACACATGTTAATTACTTCTTCTTTTTTTACTAATGTTGTTAGATTAATAATGTTCCTAACGAATACTTCAAATCTGTTAATCAGGCCATAAGCGACGACAAATACAAGAGTGTGAAACATAGAGTGAAGGTGAACAAAGAAAAGGAGAGATTCTCCATCTGCTACTTTGTCTTCCCCGCTGAAGGCAGTGTCATACAGAGCTCAAAGTACAGGCCTTTCACATACAGTGATTTCCAAGCACAAGTGCAACAAGACGTAAAGACACTAGGATTTAAAGTTGGGCTTGAGAGGTTCAAGGTTGCTGGTTGATTATTATTATTTTTTTCTCGCAAGTCTCCTCCTCTAATTTATTTAGACAGGTCTGTTTTCCAATTACAAACAAATGTTGAAGATGACATATCAATTATTGCTATCTGTTCCGCTTAGTGGAAAACTGTGTGAAACTACATCGAAGGAGAACTAGATTTCGATTGTGATGGCATGGGTACGTACGGCAGGACAAAATAGGCTGGCAAGCTGAGACATCAATCTTTTCATGTGGTTTGACACACGGTGGGCCCGTTCTTCTGTATTAAAAATAAATAAATAAATAAATATAAGCCCATCTCTTGAAATCATGCATCTGAGATCATTTGGGCCAACCCAATTATTTATACTCTTCCAGTCCCAGATTGTTACTTCTCTTCGGAGCTGAGATCTTCCATCTACCATTTTGTTAGCTATTTGAGATCCCAAATTAACAGTGGATTACAAAACCCTAGTTTAGAACCACTCTGTCTCACCTCGAGTGGTTTGTCGGAGCTTCTGTGTTTTTCCCCTTCATTTCGTTAATTCAATCTATGCTCTTGCATTGCATGAGTTCCTGTCTCCTCGTTGCTTGTTATAGTCATGGAATTTTTATATGCAGTACTTATTATTCCTGTCTCAGGACTTAGATGACCGCTGTTGGAGATCATGATATTGATATATTCTATAGCCTTTTCTTACTTTCTGAAATAGCTAGGAGGGTGATATGATATTCCATGAACCCTGGTAGAGCTATTAAGTTGCCTTTTATGGATTAGATGCTCTACTCGATTGGAAAAAAAAGATGTCATTTTAGGCTTTTGTGGATGGATTCGATCGATGGAGCTACTCACAATCGATAATGCGGTGCATCAATTTTGTAGATTTTGTATGTTTCGCCTTTTGTACCATTATATCTTTCGTTGATATTTTAAAAAGTTCAACTAGCTCAAGCAGTGGCGGGGACAGGGAGGGCTGACAAGATCGGGGTTCCTATAAAGAAATTTTTCCCAGTCTCTTTTATATAAAATAATTAAAAAAAAAATTTATATGAAAAAAGTATCTTTCTAGAAGAAAAAATGATATTTTAAAAAAAAATTGAAAATATAAATGCAGTCAATAAATTTTAAATTCTTTTATTAAAGAATTCATAAGGTATTCATAGACCACAAGTCTTGTCCTTTTATGTAAAAGAGAAGTTGAAGTGTCATCTTGCTCTGATAGCATCAGTAAGAGAAAATATTCCCAACACATGCATTAAAAAAAATATTTATTATACATCATTAATAAGAGATAAATATCCATTGCACATTATTAATAAGGAATAAGTGGTAGGGAGTTTTAGAAACTTTTATACACTTATAAACATAGAGAGATAAATATCAATGACCTTAATAATTTTGCATAGCATGAGATAAGGATTCATCAAACTAAGTCCTAACATCCATCTCTCGTGAGAGGAGTTCTCCCCACAAGAGAAGTTTTTCTTCTATTACTAAGGAGAAAAAGGTTGTCTTAGCCCTCGAGGATGATTCCCTTAGCACTCTAGGTGTAAAAGATATAGAGTTTGTTATTGGTTAGCAAGTAAGAGAGTAAACAACTTAAATGCCTATTTGAAAGTATTGTTGCGGTTGTGGTTGCTTTTCAAAGTGCTCTTCACTCGAAAATGTATCAAAATAATATTTTTTTATCTTTTAAAAATTATTTTTTACATAAACACATCAAAATGATCTAAAAACATCAAAAACAATTAATTTGAAGCAAAAAAAAAATTTTAGATTTTTTTATTAGTATTTTTGTAACACAAAAACAAGCAAGGCTAGGGTATTCGTCAACCAACCTTAAGCTTTGCACAAGTTTATTTTGAAATTACAATTTTTTTTTACATCCATGTATTAAAGTATGCATTTCAACTTCAAGATTTATAAGAGACCAATTAGATTTATTTAGACCAATTACACCCTAATAAATAAATAATATTATCCATTTTTAATAAGTTTTTTAGACTCGTCAGAATCATGCTTACACCTGTTATTTTCTAGTCGCTTACATCAATAATGACAATAACATGTGTTGATTTTTTTTATCTTTACCAACAGATCACGTGAGCCATGAAAGGAACCATGGAGAAAAAGCCTGTTCATGTCAAGAACTTATAGCTCCACTTCCCGGGCACGTGCCCAGGGAACGCTAAAAGGAATGCACGCAGGAGGGGTTTTTTCTGGTACCAGAAAGAATTGTAATTGATGCATATAACAAACTGCCCTCAATTGATCCAACGGTTAATCTAGGAGTAAGGCTTGATGCAGATGCCAGGATCTCTGATGTAGTGCCTGTTGATTACGGTCTTCTAACAGTAACTACGATGATTGCTACACTTGAGGCTTTCAATCAGACGGTATATGCAGGGATTGCATGTTTAAGAATACTGGGTAGTCTAACCCCTGGGGATGTAAATCATCTTTTCTGGGATGTAAATCATCTTTTCTCAATCTGCTTCTAATTATCACCCATTTAAGTTTTATAAATTTTAATGCTATTAAATATTTAGATGATCGTTAATTTAAAAACTCATTAAATTAATTAAAATACATAATTACTCTAAACACCTATATTAAATTAAAAAAAATATTTGATAATTTATATCTAATATATAGTTGATCCTTTCTATTATTGGCTGTTAATTATTGTTTGTATTTTTTAAGCTTTGAAGTTTTAATAAATTTTAATTTTTTAAAATTATTTATATTTTTAATTTTATATTGTTTTAATATGTTGATATTAAAAATAAAATTTTGAAAAATATATTATTTTATATATTTTTAAACAAAAAACTAAGAATGTGTACCATGGTGGCGTGGGCTTACTACCCATCCTCAATGTAATAGTTTATTATTCTGAATGAAATCCATAGCTGGGAATCAAACAGTGGACCTTCTCGAAAAATAATAATTAAACAGGGGAGAATGCGAAGCTACATTAGAGCGGGGCGAGGGGCACGCCCCCTCCAAAGTCTATTTTAGTCCTCGTAGCTATATTTATTTTAAATATGCCCTTACATAATCATCAACTAGCCCAATTAAAAATATGCATGAAACAACCATTTAGGTGGTGGCTCAAAGGTAAAAACTTGAGATTAAGAAATTTGCTCCCCTGTGATCTAAGGTTCGAGCCCTATGGTTGCTCATATGATGACCACTAAAGGTTTACATGGTCATTAACTCCAAGACCCGTGAGATTAGTCGAGGTGCACGCAAGCTGATCCAGACATCCATGTTAAACTAAAAAAAAAATTATGCATGAAATAAGAGTTTCAAAGAGTAAAAGTGAGTTCTTTTAGCAATACGAAAATATTCTTTCTTCGCGTGATCTTCATTTGATTTTATTTAGTTTCTCATTTAATGTGAATTAAAGTAATTAAAGGAGAAAAAAATACAATGAAACGTTTAATTTTTATTATTTAGACAATAATGTGCAGAAAATTGAAATCATTAAATATATATATATATATATATATATATATATTATATATATATATATATTATTTAATTTTTTGTTTTTATAGCTCTCTAATTCCATCAATCTTATGGTTAATTGTCGTTTTCAAACAAGAAATCAAAGCACTCGGTTAGTGTCGGTCTTAAGCAATGCATAATCAAACCCAAAATCACCATTCCTTATTATTATATATAACACACAAGGTAGGTGAATTCACTGTATCTCCATATAAATAACATTCTTCACTGTAACAGTGTAATTATTGTTTTTTCCTTTTAGAAAAAAAAAATAATGAGATAAGTATTGAGAGTGATACTGATACGATCCTAAAGAAATTAAATAAAAAATTTAAATTCTAGTATCATTATGTTTATTATCTTATTTTACTCCATCGAACAAAATTTCTAATCCAATCGTCGAATCGAGAAAAAAATTTATCAAGAATTTTCAAATATATCTTTCTATATTGGGTTAAAGTTTCTAGTCAATCTAAGTATATAAAAGTCTTGTGATATAGATCAGTAGATGCAATATAAATTTTGTTATTTGTTGTCTTTTGACTTATAAATTTTTTATTCGGAGATGATTCTGTTTATACTAATGTAAGGATATTCAATATCTAATTCTAATTCTGAGAGTTTTTTTAATTCTAAAATGGATTTTAATGGAAGCAATAAACGTTTCCTTATGTGGTAGGAATTATTTAATAAAAACCTAGCTACAAAAGAAAAGCTCATAGGCAAAAATAAAAGGAAATTTGCCTCTTTAATATTTATCCATATTTTGCAAGGATTTCCTTACATAAAAGCATAGTTTTGAAACCTGGCTCGGTCCAAGGCCTGAGTTCTGGGTTTTGATTGACTCACTGGGTTTTGACCGGGTCCGCCGGGTCAATCCTTATTTTAAAAAAATTAAAACGACATCGTTTTAATAAAAAAAGAAAAAACTCAAAAGTTAACAGGTTGCAACCGGGTTTTTTACCGGGTTTTGCCGGGTCAACTCGTCGGGTCGGTCAGGTCTTGACTTTTCCTATTTTTTCATCAATCCTGCCTAGTTCCAGCCTCGGGTCGGCCGGGTCCTAGATCGACCTGCCAAGCTGGGGTGAAGAAAAAATGAGGAAAGTAAAAACCCGATGTGACCTGGTTAACTTGGCGGGTTGACTCTGTCAAAAATCCAATTGTAACATGTTGACTTTTTTTATTAAAACAACATCGTTTTTATTTTTTAAAAAAAGAATTGACCAGGACGACCCGGTGACCTGGTCAAAGCCTGGAACCCGGGTCTTGGACCGGGCCAGCCACCAGGCCGGGTCTAAAAACTATGCATAAAAGGATTCTTGTGGGTGGCTCCTTAAGGGAAACAAATCAGCAATTAAATTCAAAAGTTTTCATCTTGAAGAGGACATTAATGGCGACAACACTTTCCTATCTCTACTAGGATGTGATTTAGGCTACAAGGAGAAATTCAAGCAAAAACGATCATGTTGGGATTATTTAAATTATTTGTATTAATCTGAATATTTATTTGGGGCTTTATTATTGTTTTATTTTAATTATTTTGAGATTTTAATTTTAGTTTAGGGTTTTATTATAGTTTGGGTTTATAACAACGTAAAATTAATATTCAAGACTTATTTTAGACCTTAAACATGTGTTAGCTGAATTTTAGTTTAAGATTTTTGGTTTGGAGCCTAAAAAATAACTATCCCAATTATTAGATGGAGGAATATATATTGCTTTCTTTATTGTGAAATTGAGGAACCATGGATTATTGAATGAAATTGGTGTTTTGCTTAGAGCAACACGTTTTTCTTCTTGTTTAAACAACGAACAATCAAACTTATCAAAGTTGGTGTCTTAGTTCAAGGTGATTATCGTGTCAAAATCTTCTACTTTTTGGCTTTCCAGTATCGTGTCAATCTTGCTTTTGGGTTTCTGAATCCTTATATTTGTAGGGTTCCTATCAAAACAGTCTTTTCCACATGGTCTATTAGTCATTATCAGATTGATTAGAGATATTTTGGTCTTGTTACATTTTAGATTAACTTACTCTTAAAAGTACAAAATTTTCAAGTTGGTGTTTAAGGGATTTTTTATATATTCAACATGTTTTTTAGCTATTACAAAGTTAAGTGAGTGGCTAGCGCATGAAACAAAAGTGCCAATGAGTAGAGGACGCTTACGCCCTTCTAGTGGCGCATGAGGCATCGACCCATGACCAAAAGCTATCATTTGTGGCGGCATTGGAAGCGTCTCGACATGATCAGCCCTATGGTTTGGTGCGTGTGCTTGACGGAGCAGCGGTGAAGATTCGATAGACTTTTTCCTTCTTTTTTTTTTCTTTATCTTCTACTTGCCCAATATAAAGATGTCTTTTCATTTGTTTTTTTATTCAATTTGGTTCTCATTCTTTTGGTCACTACTTGTTTCATTTTTTATCTTTTTTCTAATTCATTTTTTTTCCTCAATTTCATCTCCCGTCATTTGGTTTCATTTAATTTTCATATTAATTTTAATCCTTGTTCTTTTGATTGTTGTTTGATACTTTATCCTTTTTACCAATAGAATTTTATTCTTAATTTCATCCCTCAATATTTAATTTTAATTTGTTTTTATATAACATTGGGTCCTTATTCTTTTTATTATTATTTCTTTTGTTTTATACATTTATTATTATTATTTTAATTTTATCCCTCAATATTTTGTTGGATAAAAAATATTGCTTTGCTATTTTGTAGGGCTTGTCTTCTATAGATTTAGTCACAAGCTCATGATAGGTTCACGAAATTTAAAAGTTAACATGAGTTGACTTTTATTTTTTTAGGTTTTTTTATATAAAAACACTCAAACTCTTCCTTCAACATTTGGTTTATTAAAAATTGATCTTCTTTTTTTTTTTTTTTCCTATCAAGTTATCTCAATCTAGTGTCCATGATCATAGGATTAGCAAGTTAACTCGGGTTGACATGAATCTTTTTTTTTTATGTTTTTTTTTAAAAATCATTTTTTTTCTATAACATTAGATTGTTTAATAATTGAGCCTTATGATTTTATTCACATTGCTTTTAACCGGGTTACCCTAATATAATGACTAAGTCATAGATTTTGTATTTTGATTTGAGTGGACTTAGGTCTGTTTTTTTTTAACCTTATTTTATATTTTTTTATCAGTTCAAGATTGACCATTGAATTTTTTTCCATTTCGTTTTATATAGGGTTATCACGTTCTCATTTAATTTTTGCTTTGTTATTACATAGGATCCTTCAAGATTTGATTTAAAAAAATTATTTTTTTTTTAATTTCATCTTTCGGCATTTGATTGATTGAGAATTGGTCTTTGTGTTTTTTTTTCTCACTTTCCTTTCCAAGGGGTTATCTTAATCTGATGCTCATGATTGCAAAGTTAGCATATTAATCCGGTTTAACTCGAAATTTTTTTCATTACTTTTTAAATTATTACTTTTTCAATCTCTCCCTTTAACATTGATTGTGTGATAAATGAACTTCACAGTTTTATTAAGCTTGCATTTGACAATGTCACCCGATATCACAACCCAGTTGCACATTTGACATACTAATCTGGATGAGCTCTGGTCATATTGTTTTTTAATCTTTTTTATGTTGTTAATTGTTTTATGCCAGTAGATTTATTGTCGTTGTATTTTTTTATTCAAATCATTTACGTCACATCCGAACATCGCGACGACCGATTAAAAATTAATCTCAAATTGGAAAAAAAATCAAATATCTGGCATCTTGTTCTTTTAAGGAAAAATGTCTTGTTCAAGGAGTCGCCACCTTGTATTATGGTCACTATGAACCCTAGCTGGTCAATAGAGATTCTATGGTACGAAACTGGTTACACAAAAGGGAAGAAGCTATCACCTTTTAAGCGTCCTACCTAAGGCAGACTGCATTGCTGGTTTTGTCTAAAATTGCTAAGAATTTGTTCTTTTTTTTCCCTTTTTTTATTCTTCCTTTCATGTTCCTGACTCTGGCGTCAGTGAACAATTCCTACGAATATTTTCAACTCTAGCATTGGTAATTATCGCACAAATCCAAAAACTATGATACTCATGACTCTGACGTCAGTGAATATTTTTGCAAAAAATGAATTTGAAGAAGAAATTGTCTATGTCATTTTTTTCTTGTTTATCCTTTATTATTATTTGTCCTTTTTAGATGGAAGTAAAAAAAACATTGAATGACATATTTGCATTTAACAGTAATAGTCCACAAATTGAGCACATCTACAAAAAATACAAACACAAAGAAAAAAATAAAACAAAGTGTGAGAGGCCCATAAATAAATCAACGAAGGCCCCCAAATATTTTTGGAATTATCTGTTATCGAAAAGGGGTTTGTTTGGTTAAATATCAAATTAGAATGGGCATAAAAATTATAGCCAAGGCATAAGGGTGTGTTTTGCCAAGCACATCCTTAGCAAACACATTTTGGGCCGGCTGGGCCTACAGCCCAGACCCGGCCCATCTTTTTTTTCTTTTTGAGCTGGATATAGCGCAGCCATGCGGGCTGGGCTAGACCCAGACAAACCAGCCCGGTTACTGGTTCAGACCAGTAACCCGGCCGATATATTTTTCTTTGCAAGCGTGCGCGAGCTACTCACGCACTCTTGCTACAGGAAGAGGGGAATTAAAAGTGAAAAGGAGGGGATGAAATGACTTACATGTTGTTGGACTGTTGTTGCCAACTTCTTGAGTGAAGATTGATGCAAGTGCTCGGTGCTGGGAAAACAAGTATTATTCCTTCTGCATTTGTTTTCCTCCCCTCTGTTCCTTCTTCCTCTTGCCTTTGTGTTGTGTTTTGTTTTGTGTTTTTCGAGTTCTTTCTCTCCCTTTCTTTCTCCCGTTCTCTCTGTTTTCTGTCCTTTTTTCTCGATTTTTCCTAATGACCTCCTCTCAGGGTTTCTTTTAATGGCCTTCTCTCAGTTTTTTTTTTGTGATGGCCTCCTTTTAGGGTATTTTTGTGATGGCCTCTCTCCAAGTTTCTTCTGATTGCCCCCTTTTTTTTTGCATACACTGAGGTCTGTATTTATAATATCAGAGTCCCTTCGCGTGTGAGAAATAAAGTTTCAATCAAACTCATTCTTTTTTTTTGAAGTTTGAATTTGATTAAGAATCAAATTTGAATGCAGATAACTATCATTATCTTAAAGATAAGGATAGAATAAAAAAAGTACATTGTAGTCCCTAGTTTTCACACAAGTTGACAAATCACATTTTTCATCGAAATAAATCTCTGATCTTTTAATTTTACATTTTAATCCCTATAAAATTAAATTAAAAAGCCAATGGGCCAAAATTGGGTTACAACAATTTAAATCAATCGAGTTTATTAAACTTAGTTGAGTCAATAACTCGAGTCTCAAATTTGGTAATACAACCCAAAGTGCGTTTCATAAAAATTGATTTTTCTTACTTAATTTTTTTATATTTTAAAATCATTTTAATATACAATTATCAAAAAATAATTTTTTAAAAATAATAAAAAAATATTATTTTAATATATTTTTAAATATAAATTATTAAAAAAAAAACAATTACTAAAACACCTCCAAACACCTTTTATCCTTGTTTAGGAACATTAATGTGGTCTTAGCATCTTTTTTTCTACTTTGAGAATTTTTTGAGTGAGGTCGTGGTTGTGGTTGTGATTGTAGTTTGAAAAAAGTTTTTTTTTATAAAATGTACTTTGGTTGAGGTTTATTTGGTATTTATGTATGTTTGGTTAAAACTGTTGTTGAAATTGAGGTTGAACAAAAAGTAGTTGAATGCGTTTGGTTAATAATGCTTTTGAAATTGAGGTTATAAAATAATTTTAAAAAATATATATATTAATATTGATGGTTTTTAATTTAAATATTGTATATTTAACTATTATTATTACATCATGAAATAAATAATAGTTCATATAAAATTATTTTTATTGTTCCATTAAACTATCTATAATTCCATCACGTATGAAATACATCCGACAAGGACTTCAGTTTTTTTTGTTTCTTAAGCGTGCAACAACATCAAGTAAAATATAATTAGGAACGAAATTGGGATTGCGATCAAATTTTACAAATGTTACGTCATCAAGCGATCTCTGTCTAATTTATACAGTGTTATTGAATAATATTAAACACTAGTTTTTCGAATAAAACACAATTAAAAAATAAAAAATAATTGTTATTTTACTGGGTCGGACCTAGTTCAATGCATTTTAAGTTTTGAACCGAAGCCGGTCCGGCCAGAACCGATCCAACCGAAACAGTAGAGTTAGCTATACTGTTCAGTAAACAAACAATGTATGCTACATTGTTCATGCTAATTAATTAGCATGAACAGTGCGCAAGAAGCAACATTTTACTGTTTTTCTTTTTCTTGCGTCTCAGACACAAAAACAAAAACATGTAGAGTCCATACACAGTAAACTATGTATTTTTTTTTATCAAACAGATTATATCTGTATTTTAAATAAAACACAAACACAACCTCGTTACCAAATAAAGTCTTAGTGCGTGCGGCCGTCCATGGTTATTGACTAAACATCCACAGCTATAGTTCTCTCATTCCACTTATTATTGCTGAGTGAAGGTGATCCCAATGGCAACGGAGCGAGTGGAAGCCACAAACGTTTGTATAAAGCTCAGACTTACGCAAATGGGTTTTTATTGTGATAAAAAAATGATATGAAACCGCTGTTGATGAGGCACCACAGGTATCCAAAAAGAGGAGTCGAAGCAAACAGAATGGTGGCTATTGTGTGTGTGCACGAAGGAAAGCAAAGAGCATTTTACTTTCAGAGGATTGATTCTTTGCTTGGAAGGAAAATATCTGTTCTTAATATATGATAGCCAGTATTCTTCTCTTTTCTATCGAAGATGGGTGTGGATCTCAATCTTTGAGGCGCCTCCAGGATTTTACAATACAGACAACACACCAAGTGGAGATGACCTCACCCACTTTCTGTCTATCTTAAATAACATAAAGCATTGGAAAAAAGACAGCACAATGGTTCCACACCCTTTTGGCCCCATTTCTAACTGGCCTCCTCTTCAATCTTCATCTACAGAGAGGGGAACTAGTGCATGTCAAGCATTTTTCTCTACTTTTTTGCTTTGTAATATTTTCTCATTGCTTCTTTCCACTTTTTATGGAAAGTGTTCGCAGTCAATATCTAGAGCTTCACTTGAAAACGAGTGGATCCAAGAACACCCCTTGATTTGTGGGGAAAAAAAAAAAATTGCTTGCAGATGAACCAATTGGCCCAGATAGAATTAAAGAACTCTGTTCAAAAGTCCAAATCAAAACCTTCAACAATCCATTATTTAACCAAGTGAACCCGTCTCAGCTACCTTCACATGCACACGACGAAACACAATCCTCCTAAGTCCTATCTCCTACTTTTTTTATTATTATTATTTTAATCACTCTTTGCTTCCATTATAGCTTTTCAGTACTCCTTCCTTCAACTTTTCTCTCACCCTTCCTCCCTCTAAAAATGTCCCTTGCTTGTTTCCAGTCCTCTTGCAATCTATTAGCATCATGTTTTGCAGTTTTTTTCTTGGTTTTGCTTCAAACCAAGATTGCAACTTCAGCTTTGATAATGAGCATGAGAAACCACCATAACAACTACCACCATAGAAGGCCAATGCTGCACACTAATCAAAGTACCTGTGCATTGTTTGTTGGCTCTTGGGTTCGTGATGAATCATACCCATTGTACCAATCTTCTAATTGCCCAACCATTATTGACGCTGAATTCAATTGCCAAATGTATGGTAGGCCTGACTCTGAATATCTCAAGTATAGATGGCAACCGCTCAATTGTGAGCTCCCAAGGTAACAGACAACATCAGCTGACGCTCGTTTCTTTTTTTCTTTTTTCCGCTCTACTTTTTTAGTGTTGTGAAAGCAATTGTGGACTTATGTTTGATTTTTTGGTGGTATAGATTCAATGGGCTTGAATTCTTGCTAAAAATGAGAGGGAAAAGTATAATGTTTGTGGGGGACTCACTAGGACGGAATCAATGGGAGTCTTTGATTTGCATGGTTTCATCGTCGGTGCCTCGAACTTCTACACAAATGAGCAGAGGAGATCCCTTTTCCATCTTCAAGTTCTCGGTAAGTTCCCCTGTTTCAACTTTCAAATAGCCACCACCGGCACTGGACTTGAAATACGTATTCATATGATTTCAATGCTTGCCGTTATTTGTGGCCTCCAAGGCAGCAATTTGAACATGGAAAAATTTTGTATTTGCTGGAATCTTTTCACCATCCTAAGCCAACCAATAGAGGCACAAGAAAAATTATGAAAGCAGTGGTTTTTTTTTTTTATGAAATTGGATAGTGTTTTAATGATCATTAGGTAATATTGGTTGTTTTTTGAAATATATATTTTTTTATTTGGTAATATATTAAAATTAATATTTAAAAATTAATATTTAAAAATAAAAAAAATTAATTTTCAAAAATATTGTGCCACAAAAAAATATAAATGGGCATGGTTGTCATGCATTTAGTAATGTCTAACACATGGTAATGATTGAGATTTAATCAAAATCGGACGGCTACAATCACACTGATTTAACCAGCATGAAAAGTCGTGATCATATTTTTGAGGGACCCCAAACCAAGTTGGTGTGCTTTAGCACTGTTGATTCCAGCTGCAATGCATACGCTAGGTCTATCATGACCTCCAAAAGAAATGAGATTTAGAGGTTATTTTTTGAAATTTATTTTTAATCAAAATAATTAAAAAATAATTTAAGAAAAATCAAGTTTTTTTAAAAAAGGGGAAAAAACTGGGATCAGTTTCCTATTCTGGGTTCTGTGCTGTGCAGGAGTACGATGTGACTATATCATTTTACAAAGCTCCATATTTGGTAGACATAGATGTGGTGCAAGGGAAGAGAGTACTGAGGCTAGAGGAGATTTCGGGAAATGCCAACGCCTGGCGAAACGCCGATGTGCTGATGTTTAACACCGGTCACTGGTGGAGTCACAAAGGTTCTCTCCAAGGGTAAGCAGTATAATTGCACTTGTCCTGTTTCTAGCAGAATCGAGGGAGTACTAATTCGATTTATTTAATCGAACTCGTGCTGGGGTGATTTGAAAATCGACAGATGGGATTACATGGAGTCAGGAGGCACATATTACAAAGATATGGATCGTTTGGTTGCTTTGGAAAGAGGGCTAGGAACATGGGCTAAATGGGTGGACGCCAATATTGACACAACTCGAACCAGAGTCTTTTTCCAGTCCATCTCTCCGACGCATTACAAGTATGTCTCTCTCCCTCCCTCTCCCTCTCTCTCTCATATAATTTGAGTTTGGTGCCAGCCAATCTATTCTCCATTATTGTCTGTTTGGGGTTGTTAGTCTTATGGCTCGAAGCACTAAAAGTTCGGTCCAGTCTGAGCTGGTAGGAGCATGATGGGTCCAGCTCGACTTCAGGTTGGTCCAAAGTTGAATAGAGTAAAGGAAAAGAGCATCCTGCAAGTTGCCATTGATAGGAGGTTCCCCAACATGGTCATTTAAAGCAATTAAAATGAATGTCGCGAGTTGATACAATCGAGTAAGGCTACGAAAGGACCTGCCATGAAAAATAATAATATTGGTGACTACAAAAAAAAATTGAGTAGAGAAATAAAATTAGTTGCAGTAGCAATAGCTACGTTGCAATACAGTCCAGTGTGGATATTAAACTCCCAGTAGATTAGGAATATGATTTGGTATGGTATGTTTTTGTGTTTTAAAAATATATTTAAAAAAAATTAAATTTTTTATTATTTTTACTTTAAATTAATTTTTTTTCAGTGTTTTTATATCATTTTGAAGCGCTGATATCAAAAATAATTTTTAAAAAATAAAAAAAATATTATTTTAATATTTTTTAAATAAAAAAACTTTAAAAAATAACTATAATTATATTTTCAAAATTAAATTTTTTGTTGTTTTTACTTTAAATTAATTTTTTTTCAGTATTTTTATATCATTTTGAAGTGCTGATATCAAAAATAATTTTTAAAAAATAAAAAAAATATTATTTTAATATTTTTTAAATAAAAAAACTTTAAAAAATAACTATAATTATATTTTCAAACACCCCAAACTCAACATGAAAATTTTTTAATCAACTCGGTGGTGGAATAATAGAGACTAGAATGAATGACTATGAAACAATGTCAGGGAGAAGGATCATGGGGAACTAATTAATTATACATAAGACTATTTAATGTACGAGATCAGAGGTTTCTTTCCAGCTGATTTCCTTCTTTTTCAAGATTTGGGGTTCAATTTTCGTTAGCTATTCCCTTTTTTATAGATAAAATGAGTATAATTGTTGGTCTTTTTAAAAAAAATGCCAGAAGGACCACATGGTATGGCAAGTGGAAAAACATAGAAAGGGACCATTTACTTACCTCAAGTGAAGCCAAAACTACCGACATCCTTCAACAGTTATCACATGTTATCCTATTCTCATACAAACCTGAGAATGAACACCGATCTTTTGTCGGTGGTAAGAAAATTCATCTTCTTCACGTGCTGTCCAGTGGCACTAGCATCGCTCCTTGTTCAATAGGATCATGCATGAATTTAGCTTCAAAACAGTTGAGCATTGCTCTAGTAAGCTGGACATCAATGGTAAAACATTTTGATTTTGATATGCGGCAGTCCAAGTGAATGGAGCGCGGGCACGACTACAGCAACAACGAAAAATTGCTATGGAGAGACTGCACCTGTGAGTGGATCAACATACCCCGGAGAATACCCTGATCAAATGAGGGTTGTGGATACTGTGATCAGGGGCATGCAAAATCCTGCATATTTGTTGGACATCACAATGCTCTCAGAGTTGAGAAAAGATGGGCATCCTTCAATTTACAGTGGCGACTTGAGCCCCCAGCAGAGGGCCAATCCTGATCGATCTGCAGATTGTAGTCATTGGTGCCTTCCTGGACTGCCTGATACCTGGAATCAATTGCTCTACACTGCCCTGTTCTTTTAAGTCTGGTTTATTATGATTTGTTAACTACTAATTCAAATGGTATACGTGTTAGGAGAGCTGCATGATTTGCAACCCTCTTGTCTTCTATTGTTGGATTGATCTTTAGACCAAGATCAAGCTATAGAATATATATGTTCCAGTTAGTCGGTCGGCCTTGTAAATTAATGATATTGTTCGCCACGAGAAATAAGATAACTTATTTCTTTGTTTAAGTAACGTGGAGCGCGCTTGGCTGATTTGTTCAGTTGATTTATGTTTCTCTCTCTCTCTCTCTTAGTGTTGTGTTTATGAGTGCGATAGTTAAGCTTCAAAAGCTAGGTTGAGATTAAGAGCCCTTAGTCCAGACGATCAACACCTTTCTCTTTTTGGATGGTTTAAGGTCTTGAATTAGATTTCGGGCTTTGGCATGAAGTGAAAAGATGTATGTGATAGAGATCATGGGTTCTGAATTGCAGAACCTGTGATTGAATGAAAAGCGTTGGTTCAGGTGGTTTAGGCGACAACTCTGTCGCGGGTGATGATCTTAGTATCTTTGCATTAGCAGGGAATAAATTATAAGATTTATGGAGATAATATTAATGAAACCTAAGAGTAACTGGAAAATCATTGTTTAGTGGAATAGTATTCCACAAAAAATTATTAAGCTGGATAGGCAAGAGTTCTTTTTACAAGTTCTATTAGTTATTTGTTAAATTGATCGGGAATAAATAAATTTTTTTGTATTTTAAAAGAATAGTTAAACAATTAAAATATATTTAAAAAATAAAATATTAAAAGCGACATCAATAGGCGTTTTTATATTTCCAAACTGTTATTTTTTTTTGTTATAATCAACTTAGCTAAGGGGTAATTTAGTATTTTAACAAATATAAAATATATTTAAGAAACAAAACATGATTGGCATGTATAATAGCGTGTGAAAGGTGTCTCTCGATAATCAAAAATCCCTTTATATCATGTCATTGGAATCATCACAACGTCTTTTTTTCTAGGAGGTGGTCAGTACATGGTGGCAATGGTTAGGTGGTTTGTTGTCGGAGGTGTTTTCATTCTTTTCTTTCTCTTTTCTCTCTTCACCCCTTAAAAACCATGCTAATCATTTAGAATTTTAGAGTTGTTATCTTATTTATTGATATTTCAATTTCAATTCTTATTATTTGATTTTCAGTATTTGTTCTTGGGCTCTTTTGTGAAATTTTGATTTATTTTCAATTTCATCATTCAACCTTGATTTGTAATGTAGTTGTTTTTCTTTTTTCAACTTGATACTTATTTTTTTTTATTGTTTTTTTTCTTTGAGTCCTTTTAATAAATTGATTTTACTTTTCAATTTACTCTTTAATAAGAAAATTATGGTTGTCTTCTAATTTATTTTTTATTTTAATTTTTTATCCTTATTCTTCTAATTGTTATTTTTTTGTTATAAGTTCTTTTGTATAATTATTTTTTTTATTTTATCCTTCAATATTTGATTAGTTAAGAGTTGAGTTTCATAGGTTTTTTTTTTCAGATATGGTATTCTTAGTCTAATGCCCCAAGTTATGAAAAGTTAACACTGATTGATATTATTTTTTTATTTTTTTTTATAAATTTCATAATTTGATATTGTTTTTTTTTTAATGGGCTTTGATATTTTTTTATTTTATTTTTTATTAAGTTATCTTGATTTCATGATTTAGGATGAAAGTTTGATAGATTAACTTAAATTGAATTAATTTTTATTACCTAAATTATAAATTTATCTTTATCTTTTTTTCTAGTCTCGGTGAAAGTATAGTGAGTTAGCCCAGCTCATGCTGGAATTGGAGTCCTTGTTCAGAAATCGATTGACGTTCGAGTATATGTTGCCATGGGACTGGACTGGACTATTAGTTTAATACCTCTGTTAGGCATATTGTCTTCATACCGAACCTGAGCCAGACTGGGTCAAATATAGGGCAGCTGCCTGGTTTCAGTAACGAGCTGGGCTAATTTCTGCATAACTTGCCAAGTTTGTATTGAGTATTGACCCATTGTTTTCCTTCGGTCATCATTTTTCCCAACTTGTTAGAGGATCACCTCTTGACTGTCCAGATTAGCAACTTAATTCATAGTTTACTGTTCCTCCCTAGAAAAATCCTGAATTGCGTCTCAAATTCTCTGTTCGAGTATTATATGGTGCCTGCAAAATGGTATATAACTTGGCGCTACTAGCGTGGACAATCCGTTGTCCCTCGGTTCCCATGGTCAAAATTGGGTTTCGAACGTTTTACACTACAGCTAAGAAATTGAGAAAATAATAAAAACAAAGGATTCGTCCATGAAGTAAGGAAACTAGAGGAAAGGTTGCATTACAACTTTAAACAGCTACAGAACATCAATTGCACACTTGAATTGCCTTGTACAGAAACAACGAGGTGCCAACACTACTACAAACGAGCACAGATTATTATTCGTAACTTCTACACATGATCTATATGATTTATACATGTACAAGGCATGTACTTCGGTCCTCCAGCAGAAGCTAACTTTGGATTGCAACTCCTGGAGCACCAACTTTCATCATTCGAGGAAGATTGTCAATAATCTCCGGTGGCACCACTCCAGCACTGGCAAGAGCTGCCTGCTGTTCATAAGCAGAAAGATGCACACCCAACGCAGCACGGCCGGAAGGATCGAGATTGTTGGACCAGGAAGCATCCCATTCAACAGCTTTAGCTGTGCTGCATGCTACACTGGCTCCTCCAGGAACAGTGAGCCTCGCTGAGTTCTGCGAACAAAGAGTAACGCGGTAATCAGATTAGTATTGAATCCATTGGCTTAACCCGTCCTTCACTGGAATGGACTATGGGAGGTTTCATTGGATTACCTGTGGGAAGAACCTCTCAAAAATCATTCTGTAGTAATAGGCCTCTTTGGTGGTAGGGGTATTATGTGGAAAGATGTGCTCAGCATTTTGCATCATCTTGTCATGCACCTGAAAATATTAATTCAGCAGCATGAGCTTCCATATAGATATACAATACAAATGCGACAAAAGGATGCAAAACAAAAGGTTAAGCTCAAATAGGTACATGTAATTCAGCATGAGCTTTGAGACCATCAATCCAACTGTAGCCAACGCCATCACTAAATTGCTCTTTCTGTCTGTACAGAATATGCTGCAGAAAATCAAATTGGACATGTTAATTTAAAGGAATTAACGTGCTTGTGGAGGTATAGGAAGACAATTAGTATATGGACCTTTGGCAGATAAGGATGCTCCTCGTCGTCAAAGGCTTTCCTAAGAACCCATTTCTCGATACGTCCAGGTTTGATCTGAAATAGATGGACAAGCACAGAGAAGACCATTAAAAAAGTTTGAAAATCTTGAACTTTAATAATTTACACTTCATCTTAATAAAATTCAAATAAGGTTTTATACCATCTTCCATTCAGGATCAATAGCCATTGCAACATTAATAAAATCCTTGTCCAAGAAGGGGACACGGGCTTCTAGACCCCAAGCAGATGTTGCTTTGTTAGCTCTCAAGCAGTCATATTGATGAAGGGCTTTTATCTAAATACATACAACAGAATAGATCAGAACTCTTCGTTGTTATTTCTCCATGTTCCAACAGAGAAGAGTGGTATATGCTTATAGTTTACCTTGCGACATGTTTCGCCGTGGAGCTCTTCCTTATTAGGTGCCTTGTGAAAGTACAAATACCCACCAAAAATCTCATCAGAACCTTCACCGGAAATAACCATCTTCACTCCTAGCGCCTTGATCTTACGAGCCAAAAGGAACATAGGGGTACTTGCTCTGATGGTTGTAACATCATATGTTTCAACATGGTATATAACATCTTCAATGGCATCAATACCATCCTGTCACAACCCAAAAAAGTCAGTTTACACCTTTGGGTAGTCGTAGAATGTTAGCACGGATTTGAGCTAAAACAACCTTGCTTGTGTTTTATACCTGAACTGTGAAGTGAAATTCATGGTGGATGGTGCCCAAATAATCTGCAACTTCTCTAGCAGCCTTCAGATCTGGAGAATTCTGCTCAGCACACGAGTCACAAAATCAAGGACTGAATGAAAATCCTATTACTGCATTTCTTACGACAAGAATTTACTCTCACCTCTAGGCCTACACAGAAGGAATGGAGATGTGCCCCCCATTGTCTGGCAGCCTGTGTACCTGCCAAATGCCGGGCAGTCACAGCAGCAACCAATGACGAATCTAGTCCCCCGGATAAAAGCACTCCAAAAGGAACATCAGTCATCAGCCTCTTAATCACAGCCTGCATACATCACCCTTAACACATGAGCAGCACAGCCTTAATAATTTCCGTTTGGTTAATTTTAACATTAAGAACCACCATCACAACAGCTTCCAGCGAGCCCAATCATGTCTGTTACCTTTTCAAATGCCCTTCTCAGAGCAAGTGGGTCATATGGGGTCGAGGGAATAGCCTCAGAGAACCAAAGAGGATTATACCAACGCCTTAATCCACCGGATTTGCTCGAGTATATATGACCAGGTGGAAAGCACTTGAAATGTTCGCAGTCATCATTCAGACCTTTCAATTCCGACGAAATCCACACAGACCCTGAAAAATCAAGAGAACGGAGTAAATTCATCAAATCAAATCCAGCCCATTACACATAATTAGACTTGAAAAAAAAAGGATCAGACAATCCTTTACCATCAAGTCCCCAGCCAATGTAGAGGGAGGTGATCCCAATGGCGTCTCGGGCGACAATGAAACTGTTGTCACGAGTATCCAGCAGAACAAATGAAAACATTCCATCCAACATGTCCACAAAATTCTCGCCATATTCCTCGTACTATAAGCAAACATGCACAAAACCATGATTACTTGTTACAACGAAGAACTACAACTACTTCCATTCTACATATCAATATCAGTCCTTTGGATTCAGTTTTACTGGGAATTCATGTAATCTAATCATCAAATTTGTTAACACAACTAACCAAATGGGAGATAACATCACAGTCACTGCCTGTTCGAAACTTGTGATTTGGCAAGAGCTTCCTCAGTTCTTCATGATTGTAAATTTCTCCGTTCACCTATTTTCAACACCAGTAATGATTCATCAAAATTTACAGAAATCTCAAAATAATTTTAATTGAAATTTCCAGCCAAATTAATTTCATGTAACAAAAGCCAAACTGTACTCTACAGCCTTAAAAAAAAGTAAAAACTACAAAACAACAATATACCAAACTATATTAGAGGGGATTAGAATAAAAGCCAACCGTGACAACGATGGCTTGGTCTTCATTAAAGAGAGGCTGATCACCAGAAGCCGGATCAATAATGGCTAGCCTTTGATGAGCCAAGTAGGAGTCACCGTGCTGATAGAGCCCGCTCCAATCTGGACCACGGTGCTTCAATCTGTTACAGTCAATAACAAAATTGTACAACATCAGTTTACGGAACTGCTGTATTAAAAAAAAAAATCGTCCACCATCACCATCTCTTGTAAAGTCCCATGTCACTATAAAAGCAAAATAAATTAACCCCCTGTCCTTATTCGTCGTGATTAAACAGAAGATATTCATGGATCCTAATCAATTTAGGTCCCTTTTCATTTTTGATATTTCATGCTAAAATTTGGTCCCACATCCATACATGCATACTAAAAACACAGTTTCAGTTTCAACCACAAGAACTAAGGACAAAACGTTCCATGGAATTTATAATCATCAATTCCTTTTGGTTCATTTTTTTAGGCTCATCGCGCTGAGAAAGACACGAGCGGAGGAACAACGTCTCTTCGTGTTTTATCAGTTATAAACTAGCTAGCACTGGTACTATCGAATTATAAACATTGAAAACTAATATATAACCATTAATGTACTTCAGGGGTGCTTGTATAAAAATAAACTGAAAATTGCGGCGAAAATATAAGAGATAGATTAACGGGAGAGAATTTCCTGCGAGAGAGCTCAAGCACTTTAACCCTTTTGGCCTGAGAGTCATCAGAACAACCCAAAACAGCAAGTATCCCACACATCCTTCTTCGTTTTTCAAAAATAAAACGTTCGATATTGAAGATAGAAGTAGATTAAGTATATCTTAAGATCGAAGATAAAGATGGAACCAGGTAATAACGAGAGAATAATACTGGGAAAAAAAAAGAGGGACAACGAAGAAGCAGGAGGAGAAGGTGATGAGTGTTAACAGGAAACCATAATCCGTAGAGTAATAGCCTGTTATGTTATTGTGGAATGAGCAAGTTACCTCGTCCTCTATGCACACGTATATATAGGGCAACATCGAACTATCCGCCACCCTATTAGCGGCGTCGTTTTTTCATGTCATTTTTCGTTTATTTTAGTGGTAGTTAGTGGTTACCGATTACCGGAAAAAACTCATAGGGGGACAAATATCAACGGTTGTTTACGCGGTGAAAAATAGTTGGGTGTTGACAGTGATATATTATTTATCGGTAACCCGATTTTTAAGGACTTGGATGGTGAGGTTTATCCATTTTGGAAAGAAGGAGGTTCTTATTGGGAGTGCTGAGTCAGCAAAAGTCGTCGGGTGTTAATTTTTCAAGAGTCCACGTTGCTGTTAAGTAGACAATGCGGATAAAAGGACTTTCTTATGCCTTTTATTTTGAAAAACATATGAATTTATTTTATATTTTTGTTTTTATTTATCTAGTCAAATAATTTTATTTTATTTTCTTTTATATTATAAAACAATAACCAAAGACACTCGATAAATATTGACATCACTCAATTGCGTTCGTTTCTCTAATTAACTTAATTTAAGTGATTTTTATATTAATAAAATTAAAATTTGAAAGATAATCAATACTAGATTCATGGAGAATTAAATTATACTGGTAACATATATCATATATGAATAATACTAAACATATTGACCCGCGCTCCATAGCGGGTCAATAACAAATTTTTTTAAAATGTAAAACAAATATATAAGAGTATAGAGCACAGACCTAAAAGCCTTAGATCCGACTTCTAACTATGGATCCAGACCCAATATCCTTTGAACTAGCGGCCAAGAAAAATAGGTTTGGCTATGAAACCAGACCCAGCTGCATTTTTTGACTAAAAAATAGTAAAAACAACACCTCCTGGTGCTACAGAGTCGTCTACGATGCAAACACTATGTATACAGTATCCAACACAGTTTTTTTTCCTTAGGTCTGGCAGCTAAGCTAGACCCAGTAACACTTCTTTACTAAAAAAAAAAAAAGACAATGCCTCCTAGTGTTACAGTGTCGTCCACAGTGCAAACACTCTATGTATACAGTACCAACACAGTGTTTTTTCTTGAGTCTGGCTGCGAGTCAAACCTAATATCCTTGGGTGTAGTGGTCAAGCCAGACCCAACAACATTTTTCAATTAAAAAATAGAAAAGACAACGCCTCTTGTTGCTACAGTGTTGTTCACGGTGCAAACACTTTATGTATACAGTATCAGCACAGTGTTTTTTCTTGGTCTGGTCGCGAGTCAAGCCTAATAGCCTTGAATTTAGCAGTCAAACCACACCCAACAATACTTTGACTAAAAAAGAGAAAAGACAACACTTCATTGTGCTATAATGTCGTCCACAGTATAATCACTCTATATTTACAATATGGTTCAAAATACAATTAGTTTATGTTTATAGTACCTGCACAATATTTGTCTCTCACCTTTTAAAGTATAGTACACTAGCAATTGCACCGGCAAATAGGAATGTCATGTTATGTGATATTCACGGTCCTGCATGTGTTCATTTTGGTTCATGCAATGCCATGAATTTAAGGCAAATTTCAGGGTTTTTAAGCTGAGAAAGTGTGATGCAATAGATTATAGATGAATAAAGAAAGAAAAGATGTTTATCTCATATTGAAAAGAAATATTCTCTTCTAAATTTTTATAAATATAAGTTTTTATTGTGTAGTAAATTAAGTAAAAGTCATGGTAGAAGGACTCTCCTAGTGATTATTTTAATGTTATTATATGAACATTTATAATATCAAAAGATGGAATTTATCACTTTATATGTCAATGAGATTAATTAATTAATTTTTGTAATTAATTTTGATATTTATGACTGTTCAGATAAATCTAAATAGTAGCTATGTAGTTTAATTTAAAGTATAAATGTTTCATTGAAGTAACAGAAAACTACACACAATAAAAAATAAATTATTTTTTTTGTCTTATCTTCTCATTCTTTTTTAGATTTAAAAAGTATAGTTGTATTTTGAAGATGTTGTCTCTATATAGGACAAATAAATTTCTTGAAGATAGTGTTTTTACGCCACTAAGCTAATTTTTTATTTGTTTTTATCCTAAAATATTTATAATAGTCTTGATAACATGTGGGCCAAGAACTTACTCTCCCTCTCTCTTTTTTACTTTATTAAAATGAAGATATTTTTCAAAATAAAAAATGGTGAATGATAGAACTCAAAGTCATTATTATAATAAGGTGTTGTGTTGCAGATTATGGCCATTGGAAGGTCTAAAAAGGTTTTAAAAAAGTTGTTGTGTTGTGTTGCATATCGTTTTCATGTAAAAATTTTGATGTTGAACTTTGTGATTGATTTTATTATTCTGTTAATTATTGGTTTACCTTGATTTTGATTGCATAAATAGAGTGACGTGTGAATTGTGTATTAATTAATTAATTAGATCGGTGTATATATGATTTTCCCAACAATATCTTATTATATATCAACTTGCATATGCTTATAACCGCCATCACTAATTGTTCCTTTCATTATCATGAGTCATGACCATAATTAACGTTGTCATTATCATTATTGTGTTGTCGTGTTTACGTCCATCATCGTATATTGTAGCTAGCTAGGAGTTAATTATATATGTAGCAACAAGTTAATCATATAGTATTTTTTTTATTCTGTATCTCTAATTAATGCTTTTTTCTAAACCCTTAATAAAATAATAACTTAATCGAGTGTGAGTTTTGTAAGTTTTTAAATATAATATACTTGAGTACTTCAAACCCCGTATTAAGCTCAAATAAATGTGATCCGACAAGTTACAATAGAGTCATGAACATGAATTTTTCGTTATTAGTTTTGAATTCAAATTCAATAAAAATTCATGTTGTATTATTTTCATTTTATATGTATACATTTAATTAAATTTTATAATTTAGTTTAAATAAATATAAAAAATCATAAAAGTATCTTAATTTTCCAAAAAAAAATGTCCAAGAGATACATTTTACTAGATACTGGACAAGCTACTCAATGGAGGAAGGGAAAATAAATTCAATTATTTTTAAATATTTTTTTTTAGATATTTTTAAAAATGTTTTTATTTTAAAAAAATTAAGTTAAATTTTTAATATTTTATAATACTTTTAATATACTGATATTAAAAAATAAAAAAATATTTTAATATATTTAAAATCTAAAAGCTACTATCACAAACACAAACCATATATTTGTACCATGTTAGAGGGGGAAAGGCAGAGCTCGTGATGAAACAAACTGAAAATGCAAGAGTTCAAATCCCTTGGACCGGCCACTCGTTGTCTGAACCTTATTTTTCAAGTCAATCTTATATACTTCGAAAACATTTTCATTCATTTAGAGATAATTTGATTTGTTTTTTTAAGTATTTTTTATTTAAAAATATTTTAAAAAATGTTGTTAACATCAAAACACCATAAAAATATTAAAAAATCTATTTTAAAAAAATCTATTTTTTTAAATGATTTTTAAAACATAAAATCAAATGTTATCTTAGTATCCGTTTGTTTACACGGTAGCTTTTGTTTTTAAAACAAACCGCACATGTTGAATGTTTGGTAACACTAAAACACATTTTATTATTTATGTGGGACCTATACAAAATTTATTTAAACCATAGGTTTGCATAAAGTAGCTTTCAACTTTTCGCAAATTTGTGGATAATGAAGAGTCAATTATAATTCACTCTTCTCTGTGGATAATGAAGAGTCAATTATAATTCACTCTTCACTATTCACGTGAACAGTGGAGTCACTCTCTACTGATCCGGCCGGACTGAGTTTGGTTCAAAGCTAAATGCATCGGGTCCGATCCAGTTAAAAAAATTAATTTTTAATTATTTTTAATTGTGTTTTATTCAAAAAAAATTAGAAGGAGATCGCTTGATGATGTAGCATTTGCAGAATTTGATCGCAATCTCAATTTTGTTCATGATGATATTTTACCTGATGTTGTTGTGCGCTTAAAAAATCAAGAAAACTGTAGTTCTTGTCGGATGAATTTCGTAAGTGATAAAATTATAGATAGTTTAATGGAACACTATAAAGTATTTGATATAAGTATTATTTATTTCATGATGTAATGACAGTAGTTAAATCTATAATATTTAAATTAAAATTCATCAATATATATATATATATATATATATATATATATATTAAAAAGCATTCTTTTAACAAAACATATTAAACTACTTTTATTCAACCTTAATTTCAATTATAGTTGTAACCAAATATATATAAATACCAAATTAAACTAATCTTAATTAAAAATAATATTTTTTGAAATAAAATAAAAAACTACTTTAATCATTACTTTTTGTCACTAAATTCCAAGCATTAACGCATTGATAAAGTAAATGACAATGACAGGGGAATTTGAAATCACGGACGGAAGCAGTATTCCCGCCATCTTTGACTCAATTAAAATAAATTATCAGATTCCAGAAAAATATCCATGTTGGTTTTTTCTAAAGATTTTCATATTTTCACCATGCCAGAGAATGGAGATTTATCTCAACGACAAGTAGTCAAGTTGGAGGAACGCAAAAACCCAAGAACCGTGAAAATAATAATAAAAAAAAAGCTACCTGAATCAAACAGTGGACATGGAAATTGGAGGCAGCAAACCAATATCAAGGATCCCTGCTCAGAATAACCCTCCTCGGATTTGTCTGGTTCCTTTTGTTTTAAAAACCTGGATTTTTATTTAAATCACTGCAATAATAGGACAAAGAACAAGGTGTCAAAAACTTAAATTATGTTAAAGAATTAATAATATTTATTTTTTAACAAATAAATAGCATAATTATATAATTATTAAGGCTCTAATAACATATTAAAAAAATTAAATTAATCCAGAAACTGAAATTATAAAATAAATTTTCAACATATTATTTTCTAATGCAAATTACAGCTCCCTGTAATTGACTTTACATGCTCGCAAGGCACTCGTTTTGTTGTACGCGCGTCCTCACCTTTCCTTATCAAGAACCTGTCCACGTAAGGCTAACCGCCACACAAAAAGTCATAAGCAATGCTAATCGCCAACGCACAATCACGTGTCGAGTGGATAACAATAACATCCACAACTGTGAAAATAATTTAAAATAAAAGGCAAGGGGGAGCGTGGCGAGGGGTTTCCGTTTTAAAAATTGACCTAACTGTAATTTTCCTTCTTCATGGAAAAAAGAAATGGAAACCGAAACTTGATGGGGAAAATGATTGGTCGCGAGCTTTGATCGAGTCTCGTTTGTTAGGCCACTGCGTTCCAGGGCCTCGTTGTGCCGTGCGGCGACACGAAGAGATGGCGTGTGTAGATTAGACCATCCCAAGAGTCGCTCTTCTAGCCATGGAAAATCATTTTTTTCTCGCACTTGTTGTTCTATTATAACAACTTTCATCCACCGAGTTCTACATGTATTTTTTTTCATCGGTGGCTAGGTTGGATCTTTAACTATATTATTTTCCTTTCATCCCACAATAATAAAATAAACTACAATCATTTGTATTCGAAGATAATACTACGCTTGCTTGTATTAACATTGTTAGTGTTAAATAACCGGTCAATTCAATAAATTAAGCTGTTATATGAGATCTTAAGATATGATTTATATTATTATTTCAAACACTTCCTCGAGTGAAAATCTTTTGGACTTGAAACTTGCATAGATTCATATCATCGTAACCGCTTGGTCGTCAAGACTCTGATACTAGTATGAGTGTTTGTTTTTGCTTTAGCTTTTGTGGTTGTGGTTGTGGTTGTGATTGGGTATAATCCAATTATGCACAAAACTCAAACACAAAAGATAATTTTTCTTGTTTTTTTTAGTTTTTTTGTGGGTTCCACACACAAAACTCAACTTTCACCTCTGAAACAAACACACACAAACCAATTCAACTCAAAAACTTAAGTTATTAAATTAAATTTCAATATATAATTCATATTATTTTTTGATATATCTCTTAAAGTGAAATTCATTTCGGTTTAAAACTTGCATAAACTCAAAATCGATAAATAATATTAAAAAAATGAATCCAATCCAATAACTTAACTTAAATTATTAAATAAAATTTTATAATATAATTTATATTATTTCCTACGCATTATAATAAATATTATCTCTTGCCTCTAACTTATTGGTGTTAGATTTTTAATTTCTTGCAGTGCTTGTCCATCAAGGAATAGAAGAACCCACGAAGTACATGAAACTATAAGTATATCCCGAATAAGTATAGTCTTATCAAGGATGTGATGAGGTAATTGCTGATGCTAAAATAAGTTTTGATTTTTCTCTCGAGGTTTTGAAAAAAAATTACTTCAATTATTGAATAAATGGGCTGTTCATATACAGTCTCACTTGGCACTGTAACCAATTTGGAATATTTTGTGTGTGAAATTTTATTTTAGAGTTACATAGATAGACAAATTAATATCTTGATGAGCTTTTTCTATAAAATTTCTTACAAGGCTGTATACTTTGTTAATAAACTTTAATTCATATATACATTTATATTTTATTACACAACATGTATGTGTGGTAAAAAAATAAAATTTAATTCATATGGTAATTTTCATCTTCACAGGATTGCAGCTGTGGTATAAAAATGCTTGCTTAAAATAGTGGCGGAAACAGCCGTCATTAAAGTAGATATATATATATATATATATATATATATATATATATATATATATATATATATATATATATATAAAACAAAATTAAACTATATAAAAAACTTTTTCAAGCTCCAATTTTTTTCTCTCGATAAGATAAAAAATCTAAGCTCATATTCATGGAACTTCTCTTTTCAATAAAAACTCATTGGTATCAATATTAGCCAACCGAGCTCTCACCCTTCTTCTTTTTTCCCCTATAATGGGACTTGAATTTTAAATCCATAATCTTTAAGGACCAATTAAATTGCACAAAGTAAATTTAACAGCCTTAATCTTGTAAACTCAAAACATATTACATATATTGGTAGTTACTAAATTTTTTTATATATACTTATATGTTTTGCTAAAATTTTAGAAGAGTTTCCTTTGTATTCTTTCGATACCACGTTATGAACTCAATCATATCTCAACCTGGAACATCAATCACAATATTCGTTCAATTATTTGGGCTTTCAAAACTCAAGCATATATCCACATCTCATTTCTATTTTCTATATAACAATTTATTAAAAGCTAATAAATTCTTAACATGCATCATTCTTTTTTTTAAAAAAAAATATTTGTGCTCAAAATATATATATAACCAACCATAATTCAACTTAATAATATCGACATCATAAATTACATCATATAGAAGATAATAAGTTAAACATTATAATTTTTAGCTATAAAAGCATATTACAACAAAATATTAGTTCTTCGAATTACATTAATCACATAGCAAAAAAATAATTATCCAAGCTTCTACTTTTCAGTTCGAGGGTACGACGTATCTTAAAACATAATCACATTAAACATTATTAAAATTATACATTTCAACAAGTAATGGAAGAAGAACTAACTATTCATGTATGTATGGTAATTTCACATCATTGAATAAATTGTCTTATTTTTTGAAATTTATAATTTATAATCGATAAAATCATCACATAAATATCACTAACTCGGAAGAAAAAACTAATATTCGACCATTATAATTTTTACTGATACGCGCATCACATATTTATCCTCGGGAGATAACATGTCCTTCTCAAGGACAACGCCGTGTGGCTATTGAAGCATTATCGTTTTGGACCCCTCGCAGCTCTCCCACATGCAAACTGCTAGGTCATACGGTGATAGGTCCAGCACACCCCTTCAAGTCTTGGTACGACAGCACTTCACCCCTTCAAGTCTTGGTACAACAACACTTGTTAAAAAAGATATCTTGAATATCTTGAATATAATTGTGATTTTAGATTTATTTTTTTTTGTATATAAATGCTATTTAAAATAGTTGTTGTATGGTGAATATTTCAAAAAAATAAATTAATTAATTGACCTAGAAAAAAGTTAATAGTTTTTTTTTTATAAAAATTCAATAACTAAAAAAAATAAGAGAGGAAGGTAATGTAATAGGAGAGAGAAACAAGAAAAGAAAATGAAAGAAAAGAAAAAATAGGTCACCGGGAATACATTTGGACTTTATTTTTTACACGCATGGTATCACTGGAAAAATCTTAACAAAACGATTCTAAATACATATTGAAAAAACACAAAATAAGTTTATAATTAACCATAAATTAACCCCAGATAAAACTTATAATAAATCAAAACCATGTTTAGTAGTCTTTTAAGGTGTGATTAAAATTATATCATCAAGATCTTTCTAACGATTCTGAATGTGTCTAAGACAAAGCTCCAGTGTGACCCGGGTGACCCTTTTTTTTTTAATTGGATCTTGAATCTCATTTCTTACTATTTGAAATAGTTGTTGTATAGTGAATATTTCAAAAAAATATATATACATTAATTAACCTAAATAAAAGTTAATATTTTTTTTTATAAAAATTCAATAACCAAAAGATAATATTTAAGATTCAATAACTAAAAAAAAAAAGATGAGGGTAATGTGATAGGAGAGAGAAATAAGAAAAGAAAAGAAAAGAAAAAATAGATCATCGGGAATACGTTTGGACTCTATTTTTTACACGCATAGTACCATTAAAAAATCTTAACAAAACAATTCTAAATACACGTTGAAAAAACACAAAATAAGTTTACAATTAACCATAAATTAACCCTAGACAAAACTTATAATAAATCAGAACCATGTTTAGTATTCTTTTAAGGTGTGATTAAAATTATATCATCAAGATTTTTCTAAAGATTCTGAATGTGTCTAAGACAAAACTCCAGTGTGACCCGAGTGACCCATTCTTTTTTTTTTTTTTATCATTGGATCTTGAATCTCATTTCTTACTATTTGAAATAGTTGTTGTATAGTGAATATTTCAATACACACACACACACACACATTAATTAACCTAAATAAAAGTTAATAATTTTTTTTATAAAAATTCAATAACCAAAAGATAAGATTTAAGATTCAATAACTAAAAAAACAATGAGGGTAATGTGATAGGAGAGAAAAATAAGAAAAGAAAAGAACAAATAGGTCATCGGGAATACGTTTGGACTCTATTTTTTACACGCATAGTACCATTAAAAAAGTCTTAACAAAATGATTCTAAGTACATGTTGAAAAAACACAAAATAAGTTTACAATTAACCATAAATTAACCCTAGACAAAACTTATAATAAATCAGAACCATGTTTAGTATTCTTTTGAAGTGTGATTAAAATTATTTCATCATGATCTTTTTAACGATTCTGAATATGTTAAAAAATAAAGTTCTAATGCAGCCTGAATGATCCATTTTTTTTATCATTGGATTTTGAATCTTATTTCTTCGCTACTAGATATTTATAAAATTTTGGGTTAATTTTTATGACTGTTAATTAAATTAAGAGGAACATGGTTTTTAGAATAATTGTTATTTCCAATAACAATTGTATTCCAATTATATTACTTTTTCTAATATTTTTCTACAATTGTGTTATTTTTTCTGAAACTTTCATGAAACTATATTAGAATTTTAAAAATTAATTAAGCTAAGTAAAAATTAATAATTTTTTTGTATAAAATTTAATAGCCAAAAGATGAGATTAAAGATACAAATACCAATAAAGAAATATGAGATGAAAGTGATTTGGCAAAAGAGAGAAATGAGGAAATAAAAGCAATGAAAAAAAAAGGTTGGTGTTGACACATCTGCATTTTATTTTTGACCCACCGATACTGTTACAAAGATCTTAATGAAATGATTCTAAGCACACATTAGAAAAGCATAAAATAAGATCGTAATTAACCCTAAATTAACTCAGAACAAAACTTCTAACAAATCATTACAATGTTTGGTGGTCTTTTAAAGGTCGGTTAGAATTATCTCATTAAGATCTTTATAACAGTACTGAATATGTCGAAAACAAAGCTCCGACATATTCCGACTGATGCATTCTCGTTTCGTCATTGGATCTTGAATTTCATTTATTAACCATTGAATCTTCATAAAATTTTGAGTTGACTTTTTATGAATGTTAATTAAATTAAAAAAAATATAATTTTTGAAACAACCGTTATTCCCAGTTTCTTTTATGTTCAAACTCTATTATTTTTCTAATACTCATGAAACTGCATTAGAATTCTAAAATACCCTTCGTCACGTGTATGAAAAGTAAGAGTGAGCAAAAAAAACCGACAAACCGATTAAACCGAGAAAACCATAAAAAAATAACCAAAAAAACTGAACTATGAAAAAAAACTGATTAAACATATTAGAATATTTTTTAAAAAAAATTGGTTCGATTTGGTTTCGGTTTCATAAGTCTTAAATAAAAAAACCAAACAGAACTGGTTTAGATAAGAAATAAGCCAAACCGAACTAAGCAAAAAAAACGCGAACCGAACTGAAAAGAACCCATTATAAAGTCCAAAAAACAATATAATTTTCAGTTTTTAATATAAAATAACCAAACCAAACTGAAACTGGTCGGTTGGGACTGGTTTTGATTTTTTTAAAATTTTATAAAATTTAACTTGGTTATTTTTACAGGTAAAAATTAAACCAAACCAAAAATGATAATTCTTAATCAAAAGGATAACCAATGCTTTCTTTCCTTTTGTCTTTGTATTTTTGTCTCAATAGTTGACTGGAATTCGCCCGCTCTCCTTGTTGTTTGCTCTTGAATCACGCAGCTTTTTAATAACGTGAAGCCCAACTTTAGAATAACGGCCCTAAAATGATCCATGCAAAAGCCTAATCAGTAGAGATTATAAATTAATATAAACCTAATCGATATTATCTCGACAGGAATAATAGAATATTTTTTAGATATTTATTTTATTTAATGAATAATATATATAATATGAATATTATCAAGCATAACCCAAAACTCATTGAGTCTAGCCCCAAATATATATTTATATTATATAAATATATTTGTTGAATATTTAAATTATATATATATATTAATTATTTAATTTTTTATTCAATAATAAATAATAGTTAGATATCAAAATTCGATGAATAATTTATGAATATCTAAATTTTTTATCTAGTGAATAACGAATAAAGTAAAAATATCAAGAAATCCAATATATAATTACTCCTAATAAATAGATGTAAAAGGAAACTAGAAATTATATATATAGAAAGAGCTTCTATTTCTATTTGAGTGAAAAAGAAATACACAAAAAGTGTCCAGTAAATCTTTGTCAATAAAAATATATTAAAATATAAGAAAAACGGATTATTCCAGTATTTTTCATTAAAAAAAGAAAAGAGAAGGACGAACAGAATTTTCGAGCCTGAAAGTTTGTAGATGCCGATGAAGGTGGTGGTACAGAGCGAGGCAGGTTCTGATGTACTTGAACATAAAGCCTAATTGATCCAAGCAAATAACGTAAAGCCCATTTCTAGAATTACTGCTACTGCCTGCCCTCAGTGATCCACACAAATTCAGAGCTGAGAACAGTAAAAATGTCCCATCTAAAACTGAATTCAGAACAAACCTCCGTACCAAAGGCGCATGCCAAACAGTGCCTTAAATGGAAAACCCGGGCTTTTTTTGACAAGAAAAGCCCATGATTGAATAACGAATGAACATCTTAAAACTTCAAAGCCCATTTATTAAGGTCAATCCAGTACTTTCCTAAAGCAATTAGGGTAAACCCTCGAACCACTTATTTAAGGAATCCGCAGAAGAGCCGTCCCTCATATCTTCATCTCACTCTATAAAACAAGGTTTCCCAGTCTTCGTATCGCGTCGATGAATTTCTACAGCAACTGCTCCTTAGGGTTTGTGTTCTTCACCTTCTTTTAGCTTAGGACTCTCAAAGTCAAGATCTTTATTTGAAAATTAATCTTGGGTATGTTCTTTGTTTTTTTCTCCAAATCCTCCAGGGTTTCTTTTTTACTCCTTTTATGATTATGAATAAGAGAAGGCTTCACTATCTGGTCAGCGTGGATTATCAATTCCCGTATGACTCGTTCCCTTGAAGCAAAAGTGCTTGTGTTGCTTCTTTAAATATATCTCCCTCAGCCCTTCATTTTGTTGCTTTGGGAGGACGCCTGGGGCAACTACATTCCATTTTTCATTTTCTTCATTTTTTCTTCAAAACATTGGAGTTCATAGCATTAAAGGAACAGTGATGAGTCAATACAGACCTGTAATGACTTGCGGCAATGATCGCAACTCTTTATGAACATCTAAGGGACTGAGTTCTTCTTAATGCTTTTATTTTGCTTTTTTTTTTCAAATTATTTTTTTTGGGTTTAGGTTTTACCTAATATCTGAGGCTTCACATCAGTACTTTATAAAAGCTAAAACTAAGTTGATTAGCTTATGCTTATGTTAGTGAAGCCTAAATAAACTGTTCCCCTCGCTATCCAGAGCGGCGTTCTGTGTTGCATTTGGACGTCGGGGAACTACATTCTAATAGTCCAATGTTATCTTACTTTTGAATCTGTTTGCAGTCAATTGATGCCACTATCCTCTAATGAAATAATAATAACATGTTGGTTGGAATCATTTTTCGGTTAAAAGAAAATTGAAGATTGTTCGAAGGATTGTTTTCATCTTTATGGATGTCCTCCAAAAATCGCTAAAGAGAAAGGATTAATCAATTTGCTTGCTTGAAATCAAACATAATAGTGTGATTGTTTTCTGCAAGGTTACAACCATTCTTGTGATATGTTTCAGAATCTCAAGATTGGTTAAATTGCTGCAAAATGGATGTTTAGAATTTCTATTCCATGTGTTTAGATTCCTCTACCCGAGTGCTATTCAGTTTAAGGTATTGTTTTTGTGGAATGGAGATGAATGAGGTCTTCGATTTGTAGTTTCTCTGGTGTTTTTTACGGAGTGCAAGAATTGCATGTAGTTTTTTAAGAATCAAGAGCTCTTAAAATTTGGAGAAAGCTTTGAATGATCTCATCGGTTGCTTCCATCTCAATTATCAGCAAAGCATCAATCAGTGAGATATTTAAAGACTGATGCGGTACTTAGGAATTACTTAACTTGAGGACGGGTATGGAATCTGTTATCTGGTCTCTAATTCTGAATGCTGCCACAGTAGATTCAAGATGCCATTTTTCTGACCAGCTTGCTTCCCAAGAAGGGTAGAAGGCATGGTGTGTGGACGAGCTCGCTGCATTTTTCTGACCAGCTTGCTTCCCAATAAGTGTTATTGTGATTTTCGCTTCCTTTGGTAGAACTGGTGAAGAAGCCACCTCCGCTTTTTATAAGGATTTTGAGTTTCCGAAAGTGTTAGTAATCATGAAAAGCCGAATCATTATTTATAACCTGGATTTTCATTTCTGAAACCTTGGAATTGCCCCCTTGCCATCTTAAGATTCTTTGCTCGTTAGAGAAGACAAGGGGGGTTCATGAAACTATATGTTGCCATGAAGACCATCCATGTTGCTGGTAGGCATCCCAAAAGCTGGATCTAGAAATGGTTGAACTCTGATTGTCGAAGGTGGCCACAAATTACAATGCCAACACTTTTGATTACCCTAAGACAATAACATTGGAGGATAGTAATAAGCAAACAGTAACTGCAGTCCCTTTTAACGCTTCTCTGTAGAAGGCAGAGCGACTTATGGCGCGCGATAAACATCCTAACCTGCAGGATGACATGATAATAAACCTTGGAGGTTCGGTTTAGTAAATTAAAGCACTTACAATTCAGATTCAAAAGCAGACGTTTATGTTATTAACTTGAACAAAAGTTAACTCAACTGAACAACCTGGTAGATCGGAGGAACAGAACTATTTGGCAGCATTCCCGGTTGTGAAGGTCAAATAAATTGCAGTGGTTGGTTATAGTGAAATTCAAGCTGGGGAGACAGAAAAGAAGAAAAGGGAAAGTAGATTCGCGAGTGCAACAGCTCTATTTACGTTTAGGATGCTTTCAAATGATTCATGAGTAATTTTTAAAATTATAATAAAATCAATTTAAAATCTTATGAGAGAATTGTGTTGATTTTATTTTTTAAAATATCAAAGTAATTATACTATTAAAAAAAATAAAAAGACGCAAGTAGACATTGTAATTTTTTATTCTATGTTTAAATTAAAAATTTTACTATGAAAACAGAAAATTAACAATCTAACCCTAATAATTTGTAAAAGATGGAAAGGATAATTTTACCCCCTACCTTTAAAAGATTTCATCATTCTAGTCATGATGTACGGCAAACTCTCACAGGAGAATTATTATTATTTTAATTTAATGTACCAATTTGAAAAAAAAAAGAAAAAAAAAAGAAATAGCATTACAGATGTGACCCCGCTGCTCATCATCTTTTCTTAAAAAAATATTTCTTAAGTTCATAGGACAGCTCTGTTCTGGCACTCCCTAAATTCATAGCCAAGCTAATGAACCCAGTGCCAACTTTCAGTCACGAACTTAGCTAAATTATCATTCTATTAACCAATCTATAACGTTGACAGTTTATTTTACGATAAAGTAATCCCATGCATTAATCAATCTCAATACTAAACAGGTTTTTTCTTTTATTGAAACCGATTTTACAATCTTACAAAAGTGCAGATCATCCAAATGTGCTAAAAACAATTAAAAACGGATTAAGCTTTTCAGATACGATGGTTAATAAATTGGAATCAGAAATCATTTTACATCCTGCGTCTTTTAAGCATATAATCAGATCTGAATACTCATGTTACATACAAAAAGCTTCAAATTAGCAGTGCAACTCCTAAGTAATAAGAATACTCTCTGGCATTTGCTTAATTCTCAGTTTTCTTTCAGCACACTCTCTTTTCTCTGAGCATGTACTACTCTGTGTTCTATAGTTAAGAAATTAACAACAGTTAATACCTTTTAAGTTCACGTACAGGTCTCCAGTCAATAGCCACGAAAGAAATAGAAGCAAAAGGAAAAGTAGTGCATTTGATTTAACTAGAGAGAGTGGACGACCGGGTGTTGCTAGATCAGTTTCCGCCTTCAATAATTGAAGTTCAATGGTGGTCATAGCTGTCAACAGAGAAGAAGATTATGCGGTGGCTGGTCCGATTCTGCTCTGTTGAAACTTGAAAGAATAATTGAGCTGGGGATTAGTCATCAGGGTTGATTTTGGACTGGACTAAAGAAAAGAAAGGAAAAGTGACGGGAACTCTTCTAAACGGCAATGTTTTGTGCTATTTTTAAAAGGTCTAATAGCTTGACCATCAGTTTGGACCCAGTTATGGCGGGTTAAACAGGTCAAATGAAATCTGGCAGAGTTAACTGGATTCTTTTAAGGTTGATGTCCTGTTTTGATTGATAATCAATCTGGTCTTAGATTTGGTTTCAACTTTCAAGCCAGCGGATTCTTGAATCAACCTAAGGAACTAAGAGACTCCTTTTGGACAACTATACAGTGGATTTATTAGTAAAAATTTAGAATTAAAAGATGTAGTTATTAATATGATAACTACTAGAGGCTTACATGGTCGTTAACTTCACGACCCGTGGGATTAGTTGAGGTGCGCTCAAGCTGTTCTGAACATCTATGTTAATAATAAAAAAAAAACTCCTTTTGAATGGTCAAATTTATATTATATGAGGAAATATTTATATATTTTTGTGAATAATAACATAATTCCTTTTGAACTTTTTTTTATTATTAATTCTTGGATGTTTGGTTGTATTTCGACGTTAAGGATAATGTAAATATTTAATAATTTTAAGATTTATAATACTTAAATTAATAATTTTTGAAAAGCAAAGTTACATAATGACCAGTTGAGGAATTCGTTTTGAACTCTTCATATCCTTGCAAGAGGTCTCGTATCTTTCCGTTTTATCCAAATTAAAGCGTTGAAAAAGATTGAGACAAATACGATGAATTCAGGACAGAGAGAAGCTGAAAGACCACCACCAGTCAACCACTGATCCAGTGGAGGTGGCGGCTTCATTTGTGTTGGGCGGACTAAACTACCAACAGTTCACTGGATCCTCCCAAAGAGAGCTGGGAGGCCTTATCTTGGTCTGTCTGGCTTAATAATGACGAGGGTGGAAAACAGAAGCATTTGACAGTCTGGGATGTAAAGTTGCAATGCTCATTACGAATTGGCCCATCGCTTCAGAATTGAGATAGAGCTGGGATTCGACGTCAACATTCCATCAAAAGCCCACTGACCGAGCACTCCCCCCATGGGGGCCCTACTAGGACGTATATGTGAGCGTTTATTTTTAGATTTCAAACGCCTTTTTTAAAAAGTTTTTTTTATTGTTTTTTTCTAAAATAATATCAAATTGATATTCATTAAGTAATATTTAATTATTATTTTGGAAAAAAAAACGCAAAAACAATAGAAAATTTGATTAAAGAGATAATAATATAAAAATAAATATTTCTTGAATAATTTTAAAATGAATTTTTGTATTTTCAAAACAAGAAGTACAAAGAAGATATATCTTTGGAGATAATATTTATTATTTCTTATTTATAAAATATCCTTGTAAAAAAATTATTTTTGAAATTGTCCAACCAAGACATATAAAGATAAAAACGGTTATTATCGTAATTTTAAAAATCAACTTAGAGATCGATCTCGGACAAAAATCAGGTCATTGGTCGAGGCCCAGGTCACATGTCAGATTGACCCGAGTTAGCGTAATAATAAAAACGGTTATTATTATAATTTAAAAACCCAATTCAAGAGTCAGTCTAGGACAAGGCTTAAGTCACGAGTGACCATATTCAACGTAAGAACAAAAATAATTATTATTATAATTTTAAAACTCAATTTGAGGGTCAATTAGGGCAAGACTTGGGTTATGCATCAGGAGGGTTAACCAAGGTTAACCCAAGCCAGTATACAGATAAAAATTATTATTACATAGTTTTAAAACCCGATTTGGAAGTTGATCGGGGCATGGTCTGGGTTATAGGTTGCGAGGATCAACATGAGTTGAATCAGGTGAACGTATAAATAAAAAAATGGTTACTATTATAGTTTTAAAACCCAACTCGTAAGGCGACCCGATGCAAGATGGAGATCACATATCAGGAGGGTTAACTCACAATATTTTTAAAAAATAATCAAAGCAATTTGTTTTGATTATTTTTTTCAAAAAATACAACGGGCTTTTGACACGTGTTTTATCCCATGTTGACCTGAGTTTTTCACAGTGTCAGGTCGAGTCAATCCTTTCTCTATTTAATTCTAAACCTGGACCAATCCATGCCTTGGGTCGACTTGGTTTCAGGTCATCCCACTAAGCAGTCGTTGTTTCATAACTAGATTTATTATAATATTATTAATTTCAACACTCACTATAAACTAAAATAAAAAAATATAAATTCAACAATATTACATATCAAAGGTAAAATATTTGTTTTTTATATTTATCTTGTCTTATTTATCATAATCAAACATGTATATAGAGATAATCACTTTGTCTTGTTCACTATTACCGAGTATAATTTTAGGTGTTTTTTTAATGATTTTAAAGTGCTAAAATTAAAGATAAAAAATTATTATTTTAATATATTTTTAATTAAGAAATATTTTAAACGATAGATATTTTTTATGCAGGTCATACAACATGGATATCTCTTTAAAAAAGTGATCGCTCTTTCTCCTTGTTTGAAATATCCGCAGGGCGTCACTGAGGTTTTTTATGTAGTTTATTTTGAATACACCCCACGGGAATCCTTCTGATAGTATAACCAGAGGTTTTCATTTATTTCCAGGTGGCCGTGTCAAATTGGTGCTTGTGGTGTTCTGTGTCGAGCTTCGGAGAGAGGAGCCCGAGAAAACCTAAATACTGAGCGGGGAGGCATCGAGCCATGTTAAAAAGACTAGAGTCATTCAGCTAGACTAGCGGGGTGATTGTCCAACGAGAACACGTTTTTTCACGCCAGGGCTGTATTGTGTTTTTCTTAACAATCGAATCCTTTATTTGCTGCGAATTTGATTGTAAAAATAAGTAATAGGGATGATACTGCAAAATATTGATGCATAGGGTGGAGATGTGACGGTGGTGAGTTTATAAAGGATGAAAATGAAAAGTGTAACGTTTTTAATTTAATGTTTATCTGGAACGCTGATGATGTAATGATACCTAACGAGACACTCGTAACGGTCGCCAAACAGAAACACGTTGTTAGCAACGGTAACTTCGAGGAAGTTGCGCTCGAGCGCGGTCGGCACGGGACCCATATAAAATCTTCCGAGCTAAGAAAAAAGGAGATCCGAGTAGTTCACTGGTAATAAAAGTCTGAAAAGGAAAGATAAGAGAGTCAAAAACACTCTCCAAACACTGCCACGATTCCCATTCCCAGTCACACCCTTAACGTGTCTGACCTCCACAAATAAAAATATCTAGCTTCTTTCCTCCACACACTCCCTCCCTCCTGCCAGTATTTTCCCGACGACGCTGCCCTTATTCAAAAGATGCTCTTCCTCCTATTTTAAGAAGAAAATAATTCAATTTTTTATACAGCATGAAATTAATGATTGAATTCCAACCCGCGGATTCATATGTATTTTGTTTGAATTAGTATAATTGATCACAAATACAAATTCAAATTCAATTCTATATATATAAATGAAACTGAATTTAATTTTGTAATTTCTCACTTCTCTTCATAACTCTAAATTAAATACTTGTTTGGAGAAATAATAAATATTATTTTTAAAAGTGATTTTTTATTTTAAAATATATTAATGCGTTTTTTTTTAAAAATTTAATCTTAGCATTAGTAATCACGTGAAAAAGATCTAAAATTAAAAATAATTTTTTTTAAACAAACATTTAAACAACACCTACAATATATAGCATCTTCGTTTCTTTTACAGAATAAACAAGTTTTAAGCTGTGAGTGCAGAGAAAAACGTATAGTTTTTTTATTTTTAATTTTCCATGGTTTTGAGAAAAATAATACAAGATGAGAAAATATTTAAGGCCCTTTTATCAATAAAGCAAGCATCCACATAGATACTTCAGTGAATATTTCAGAAAATTAGAAGCCAATGAAATCATATAATCATGGGTAAGGCAAATAAAATACATATTTATTTAAAAAAATCGTCACCGTAAATCCTGACATGAAAAAAAGCACGCGCTCCCACCAATGGAGTGACATGGATATTGCTAGGCGATCGTGCGAAGTACAAGTAAAAACACTCCAAATCTTAAGACTCGTAACCATTATTTTAGGAGACTTCTTTGACCCCATCTCCTTGCAAAAGAGGAAAAATAAAAATAAAAATCTCCCAGGGATAAAACGGACATTACGACAACCCAAATCGTAGTCAAAGGACCAACCACAATCACCGCCTAGCATTATTTCCATACGCGATAAGGGTTTTTTCTTCCCCTTTATATAAACCATCTCTGTGAAAACGGAAACAGAAACAAAGACACAAAGTCGAACCAGAAATCACAGAAACAACAAAAGCTGAAACAAAAACCCAACGTTTTTAAAAAACCAGAACAAACACCACACGAAAGAAAAAAAGAAAAAGGATGTCGTGCTCCGTTGCGGTGTCGAATTCTCCTGTATTTTCCCCATCAGCAAATCTCTTCTGCAGCAAAACATCGGTATCTATCCCTTCATCACCAGCAGAAACAATTGCACTAACACTGACCCATTTAAAATCAACAACACAATCTCCATCTTCTTCTTCCGCTACTAGTTCTTGTTCGTCTCCTTCATCCTTGTCCCCTTGCTCTCAGTTTCGGTTTCGCCTTCAAAAACCACCATCTGGGCTCAGTTCTTCTTCCTTTGCTTCGGCTTCGGCTTCGGGGTCAGCCGCGACGGTTTTGAAGAGGAAAAGACCGATGAGGCTGGATATACCGGTTGTTATGGGGTTCGGAGGAGGGCCAGCGACGTCCAGGGCAGGGGAGGAAGCGGAGGTGGAGAGAGAAGGGTATGGCTATTCGGTTTATTGTAAGAGAGGGAGGAGAGAGGCTATGGAGGATCGGTTTTCTGCTGTCGTTGACCTTGAAGGAGATCCCAAGCAGGTAATTTCATAGTTTTCGGCCGCGTGACTTTTTTTTTCTTCTAGTTTTCTTCTCTGCGTTTAAGTATGACTATTCATCAGATTGGCATGTGAAATTAAATTGTTTTGATGAATAACTTGTCTGAATCTATTGATTTTGCGGGGGCAACTGAACTTTCTTTAAGAGTTGATAAATTTTTGCAATCAAGATCATGATATTAAAAAAAAATAATTGGAAATCATTAAAATTTAATGGGAATTAGACAATAACGTGTTTCAGTTTAGGGGATTTTAAATATATATCAAAGAATTTGAAAACGATTCTGGTAAATGAAGACTTCTGATCATCTAGACACATACTTTTGGTTACGGAGACTTTCATGGCTAAACCAAAGTTCCAAATTTGCTATATGCTGTGTTAATTCAGATTGTTGATCTAGAAATATACATTTTTTCTGCAGGCTTTCTTTGGTATTTTTGATGGACATGGAGGTGCTAAAGCAGCTGAATTTGCAGCTGGGAACTTAGATAAGAATATTTTAGATGAAGTTGTTAGCAGGGATGAGAAAGAAATTGAGGATGCAGTTAAGCATGGTTATTTAAATACTGATGCCCAGTTTTTAAAAGAAGATTTTAGAGGTGGCTCCTGCTGTGTGACAGCTTTAATTAGGAAGGGGAACCTTGTTGTATCCAATGCTGGTGATTGTCGTGCTGTTATGAGTAGAGGAGGTGTTGCTGAGGCCCTCACAACCGATCACCGGCCTTCTAGGGAAGACGAGAAGGACAGAATCGAGTCAATGGTAAGTAGTTCATCACCATATTAAGCACGTTGTTTCTTATAAATATGGAGTCTTGAGGAGAGCTTTGTTTGAACTGGAACTAATGATTTCTATGAAATTCATTTTGCAGGGTGGCTACGTTGATTTGATACATGGAACTTGGAGAATTCAAGGCTGCTTGGCAGTGTCTAGGGGAATTGGAGATAGGGACCTTAAACAGTGGGTAATAGCTGAGCCTGACACAAAAATTGTTACAATTAAGCCCGAAGATGAGTTCTTGATCTTAGCTTCTGATGGCTTATGGGATAAGGTATGTTCTCACAAGCAATCTTTGCTCTTCTAAATAAAGTGGTGTTCATATGGAAGTCTTTTAATCAATTCCACTAGCTTAGATAACCTAAATAAATTTTTTACATGGTTTCAGGTTGGTAATCAAGAAGCTGTAGACCTTGCTCGCAGTTTGTGCATAGGAGTCGAGAAGGCAGACCCGTTATCTGCCTGTAAAAAGCTTGCTGATCTCTCCGTTTCACGAGGCTCCTGTGATGATATTAGTGTGATGCTGATCCACCTGGGACGCTATGTTTGATTAAAAACCATTCTTGATAATGATCCACTGACACGTGTAGGCTGATGGATATTTGTTTTGTGGAAGATCCTTGCAAGCTGGGAGCTGCAGGTTGACTATAAATATGGTGGTAGTGATGACGAAAATCGAATAATTATTGTATTTAGATTTTAGAGTAGTCTGATCTAGAAACAGTTATAGCTTTTGACAATCTTGGGTATTATTTCACCCATGGAAGATTGATTGAACATATTAGGATTCTCAGCTGATATTCTTTTATTCATTCATTGATTAATTCATTTATTCTTTAGCAAAATATCACTTCTTTGGTATTTAGCGTATATCAAATTGCTCAATAAAGTTTTGCTAATATATTTTGAAAGTATCTTGATTTACTTTGTGACTTGGGATTTAACTTTAAATTAGATCTAGCCAGTTGCTTCTTCAGTAGCAATTCGCTATGGCTATGCAGCGATATCGGCAATAAACTAGGAATTAATACCAAAGATTAGGTCAATATTCCGCGTGATTAGGACTTTAATTCATCCAGCTAACAAACTGTTCAACGTCTGACTTTTCAACCAGGTCCTTTTCATATACAAATTATAGTATTTGAAATAAATTCCTCGGAACTTCGTCCATCCTGCCTCCCTTGCAAGTTATTGTTTACTTACTAAGAGCTTTAACTTGATTTTAGTTTTTATTGACCGAAAACAAACTAGAAAAAAACAAAGGAGGAAATGAACCTAAACGCTTTGACCAGATTTTTTTATTAAGGACCAATAAGATTCTATTCCAAAACTAATTTCTTCATTCCTGCCGTCCACTGACCCTCTAAATTCTAGTTGGACAGACATCATGGTCATCTGGGTTAGTATTATCTTCATCTTATTGGTTTAAAGCAAGACAAGAATACTAATATAATCGCATTAGACACAATAAGATGGTTCGTTGTCTGCAAGGACCCGTTCACTCAATTTGACCCACCAGCAGCTCATGTCCAATTAAGACCAAGCGCCTCGAGCTCTATCCACACCACAAGTTCATGATAAGACCATGGCCTTTCGTCCAAGGGGAAAGTCGGGTTCTTGGCTTCTCGGAGCTGGTTCAATCTACTTGTTTTGGTGTTCTTAATCGTATCAATCCACCAGCCAGACATAAAATGATCGCAACTATACTCACAAAAAGCATATGCGCATGTCACTGCATGTGTTACTTGTTTAATTTGGTGGTTCCGAAGATTACTTTCAAATATTTCATGCAAGTGTCCCCATCAAACATGGCATGGGCTCTAAGGAACTTCTGGGTCCTTAACTTCTTGTCATTTTTAAGCTGGGACATCAAGATATTTTGCAAAGCTCCACCATTTAGCACACAGTCTACCTCCACAGTCAAATAATTTAGGCGCGACAGCTAAAAGGACAAGAGAAATTGGAAGGCTTTCGGACGTGGGATTCTCAGATACACATATTAATATAATTCCCTGTTGAAAAAATCAACGCTTGAAAGTTTGGATCGATCCACACTGCGCTATGCATCACTAAACTAGTGGAAATATTAGAGCCAAATTGTGAAATTGGAAATGCCTGGATCTAATTTTCTTCGGGCTAACTGATTAAACAGTGCTATACGTAACCTTCTAGTTTTTTTCCTGGGGTGCGGGGGGTTCAAAACTGGAAGGAGGGAAGCACCCTATCATCTGGGATCCCTATTGATGTCTTGATTCAGCCTATTGACACAAGTCCCAGACATAAAATATGTGCACATACTTTGCTTCACGTGTTCCTTGTTTGGGTGGTGCTCATTATTGGGCGTATTAAAATTTGTACCGAACACTAAATATAATCATAGATTCAACTATACAATTGATTAACCAAATTCCTGCAATATACACGTTTACGCGCGCGCACTTCTACAATTTTTTCTTTTTTGCTAAGCAGTGCAGCTAAAATAATATTAGTCCAAATTTTGTTTTTTTTTTAAATTTAATTTTTTAAATGTTTTTAGATTATTTTCATATACTATATTAAAAATAAAATAAAATAAATTTATTTTAATATATATAAAAAAAAACACTTTAAAATAAAACTTCCAAAACCCGACGAAAAGAAAGCTCTTAGCGGTGGTTTATATGTAGGACTGCATTAACATGTATTACAAACAAAATGCTGTGTAATCAATTTGAAAGTAGCACGTAGTGTCACTAATAAAGAGAAAAATATGATAGAGGTTTATTTTTTTCAATCAAATACTTCAATGTTAATTTTTTTTAAAAGGAATAATTCATGAGCTTTTAATTTATGATCAATAAACCAAACATTTTTATTTTTATTTTTTCTGAATGATTTATTTAAAAATTAAGAACGTGCATGATTTGGTTACAGATTAATGATCACCACAATTGTGAACGCATTTATTCTTGACAACTGGCTGTCTTGTTTATGCATGAACGTTGGTGTACATGCACGTTGGATTGTCGGCCCTCCGATCTGCGTCGCGGTTTTTTTTGTCTTGCTCTCCAACGACGATTATCCGCATCACAGGAGGGTGGCCCCAATCTCCTGCTTTCCTTCTGAAACGAATTCTCTCTGTGATAAACTTAGGAAAAACTTATGGTATAGTATTTGTATGAGATATATAACCCTCAAACTTTGCCATTTTGTGAGTGGATTGTTCTTTAATCCCCGTATATTAATTAAGTCATGGTAGACAGAATATATTTTGATTACAAAATATTTGATCACCACAGGATTGATTTGGTGGGTCATGGGTAAAGAATTACTACTTCAATCGTGAGGTTGAATGTCTGAGTTGATTAATTAGTAAAGGGAAACTAAATTAAATATAAAATCTCCCTTTAAGAGAGATTGAGTTAAATCGTGTAAGCATTTGGAATCTACATCTCATCGAGAGCCAAAATGACTTGTACCGTTCCTAAAAAAGACAGAAGGAAAAGACTAGAAATCTCTCATTCTTTGAAATCGCGGATATTTTGTGCGTTTGGCAAATTCTTCGAGGACCACAAATGTTATCTTCAGACATTGTTTTTTTTTTTTTAATTTAACATGAATGTTCAGGCTAGTTTGCATGTACCTCGACTAATCTCACAGATCCTGAAGTTAACGATCATATAAACCTCCAGTAGCCATAATATGAGCAACAACATAACTCGAACCTGAGATCATAAAGAAAACAAATTTCTTAATCTCAAGCTCTTATTACTAGCCACCACCTAAAGTGGTTCTTCACACATTGTTAATTTGCCAAGTGGAGTTCCAAACGACCTCACGCAACTTGAAGCTAGCTCTTTCCTTTCATTTTAAGGCTAGTCACCCAAGTTTCTTACCTTTTAGATCTCGAATCTCGATTAGTCTAAGCCTATTCAAGTTTACGTGGACAAAACTCAACTAAACTCTCCTCTTATTTTCTTCACGCGTAAAGAATTTGCTCGAACCCCTCCAATTCAAACCCCTCGGCCTCCTCTCTCTTTACCGAATCCTCAACTAAGAAACAATTTCTTCGTCTTAAGCAAATGATCTCAGCCCAGGAACATACACGCATGGCACATGGACATTCATAGCACGTTAGACCGACCGACAATGACAGATCATGCGAAAGAGTCACCTGATCATTTCATAAACTTTGGAGAACAAATGCTACGGGGGTCTCCTTGCTTAGTTGTTGGTGCATACACTTAACGCGTGGCCACAGATATTAGCAATTTTCTTCTATTTCGAACAAAGTACTCAGAGACTAGTAGATAGGATACGGATGAGTGGGGTCTTATTTGGAAGGGGGATTTTTGGATTGAACTATTTGTTTAGCAGAACAGATTTTTAATCATCTACCAGTATTTTGGCTTTTGTTTGGGAAAGCTTGATCTCCTCTAGTAGATACACCTTCTGAAAACTTATCTTGAGATTCATCTTCATGTATTTGTTAGTAATAATTACCCGTTCTTGACTTGAATTGTTTATGCGTTGAAATTCTCTCTCTCTCTCTCTCTCTCTCTCTTTTTATCGAGTGTTCAGTTTGGTGGGATTTTTTAGGCATTGACTTGCAAGGAAGATAAATGAATTCGCTTGACGTTATAGTTCATATCTTTTACTTTATATAATTTAGTCTTTACATGTAAGAAATGGACGTCTCAGGATAATAAAATGTTTTTTTTTTTAAAAAAAATCATCCAGTGGAACAGACAAGAAAAGAAAATCATTGATCGGTGAAAATGCAATGGCATAAAATCTTATCATATCCCGAGTTGAAACAGGAAATTCTATCCTTACTCCTCAATAATCTGGCAAGGTACAATGTAAATACTAATTAGGTGCATGCATGATCATTTATCGAAACTTCCAACTCTGGCTCTTTTGCACTTGCCCAATCTGGTAATAGAAAGTTAGGAAATGCGGATAACTGGAAGTTCATGCAAAGGTGTCCTTTCCAATCCTCATCCTTTTCAGGATATGGATTGGTGTTGTTGTGGACTGTAATTGTCATGCAACGAAATTTCATTTCAATAAAAAAAATATAAATGGACCCCAATTTATTTATATTGTATAAATATTAATATCATAAATAAGCATTTAGAGGAATTCTGTCACAGCACGAGGGCGTGCCAATGTAAACACTGCTGGAGTTACAACAACATGTATGAGCAGTGACAAATTCAATAACGATGTGTATCAGTGCATGCGAGTAGCCGGTTCATACTCGATACGACTTTTGACTTGGATGGTGGGTTATCCAAGGTGTGCAACAACACAACAACACTGGCATAATGAGTTTTGTCAGGTTAGCTTACGATTTGATGGGTTTCAGATTAAAGGAAGTTGCAATGGGTTAGGCAATTTTTGACAGTTGTCTGTCTAGGGTGAAAATTGTCCATATCTATTTTGGGGTAGTTTTCTATATTCTTTTAATATAGATAGGTCAAAGGGTTGTATAGCATGCATAAATAATTGTGCATTACATACACAGAGATTGTTGTATATTCCTTGGTTAAAGGTGAATAAAGGTTGAGATTATTTCCTGTAATACTTGTGCTTTTGTATTCAATTTCGTTACTTGTGTTGTGTTTCCTTGTCTATAATCAACAAGAGATCGGAGGAAAGATTCTTAGGTGCGTGAAGCACTTAGCTAGATTGTAGGCTATTGAAATTAGGAGAAAAGCCAAGTTTAGGAGGGGAACTAGACTGGTAGATAGGACTGGAAAATTTTGATGAAAAATCTAACCCAATGACAATTGGTATTAGAGTGTGGTTGGTTCTAAGATTTTCTGTCCCAAGATCATATGCCAATGGAAATAATTCAAGGAAGATGGACGCATCTGGAAAATCTTATTAGTACTATTGCAAAGGACGAAGATCGCTCCATTAATGACAGACTTGAGTTTGCTATTGAAATGGAAGAAAGGGCTGCTGGATAGTATGTGGAACTTGCAGCATTATGTAACAATGACTCAACAAAATTGGCTGGAGTTGCTGCATAGTGCTCACTTTTTTTATAGCGTTCCCAAGTCATCGACCACGAATGTAAGTCCATTTGAATTGGTGCTGGGGGTGCAACCTCAAACCCCAACTAAGATATCGAAACATAAGTGAGAGGAAATAATCTTGATGCGTATAAGTTAGCTAAGGAAAGGCAAGAGCTATTTGAATATGCTCAAGACAACTTGCATAAGGTAGGCAAACGTATGAAAAAATATGCAAATCTAAAATGAAGACTGTTGGAGTTTGTGGAAGTTGATAGTGTGTTATTAAAATTGACTCCTTAGATTTGGAAAAGGATAGTTGGGAAAAATCAGCATTGAGGACTAGTGTCAAGGCATGATGAGCCGTTTAAGATAAAAAAAAAGAAGAAGGATTGTTGCCTATATATTAAAGCTGTCAGAGAGACTGCAGCTTCACCTTACATTTCATATGAGTTATTTCAAGTCGTTTCACGATGACCAAAAGGATCCGAAGAAGAGTAAGTCAAAGAAGGCTCATGTTATGATCCATAAATAGTTTGACAATTAGATTGTCTAAATTCTGGACCACCAAAGACTTGAACAAAAATAATAATCAAAGGATATAGTTCTTGGTAAAATGGGAGAACGAATAAGAGGTTTCATGGGAAAGAGACTGTAATGAACTTGGTAATTAAGGGAAAGATACTAGAATTTTTATTATAGCTTTTCTTGAACTTTACAGGTAAATTGGGAAAATTGAAATAACAACTAAAACTTAAATATTATAATGAACTTGAATTGAAAGAACAATGCAATGTTGATAAACCCTAACTAAGTTTCTGGGTAGCTTCGAGGTAGCCCGGGCCTCCTGGGTGAATGAGATTTGCTTCAAAGCAATTTGCTGCCTTTCTGCAGCCCCTCCTCCCCCTTTTATTGTAATTCTCGGTTAGTTGAGAATTAAGAGTAACAGATAGACTTGCCAGCTGTGTTATTCATCTGTTTTGTATTTGGACTCTATTTCCTCTCTCAAACGGTGCCGTTTGCCTATGAACTTACTCTTTTACCAGCTGTCAGCCGCAGGAGCTTCATTATCTCAGCCTTCCACGTAATTAATTCTTGTTCAATCTTGACCATACACGTGCTTACCTTATCTCTTTGCTGCAGGTGAGTCTTCTCCAACACGCCTCCCTCATTTCTCCCCGGCTTCAATTGAGAACTTGCTCCTTTATGCATTGCCGATATGTTATAGAGACATTGACTTGTGGCAGTTTAAAGAACTTGTGCAAGGGTACCTCACTTATGTTCCAATGACGACGTTAGACTCTTCAAGTGGGGGTGGTTTGTCATGGTCTTAGGCGCGAGGGCTTACCAATGTAAACACTACTTGAGTTACAGCAGCATGCACAAACAATGTCAGTGTGCATGGGCAGTGGCAAATTCGATAACGATGTGTATCAATGCATATAAGTAGTGGATTCATGCTCGTTACTTGTGCTTTTGTATTTTGTTTTGTTACTTGTGTTGTGTTTGTTTGTCTATAATCAACGAGAGGTTAAGGGGAAAGACTCTTGGATGTGTAAAATATTTAGAATGTAGGCTAAACACGAGTGAAATTAGGAGAAATGCTAAGTCTAGTAAGGGAACTAGATTGCCGTGTGGGGTGGATAAATTTTACGAAAAATCTGACCCTGTGACAAATGCCCATGGCATGTGCTTTCGTTATAGCCTTTAGACACTTGATATCTAACTATGTCGCATATACCTTGGAAAAAAGTGCATCATCACCTGCGATCAGTACTTTCCAGTAATCTATTATTTGTAATTTATATTATTTTGAAAATTTAACCTATAACATTAAATAGAATTTTTTATGGTAATTTACTATTTATATAAACAATTAAACATCTTAATATATTTTTAATTTTCTTAAGATAAATTCAAGTCTTAGCTTAGTTGGTTAATGCAAGTGACAAGTATGGGGTTGCGGGTTCGTTCGTGAAGCGCTCTTATTTTCATAAAGTATAACATATAACATGTTGTCTGTCACTTCTTTTTCTTCTAAAAAATAAAGGGTGAATGATGAAAAAAATAAAACTAGCCCACTCACCCTTGACCTATTAAACGCGTGTGGGCTTGGCTCTTTGTTGTTGTTTTTGTTTTTTTGCCTTGTTTTTCTTGGACAATCCAAAATTGTTTTACCGGATTCACACACTTTAGTTTTGACATGTTTTTTTATATTCTATTATAAATTTTTATTTGAATTTTAATAATGATCTTTTTAATAATTATGTATTTGATTTGAAAATAATAAAACTAATAATATATTGTTTATGAAAATCCGATTGAAATTGGTTGTTTATTATTAAAATATTTAAACAAGTATAAAGTATGATTTTATCGTATTTATGACTTTTTAAGCTTTGAATTACATAAATATAAACATGCTATTTTGATATTTTAAAAAACCATAAACAATACTTCCAGTTAAAAAAAGTTTATTGGCTAAGATAAACAAGAGATACGTTGATAGAAAAAATTATTTTTATATATATTTTTTAAAATAAATATATTTTTAGATTTAATGACAATGTTAAAATATTTCCTAAGACATGAATTTTTTAAAAAACTTAAAAAAATTGGATTTTTCCATTACATAACTATACTGTATACATACAAACAAGGGCGGAGGCATGTTAAAGGTTTGGGTGGGCTATAACCCAGGTCAAGATTTTATCAATATTTTTTGACTAGTTTTATATAAAAAAATTCATAATTCTTGATTGAGTTATCAAACAATTCTGAAACTTTGCGTGAAGCCTTCTAATATGATATTTTAGCTTGGGTTAAAATTTCAGAATTTTTGGAGAAATTCAGAAATTTGATGAAAAATCACAATTTGACCAGTTTTACTATATTGGGCATAATTTTCAATTCGACCATCAGATTGATTTGAAAGTTTATGAGATGTTTTTAAATATATTGAATATAATCTGGTTAAAATTTTAGAATAAACGGAGCTTAGTAGTGCTAATAAAAAAAAGGACCGTCAAATAAAAGCAAAACGACTTATTAAGGGTAAAATGGTTATTTGCCATTAAAAAATAAAAAATCAGCTCTTCCTTCCTTTTATATGTTGCTGACTGGGCAGAAGCAGAATAAGAAAAGAAAGAAAAGAAAAGGCGAGAGAGAAAGAGAGAAAAGTAAGGGAAAAGTATAAAAAAATTCAAGGAAAAAAAAGAAAAGTGGGAGAATAACCTTGTAAACTTAGAAAGTCAAACTTATAAAACACTAATTTAAGAAAGAATCAAGTGAAGGAAGGAAGAATTGAGAGAGAAGAAAAATTTAATTCCTTTGTTTTCCAGTTAACATGAAATTGTTATTTTATTCTAGTTGATGGATTGTTATAATATTAATTCAAATTCAATTATAGATGAATTATATTCTACAAAACATTGAAGGATGTAACTTTAATAGTGAGTTTATTTTTACTTTCAAATGTATTTTTTTAATATTTTAAGTAATTTATTTGAATTAAAACTTAATTTTTAATTTTAAAAATTCATGTACATGAATTAATAATTTATCTTAAAATAAATTTATATATTTATTTAATAGCTTAGAACTGGTCGTATACAAACTAGTCTAAACTATTTGTCCTAGAATCCACGGGTTCATTTTCTTAACCCCTCTCACTTTTTGGATTTCTAGTCATCTTCGAATATCCAAATGAGTCCAAACTCCTTTACCATTGCCTTCTCAACAAGCAATTCTTTTATTTATTTATTTATTTTTTGTAGAAAACTAAACAATTGTTCCTTCTATTAACAAGATAACTCATCTCTAAATTTAATTTTTTTGCGAAAGAAAATTTCTGATCGAACAAAATTTTATCTTCGAAGTATCTTATTCTGATCGAGGCAAACAAGTGAAGGCGCATGAGCATGAAAAGAAGTGGGAGCAGGAACCCGTTTTAAGATACCAGCCTTAATAAACACAGACATCACAATATTGATGTGCAAACTCAAAGAAGTTGACTCTCGTTCAGTCGTCCAGCATTCAGTAGTGTAACCATATAATTTCTTTTTTCAAGAAACCAGAAACGATATTTTCTGGAACTCATTAAATCAATATGATCCTGGTTGACAGAAAATATGCTAGTCTTTGTTTGATTTCCTTCATGTAAGGAAGAGATATGTCGTTTTGACTATGGTATTCGTTTAGAAGGAGAAAGATGTCAGAAAGAGAAAGTTCAAGTTGTTCTTTTTGTCTGCTTTTGAAAATATTAAATTTTTGTATTTTAAATTAATATTTTTTAAAAAATTATTTTGATATATTGATATTAAAAGTAATTTTTTAAAATAAAATATATTTTAATATTTTTAAAATAAAATATATTTTAAACAATAACCACGAACATTTCACCGAACAGAGAAAAGTAGTTCGGGGAGATTTATCTACTAAAATATTAATAATTGTTTGGATTGTTTAAGATGAATGCACTTCTTAAGTCTTAACTCTTAACCAGTTGCAAGCTGAAGAGGAACTTTTTAATTACACGTGGCACATTAGAGTAGAGAGTGTCCAAGGGTGACTGTCTAAGCATCTCCCCGGGACTTTATTATCTGACGGAGGCTGGAGGTCCACGCAGCAGACAACAAGGCATCTTTCTCTCTCTACCGCCTGCCTCAGGTTCTCTATTGTTGAGACGTGGACCTACCGTCCATTGCCATGTAAGCATTAAAAAGGTATATAAGTTCTTTGGCAGTTGGCATCACCTTCAACCGAACCCTGTCGGTCCCTTGCCCCGTATTGGTGGTACTTTGAATTTCGGTTGCTGCCTTTTGCCCACCTATTTGGCATTTGGCAGCTCCTCGGTTTTTCTCTGTGATCTGGCGCGACGCGTTTAAAATATACATGATGCATCGCGTAAATTTAACCCTAATTAATTGATTAATTAATTAATTACTTGTTTTCATCTTTTGTTTTACCATTAACTGAGTTACTCAAACAAACAGGCATTCCCCGTGCTTTTCATTTAGAGTGTGAGCGACATTAACTTAATTTTAAAAATAAAAAAAAAATAACAATATCTAATGTTAATGTTAAATGGTTATAACAATGATCTTTATGGACGTGCCTTAATATTACATTCAAATTCTAACAACTAATTGTGCAATTTGGATGGAAAGCTCTAGCACATTCCAATCTATTTGTTTGACTCTACCTACTAGGCACCTCCCAAGATTTTATGATGTCCCATTGGCTACACTTGTCGAGTAACTAATCTCTTCTTCTTCTTCTTCTTCTTCTTCTTTTTTTTTAAAAAAGAAAAGGGTAAAGCATTTAATCATAATCGGTAAGCACTGAACCTTTGGTAAGCACTGAACCTTGTGTCTTCACCGTCTCTTAGTCGGCAAACTTAATAGACATGCTCCTACAAAAAATCTCACTGAGAATGCTTAATTAGAGCATAAGTAGATTATTCACCCTTTGGATTGAACATAACAAAATATTTAATATTACTAATATTTTTTTTCTAATAAAAAAAATTAAATTGTTTGAGGTAGACATAATATGACCTAGTTAGCTTTACGGGTCTAAAAACATTCTAGACGACTCGTAAAACATAATTTGATTAAAAAAAATTTAAAATGATAGATTTTTTTTAGTATTAAGATAACAACATAATAGATTGACTTTGGTCAATTTGGGTTAACATGTCAAATCTACAACATGAGTTATGAGATTATGATAACCCCAAGAAAAACAAATCAAAATAAATTGTGAAGCTTTATTCCTAATCAACACAATATTGAAGGATGATACTAAAAAAGAATCAATTAAAAAAAAACCTAAAAAAATTATTTGAGTGAATTTGTCAAACCCATTACTCGGGTTATAAGATCAAGATAACCTCATAGAAAATGTATCGAAACATATTACAAAGTCTAATTCTCATTCAACCCAATGTTTAAGGATGAGATTTTAAAAAAAGAAATCAATTAAAAATTGGACATTAACAACGACCTGAATCAATTTGTCAGACCCATGACACGAGTAATGAGATCGAGATAACCTTATAGAAATAAAATTAAAAACAACAACCTGATTTAACTCGAGTTAACTTGCTCAATCCACAACTTTAGTCATGAGACTGAGATAACCATATAGAAAGAAAATTAAAATAAATTATGAAACTCAATTCTTAATTGACCATGTCGAATCCAATGTTGAACGGTGAAATTTATTAAAAAAATTAATTGAAAAATGACACAAAAAATGGGTCAAGTCAACTTGGGTTAACCCGTTAAGCATTATTTTTGAGTTATGGAGTCGGGATAGCCTAATAAAATACAAATCAAAATAAATCATGAAACTTAATTCTTAATCAAACATAATATTAAATGATGAAATTGAGAAAAAAATCAATTAAAAAAACCAAGTCAATTGGATTAACCTGTCAAATTCGCGACCTGGGTTACAAAACGAGGACAACCCAATAAAAAAAAAATTCAATGTTGAAGGACCTGTGATTCTGATCATGAGATTAAGACAACCTTATTTAACAGGGGTTAAAATGTTAAAACTTACAACCCTGATCAGGAGACTAATATATCCCCATATTAAGCAAATTAAGATAGATTAGGAAGCTCAATTCTCAACAGACTCAATGTTGAATAATAAAATTGTAAAAAAATATCAATTAAGAAAACAACATAAAAAACAACTCAAGTCAACTCGGGTTAACATGTTATGCACTATTCTCGTGTATTGAGGCTAGATTAACCTAATAAAAAGAAAACAAAATCATGAACCTTAATTCTTAATCAACCTGATATTAAATTATAAAATAAAATATATAATTAAGAAAAAGAAAGAAAAAAGTCAACCAAAGAAACTTGCTAAACTGCGATCCGTGTCATGAGAGGAAAATAAACTAATAAAAAATAAATTTAATATTAAAAGATAAAATTAAAAAAAATATTGATTAAAAAAAAGTATTGTTACAATAATAATAAATAGTGTTTTATGAAAAGTAGCAATACTCTTTAATTTTTTTTAATGCTAATTAATTAATAATTGGAAGTTTCATTCTGTATAAAGGAGGGAACACAAGAACCCTTCCATTCAATGGATATTCCTCATCCACAACCAGAAAGCCAAACCACCGCAAAAATAGCCTTCCACTACCATGCCAACCACGTGTTCATTATTCTACCAATCAACCAATCCTTTGACGAAGACAAACCTCGCAGGTTAAAAACAACCAAGATCTCGATTTATTTCAACGGCCCAGATTAAACCCCAATCCACTACATCATGGATAAGGATAAAACTCAGTATCATCACCCCCACTATCTTCCCCCTTTACGCCTTCCCCATTCAGCACCCCAGGAGCCCAAACCACCCCCCCTTCTTGTCATCAAACGGTTTCTCAATTATCCACTTGTAAATTCCATGTCACCCCCAAAAACTAAAGTTAAAAATAAAATAAAATAAAGGTACTTATTTTCATAACAGTACCCTCGACTCTCGCATATATATATATATATAAATGGTTTTGGGCCCTCATAACTCTGAAACGAGCTTCATAAAAAATTTAATGAGCTCTCATTGAAAAACACACAACATGTTTTCTTGGGTTAGAGGAAAGTGCATAGGCAGAGGCTCTTATGGCACCGTCAACTTGGCTTTCAACAAACAAACCGATGCGGTTTTTGCCGTGAAGAGTGCCTCTGAAGCAAATCACGTTCAAGCGTTAGACAACGAGATCAAGATTCTAAGCTCGTTGTCTTCTCCTTTTATTGTTAAATTCCTCGGCGACGACGTCTCGTTTGAAAATTCAACAACCTGCCGGAATCTTCACATGGAGTACTTGCCAGGTGGCACCCTTGCTGACCTGGCTTCATCAACTCAACGTTTGGCTGACGTGGACGAGCAGGCTGTTCGGTCATTTACATACTGTATAGTCTCTGCTTTGAAGTACATACACTCTAGAGGCATTGTTCACTGTGATGTTAAAGGACGGAATATTCTATTGGGTAATAATTCTGATTCCGTTAAACTAGCAGATTTCGGTTCGGCGATTGACGCTGCATGTGGGGAGCCCCTTTTGCCACGTGGAAGTCCGCTGTGGATGGCACCGGAGGTGATCAGACGCGAATACCAGGGACCGAAAAGTGATGTCTGGTCTCTGGGCTGTACAATTATTGAGATGGTCACCGGAAAGCCGGCTTGGGAGGATCGCGGGGCTGATTCGCTGAGTCTGATCGGCTTTTCAAACGAAGTGCCCGAGTTGCCGAGTAAGTTGTGTGTGCTGGGTCAGGATTTTCTGATGAAGTGTTTGAAGAGGGAGCCAAATCAGCGGTGGAGCTGTGATCAGCTACTGCAGCATCCATTCTTAGCTTCTGTGAATTCTGATTTGCTGGGGGACGAATTGTCTCCACGTTGCGTACTTGATTGGTACTTCAATTCAGATTTCGAGGAAGATAATGACGTGACGGAGCAAGGTTCGGCTTCGAGTTTTGACAATATTGAGGTTTCGGCTAAAAATAGGATTGGTAAATTGGTGACTAGTGGAGGAGTAAATTGGGAAACAAATGATGGCTGGGCTGAGGTGAGGAGTGGTTGTGTGAAACGTGAAAGAGGCGAGGGTGATGAATCAGGGACCAGTTCGGCGTGGATAAGTGAGAAAGGGGGTAGGTTAAAACGGAAAGTTTGTAATTTTAGTGCTGGCGAATTACACGTGAATGGCTCTAACGGGTCGTCCTTTTGTGGAATTCATTGGCGCGGTGAGTTGTGCAGCGGAAGTGAAGCTGGTGGTGGTTCGGGTTGTCATTATGGTTCCCAAAAAGCGGTGCTAGCGGTGGAGGGGTGTGAGTTGGTAGGGATTTACTTCAGAATGTTGTGTAATTTGTTGTTGTATTTACTGTGTTTCATGAGATTAATGAGATGTAAATTTATTCTTTGGTGTAAAATCTTTGTTGTTGGGTTTAATATGTGCTAGCATATTCGAATGTGTTCAGTTCAATTATGGAGTTATTCCAGTCCTCACAGCAAGTAGAACTACCACGTTGACGTAAAAAGTATTCGCTTTACAATTTGGTTACCTGCTTATGCTGCAAAGTTATTGTGAAGTACAAGCATAAGTGATTTTAATAGTTTGATAATGATTATTTTTTAAAGTATTTTTTATTTAAAAATATATTTTTAATGTAAAAGAATTATTTTTAATTTTAGTGCATTAAAAATATATAAAAAAATATTTTTTTATAAAACACCATTTGAAATGCAATTTTAAAAATCACCTTACGAGATGTTTATCTCAATCTAAAAATTGTTACTTTGATGAGCGTGGAGAGTAATTGTTTTCTTCAAACATCCTGAGAAAGAGTGTGGTCGCTTCTTGTAATAAAATAACATGAACTTCATCCTAAAATCATAGCATTTTGTCATCGCACAACTCTCTGAACTCTTACCTCCTATGAGTTAAACAAAGGATCGGTCAAAATCTAAAGCACAGGCAACTAACAACTTGAAGAACTGAGCCCTTGTAAGTCATAATTAGGGTATTGTGGTGACAATAAGGAGCAATAATTGAGAAGAGTGATTGATCAATTCGAGACTGAAGATATTGCAAGATTGCCGGTTTGTAGTCTTGCTTGATTTTGTTTGCCATATGAAAGTGACAACAAGTTTGCCATGAGGCCATTTCAGGAAAAAAGCATGCATGCTGATCGGCATGCAACTTGCTGGTATCATGTGTGTCCCCGTTGATTGTGTTCTAGGTTGGTTACAACTAGAATCCATTCAATTTCGAAGAGACACGAGTGTCTTGTCCAGCAATCAAAGAGAGAGGATTCAAATCTGACTGAAGTTGTCCAATCGGATCATGATTTTCCCTTTTTGGTACTCTAGTAAAATATTTCTTAAATATGTGATTTCAAGGTAGTTAATTGCCTAATATTTCTTAAATATGAATCTACGAACATCATACAAAAGAAATATCACCTCCGTATATTGATTAATCAGCGTCTAATCTTTACTCTCAAGTTTCACTTTCTAAATGGCACATTCTATTTCTTATACCGCTTTTTTTACGCAATATTTTAATCATATTCTATAAATTTGATATATAAACTAAAATATCAAGTATATAAAGCTAACATGCGTGGGTTTTAACTTTTAACTAGAGTCATTTTCACTGTGCACACTCTCACGTATTATTATGTATTGGAATAGTTTTTTTTGAAAAAAAACTTCAATTTGCTTCTCAAACTTATTTTTTGCACAATTGAGCTATTTTGAACCCAAATTTACACTCAATTGCATTTTTTTTGGAAAGGTTGGATTGAAAATTAGAAGACCAAAATAAAAATGACGGGTAACATAAGTGGCAGCTTTGAATTTCATATGAAAAGTTTATTTTAGTCCCATATCTTTTTCGATTTATAGATGATCGGTCCATTTAGTATTCAGAAACTTAATTTTGATGTCAAAGTTCATTTCTCTTATTTTTCAATCCTTTTCTATTAGAAGAAAGAGAAGCTCACTAGATTCTAGTTTGAGAAAGAAAGTCATTGTTTATAGCTACATCGACCATCGAAATGGTTAAAATTAGTGTTAATGGGTTATATTCGACGAGAGGGTTCTTATAGTGATTGTTTTAAGCCATGATTTTTCCTAAAAGAAAAGATCTAGATCAAGGAAAATAACATTTATTCAATTTTATTTAGTGATCTGAGTTGTTTTTTTGGGTTTATTGGGTTGCTAAATTGGTTTATACATGTTTTTATATAAAAAGGGTCAAAATGATACAATTTTATTTACAAATGAAAATAGTCAACGAGTTTAAAAGAAACGATGTGTTATCTCCGTATTTTAAAAGAAAGAAATAAAAAGGGCCGGACAACCTGTCATCCACCCTTTTAAATGAGAGAAAAAAAAGGCAGGTCCAAACATGCAAGATGAGGTTTAAAGGCCCACGTGCTTGCGTTGTTTCTTCTAGAGGTCTAGTGCGCTGAGCCATAGGCCAACATTACTGGGTTTTTTTCGCCCTTTTTCTTTAGATACATAAAAAAAATAACTCGATTAGTTTCATCACCTGAATCGCAAGTTTGACAAGTTAAGCCATAACATCTAGTCTATTGTTTTTCTTTTTTTTTAATGCACTTTTAGTACCTCAATTTAAAAAGAAAATGTAATTTCACCCTTTATTATTGATAATCTAATTTTTATTTAACTTAAAATAAAAAAAAATGTTGTTTCACCTTTTCTTATCAACGATTTGCTTTTGCAATCTTAGTTTCATGTGTCTGTCATGTTTTTTCCCTTTTTTTAAAAAAGTATTTCTTCAAAAAATATCACATTCTCTTTATTGTCATGTAACTCTAGTAAATAAAAAATAATCTATGGAATAAAAAAATTATTGAATATGATGGCTTGTGTAACTTGCAATGAGAGTTTGGCTGATTGACCTAAAATCATTTGGTTTTTTTTGAAAAAAAATTGGTTTATTTTTTGTCAATTTTATCCATCAACATTATATTAGTTAAAAATTTAGGTTCACAGTTTGTTTTTTCCCCTATTTTTCCTTAAATTAGATGATCACATCCACATGATCCTACTCACGGGTTTTGACAACCTGACCCGATTTTACTGGTGCTTTGTTCATTGATATTTTTTTTGATTTTATGCTTCTACATTTTAATTCTTGGTGATTGGAAATCATTTTTTTTTCAATTCTCTTTCTATGTTGTCGAGTTATAGTTTTTTTTATTCTTTAAAATACATTGACAACGCTTGAGTATTGTTTTTTACATTGTAACAAAATTAGCCTGACCCGCAGAAAAATACTGGCCCACTATCTAATAAATAATAAACAATTGTAATTATGCTTTGGAAAAAAATAAAATGTCAATTAAAATTTGAGATATAGCAGACACTTTAACTATTGTAGTTCAAGGAAACAGGATGAGCGTATAAAAGGTTAACAATGTGAAATTTCCCGAGCGATATAGCAAAGACTTATGTGCTATTGAATCAGGTCAAATCAAGACCTAAAAGTTGTTGGGTCTGACACTGGCTAGACCCGAGTGAATGAGGGGTCATAAATTAATATCCAAATTTCTTTTGGATGCCATATGACTAATGTCTCTTTTACATCTTTTTGGCGGCATGGTATAAATTAATATCCAAACCAATTAAAGATTCAAAATTTTATCAATATATTTTTATATTTTTTTCAAAAAAATTTATAAGTATAATTTTTTTTGTATTCTCTGGTGTATTGGGTTGACATGCCTCATCACTCAACGTGTCCCTGTGAAGGCATGTTAGGTCCGGCAATGAAAAGACCTATGTGCTATTGAATCAGGTCAAATCAAGACCTAAAAGTTGTTGGATCTGATACTGGCTAGACCCAAACGATTGTGATTTCATTAAATTAACTAAAAAGAGTAGATGAAATTACTATGATCAATTGATTAATCAATTATCGAATCTAAAAACTTTATTCCTTTATTTAATTAGATTTTTACGTCTTCATCACCAAGAATATTACGCCCATTTTGGTGAGTTAGTCCAGTGGTGAAATAGTCACAGTCAATGATGTATAGTGTAGTAAAGGAACCCAGCACTTTCTAATCATAAGCGTTGGAATAGCTTGATAAAAAACTGTCTCACATAGGTACCTTTTATTTGTCGTGCTCTTATCCCAGATATTGGATGTCTAAGCGGCATCCCTTTCATTTATGCCCCATGCATGTTTCCAACATGAAAATTTTATCATGTTTGCCAGCAAATTCTTTCTTGATCTCCCACATCTTTGAGATTCTCTTGATTGTTAAGTTTTGGCGTACATGATGACATGCTGAAGTTTCTCACGAGTGCTCCTCCTTTCCATATACTATGGACGGATTATAAAATTGCCAAGATTCCAATTGTTCACGAAGAAATCTAATCCGAGCTATGCTGCCAGGAAATTTCATTGCGTATCTTTTGTTGCTTCTCCTTCTTTTGTCTGTTCGCAACCCGGAGAACTTTGTACATAGCCGATCTAAATCGTCCCTTTAAGGCCTAGTCTTAATGAACCCGTGAACTTCGTTTGTCTCGCACTCTGGGGTTCCAGTGGATAGACACCATTATTCCACATTGAATAATAAAAAAAATGCACCAAGGAAACAACACGATCTCAGTGAGAAGGAAAGGGAAATAAAGGAAAATTCGCCCACTAGTGGCCTCTGTTTTTTTACAGACACGAAGTATGGAATATCAGATCAATCATGAAGAGCGTGTTTTGCAGTGTGATTGCGGGTGCTTTTCAAATAACTTTTCGTGTCAAAATGCATGCCAATGATGTTTTTTTATTTTTTAAAAATTATTTTTGACATCAGCACATCAAAACGATCCAAAACATACTAACCATATTAAATTTTAGCAAAAAAAAAAAAAAATTCAAATTTTTTGAGAACGCAGCCGCAGCCGCGTTCCCAAACGTTCCCGAATTCTGCTACCACAAGTGTACTTTCAATCATATGGGATCGTAACTACTAAATTATTAGTTTGCGCTAGGCTGTGAATCAAATTAAATTTTATTTTTAAGTAAAAAAATATTTAGGCATTGCTAGTATTTATTCTAGTAGAAAAAGTATTAAATCATAAAGAGATTGACCTGATATGACCTAGTCGACTTAAAGAGCTCAAAGACAACTCAAATGACCGGTAAAAACATAGTTTCACTAAAAAAAATATTCAAATTGAGATTTTTTTATAAATATTAAGACGTCAATATATTTGATCGATTTAGATCAATTTTAGTTTAATATGTCAATATACATGTCGAGTCATGAGATCACGATAACCTCCTAGAAAACAAATCAAAACAAATTATGAAACTTAATTTTTAATAAACTGAATGTTGAAGGATAAAATTGAAAGAAAAATCAATTAAAAAATGACCCGAGTCAACCTGAGTTAACCAGTCAAACATGTGACCTAGATCATGAGACCGAGATAACCTAATAGAAACTAAATTGAAACAAACTATAAAGTTCAATTTTCAATCAACTCAGTGTTAAAAGATAAAATTAAAAAATAAGATTCAATTGAAAAAATGACATAAAAAATGACTTAAGTTAACTCGGGTTAACCCACCAAACCTGTGACCCGAGTCATGAGACGATGATAATCTTATAGAAAGCAAACCAAAATAAATCACAAAGTTTAATCTCCAATCAACTCAATGTTAAATGATAAATTTGAAAGAAAAAATTAATTATAAAAAGGAAAAAAAAATCGAGTTAATTCATCAAACTATAAAACTCAATCCCTAATAAATTTAATATTAAAAAATAAAATAAAAAAATAATATATAAATAGAAAAAAAAAGGAAGGAAGGAAAAATATTATTCTGGTAAATAATATTTTGTGCAGAGAGATATAGTAAAACTCCAATCTACTTTAGTTTTTTTGTTTTTGAATTAATTTGTAATGACCAGCCAGTGAGCGAGAAACTTTTGGGGACTTCATTGTACTTGGTATACGGGAATTCCTACATATTGGAAATAAGAACTCAATATCCCTTGGGTGGACTTCTCACAGAATTACAACCAACAAAAAGGAAAAACCAATCCCTTATTATTATTATTATTATTATTAATGTTTGGAACAGCTCGCGATCATCTCGATTAATCTCACAGATCCTGAAATTAACAACCATATAAACTTACAATAATCATTATATTAACAATCACGGTGCTCGAATCTTAGATAACAAGAAAAGCAAACTTCTTGGTCTTAAACTCTTATCATTGAACCACCTATTAAATAGTTTGAAACCACATTGTTTTAATAAGATGCATGAGTGTTTTTTTTATTTCCACCAGCTAACTATTATCTTAATTCGATGTCATATTCTCTTAAGCATTTTTAACTTTTCTTTTGATTTTTTTTCCTTCGAAGATCAATATGTATCTTGCTTTATGGAAATGGGACTTCTCATGAATGTGCGCCCCTGTTGTTTTTTTCTTGTTCGTTTCTCTTCTTTTTTTTAGCATCCCGTGAGTGCACTCTCTGATCTCAATTGAAAGTACGGAAAATATTTTTCCAAGATCCTGTTAAAAACAAAGCATGATCCCTTTAGGTTCGAGGAAGCTTCAGCAAGTATGACATTTTTTGTTACTCACCTTCGCATATGTTGGTGAGCGAATTGAGGGGAAAAAACATGAGGTATGGCGAAAGTGATGATATCCAAGGGAAAGAAAACCGTGGATTTTAATAGTTTTCTAAAAATGTTTTGTTTTTTTTTCTCTTAGCTTTTTTTATGTTTATCCCTTAATTTTTTTTTTAATTTATTCAATTGATATTGCATTAATTTGGAATTAAATATGTTGGTTTGTTTTGGCTGCCTACTCATTGAGATATCATATCAGGCTTGTTGATTTGTTTTGATTGCTTACACATGGAGATATCATGACATTGAGAAAAGAATATATTACTTGGTTGATGCTTAATGTGAATAAATAAATAAATAAATAAATAAATAATTATTGATTTAAAACAATTAAAGTTTTAAAAACCAAATTTAAACATAACATAAATGTTCAACAATTGTTTTTTTTAGCTAGAAAAGTGAGTGAGTTTGATGGGCACGAGCTAGGCCGTTGTATTCTGGTGGCGCATGTGGCAGCTTCTGATGTCCAAACACTACCTTTCATAGTGACATATGAATTATTTCGACATGTTCTTCGTTGTCAGGCACATGATAGTGGATGCCCTGCGAACGAACCACTCTTATTTCCTTTCTTCCTCTCACTTTTTACTTTTATATTTTCGGTTTTTGTGGCTAGCTTTGTGAAAAATTGTTAAGTGGCCTATCAATTTTTATTTGTATCAAATTTGATCATCATTCTTTTAGTTATTTTTTTTCAATTTTATCATTCAACATATAATTCATTGGAGACTGATTATTGTAATTTTTTTTGTTTTTCTTTTTTTTTAGTAATCTCAATATCAAGACCTGAGTCACAGGTTTGGAATGTTAGCCCAACTTAACTCAGGTCTTTTCATTTGGGTCTTTTTTAATTTATTTTTCTTCATTTCGTCCTTCAACATTCAGTTGGTTGAGAAATGGACTTTGTTATTTTTTTGGATTTGATTTTCATGCAGTTATCTTAATCTCATGACTCAGGTTATGAATTTGACTAGTTAACTTGATTTTTTTTAATTTAATTTTTTATTTTGTCATTCGACAATACGTTGGTTGAGAATTGATTTTTTTTTTAAAAAAAATAACTTGCTTTAAATGGGTAATCTCGTTCTCATGACTTGAGTTGCAGGTTGACGAGTTTACTCGGATTAGCTCGAGTTGCTTATTTTGTTTCATTCTTGCCTTTTAATATTTGGTTTATTGGAATGGGTTATCCTGATTTGTTTTGGTTTGTTTTTTTATGAGTTTATCATAGTATCATGACGAACCAAAATTGAGCCGAATCGATCCTATATTTCATGGTGTCAATATTAGATGTTAAAATATATTGTCAAATATATTATCATTTTAATATTTTAAAAAAATATCTTTTACTAGACATCAAATTTTAAATTCAAGATTATATTTTTTTACTTAAAAAATATATTATCAATGTCTTTTTTTTTTCATGTTTTAAAAAATATCCGAATATTTAGTTATATATCCGCGTGTTTGAAACATGAATTTGGAGATGGAAAATGGAAAGGGGGGCCGCACGCTGCGTATGGGCTTAGGTCGAATTGTTGGACCCATCCGGTCAAGCCATATCTAGTGTTTATCCTTTCGGCCCTCAACTTGCAGGCTTGTCCACTGAAACTCGGACCACCACTGTTCATAACTAGAAGCTGACATTGGCTGAGGCATGACCAGTTGCATGCAAGTTGGACAGCTCAGACATGTGTTCACAGCTCAAACATGTGTTCTTATTTCTTAAAATGTTTGCAAATATTATTTCTTTAAGAGAATTTGGCTCTCCTATGTCTATAGTTTCTTTTATAACTTTAATGATTCGATTTATCTGTAAATTTTATTTCTTTAATAAATCAAAAAATCTTTTTTCTTATACATTTTTTTTTTTAATTCACAAACACTATTAAAAATTTTCACATAAGGTTGATGTCGTTTTGTCCAATGGAGCTGGGGGCACCAAATTTCGCAAACGTAGGACAACATCTAACCAGAGACCTTTTCTTGAACCTCTCTCGTGAGCTTTTCTACTGGATCGATAGGATGCGAAGATGACTTTGACAATTTTTCCCTCTAAAATTTTATATAGGTGGATGCAACATGATAATTCCACTGCCATTAGATATCGCAGGCTCTTTATTCGGGTCATAATATTTGGGTTGATTTAAATTATTTTTTTAATTTTAATTTTTAAAATTTGATTAATTAAAAATTAAATTTTATAATTTAGTTCAATTTACTTTCTATAATACTATTTATAGAGTTATTCAGATTTTATAGTCCGGATTATGGTTTAACAGGTTAACACAAGTTGAATTATGTATTTTTTTTAATTTAATAATTTTTTTAGTTTCACTCTTTAACATTAGATTAATTAAAAATAACCTTCATAATTTATTTTGATTTTTTTAAAGTTATTACATTCTCATATAATTTGTTATTATATCAATATTTATTTTACTGCAGTAAAAGAATTAAAAGGCAGAACGAATTATATGAGAATGTAATTATCTTCTCTGGAAAACTCAAATCGTCCCCTACCTCCGTGGTCAACGTTTGTTTGGGTTTGTTGATGGAACAATATCTTGTCCCAGCCCCACCATGCCTGATCCTGCATCAGCAACCTCCCAAACCACCCCCACTGAAATATCAAATCCCAACTATATCACCTGGACTGATCAAGATCAGGCAGTTCTAAGTGCACTGGTTTCCTCCTTATCAGAGAGTATCCTGGCACACATGGTTGGTCTCTCAACTTCAAGAGAAGTCTGGGTAGCCCTTGAGAGAATGTTTGCCTCTCACTCCTCTACTCGTGCCATACAAACTCGTTAATTTTTGGCCTCCACCAAGAAAGGTAACCTGTCCATCTCTGATTACTTTCAAAAAATGCGATCATTCTCGGACAACTTGGCTGCCATCGGACAGCCCCTTCAAAACCATGAATTCACAGCTTATCTTCTTGGTGGCCTTGATACTTCTTATGATGCTATTGTCACGTCAATTTCCACTCAAGTTGATAAAATGACCTCAGAAGATATGTTTAACCATCTTCTTGCGTTTGAGTTGCGACTAGAACAACAACATATTACCATTGACAACTCTGTTGGCTCAGTGAACGTGGCCACCAGGAATGACTACAGCTCACGCGGGGTAAAATATTTACAACCGCAACGTTCCCCTCAAAATCAGACACATGGTTTCCACAACAGAGGACGAGGTCGTGGAAATAGAGGTAGAAATGTTCCACCTCAACACTACTCCTCCAATCAAAGACCACAATGCCAAGTCTGTGGAAAACTCGGTCACACCGCCATTCAATGCTATTACAGGTTTGATCATGCCTACCAAGGCAATTCCCCTAATATGGCGGCTTATTTGGCATCTTCCTCCTCACAACTTGACACTAATTGGTATCCGGACACGGGTTCAACAAATCATCTTACCAATGACCTCAGCAACCTGTCTGTACACTCAAAACCTTATCTTGGCAATGACCAGATTCATGTCGGCGATGGGGCAGGTTTATCTATCAAAAATATTGGTTCTGCCACTCTTTCCACCCCAGCAAATTCTTTTACTTTAAATACGTTATTGCATGTACCTCATATTCAGAAGAATTTGATCTCTGTTAGCCAATTTACGAGTGACAACAATGTTTATCTTGAATTTCACTCTTCTTCTTTTTTGGTGAAGGACGAGGCAACGGGGAAAATTCTTCTGCGCGGCAAACCTAAAGACGGCCTCTACATCTTTCCAACATCTATATCCCCCACACACCATCCTCAAACATACCTCTCTCAACGAGCACCTCTTGATGTCTGGCATTGCCGAATGGGACATCCCTCCTATCAAACTGTCCGACATCTTGTTTCTAAATTTTCTTTACCTACTTCGTCTAATAAAATTCCGAGTGTTTGTTCGGCTTGTCAACAAGGAAAAAGTCATCGTCTCCCTTTTTCTAGTTCTCAATCAATCTCTACTCACCCTCTTGAATTAATTTTCTCTGATGTTTGGGGTCCATCTCCCATCATGTCAACCAACGGCAATAAATACTATGTTTCATTTGTTGATCATTTTAGCAAATATACTTGGTTATTTCCAATCCCAGCAAAATCTAGTGTCATGCAAATTTTTTGCTCTTTTCAAAAACTTGTTGAACGCCAATTCAATTACAAGATCAAATCTATACAAACTGATTGGGGTGGGGAGTATCGCTCTCTTCACACATATTTTGCAAATATTGGCATTCAACACCGAATCACTTGCCCTCATACATCCCAACAAAATGGATCAGTAGAACGGAAACACCGTCATATCGTTGAAACAGGTCTCTCACTCTTATCTCACAGTCATGTTCCTCACATCTATTGGGATGATGCTTTTCTGATGGCCACATATCTCATTAATCGCCTTCCTACCACCCCTTTTGGCATTTCACCACTGGAAAAACTATACAACCATACTCCTGATTTCTCATCTCTAAAAATTTTTGGGTGTGCTTGTTTTCCTTTTCTTCGTCCTTTTAATCGCCACAAACTTGATTTCAGATCTAAACGTTGCGTCTTCATTGGTTACAGCAACTCTCACCGAGGATTCAAGTGTCTTGATACATCCACTGGCAAGGTATTTGTTTCAAGACACGTGATCTTCGACGAAAGGATTTTTCCTTTTGCTCACTCCAATGCAACACCAACTCAGCCGCCCTCATCCTCACATGCAACCCTGCCACTCTCTCTTTACAAAAATATTATGACTCATAGCCCCTCACCACAACCCGACACAACCCCACCCATAACCTCATTAACGCCAACGTCCTCGCTGAATATTACTCATCCCTACCCTTCGTTCTCTACTTCCCCTTCTCCAACCGTCTCACCACCCACCTTTCATCCCTCTCCTCATCCCACCACTCCTGCCCTCACCACCCTACCAACCCAACAAATCCCTGCTGCTGAAGATCTCCCTCCGCTTCGTCCTCATCAAATGGTCACACGATCTCAGAACAACATTGTGAAACCAAGGAAGCATTTGGATGGCACCATTCGGTATCCTCTGCCACAAACATTTCTTGCAACAGGTACAGTTCCTGAATCTCCAACCTGCTATTCAGAAGCTTCCAAACACCGAGAATGGCGTGCAGCCATGGATGAAGAATTCACTGCACTCATGAAAAATGGTACTTGGTCTTTAGTTCCTGCAACACCTGGTCTCAATGTTGTCGGCTCCATGTGGATTTTCAAATCCAAACGGCGTTCTGATGGCTCTCTTGAACGAAGGAAGGCACGGCTTGTTGCCAAAGGTTATCACCAGCAACATGGAGTTGACTTTGATGACACATTCAGCCCGGTGATAAAGCCAACAACCATTCGCATCATGCTCAGTTATGCTGTCTCAAACCAGTGGCCAGTTCATCAAATTGATATCCAAAACGCCTTTCTTCACGGCAACTTAACTGAAGAGATTTACATGCAACAACCGCTTGGCTATATACATCCCAGCTTTCCAAATCATATTTGTCGATTACACAAGGCACTTTACGGACTGAAACAGGCTCCAAGAGCCTGGTACCATCGACTACAAGAGCATCTTCTGTCTCTCGGCTTTCTGAACTCCTCCTCTGACACTTCTCTTTTCATTTACAGACAGGGTTCCACTTCATTGTTCCTCCTGGTATATGTCGATGATATACTGATCACCGGCTCAAGTCCTCTAGCCATCTCCCAACTGATCAGTAATCTGAGTCAAGAATTTGCCGTCAAAGATCTCGGGCATCTCAAATATTTTTTGGGCATAGAAGCACATGAACTACCGGCCGGCCTTCTCCTTTCACAAAGCCAATACATTTTTAATCTTCTCCAACGCACCAAAATGTTAGATGCCAAACCTGTTTCATCTCCAATGTCCTCGTCTCAGAAATTATCTCTGTTTTCAGGAGCCGCTTACTCAGAGCCTTCTAAATACCATAGTGTAGTGGGGGCCTTGCAATATCTATCACTGACTAGACCAGATATCTCCTTTGCCGTAAACAAAGTCTGGCAATTCATGCACAAACCCACCGACGACCACTGGACAGCAGTAAAGAGGATACTTCGGTATCTTAAGTTCTCGATTCATTTTGGACTCCTTATTCGGCCATCCACGTCAACCCAACTCTCTATCTACTCTGATGCCGACTGGGCGGGCTGTCCGGATGATCGTAAGTCCACCTCAGGTTTCTGCATTTATTTTGGTGACAACTTAGTCTCTTGGAGCTCAAAGAAACAACCTACTGTGGCACGTTCCAGCACTGAAGCCGAGTATCGTGCAGTTGCCCATGCCACAGCCGAATCACTTTGGGTGCAATCCCTGATGCGTGAAATCGGTATTACTTTACCTCAACGCCCACTCCTATGGTGTGACAACATTGGCGCCACATATCTCACTGCCAATCCAGTCTTTCATGCGCGAACTAAACACGTGGAGATCGACTACCACTTTGTCAGGGAAAAAGTTCAACAAAAAACCCTGGAAGTTCGCTTCATATCCAGCAAAGACCAACTTGCTGATGGTCTCACCAAACCAATCGTTTCTGCAAGGTTTGTCTTCCTCCGTGACAAGCTCAACGTGCACCCGTCCCCGTTGACCTTGAAGGGGCCTATTATGGAAATGAACGTTACAGATCGCACCAAATCAGCAAGTGTGTAATTGCTGTCATTTCAGATCACGACAAATCAGCAATTGTAATTGTACCTTGATTCTAGGAGTCTATTATCTGCTTTCCTTGTATATTCTATAGACTAGACAAGTGTATAACATGAACCACTAATATAAATACACAGCATCCCTCTCACTGTAAGGCACGAGAGCTTTTCAGTATTTCCCCTGTTGTTTTACTGAAAGCACCAAAGTATAGCTGAAAGATCCTGTGTTTGTTCAACTTTGCTGCCATATGAGGTGCAATTAGGGGTGTTCACGGTTCGGTTCGGTTCGGTTTAGACTTAAAAAACCAACCGAACCGAAGTACAGTAATTTTGTAAAATATTAACCGAACCGGACCGAAAACCGGTTCAAACCGAACCGGTCCGGTCCGGTTAAATCCGGTTTTTTTGGCAAAAAACCGGGAAACCTAATCCTATTTGTTTTGGATTTTTTTAAAGCTTACATTAAATTGAGCTTTTACAGCTTTGAATTCACAGATTGTTGCCATAACTTGATGTAATGAAGAAGCCCATATATGATGAAAAAATACCTTACAAAACTATTACAGATTAGCAACACAGTTGTAGGTTTCAAGAATATCATTAGAAGCACTTAACAGGGAGTCTTGCTTGTAGATGGACATTTTTTTCAAACCTGGGTATAGGATCCATCCCAACTGTCTTCCAGTTAAGCATTACATCTTGTATAAATTGCCAGCCACTAAAGAATACCCCACCAAAAATAGATAAAACCGAAGAGAAATTGTAAATAAATAATTCTCACAACATCTATTACAGTAATCGCAACATGAGCATACTATGGCAAATCAACAACCTTGTAAATAAATATAGGAAATGAATACATAATAGATCTACAGAAATCAGAAAAAAAGTAAAAAGGAACAAAAAAAATAAGAGATAAAGATTGAAGAGAGAGGGGCTCCAGAGCTGCTATTTGGTTATTAATCCATGAGCTTAGTCGGCTATACTTAAAGAAAAGAACAAAAAGATGGAGAGATGAGAGATACAGATGGTTCGTTCACCAGATCTACTTTGAGGGAGGAAGGGGGGTTGTGCTTAAAGCCTTAAAGAAAGGTTGAGAGAGATGAGAGATGAAGACGTTGGGTGGGGAGGAGGGGCTGTGAGAAAGGTTGAGAGATGAAGATGAAGATGGAGGCTGTGTTGAGATGAAGATGAAGAAACATGGGTGGCGGCTAGGGTTTACAAAGTATCTGGCGGAGAGTAAACTGGAGAGAAGAGAGGGATGTGGCACAACTTTTTCTATTTATACTAGCCTAGCCTAGGGACCTTTTTTTTGAACCGGTCCGGTTCGGTCCGGTTAACCCGGTTTCTGCACTACAAAACCGAAAACCGAACCGAACCGGGGTTTTTTCTACATAATCTAATCGGTTTAATCGGTTTTATTTTTCGGTTCGGTTTTTTCGGTTATTTTTTTGTCGGTTTACTCGGTTTATCGGTTTTTTTGAACACCCCTAGGTGCAATAACAGAGGGATCCGCAAATTTCCTATCATAGACATAGTGGCGCGCTAATGACCCGAAGAAGTTCTCAGCTGGTGTTCCAAACAGAAGAAAGCTAGTGGCCTCATCTCCGTCAGTAACTATACATTCTAAGAGAAACCTGTTACATGCATTGGAATGATGACTAAGTGAACGATAAGCAGTGGGTGATAACGGGCAGCATAAACAGTAAGCTGTATCCTTTTTTTCCTGTCCAAGTGTAAAGCATTGTTTAGTTGGTATTTAGATGGTGAGTTACTATGGACCTGGAAGAGTGGTGATAACTTCTTGGTCTGTGCAGGTGTAATTGTTCTCAGTCCCGCTAAGTTTCTTGTTACAATGAAGGCAGCTTGGTACCTCCATCCATTTGGAAAATCATAGTCAATGATCGATGCTCGACAAGTGAACCTCACATACTGTATAAATAAAGGAAAGGTTTAATAATATCGCAAAAAAAATAACATTGACAAAAAGATGCCTAATTTGTTGAGAAGTTGTTGTGATTATAGCCTCAACAAAAACCTAACGGCCAAAATTCAAACCTTTTAACCAAGGAATCCATTCTTTTGGCCCATCATCCCAAAAAAAATTATTAGTAATTTGTGAGTAGTATAGTTTACCTGCGTCATCATCAATTTTCTCACGTACAAACCATTTTGTGAGCTTTGTTTTTTCAATACTCGGTTCCCTAAATGTCAATGGAAGGCTTTCATTCATTGAATAGACTACAATAACGTATTTTTACAAGGAATCATAGCATATTTTATTATCATTTATTGTCTGCATAAGGAAACGATCGTTGGTGAGATGAGCATGAATATTAGGTAAGATCTATGATCATAAAGATGGCATGCTATAATACCGAGAGGTATAACTAAATGATTAGATTTTGAGTTTATTTTTTAGAGTTTATTAATTTAAGTGTTATAAATCTCAGGGCTACTTGAGACTTACATGATCGTTAACTTCAGAGCCTCAAAAAATTAGTCAAAATACGCATAAATTAACCCAAATATTTACAATTAAAAATAAAAATAAAAATAACTTTGTAAGATAAAGAAACATCAGGCCAACATAATGTGATGCTTGCAGTCTTTGGCGACTGCTAATCATAGAATTGTCGCTCTCAAAAAACGAAATTCAAATTAAAAGGACATGAACATGAAGGATGAGAGCTTGACCCCAGAGCTGCTGTATACACTGTTTGAATACATGGTAAATTAACCCACATGCCATAGTGACTTGCTGACGATTTTTACTGTAAATATTTGTCATACTGTAAATATTTTTTAAGAAAGTGCTCCCTTAATCTTTTGCATTTGTTTAGTATATTCAGTTTCACAAGAAAATCGCATGTTGTAGAATAATTTACAGTCAGTATATGAATTCGTTTCAATCGTTTTGAAAAATATTGTCTTCCTCGTAAAGTTCTATAACAAGTTTCACATATAATAATTAGTCTATACTATTATTGAACCATTTTAATCATAATAAATGTCACGATACTCACCACCACACATATGATACTTTTAAAAAATATTTTTTATTTAAAAATATATAAAAATAATTTTATTTTTATTTTTTATTATTTTTTATATCAACACATTAAAATAATAAAAAACTATTAAAAAAAATAATTTAATAATTTTTCAAGTCAAATACACTTTTAAAACATAGTTTCAAACATAAAAACAAGCAGTATAACTGTCACTATTACAAATATTATTGATTCATTGTTATCTCTCTAACATCATTTTTATTGTTTTGCCCGCGTCTGAGAATATAGTATATAATATTTTTTAAAAGTATTTTTTAATTAAATATATATTAAAATATTCTTTTTAATATCATATTGAAATACATTAAAAAAATCAATTTAATATTTTATAATAGTAAAATTATGTGAAAAGAAAAAACGAACAGAAACGTCGTAATTCCACTAAGACAATTACGATCTCATCATAACCATTTCTTCGATCATTGCCCGTCAATTCGTCAACACGATGAGATTCGCCGTTACTATCGCTTTGTCAACGCTATCGCCACCACCTCTTCCACATTAATACTACCGCCACCATTGACGTAAGCAGAGGCGCTCTGTTACCATGATGTATGGTCATCCTATCACCATCGAATGTTTCTTGTAAAATTTGTTTCATGGAGAATATTTTAGAGAAAAAATGAAACTATTTTTGCAAAACAATGTTCTTTAAGATATGGGCTTTTCAAAATTTAAACAATCCAATTAAAGAAGGCCCAAAAATATCCCGTCAACGGACACAACCTTGATGGAATCACAATTAGCGAGTTACCTTGCTGAATGGAGGAGAAAAAAACAAAAATCCATTCATCACAGAATATCTCTGTTTCGGCTTTCAACTCCATCGAACCGTCAAATTCCCTCCATTCTAGACCCACTGGGCCACAATCTTCCCAAGACAGACTGGTTTTCGCTACTAACTCAAGGCCGTCTTGAAACAGCCCAAGACAAATATCTATCTGGTACAGCGGAGATGTACATTATTAAGGTACAACCCACCTGCATCCCATTTTTAGCTCGTCGAATCATTAAGGAACACAGACCCATTTTCTCTTCCTCTACTCGATCTACCAACGAACACCCTCTCTCTCCTCCCCCTCGGGCTTCTGAAATCGAAACCCCTGATCCAGGGCACCATGGCTGCTGCCAATGCCCCAATCACCATGAAAGAGGCTTTAACGGTAATACTATCAACATTTTCTCCCTAGATCTCGTGATTTCTTTTTATAAAATTCTTCGTTCTTATTCTGGTTTTGTTTGATTTGTTGTTGAATTGTAGTTGCCAAGCCTCGGGATCAATCCACAGTTCATAAATTTCACCCATGTGACGATGGAATCAGAGAAGTACATCTGCATCAGAGAAACGGCGCCGCAGAACAGTGTGGTTATTGTCGATATGAGCATGCCTGCGCAGCCTCTGAGAAGGCCCATCACGGCCGATTCCGCCTTGATGAATCCTAATTCCCGAATTCTCGCTCTCAAAGGTACTCTTATAACTTATAATGCCATCATTTTTCATTTATTTAAATTGATTTACATATTTTGTAGTGAATAATGGAGAAGTATAGTTGTCATCTGTTATTAATGGCAATGATTATGGTCTTAATCTTTGTCTAATGGTTAATGGATCTGCTGTTTTTTTATTGGAAGCTCAACTCCCGGGAACTACTCAGGATCATTTACAGATATTTAATATCGAAATGAAAGCGAAAGTGAAATCACATCAAATGCCTGAGCAGGTTACTATATATCGAGTTTTGATTCGATTTTGTTCTTTAGTTTTAGAATGCCAGTCTAAATTATTTTATTTAGAATGCCAGTCTAAATTATATTATTCATTGTTGGTTTGCGCTATAGGTTGTGTTTTGGAAGTGGAGTAGTGCTAACATGCTGGCCTTGGTAACACAGACTTCTGTTTATCACTGGTCAATTGAAGGCAAGCATTCTGTATCTTTCATTTTTTTAAGATATTGTTTCCTTTTCCACCGCCTCATTGTTTATGATTCTATCTTCTTGCAGGTGATTCGGAGCCTGTGAAGATGTTTGATAGGACAGCTAATCTGCAAGGTAATCAGATAATCAACTATAGATGTGATCCTTCAGAGAAGTGGTTGGTCCTCATTGGAATTGCTCAAGGTCCTCCAGAGGTGTGTCACTTGTGGTCCTCTATTATTTACATATAGAAATTTCTTCCTGTATTCATGACACATTGGTCATACTAGTGGCTCCATTTTTGCTATGTTATAAGAATTTACAAGTTAAATTTTTAGTAAGTGAAATGGCTGTTAGTTGCTATACATGCTTTCTTTGTATGTTTTGATTTGCTAAGTTACTGTACTCTTGTTTTTGTCAATGCTTCTGATGCAGAGTCTCTGGCCAATAATATTTTGGGCTCTTGACTTGTTTATTTCCTTTTATGTTGTTTGGTCTGCTCTCTTTTAATAACTTGTATGAAAAACTTGGTATCCTCCTGGTGTATTGGGTGCTCTTTAGGGATGAAGTGCATGTTTTTCGAACAATTCTTCTACAATTGAAAGATTTAGTTGCTTCATGCATTACCTGAGACTAGGAGTTACCAGAAGTGTAATTTTTCAATCAATTGATACTACTCAGAATAATGCACTGTTACATGTAACTTATCTTGAGAACATCCTTGGTTAAATTTTTCCCTGTCCATGACATTGAATATTGTTTTCCCTGTAGTGTATGATATGCGAGTCTGCATGTTTCTCGGTGGGAAATCAAAAGAGCATATGTTTTTGCACAATAGAGTGGTTGATTGTGGAAGTTAATTATGAGGACTTAATTTTCAGAACTGTCAAACAATGACTCTGTAAATAGATGCCCAAACAGACAATATTGTGTGCACTTGTTTTTGTAGCGGTTTCCTTTGCTGTAGTTTCATTGTGTCTGAATGTTGTCTATAATGTAAGAAGTCATTTGGACCATGGTTTGTATTAGTTCTAAATTTGTTGGTTTGTCAAAGCATTGTGGTTATTTCCAAATTTGTTGGTCTAGCAAAATGTTGTGGTTATTTAGGGTGATTTTCCTTCTTTTATCTGTAACTGTAGATAGGTAAGAATGTTATTTAGAGTATGACTTGTGAGCCTTTAATCTGTTCAAGTACAGTAATCAATCATTATTTGCTTTTGCTTTTCCCATATTTCTTGTCTTATCAAGTTTTCCAGTTATTATGTAAGATGGCATATTTTGTCTTCTCTGTCATTTTTAAAACATAAATATTGGTTCTTTAGTTGTGAAACATTTATTCCTTAAATGATTGGTATTGTACCTGCCTTGATGATTGTGGATATTTAAAATTCTTCCAGAGTTTTCAACAGCATTGATTAATATCCTAATATTTGTTGCAGAGGCCACAATTGGTCAAAGGGAATATGCAGCTTTTCTCTGTGGATCAGCAGCGTAGTCAGGCTCTTGAAGCACATGCAGCGTCATTTGCCGCATTTAAAGTGTGATGTTACTCTCAATTTTTTTTTTCATTTTGTGGATTCTAATCCTTTCTGTGATCCTCCTGGTATTGTATTTTAAATGTGCTTGTTTGATGCCTTTCCAGGTTGCAGGAAATGATAATGCTTCAATCCTTATCTCTTTTGCATCAAGGTCATTTAATGCTGGACAACTAACATCAAAGTTGCATGTTATTGAACTTGGTGCTGTGCCAGGTCATTTACTTTTCTCTGGAATTCATATTTCATATGTACATCATATGAAGTGTAATTGTGTCTTGGTTTCATTTGTTTGCTTTTATGCTGTCCCAAAGCAAGTTTTTGTTCTTGGTGAAACTAAAAGCATGTTGCTATAACTTTCCATATTGGCTTCCGGTGAAATCTTTTGGATACTGATTGTGCTATTGTCTATTAGGCAAACCATCATTTACTAAGAAGCAAGCAGACCTGTTCTTTCCACCAGACTTCGCTGATGATTTTCCTGTGTCAATGCAGGTAAATCATAGCTTATTTTTTTATCTAGACTGGCAGTGTTTCTAGTAGGTTCACCACAAGCTAAAATTTGTTAACTCTTATTTTGTGACAGATATCCCAAAAGTATGGCTTAATATATGTGATCACAAAGCAAGGACTTCTATTTGTTTATGACCTAGAGACTGCTAGCGCGGTTTATAGAAACCGAATCAGTCCAGATCCTATATTTTTGACGACTGATGCTTCTTCAGTAGGTGGCTTCTATGCAGTCAATAGGAGAGGACAGGTTTTGCTTGCCACTGTAAATGAAGCAACACTTGTGCCTTTCGTTAGTGGCCAGGTTTGCTTGCTGGATTCTCTCCTTTTCTGTCATGTTTTATTATACGGAAGAGGGCCATCAATCTTATATCATTTTTTGGTGGTTTGGCAGTTAAACAATCTTGAACTTGCTGTTAATCTTGCAAAAAGAGGAAATCTTCCTGGTGCTGAAAATCTGGTAAACACATTATTTGCTTGTTTTCATTTGTTAACTTTGCCGAGTGTTGGAATTAATCGTACTTATTGTTTACTTACTTAATGTTCTTGTTTTCCTATGATAATGTATCTTTCATCAGTTTTTGCTTTCTCTATGCACCGGAAATAAACTATTTATTGAAATGTTTCATGACATGAATCTGGAGAAAAATGATATTTGTTATTTAAGAGTTAAAGATTATCTTACCTCCAATAAATAACTTTGTGCAACATGATGTATCCTGTGTCAGTGCAGGTAAAACTTGAATATGCTAGAAAAACTTCCCACCTTTTGAATTTTCCATGAAAGTTAATTTTATGACGCTTTCTTAAAGTTTGCATTATTTTATTTTATTTCAGTTTTCTCTGAGAAGTATCACGGGTTGACTCAAAATTTTACCATGTATGCTTGAATTGATCTATGTCTGTGTGCATGTATGGTGTGTTTCTAGTTTCTACCGTGAACATCTCCCATTGGTGGTCTCTTTCAGGTTGTCCAGAGGTTTCAAGAGTTATTTTCTCAGGCAAAGTATAAGGAGGCTGCAGAACTTGCGGCAGAATCTCCACAAGGAATCCTGCGCACTCCTGACACTGTTGCTAAATTTCAGGTTTTTTTAGTGCAAAGTTTATCCTTTCTTGTTTCTTTAGTTCTTTATCTATGAAGATACTGTAATCCGAAGGTCATGAATTTCTTATTTTGTTCATGTGCCACAGAGTGTTCCGGTGCAAGCTGGGCAAACACCACCATTGCTGCAGTACTTTGGAACTCTGTTGACTAGAGGAAAACTCAATGCTTTCGAGTCATTGGAATTATCACGCCTTGTTGTAAATCAGAATAAGAAAAATCTTCTTGAGAACTGGTTGGCAGAGGACAAGCTTGAATGCACTGAAGAGCTTGGAGATCTTGTGAAGGTCAGTTATATTTATTATTGCTGGTAATGTTTGGGTTCTTCTATTAATAGCAAAAAAAGGGCTATTTTATCATTTATTCTTTTGACTTTTGTTTAATATCCGTGCACAATGTTTTTACCTGACCTGACTCTACTGAGATGTCATTGAGAGACCTCTCTTGGGTCCAAAAATTTATTCTGGTATCAAGACCGATAAATATGGTATTCATCCCGGGCAGTGGTTTGGTTTTTTTATTTTATTTTATTTTTTATTTATGTAAACAACTTGGATATATTTAATTTGACATGGATATCATTTTCTGCTTTGTCTATGTAGTTAGTGTGTATAATTTCTTTCATCTTTCTGATATTATAAACATGTTTCCATTGCAGACAGTTGATAATGACCTTGCATTGAAGATATATATCAAAGCTAGGGCAACTCCAAAAGTTGTTGCAGCATTTGCTGAGAGGAGGGAGTTTGACAAGATTCTTATATACTCAAAGCAGGTAAAGTACTCATGCTCTGTCATTAAAATCTTTTGATCTATGCTGCTAAATTCCAACTTAATTAATACCATGAATAAAATATTTTTAGCTATAGCTGTTAGTTATGTTTTGGGTGCTGACAACTTATATTTTATTTCACTGGTATAGGTTGGCTATAATCCTGATTATTTGTTCCTTCTCCAAACAATATTGCGGACAGACCCTCAGGTATGTGGACTCTCATTTTCTCAATTTTTTTAGTCACACACACACACACACACACACTGTTTTGTATACACAATGTGTCAACCAAAATGTAATGGCTGAAGCTTCTTTTATTTTGTTTTGAGTTTTGTTGGCATTCACCTTCGTTTCAACTTTCTGGATGCCAGGCTGCTGTTAATTTTGCTCTAATGATGTCTCAAATGGAGGGAGGTTGCCCAGTCGATTACAACACAATAACTGATCTATTCCTTCAGGTTCTACTGTATTATTATTTTTTAGCACAAAATAATTCAATTATGCACAGAAATGTTCCTTCTGTCCACATGATATTTTATTTTTCCTTTTATTGCTGTTGTTGTTTTTCAGAGGAATTTGATCCGTGAGGCAACAGCATTTTTGTTGGATGTTCTGAAGCCAAATTTGCCTGAGCATGGATTCCTTCAAACTAAGGTTAATACTTTTTTATAAAAGTTATTTTGTATAGTTGAATTCACTATTGATGGTCATTGCTGAACAATCTTCATGTTAATTTCCACAGGTTTTGGAGATCAATCTGGTGACATTTCCAAATGTTGCAGATGCTATATTAGCCAATGGTATGTTTAGTCATTATGATCGCCCACGGATTGGCCAACTCTGTGAAAAAGCTGGGTTGTATATTCGAGCGCTTCAGGTAAAATGCCTTCTCAATCCTTAAGTAAAACCTTTTGTTTTGGAATTTCACTATTTCTTGAACTAATGATATTTTATATATAATGCAGCACTATACCGAGTTGCCTGATATAAAACGTGTTATTGTGAACACACATGTCATTGAGCGTCAGGTTTGCTCACAATGCATAAAAAAGTTTGTCCCAAGCGAATGTAACATTATCTCTAAATGTTTATGTTACTTCTTTTCAGGCGCTTGTTGAGTTCTTTGGCACTCTTTCTCGAGAATGGGCTCTTGAATGTATGAAAGATCTTCTTCTAGTCAACCTGAGGGGCAACCTTCAGATTATTGTGCAGGTAAAGTGTCCTTTTAGTAGCAATCACAAATACAACCTTTCTATTAGGTCTCATAGACATCTCTGTATGCAGACTGCCAAAGAATACTGTGAGCAATTGGGTGTGGATGCATGCATAAAGCTCTTCGAGCAGTTTAAGTCGTATGAAGGACTGTATTTCTTTTTGGGTTCATATTTGAGCTCCAGGTACTCCTTTTTTTGACAATGTGGATTCTCTTATCCAAAAAACAATAATTTTGGTTGTTAAAATGTATGCTGCAACAAATCTCTTTGCTTTCTGGGCAGTGAGGATCCTGAAATCCACTTCAAGTACATTGAAGCGGCTGCAAAAACTGGGCAGATTAAGGAGGTAGAACGTGTGACACGTGAATCTAACTTCTATGATCCTGAAAAGACAAAGAACTTTTTAATGGAAGCCAAACTTCCAGATGCGCGGCCATTGATCAATGTTTGTGATCGTTTTGGATTTGTCCCGGACCTTACCCATTACCTGTACGTAAACAATATGCTTCGCTATATTGAGGGTTATGTTCAAAAGGTAAATTTTATTCTTAGGTTTACTTCAAATGTTAAGTTTGAGATTTTTGTGTGATGGAACATTTTTATGTTTTTTAATTGCTAAAATCATTCTTAAGTGGCAATACAGTCCCATTTTTCATTTTCCCCTTGTTCTTATGTTTGACAGGTCAATCCAGGAAATGCTCCTTTAGTTGTAGGACAACTTCTTGATGATGAATGTGCTGAAGATTTCATTAAAGGCCTTATTCTTTCAGTTCGTTCTCTTCTGCCAGTTGAGCCCTTAGTGGAGGAGTGTGAGAAAAGGTTTGTTGTTTTTTCAAAATGTTATGTTCAATCATCTGTCTTTTGCAGCTTCACTTACTTTTTTCCTTGCAGGAATCGTCTCCGCTTGCTCACTCAGTTCTTGGAGCATCTAGTCAGTGAGGGAAGCCAGGATGTGCATGTTCACAATGCTCTTGGTAAAATCATTATCGACAGTGGCGACAATCCAGAGCATTTTCTTACCACCAACCCATATTACGATTCACGTGTTGTTGGTAAATATTGTGAGAAGCGGGATCCCACCCTTGCTGTTGTTGCCTACCGAAGAGGACAGTGTGATGATGAACTAATCAATGTCACAAACAAGAATTCATTGTTCAAACTGCAGGCCAGGTATGCACATTGTTCATCAGCAAGTGGTTATGACTCATTATGTGCTTAGATATGTTTCTTTCTGCTGATTGCCCAATGGTTTTATTCAGATATGTTGTAGAACGGATGGATGGTGATCTCTGGGAGAAAGTCCTTAGTCCTGATAATGAGTATAGACGGCAACTGATTGATCAGGTTGTATCGACTGCTTTGCCTGAAAGCAAGAGTCCTGATCAAGTTTCAGCAACTGTTAAAGCTTTCATGACAGCTGATCTTCCACATGAACTGATCGAACTTCTTGAAAAGATTGTTCTCCAAAATTCTGCTTTCAGTGGAAATTTCAATCTGCAAAACCTGCTCATCTTGACTGCCATCAAGGCTGATCCATCAAGAGTTATGGATTACATTAATAGGCTAGACAACTTTGATGGTCCTGCAATTGGGGAGGTTGCTGTGGAAGCTCAATTGTATGAAGAGGCATTTGCCATTTTCAAGAAGTTCAATCTGAATTTTTCAGCTGTCAATGTCTTGCTGGATAATATTCGCAGCATTGATCGAGCTGTGGAGTTTGCATTCCGGGTGGAAGAAGAAGCTGTCTGGAGCCAAGTGGCCAAGGCCCAACTGCGAGAGGGACTAGTGAGTGAAGCAATTGAGTCATTTATCCGTGCAGACGATGCTACTCAATTTTTGGAAGTCATAAAGGCTGCCGAGGATGCAGATGTATATCATGACTTGGTGAGGTACCTTCTAATGGTGAGGCAAAAGTCCAAGGAGCCCAAGGTGGATAGTGAACTCATTTATGCATATGCTAAAATTGATCAACTGGGTGAAATTGAAGAGTTCATTCTCATGCCTAATGTCGCTAATCTCCAAAATGTTGGAGATCGCTTATATGATGAAGCCCTGTACGAGGCAGCAAAGATTATATTTAGATTTATTAGTAACTGGGCGAAGTTAGCTGTTACACATGTTAAGCTAAACGAGTTCCAAAGTGCTGTTGATGCAGCTCGAAAAGCAAACAGCTCGAAAACATGGAAAGAAGTCTGCTTTGCTTGTGTTGATGCTGAGGAATTCCGCTTGGCTCAGATATGTGGTCTCAACATCATCGTACAGGTGGTTATTGTTTGATTCTTTCAGTCTGACTTTTTAATGTTGTGAGCGTAACTTGCTATAACCTTATACAGGCCTTGGCCCTTTTCTGCTGGTTTTTTTCCTTAAATCTTTATCTTTAGCAAGTAACATAGCTAATGGTAGAAAATGAATTTCTGTGCATAAATGGAAAGTATTCAAGTGGTCTTAAATTCTGATTTGTGTTTATTCTATCATTATAGGTTGATGATTTGGAAGAGGTCAGTGAGTATTACCAGAACAGAGGATGCTTCAGTGAGCTCATCTCTCTAATGGAAAGTGGGCTTGGTTTGGAACGTGCACATATGGGCATCTTCACTGAGTTGGGAGTTTTATATGCAAGATACCGCCCTGAGAAGCTTATGGAGCACATCAAATTGTTCTCAACTCGTCTCAACATCCCCAAGCTTATACGGGCTTGTGATGAACAACAGCACTGGAAGGAACTGACTTATTTATACATCCAATATGATGAATTTGACAATGCTGCTACCACTATAATGAACCATTCTCCAGAAGCTTGGGACCACATGCAATTCAAAGATGTTGTAGTAAAAGTTGCAAATGTTGAGCTCTACTACAAGGCTGTGCACTTTTACTTGCAAGAGCATCCAGACCTAATCAATGATCTTCTTAATGTGATTGCTCTTCGTGTTGACCATACTAGAGTGGTGGACATAATGCGAAAGGTGCATGTTAACATTTATTGTATCTGTTGTTGTTGCTCCCACTTCTCTTGGAAAGTTAGTGACTAGGAAGAGTTCTGTCTGTAATATATCTTATTCACATCTGCAATTCTGAGTTTCAGGCTGGTCAGCTCCGCCTTGTTAAGCCATACATGGTTGCAGTTCAGAGCAACAATGTCTCTGCTGTAAATGAAGCACTGAATGGAATTTACATTGAGGAGGAGGACTATGACAGGCTTCGTGAATCTATTGAGTTGCATGATAACTTTGACCAGATAGGTCTTGCACAGAAGGTTAGTTTAAATTTCAATAGATGACTGAAAGTCCTAAAGGTTGAATTTTTATTTACAAGCCCTAATAATGCGTTTGTGCAGATTGAGAAACACGAGCTTCTGGAGATGAGACGTGTTGCTGCTTACATATACAAGAAAGCTGGAAGGTGGAAGCAGTCAATTGCTTTGTCAAAGAAAGACAATCTTTACAAAGATTGTATGGAAACTTGTTCACAGTCTGGTGAAAGGGAACTTTCCGAGGAGTTGCTTGTCTATTTCATTGAGCAGGTTTGTTTTATCTAGTTCTTCTCTCCCCATGTTGTGTGTGTGGCAATGCAGCACACACCTTTAGTGCTTGACAAGAGCTTTCTATCTTGAAGTCCCTGTGCAATCCTCCATCCCTCTTCAGAATCCCAGCTATTTTTCAACTGCACTTTTCTCATTGTTTAATCCATTCAGATAATTGCTAAAACAAGATTGCCTTTGATATTTCTTCAAATCATTTTCTTAAGGATTAAGCCATTGGATGATATTGATTTTGGACCACTGTAATTGTTTTCTTCTATAATGCAGTCCTCTTTCAGAAAAGATAAAGACCAACCCTCCCCTCCCCCCTCGAAAAAAGAAAGAAAGAAAGAAAGAAAATATATTGTGCTAGATGCACTTTGTCATATTGGGAGTCACAAATGAGAACTGTGCTGATGATCTTGTTAAATGCTGATGCAGGGAAAGAAAGAGTGCTTTGCAGCTTGCCTCTTTGTTTGTTATGATATGATCCGACCAGATGTTGCTCTTGAGCTGGCTTGGATGAACAACATGATTGATTTTGCGTTCCCATATCTCTTGCAGGTAGCCTTTTTGTTTGTCTTCTCCTTTGTTCTTAACTGTTGATACTTATTTGTCTTCCATTTTCCTCAACTTCTGATTTTGTTTTTCTTTTCTGTTTCCAAGTTCATCCGTGAGTACACAAGCAAAGTAGATGAACTCATCAAGGAAAAACTTGAGGCTCTTAGTGAGGTGAAGGCTAAAGAGAAAGAGGAGAAGGACATGGTTGCTCAGCAGGTATGGGCATCTTAATGCTCTTAACATAAATACTTAATTTACCAGTAAAAAATTCGTTTCCTTGTATTTTTGTTGTCTTCCTCACAAAACTTTTCTGAACTTGTTCCCAAGCTTTCAATGAATATATGCATGAAAATAATTAGTGTCTTGAAAGCTCTTCTCCTTTCAATCTACTGATTTTTTCCATATTGTTATATATGAAGTTGCTGATCAATGAAATTATAATATTTCAGTTTTTTTCTGGTTTGCTGATGAAAAGACCTTATTAATATTTTTTCCAAATTTAACGCCTCTAACTGCTTTTCTAGAAGAAATGCGATTAACAATGCCCTTTTATAATGAAGTCTACGCTAATGTGTAACAATAGTTGTATTATTATGGATACTTGGTTTAAACTCATTCGACTTTTTTCGGTTCTTTTTTCTGCAGAATATGTATGCACAATTGCTGCCCCTTGCTTTGCCTGCGCCACCAATGCCTGGAATGGGTGGAGGTTTTGCACCACCTCCAATGGGTGGAATGGGAATGCCTCCAATGCCACCTTATGGCATGCCGTCCATGGCCCCCTACTGATTTGGACATCTACCTCTGAAATTAGGTTATCTAGAATTGCTTGTCTGTTATTGAAGGTTAATTCAGTTCTTTTGATGGCTATATACTTCCGGGAGGAATTAAACCGGTCCCTGCCATTGCATTTTCCGTAACTTTTTATCTCTCAGAATTGGTTGTCATGCAGCAAGTTTTCCCCAGTGAAGTCTCGGCCATGAACATGTTTTCTACAGAGATTGGGTTATGAAATTTGTTGTGGTTGTGGCACGTGTATAGTTTTAGTTTTATTGTAGTAATAACATTTTGGTTTTGTTAATTGTCGCCTGCACGGTTCTTGGATTCATATTAGGGTTTTTTTAAATTTTGTAATCACCATATTTCATTCATGTACAACAGTTCAATTTATACTCTTGAAAATATTGTTGGGCTTGGATGCATGTTGCAAAGCAATTTTCTTGCTCTTGATATGGCAGTGCTTTGAGTTCGAGCTGATCATTCTTGAATTTACGGTGTTAGAATTTCCATCGTCAAGTCTTGAACTTGGAAACAGCTCCTGCTACTGCTGGTCGAATCACTAACCTCACCTCTTGTAGGAAGCGGTTGCAATTTCTATCCAGCAGTCATCGAAGTTGAGTGACGAACATGCTGGGGCTGCTTTATTATGATGACGGCGAGTTGTTTGAATGAAATTGCGGCGCATCATTTGGATGTGTACAGAGACGACTATAAGTTTACCCTGCTTGATGAGAAAGCACAGCCTAATATGTCTTTATTATGTTAAACGGAAATCGTACCTTTTGAGTAAAACTCAATTAATAATACTCTGTTCTTCGTCGTGCGAAACACCTCCAGGTGGCTTTCATCTCTAATTTTTAATTAAACTACAAATATTCTATTAGCAGGTAATGTCAAAATAAACCCAATGATATAACAATAATTTTTGTAAGTTGTCATGTAAAGACACCTTTCATGATATAAAAATAAATTGTTCTCAAATTTATATTTCCACAAACCTGTGAAGGACAGGCATTTCTGACGTGTTGACTCAAGCTGTAAAATGATTTTACTTCTTATTTTATCGTCTTCACATATTGAAACTTTCATAAATAAATAAATAAAAAGTATTGTCTCCAAGTGTAAAACAGTGATTATTATACTATGATGGATAAACCAGTATAGACAACAAATTTTAACCCCATGCATTAAACGTGTTAATAATTATTCTTTAAATATATTAAAAAAATATTCTTTGACATTATTATATCAAAATAATTTAAAAATATAAAAAAATAATTTTTTTAAAATAAAAAACAACTATACTTATGTGTTTGGAAGTATAGTAACGGTTTATTTTTAAAATGTTTTTTATTTCAAAACACATCAAAATAATATATTTTTATTTTTTAAATTTATTTTTAACATCAGCACATCAAAATTATCTAAACATATTAAAAAATATATTAATTTTTTAAAAAAATTAAATCTTTTTAAAAACACTTTTAAAATACAATACCAAACAAACTAAAATCAAATCAAATAAAAAAAAATCCGTCCTCAAATATTTACCATAAAATTAAAAAACAGAAGAAAAAGAAAAAGGTATTAACTCTTCTACCCTGCGCTTGTAGTGCATCCGGGCCTCATTTTATTTTTACCCCAGCACGGCAGCAGTCACAAAATCACACCCTCTCTCTCTCTCTCTCTCATAATTCGCCATCCCCACCATATATAAACCTCCTTTACCTAGCTAGCTTATCATAGCCCCAAAACCCCCCCATCTGACTCGATCTCTAACACTAAAACTTACAGACACGCACTTTTCTCCTCTCCAACCAAAAAACATCAAATCTAATGGCAAGCACAGAGCCTGAACACCAGCACAGAGAAGACGAGGAAGCCCCAGCCGGAGATGACGAAGACACTGGTGCTCAGGTCGCTCCGATCGTCAAACTCGAAGAAGTCGCCGTCTCTACTGGCGAAGAAGATGAAGATGCGATTCTCGATCTGTGAGAATATAAATTCAATCTCTTCAATTTTCTTAACCTATTTTAGGGTTTTCTTTATTGAAACTGAATTTTCTTTTTCTTTTTGTTTTATTTAAAAAAATTGAAGGAAATCGAAGCTTTATAGATTCGATAAGGACGGGAATCAGTGGAAAGAGAGAGGCGCTGGTACTGTTAAGTTTTTGAAACATAAGGAGTCTGGAAAAGTTCGTCTTGTTATGAGACAATCTAAGACTCTCAAGATCTGCGCTAATCATCTCGGTTTGTTTTCGCTTCTTTTCCTTTCCTTTTTTTTCTTTGATTTTTTAGGGTTTTGAATATATTGTGTTTGTGTTTTTGTAGTGCTGCCCGCTATGTCAGTGCAGGAGCACGCAGGGAATGAGAAGTCGTGTGTGTGGCACGCAACGGATTTCGCTGATGGTGAATTGAAGGATGAGTTGTTCTGTATTCGTTTTGCATCTGTTGAAAGTGAGTCATTATTAGTATATGTTTTGTCGATAACTTCTTATCTAGTTTGATTGGAAACATTTTATGTCATTTTATGGGTTATCTGACTGTGATAATGTTTGAATGGATTCTTTGCTGTAAATGTTGCATGGTTGACTCCATATGTTACCATGTGTGTTTGCTAGCATGGTTGATCGTGGTGGGGTCTGAACTGTGAATGCATGAGAGGAATTTTGAAATTTTAAAAAAAAAATTTAGTGAGCATGTGAACTATTTTGTTTGATAATCCTTGTTTGTTTGACTGTATAATTGATATAGGTGTGATTTAGTAGTAGTAACAACTGCCTTTGTGGCTGGTTAGTATAAGCTAAAGGCTTTGTGGTGATAATTTTGTGCTGCATCATTATGCAACTCCGTTCTAAACATAACTTGGTTTCAATTGTATGCCTTCTGCTTTTTTGGTTTCAAGTTAGGGTAGCTTCTGTGCACACATGCAGATGGTTAGGATTTGTTTCTTATGTAACCTGGTTATGAGTAGATGCTTTCTGCTGATTTTCTTTCAACTTAGGTGAAGTTTTATGAGTACTAATGCATGATGCATAATGCCTAAGATGGTAAAGATGTAAAAGAGTCTTCGACTCTGTTTTGAGTAGGTAGTTAAATGTTGTAAATTGTAATGTGGTGAAGTAAGAAAGAAATTTGGAGATGGTTGTTGTCTCTATCAATTAGTTTTAAATAGACAATGAATAAGGTGTGGGATTTGCAAAGTTGGAACTCGCTAAGCTGATCATTTGTGCTCCATTGTATGCACTATATGAAATATGCTGTTTTTTTTATTAGTTTCAATATCTTGTGATAGAATGAATTGTCTACTGTATCCACAGAAGATCCATTGGATTGGATACCTGAAAAATAGAAAATAAGAACCTCAATTTCAACAGTGACTTCATTAATAACCTTAGTTTTCTTAAAACTGTTTTTGTTTTTGCAGAGAAACCATTCTTTTCTTTAAGAAAAACCTGGAATTTTATTTAATGTTGTATGGAAATGTCTTTTTCATTTAGTGGAACTTGAGTTTGAGTCAAGGCCTCTGCAAAATGGGGTCGGAGAAGTGGGCTGTGTGGATTTATATTGAAAGAACCCTTGGTTCATTTAATGGTGGGCCTCCATCTAATTGTCTTGACTTTTACACTAGCATGATGAATGGTTGTATTTTTTTTTGTACATGCATAATTTGCCGTGATGTCTCCTCCTTGACATGTGAATTCTAAACACATGCATCATTCTAAACACGTGATTACTAATATTGGTTTTTTTCCTCAGATTGCAAAACCTTTATGGAAATGTTTCAAGAAGTTGCTGAATCCCAAAAGGGCAACGAGGAAAACAAGGATGCAACTGCTACTGCGGATGCGTTGGATAAGTTGAGTGTTGAAGAGAAGAAAACTGAGGAGAAAGCTGTTGAAGAGTCACCAACTGCAGCCAAGGAAGAGGAAACTAAGACCTCTGAAGATAAGAAAGAGGAGAAGCCTGATCCCTCAACTTGAGGGTTGATTTGTTTGTTTTCTCATTCCCTTGGCGGTATGATGAAGTTGGGTGTCAACCACATGTCTTGTCCATTTTGACAATTTTCTCATGCTCTTGAAATTTGTTGGACCTGGTTTATTGGTGATGAATGGTTTGTGGTCCTATGCATTCTGCAGTTTGATTCTGCTAGCTTTTGGTCAAACTTTGGGTCATGTTTGCATGTTGAGGGTTGTGATTTTGTGGTCTGGGTATTGTCAAGGTTTTCAGGTAGGGTTTTGTTCTCAAACAATTGTTTACAAGTCGGTTATAATTGCTTTGGGGTGGGGTGGGGTGGGGTGGGGGTTGAAGTTTCTTTTTTTAAAAAAAGAACAAAATTGTTACAGGCAAGTTTTTATTGGGATATAATTCCTTGAGCTGTGCAGTCTGAATTATATTATCTTTATATCATGGGCATGATTTGTGTGCTACTATTAATGTTGTTGAAAGATTCATCTATCAAATTTCCTTGTGCAAAGGCTCCATGAAAATCCAGCTCTAGAATGTGGGAGGGTGGTGGTCAACGCATATATATATCTATTTTTTAAAGAATATTAGTCCTAGTGATCAAAGAAGAGATAAGAAGAGCCATTTAGCGGCGCCCCCCCTCCCCCTCCCTCTGTGTGTGTGTCTATATATAATTTGTTCTGTTAATCTGTGCAATTTCTTGTCAAATTGTTGATTAATTTGGCTGCCAAACTCTTCTATATTTGATTGAGGCCTGAGAGATATCTATAGAGATAAATGTGGAGACCAGAATTATCCTGCATGTTCTTTCTGACCTTATTCTGGCCGTCCAAAACTGCAACCATCATCACTGCCAACCTTGATTATCTGATGAGCAACCACTGATAAGCCTTCAATTAGTTTGTTTGCATGCCCACAAAATTAGTTAAAGTACCTTGAGTTAATTTTAGTAAAGGACTTCACTTTACAAAAGAGAAGGTCTTCACATGCACTAGCCACACTGGGATCGATTTATTAATCTCCCAACAAGCCTATAAAAGTAGAAAAATCAACCAATATTGAATATCAGAAACGAATGAAAATTAGTTCCATCTCCGAGTTCATGAAATTTAATAAATTCTGTGAATGATTTGTACTTTGCAAATAATTTTTAAATTGCCAATGGACTTGTGTATGCAATCCTTTGACGAGTCAAATTAGTACCGAAGGAATTTTTCTGCTGATCGTTCTTTTAGTAGTTTTTAAATTAAAACGTTTTCTTTAATATCCGTTAATAATCATTGCATTTTCTAGTTATGTTTGAGACTTCAACGGTTGTTAAAAAAATGAACTGTGAAGGAATTGAGACATTTTCCCGCTACTCTTTCAGGGCTTAGCAGCATTGGTTGCTGGGATGGGCTCCGTGCAGGCTATGGGGCTGATGGAGTTGGCGCTTGTGTTGTTGCGTTCACTGTGCCCATTGCTGGGGCTTACAGTGAGAATCTTCCTGTCATTGGATTGCTTGGTTTTGTCCTGTAACTTCGGTGCTTCCAAACTGTAACTTGAGGCAAAGCAAAGAATACCATTAAGGAAATTAATAATTATGTTCTGCAAATCATAGTATTTTGGATTATTCTTTGAGAAATGTGACTCTGCGTGTAATGCATGTATTGCGCGTGAGCGTGATTGTGATTTGAGAGCGGCAACAACTTATCATTTATGGTTGACGCAGAGATGTGCAATTTTTCCTCTATCAACTCATGGTAATAGTTCTGAGACCCGAACGACGATTGATCTGAAAAGAGCCTGGATCGTTCGATTATAAGATTAATTTGTGGTTCAATGGATTAATCATTTTACAAAAATTATTGTGTTTTGTTTTTCTTACAGGATAAATCACGCTTATCTGGCATGGACTGTGCGTAGCCAAAGGACTAGTGACAGAACACCACCCTCACTTTGTTGGTACTTACTGGGGAGATGTGAGCACTGATCCTTTCTGTTCTGAAATTGCTGAATCTGCCGATGAGTACATCCTCATCGGCCCAATCTCCGTCAGATATTCTCTCCTCCTCAAGAAGGAGAAGGCAATCATTGCAGCCTGATCGTGTTGTAGTATCTAATGGAACTGCTTTCGGGTGTGTCCTAATGAAGGACTTGCGAAAAGGCTAAACAAGAACACGCTACAGCATGATCTGTATTTCAGAGGGGCTTCCTCTCAAATGTGATCCTAAGGAACATTTAAGGATTAATATTCTCTTTCAACGCATACAGAAAATGCTCTCAGGGGACCCAGCTGTGATTGCTGAGACTGGAGACTCCTGGTTTAGCTGCCAGAAACTCAAATAACAAGGATGTGGGGTAGAATCGAAAGGCCTAAACTTGTTTGTCTTCATTACGGATTTTTCGAAACATAAAAAGAACAAAAGTTGGTGCAACGCTTGGCTACGCACAGTCCATGCCAGATAAGAGTGTGATTGCTTGCATTGGTGACGGGAGCTTTCAGGTTAGCACCTGGTATTGTTTTCATTAATCCATCTGTTAATTGCATGAAAATGAATACATTTCATCCCTCTATAGAATAACTTTGTAAGGTTACTGGCCACATAGTGGTCTTATTTCATACTTGAAACTGTTGTGTAATGTTGGATGCGTAAAGCTGTGGAATTTGGTTTGCAGATGACAGCACAACATGTGTCAACTATGCTGCGGTGGACAAAAGAGTATCATCTTCTTAATAGACAACGGTGGATACACCACAGAAGCTGAAATTCATGACAGACCTTACAATGTAATCAAGAACTGGAACTACACAGTAACACAGGTTTAGTTGATGCTCTCCATAACGGGGGTGGAAAATGCTGGACAAAAAAGGTCAGGGTGTTGAGCTCCTTCCTGTGGGTTTGGGTATTCCAGTCAAATTGAGAATGATAGCTTCTTTTTCTGAGTCACAAATCAAATGAATTAACTTTATTAAAAAAAAATTAAAATGAAATCATTTTAAATTAAAAAAAAACATTATCATTTTAAATTAAAAAAAACATTATCATTTTAAATTAAAAAAAAATTATCAAATTGACTTGCTAAATCAATGGAGTTAAAATTAATTAATTCTATGATACGAACCTGAAAAATATAAAAATCAAGAAACTAACAGTTAAATTGATATTTTTCAAGAAAGCTAAGTTTAATTAGTCCAAGAAGTAAATACATTAGACTCTATAGATTAAATTGGCTAAGATTTGATCATTATTTATTAAATATATAGCTTTTAGAAATTTACCTAGGAATAAATATTTTAAATAAATAAGTTTATTGAATGTATTTTTAAATTTTTTTATCCTTATCTTTAAAATTAGCTTATCTAGAATTTTTAATAGATTTTGTTATGTAGTTTAAATTGTATAGTTAACTTTTTTTACATCTAATTTGGACTCGGAATGTATCGGCCTAATCCTAACTTGACCTGCTAGACTGGGGTTTGATAATAGGGATACAAAGCCAGCCGTTGGTTAAGGAAACATTTTTAGGAGAGCAATAAATGAAAGCACGGATGATAAAGTATTTTTTTTTTAGAAAATAGTTTTTAAAAAATAAATTTTTAAAAAGTTAATTATTTTTTAATATTTAATAATATCATGAAAAAATAGAAAAAACTTTCTAGTGTTTAGTTAAGTCATGAAAAATAAATTAAAAAATAACTTATTAATATTTTTTTAAAATTTATTAAAATAACGAGAAGCAAATCTTACAAATTAAAAAGTTGAATGAGAATGAAATTTAAAAAAAATCTAATTTTATAAATTATTTTAAATAAAATAAATAACAATTAAAATAATAAAGATCAAATATAATAGATAAAAAAAGGTTAAAAGATGATAAAATTAAAATAATAATAATAATTAAAATTGCATAAATTATTGATATAATCAGTAAATAATATAAATTTTTCATAATTTTTTAAAAGTGTTGTTCGTTTAAAATAAAAAAAAAATACTTTTCTAAAAACTAAATCAAAATTTTTTTTTGACTAAAAGGTATTTTTTGTTAATTAATTTTTTTAATAACAAAAAAACAGGGAAATTTCTAAAAATAATTATAAAAACCTACTTCTCATTAAACAAACCTACTAATATTGTTCGCAAATGAATTGCCGACCAAGTTCCTGTGGCTCAAATACTGATACAAATAAGACATGTTCTGCCCATGTCATCCTTCTACATTTCTTGAGTCATCAGCAAGCTGTTAGCTAGTCTATCAGGCCATTATGTTCCCTTGGCAATTGGGGATTCGGTTTACGAGCTAATGATGGCCATGGGGCCTTCAAAAAGAGTAAAGCTGAAAATCAAAGCAAAAACAAGCTCCTGCAGCTCCTAGCTAGGAGGACTACCTTTTCTTTTAATGTTGAGACGTAAGAATCATACAGATTTTGAGTCCTCTATGTTCTAGTGATTGCTCCTGAACCTTAGTTTCTGCTTTCTAGAGCTGAAGAATAGATTCCTGCAAAGATTTCTAGGATCCTTCTAAACCTTGTACATATTGTCTCCTGTCTTGCCAAAATGGTGGTCTTTTATCATTCTGTCTCTCTTCAACTACCACGGGAAATAAAACCTCACCATCAGAGATATTCTTGACTTTTAGCTGAATTACTTTCTAGATTAATCGTTTAGCAATTTCTGATCAATCCATATAAAATAAATCACATAGAGATACTGTGTTATGGAAGATAACCAAGGCCTACACAAGGGTAGGCTACTTCAAGAATAAAACCTAAGCATAGCGCGCTTCCATCCTTTTCCTTGAGAAGTAAGGGGGGGGGGGGAAAAGAAGAAGAGTAAAAAAGCTTATTCTGGTAGGTTTTATCTATCATCGCCTTTCTTTTTCTTTAGTGAACCACTGCCAGCATCTTTAATGTGCTTCTTTTTTACCTATTCACATTGCTTAACAAGCAAAGAATAACTAATGCAATTCAGTGCCCTCAAGACCTCTGGAAAAGCTCGTAGAGGTCAACGTTAGGAGAATATTAATTGAAACCTGGTTTGACCATATGATTCCACCATCCCACTCTGGGGCTTACACTTGTGCAATGGAGAATGGAAGAGGAAGTCCACAGATGGGCAGTTGGGAGTTTGCAATCAGTCATATCTCGATTGCTTCTGCTTGGGCCATGCCTAACCAGTCTACGTGTAAAACATGTAAATGGCTTGATGAAACCTAGCGTCGTATGCCACAGCAGGAAAATGGGATTCTACCAGGATTTCACGGGTCAGTGATATACAATGAATAAGGCAAAAAAGAATAGAAGAGGAGAGAGTTAAATTTGACCTGAGAATTTAATGTTGCACCTAACATAACTTCCTAGGGGCAACTATAAATCATGCCAGCAAACCAAGGAAATCTCCTCACCTACACTGCAAACTAAAAAAGGGCAAATACAACAAATCACAATTTCTGATTTAACAAAAAGTCAGAAATACCCTGTATAGGATACAATGGTCTGCATGCCTGAAGTACCATTTCTGAGCATATTAAGGGGTATTCTCCTGAGCATCTCTCTTCAGGCTTAGGTGAGAACACCTTGCTTCAAAAGCAAGACAATTAAATAAAAGGGGAAAGATCTAGCTATTGAATGCGATTCCAATCTCCTGTTATTGCTCCGATGAAAGCAGAACAAGAGAGGAAAATGCGAAAAGAAGAGGATGAATCATTGATCATCTACCTCAAGAAAGAAGTCGAAGCGGCTCTGCTAAGGACTGATTCACTGGAGAAAGAAAATCAGGATTTACGACAAGAAGTAGTTCGTCTAAAAGCACAAATATGTTCACTCAAAGCACACGACAATGAGAGGAAATCCATGCTTTGGAAGAAATTACAGAATCCCTTTGACAGCAGCAAAACTGAAGTATTTCTGCAGAAACAATCAGATTTTGTCAAAGTTTCAGAAAGGAATGTGGAACATTCAAGTCCAAGACCGAGTATACAAGAACTAGCTGCGATAAAAGAGAAGCACGCTAAAGTACCAAATCCACCACCAAGGCCTACTTCTGTAGCCCCTCCATCACTCAAGGAAGCGAACGACAATAAGTTGCCACCGACATCTGCACCACCGCCTCCGCCTCCTCCACCAAATATGTGTGCTGGGTCAAAAGCAGTGCGCCGCGTGCCAGAAGTAGTGGAGTTCTATCGTTTGCTTACAAGGAGAGATGCCCACATGGAGAACAGAACCAATTCAGCTGCTATTCCTGTAGTCGCATTTACTCCTAACATGATTGGAGAAATTGAGAATCGCTCCAGTTATCTTTCTGCTGTAAGTTAGTTGCCACCTGCTCTTCTCATTAAGCTTTTAACGAATTGTTACTCTCTGGTGACAAATGCATGCTAATTGAACAGATAAAATCGGATGTGGAAAAACAGAAGGAATTTATCAATTTCCTAATCAAAGAAGTGGAGTCTTCAGCCTTCAAAGACATATCTGATGTGAAGGCATTTGTGAAATGGCTAGATGATGAATTATCATCTTTGGTTGACGAGAGGGCAGTATTGAAGCATTTCCCACAATGGCCAGAACGAAAAGCAGATGCTTTGCGAGAAGCTGCTTTCAACTACCGAGACCTAATGAACCTCGAGTCTGAAGTTTCATCATTCCAGGACAATCCCAAAGATCTTTTGACCCTAGCCCTGGGAAGAATGCAAGCATTGCAAGACAGGCGAGCATGTACAAACTAAATTGCAGTAATTTCCCGTTTTGACTCAATGCTGAGTATTAACGAAATGATTAAACAACAAATTTACAGGTTGGAGCGAAGTATTGATAATATGGAAAGGACGAGAGAGGGCATGATCAAGAGATACAGGGATTTTCAGATCCCATGGGAATGGTTGCTGAACACGGGGTTGATCGGTCAGGTAGGTATCATGTAGCTGGTTTTTACCATAAGCATGATAGTTCAACTAATGACAGTACCTTGCCAACTCAATTATTATTAATATAAAATTAGCACAACAGCTTAACATGCCAAAAATTTTCACATTTACAGAAATAAACAGACGTTCACTTGTTATATGAAGGCAACTGCTCCTTCCCATTCAAATAGATCAGAGTATCATTTGGTAATATACATCCCACCAAAAAGAGTCTCAGCGAAAAAGCAGGACGTAATGGTCTAGACTCCTGCGTTCTCTAGAACTTAAACAGCAGAACAGAAAAATGGCTTCTCCCAAGTGACTAATTTGTAATGATAGAAAAACTTGGCGGCCACACGACTAAACCCATCCAGATAATATGATGCCCCACTACTGCATTTTCTAGATTCTGCATATTGCATCTCATAATGGCTTCAACTTGACGAACTCCAAAGAAAGACTTTCTACATCTTCCAATATTTTCACACAAATATTATCAAGAGAACAACTTTATACTGGACTCCCAATAAAAAGTTAGAGACACAGCACCGACAGTCTTGACATTGTTTGCAGATGAAATTAAGTTCTTTGAGGCTGGCCAAGGTTTATTTGAAAAGGATAACTAAAGAACTGCAGCTTAATGAATGCTCGGGAGAAGATAATCTCTTGCTTCAAGGAGCTAGATTTGCCTATCGTGTACACCAGGTAAACGTTGAACTCCATCAAGCTCAATCTTGAGATTTTACCAGTCATATATACTAACCATCATGTTAAAACATTCAGTTCGCAGGTGGTTTTGATGCAGAGACCATACGTGCGTTTCAAGAGCTAAAGAAGATTGGCATGGGTAGTCTCAAACAATAGTGTGTTAAGGTTATCCAATTTGTTTAGACATGTGTCTGAATGAGATATTATTGAGTGCCAGAGTGGTGTGTTAGAAGGCCACCAGCACGAAGTGTATCAATTAGTGCTATAAAAGTATTAGCCAGTGCCTCCTGAAATTCAGTAGAATGGGAGATTTCCATAAATTATGAAATCATTTTCTCTAGCTCTAATGGATAAGACACACTAAGCATTGGTTTCTGAACAATGATACCAAGCACCTTGATCATCTCAAGCTTTCAGCATGTTGCAATCAGAACAAAAGGGCAAGGAAAATCAAAGATGACAATGACCGGATAACAAAAACATTCGAGAAGGCATTTCGATTTCTCATGAATTTATCTATCTAACATGGGCAAATTTAACAATGCCTAAAAGGGAAGGCATTGCTTACAGTCTCCAGGATTCGGTTTGTTTTTGACAATTTCTTCGATGAATTTCTGGAAACATAATCTGTATTCTGCAATTCGGTAATTATTGTCACTGAATGCATGGGAAAACACTCGGCAACAAATTCACTGAATCTGTCAGATATTCCCCCAATCGCAGTGCCCTTCCCATGCACTCCAGAAGCCACTTCCTAAATAACATCGTAAATCCTAGGGTATGCTTAGCACATAGCATGACTTTCCACCAGAATCACCAACTAAACAGAAAAATTTATTGCATTCCAAGCCCATGTGAGGCACATAAAGTTGGCACCATCATGCTGACACCAGGTCAATCGCTCAATCATGTTTATCACCGCGACAAAAGAAACATTGCAGTTTTGCTATGGTAGATTCTAACAGGACCAAAAACCATCTATCCAATAAACAGGAAACCATGCTTCGACCGCCCTAAAATCTGAAGGACCAGCAAGTTGAGGACCACAACAGAAATCTTTTACGATAAGCGACTTAATAGTCATCACATAACGTTTCAGAATTAATGCCCTACGAGACTTATCAGGCATTGCGTAGCATTTGCACCACTATATATATATATATATATATATATATATATATATATATATATATATAACGGATTTTCAATTTATAGTATTAAAAAAATCAATTTTCGAGATTAAAAAGTCATATTACCAAGACAGGAGTATTTCTTTTCATTTGTAGATACTACCATCCTGTTGGCATATATATTGCTTGAAATTTTATGCGCTGATGGCTGATTAAGAGCATGATTGGCACTGAGATAATATTATTTTTTAAAATATTATTTTAAAAAAATATATATAAAAATATTTTTTTATTTTTTAAAATTTATTTTTAATATCAATATATTACAACGATAAAAAAATATATAAAATTTTTTTATAACAAAATAAATAAATATTTTTTAACTAATAATATTTTGGCCGCAGCTTCAACAGCAAATAATACACATACATAAACATAAGGGTGTATTTGTTTTGTGAAAAAAAAAAAAAATAGAAAATTATTCATTGAAAATTAAACGTTTTCCGGCCAATCTCTCAACTTTTTTATTGTTAACATCCGTTTTTGCTTAAGTTTTTTCGATAATTTTTATGAGATTAAGTTATGTGTAGCCGTGACGACCATTTTTCAAACTAAGGTAATATTAAAATTAATGGTACATGTATTTCTATAAAAAAAAATATAAAAAACCACGTATTATAAACCAATGCTACTTCGCCATGTAAGTTTGGAATTGTGACTGATCGAATCACTCGACTACAATAATAACACAAAACGATAAGAAATTATTTATTTTTATATTTTAAAAATATTTTTGAAATTATTTAAATATTTTTTATTTTTTAAAAATTTTTATTTTTTAAATATTTTTAGATTATTTTGATATATTAATATTAAAAATAATTTTTAAAAATTAAAAAAAATATTATTTTAATATATTTTTAAGTAAAACAACAATGAGGACACTGTTAAACACCCCAGTTTATTAACAAATAGATGACACCGTGATTTGATTTCATATAAAAGAAAAACATTGAATTTCAAACAAAATCCAAATGCTCATCAATCAACTTCCATCCCCGGGTTAAAATTCCCTTTCAACATATACAGAAAATGCTTTCATGGAAACAGCTGTGATTGCTGAGACAAGAGACTCCTTAGTTGATTAACTCTGACTTTTTGGAGCTTACGTAAAGCATAGAATTGTATTGCAACTATTACTTTTAATTAATGGCTTGGCGAGCTAAAACTGCAACTACTTGGATCTTTGCCTCATCTTTCGACGTTTTCTCTTCAACCTCCTCATTCGCTTCTTCTTCCACTGCAAATTAGACAGGTAACACTACCAATTAATCATTCTCGAGTCTTTTAATTAAACAGGCTTTTCATGATTCATGCTTTCTAGAAATGAGAGATTGGATCACCTTGGCTCTCATCGTAGCAAATGGAGCGAGAGAGAAACCCTTCTGCTTCACCAATGCCTGGACAAGCAAGTTGCAAGTTCGCGTAGGGGTTTGGCACTTCTCGGAGTTTTTATACACAAACCCTCACTTTATTCGGTTTGGGTCAATAGCATTGGGCTTGGAAACGGATCCAATGTGAAAATTGAGGCTTGTTTGGTTGGTTGTTCTAATTCTCATAACGAGTTAAGGTTTGGCTCCCTGCCATGTCTAATGAAATCCAAACCGCTGATTTCGCTATTGAAATCCACGGTTATGGGTTTTTTATACAAAAAAATAACTATTTTTTTTTTAAAAATAAAACTAAAATAACTACCAATAGTTTGCATATCAGCGGTAGCTTTCTTTTTAGAAGATCCATTTTAAAAAAATTTATAGATTTTCTATTTTTTATTGTATATATTATTTGCTATCTCTGTTTAAACAATTATATAGTTATAATTCAATCTCTAGGAACCAACTTGGTTAGTAGTTGAGATGTGATTGTAGGTTTTGACTAGATAAAATATCTAGTTAGAATAATAGTTTAGAGTATAGTTTCAAATAATATAATAAAAATGCTTTTGGATGGTCTCCCATATAGTATTAAGGGAATATTTGTTTCGTGTCAAGTTTTTAACAGGAAAATATTTTTTTAGATTTTTTTATGTTTGGTTTTTAAAAAAAATATTTTACATCAAAATTAATTAATAAAAATTATTTTATAGTCAACTTTCAAACTTAGTTTATTTATTAAAAAATGTTTTTAACTCATGAAATTTTATAAAAATATTTTACAAATATTAATCTAATTATAATATTATTTAATTATTTTAGCTATTACCACCTCTTCTTTTACCATAACTACAATTATCTTGTCATTACTGTCATGTATTACTACCAATTTTTCTATCACTATCATTATATGATCGTTTTTTTTTTTTACTATTATTATAATTTATTTTTTTACTGTCATCATATTATCACTATTTTTTCTTTTACTATAATAACAGATATTTTCTTACAATCATCTCCTTTTTAATTATCATTTCTATCATTTCATTACCTTTACCATTGAAAATTATTTGCATATAAAAATAGTTTTTAAGCCAAACATTAAAAAATATTTGGCATGTAAAGCATTTTGTAAAAAAATATTTATACGAAACAAACAAATAATTTCTAAATTTTATTTTAAGTTATCAAACATGTCTTAGTGTTACCGATTTAGCTAAAAATAATTAAATATTTAAAATGCAAGTTGTTGGTTATTTTAAATTGTAATAAATATTAATTTTTAAAATATTTTTTGTTATAAAATATATTAATATAATATTTTGTTAAAAAAATTTATTTTTTAATATTAACATATCAAAACAATTTAAAAATATAAAAAAATTAATTTAAAGAAAATTATTTTAAAAAATATGGTTAGATCGATGACAAATAAGATGTTTAAAGGCCCTGAGATTCTTGGAGCGAGTAAAAAGAGGAAGAAGTATCGCCCGCCCGTGTCCTGCAAGGTGGACCAGCAAGCATCAGCGCTGGCCCCTCCAATTTCATCATCCACATAAATCGAACAAACCATCCCCAACTCTCCACCCTCCCCCCTCTCGTCCCTTTCTGTTACACTCCACAAACAAATCCAACCGCACAAAACCCAGCGAAAAAAAATCATTTTCATCCCCATCTCTTAATCTCTTTTTTATTCCCTATTATCCCGAAAAAAATCCACCCACACACAACCACTTGCTTGAAACGCACTATGTAAGTGACAACTCTCTCTCTATCTATCTCCAAAATCAACAGACTGAGAGGCATTGGAGTGGCCAGCTATGGGAACTGGAATGTCAAAGGACGCAGACGGGAGCTCCCACGGAAGCGAAGAAGGAGAAGAAAATCTAGACCATGCAGGAGGTCAACTGTATGTTTCTCTTAAAATGGAGAATCTTAAACTTAAGGGCGAACTTATCCCTCATGTCTACGGTTCCGTGCCACTTGTTGGTTCTTGGGATTCTTCTAAAGCTGTAATACCTATTTGTTTTTTATTTACTTTATTTTTTTGTGTTTTTTAAATGTTTAACTTAAAATTTAATTCAGTTGCATTTAGTTTCTTAACCACTCATTTGCTTTTGTTCATGTTTCTAACTTAGCTTTCCATGGAACGTGAATCGGCTTCAATGTGGGAATTAAGCTTTGTCGTTCCACCTAATCACGGTAACTAATTCAATTTTTTTGTACGTGTCCTTTTTTTCCGGTAACTTTTGTTTGGCTGCTGAGAAATTTAGAGAAAAGAAAGGGATTTTTTAGGATTTGTTTGTTAATTTAAGGAGTAATTTGCCTCCATTTCTTGCTTAAGAGAAACAGAAAAACTATTTTTCAGATTTCAATCAAACAGTAAACACTATAAGGCTCAGTTATTCATTATTATAATTTTCTACGTTTCTTCTTAATAACCTTTTCTTTTATTGGTTAATTATGCTTTGAATTTTAGAAACTTTGGATTTCAAATTCCTGTTGAAGCCAAAGCACAGTAATGCCCCTTGTGTGGTCGAGGAGGGTCCAAACCGGCTGCTCACCGGGGGGACATTGCAAGGGGAATCGAGGCTGGCGGTATTCAAGAATGGTGATGAGATTCTGGAGTGTAGGGTGTTTATTAAGGCTGACAGAGTTTCACCTTTTGATCTTGCGGCAAGTTGGAGAGCTTATCAGGAGAATCTCCAGCCTTCAACTGTTCGTGGAATTCCTGATGTTAGCATCAATTCCACGCCAATGGCAGGAGCTGAGGTGCATCTTCTTTTCCTGTTGCTATATGCTGCATAATATCTTATTTTTATCTTTGTGAGATTTCATTTCTTTTATGTACCAAGAGTGAGAAGAAAACGGTTTTAATTAATATGTTTCTTTGTACTCTTATAATTTTTTTGTGCCTAACGATTGCTGAGCTGCAAGCATTTCATTTATCATGAATTTACTATCTAAAATTATATGCTCTATTGCTCCTTGACCTGCGAGCTAAAGTTTTAGGTGCGATACTCTAATGTTTATCATCATTTTGTTTATGTTGTTGTTTTCTCAGCGAGGCTGTTTTTGGGCTATAGCCCATCCACTATTGTTCTTGTCAAATCACAGTTGATTAGAATTGGATATCGCTGTTCTTTGATTGCTATTATTGGTTACCTATGGGCTAGGCCCTGTTTTTGGGCTCAGTTCATTTGTTATCATTGTCATCAAGTGTGTTTCTTAAGTTTTGTTTTCATATATTTAGATATGAGTGCTGGGTGGGGGGGTTCATTGAGCAAACTTTATATGGATCGCAAGTGTAAATTTTGCTGTGACCTTGTTGACTATGTGAGCTGCTCCACCAACTAGCTCAAATTTTCAAGTTGGTTGCTTAAATTGGTATTGGAGCTTGCTGTGGTAATTTTTAATTGTTGTCCTCTGATTCAAGTTTCTCTAACTAGGCTGCATTATCTTTTCTTTTCCCCCTTGCATGATGCTGTTATATGTTTTTTTTTTTAAAAAAACCCTACTCCAAGTCGAATTGAGACATTTTTTAAATGACATGCAATTGCGGACTTCTTTGTTGAAACATTTAATTTCCATCCTTTTTTACTGGGTGGATTGTTAGAGCCTGCATATTATTGCGGCCAACTACGCGGTTGGCTTTTGGCCGCAATAACAAACGAAGCCTTAGTGTCATGATCCTTTTCAATCTAAAAACTTGTGCATGGTAAAAAAAATATTCTTCCATTGTTTTTTTTCAGAACGGCTCTTCGGCTAGCTTGGAGCTTGATCTTGAACATTATGTTGTCCCAGCTCCATCAATTTCTGCAAACTCTGCTTTGGTGTATGCAGCTAACAATGCGGAGAATCCAAGGTTTTCCAATGTTGATGGCCCAGGCAATGCTTCATTTTCCTACAAGGATAGTGTTGTTTCTGCAGATCGACCTGCAACTATAAAGGTTTGTCTTGGTCACCTATCCTGCAGATATACAATTAATTTTCATCATGGCCTCCAAAAATTTAAGTCTACCTGAAATATGAGGATGTTCTTTTCAATCTTCTATCATTTGCCTCCTCATAAAATTCAATGTCTCTCCAATAAGGAGGACAATTTGATGACTTCAGCTTTGTCATGCCTGAACTTCAAATTTTAACATGTGCTATTGCTAGAATACTTAGGTTCATTCCAGTTGGTCAAGGAGCAGTTTGATGCTACCTTTTAAGATAGGGCATTATCATATGATGGGTGGCTGCTCGATGCATCATTTCTCCTTGTCATTATGTTATTCCAGTTCTGATGCATTTTACAAATGTTCAAATAGCAGATGGAGGTTGTTATCCCAGATCCATCCAAAATTTATTCTGGTTCTGGGATGGTCGAATCAAAATCAGTGGGGACATTTTCACCTCTGCAAAAGCAAGATGGTCACAGGGGACTCTTTGTGGATAGGGGTGTTGGATCTCCTAGGCTAGTTAAATCATCAAGTTCTAGCGCATTTTCTTCCGGTCTCAAACTGGACACCGAAACCAAGGTTTGTACCAAATATTTCTCACTGTAGGAAATCTTTCAAGCTTAATTATTTTCTGTACGTGGTGGTTTTGCATCATTGTTTTATGCTGTGTTCCCTATATTCTCAGAACTCAATGCCAGCAGCTGCTGGAGCTGTTACAGCTGCAGCAGTGGCCGATCAGATGCTTGGACCAAAGGAGGATAGACATTTGGCGATCGTTCTGGTATGTATCTGCATAAGTTATTGGTCAGAACTGGTGATAATATTTATTATCCTTCTACTTTCCCTCTCAGTTCAATTGTAAAGATTTCCAGATTAGATTTGGTACCACATTCTACAAATAACTTGAAAGTTGGATGCTGGAATTTACTTAGTGCTCGTTTATATACTTTCAATTTTCATAGTTCAAAAACTAATACATGAACACTGTTGATAATTAAAAATTCTAACTATTGCTTGAACTGTAGGTTGGTTTACCTGCTCGAGGCAAAACTTTTACTGCAGCTAAACTTACAAGATATCTTCGTTGGTTGGGTCATGATACCAAGCACTTTAATGTTGGAAAGGTCTGTCATACATCCTTTGACTATTACATTTGAAAAGTTGAAGCGTAATATAATACTGTATTTGGCTGTAACAGTATCGGCGCCTTAAGCATGGATCTAATCAGGTATGCATAGGCCTTTATAGGTTTCTTTGGTTATATTAGTGGTTTAATGATTATTTTTTTAATGATAAAGGAATTTGTTCTGCATTGTTTGTTTTCATGAAACAGTGATTAATGCTGTACAGTTCATAGACATACAGTGATTTTCTTGTTTGTGTGTCTCTCCCTTTTGTTAATTGAAAAACTCTTTAGTCTTTTCCATGGAATATCATTGTGGTGCTTCCTACAGCTACATTAGCTACAGCTACAGTTTTGTAATATTTCGTTGCTTGTCAATCATGTGACTGAATTTCAATAATTGTTAATAATTAAAATCCATTTTTTAAAAATAATTAATGCTAGTAAAAACTTAAACTTTAATGTGATTTCAAGATCTGTTGAGCATTCAAATCTGCTGTATTATATTATGTCTGTTATCACAGTATAATGTGAAGGAGATTACAGGACGGAGTGCAAAATTCAATGGTTATTTTAGATATGCATATAGAATAGAAATTGATCCAGAAATATTTTTTATTGTATTCTTGTACTATGTATTGCACTCATGTTATGCTCTGGCTGCATTTATTTGTCACTTTTTTTTTTGTTTTTTCTTGATGATTTGTGTGGATGCAGTCTGCTGACTTTTTCCGAGCCGACAACCCTGAAGGAATGGAGGCACGAAATGAGGTAATATCTATTAAATAAGTGTTAGTATTTCGTAGACCACAAAAGCATTTTTCTTTCATCCTAAGACTGTTTTGTGTTTTTTTGCGGCCTGTTGGACTGATGGAACTTGTGAAACTGTCTCTATGAGTGAGCGAATCAATTATTTGGTTGGACTGAATCAATTTCTGGTTTCATAAATGGGTTGCTGCTCACTTTCTCCTCTGGATATAGTGATGGAAGATTTATTGATTTCTAAAAGTTGTAAATTGTAAGGCATTAATTTCTTAAAATCTTACAAGTTCTGCATGATAACATCTGAATCAAATTGCTTTATTACAGGTATTATTATTTATTTGAAGTATCCTTGAGTCATTGAGATCTCAAGATCTTGTTCATTTGGATTTTCGACTCTTAAAGATTTGTTGGCTAATGGTCATTAATAAAGTGAAATGAAAGTAGGTAATAAAAGGAAATCAATTACTGTGCAGTGAGAATAAAGGGTGGAACTGAGTAAGCATGTTGCAGGATCTGACCTTTTAGCTGCTTCAGCAATTTGACCCGTCCCAGATACAATCCTGGATGAATACAGTAACCCAAATAGTAATTAGTAGTAAAGCCTCCCAGAATTATTGCTGTGTCCCTCAAAATATGCTGTTACTTCTGAACTATTATTTTTTCTTACATGGTTGGGAATGATAACACCATATTAACCTTCTCCTTTGCAAATAGTTTTAATGTATCACATGCTACTAGGTAGCAGCACTGGCAATGGATGATATGATTTCCTGGATGCAAGAAGGTGGCCAGGTACACTATCATATATTCAGATATTAATGACGTTTCCGGATCTTTCCTAATCCTTTAGTTTGGTTCATTTTAATTTCCTTGTAGGTAGGAATATTTGATGCCACAAACAGTAACAGGAAAAGAAGGAATATGCTGATGAAAATGGCTGAAGGAAAGTGCAAGGTACTAAGACCATATCATTGCAAAAGGTCCTGAATTTCACCAGTAATATACTAATATAATTTTTAGGTGAAGAACATCCTTTTGGGATGTGTACTTTTAATGTGTTTCGCCTTGAAGTGATATGCACTTTGGCTGCCTGTGTTATTTTTTTTTTCTTTTTCCAAATCTCTATGTGTCTCAAGAAACTGAATTTCACATATAATTGCCAAGTGTGCTATTTATCTTGTTATGATATTATTCTCTAAGCTTAAGAGTAAGATGCTAAATTTGGAAGTGTTACAGTGCCTAGGTGTGTCTTGATCTTTTTTCTTCACCTTTTAACTGCACAGTTGATATCTTAAAAGAAGGATAATATTATTCCCACTCCATAATCTATTCTTATTACTCGGATCAAAATATCCTTAATATTATTTTTCACAAATGATGATATTAAATGTTCGTTTTATATTTATATCTAGAAAATATAGCTAAAAGTACAAATTCTTTCCTTTTGTAATTAGGATACTTTACTCTTTTTTTTTTTTTTTTTATCATAACTCATTACCAAATTTATTTTTTTGGAAATTGTATTTTGGTCATGCTACATTTTTTCCTCCTAGACATCATCCATCAATAAAATATTTATTTCAAAAAATTTAATAGAGTAATTAAAATTTTAAGAACTTCAAATTTTATTTACTTCTTTTTTTTAATTCAATTTTAATTTTTATAATTAGAAAGTAATATTTCAGTAAAATTTGATTATGTAAAAACAAAAAATAGAAAAGACATTTCATAGTTTTACTAAAAACAAAGGTTAATGTAGTCTATCAATATATTTTGCAATAAATATGGAGTGGGAATAACAAACTATGGACTCAAATAACACCACCCTAAAAAGAAGACTTTCTTATTCTTTCGCTTCTTTTTCCCCCGTAGAATTTCCTTTATTTTCAAATTGCTAAAAGTTCCCCTTAATAACTCTTGTTGGTGGTCACCGAGAACAAAATTTGACTGGAAGGTGGGATACAATCAAGATGCAATGATTAGTCCCAAACTCTTTTGACATCTGTTCTCTTTTTGCTGCAGATTATTTTCTTGGAAACACTGTGCAATGATGAACGCATAATTGAAAGAAATATACGTCTCAAAATTCAACAAAGCCCTGACTATGCAGAACAGTATGGTTACTATCTGAAATCACCGGCTTCTTATATGTGATGGACATGGGTACTTACTACTTAGGCCTTGGTGTTATTTTCCAGGCCAGATTTCGAAGCTGGATTGCAAGACTTCAAAAGTCGGCTAGCCAATTATGAAAAGGTAGTTTCATGTGCTTCTAATATCTTCTCCTTTTGAGATTTGGTCGCTATCAATGAAGAATTTCAACTTTAGGTTAACATTCACTTTTATTTACCAGGTTTATGAGCCAGTAGAAGAAGGGTCTTATATCAAAATGATTGATATGGCCAGTGGACATGGTGGACAAATACAAGTAAAAGAACGCCTTTTTCTTTCCCCTTCTTCCCCTTAATTTAATTGTTCAGAGAATTTTTTTTCCTGAATTCAGTTATATGCAGCAGAGGATGTAAATTGATAGTGCTGTTTTGTTCTATATGTTACCTTGGATAATTCAACTTTTTTCATGAACCCTATATATAATAAAGGACGTTGTCTTTGAACTTACTATGTTCTATCTGATTATTCTATAATACAACTTGGTTTCATACATTCAGGTTAACAATATCAGTGGCTACCTGCCCGGGCGAATTGTTTTTTTCTTGGTAAGCTGTCCTGCCATAACTTGGATCAATTATTTCTTAGCAGATTATAGAAATGTTCTGTTGGGCCACTTCTCGTTTCTAATTTCTACTTCTGAAATTCTGTTATCATCTCTGCTGGCGCTAGTGATACTCAAGTTTCTGTTGAATCTTAAACACCATGTTTGTTGAAAATAAATTGTAGTCTCGAGAGAATATTTGTTCGGAGATTTTTATACACTTCTGTGTGGAGCAAGAACATGGTCTTTGCTTGAGTTGCAAGCAATGGCTTAAATAAACAAAAAAAACTAAGATGCCTTAAGTGATGAAACATGATTAGCCATTATTGTGACAATCTCTTCCACTGCTATGATCTTGCTGATTTGAATGTCATTCTTTTCACTCAAACCAACAACTTCTGTTAATGTGATGCAGGTGAATACACACCTTACACCACGCCCAATATTACTTACCAGGCATGGAGAGAGTCGGGATAATGTTAGAGGTAGAATTGGTGGTGATACTGTATTGAGGTAGTGGTTCACGATTTATTAATTTTCTGGTATAGTTTGAATTTGAAGTAGTAAATGTTATATTTTGTCAAATCAGCTTTAATCTTGGATGACCTGTATGGTATGACTCTATTCTCGATCTTGTGTTCATTGCACTGCTACTATGTTTCACTATATTAGCACAGATGCCAAAAAGAGTACTATTTTTTGTAAGTATGATGGAGATATTTGCAGATAGTGTTTGACATCATTTCCTTTTTGTTGTGTGAAACTAGCTCTCCTTGAAGGGATAATCTACAGACTTTAACATAAAGCTCTTTAAATTGACCTCTTCAGCAGTCTTGAAGGCTTTGCTGAAGTTTGTAATATTCTCCATAGAATTCCTGTTGGCTTCTTGCTGCTTACAGTATTGCAGTGAAGATCAGCATCTCTCTTTTACCCAAAAGTGTTTGAATGTAAATCTTTTATGATTAAAAGAGGAGCAAAACTGCTGAGCACGGAAGCTGAATGGCTTTCATAGCACTCTTGTTAGCAACATTATAGTTGATATGCACCTGAGAGACCAAATATAAATCACTTTGTATCTATACATACCCACTTATAATATCTATTAATTATGCATGTTATATTAATACCCTTTTCTTTATCATTTTTTTATTGAAGTCCTCTAAAACTTGATACCGATGCTGATAAGTTCTTTATGTATTTAAATTTTGGAGGCTTTTTTTTGTCCTTTCAATATTCACATCTGTTTTTCAAAATCAATCCAAAGATGAGATTTGTCATAACCTAGAACTAGTCCCATCAATGTCCAAGAGCAATGAGATGCCTTGATGTGTGTCAATTATAATGCCACATTATCTAGTCTTTCTATCTTCAATCAATCTTCCCTTCATGTCTACTGCCAATTGTGGTTTCATTTTTATTTAGGTTTAATTCTCCATGCTGACATGTTTCCTTCAGCTTCTAATCTTTCTTTTTGACACGTTCTAATTTTCTGCAAACCTTGGTTCTTCTTTGAAATTTGATTTACCCTACTCATTACTGGAATGCACTATACTGTTTCTGCAGTGATGCTGGAGAAATTTATGCAAAGAAGCTCACTAACTTTGTCGAGAAACGACTGAAATCTGAAAAGGCAGCATCTGTAAGCCCCATCAATCCTCACGATAAACCTTTTATGTCCGCATCTATTCTGAGTGTATCTTTGAAAACCTTTTTTTATATGATGTGCTCCTGCAACTGTCCTAACTTTTTTCACTTTAAGTAGTGAAATTATGTGCGATATGTCTTCTAGCAATTATAAATCAAAGAATTCAGATATTACACAATCAGATTTTTGGAAGCTTTTGTAGCAACACCTTTGTGCTCCTAACCACAACAAGTTTTTAAAGATAGAAAAGTGGGTTTTTAATAGCATTTTCATTTAAGATTGGCCCTTTCTTTTTGTGATGCTTTGATGTTTTTTGTCAGTGAGAACACCATGCTTCTAGTTCAGTTTAACAGAATTGCTACTATTTTTATCATGCTAGTGTGACTGTATTTATCTCATCACAGTTTCTTCACTTTGTAGCACTTCTTTTTCTTTCTTCTTTTTATTTTCTTTGGGAAGTAGGAACAATGATTTAACTTATAATTTATTTATTTGGTTCCTTTGAAGATCAGCTCAAGAAGTTTTCCCAGAACATAAAGATTAAAAAAGTGGTATTTTAATAGGTTTTACATTTAAGGTTGGCCTTTTCTTTTCTTAATGCTTCGATGTTTTGTGTCAATGAGAAGGATTCTAGCTCTTAGTCGATGTTCAATTTAACAGAATTGCCTGTGTCACATAGCGTATAGCGAAGATAAAACCAGGGTTCTCAAGTTCTAAGGTTACAGACCAAACTGTAGAGAAATCTAGAGAAAATTCTCTGGTATTTTTATTGAATCTGAATAATAGTCTTCTTCTCTATAAAATAAACTAGACATCCCTATTTATGTTAGTATTAAAAATCCTTTATAGGAAATGATTTCTAATTAAAACTTGCCTAATTAATAGAATCCACCTAGTATTAGAATTCTTAAATAGTAAAATACTAATTAAATTAAAAGTCATAAGTTAAGTAGGAAACAAATAATTAAAATTCAAAATTAACTAGGAAAATAATTAAATCAGGAAAACAATAACTTCAAACTTCATATGAGATGCTTTTAGGTTTCTTTGCAGACTTCTTTTCAAGTTTGACCTTGTCAATCTAGTCCATAAACTCTTGAGATAATTGTTCTATGCCAGTCTCTGTCACTTAAGAAAAACTCATCCTTGAGGTATTTATCAGAAATTGAATTCTTTCGCCCCAAAGAAACAAATACTTGAAATATAATATTGTTGCTAGCTTATTCACGAAGTAACATGTCCTTGACCTATGAACATTGAAAACATAAAAGAAGAAAACAAATATTCTCTCTTACTTTTACATTGATCAATCTATCCCTTATATACAAGATAGGAACCCTATGTAGGAAAGTAGACTAATTAGAATCTCTACAATTAGGACCCTATATTAGAAAAGTAGACTAATTAGAATTCCTACAATTAGGCTCCACATTACTTCCTAATTATGTGCTATTTACAACCTATAACAAACATCAAAAATTAATTTATGGTGCATGTATAACGATAAAAAAAATCTATATATGATGTTATACCTTCTGTTCCTATGAAGTCCTCTTTTGGTTCATTCTCATATTTTTCTGTTTAAACTTGAGTTCATCATTATTTATGTCCTTAAATACTTCAATCCTTGTATTTAAAGGAACACCAAATTAATCTTCCAAAATATCTCTAGAGATTTGTCAAAAATTACCAAGTCCTCCGTGTCATTGTTTGCAAGATCTTCATCATCATATAAATCTTCTTCATAATCTCCATCAGGTTTGCATAGAACATCCTCATCATTGAAAGGTTCTCGCTCATATTGATATTCAATCACGTTGATCGATTTATGTCTGTCGGGTTGTGGTTGTTTGTTTTGAGTTGCTAAGGTCCCATGACTTCCATCAAGTTCATCTTCATCAACACCCCTCATATAAACAAGTGGTTATATAGATGGAATTTAAGGAACACGTCTAAGGTAAAGTCGGCCCCGGGATAAGTCTCTAAACATGTTCCTCTTCTCTTTGCGATTCTTGTTTGTGCCTCCCATCAACCAAATTACATTTTTTTTATCAAATGAATACTCATAGTCATACTTACCACGAGGATTTGCATGAACTGGTTTAATGACAGGTTGGCTGCGGATGTTATCCCCATTGTGTGCCTCTCCTTTCCTAGTTCATGCTTGCACGCAATCTTAGTGCTTCAAGCCTGGTTGTAAGGTCATAAACTCTGGTATTGATGTCGCTAAATCCAGTTTGCATTTGCCCCTCTAAGGCTGTTATCGTTACTGAATGGTGATTTAGTTGATCCTAAACAGCCTACACCCCTTAATCACCTTCACAAAAATGGTTGTCACTCCACAATTCTCTTCACGATCGCCATTGATTCAGATGTTGACTCACGCTGATACCACATGACACAATGTATGTTAAGATAAAATTAGAGTTTTCAAGCTTTAAGGTTACAGATTATAATTGAAGAGAAATCTATAGAAAAATCTCTGGTATTTTTATTGAATCTAAATAATAATATTGATCTCCATTAAATAAACTAGACATCCCTAATTATATTAATCCTAAAATCTTTTATAGGAAATGATTTCTAATTAAAACTTAATTAATAGAATCCATTTAGCATTAAGATTTCTAAATAGTAAAATACTAATTAAATTAAAATTTCTAAGTTAAGCAGGAAATAAATAATTAAACTTCAAAATTAACCAGGAAAATAATTAAAACATGAAAATTAAATTCAAGCTTTATATTAGATGTTTTCGGGTTTCCTTGTGGACTTCTTTTCAGGCTTGACCTTGTCAACTGAAAACTAAACTCTTAGGATAATTGTTCTACATCACCTATTATTTTTATCATGCAACTTGCAACTCATTACAGTTTCTTCACAATTTAGCTCTTCTTCTTCTATCTTCCTTTCCCTTTTCTTTTCTTTTATTTGGGAAGTAGGAACGATGATTTATTTGTTTATCCCTTCGAATATCAGTTCAAGTTTGGCCTTTTCTTTGCTTAATGCTTTGATGTTTTGTGTCAATGAGCACACCAGGGTTCTAGTTTGTAGTCCAAGTTCAACTTATCATAATTGCCTACTGTTTTTATCATTCTAGTTGTGACTCTCTGTAACTTACTACAGTTTCTTTACAATTTAGTCCTTTTTCCTCTTCTCTTTTTTGCCTTGGGAAGTTGGAACACTGATTTCACTTTTAATTATTTAATTTATTCCATGGTAATTCTGTCAAGTAGAGTGTGTTTAGAATGAGCCATATGAATTCTTATGACCATTGTTCTGATTTTGCTGTGGTCTAGATTTGGACCAGCACACTTCAAAGAACAATTATAACAGCAAGTCCTATCCCTGGATTTCCCAAGGTCAGTGTGAACCCCCTCAGAACATTAGTTGGTCGTTCAGAATTGTGATTTACTTTGGCTGATTTTATTGGGTAATTGATAGACATTGGAATTGATTGTAGAAAAGTTCACAATTCGTCATTTTGATAGATCCAATGGCGTGCCCTTGATGAGATAAATGCTGGAGTATGTGATGGAATGACATACGAAGAGATCAAGAAGAACATGCCTGAGGAGTATGGGTATGTTTCTTCTCATACTGTCTCTCTTTCTCTGCCCCCTCCCTCCCATTTGCTTTACATTCTTACCTTGGTAACTTATTTTCTTCTAATAAACTCCTATGGTGATCAGTTGAGGTTGTCTTAAAACCACACACATGTTTGTATTTTTTTCCTGCGCTCGGACATTATTAGTTGCTTCCCTGAGGCCTGATGCTTGTATCCCTATGAGCAGGGCACGCAAGAAGGACAAGCTGAGGTATCGATACCCTCGTGGAGAATCTTATCTTGATGTCATCCAAAGGTTTGCATTTTTCAGCTTTAACTAGAACCTTTGATACTTCATATTCCTTGTTAAATAAAAACTAATTTCCACATTGATGCAGGCTAGAGCCTGTAATTATTGAACTGGAAAGACAACGGGCACCTGTTGTAGTCATCTCTCACCAGGTTATACATTAAACATGCGATCTTGAATATCCCGATGCTTTGGGTTATCAAGCTCATCTTTTATTGCTTTATTTGTGCAGGCTGTATTGAGAGCATTATATGCATATTTTGCTGATAGGCCTCTAAAAGAAATTCCACATATCGAGGTAATTTCTAATAATTCAGAACTGGTACTTTTTTTGCAATGAAATTGATGGTAAGTAGCTTAGGATGAACATGTTTATACGAATCAAGGGAGTAATTATTCTTCTTGGCACATCGAGTGATGCCCTGTTATTAGAAGTCTGGCTTGATGCTTGTAAAGTGATTTGCGGGCTTCTAGAACGAATTGTTGACGCATTCTAACAGGTTACTTGTATTCAACTTTCAGGTGCCGCTTCATACAATAATAGAGATACAAATGGGAGTTACTGGAGTCCAGGAAAAAAGATACAAACTCATGGACTGAAATGCTTGAAGAAAGTTTTTGGGACTCTTTACACTAACTTAATGCATTTTCACTTTCAATTGCTCTCCATTCATTAACGAGACGCATCATAAGCATAAACACAACAAGTGTATCTAGAATAATCACCACTCGGAGGATAAAATTCTTATTGCGTAATCAACAATGGCCTTCCTTTCAAATTCCAATGCTTACAACAAAGTTTGAGCTGCATTGTTTTTGTTATTCTGGAACTCGACTGTTTTAGGTGCAAAACTCTAGAGCACATTCTAGTGATCCGCTTTCTAAATATTTCACTGTCCAAATTAAGCGTATTTCGAGGACGAATCCGATTATTTTTTAAATGTCTCACACCCTAATCCGAGATTATCGTGAAAGCACTGCCCCTCAATCATACATGCCAATGGGCGTAGCACGTACTTCCTACTGGTTAACAACAGGTTGGCTGCTCTGCGTCCCTGCAAACGCCGTTTTAGTTGTAAATCATTGCTGGATTTCGGGCTGTTGATTGAGTGCCGTTGCAGGATGTCGAGTTGCTGACTTCTGGATCTGATGTTAAAAGTCCAACTATGAGTAGGAGCCTTAGCATGTCACAGGTAAGTGGTCATTGCCTCCGAGACAGGTCAGAGGTCACGAGCCTATACCCAACGCTAAAATTGATATCTAGCCCGGAAACATGCAGAGAAAAGGGAGGTCCTGACTGGTAGTGGTGAAGCAGCGGTGGGACCCCGAACACAAAATTTGACGCCCAAGACCAGTTAGGCCCCTACCAAGTCAACAAGAAAGACATGAAAAGGATGGCATAGTAGAGATATTAGATCTCCTTTTTCATCTTGGGATCCCTACCTCCCTATTAAACAATTAAAAGAGCCACATGAAGCCAATAACCCCAACCTCTTCTGCCGTCGCCTTCACGAGACCTCCATTTCGACTTTCTTCTCTTCTTTCCTATGCATGACTCCCATTAGCTCCTTGGATAAAGGGATTCTTTTTGACTTCAAAGTACACTATAGACATTAGACACACTCTTGTTTTATTGCTAACTAATACACGCAAGTGTTCCAGAACACATTGCCCGTAATCTAATCCTCAATCAACGACTTCATTTTCACGTTGATGTCTTCTTTATATATTTTAATCCCTACATTGAAGTGGTGGTGGTAGCAGCTTCCATTGATACCTAGTTGTCTACAAAAAAGATCATTCTATACTGTTCTGTTCATGTGTAAATATATATCCTCAACCTTTTCTCTTCTACAGACATCTCTCTTTAAACCCCAGAAAACGCAGCAATGCCAAGTGCTGTCGAATCACCAGAGCACAATCCAATGAGTCATCTCATCAACAGCATATCTTCGTATGACAGCAATATAATGCTTGCTGCAGTTATATCCCTTCTTTTAGTAATCCTCTTTGTGTTGCTTCTCCACATCTATGCCAAGTGGTTCTTGGCACAAGCTCGCCATAGAAGAAGATCAAGTTCTGTGTCTGTGTCTCACGTTCTGCGTGCTTCAAGATTCCACCATTTCCATAATTTCACTGTTGACACTACTTTCTCTACTTCCCCTTCAAAGGGTCTTGATAGATCAGTCATTTCTTCAATTCCATTGTTTGTTTACAAAGCAGAAGAGTGTAAACAAGGCTTAGAGTGTGTCATTTGCTTAAGTCCCTTTGAGGAAAATGAGGTTGGCAAGAGCTTGACAAAGTGTGGTCATGGTTTTCATGTTGAGTGTATTGATATGTGGCTGAATTCTCACTCTAATTGTCCTGTTTGTAGAGCTCCTGCTGTGGGTGATGACAATGACATTACTATTGATGATCTCAAGTCCACGGAGGTGAGTAGGGAGTCAACAGATGAGAGGGGCTTGAGTGATGGTGGGGCTTCTAGATTGGAAATTGTCACTGATTTTTCAAATTCTGAGAATGAGAATGGAAATGTTGTGGTAAATCGTGATTGTTTATCAGAATCACCATCTACTTCTTTGTCTTTGAGTTCTTCTTTGAAGAGAATGTGTAGGAATAGATCAGAAAGCAAGGTATTCCCATCAATTAATGCGACTGAGCTGGATGCTTGAGAGATTGTCTATGTTCACGCAGAATGTTTGCATTCCACATTGTATAGATCTTTTGTAAGTTGATATATCATATAATTTTTTTTTGAATCTCAATTGCCTTTACTCGTCGGGTCATGTAACTTGAACTGTTTGATCGATTGTCACTTGATTCTCTTTCTTAAACATCTATTGAATCTTCCACTAGGTAAAGAAAACACAGATCAATAATCTTGGCCTTTTAGGGGTTAGTTCTAAAATTGGTCACACTCATTGTTAGCTGAAGAAAACAGTAGTTTGATCAAAGAACTGGCGTGCACCATATCTGTCTATGATCCGAAAGCTATATGCTTAGAACAAGGCATCGCAAGGGAAGAATCTTGACTGAGCTGTAGCTGGTTATGGAGTTGTGTGTGGAGCATGGCTGTATCCCTGACACATAATTGATGCATGGGGCTAAATCCGTATTATGTCTGATGAGTAAATGAAAAAGTGGGTCTTATTTCCATCACCAATTAAGAGGTGGGCCTATATGGAAAGGTAAGAGAGGACAAATTCTCTTGTAAAGTCTTCCATGGTTTCTTCTTGGTGTTTTGGAGTCTTGCATTAAACAAATGGCTACATATGAGCGATTCACAAGCTTGGCCTCCCTTGTTGGTTTGTGCTTAGCTCACAAATCCAAAAGGTCAAGGCTAACGCAGGAAACCAGAGATGTGAAGCTTTCCGTTGATTAGAGCTTCTGGCTTCAACTTGTCTCATCCAGATTTTCAGAACTCAGCTCAATTTGTTGTTTAGAGACAGTGGATTTATGATCTGTCATTATCGGTAGCAGGACAAAAAAAGAAGAAAGAAAGAAAAAGAATTATACGAGCCTTCTGATATTGTGTAGACAATTTCAACACAGTAGTTTTCCTTCAATTTATAACTTCAAATCTCACCCTTTTTTCAGATCCTTATCCCTTGAGCCGCAGCACCATTAATGAATCTTTCTAATAGGAATGATACACTGCCACGCACTCTCCTCCTGCAAATTCCCTAGACACACATGAACAAGTTCATTCGGGTCCTCAAAAACAACAATTTTGCAAACAAGCCCTTATTTAGGCAAGAAATCTCGTCATCTTGTTACGAACGCATTATTCATCAAATTATGGTAAAAGAAAGAAAATCTTGGGAGCCAGATTCAAAATGAAAACGAATTAGAAAGAAAAAAGAATGGAAAAAAATTGAATAGCATTAAATATTTAGAAATCTACGTGCACTTGTAAGTTTTCTCATTACTGTTATAAAACATGATATCCTGAACATAATATGATGATAAACGGATGAATGTGATGATAGGAAATGAAAATATCATAAATGGATGAGAATTGTGAAAATACCTTAGAGACTATAATAAAATTTGTAGTGAAATGAGTTGATGATAATGTCTTTTAAATAATTTATTTTGATTTTCAATAAAATATTTTCTTTTTATTTTAATTGGAATAAACTTTCTAGAAATTACAAAAAATAAAAAATATATCATGTTATATCAAATTTGATCACCGATCTTTTAATTGATATATATTTTATTTTGAATTATTTTTTTTATTTTTCAATCTTTCATGATATCCGTATTATTTTACTATTATTTATTTTTCTTTTATTCTTTTCTTGATTGAATTTTTTTGATCTATCAGATTTGGTCTCAATTCTTTTTATTACTGTTTATTTTATTTGGATTAATTTAAATTTCATCATTTTTTAACTTTTTCATTAGTCAAATTTAATCCACATTCTTTTGATTGTTATTTATTGCATTTGAAATAATTTGTGAGATTTAATTTTTTTTAATTTCATTATTTTTCAACTTTTTTTTTATCTATCAAGTTTGGTTTCTATTCTTTTTATTACTATTTGTTTTACTCGAAATAATTTATGAAAGTGATTTTTTTTTATAATACTGCAAAACATCATAAAATAATCTTTTATTTTTTTTAAATTTTTTTATCTATCAAATTTGATTTTTATTTTTTTCATTACTATTTGTTTTACTCGAAATAATTTATAAAAGTGATTATTTGTTGTACCAAATATATTTCTAATTTAAGGTTATTTTTAATTTATTTGTATGAATTGAAAACTCAACATTTATATTACAAGAACTAAAAATCCTTATATACACCTAATGTTCTTGCATGATTTACAGCCGGAAAATTAAAAAAATCGAGTTTCATTATGCAAAGCAATGAAAAAAGCTATTGAATTATCTTCTCAGAGCAGTACAAAAAGAATTCAAGTACAAATTACAGGCATCATTATGGAAAATAAATTGCACAAGAATTCAAGTACTTAACTTGTCTTTATATTTTATTCCTGGGTAGAACAAAAAATGAATTTCTTTCATATTTTTTTTTGTATTTTTTATATAAAAAAGAAATTTAAATTATGACTCTATACCTTTCATAAATTGTATCAAACAAACTATAAAAGACAAATAATTTTACTCTTGAGACAAAACATGCGCTTGGTATCACCTTTTCTTTTATTTCTTTCCTTTTTTTATATACAAAAACTAGATTCGAAACTCCAAATCTTCTAAAAGAAATGAATATTCTTATTATTTGGGCTACAAACTAATTTATTATGTAGCATAACTACAAACCTTCAACCATAGATTTCAATTTTGGAGTGGAACATTATTAACACAATCAGAAAAGCGCGGCAGTCAATTTATTATTTTTTCTTAATAAATTACAAGATAGAGTTAACCTTTAATTATTTAACCTATCCGTGCTAATGACATGAAAAAATAAATTTAATAAAATTATACTTGAATTCACTACCAATTGAATTGTGATAATAATTATTTTTAAAGTATTTTTTATTTGAAAATGCATCATAATAATATTTTTATTTATTTTTTAAGATATTAGCACATTAAGATGGTCTAAAATAAAAAAATAATAATTTGAAACACAATAATTACACATTACAAAATATAAATTATTAATAAGATCTAAATTAGAAGTATTGAATTAATGGTGATAGATTCGCCGAGTAAATTCATGTTTAAGAAGAAGAAGTTGGCGTACCAGGTATAGAATCCAAGGTAAAAACGGGAACAACTGTGTGAACACCACGAAGAAATCAAGCTCCAGTAGCTTGCACATAAGATTTCAACTCAAACATAGTTAAATACTGCTGGAAACTATTTTAAAAAATAAACAGTAGAGTAGATGTAACTAAATATAAAAGAGCAGGCTAGTGTTGGGCGAAAAAAGAGAGTAGACGTGGAACAAGTACGGAGCCATGATTTTTTTATATCCTGGGGTATTAAATAAATATATAATATTTTTAAAAAATCAATTATTAATTTATGTACATAAATTTTTAAAATTAATAGTAAAATTTTCATTTAAATATATTGCCTAAAATATTAAAAAATAAATTTGAAAATACATAAAATAAAAATAAAAATAAAAATAAACTCACTATTGAAGTTACATCTTTCGATGTTTTGTGGAATATAATTCATCTATAAACGAATATAAATCGATATTGTAACAACCCCTCAACCGGGATAAAATAACAATCTCATGTCAACTGAAAAACAAAATAATTAAAAAATTTTCCCTCTCTCAATTCCTCTTTCCTTCACTTGATTCTTCCTTAGATTAGTGTTTTATAAGTTATACTTTGTAAGTCTACAAGGTTATTCTCTCTTTTTTTTCCTCAGATTATGTTTTTCCCTTGCTTTTCTCTCTTTCTCGCTCGCTTTTTCTTTTCTTTCTTTGTCTATTATGCTTCTGCCCAGTCGACAACATATAAAAGGAAGGAACAACTTATTTGTTTTATTGTTTAATGGCAAATAACCATTTTAATCTTAATGAGTCGTTTTGCTTTTACTTGACGGTTTTTCTTTTTGTTAACACTACCAAGCTCGTTCATCCTAAAATTTTAACCAAATTTTATTCAATATATTTTAAGATCCCTTATAAAATTTCAGCTCAATGTGATGGTCGGATTGAAAATTACGCTCAATAACGTAAAACTGGTCAAATTATATTTTTTCATCAAATTTCTGAATTTCTCTAAAAATTTTGAAATTTTAACCCAAGCTAAAGCATCACATTAGAAGGCTCCACGTAAATTTTTAAATTTTTTTAATAATTCAATCAAGAATTATAAATTTTTTTATATAAAATTAATTAAAAAATATTGATAAAATCTTAACTTTAGCTATAACTCACCCAAGCTTTTACCATGGCTCTGCCCTTGAGCACGACAATTTTTGTCCCCTCATAATATCAAGGAAGAAAACTACGTTCTCTGTATTGCACTGTAAATATAGATTAAAAAAAAAAAGACAGATTTCTCCCATACGACAACAATTAGCGACAAACAAAATAGCTTTTATTACCGAAGCAAACAAAGTATTCCAAAAATGAGAGGCTCAAACAACTCAAGAATCTACTTACATCAATTAGCATCAATAAAAAAAATCCAGCAAACAGAACAACAGTTATATAAAATAGCCCTTGTAAAAAAAAAAAAAAGGGTCCCATGATATTTCGAAAGAAGGCCACGCTATGTACATTACTTTGTTAACATAGATTTAAGAAAACATAATCCCAACATACCGTCCTTGTTACCAATGCAAATAAACTAACCTAGAAATGAGATATTAATAGAACATAATGTAATAGCTCGGCCTAATATATCGTATATTATCTGTTTTAAGTCTTATCAGCCTCACAGTTTTATTCTTGATGACGCGAGTTCATTTTTAAGTTTGACGTCCCAAAACGCGTAATTCATGTCATCAGCCGACTCTATTCATAAAGCCCTGGCTCTGGACGTTCGCTTTCAATGTAGGATATCACAATCTCCTCATCTTAAGACGAGCCGTCCTCGGCTCTGATACCAAATGTAATAGCCCGCCCCAACATGACGTATATTGTTCGCTTTAAGCCTTACCACCCTCACGGTTTGTTCTTGGTGACGTGAACCCACTTCTAAGCCTAACGTCCCAAAACGCGTACTTTATGTCAGCAACTTACTCTACTCATAAAGCCTTAGCTCTGGACGCTCACTTTTGATTTGGAATATCACATATAAGGTCTCGACATATCATTTATTATCAATAAAAAAAATCTAGCAAACACAACTGTGAGAGCTAAAAGAAAACATAGTTATCATGGCTAAAAAAAAACATTGATCAATCCAATAATCATTCGAGGATCAACTTAAACAAAAGTGAGTGAGAGGGCTTGACACAACAATCAACAACCACACGAGTCCTCCTTCTTTTTTTGTTTTTGGCCGGCCCTTAATTTTTATCCCCATTATACTAATAAAGAGAGCTACGTTTTAAACATCACATTATTCATATAAATTAACAAATTCTAGTTTATTGTCTCACGCTTTGCAGTGGGTTAATATTATTTTTTTATAAACATATAAAAAAAATATTAAGAGCATATAAAATATTTTAATGATGTTATTAAACCTAACTAAGTGGGTTAATTTTTAAACCTTCACTAAACTCTTTGTCAGACCCCAGTAACGTGAGTGAGCAATCATGCTAGACCCAAGTGTCTTGAGTCTGACAGCCATGTCAGACCCGCGCCTGGGCTTGGCAAGACCCAAGCGCCTGGACCTGATAACCATGTCAGAACCATGCGTTTTTTTTTTTTTGAAAATATAAGAATTCACTTATAATTGTTCTAGAAACATATTTATTTTGTATTTTTATATTTATCTTTTTAACCAAATATATTTTTATCTTGTCTATATTTCTTTTTTCTATTTTGGGACATTAACCACACGCATCCCTAAAATTCACTCAATTTTTTTTATTAATCTCTAATTTTAGTGAAAAAAATCATTTATAAAATTGCACAAATTAAGATAGTCAAAAGGACAATAAATCTTTTACATAAACAGTTTTTTCTTTTCCTACAACATAATGTATCAATTCAAAAGTTCAAAAGTTTTCTCTTATGATCATATATTTTAAATTTTTGTATATACTAATAGTTATAATGTAGAATAAACTCTCATTGTAACAAACTTTGACGATTAGATCATGCAATAATATCTTAAATTTAAAAAAACATGAACCCTTTTAAAAATTGTCCAACACTTGGATGGAAATATAAAATTAATATTTTCATCCATAATACATACAAAAAAAAAAGTTTGTTTTTGAAGATTTGGAAGAAATCACTTAGAACTCAACATTTTTTTTACATTATTTCCTCTTCGAATATAACAAATTTATAAAATAAGTTGTACAAACAAAAAAGAGTTTGTAGTTAAGTTCTACTGCATATGAATGAAAAATCCTACTTAAATGAGGCAGTATTTGTTTTTGCAGTCCAATTGTGTTTTTAAAAAAATTTAAATTTTTTAACCCAAACACAGGTCTAGCAAACCTAGGAGTATAGGTCTGGCATGGTTGCTACGTCCAGACGCTTGGGTTGAGACCTAAGCACCTTGGATCTGACAATCATGCATGACCTAAATGCCCGACAACAATGCCAGACTCATGCGTCTTTTTAAAAAAATATAGGAATTCACTTATAATTGTTCTAAAAACATATTTATTTTGTATTTTCATCCTTTTCTTTTTAACCAAATATATTTTTATCTTTTCTATATTTTTTTCTTCTATTTTGGGACATTAATCACACGTATCCCTAAAATTCATGTAATTATTTTTTTTTATTAATCTCTAATTTTAGTGAAGAAATCATCTACAAAATTACACAAATTAAGATAGTCAAGAAGACAATAAGTCTTTTATATATACTGTATTTTCTTTTCCTACAACATAATGAATCAATTCAAAAGTTCAAAAGTTTTCTTTTATGATTATATATTTCAAATTTTCATATATACTAATAATTATAATGTAAAATAAATTCTCATTGTAACAAACTTTGACAATTAGATTATCCTATAACATCTCAAATTTAAAAATAGCATGAACCCTTTAAAATAATAATTATAGAATAAACTCTCATTGTAACAAACTTTGACAATTAGATCATGCTACAACATCTCAAATTTAAAAAAAGCACGAACCCTTTAAAAAACTGTCTAAAACTTAGATGGAAACATAAAATTAATATTTTCATCCACAATGCATGCAAAAAAGAAAAGTTTATTTTTAAAGACTTGAAATAAATCACTTGAAACTCAACATTTTTTTTCCATTCTTTCCGCTTTGAATATAACAAATTTATAAAACAAGTTGCACAAATAAAAAAGAGTTTGCAATTAAGTTCTATTGCATACGAATGAAAAATCCTGCTTGAATGAAATAGTGTTTATTTTTGTAATCCAATTATGCTTTTGAAAAATTTTAAATTTTTTGACCCAAGCGCATGGGTCCAGACCGAAGCACGTGGGTCTGATAACCATGCCATACCCAAGCACCTTGGGTATGACAAACATGTCAGATTTGAAAAATAACAAATAAAGAGGATAATTGTGCACTTTAGTTGTCAGGAGAGAAAAAAGAAATAAAAAACACAAACAATCGATTATCGGCGACAATCCAAACATTATCTATCTACACGCACCACATCATGTGTAAGAGGGCACGGCTGCGCAACCAGTTAGACGACGGATGGCCAGATTTAGCTATCGAGAAGAGTCATACGCGCCTCCTTAATGACGTGGGCGCTGCCCACCCACTGGGGCGTGAGGAACGCACCCTCGTAGCTTTTCGGTTAAAAAATAACAAATACATCATGAAAATACTAAAACGCCCCCTATAGTTCTCATAATTACACAAATTACCCATGTAAAAGTACCAAAAATACCCCCAAGGCAAAGCTTCTTTTTTTGAGGTTAAAAACGTTATTTGACTATACTTGAAAATTGAAAAAATCTGGATACTCTTGTGGAAGAAAGCCAAAGAAACGTTTATTCGTTTGCGAAAAGATGAGAAATTAAAAGTGAAATTACTATTACAATCCATTGTAAAAGCTCTTTTAATCTACATTGATTTCTCTTCACCATTTGGCTTTTGTTATATAATATGTGTGTATGTGTGTATGTGTGTGTATGTATAACATAACACAAATAAGAACAAAATAAATAGAGGAAAAAAACAAACATTTATTGCTGCCAGGAAGGAGTAGGAAGAAATAACATACTTGTGTGCTTTTTTTTTCTTTTTTTTTTCCCAATTCACCTTTTTTTATAGGGATTCCTATAATATTTAGAAAGTAGGCAATGCTTTATATGTGACATTGTTAACATAGATAAAAATAAAATAAAAAAACAGATTATGAAGAGACAACAACAACAATAATATACAAAAAAAACAACAATTAAAGGGGGAAAATTAAGAAATTTCAATCCAGCATGTAAACAAAATGATGAAAAATCCATCTACCTTAGGCCAAAAGGAAAACAAAGAAAAAAAAAAAAGGGAGAGGGGGAGGTTGAATTGGAGGAAGACCTTGTAACAATAACAATGAACCTAACATGTATATTATTCTTATAAAAAGGAAAAACAACCATTAGAATGCAACAATGAAAGTGAACAACACCAAGAAGCTAACCATAAAGCTTAGAGTTTAAAAGAAACTGAACATTGAATAAATTAAGTAAGAAATTTTTTTTTATCATTTTTAGAAAGTATTTTTTACCCAAAATAAAAGAAAAATATTTTTCTAGAAATCAAGTCAAATCTTTTTTTAACTGAAAAGTATTTTCCGTTGATTAATTTTTCTAATAATAAATAAATACATAAAAATTTGAAAAATAATTTAAAGAAAATCACTTTATGTGAAACCAAACAGTACCTTGGTACATTAATGGTAAAGTAAAAAAATGATAAAGGAATAGATTTATGTCATCAACACTGTTTAAGTAACTCACTTTGTCCTTGTGCAGAAAAAAAGTTTGGATGGACATTATTGACCGACCGGGGCATTCAGAGACAAACTTCGAATTTTCCTATTATGACTTCAACTTCCATATTATCACTTAAGGCTCTACCAAGCACCAGAAATGATTTTGATAATTAAGAACATGATATAAAGAAACTTCGAATCCACGTACTCCGAAGTCCAAACATGGATTTAACTACTAAAAGAGAAAAGGGTAAAAAAGACAAGAAAACACCTCCGGACGTTACGATTGGTTTGGAATCCCAAGTTGTGATCATTGTTGAAGACAAGATTTATTATTTTGATAGTTCAAACTTTCACACCTGATGGAACTCGCACTAGGAAGGAACCAACCTAAAAGAAATACAGAAAGTCTCGAACAAAAAGCTTTCAGTTTCTTTTTTTAATTTTTGACTTTCATCCCCCCTAATTCCCCTTCTTGGTACTTTCTCTTCTGTTTTTTAGTCCCAGTAACTTCTCCCTTCCCTTTTTTGCTTGCTCAGAACCTCTCAATTTTTTTTCTTTTCCTTCTCCCAGAAATGAAATCTAAACTCTAAAAACTCCTTCAAGTTTCTGTCTTTTTAGATCGTTTTCCCCTTTTCTTCTCTTGAAATCATTCGGAGCCTCTTGTTTTTTTTAGCCTCTTCAATCCACGGTAGCCATATTTATAAACCTCATGTGGCACCCTTCTTGGCCCATTAGCATCAAAATACACCATCACCTTTCGATTTTGAATTTTCAGATCAAGAACATGAAGGTGGAAGTCCATCTCAACAAAACGCATCGGGTATAGAACAAGTTTTCATATTAGGTAATTATATTTCATATTTTGTGTTAGTGATGTTTTTGTCCAATATTGTAGTTCTGTCTGACAATGGCTTTGCGTTCGGAACTAAAAAATATCAATTTTTTATTCTGGCCCAACATTAGATATAACAAAAAACAAGGAATTTACTTGTGGCCCATATTTTGATATGGGGTTGAGATCGTAATGATCATAGAACTCATGTTATAAGATGGGCCCAAATCTTGTCAGGCATTGGCTGAAAAAATACAATTATTTTTAGGAAATGGGTTCTCTTCTTTTGTCTTCCAATCGACGAGTTGCCATTGGCATCCAAAATAGGATCAACAAATTAAAAAAATGCTAACCTCAAGGTAAAGTCTTTGGTAGTAGAGATGGTCCCGGCGGGGCTCGAACCCGCGACCTTCGGCTCATAAGACCAACGCTCTAACCAACTGAGCTACGGGACCAACACGCGGCAAAGGTCTCCAACTAAAATATATCAACAAATAAAAAGGGTCCCAAAGCCTCTATTCAGTTTTCAACTCGAGTTATTTTGTCCTATTTCTCCATTACATGATCAATTCGTGGTCCACTGGCCGAAGGTTGAAGAAAGCTGACGGACCAATCACGTCTTGGTGAGCGTAGACTCGGTTCATCGTAGGGTTCTTATGGCCTGATAATATGAAAGAAAGGAAAAGGAAGAACGGCGAATGCTCAACAAAACAAATCCATATTTCTCTAGAGAGGGAAAAGAAGAAGAAAAGGCATACCCGTAGGCCCTCCTTTTCCAATCATCTGTCGGCACGTAGCTTTGATATAGACTTGTAGTAGAACACGGAGTCATTTTGCGAGCTTCCAGTCACGACTAGCACTGAGATTTTTTTTTTTTTGAAAAAAACAGTACACCATTCCATGAGTAAAAAGAAACAATCCAAGGTGTTTCAATTTAATAGTGGGTTTCTGACGTTGTATCCGTCATGTCTGAACTCTCAGCAATTTTTTCCCAATCATTAGGCCATTTGCTCAGCGTAGGAACGAACTGAAACAAATTAACCAAGAATGTTACAGTGCCCATAAAGGAAATGCCCAATATCATCACCAACGAGCATTAACGCTTCCTTTTCTGCTTGATTATGCAGACATGAGACATTCGAAATCGGTACAGAACAAGCAGAAGCCAAAGGAAGCAAAGAGGTGCATGGATGGAACATGGAAGGGTTGAAAGTGGTTCGGTTGTTCTTATATCGTCCAAGTAAATTTAGCACGCAGCTGGTATAGATGGTGATTTAATTGATCAATTAGTGACAAAATTAGTACTGGAACACTCCTCCACTTGTTTGGCATAGAAGGGCACTACGTTGTAGAAAGGTGTATGCTATAGCATTCTCTGGCTAAATCAACGACACATGAAAGAAAAATGTCAAGTAACTAGCCTAGCTCCATTTTTTGATACCAAATGGCCGCAGCACACCACATTTTCTGAATTATACACCTTGATAGTTACATGCTAGCGAAATTATACAGCAGGAATGACCCTGTCAGGAATGACCCTGTCTCGTTAAAAACGATTTGGATGTTTTTGAACTACGTACATACTCCCTTCTCATTACTCTAATGTATGGCCTTTAGAAACAAAAGCACAAAAAGAATTTTTAAGCCCAAAGAGCAAGGATTGACATTGAAGTAGAGCCAAGAGCTAATGCGATGTACGATGCCTTCTTCAACCATGGAGCAGAACTCATCAACTTGTTATGGAAAAAATCAGCAGCTATCAGATCAACAAGACCCATGTATACAAGAATACCTGAAGATAATGACCCCAGTAATCCTTCCATAATCAAGGCGTTGGGGTTACTGTCGTCATAACCAGTCATTGAAAATATGATCATCCCTAACACTATCCCCATCGGCGTAGTCACTGCAAACATAAAACACATGTAGGCCACTGTTCCAAGGCTAAACCCTGCCTGCAATTTGTCACCATTACTTCAACAATCAGATTCATAGCAAAAATGAAACTCCCAAAAAAAAGTGTACCCAATTTATGGTGGCATGTTCTGACGACAACTTTCTTCTAAATAAAATCAATAGCAATGAAGAAAGTCGATAAAACTAAACCCAATTTATGGTGGCATGTCCACTTTATTGTCCATTGTTCATGAGGAATGACTCATTAATTCTCGCACCGACTGCCATGTAAAATTCTATAAACTAAGTAAGCACACCCAGTCCCTCATCAGATTTACTTACTAGCTACATATTCTATAATCACGTGCTTACATTAAACTAGAAGCTCGCAGTCGTCGAAGGAAAAGGAAAAGGTGGTTGAAGAAATGAAAGACAGTCGGTTACAGAAAGAAAGACATGTAAGAGCCTACACTTACAAATCACCCCACTTCAAGCCCACGAACACAGACCTTTTCTTATCACAATAAGGAATAGGAAGGTAATAAACTAAACCACGGCATATCATTAAACTTCACGAATTACAAAACCCACAAGTTAATTAATTAATGAGTGCCAAGTGCCAATCGTATCAGAGGTTAGATTGACAAAATAAGTAAGAGTAATTTACCTGAGCAATGCAGCCACCAAGACCCATCCCTTCAAAAATTTGATGAAAAGCAAGGGCAGTAACAAGTGGTCTGATAGTACACTTATTTTGTGACATACCCATAGTAACCCCAATTATCACCGAATGAAAAATAATCCCTATCTCCAACACCTGAGACACCAGCCTCTGCTTTACCTTCACCAAATCCACCTCTTCCATGATCTCCACCTTAACCGACTTGTCACTCTCTTTCTTTCCCACCATTTCGTCCTGTATCCCAACAACCGTGTACTGTCCGTTACCGTTTCCGTTTCCGTTTCCGTTTCCGTGCCCATGCCCATGCCCATGTTGCTCCAAGCGTGCACTTGCAGCTAAATCAACCAACAGAGCCAATAAAACCCCAATCAAAGTAACAAAACCAGCGAAAGGAAAATCTTTCCAAGGATGTTTTGATGCTACGTGGCAATCAGATAGTGCATCGTAAGCGTCGGGGAGTACGTGAACTAATGAAGTGGAGAGGATCACACCTGCGGCGAAGCACTTGATTATCAGAGTTATCTTGTCGTAGAGGGCTTTTCCGTGGAAATAGCGAGCTAAGAGAACGGGAGAAGAGATGCCAATTATGCTTGTAAAGAAGATTATTAAGATGGAGATTAGTTTTAGGTGGGTTGCAGCTTGCGTGTCTCTGCAGGTTGCGGAGCGGGTTGCGTCGATCAAGCAAGCTGCTGCCATGGAAAACAATGGTGTTTTGATTGAGCTGGAGTTTGCGGGAGAAATGTGGTGGGGAGCGCTCTGTAATGGGTCTTTGTGGACTTGGAGGGAGGGGGGGGAGATTTGGAAGTTTACAAGACTAGGCGCTGCCGTGTGTGGACTGGATTGTTAACTGAGAAAGGGATGGTTGCCTGTGGGACAGGTTTCTTAAAGAAGGGTGGGGATTGATGGGGTCCACTTCTGAATGAACGGTGATGCTGGTATAGAAGCTTTTTGTGTTGGTGCGATGCGTGTGTTTCCAATCTTTGATCTTGCTGTTGTTTTGTAGAATTAGCTTTGTGCAATTTCCTTGAAAATATTTGAGTGCTGTCTTTTCAGATTATCAAGGAACTTAAAATATGAACAACTGCTGGTAGAGTTTAGAATACAGGTTTTTGATCATGTCCTGTCCTGATAAAAATATGAGAAAAAAGCGTAGCTTACTTAAATAATCGTGTCGAGACTACGTATGGATTTCGGTAAAAATATTTAAAAGAGAGAGAGAGGGGGGGAAGAAGAACAATTTTGTCCGTTTAAAGTATTCCCAAAAAAAAAAAAAAGTGTTAAAAAAGAAAAAGGTTGGTGATCATGATATGAAATGTGTAATGAACCACTAGCAAATGAAAGTTAGGTTAAATTAACATTTAATGTGTAATGAACCACTAGCAAATGAAATGTGTAATGAACCACTAGCAAATATACTACAAGAGAAATAGAAAGGTTAGTGTTCAGAGAAAGGTATAGGCTTCCACGACTCTAGGCTTTCTTGTTATAGGATATTTGGATTTTTTCCCCTCAATTTGATTATTTAATGGGAAATTCTTATTTAATTTTAATTTTTTTATATTGAATCATGATAAATATTTTTTTATATTTTTTATCATATAATAAAATAAAATAATATAATTTAATCCGATAGAGTTTATAATTCGAGTCATAAGTTAAGCAGAGTGGTTAGAGTTAGCTTGATCTTTATTTATTTATTTTTTTAATTGAATTTTTATATTTGAATTATTTTAATCAACAAGGATATGTTAGGACAACTCATATATAATTTAATTTAAAATTTAAGTTACTTAAAGAGTTGGACCGAGAGTTTTTAATTTTAAACTATTATCCTGAATTTAATAATAATATTAAAAAAATATTTACAGCGATAACAGGGAAATAAACTAGTGGTATTCTGAAAAAAAATGGTACAAAGAAAAGAAAAAGGAAGAAAAGCAATTCCACGAGACGCAACTTCGCCTATAAGACAACGATGCTATAAAGTCGGTAATCATGAGATGTGGTGTGACAACCACCGATACATTATTGTACATGAGAAAGTTAGGATAATTGGTTTTTTATAAAGTTAGGACTAATTTGAGAAAGGACCGTCTTAGCTTAGGTGTTAAATTACGGTTTCACATAATCTAATTCCTTTCATAGTCACCTTTTGTGTCTCGGAGGTTACTTTTAAATTACGGTATAAAACAAATTCACACCTAGGCACCTCATTAATGGGCTCCATAGCAGGGCTGCAAGCATTAAACAGAGCCAGGGCTGTTTACTTCAAAGCCCAATGGAATTTGTTCAAAGCCCACGATTTCTATCTAAAGAATCAGATCCTTGGCCCATGATTACACATTCATTTCAAACTTTACAGTTTGACCATACAAGCTAGGAGCCAAATCCATGAATTTATACGATGATTTTTATGAAAGAAAGGATAATTCGCAGGCCTAGGTGCTTTTGCCAAGATGGATTTCAGATAGTCTTCCAGGCCCAGGATCAAAGCAAATAAAGACTCACCGTCACTCCAGATTTACAAGACCCAATATCGATTTAATGGAAAGCAGATTAGGATAACTCGCAGGCCTAGGTGCTTGAATCAAAACTGGTAGTCTTTGGGCCTACAATGATTTCTTTAGGTCGCTTAGACCGGCCTTCGTCCAGATTTCGTTAGTCAGAATAATTTTTAGTGATATCAAAGCAACAAAAATGGTGGGAGCTTGTCGATTGTCGTGCACGATGTATTCTGCCCAAAGAACTTCCTCTAATCTTCCGGAAATCGTTAGATTAAGGACTGGAATAAATATAGGAAGCTAGAAACCAACCATATAAATTGACCTTGCCATGCCCTTGATCCTCACATTCCTCGAAGGAATTGAAATTACTGGGATGTGTGCGTATGCTACTAAATTTCCGAGGGAGATTTGTTCTAAGAATTGTGATCCATATAAAGACCAACCATATCATATCATACATGTTCTAAGAATCGTGATCCATCATAGGTTCTCAAGTGCTCGAATACTAAGAGAAAAGTCCAATGATTGATCAAACAAACCTTGATGATCACGAACTTCTAAATCTCCGAGGGAGATTTGTCAAGAGTACATCACTTAGAAAAGAATGTTTGCCAGCATGAAAGAATTGCACATCCTTCTCTCGAAGTGGCCAGCATCATTTTTTGGTCTACTCTTAGTACTGTGGAGCCTGCATGTTTTCTTGGGGTGGGAAATTATTGAAATCAGACAATCGGACTTATGCGAGTGTAATAAACTCACTCACCATGTATATATCATATATACATGTGTGCTCTTTATTCTATGGTGAATTTTGTACTCTCTCTCTTTCATACAAGGATGTAAAAAGCTGTTTGCTAGAAGCCTCCATGGAATTAACTTACATAGTCGAGTGGTGTGATGTTCAGAGTCATAATAACACTTTCCGTTTGTTTTTTTCTCTTTATTTTTAATTTCTTTTTTTGGCGTGCATGATAAGGCTATGCAAGTGCAAGGAGTGATGTTAATATATCTTTGGAATAGTGGTGAGTGAGTTTATTTTCTAATACGTTATTATTCAAAATTACAATCCTAAGTGAGATATTGCGATCAACCCAAATTTATTGGCAAGTAACCTAAAAAGTATAGGTCTAGGAGTAGCTTGAACTCAACAACCATGATCTTGAAAAGTGCGGTTAGGCTTACTTTTCGTTCCAAATGGATTTAGATATTTTGTTTGAATCCAATACTTTCTCAGTAATTTTTTTATAATTTTCACATGAATTTTTTAATATTTTATATTGATTTAATAAGTATTATTTTAAATGAAATACAACTCAAAATATCAGATGAATAAAATGACTCTTCAGCTCCTAAAAAAGACAAGATTCATATGTTATAAATACCTCATAAATTCTTCAAACTTCAAGTTCATAATATCATCATTCTTTATATTTTTAGTTATATTTTTAGAGTTTATCTCTCTAAAATATAATAATATTTTCTCTCTTTAAAAAAATACATACTTAAGCATCTGAGAATTTTCAAATCCACAAAAAAAAAACCTTTTATAGGTACTAATTATCAGCATCTTGACCTACTAGATATAACATACAAGCTACCAATCACATTGATTATAAAAAATGAATTAAATTACTAGAAAGTAATTAATTTTTCAACACATAAACCTTACTTTTAAGCTATTTGAATTTCTTGAAACATCACATAAGAAAACTTTTCTTATAAATGCAATGATATGGATGTAGAAGGCTTGCTTAAGATCCTACTTGGGATAATACCTTTTTTATATATGTATATACAATTATATTATCTCATTAGCAAATTAATGTTCTCCCTGAATCTACTAAATTAACAAAAACACACTCATGCACAGGAAACAAGCTGGAAAATGAGATAAACCACTCAGTTAAAACAAAAAACTCAATTAAATAACACAGTAATTCAAATAAGATGCGATGAATTAAATGAGAGAAAGAACATCAGTTGATAAAGGGGTTAGTGCTCGTGCTTATTGCAGCGATGGCCCATGTATCAACTTTAGCTCTATATATATGTAATGTAATGCAACACACATGCAAGTATATATGGACATTATCATGATTAGAAACCTCTCAAGTCATTTAAACCACTTGTTCGTGCTCTCGTGCTCCACTCACTCAAAATATTTCAATCAAAAGACAAAAGCCTCTTTCAATAATCAAAGTATATTGCTCCATTATGATTGCATTCGATTGCTTACTTTCTAACCAATGAAATCATTATCTCTTTATGGTCATAACAATCATCATCCCAATAATCGTGATTATGCTAGCCTCGGTACACGTACGTATTTAAATGACAAGAAATACCTTAGAAAAACAAAATCAATGGTGACTATAAATGGAGGAACTTCCTTCTATGGCTGGAGAGAATTAATAGATACCCAAGTCGTGGCTGCTTTACCTAGCCAAACATGGTGTCGACTGTAACTATTGACTTGAAACCCTAACCAACTTTGTTTTATCCTCAGAACTAGGGTTTCGGAAGATGTAGGATCCGCATTTGGCCATTGAAGCTGACATCTTCCCAACTTTATGCTGTGCCTTAATTATGCATGAGCTGAAATTCGTCGAAATCATAAAAGGTTTGGCAGAAACAATATCAAATAAACTTATTGAATAACTTAATTTGGAGACCTCGTTAGGTTTTTCTTTGCATTCAATAGCTATGTCCGCCTTTAACCTCAAAAGAAATCTGAATTTCTTGCAATGGCATGTGAAGGAATACCTTAGCTATATATGAGTGGCGACAAATTAATGAAGGCTGGATGATCCAATCGAATTATTTTTACTCGAGAGCGAGGGACAAATCAAGGACAACTGGCTTCTTGATTAGTCAAGATCATGAGGGTAGCGACAATTGATCAGTTGAAAACAAGGACAGAGAGGGTGGCACCTAATTGAGGAAATCTTTTGAGATTTTGAGTCACTGATGTGAAAGGTACAACAGAAAAGCTAGCCCCCACAAAGGGAGAGAGGGATGGACTTATCTAACAATACATGAGGTGAGGTTTGGCCTCAAGCAAGAACAATAAGGCCAGGGGGGTATTTTCAAATTGTTCAAACCTCTCTTGGGTCTACAAAAAGGGATGTTGTTGTCGGTGGCGCTTTTGGCAATTGATGTATTGTGTTCTCTTCATTTTTCAAGGTCTTTATGCACCACAAATCTTCTGGACAGGAGAGTGATTTCCAGTAGGGGATGTGAAGCCTTAGGATGTCCTTACCGCCAACTTCTGTTACAATAACCTTACAATCTTTGGACTTTGTCGCCATGTTGTGCACAAATTGGCACAAGTGTTGAACCAGCTTTCCTGATAACGATCCTTCATGGTGCACTCCATACATGAAGTAGAATCCAAATGGACTAAGAAAATCTGGTATCGCAGGCAACTTAAAACATGGAAAGATTTTATCAATCAATATTGAACTCTTTGTGTATAGAAAGCAAGATAAGGGCGCTTTCCCTAGTCTTAGCTTGAAGAGCTCCCCACTGTTCCATACACTAAGCATAGCCCAACTTCTTGGAAGTACTTTCCCATCTGAACCAAAATCATCCCATGACTCACCTCTGGGATAAGCCACCCAAGTCCCCAAGCTTAGCTTGTTTCTCAGTATATTCCCTATATCATCAGGGAAAAACTCTGTTGAAGTCATGAACTTGCGATATAGAAACTCAGCTTCCTCGACTTTGAGCTTTGCCACCTCAGTTTTTGATGACAAACGTAAGGCGCGATGATCAACTGGATTAACAAGAATCGCCGGTGTCCTGAAATTGGCATATCCAAGCTTGTTTATGAAGAGATTAACTGACGCTTCATTATCTTTCTCCGTAGCCATGTAAGCGTAGTCAACAACATTTGCGATGAACCATTTCTCCAATTCAAGCACTAGCGTCGATCCGATCCCTTTTCGTCGATGAAGTGGTGCAATTCTTAAGCCTAGCACATAACCCAACTTGGCTATATTCTTTGGAGGTTTATGAACGGTTGCTAGCTTTATAGAGCCTTGAATGACACCAACCAGTTCGCTGCCCAATTCGGCTACCTAACGTAAAAGAAACAAGGTTGCATTTTTTTCGTCAATAAGACATCATTACAAGCGGTAATGGATGTAACAACACCTATATAGGGTTTGTGTGATAATGGATGTAATGAAAACAAAGGAAGGGAAAAATAAATAAGAGTGATGATGATCAGTATATAGTGTGCACGTACCAGCATCTTGCACATCGGACTGTTTCTGATTCTACAGATGGGGTCACCCATGGTATCTATGCAGAGTACTCTTTCAGTCGGGCCTACCTCACATCTTCTCTCAAGATCTTCCACTCCAGCTCTATGAACTTGAACATCATAGCTTCGTATTTTAAGTTCTCCACATCCCATTATTCAAACTTGCACCATAAGTAGAAAAGAATATTTAGCAACTGGCATGAGAGGGTGATTATAGGAGCAATCTTTATTTATTTATAAGATCTAGAAACGAGAGCTCATATACAAGATGAAACCTAGCAGGTAGTAAACTAGAGTAATGTAAGAAGTTATAAATAGGTGCTTTGCTCCACCACTAACTAAAATGATTTGTCTTGGAAATTCATATTGATCATCGTTTATATGGAAAGGTGGGAAATATTGCGGAATGTTCTCTCTAATCAACATCAACATCGAGCTTCAACAACAATAATTAATATTGGACAAAAGGCGGGTAATAATAGGATGCGTCTTTTTGTCCTTAGCCTTTTGCCATTCTTAACTTAATCAAGCCCTATCCACTTTAAGATCACCTCATCAGGCTCGCGCCACGGTGCACTCCAAAGAATATGTATAGTTGGCCAACCCTCATTTGTCAATTAATTGATTGGCCAAACATAATAAACCAATCATAAATTAAGCCCTCTCCCCTCCAAAATTTTGGTTCATACAGTACATCTACGACCACCTAATTGATATGTATGTATGTATGTTTATACAGTACAAATGCTTAGGAAAAAAGAGAGCCGGTAGGCCATAAATATCTCAAATCTAATCATAAATTAACGATTTTTAACAAGAAGTTCATTATATATATAATTCTATCGAATTATCAAATTAATCTTCTAGGTATTTAAGACGCGGTTTACCTAATTAGGTGCCGGATCACTAATCAATTGTTGAGCTGGGGGAGATTTTTATTAGTTTTAGCTTTATGCAAGAGGATAAGTCCCCTTCTGCTCACACTGAAGGTTCTGCGTTAGCGCAATTTTATTCACGATTTGTTTCTGTGTACTTTGTGTGCGGCAACGGTGGTCCATATCGGCCTCCTTTTATTCACCTGGATTCGAAAGTGAAAGTAACCCCACTATAAAACCATAACTAGCTGGCTTTCTACTAGCTAGTTATGAAAAACGTTATTAAGAAATTAATCATAATGCTGCTCTAAAGTGGTCCTAGCTAGGGGTGTTTATGGTCCGGTTCGATCAGGTTTTAACCTAAAAATTTCACCGAACCGGAAAATACTATTCCTTGTTAATATAACCCAGACCGAACTGAGAACCGGTTCAAACCGAATCACAATCACTGGATTTATCCAAGTTAGCACAACTACATATTAACAAAATTCCAATAACATCCTGCAAACTACCGGGACCTCACTAGCACAACTACATGTTAATAAAACCAGAAACAAGGATTTTATCCAAGTTTCTTGCTAGAAACTAAAGCAAAGAGTAGAAAGGCAACAATATGAGAGAAAATTAGAGAAACGAGCACAGAGAAGAGAGAGCGGGAGAGAGGGAGGGGTGGGGCAACTAGAAATGAGGAAAAGGGAAGGGTAAGGTGGGAGGGGGAAGGGCGGAAGGGAGGAATGAGTGGGGTGGCTGGAAGGGGAAGGGTAAGGTGGGAGAGAGAGAGCGGGAAAAGGGAAAACGAAAAGGGAAGTGGGGCAGCTGGAAAGGTAGGGTTAGGGTATTTAGGTTTAGGAGGTTTCCTTTTATATTTTTTTTAGATTCAATTAAACCAATTCAGTTTGGTCCGGTTTTATCGGTTTCAAGCTTTTTTAAACCAGAACTAAACTAGACCGGGTGATTTTTTTATTTTTTAATTGGTTTATTCGGTTTATTCTATCAGTTCGATTTTTTCGGTTAATTTTTTCTCGGTTTTTTCAGTTTAAACGGTTGGTCTGTTTTTTTGAACACCCCTAGTCCTAGCTATGATATGAGCTTATGCTAAGAGGATGGTCATTAATCAAGACAATTAATAGAAAGAATAGTCAACAAAGAAGTGAAAAATTAATAGATGCAACTAAAATTATGCTTTGGCTTAAACTTATCGAATATGCCTAGGTAAATATGCTACTATTAATGATTAGCAATTTATACCGGACTATAACATACTTATTAAACTCGACTTAGTATATCAACCTAGTAATGTAGAGCCTAACTTGGATCAATTTTTATTTAAACTATTTTAATCATTAACCTAGTTAAACTCGGGTGACCTTGCAGGTTAATAAATATTGATAGGATTAATTTTGTGTTATAATATCTACATTAACTATTGTACGCTGCTCTACATATATAAATAAGAAAGGTTAACTAACTAATTGGTCAAAGCCTCTTATTCTTTTCAACTTGGTATTAGAGCCTTAACACATTAAAACTTATTTTCCCTCTCCTTAATGGACCCTGCCCTGAATGTTTTTTCTTCCCAATAATAGACCGACATTCCATCTCCTACATCATAGGCTTTCGTTTCTTCTCAATCGATGCAGACTTCTTTCTTTTTCTCTGCTTTGTAATCTTCCCCTGCTATTATTGCTACCATGAATCTTCCTCCATAAAGGCTTCAATTACAAACAATTTTTTTCTTATCTAATACTCAATAAGTTATTTCTTTAAAACTTACAAACATCAATTATCTTTATTGAAAAATACAGATGAAGCCGTATCTTATTGGATAAGATATTTTCTACTTTGTTGATGGCTCCTCGTCATATCCTTCTTCTCATGTGGTTGTTGCTGATGGTTTTTCTATATTAATCTTTTTTTTTCCTTCATTACAAACAACATGATGAACTTATTCTGACTGCATGCACTACTTTCTTCTCTTTCAATGAATGTACTGTATCTTATTGTTGTTTGCCAAACCACACACTGTGTTTAGCGTACTCTTGAGCAAACCCTCGTTTCTCTGTCCAATCCTTATTTTATGCAACTTCATGAATCTTTTCAAGATCTTTGTCAGGGAGATGATTCAGTCACTATATATATACAGAAAGCAAAAACATTATTTGATGAATTAGCAGCTGCTAGCCAACCAATTTCTCTAGAGGAGTTCAATTTGTATATGTTCTGTAGTCTTTGCAGTGAGTTCAAAGACTTAGTAACAAGCCTTGTGACCAAGGTAAAACCTATTTTGTATATAGATCTTCATAGCCATTTCTTTACCCACAAGTTCCTTCATAAGACCTCCATTCAATCCATGGTTGTCACTCCTCCTTTACTGCTCATGCCATCTCAGCCACCATCAGCTAATGTTGCAAACCATCAGCCCTCAGGTTTGTATAACAACAATCCTAATTTCAGTTGTGGTAGAAGATAATTCCATTGAAGCTAGCATTCTAACAATAACCAAAACAAAATACAAAACAAGTCTGATTTGCATGGTTTTCAAGGGTCTTATAACAGTGATTGAAGGTAGAACAATTAGCAATAAAACAAAAGGAATAATGGCTTTTCATAATGGTCCAATAACCGTTCTTTTACGAATAATATCAGGTGCCAACTTTGCCTATCCTTCAACCATACATCCTTTCAATGTTCTCAGCTTCACAACTATGGACAACACTCGAATGCTAATATATGCTCATTAATGTCTCCTCTTCTAACTTCATGGATTGGTTTCTGGATATGGTGCAAATCAACACGTTACACCTGCTCTTGTGACTCTAACCAGTTCTGAACCCTAACTTGGTAATGATCACTTGTATGTTGGTGATGGTAAAAGCCTTTTCATATCTAATATTAGGCATATTATATTACATAACCCCATAACGCACTTTTACCTTATCTAATATTCTTTATGTTCCTCATATTACAAAGTTATTACTTTCTATTCAGAAATATTATCATGGTAATAATGTGTATTTTTAATATCATATATATGTGTTCTATGTTAAAGATCTCACCACTAAGACAATGCTATTTTTTGGTCAGAGCAATGATGGTTTCTATATTCTGTCTGAGTCTTCTACCATGTCAATTCCTAAGGTTTATTGGTCTTCTCGTGTCTCTGCTTCTACTGATATCTAGCATCGTTAATTGAGTCATTCTATTTCCCGTGTTTTCAATTTTTTAGTATCAAATAATAAACTTGATTGTACCTCTAGATGTTCACTTTTTCAATGTCAAGCATGTCCGCTAGGAAAGTTATTGCGTATGTTATTGGGACCTATGAGTCACAAAACTTCTGTTCAATTTGATTTAATCTTTAGTGATGTCTGAGGCTTTGCTCCTATTTTTTTCCTCTGATGGTTTTGTTACTTTTTTAATTTTTTTTGACGCACATACAAAATATATATGGTATTATCCTCTTGTTGCGAAATCTAATATATTTTCTATTTTTTTTATCATTTTCAAGTTTTTATTAAGCGTTAATTTTTGTGAAAAATTAAATCTATTCAAATTAATTTAGGTGGTGAATGCTGCAAGTTAAACACCTTCTTTCAGACTATTAGTATTCATCATCATTTAATTTGTCTTCATACTCATATGCAAAATGGCATTGTTGAACGTCATATCAACATATAGTCGAAATTGTTCTTACTCTCATTAGATAATGTAAAGCCCCATTACAGTTTTGAAATTATATATTTGAATCCTCACTGTATCTTATCAATTGTATGCCTACTCATGTCCTCCAAAATAAATACCTATTTGAGTGTGTTTTTCATCGTACTTCTAATTATGATTTTCTATATATTTTTTAGTGTTTTTGCTTTTTGTTTTTGCGTTCATATCATGCATATAAATTGGATTTTCATTTCTTTCCATATGTTTTTTTAGGTTATAGCTCCTCTCATCTTGGTTATCATTGTTTTGACCCCACGTCTTAACATATTTATATCTCGCGTCATGCTTATTTTGATGAAAAAGAGTTTTCTTTTGACAAATATGAAAAAATGGCACAACCCTACAACACCTCTCCATATCATATCCCTACTACCCACTTGCCCTATTTACTTAATTCATCATTTTTTCACTCCATTATACCTACAGTCTGTCCACCATCCATATTGCTTACCATTTCTACCATCATCAGATAGCTCATCAGTCATGCTTTTATGTCATCATCTGCTTGTTTATCTAATGATCATTCTCCAAGTACAGGTTCTCCTCCTTTAGAGTTGCTATTTTCCAGGTTTGACGCACGTAGTTCTCCTAGTTCTACTACTGGATCACTTGGGTCTGCTGTTACCAGTCCAGCGTTTCAGTTTGAATTTCCAACTGGGTTAAATTTAGTTGTTGACCTCTTTTCCTATCCTCTATAATAGCATACAAGTTCAAGCTTACCTACCTTTAATTTTATGGTTTGTTAGCATTATATGATTCTTCATCCACAGCTGCTAAAGATAGCAAATCTGATAACTTCTTCAGCTTCATCTGTCAGCCCTCTCTCTTATGTACTCTCTCCTCCTATTTATGAACTGATTGCATTTTCTAATGCTGACAAGTATGAGACTTGACATTTTATTATTCATCCACGGGTGCTGGTATCTTTTATTTTCTAGTTTACGTTGACAATATTTTGCTTACGGGAAACAATTTAGTCTTGCTTAACCGCTTGATATAGTTGTTGTGTTCAGAGTTTAAGTTTTGAGATTTAAGAATTATCCATTATTTTTTTGGGATTGAATTTTATTCTACTAGTGTAGGTCTTATGCTATGAAAAGATATGTATATTCTTGACATACTTAATCGAGCATATATGTCTTTTTACAAACCTATTAATACTTTTATTTCTACCTCAAAGGTTATTGTGGTGCTCGATTGCTTGTTTTCTAATCCTACCTGATTTCATCAAATTATTGGTGCTCTTCAATATCTCACTTTTAGAAGACCAAATATTTATTTTGTTGTTAACAATGCATGTCAATTTATGCATGCTGCTGTAAATATGCTTTGGGCTACCATTAAACGTATTATGTATTATCTTTGAGGTACATTTTCTTTTGGCTTATATATTACTTGTAGCTCCCTCCTTTGCTTTACATGGTTTTACAAATGCTGAATGGGCTGATAATGTTGATGATTGTAAGTTTACGGGTTAATATCTTGTCTTTTTAGGTAATACACCAATTTCTTAGAAATACGACAAACAATGCATTGTTGTTCGTTCTTCTACTAAGGCTGAGTATAAAACCTAGGTCGATGGCACTACTGAGGCTATTTAGTTTCAATATTTATTGTCAGATCTGTAGATTACTCCTACTTAAATGCCTATATTTTGGTGTGATAATTTAGGTGCTACTTATTTATTTATGAATCTTATCTTTTATGCTCATGTTAAAATTGATTTCATTTTATACATGATAGGGTTGCCAAGAAAGACATTCAGATTATCTTTATCTCTTTTAAGGATTAGATTGTCGATGCTCTTACCAAGCTACTTCCTACTGCTTCTTTTACTGATCTTCTGTTCAAGCTTTAGGTTGATTCTCTAACCTCAATTTAAAGGGGTGTATTATATTAAATTACACAATATATAATGTATATAATTAGGGAATATTGATAAGCTTAATCTTGTATTATAATTTCTACATTAACTATTGTACACTGCCCTACATATATAAATAAGAAAAGTTGACTAACTAATTGGTCAAAGCCTCATATTCTTCTCAACTTGAATAATTGACCTCACTAAATATAGTCCGGTCAAAGAGTTTAACAAAACACACACACTAAAATAACATATTTTAAAAAATGATAAACTTGAATCGACCAAATAACCTATAAATTAACTCAACAACTCACTTATATAAGTTTTAAATAATCAATTCAACCCCTAAATAATCAAGTCAACCTCGATGCGACAACTATGATATGTAATTTGTGTATGTTCAGTTGCATGTGGTTCGTTGGTCTTCAATGCTTTACCAATTCATATGACATATTTAACCGTTAATTGATTTGGGTTTTGCAATGAGCCCCAAATGAGATGAGGGTGGACTCGAGTTCGGTTGTGGTCCAGTCATAATACTGTTGGTTTTTAGTATAAATTTTCAACATAGTGAAATAAACTTTCAACATTTCACAATAGACATAAAAAAAATAGTTCACGAAATCCTAATCATTTTATGAAATAATCATCCTATTTAAAAGTTTAAGCTATTAGATAAAGACGTCAATATATGATTTATATAATTCTTTAATACACCTCTTCAAGTGAAAGTTTTTTTGACCGGAAACTTGCATAAACCCACATATATTATATTAAAAAATAATTCAATCTAAAAACTTAAACTATGTAATAAAATCTCAAGATAACACATTGTTATTATTCTTCTTTTCTTTTTGTTGATGGGCCTTTTACCTACTGGTGTAGTTCCACCTACCTCACCTTTTTTTCTTCATTATCAATCCTAATAAAAACCAGACCACCGCTACCGTTATTGCTAGAAAAAGACACATGCTCCATTTATGCGCCATTAACAAAATGCTGAGTGCACACGTGTGGGAAAGCTCCAACAATGACACACCCAAAGAAGAACACCGAGGTCCCACCCACTACATTTTGGCTAAAGAAAATTAGGGTCTCTGCTTCACTCATGATGATTTATTTTTGTTCGAGGACGGATTTATTGATGATTTTAACTCTTCCTCGAAGCGCTCTCCTCGAAGAAGTGAACGACATAAATCTGTCTACTTGGTGTCCTAATCTTTCTTTGCATGCATTATGCTGTCTGCATGCCTTTTCAGATGGATATGTGGAGGGCCAATTTATAATGTGTCCATAAGTAGAACGGGCCCACGTTTTGTACGGGAGAAGAAGGGCGATTTCTTGGGAGGGGGGGCTGCAATTAAAACTCCTTAGTTTTATTCTTCACCAAACTTATAGTGGTGCCAAATTGCCAATGAGGAGAGGCTTTTGTGTTGGTGCTTTAATATGGTTCCAAAAGAGTATACTCAATAATCATCTTTATCCATCTCGCTCAAACCCTTCGGAGATGCGACGTTCAAGGGCCAATGTCTATGAACCATTGTCGTAACTTGGCCGAAACTAGAGTTGGAGATTATTGGTGGCTAGAACATAGATGAAATTAGGAGTGATTATTTTCGGTTCAGTTCGATTATTTTAGAACAAAAACTGAAATTCAACTGATTGACTCGGTTTTGTCCGGTTTGACTTGATTTTTTTCTAATTTGGTTTGGTTATTAATTTCAGTTTGGTTTGATTTTTTGATTTCAAACTTATGAAATCGAACAGAACCAGTCAGTTTTTTTAAATATTCTAATTGGTTTAATCGATTTGTTTTCATGGTTTGATTTTTCAAAAAAAATTCTGATTTTCTTATTTTAATCAATTTTTTAATTTTTTTACTCTTGAAACCCAAAATACCACTATCTAAATGAATACATGACACACCAACCAATTAAGATACCATATTCTTAGTATAAAAATCTTATTTTGCAATGAATGTAGCCAAGAAGAAGTAAAAAAAGGGTCACTCTACCTATATTCGAAGTGCATACTAATCCGGGTACTGTAGATGTTAAGTAGTGATCACCAATTAGCTTTTTTTTTTTTTTTTTAATGAAGGAAATATTTCATTTTTAAAATGGAATTAACCAATCTCATTTTAAAGATTTACAGACACAATTCTCCAGTGCCATGGATATTTAAGTTATATGCATTACAAATTCAGAATACTTTACGGTTATCAATAGCTTTTTTTAAGTAATCTAGAGAAATGCAAGTCCTAAATTGAACTAATTGGAATTGTACACTATAAAATAATTAAAAATCCTCGCCATGGATGTTTTTATTTCTTTCTTTTCAACCAAAGGAAATGAAACTACAAAGCTCCACCAATCAATCCTCAACATATTTGCTTCAAAACTCCCTTTTTTTTTTTTTTTTTTTATAAACAACCTTTTGCAAGGTTGAATTCATATTCTTGGTCCCGAACTGACCTTTAAATGCTATTAAGTTGCCAAACAGAGGACCGAATATTTTATGCCTGAGAAAAATAATTAGTGATTTTTAAAATTTAATTTCTCTTTGAAAAAGTCAAAATTAGGATTAATTACTGGTGCATGTTTGTTTGCCAAAAAAATAAATGTTTTAAGTGGTTTTTATAGAAAGTGAATTTATAAAAAGTGAATTAATTTTTTAATTATTTTTTTCAAGTTTATTAAAAGAATAAAAGATAAATCTGACAGATAAAAAAGTTGAAAGATGATGAAATTGAAAAAAAAATTCTAATTTCATAAATTATTTCAAATAAAAAAATAACAATTAAAAGAATAAGGATCAAATATGACAAATAAAAAAGTTGAAAGATGATGAAATTAAAAAACAATTATAATTTCATAAATTATTTCAAATAAAAAATAGCAATCAAAATAATAAAGATCAAATAAAAAAATTATTTCAAATAAAATAAATAGCAATAAAAAAATGAAGATCAAAGTTGATATAAAAATCAAATTAAATCAAGTTTTTAAAAGTCAAAATTGAAGAACAAAAGATTTAGAACAAAATATATAGCAATAAAAAGATTGATTGCCAAATTTGATTTAATCAATAAATTAAAGAGAAAATGTTTTTACAACTACTGGAAAATGTATTCTGCCCAAAATAAAAAAAATATTTTCCTGAAAACCAAGATAGATTTTTCTTTATCTAAAAAGTATTTTTCATTGATCAACTTTCATAACAGTAAATACACATGAAATTTACACCGAAATTTGATTTACACCGATGCAATATTATATCGATGTAAAAGTTGTGTTTTCATTGACACAAATATCACCGATGAATTTAATGAATGAGTCATTTCATCGGCTAGAGTCATGTCAGTGATTTAAGATTTGTTAGTAATTATATTGGTTATTTAAACATTGATAGAAAGGCCAATATAATATTAGTATTAGTAATAAAAATAGACGACATCAATTTAAGTCGGTCAAACTATCAAAAATAATTATCGATGGATATACTAGTAGATAAAACGTTAGTCATATATCGTATCTAACTATTGGATTAAGCGACAAAATCATTGACAATCATGTTCTATCGGTGAATCTATCGGTATATATCAAAACAGTAAACAACTATGTAGTTTTTTTTTAGTCAAATGGGTATATTGTCCCGATGGAATAGCCAACAGATTTTTTATGTTCGTCGGTGATTTCATCGTTGGTTTAGTAATTTGTTTTTAATGCTATCAAACAATTTGAAACTAAAACAACATGGAATAAAAAATGTAACTTGAAGAACACATTTAATATTATTAATTTAACTATAAAAAAACAATTACAAATGTTTATAAATATTAAGAAGAAGCTACGGATGAAGGTGAAAGGGGAGGAAAATCTCGTAAAGGTCTATAAGGGGAAGGATAATGACTGGATAGGTATGTCATCATCTCTTCCCATTGCTTCTTTCTTTGTTATTCATACTTTGCCTCTATTTCAGCCTTTAGAACATTAATTTGTTGTTCAACCAACTCCTCAATGGCTGGTTATAGGTGACTCGTGTCAAATTATGGGGTGCCTATGGTCAAGACACTATAGTCCGACCTCATATATACGACTGTAGTCATAGAGTTACCATAAAATTGAATGTTATTAGGTCCATTGATTACTTCGGCCTCTAACCACAACTATGGATTGTATTCCAGATGGGTGGAAGGGTCTTCCATGTGTTTGGCATGCATGTCAGCGTTTTATTGTTTCTACATAACAAAATAAATAAGTCAAAGATATAGATAAAAAAAAAATTGTTGCATATGAATTGTTGCATCCCTTTATGTTTATCTTCCCTTCGTATATGTATTTTCATGTATAACCCTATCGGAGTCAGATTACCTTCAAGCCGTGTAGCCTGTAAAATAAATCATTAGTTAAATATTATCACAAATAATAACTATCATTTAAAAAAAAATACTTAAAAATAAAACATGCTCTTACTAGGTGCTTTGTATGGTTGGTAGAAAGAAAAGAGTCGTCGGTATGCTTGCTACTAGAATTGTGAGTGTTCTTGTTTCTTTTTTAGGATCCACTTCGTGATCACCTTCTAGAACCCTTTAACGTCAAGAACTCTAGATATCTCTTCTAAATACTCTCATTGACATTGGAATGTCTAAAATTCTTCTACATCTCAAAGTCATCTTACTCGACTTTTCTTTTGGCATAGGTATGCGTGTCATACCAGTAATCATACAACCCGGTTCAGGAGTTCATTAAACTAAAAAAATATAACTATAAAATAGATTACAATTTTACAAAAAAAAAAATTATAAACTTAACACATTCACACTCACCTAGTTGCACTATGATTTTCTAAGACTTACCTGGCAATCCTAAAGTTTGCAAAGTCCCACCAGAGTTTTTCCTTAAAATCATTTAAATAAAATAATTAGTTTATAATTTAAAAACAAATGTATATTTACTAAAAGTATAGATTATATATATACTAATCTTAAACCTCTCTCACCAAGCCTCACTCATAGGCATCTATTCTAGATGATCTCTAGGTTGGCTCCACTAGAAAAAAAAAAAAGGCACTTTCATCAACGCTTTCATTGTCTATGTTATCACTCGCACAACTTCCATACTTATGAACCTGAAAATCATTTAATTAACTCCAAACTATATAAACATGTAATCATTAATTTAATGTTATGTTTTAACAAAATAAATTTCTTACATGCTTAAATTCAGCTTCCATTCTGATATTAACTTGTCAGAATAAGGATTTCTAATAAATGGGATGCCGAATACACAACCTGTAATCGATGGGTCTACATCATTAGTAGGTGTATCAAGTGCCTTTTCATGATCAACATTAAAAATGTATCGAAGGCTCACAAACACTACTGCTTGACAAATCACAACCGTTCTATTTGGACCTTATATTTTTTTCTCAACATTTAAACAATGTAACTAAATAATTTAGCATATTCAATTAAATTATCAATCTACGGTTTATGGTTTTTTGTTTTAGTGCATTTATCTATTTATAACAAATCTCAGCATCATCTCCTCTATACGAGATTCTAAATTCTTTATTTGTCTCCAATGATAGAATGAATAGAGGACTTTCTATATAAAATCACAATATTATACTGATTATAATGCTACTCCAAATCATGGTAATGATCCACGAAAATTTATCATGACTTCTGGAAATTTAAACATATCTATTATAATAGTGTTCATCTTTCAAGTTTTTTAAAAGAGAAATTTGATTAATTTAAAGTAATATTAGATACATCGAAACTCAATAACTATAATTTATTCTTTGAATTGATCTAATAGTTAGAAACATTTTTCCTCATTCTTTTCTTGTCAAGAGTCTAAGATATGATCATATTCTCAACATCATTACAAACAGAGTAAAAACACAATAAACAATGTATGTTTAGACCTCAAAACACTAAAAAAAAATTATATAAATTATTCTTATTAAATATTCATTATAATGGATCATCAACGCATTAATTCAAACCAAATATTATTTCTCAATTGATGGATCATCTTTCAAATAACATTTTATTTTCTTTTTTCAAAGAGGTATTCTCACGTCAACCTTTATATACTAGGACTATAAATTAATCCATCTTTCCACTTCATTTATTTAACTCACAGGATGATAAAATGAATATATTTAAGTATGAAATCTAAGATGATTAATTAACATGCATAACCATCAATTCCATCGGCCTCATAACAATTAGCATACCATTTTCAAGGGGTATTATTCTCATACTATGAAAACTGAATTTCCTAGAAATTAACGTGTGTGAAATAAAAAGTTGCATTTATTGGGCTACTTTGGTTTATAAATCACTAGCCACCAGCCGACCAATGGCTGCACTTGCAAAAGAATATTAAGCGGTCAAGCTGTCAACATAAGTACATAAAAAATCTGAGGTTCTCATCGAGCCTAAATGAAATAATTCAAAGGTATTTTGAAATTTGATTCCTCTTTGTCCATAAGAAAAGAAATTTGATTCATTGCATTAAACTTTCTCCTCATCATTTATATGATAATGTTTATTTTCCTCTTCTCCATTTTACCAACATAATTATCAGAGAATTCACTAATTGTACAAATGAATTATTTTGCATAAAAATACCAAGCTCAACATTCAAGTCCAAACAATCATGTCCACCACATAAATCTATCAGTGAAAAGCTCAAGATCCATTTAAAATAGGTAAATTGAAAAGAAATTAATAAACACATAAATCACAATCTTAAGGGAGGGTTTTACAAACCTTAAGTAATGAATATATAGAGTGAGTGTTGTGCGCCATTTATAGGATTTGATTGTATATCTGAATTTAAATTTACTGATAGAATATTTTTCATCAATATCTCTATTAGTGATTTAACACGTCAACACATTATTGATAAAAAATTTTAAAACCATCAGTGAATCCATCATTATTTCAAAATATTCAGAAAACTTTTGGAAACCCCCAAGTTCAACTGCAATATTTTATATGTCAGTATTTTCATTGGTGAATCCAATCCCCTAAATTCTTCTCAAGCTCTTTATAATTCTATAATGATTTTAGTTTTTTGCTGGTGATCAGACCATTAGTGATTTAAAATATCACTGACGAATATAAAATAGTTAGTGATTCCATTTGTTGTTTTAAATTCCTGAATTCTTTCCAAACTCTGTGTAATTCTCCAATGATTTTAAGTTTTGTCAGTAAGCCATTGATGATTTAAAATATCATCAACAAACATAAAATTATCAATGATTCAGTCTGGTAGTTGAAATTCTTGAATTCTTTCATAACTCTTTTTAATTATCTGATGACTTTAGTGTTTGTCAGTGATTTAAATTGGTGACGGAGTCACCGATAATTATTTAATAATTTATATTTTTTTATTTATATTAGCTAATTAATCGGTGATTTTGCTATGTTGGTTATGATCCTTATCCAACCCAATTAAGAACCAACATTAGTTGTATTTATATTTATTCAATACCAACTCATTAAAACCACAAAACATAACAACAAACGCTTGATAAATGTACAATATACAATGAATTATACAACAACAATAAAGATCTTAATTGCACAACGATGTTTTACATCTGAAATCAGTTCAAATCCATTATTTAATTTGAACCTCATCATCCTCATTTGCATCATCTGCACATCCATCATCATCATCTTTTTTGTTGAGCTGAAGTTGTTCGCTTCATCTTCATCAACTTTTGTATGTCCACTGGTACTTAGTAACTCATTTAACTCATTAGTATCAATATGGACATAAGTATTCTCAACAACATGAAAAATTAAATATTTTTCTAACTCAGTAGATGGAGCAGCCTTATCTAGATCAATTAACTCATCCATTTGAAATGCATCTTCTTATGTAGTTACTTCATCGTTACTATATTTAACAACTTGTACACAAATCCTAGATTTGGTTTTCACAATGGATAACCAATAAACTCTATTAGGATCCTTTCTAAATGAAGGAATGTACATGTAATACATTTGTTGTCATTGTTTGGAAAATACAAAAACATCATTGATGTTGCTAAGTCTATCTTTTTTATTAACCATGAAAAAGATTTACCCTAATTTCTTTATCGATATCGCACCAATAATATTTAAATATAAATATTGTATTTTATGCCCTATGATATTGAGATTCAATCACCTCTTCTAACAGGCCATCATAATTAAATTCAAACTCTTTAGAAGTTGATCCCTTCATATAGACCCCACTATTATAGGTATTTATATCATCTTTATACTTTTTGATATGAAAAACATATCCATTATAACATTGAATCTTTCTTTTAGAACCCAAAGATAAAAGTTTCGAACTATCAACATTACCTCCCACGTTGTACACCTGGTTAAAGATAACTATTATTAATGGTAACAAAAAAAATCTACGTAACACTGAATTCAAATTACAATTACAAAATATTACATACTTATATTTTAAACCAAATTGCGAATTATTAATCTTCTATTTGAAAATTTTGACCTTTAATAAGATATGGATTTTTGAATAACAAAAATTAACAAAGTTGTCTATAAAAAAAAATATTGTGAATTTATCATAAATGAGAATACAATAGAAAATAATTTATGACACAAAATTGTAAAATTGACTTACTAAAAAAAAGTCTCAAATCATTACAGTTGAATAACATATAATTATATGTTTATCTAAATTTGATGTCTGTCAAATATCTTCTCAAAACTACATTCTTTGATAATAGTCAACCAAGATGAGGAAATATTGATAAATTCTCACTAAAACCATCATCATCATATCTTGAAACGCGGTTGGTTCACATTATTATATGAGACTCAAAATAGTATGATGTAATCTTAGCTACGACATCAAATAATCCATTTGGAGTGTCCATTGAGTCTATTATAAGGCCTAAAATGAAATGGATCCGAGAAGAGTTTAATAGGCTAAGTTAAGAGGTTTTGGTTAAAAAGGTTCAAATTTGTCAGTCTGGACCTTTATCTACTTTTTAGGTTATTGGGTCGGAAACCAAAGATTCGTATCTTTCCAACAATATATGTTAGACCCATTTACTCATCTAGAAGATATATAATGACGTGTTTAAAGTTGCGCCTAGAATCTGCCAATAAAAACAAAAAAGTTCTTAAAGCTATTGGAAACTTATGTAGCAGCCTTTGGATTACTTATTTTACAAGGATTCTGTAAATCATAAGAAAAACCAAGGCTGGATTAAATTAAAGAAAATAAACTAAACTAAAAAGAAGTGGGGGTAAGAACCAATACACTTAAAGAAAATGGGGCCTAAATGCAAATAAGAATAATTATAGAGCATAAATACTCCTATTCTCACCAAAAACAGATCTGCAGCTACGTAAAGAAAGAAAAGAGGGAGTTTTTATATCTATTTTTAGAAATTAAGAGAGAAACACCAAAATTTCAAGAACCCATCACAGATTGAGGGTTATAGGTAAAATAAACCCTGGTGGGAAAGGGGTCAACAATAAAAAATTGAATAAGAAGAGAAGAGGGGAGGGTCGGCTGTCATTAAAAAGAAAAGGAGGGTTTGAAGCCTTGATTCGCATCAGGTAAGATATTCTAAACCTGGTCTTATGAGTTATTTCAAGTCGATTATGAATTGATGTCTGGATGTTAATTTATATATTGAGTTCTTAGACTTGAATTGAGGAAAAAGTAAGAGTTGTTAAAGTAAAGAACTTCATGTGTTGTGTGTAAATGGAAAGGTTGATGAATCTGGACAGTTTCGTCTCTTGACCTTCAAAGAGATTTTGGGTAGGAGAATGAAGGAATTAGGATCAATTTCCTTCATAGAAATTATAGTTTTAGATGTTTGTTAATGAGCGATTTTGACTACCTTAGAGGCAGAACTAGGTTTTTCCCAAAATATAGAACTTGTAGCCTCATGTCTTACCTTTCCAACGCCACAAATTTCACTTAAATCGGAGTTCTATAACTCCAGATATAGTTAAAAATCTGAGTAGAGGTCAGACAGTAACAGTTCGAAAATGGACAGTAACAGTTGGACAGTAACAGTCCAAGCGTTTGTTAATGAGCGATTTTGACTACCTTAGAGGCAGAACTAGGTTCTTCCCAAAACATAGAACTTGTAGCCTCATGTCTTACCTTTCCAAAGCCACAAATTTCGCTTGAATCGACATTCTATAACTCTAGATATAGTTAAAAATCTGAGGAGAGGTCAGACAGTAACAGTTCGAAAATGGACAGTAACAGTTGGACAGTAACAGTCCAAGCGTTTGTTAATGAGCGATTTTGACTACCTTAGAGGAAGAACTAGGTTCTTCCCAAAACATAGAACTTGTAACCTCATGTCTTACCTTTCCAACGCCATAAATTTCGCTTGAATCGAAGTTTTATAACTCCAGATATAGTTAAAAATCTGAGGAGAGGCCAGACAGTAACAGTTCGAAAATGGACAGTAAAAGTTGGACAGTAACAGTCCAAGCGTTTGTTAATGAGCGATTTTGACTACCTTAGAGGCAGAACTAGGTTCTTCCCAAAACATAGAACTTGTAGCCTCATGTCTTACCTTTCCAACGCCATAAATTTCACTTGAATCGGAGTTCTATAACTCCAGATATAGTTAAAAATCTGAGGAGAGGTCAGACAGTAACAGTTCGAAAATGGACAGTAACAGTTGGACAGTAACAGTCCAAGCATTTGTTAATGAGCGATTTTGACTACCTTAGAGGCAGAACTGGGTTCTTCCCAAAACATAGAACTTGTAGCCTCATGTCTTACCTTTCCAACGCCATAAATTTCACTTGAATCGGAGTTCTATAACTCCAGATATAGTTAAAAATCTGAGGAGAGGTCAGACGGTAACAGTTCGAAAATGGACAGTAACAGTTGGACAGTGAAAGTCCAAATATAAAGAAAGGAATGATAACTAGGATTGGACAAAGAACGACAGTAATAATGAGTGAGATGAGAAAAAACATAAAGTACTAAGAAATGACTGAAAGAAAGACTTATTGGTTGTTGATATGGTCATTATAAAACATATCCTTGAGTGAGGAAAATTTATGAGATAAACCTGTGATTTGCAGGAGGGACCACAGACGTAGTGCAACAGCAGCAGCAGGGGAGCACGAGTAGAGCTTCTATTGCAGGTAGGTGTTTCACACCTATGCTTCCTAGTTAAATTCCATGATTTAATATATTTTGATGTGAAATGTGAATTACTGAATGTATGCGTATTCAAGGTGAAAAGTTGTTATGTGAATTGCCAAGTGATGAAATTATCACTGAAAAAAAGAAAATATTAGAAGTGTGATTTGAGGCATAAACTAGCATACATTGAGTGTATGTTAGGATCCCGGGTAAGAGGATCACCATGTATTGTCTAGCATACATTGAGTGTATGTTAGGATCCCGGGTAAGGGGATCACCATGTATTGTCTAGCATACATTGAGTGTATGTTAGGGTCCCGGGTAAGGGGATCACCCTGTTTTGGCTAGCATACATTTAGTGTATGTTAGGATCCCGGGTAATGGGATCGTCACGAATGGACTAACATACATTTAGTGTATGTTAGGATCCCGGGTAAGGGGAATCTCCACGTATTGGCTAACATACATTCAGTGTATGTTAGGATCCCGGGTAAAGGGATCACCATGGAATGGCCAGCATACATTTAGTGTATGTTAGGATTCCGGGTAAAGGGATCGCCTTATATCGACTCCTATGGGGTGGTGATGACAATACCAGTGAAATTGGTATCGGTAATGTGATAAGCAAAAGTAATCACGTTCATCTTATAAAGTCTGGAATGAAGGTTGATAGTGGCAGAGGGAACGGTTATTAATAGTTTGAATAAGGAAGAGATTTTTTTTAAATAAAAAAAAAAACTAGAAGGGAGAAGTAAATGAAATATGAATGCATGTTACCCTGTTGAAATTATTAGATTTTCATATTGTTATATTTATGGAAATATCCACCTTGCAATATTATGTATTTTGTTTCAGGATCATCGCATGCACAACAGGAGTAAATCCTAACTTATGTTTCCTTTTTGAAGTCTAGGTTCCAGGGAGTATACCCTTGTATTTTGTAAACATGAAAATGGTTGTATAACTTAATTTGTATAATAAATGTTTAAACTTGATTGGATGAATTTAACGTTGTAGTTTATATAACCATATTTCATGTCTATGTATTTATATTATTTAAATTATCCATCCATAATGATATTTTTTGTTATATAATGCATATCATAAATATTATGGTTGATAGGTGCGAGTATAATTGTGGAATTGAAACCCAGGATGATTGGGTCGGGAATTAAGTTATGAGATGCGAACTGTTACAAGTGTAAACAGGTTACATGTCGGTAACTTGGGACCTTCCGGTATAGGGGGGACTCTGTCGAAATTCTGGTAGATGTTAATACGAAGACCATGAATATGTATATATATAAAAAAAAAATTAACTACTCTGTTTTTCTATTGACATGAGATTGTGGTTTTATCCCAGAAATGAGGGATGTTACATTTGGTATCAGAGCTCAAGTTGCTATTCTGGGGATATGAATGATTATATGGTTTTGGAATGTGTTTTAGGATGGTGAGAACAAGGCAAGGAGCCAGGACTGATCCATCCCCAGTTCGGGGAAGTGGCCAGAGTATTCGTAATGAAAGTGATCCAGACTGGGATCCCTTGGCAGACACCTCCTCTCATATACCTGCAGCATCAGTGTACTCAGAAGGGGGCGAGTCAGTGAGACTTCGAGATGATTCATCATTCCGTCAGGCAGATGTATCCATGCCCGAGGGATCAGACAGACAGGGGGGAGATAATATACCTCCACCAGTGGCACCGGTAGCTGAATCAAACCTATTTTCGGATCCTACTTTTATGGAACATATAGTGAGAGCTGTGGCAGCAGGAATGGTACGGGGGCCTCCAATACGACTCCTAGATCAGGGGGAATAGTCACCATAGTGCAATGGGTGAAAGGTATGAGAGAGATGGGTTGTATGACTTACCGGGGTGAAGAGGATGCTGAGGTTGCTGGGCATTGGCTGAGGAAAGTGGAAAGAGTTATAAATCAGATGCAGGTGCCAGAGGAGCTACGGGTGGATTGTGTGACTCAGCTATTGGTTGAAGGTGCCCACTCTTGGTGGGAGACCATTAGAGAAAGGAGATCAGAGGAGGTATTGAGATGGAGGGATTTTCGTGAAGAGTTTGAGGAGAGGTACTATTCTTGGGAGCATAAGAGGGAGAAAGAACAGGAGTTCTTGGAATTGAAACAGGGAGATTTGACAGTGCTGGAGTATGAGAGGAGATTTCAAGATTTAGCAGCTTTTGCCTCCACTTACCTTGCCACAGAGCGCCACAGGGTGGAGAGGTTCCGTGATGGACTGAGGCGGGAATTGAGGATGATATTGATAGCCATGCAGTTTCAGTCGGTACGGGAATTGGTACGTGCTGCTCAGGGTATGGAGAGGGTAATAAAGGATACCCCAAAGCCAGTGGTCGAGCAAAGTCAGGCAATGGGAGCTAAGAGGAGAGATTTTGAGTTTATAACCGGGAGACCTCCTCTCCCAAATAAGGGGAAGAGCGGGCCATCATCAAGACAGTTCCAAAGAAGGGGTGGGAGTTTCACCCCAGGAGGGAGCTCAGGAGGATCTAGACAAGTCAGTGGAAGAGGAGCTTGGGGAGGACAGTCTAGACAGGGAGTCAAAACTGCTGGAGGGTCTACAGAGCAAAAGGGACCAGTATATCCGTTTTGTCAGAGGTGTGAGCAGCGACATCCGGGAGATTGCTCTGCGATGCCGGGGAGATGTTATATCTGTAGAAGTGAGGGGCATCGATGGAGAGAGTGCCCGCATGTAGGAAGAGGTTGTTACTATTGTGGGGACACGAGTCACCGAAAGAAGGATTGTCCTCATAGAACTACCGAGGGAGCCCATGGTCAGAGGATTGAGGTTCAGAGCCAGCAGCAATTGGTGACAGTCAATCGTCCTATCAGGCCTACCCAGTCAGGCACGAGTGCTACACGTGGGAGGCCCAGAAATCAGGAGGGGAGGACTCAGGGTCGGGTATATCACATGACCTACGAGGATGTGAAAGCTGTACCTGATGTGATGGCAGGTACTTTATAGTTAGATACAATGCAAGTTTATGTTTTAATTGATCCTGGAGCTAGTCATTCCTTTATATCTTATAGAATTGTGAATAACTTGCATGTGTTATCTAGTAACTTGGGAGTAGGGGTGACGGTTAGTACACCTTTGGGAGAGAATATACATATTGATGATATTTATAGATGGGTAAAACTATATATTGGAGGATTAGAGTTGAGGGCAGATCTTATGCCGTTAGAGTTATATGATTTTGATGTGATTCTGGGCATGGATTGGTTAAGTAAACATAAGGCACAAGTGGATTGTTTCACCAAGACGGTGACAATCCAAGGAATAGGTGATAAAAGAGTAGTGTTTAAAGGGGAAACAAAGGTAATTCCAAGTTGTGTAATCTCAGTCTTGGTGGCTAGAAAATTACTGAGGAAAGGTTTTTCTACTTGGTTAGCCCATGTAAGAGAGCTGGAAAAGGGTAGCATAGGTTTGGCTAGTATTCCTGTTGTGAGGGAGTTTCAAGATGTATTCCCAGAAGAGTTGCCTGGATTACCTCCAGTTAGAGAAATTGAAGTTTCCATAGAAACTATTCCAGGAGTTTCTCCTATAGCCCAGTCTCCTTATAGGATGGCACCTATGGAATTGGCGGAACTGAAGGTCCAGCTTCAGGAATTGTTAGATAAAGGCTTCATCCGGCCTAGTAACTCACCCTGGGGAGCTCCGGTATTGTTTGTAAAGAAGAAAGATGGCACCCTTCATTTGTGCATTGATTATCATCAATTGAATAAAGTGACGGTGAAGAACAGGTACCCACTCCCACGAATAGATGACTTGTTCGATCAGTTGAAGGGTGCTAGGGTATTTTCTAAGATAGATCTGAGATCTGGATATCACCAGTTGAGAATCAAGGAACAAGACATACAAAAGACTGCCTTCCGAACCCGTTATGGGCATTACGAGTTTTCGGTGATGCCATTTGGGTTAACCAATGCTCCGGCCATGTTTATGGACTTGATGAATCGGGTGTTTCGGCCTTACCTGGACCAATATGTGGTTGTATTTATTGACGATATTTTGGTGTATTCAAACTCTCATTTGGAGCATGAACAACATTTAAGGGTTGTGCTACAAACTTTAAGGGAAAATCAATTATATGCAAAGCTGGATAAGTGTGAGTTCTGGCTCGATGAAGTGGTATTTTTGGGCCATGTAATATCCGTAGAAGGAATATTTATAGATCCAAGAAAGGTTGAGGCCGTGTTAAAATGGGAAAGGCCTACCAATGTGACAGAAATCCGGAGTTTCTTGGGTCTTGCTGGATATTACCGAAGGTTTATTGAAGGATTCTCCACCATAGCATCACCTTTAACTAAGCTGACCCGCAAGGAAGTCCGGTTTGTTTGGTCGGAAGAGTGTGAAGCGAGCTTTCAAGAACTGAAGGAGAGACTCACTTCTGCTCCTGTGTTGGCCCTTTTATCAGGGACAGAAGGGTTTGTGGTATATAGTGATGCCTCAAAAAGGGGTCTGGGATGTGTATTGATGCAAAATGGGCGTGTCATTGCTTATGCATCAAGACAGTTAAAAAGTCGCATAAGGTGAATTACCCGGTTCATGACCTAGAACTTGCAGCGGTGGTGTTTGCCTTGAGAGTATGGAGACATTATTTATATGGGACACAAGTTCAAATCTTTACAGACCATAAAAGTTTGAAGTATTTGATGTCACAGAAGGAGTTAAACATGCGGCAGAGAAGATGGGTAGAGTTAATAAAAGATTACGATTGTGTTATTGATTACCATCCTGGTAAGGCTAATGTAGTAGCCGATGCCTTGAGTAGGAAGGGAAAAACAGTGATGAATAATATGGAGCTTAAGGAACAAGAAAGTATAGTGGAATTAAAGAAAATGGGCTTGCAGCTAAGTGTAGGGCCCGAAGGATCACTGTTAGCTCAGTTAAAGATCCGATCTGTGCTTCGAGACAGGGTCTTGGTGGCTCAACAAGCAGATGGGAAAGTAAAAGAGATCAAGGAGAGGGTAAACCAGGGTATAGAGACATCATTTCAAATGTTATCCGATGGGCTAATAGCTATGGGTAGGCGAATTTATTTGCCTGAGGATAAGATTTTAAAAGATGAAGTATTAAGAGAAGCTCATGAATCTCGATTTGCTACTCATCCTGGGAGTACAAAGATGTATAGGGATTTAAAGGAAAACTACTGGTGGCCAAATATGAAGAGGGAAATAGCAGAATTTGTGTCGAATTGTGGGATCTGTCAACAAGTAAAGATAGAACACCAGAAACCTACAGGGGAATTACAGTCATTATCAATTCCGGAATGGAAATGGGAGGATATTTCTATGGATTTTGTGACTGGATTACCCAGGGGAAAGAAGGGGAATGATGCCATATGGGTGTTCGTGGATCGATTAACAAAATCTGCTTTATTTTTGCCAATGAAGAAGACTGATTCAGTGGATAAGCTGGCAAAATTGTATGTAAATGAAGTAATCAGACTTCACGGAGTGCCGGTTTCAATTATATCGGATCGGGATCCAAGGTTCACATCAAGATTGTTGTCTAGCTTACAAAGGGCAATGGGGACAAAGTTGAATTTGAGCACGACATTTCATCCTCAGACGGATGGTCAATCTGAAAGGACCATCCAAACTCTTGAGGATCTCTTGAGGTCATGTGTGCTGGAGTTTGGAGGGAATTAGGAGGATCTCCTACTATTGGTGGAGTTTGCTTATAATAATAGCCATCAAACTACTATTGGTATGGCTCCATATCAAGCATTGTATGGGAGGAAATGTCGTACCCCAATTTGTTGGGAGGAAGTAGGAGAAAGGAAGCTTTTGGGACCTGAGATAGTGCAACTGACAACTGACAAGGTGAGGGTGATCAAAAAGAGAATGAAGGAAGCCCAGGATAGATAAAAAAGTTACGCAGATCGCCGAAGAAGGCCGTTGGAATTCCAAGTAGGGATAAAGTATTTTTGAAGGTGGCTCCTTGGAAAGGCATCATTCGATTTGGAGTAAAAGGGAAATTAGCCCCGAGATATATTGGCCCCTTTGAGATTAAAGAAAGAATCGGGCCAGTTGCATATCGATTAGAATTGCCTGTATATTTGGATAAGATTCACAATGTGTTCCATGTATCATTGCTACGAAAGGCCAAGATAGACCCCTCACGGGTATTGCCACAAGTTCCTATGAAGATTAAAGGGGATCTAACCATGAAAACTAAGCCCGTCAAGATCTTAGATCGAGATGAGAAATTGTTGAGGAATAAAAGAGTTCCCTTGGTGAGAGTATTGTGGAGAAGCTCTCAAATCGAAGAAGAAACATGGGAAAGAGAATCCGAGATGAAGGAAAAGTTTCCGCACTTATTCTCCGACATAGGTACGTAACTTGAATTTCGAGGATGAAATTTTTATTAGGAGGGGAGATTGTAAATCCCAAGAAAAACCAAGGCTGAATTAAATTAAAGAAAATAAACTAAACTAAAAAGAAGTGGGGGTAAGAACCAATACACTTAAAGAAAATGGGGCCTAAATGCAAATAAGAATAATTATAGAGCATAAATACTCCTATTCTCACCAAAAACAGATCTGCAGCTACGTAAAGAAAGAAAAGAGGGAGTTTTTATATCTATTTTTAGAAATTAAGAGAGAAACACCAAAATTTCAAGAACCCATCACAGATTGAGGGTTATAGGTAAAATAAACCCTGGTGGGAAAGGGGTCAACAATAAAAAAATGAATAAGAAGAGAAGAGGGGAGGGTCGGTTGTCATTAGAAAGAAAAGGAGGGTTCGAAGCCTTGATTCGCATCAGGTAAGATATTCTAAACCCTTATGAGTTATTTCAAGTCGATTATGAATTGATGCCTGGATGTTAATTTATATATTGAGTTCTTAGACTTGAATTGAGGAAAAAGTAAGAGTTGTTAAAGTAAAGAACTTCATGTGTTGTGTGTAAATGGAAAGGTTGATGAATCTGGACAGTTTCGTCTCTTGACCTTCAAAGAGATTTTGGGTAGGAGAATGAAGGAATTAGGATCAATTTCCTTCATAGAAATTGTAGTTTTGGATGTTTATTAATGAGCGATTTTGACTACCTTAGAGGCAGAACTAGGTTCTTCCCAAAACATAGAACTTGTAGCCTCATGTCTTACCTTTCCAACGCTATAAATTTTGCTTGAATCGGAGTTCTATAACTCCAGATATAGTTAAAAATCTAAGGAGAGGCCAGACAGTAACAGTTCGAAAATGGACAGTAACAGTTGGATAGTAACAGTCCAAGCGTTTGTTAATGAGCGATTTTGACTACCTTAGATGTAGAACTAGGTTCTTCCCAAAACATAGAACTTGTAGCCTCATGTCTTACCTTTCCAACGCCATAAATTTTGCTTGAATCGGAGTTCTATAACTCCATATATAGTTAAAAATCTAAGGAGAGGTCAGACAGTAACAGTTCGAAAATGGACAGTAACAGTTGGACAGTAACAGTCCAAGCGTTTGTTAATGAGCGATTTTGACTACCTTAGAGGCAGAACTAGGTTCTTCCCAAAACATAGAACTTGTAACCTCATGTCTTACCTTTCCAACGCCACAAATTGCGCTTGAATCGGAGTTCTATAACTCCAGATATAGTTAAAAATCTAAGGAGAGGTCAGACAGTAACAGTTCGAAAATGGACAGTAACAGTTGGACAGTGAAAGTCCAAATATAAAGAAAGAAATGATAACTAGGATTGGACAAAGAACAACAGTAATAATGAGTGAGATGAGAAAAAACATAAAGTACTAAGAAATGACTGAGAGAAAGACTTATTGGTTGTTGATATGGTCATTATAAAACATATCCTTGAGTGAGGAAAATTTATGAGATAAACCTGTGATTTGCAGGAGGGACCACAGACGTAGTGCAACAGCAGCAGCAGGGGAGCACGAGTAGAGCTTCTATTGCAGGTAGGTGTTTCACACCTATGCTTCCTAGTTAAATTCCATGATTTAATATATTTTGATGTGAAATGTGAATTACTGAATGTATGCGTATTCAAGGTGAAAAGTTGTTATGTGAATTGCCAAGTGATGAAATTATCACTGAAAAAAAGAAAATATTAGAAGTGTGATTTGAGGCATAAACTAGCATACATTGAGTGTATGTTAGGATCCCGGGTAAGGGGATCACCATGTATTGTCTAGCATACATTGAGTGTATGTTAGGATCCCGGGTAAGGGGATCACCATGTATTGTCTAGCATACATTGAGTGTATGTTAGGGTCCCGGGTAAGGGGATCACCCTGTTTTGGCTAGCATACATTTAGTGTATGTTAGGATCCCGGGTAATGGGATCGTCACGAATGGACTAACATACATTTAGTGTATGTTAGGATCCCGGGTAAGGGGAATCTCCACGTATTGGCTAACATACATTCAGTGTATGTTAGGATCCCGGGTAAAGGGATCACCATGGAATGGCCAGCATACATTTAGTGTATGTTAGGATTCCGGGTAAAGGGATCGCCTTATATCGACTCCTATGGGGTGGTGATGACAATACCAGTGAAATTGGTATCGGTAATGTGATAAGCAAAAGTAATCACGTTCATCTTATAAAGTCTGGAATGAAGGTTGATAGTGGCAGAGGGAACGGTTATTAATAGTTTGAATAAGGAAGAGATTTTTTTTAAATAAAAAAAAAACTAGAAGGGAGAAGTAAATGAAATATGAATGCATGTTACCCTGTTGAAATTATTAGATTTTCATATTGTTATATTTATGGAAATATCCACCTTGCAATATTATGTATTTTGTTTCAGGATCATCGCATGCACAACAGGAGTAAATCCTAACTTATGTTTCCTTTTTGAAGTCTAGGTTCCAGGGAGTATACCCTTGTATTTTGTAAACATGAAAATGGTTGTATAACTTAATTTGTATAATAAATGTTTAAACTTGATTGGATGAATTTAACGTTGTAGTTTATATAACCATATTTCATGTCTATGTATTTATATTATTTAAATTATCCATCCATAATGATATTTTTTGTTATATAATGCATATCATAAATATTATGGTTGATAGGTGCGAGTATAATTGTGGAATTGAAACCCAGGATGATTGGGTCGGGAATTAAGTTATGAGATGCGAACTGTTACAAGTGTAAACAGGTTACATGTCGGTAACTTGGGACCTTCCGGTATAGGGGGGACTCTGTCGAAATTCTGGTAGATGTTAATACGAAGACCATGAATATGTATATATATAAAAAAAAATTAACTACTCTGTTTTTCTATTGACATGAGATTGTGGTTTTATCCCAGAAATGAGGGATGTTACAGATTCCATATTAAACAAGAAGAATTAATTGGTCAGAAATTAATTCTTATTTTACAAGGCATCAAACTTTTGTTTAGCAAAGATTCTTTAACAATTATTTCTCCTGGGTATTTTTCACTATCATATCTAGCAAAGGATGAAAAATAATTTTAGACTATTATTTTATCTATTTTATTATTTCTAAACCTTATTTTAATTAGTTTGGGCTTTATTTAAACATGGTGCATGTTTGACACATTAGTATTGGGGTTTTATTTTTATTTTCTAGAATATAAATACTCTTTGTAAGGACAAAATATTAAGACTTGATAATATAATTGCTAGTGAATTTATTCAACTTATGTGAAAAAGGTTCTCGTATTATTTGATTTGCTAACGGCGAAGCAAATTGACTTATTAAAGATTAACTGGCTTCGTAGTGTCTTCCTTATACTTCTCATTTGTGAAATGGTATTCATAGGATAGGGGTTCTTATTTCAATAGCATTGGTGCCTCATGACAAGTTTCTGTTGTGTCACACTCCTATTAGACCTGCTTTTGCTTTCCAAGATTCGTTGTCAATCTTGTTGTGATTTGTGTGACCACATAATCATGAGATTCACATCGGTTGGTATCAAAGCTAGATTCATCATCATAAGCGATAACAGATGAAAAATAATTTTAGACTATTGTTTTATTTCTTTTATTATTTCTAAACCTTATTTTAATTAGTTTAGGCTTTATTTAAATTGGGTGCATATTTGACCCATTATTATTAGTTTTTTATTTTATTATCAAGAGTATAAATACTTTTTATAAGGACAAGATATAAAGACTTGATAATACAATTGCTGCCAAATTTATTCAGCTTAAGTGCGAGAGATTCTTCTATTTTTTTGGTTCTCTAACGAACTAAATTGACTTATCAAAGATTAACTGGCTTTGTGGTGATTTCCTTATACTTTGTTTTGTGAATTAGTATTCATAGAGTGGGGTTTTTTATTTCAATAGTGTTGGTGTCATGAAATATGTTTTCATTATGTCACACTCCTATAATACCTATCTCGGTTTTTCAAGATTCATTGTCAATCTTATTTTGGGTTGTATGACCACATAATTATGAGGTTTGCATAAGTTGGAATCAAAGTTAGGTTCTGAAATCATGTCATATCTTTCTAAAAATTTTGTTTTCTTTGTGTTCTATAAGTTTAGTTATGTTTCTTAGTCGTTTTCTTCTCTTTATGTTTTCAACATCTAAGTAAAAAAGAAAAAGAACAAAAAACTATCATTTCATTTTGTTAATCTTCCTAAACATTTTAGTAGCATAAAAAGTAAAAAATAAAACAGAAGAATGGACATTTAAGTTTGTTTCAATTCTGTTGGGAAAACACAAAAAAAATAGAAAGATTGAATCAAACCATCTTGAAATCACTTTGAAATTTATTTTTGGTGAAACCACACTATATATTAAATTTGGGCTCCTTTTGATATCGTTTTATTGGTGTTTAAATTCAAGGTTAAATTTTATCGCAAATTGATCATACACAGGTGTTCGATACTTAGGCATACAAGAACAACCTATAAACTAAGAATTATTGTTCAATGGGTATAAAGATACTGCATATAAATTTCAAGGTTGTTTTGATATCTTTTGGTCTGGGTTTCAATTCTGGTGTCGGGTCAAATTTGCATCAAGGTATAAAAACATGTTTGTTACTATTTGTTTTGACCTATTTAGTTTATTTTTGTTATATTTAGGTTAGCTAGTGGTAAAATAAATGTTTTCATTATTTTTTGCTTCTATTTTATTCCAAGCCTTCATATCGTCCATATTTCGTACAAATTTGCTTTGCCATTCATGAAATCATAGTTGTAGTTTTGTTAGTTTTTTAGTATCTTATTGATTCTTGAGTCATTTAAAATATATTTGGGTTGTGTTATTGTAGTCATTAACATTATTTCATTGACTTTCGGTTCTAAAAGAACCACAAGAACGTGAGACGAGAGGTAAAAGACGTAGTAAGAACAATTGAGTGAAAAGTCTTGAATTGTGTGAATCACAAGAGTTGTGAGGTATATTTTTCTTTCTACCAATCAATTTTTACAAATTCAAAAATTTCTAGAAATAATGATTATGTGACACCAAAAATGAATAACACCTTTCAGATTCAAGCTTTCACCCAACAACTTGAATTGCTGACTAGGGTGACAAAAGATTTGAAAGATGAGATGGCTTTGATGAGACAACAAAATAGTGGGATGGATGGATAGAGAATGGGGGCTAATCAGAGATGAAACATTTCTGAAGGGTTGTACAAAATGTTAAAACTGACTTTTTATGGATGAAAATGCAAATGTAAATGATAATGACCATGACTTTACATGTATTGGGTAATAGAGATCGATTTGGACATAATAAAAGTTGAAAGAGTGTTAGTTTCAACTAGGATAGAGCTTTCAGCTAGAGGAAGAACACATTTCATACGTGTTACCATGAACAAAACAAGGTATGTAGTTTGATTATAGATAGTGGAAGTTATGCTAATGTAGCCAGTACTATCTTTGTTATTAAATTGAACATCTGTACGTTTAAGCATAATAGACATTATAAATTGTTATTGTTGAATGATTGTGGTGAGGTGAAAGTGACTAAATAGATCTTAGTTTTGTTTTTGATTGGGAAGTATGTCGATGATATTCTATGTGATATGGTTCTAATGCATGCAAGTCACATCTTGTTGGGGAGACCTTGGAAATTTGATAGGAAGGCTAAGCATTATAGATTTAAAAATAGGTATTCTCTTAAGAAGGATAGAAGGACATACATACTTCCATCATTGTCATCTAGACGGGTTTATGAAGACCAATTGAAATTAAAAAAGAGCACTGAAGTTAAAATGGTAATACGACAATGTGAGGTCATGGTTACTATGCAAAAATATGTATAAAAGTGGTTAGTAAGGCGTGCTTATCTGAAATTATTATCAGCTACTATTTTCATAAAATGTTGTTGGAGGAAAAAGTTGGCAAAAGAAAAGATTTGAAGGCTTAAATAAAACCAATTAAAGCTGAAAAGAGAAAGCAAAACTGAGAAGAAAAATAAACGATATAAAGTTGTGAATTTAAAAAGTGAAAATGAAGTGAGTCCAAAGGAAACAATTAAAGAGATGGGAGAAAAGACTTGGATTTGTTTAAAGGAAACATCCTTTTTAGCTTTACCTTTTAAGAAGTCCTTTCTATTTTTTCAATATCAATGATGACTTGACAAGAATATATGGTGGAAATCAAAAAAAGAAGTTGATCACGAGGTGAAGGTCTTATTGTTTTCCATAAAATATAACCAGATCTAATTTTCCATGTGTGCTCCATCCTAAAACCATCTCATCCATAGAAAAATCATTTATAGTCTACATCAAAGTTGTGTTAATTTAAAAATTTTCTTTTCTTAAGACATCATACGTCAAACCCTGAATTATCATAATTGTTTCAATTCAGCAATCAATGATTGAAGACAGACATCTTATTTCTACTTCGACTATAAAGACTGGGTATAAATATAGATAAGTATATGAATTACAGCCTCATACACATCACTGGGAGCAAGCTATAAATTATTGGTATAACTAGCCAACAAGAATAGGGTGCAACAAATAAGGCAAATGGATTGAACCTATTTGTACATAAATCAAAATGCATGTCTTATGGTTCCATTGAAAACTGAAGATACACCCTATTAAACTACTTTCAAGCTTCATCATATAAAGGATACACCATGACTTCATCTTTCATATCATGTGAATGATATCATATCATGTGTCTAGCTATCTTCGAAGATATAAATAACATTTGCAACTTAGGAATGATTGGGAAACATCTCGATTTTTTTATATATGACAAGTGTCCTCCTTCTACCTATATTGGGTTTGTAGTGAGCATGCCTACATGACTAAATTTACATCTTCACTATAATATGCAAAAATTTAAGCACATATCAGTTTTTTAATAACCTGGGCCAAAGGGGTTTCATCATGGATTTTGCAACATATAAATTCTTTTTCAACATATTCTCTTAAATTAAAAATGATTTTTGTCTATTCGATGATGCTATCATAGTTGACCTCACTCATATCATAATCTAACTTAATGGCAAACACTCATGCAATGGTGGATAATTTATTGTGATTTGTACCTCTATCCTATAATGGTTCATCGGAATTTTTTAAAAGTTTAAAAAACCTAGTTATATCTATATTTGGTTCTTCATATACACGCGAACGTTTACCGAAATAACCATAATTTATTATCATTCCATCCATCATCATACTCCTATAACGATTACTATTATCATCTATAACTTCATGTATGTTCCTAGAACTAGATGTTGATCCAACAATCCTTTCTAATATGGTCATGTAAAGAATATAGAGTTCTCCATGTGCAAACCGACACAAATATTTTTCAATTGATGTTTTTTTTAGAAGATGCATCATCGACATCTAATTCCGCTTCCACTAATATTCTTTAAATTTAAAAGTGTAAAATTAATAAAACTCTCAATCTCTTTACAATAATCTCCCTTATTCAACCATTGGGGTGAGTATCAATACATCATATATATGACAATATTTATTAATAATATAGCAATCAATTCAAAATCCAACTTTGTTATTTAAATATGAGTTCACAATCTAATAACCAATTATTATTTTTGTATAACAATGTAATGATGCCTTAAAAAATTAACTAAATAAATCCAATTAACTACAAGTAATCGGTACCAACAAATTATCTATTATTTATTCAATTCAAACTCATTCAAGCTAAATTAATACCATTTAATTATTTTCAGTTCCATAAAAAGTCAATTTCCCTAAAATTTCCAACATAATAATAAAATTGATAAAATGTGATTGTTACTAATTATATGACCCCTTATTTATTTCAGTATAACACACCTAAGTTACAAAATCAAAATCAAAATCAATTTCATCAAATTACAAATAAATTCAAATTTCTCTAAATCACAAATAAACCCTAACATATAAATCAAACTTTAATTCTCTATCAAAAAGTTGAAAAACACTTAAATATACAAGCAAACTACATTAGAAATACTAAAAAAGTGTGAATACATTAATTTAAAATATAAATGGATAGGTTCGCTTACTTGGTGTAGGGAATATTTAGAGAAAAAAATTACCAATACAATAATGTTAACACTACAAAATGTTATGTGGCTGAATTTGTGATGATGGAGCTTAGATTTTTAACAAATAAAGGGAAAGGTTGTTGTTTTGATTTGCAGTTCAAGAAAAAAAGAAAAGAAAATGAGAATAGGGCTAGTGTCGGTTATAACACTTGTCGATACACGACATCAGGTGACGGCTCCACTTTTTGTTTATTTAACAAAAAGGGTTTTTTCTCGATTAGGGGAAATGAAGATTTTATTGGAGTCACCATCTAATAATTTGAGGGAACTAGAAATCTCAAATTAGACACTGGTCCCAGAGATTTAGGTACGAGGTTAGTTATAATTAAGGGAAGGTAGGCATCATCCTTAAAACATCCTTTCAAGAGAAAGGTTACCCTTACTTGTGTGTTTTTTATTTGATTCAAATGTTATTATATTTTGAGCTTATTTGCAATTTTGTTTTTTTTTTTAATGATTAACGTCGGTACCTAAAAATAGAAGACACGTTAAAAATGACATCAGTTTCTAAAACTAGAAGACTTGTCTAAAATATTGACGTTTGTCCCTAAAAAGGAAAGTTACATCTGAGTTACCAAAAGAAATAATAATGGACATAATCCATATTTGATATTTAAACTTTGACATCGACACTTTTCTAAAAAAGAGACGTGTCGACAAATAATATTTATTTATAAAACAAAAATTATTTTGATATTGTTGAGAAATTGGTATAACCATACTTGAGAATTGGGCTTTGGATCCACAAACGATGACATGATAAGATGGGTGTTGGACCCGCGTCGTTATTCCTTTTATATTTATTTTTGGTTTTTTGTTTTTTTTAACATGCAAGAATATTTACAAGCATTTATATATAAAAAAATATAAAAAATACCATCAGGAACCCCAAAAAATTACCTGAGTGCCACTGTATCGGTAAAGGACTGAAATACCCTTGAATTTCTCAAAAATTTATGAAAATGCCCCTGTGGTCACGCGCGGTTACTGTTGGAGGCAGTGAAATTTTTCGGCGAGATTTCCGGCCAACAAATGGTTGATTCTGGTAGATCTGAGGGAGACGATTCTGATGATGGTGGTTTCGACGTCCGTTGATGGTTGATGAGGGAGAATCGTCGGTTTGAAGCTTCGGGTGGCCGACGAAAATCGCGGCCTTTTTCCGGCCCGATAGGGAGGAGGAAACGCTAAAACAGGTCGGGGTTTTGCTTTATATGAGGCTAGAAACCTTTATGTGGTGGTTCGGAGGCTATGGTGTGAACACGAGCATGGTACACCGGTGCAGCTGAAGGTAGTGAATTGTTGGATCGCGGATGACCTGATCCTCCAGCTATGATTGGCTTGATCTGCAAGTTGATCTGGTATGGCGCAGTGTACCGAGAGCTTGGTGCACCGGGTGACGTGGCTTCACACGATCAAAGGGCAGATTGTTTTAAGTGCTGAGATAGATTTGGGTTTTAATCTAGTGTGGTAAGCCCTATTGTATCCTATTAAATCAAAGGTTCAGAACTAAATACTATTAAATCTAACGGTTAGGATATTTTTGGTATTTTTCAAATTGTTTTTTTTTTAATCTTTTTTTCTTTCTTTTTCTTTTCCTTCCTCCTTCCCTTGTGGTGAATTGTCACTGGCTATTTATAGCCAGTGACAGGGGACACCACGGATCTGCTTTAAAGAAAAATGGCATCGACACAACTACTCCGCCTCCTATCGGCACAACTGCACCGACTAGTATGATAAATTTCTGTATTATTGATTTTGTTTTATTATATATAATAATAAATATTTATATAGGTAGAAATAAAAAACTCAAATCAGTATTAGAAAAAGCCCGACTCAACTGCTACAAATCAATTTTAATTACCGAAAATTATGTTGAAACATTAAAAAAAACTTTCAATGGATATCAACCCGATGAACCGGTTTTTGACCAAAAATAATAGTTTTGACCCGAAATGGCTTGAAACTCATTTTTCATCCCGGTCGACATGATTGGACTCGTATTGACTCGGTGGACTCGGTTTTGATCGAAAATGATGGTTTTGACCCGAAACGACCCAAAAACTCATTTTTTACCCTGGTCGACATGGTTTGACCAGAATTGACCCGGTGGACTCGGTTTTGGTCGAAAATGACGGTTTTGACCTGAAACGGCATGAAACTCCTTTTATACCCTAATCGATATAGTTTGACCCATATTGACCCAGTGAACTCGATTTTGGTCGAAAATGATGATTTTGACCCGAAATTGCATGAAACTCATTTTTTACCCTGGTTGACAAAATTTGACCCGTATTGATCCGGTGGACTCAGTTTTGGTTGAAAATGACGGTTTTGCCCCGAAACGGCCCGAAACTCATTTTTTATCCTGGTCGACATGGTTTGACCCGTATTGACGCAGTGGACTCAATTTTAATGGAAAGATGCGATTGAATCGAGAAAAATATTTTTTTGAATTTTAAATTTTTTCTTAATTTTTTTGGATTTTTATAAATAATAATAGAAATAAAATATCATTCAAGAAAATCTTGGTGAATCCAAAATTGGGTTATAACAACACTTTTAAATCTACCTAAAAACTTTTTGATGGAATATTGCGATGGAAAATACTGTCAATCAATCCAAATGATGACATATCATTTTAACGACGGAATCACCGACAAGATATTTCTTTATTTTTTAATTATTTTTATTTTTTTGGTGATTCCATTGGTTATTACATTGGAAATTACTGACATAAATATTTTGTCATTGTTATCATTAAAAAGTATTGATGGGAACTATTTTGTCAATAATTCCATTACCATTTGATAATTTTCTGGTAGTGAGTCTCGACAAAACATTTTAACAAAAGCTAATTACAGAGGGAAAGGAATTGTTCACTATAAAGATATTCATTTTTTTTTATTGGAACAGTGTAATAATCATTTTACCCTTACAAAAAAATCAATAAATTGGCTATTAGAGGTAATATGATCTTTTCACAATGTCCATTAGTCATTATCAGATTGATTGGGGATAACTCAGTCTTTTAATATTCTTAAAGTATAGTGAAATGACTAAATTACCGGTAAAAGAAAAAATTATTTCACTAATGTCTGGGGGCAATTTGGTATTTTAATAGATATAAAATATAATTTCAAAAAAATAAGTTGGTTGGCATGTCCAACGCACGTTCTAATGGGTGAGAGTTGCCAACAGTTTTTTTACAGTGTGTGTTATGTCTCCTGGCATTCGAACAATAGCTTCGATGATGATGTTAGAAACGTTGAGGCATCTCTTTTTGCTTGGGGTAGCATATGTCTTCACCGATGGCCTTTTTTTTTTCTTTTCCTCTTTTCTCTCTTCCACTTGAACTTTATGCTGGTCATTCAAGTTGTCCTCTCATTTAATGATATTTCAACTTTAGTCCTAATTTTTTCTTTATTTTTAATTTTTGTTCTTATCCCTTTTGTCAAATTTTAATTTGTTTTCAATTTCATCATTGAATCTATAATTGTGATTCATTATTTTTTGAAATATGGTCCTTATTCTTTTGATATCAAATTTTTATTTTGGATTCTTTTGTGAACTTGATTTTTCTGTTCAATTCCCCCTTTCGATTCAAAATTCTAAGTTATCCTCTTGTTTTTTTATTTCAAATTTGATTCTCATTCTCTTAATTGCTTTTTTTTTTGTTTTTAGATCCTTTTGTGTAATTGAATTTTTATTTTATTTTATCCTTCTACATTTGATTTGTTGGGAATTGGACTTCATGGTTGTTTCTATATGGGATGCTTCTGGTTTAGTGATTCGACTCATAAGTTTGAAAAGTTAACATGGACTGAAATCTTTTTTTATAACTTTTTTTTTATTTCATCTTTCAACGTTATTTATTTTAAAAAATGACGTTCGTGATTTTCTTCAGGTTTTTTTCAATCAGGTTATCCACATCTCATTACTTGTTAGCAAATTTGGCTTGTTGACCCAGATATTTCATTGGGGTCATTTTAATATATCTTTGTTTAGTTTTGTCCTTCAAAATTAGTTTCTTTTTAACATTAAGATCCATCATTTTTCTTGTTTCGCTTTCTATTAGGTTATCTCATTCATATGATCCAGGTAACAAGATTTGAAAACCTTACCTGTATTTGCAGTTGTTTTATTTTTTGGGCTTATTTTTGTTGATGATTTTTTTTATTTTATCATTCTACATTTAGATTTTTAGGTATTGGTCATCATTATATATATTTTTTTAATTTGCTTTTTATGAGGTTGATCCGGTCTCATGACTTGAGTTGCGTGTTTACCATACTAGCTTAGGTTGACTTGTGGTACTTATTTTGTCATTTTAAAAAAATTTCAATTTCATCCTGTAACGTTGCGTTATCTTGAAATTCAACTTTGTAATTTTTTCTAACTTTGTCAGGCGTTCCTTTTTTTAATTCAATATATTTAATGTCATTGCATTTTCTATCATATAATTAAATGAAATCATCTTATTGAATCAAATAAGATCTATGACTCATGTCATCATTTTTTTTTAAAAAAAAAAGGCACACTAACAGTGCCTAAACATCATTTTTTATTATAAAAAATTAGTCTAGATCACGACAAAACACAAGCCACCAATCTAGTTATGTTCCAAACAACTATATATTTAGAAAGATTCTACTGCTTTTATTTTATAATTGAAATTCAGAATAAATCCGCAAATGAGGTCAAAATATTTTTAATAAAAGATTTTAATATAGACACTCAAACTCAAAACTCTTTTACAATGCTTATAAAGTAATTGGCCGCTAAACCAACCCATTATTTACTTTAAAGTTTAAGAGTTTGTTTGACATTATGGTAGCGATTGTTTTTTAAAGTATCTAACACATCAAAACAATATAAAAACATAAAATAAATATTTTTTAAATAAAATAAATATTTTTTTGTAAAAATTTAATTGGGTCGCGCTTGCGAACCACATTCAAACCATTTAGGGGTTGTTTGGGAGTGTCGTTCGGAAATGCATCAAAATAATATTTATTTTTATTTTTAAAAAATTATTTTTGATATGAGCACATCAAAATGATTTGAAAAACATCAAAAAAATATTAATTTAAAATAAATAAAAAATATATTTTTTTTCAAAAATATATTTAAAATACAAAAACAAATATGACATTGAAAAAAAGCCTTGTCTTTGGATTATGTGTTTCTCTCACTCTCTTTCGTAAAACAAGACACCATCCTGCAAGAGTCCAATCACTAAGGAGAGGATTCTTGGTTATTTAGTGGGCCTAGTTGATTTCACTGTACCGTGCACTTTTTTGGGCCAAGGATCTCTTGAGGATTTCTGACTCAGTCTGGTACGAAATCTGGCCCATACGACTTTTCTTGCGGGCTAGTGTCTCGAAATTGCAAACACAAATAATTAGCAAAACTATCTTCACGTTCTTTTTTTTTTTAATTGCAAGTAAAAAATTATGTTATTTAATTCTTTTAACATCAGTGCTGGTAACTATAGAAAATGTATATTTTGACTGAAAATTTTATGGTAATAAGTGAATAATTAGTGATATTATATAAGTTTTTTTAAAAATTTATTTTGAAAAAAAATATAAATATAAAAGAATATAAAATTCATGATTTATCAAAAATAATAAAAATATCTTCATTTAAATTTATTTTTCTAGTTATATTTTTTTATTAAAAAAACCTTTAAATAACATATAAGTACTTTATTTTCACACACTTTTTATTATTATTATTGCCGGTTATTAATACCAAGTAATATGGTCCATTAATACCAAATAATAGCTTATTTATCTACTTTGATTTTGTTCCGAGAAGGTGCTGTTTACGTTGAAATTATAATTTTTAAAAAATTAATTTTTTTATTTAAATCAAATTTTTGAATTGTTTTAATGTACTAATATCAAAAATAATTTTAAAAAAATAAAATAAAAATTTATTTTAATACAAATCTAAACAAAAAAATATTTTAAAAAACAATAAATAATATAACAACAGCACCAAATCATCTAGTGTTATTTTCGTGTTGCCTTTACTGTTTGATATAATTCCTCACAAATTAATACTTGGTTCTAGAGAGAGGCAGATATAAAACGTGACTACGAATTCAGCCATTCGGGCTTCTGATAAAATTTCAGAAATACATAGGCAAACGATGACATATGATCAAAACGAAAGCAAAATCCAGGTAAGATCCTCGTCTTCCTGGCCTGGAAAATCTAAGATAAAGATCTCGGTGCATTATTTGCCTGTGGGTACCAAATAATCCCTGTTGAACTGGGCAATGTCAGAACAGGCACATCGGACCCGCATGCCTTCACCAACTAACACCATATATATATATATATATATATATATATATATATATATATATATATATATATATATATATATATATATATATATATATATCTGCAGGTTGGAGAAGTGCTAGTCACCCTCGATATCATTATCATTAAGCAAACGAGAAAAAAGTGTGTGGACCCTTTGATCACATCATGTGTGCGAATGAAATAAGCGAACTCAGTGTATATCGGTAATATTGAAGAATAATTATTTTTTAAAAATATTTTTTATTTAAAAATATATTAAAAAATATTTTTTATTTTTTAAAAAATTATTTTTGATATTAATATATTTAAAAAATAAAAAATAATTTTAAAAGATCAAGTTTGATCTTGAAATAAATGGTTCTCGTAATATTATCCAATAATAATATTAGGATTTTGTCTAATGTGCCCTTTTATTTTGTAAGGAGATCAGAGTTTGATAAGAAAATAGTGGCTTTTTATAATTCATCGTAGCTAGGGGTGAGTGAAATTTTAAATTTTGAGAATTTAATGCCTTCTTGATGTGTGTTCTTAGAAATTATTTTAGAAAAATCTTACTAATTATATTGTTTTTCTTTAATTGAGAAGGTATTATGATAATTAAACAGGTTTTTTTATAGCAGAAATCACGAACAATAATTCCTGGTTTATCTTAAAATCAAAACTCAAAAATTAATTAATTTCCTTAGAAATCACGAACAACATTTCCATGCTTTCATTGAGTTAGGAAATATGCTACTTTACTAATTTTAAAGTTAATATTTAAAAAATAAGAAATATTTTCATTGAATTAGGAAGTAATAAGAAATATTTATTTATAAAATAAAATTTATTTATTCATTATAATAAGGTGAGAAAAGTACAATTTTTTAAGGAGACAATATCTATGACAACAATAGTTTTGCTGGTTGGCATTTCTAATAATTGTTGCGGTAGTAATAATATTAATAGTAATTGAATGGTAGTAATTTTGTGTGGTGGTGATAACACATAATTATTGTTGACGGTGGCAAAATGATGACAATTGTTATTGTGGAAGTGGTGGGGTTATGATGCGGTAAAAACTACGGTGATATTGAAAAGAAGATGTTTTACATTATAGTCTAACTGTATTTTTAAATATTTTTTAAAATTTTCTTTTAAATTTAAATTAATTTTTTTTATATTTTTAGATTATTTTAACATGCTAATATTAAAAACAAAAATTATTTTAATATATTTTTAAATAAAAAATATTTTTAAAAATATCTCTACTACATTCTCCTAAAAGTACTAAGAAGAAGATAATAATTATTATGGTGGTGATTGATTGGATTGTTGTTGTAGTGATGACTAGATATGTTGTCAGCAAATTTTATTGATGTACAAAAAGTTAAAAAAAAAAAAACAATTGCAGAAACACAAAAACAATTAAGATAAAATTTGATAAAAAAATCTAAAATGATGAAATTTAAAAATAAAATAAATAATCTTAGATAAAATAAATAGCAATTAAATAATACAGACCAAATTTTAAATAAAAAAAATATATTGATAGATTAAAATAATCATAAAAGGTGAAATTGAAAAATATTTGTTATTTAATAACTATTTATATATTTAAAAATTTTAGGAGGTGAAATTGAAAAACATTTATAATTTGATAGATTATTTATAGATTAAAATATAGTAGGGGGGAAATTGAAAAGCATCTATAATTTTAGAGCTTATTCTAAAATAAATAAAAAATTGTAATTAAAAGTATAGGACTAAATATCAAGGGAGGAAAATTTAAGGGGGTTGTTTTGAGATTTTACGGGGCGATGCAAAACTCGAGATAGAAAAAGAAGGAAAAAAAAGTGATCGTTGGCAATAAACGGTCATGAATCTTGAAAAATGCTTTGTACCACCATGTAGAAGTCGTCAATATCTTCCAAACATTGCCCCAAAAACGACTTTTGGTGGCTAGACAACCCCCCACGCATCACTTAAATAGCACACGCTAGCATGTTTTTTTTATATATTAAATAAATACAATTTAAAACAATGCCTATGAATACCCTTAAAAATTACAATAAAAACAATGTAAAATGACAAAAAAAACCCTAGGTTGGGAGTTTAATTGATTTTATTTTTAAAGGCATCAAAGTAATTATATTGTTCTAAAAAATAAAAGTACAAAAATATCTTTTAGTAGTAGGCATTAAATTATTTAATTCCGAAGTTAAATGAGTAATTTTATTGTACATTAAAATAAAATTATCAAACTAACCTCATACAATTCACAAAAAATAATTATGTTATATTAAAAAGATTATTTTACTCTTAATACTCGTTAATAGTTTTAATGATCAAGGATAATATAATGATTTTAATAATTAATAATTTGTTTATTAAGTAACAATAACTTTTTTATTTTAATAACAAAGATAATGATTAATCGATGTGTTGTATATATATATATATATATATATAAATCCATATTCATGAGTTAATTTTTTTTCAAGGTAGCAATATTAAGAAATCAATTGAAAATTATTTTATATTGAATCAATCTGGAAAAACATTTTTTTAATTTTTTTTCTAAAATGGCATACCCTAAAGAAGAAAGAAAAAACATATATGCCATTTGAATGGCAAATAAATGACGAGTTGATTTCACGAGGATGTCACAAAGTTAATATTCCATCACTGATGTTGTATTAAAGATAGTGATAATGGTATCAAACAATTTTTTTTTTATTATTTTACTGTAAGAAAATATCTAAACAAAAGTTAAGGGTATGTCTGCTAATAAAAAAATTATTTTACGTCCTAGTTTTTTTTTTCATTTTCAATTAAAAATTAAAAAAAATTATTGATAACAGAAAAAGATACTTTTACTTAAAAAAATAGGAAATACATCAAGATTATAAATTTTTTAAACAAATAAAAACTATAATTATAATAGTCACTTTTTTATATTTTTGATAATCTAATTGGAATTTTATTTTATTTAAATTAAAAATTATCATAAAAAAGTTATATTGTTAACTAAGAAATATTTATATTAGATTTATAATAAAAATTAAGTTTATGACACTGACTAAATATAAAAATATAAACAAAAATTAATTCTTGTCATTGCTAAAAAGTACATGTATATATATATAAAAAAAATTGTTAGAGTTTTTTATTCATTAAAAAATCAGTCAAAACTTGTGTATAGAAATTGTAGGGTGTTTTCAAAATTCAGTATTTTTAAAAAACTGAAAAATTATTTTTTGAATTGTTTGGATAGATAAATATTGTATATGAATAGAAAGTTTCAATTTTTCCTTTTCTAACTCTGAATTTTTAAGAAATTAGAGGGTTTGTATATATATTTCAAAGTAGCCGCTGGTATTCAATTACTATAAAATAAAGGTTTATCAAGTAGTTTTTTATTGTATTTTTTATTAATGTGGCTCGACTAATCTAACTAATCTCAAAATTAATCATCATATAAATTTATAATAGTGATAAAAAAACTCGAATTCTTATAAAAATAAACTCAAGATCTGATTTGAGTTACCCATAAAATTTAAGTAGCTTTTGGATCTCTGCCTACAGTTTGTCGTTGATATTCACCTTTTAATCTGGCAATTTCTTTCTTCATTTAGATTTCTTTTAATAATTAATAATTAATAATGTGCCTTTGATGAAGCAAAATAATAGATTTTTAATTCAGTAATTTCCTATTACACTGAGCTCTGTTAAATCTCAAAAGCTGTTTCCAACTTTTATTAACTATTGTCCTTATCGTTGGTTAACTATCTTATATTGTCAAAATTCTAAAGAAACAGGAAAATATATTTGGGCTGAATAAGATTTCGAATATTTTTGAAGACTTCGCCATCGCTTTTACCTTAGATAGTGTCGATCTTGATGAAGATATTTGAACGCACTGAAAATAGAGTATGTCATGGTCCTGAACGGGACCAACTTTCTTTTAGTACAAGTTATTGAGAGAAACCGACCAACTGCTAAGCTCTAAAGTCTGCTGAGCGCTGACAAGTCTCTGTCTTAAAGGGCTTATATTTTTTGTTTGCTTAGTCAATAATCTTGATTTGCTACTACAGGGACAACCCTCTCACAACCCAACTTCTACCTTTTTCACTTTTCTTCAAATTCTGTACTTCTATATGGTTCTTGACTCCATTTCTTGACCATGAAAAAATCAAAAAACAGAGAGACAAGGGAGTCCAACTACAGGGATATACACTGGGAACTTAGGCCTGGTGGCATGCTTGTTCAAAAGATGGATGCTGGGGATGGCTCTTCTGGGCCTATGATCAAGATCAAGGTCTCTCATGGCTTATGTCACTATGATATTGATGTCCCTGCTCAATCCACTTTTGGTAATCTTTTGTCACTGATTAATTGCGCTTGAAATTTGCTTTCTTTGGTTTGATCCCATTGGATAAAATGCTAGAATCTCATTTCTCCCTTCCGGGGTCGACTTTGCTGTTGATTCGTTGGGTCAGAGCCAAAACTGTGGTTGGTCCTAGTTTTTCATTTAGTGATTGTTTTGAATTTAATTTGAATGGGTCTAGTCATGCTTGGCAATAGATTTTGACATTTCTTAGCATTTTTGTGTAATGCTTCTTCTTTTTTTTGTCATCGAACAAGCCTTTTGGCTTTTGTTTCTCTTTCAATATGCACTGCATATTTATCCAACGGACAAAAGTCATGCTTAAAAATTAATTTAGCTTAATTTAGCTTTATGGGGATGTACATTGAACATGGTCATTTGTTTTCGAACGTTTATTACATGTTTCCTCTCCTTCTTGCATGCAATTTGATTGTCCATGACGTTGGCTGAGTTTACCTTCATTGCCTAATATGTGTTAGACTGGCTGCTGGGTTTCAGTGAGGGTACTGGTTGCAATATTTTGCTGTCCCTTATTCTACCTTCGCAAGTTGATGCTTAATTGCTGTATTTGGTTGAATTGAAGGGGATTTGAAAAAAGTCCTTGCCCATGAGACTGGTCTGGAGTCTAAGGAGCAGAGGCTATTGTTTAAAGGCAAAGAAAAGGAGAATGATGAATATCTGCACATGGTAGGTGTAAAAGACATGTCAAAGGTGATACTTTTTGAGGATCCAGCGAGAAGGTTAGCTTTCACATTGAGATAAAAGTTAAAGCCTTCCTTGATGCAAATCAGAGAACTTATTGGTTATCTATGTGCTGATGATTTCTTAGGTTGTTGCATTAGAGACAAATATTCGCAGTGGGACCAAGATTGCAGAAAAAGAATTTTCTGTCTTAACAGAATTGCTTATGATACAATTGCTTAAATTGGATTCAATTGAGGCAGATGGACAAGCGAAAGTGCAGAGAAAGATTGAGGTTATATATAATGCCTTCCCTGCTTGCAAAACGTTTTCCTTTGCATGCGGTATTTGCATCATTATCTTCCATTAGTTCGTTCGAAAGCACGAGGGAACATATCTTGAATTTATGATTTGTTGAAATTTCCCAAGTCAGGTTTCAGCTTGGGCTTGAAAGATTCTTGCTCTTCATGTGCCTAAAAGCTTAAAGTGATCTAATAATATAGGTAAAACAATGCTAGAAAGTGGAATTATATGATTAAACACAGCTTAGGTATAAGTTGGAGCCTATGGTGGTCCTGATTTATGGGCTATTTCAACTGCTTACAAGGAGTTGTCAGTTTCATATTTCATTAATCATGCTTTCCCACTCCATCTAAATAAAAAGAGAGAGAGAGATTTGAGAAGAGTAGATAGAATAGTGCTTGCTGATGAAAAATTGTTGTCTCCACACTTGAAAAGAAAGTGTATGCAAGAGGTCCTCTGATGTCATTATTTGTAGGAAACAGGCGAGGTTTTTTCACCCAGAATGGCCTCTTAATTATTTCCCATGAGCACTATTTAATCCTCGCGTGGCCATTGCTTCAGGATGACTCATAATGCCTCAGGCTGCCAGGGCGATGACCTTGATGTTCACGTTTTTCTTTTTAAGGAAATTAAAGTCCTTAACCAATGGAATCGCTTCTATTCAGATCAAAACATAACGACAAATATGTTGTTCAGTGCAGTTCTGTGTCAGAACGATGATATTTAATTTCGGATTTTCATGGCAGGTTCGTCGAATCCAGAGCTTTGTGGACACACTCGAGAATTTGAAAGCGAGAAACTCTAAATCGTTTAGCCATAACAGCAACGCAGTATCGGTGACTACTAAATGGGAGACATTTGCGTCTGGAGTTGGAAGCCTGAGCGCCCCTGTTCCACTACAATCTGCCACAAAACTAAATCAGGACTGGGAGCTGTTTGACTAACCATGAGTTCTGTTTACTGGGTGGTTTTTGTACAAATTCAAAATGGTTTATGTTTTTCCATAGTTGATAGGACTTGAAGTCCATATTGAGTCGCATCTCTTACTCTTTTGATCATCGAGTGCTGTTTTTGCCAATAAATGGAGGGGTTTATTTCGAACTGCTTCCATATCTGTACATGCAGTTTTTCTTATGATACATGAGTTTCTTCTCGTCTCATCCATTTACCTTCTTGTATATAGATGAATTATGCTTGGAAGCATTGCATGAACCATATTTAAAACTTTGATCTGAGACATGAAAACCTGTTTTGGTTTGAATTCTCAAATACACTCTCAAAAGTCTCAAACAAAAGCAACATAATCTGTCTTTATTTATTTATAATTCTGGGTGGAGCTCGAAACACTCCCCCTGTCCGCAGGGTTATCGTTGCTCTTTACCATTTTCCATTTTGGTTTTGATTTTTGAAATCAACTCTCCTGGCTTAGTGCATTTGCATTGATCGATAGTACTCGCTGCTGCCCATGTGATGAGGTGAGGAAAATCATTTCCCTGGACAAAATCTTGCCATTGCTCACTGCACGTCTCAAAAGATTTTGAAAAAGCAATCATACACTGCATGTTAAAGACACGGACGTCTTGCCCATGTTTTCACAACATGTTTTTACAAAAGAACCGTAGCTTTTGGAACAAAAAAAATGAACACGCAACAGAATAATAGCTTGATCAATGATCAGTAAGAAGATCACGTAGTGGTCCAACCTTCCATCCTATAAGCCTGGGCTTTCGAATCCAAACCTCTTAAAGCACAATTACACTGGTGACACAAGTGCAACTGCTTCTTCGAACTGTTACCACCTGAAAGGATCGCGTGAAGATGTCTAAATTCCCAATGAAACATGGAATATTCAGTTGATTTAATATTATATAATATTATTCTTAGCTGGGACAACTATAACATGAATCCATTGCCGTTTAGTTGGTCAAGGATATTCGGGTCTCACCTTCAAGTCCCGGCAACGGAATTTTTTCCTCACTGAGGAAACTTCTTATCCCACTTCAATTGATCTTCACTGTTGGACGTTTTAGTGTTAAGAAATGAAGTTGGAAATGAAATCCGTAAAAGGGCATGAAATGCAGGAGCTTAACGCGATCAGCACTTCTTTGATACCATGCTTTAGCCCTATACCTTCTCCTTTCCCCAAATTTCTCCTAATTATTCAGTACGGTATATGAAGATTGAACTTTCACGTCTTGTTGGCATAGAAGCCGCCCTTTAAATATAAGGTGAGCTGGGAATAGATATACAGGTGAGATGTAGCAACAGTCAACTGCAGCAGGAGGTTTTGCTCTCATTCCATAATCGAAGTTTCAAACAAAGGATTAATTTGCAATATTTACAGACAGATTGTGCCGTAAAGTCCTCTTTTGATATTAACTTTAAGAAAACAAGACAACCCTCATTAATTGTAGTTGCTACATGTCTTGAAGTCAGCCTGCATCACTCGTGTTTTATTCAGGGCCCTTCACATGTTCCATTTGAGTACTCTTCGACTGTGTGACTGTATGTTCCATTCAATAACCTGTTTGTGCTGGTGGAATTTGAGTAAGGGGAGTTTGCGGAAACAGGACTGCCTCGTGAGTACCGGTTCTGTGCGGCTGTGCTACTTCTTGTGGCTTTGGCACGAGCCTTCCTACCCTGAATGGAAGACCCAAAGCACATCAATGTGTAAAACAGAAATCCAATACAAACATCTTAAGCATAAAAAAAGGTTTTCATAGAGTGAAAATTGGAGAATTCTTGTAAGCGTAATACTGGCCAAGATACTTGCCAGATATTATACTGAACCATGACATGAGAAAAAAAAGTTATAATAAAAAAATAATAATAAGACAGCGAAGCATGTTAGCAGTCAAAGGCTCACCTTTCCCATGCACTTCTCCAGATGAGGAGCAAATCTTCCAGCCACAATTGGTCTCCCGCAATTCATGCAGTCAAAAACTTCATTTGCAACACATGGATGAGTTTGTCCGAAAATGTCTACCACATACTTGCCATTGGTTTCACCACTATTACTAGGATCAGCTACTGTAACACGAGCTTGTGCTGACAACCTCAATTCTTCTTCCTCTTCCTCCAAATTGCGATCAAGACCCAGTCTTGCCATCCGATGACACTCAGAGGCAACATCAACAATAATGGAATCGAGGAGATCCCCAAAAAAATGGGATGAAAGCTGTGATAAAAACATCACAACCATCAAAAACATAGACTAGAATTTTATAAGAAAAAGCATGTCAGAAAGAACATATGAGAAGAGCCATATAAGCGGTAAGAGTGATAGGTCATGGACGGTTCATTTCCAAGTGGAACACATGATTCCTTAGCAAAGAACCAGCAGAGCAGGAGGGAATAAATCTCAACATCTTTACCAGGAGACATCCACATCTTATTCCTCCATTGTTTTAACTAAATAATTCTCCACAGAGAACGGTGAGAATTCAACTTACACCATAAGTTCCTTCCTTACTTCCATTTCTTAAAAAGGTTTTAACTCGGAATCATTTATAACAAGGAGCAATATAATGCAAAGCTGCATTGCAATCACGACGGTGCGATGTATTACATGCCTCTACGGTCTCACATTATCACACGATGGCGAGTATTAACTATTAACAACCAGACAATTGTACCAGCAGCGTCTCCGTATAGAATTTCACTTGGAACAAAAGAAAGACGCAATGATCAAATCCCATCAATGATAACACAGCTCTTCAGACACAATATCTTGTATTTAACAAGAACTCGTAAAATAATCACTGACAGATTACCTTAACATTAAAATCACCGATAAAAGAATGGTCTACTTCAGTAAAAAAAAAATCGCGAGTTTTTTTCAAGAAAAATGAATACCTGCATATGAGGAGACATGTTATCCTCGTTGGGCACAGACATGGACCTTTAAGCAAAGCCCAATTACTATGATGCAAAATCTTCACTACCTAGCAAAAAAGAATACAGAATCATCAAGCCTAGTTTCTTCACACAATATCTAAAATTCAAAAAACAAATTACGATAACCTGCTACAGGTGTTAGTTTATCACTCCCTGATTACAGATTGGCACAAGTAACTCAATTAATTAGCTACAAATCTGGAAACTCAAAATAAAAAATTATAGTCATAATGGGCATGGCAATGTATAAACACGGAATTGAAATGGCTATGACTTACAGATCGAAACGACGTAGGGTTTACGGAGAAAGAGAGGGATTCTGCTTGTGCCTACTCGGGTGGTGCTAATTTTGGTTTTGATTTGCAGGGAGAGAGAGTTGGTTGGGATCTTCTGCTTCGCGCGACTCACAGAAGACCAGTCATGGCTCGCCACTGTTTAGGAATCCACATTTTCGACGTAATTACAGATACATCCCTAGCTTTAGACATAAATATATATATCGTCCCCTGTAGTTTCAGAAATTACAATAACAGTCTAAACTCATTGTAATATTGTTATACAAAACTCTAGATAGTGTGCGCATTATTCATCCTCTTATATTTTATTATAGATTTATTATTTAATTTATTTTTTTTAATTTTCAAACTTTGTTTTGTGTGATTGTATCTTTTTTAAGTCAAATTAAAGAATAATTGAATCAAATTTGTTGATTAAGAACAAGATTAAAAGATGGAGGATTAAAGTAAAAAACATCATAAATGGATGATGGTTTCAAAGTTCTCATAAAAAGTTTACTTTAGTCCTCAAACTTTATAAATTATACCTATCAAGTCCCTCAATGTAACACCTCGTAATTTTTACACATAAAATAGTTTCTTTAAGCCTTGAACTCGAAATATCAAAATAATTTTTTTTTTTAAAATTACAAGACTATTACTGTTTATTTCTTACATTTTGATCTTCCTTCATTAAATTAAAGTATAAAGAATCGAACAACTTGCAAAAATAGTGTTTAGAATAATTTTTACTTTCTTTTCTAGTTCTCAGGGAGTCAATATATATAATATTCAAAATCAATTATAATTTGATAATAAAAAACTTAGTTTATGCATCATTTTCTTATTAACATATACATATCACACTCATCAACTTAACTATTCTTAATTTTGCTACTTACATTCAATTCATTATTTGAACCCTTCACATTGGATTTATATAAGTATATTTCTGTACACCTATCATGTCATCCAACAAATAAAATTTTTTCTATCCACATGTTAATAAGCAACATTATTAATATAAAAAGAAACATCAAAGAGACTCATTCCCTTATAAATAGAAATGATATCATACACTTTTTAGTGATTCGACTTTTATACTCAACAATTTAAAATTCTTGTTCATCATACTCTTGTTCATTTAGCAACTGACTTTTCTTATAACAGTTGATTTTAGTTGTATTATCATCTTTTTTGACTTGTCATATTATATCGACACCACTACCTCGTCGTTAATGTATTTGCACCCCAACGAGTCAAAACATATTCAAGGTTTACTTCACCTTTCAGTTTAATGTCCCATTACATCACATGATTGAAATATTAATACGTTTATTTTCCTTTGTAAACTCAGGTTTGAAACGGATTCTCCTCTTATAACTTTATAATTTTAGCCATAATTTTTCTTGTCTTTTTTTGTGTTAAACAACATGGTTAGTAGTTACATTCCAACACGTGATCACCATCATTTCCAATGAAACATCATTTTGCCACCAATACAACCATAATTTATTTTCTTATCACATTTACTGTCAAGTCAATTTATATCATATTACAAATATATTATTAGATGCATATTTTATAATCTCATAAATGCACACTAAGAACAATTCCAAATTGTGTCACATATACTCTAGTAACACATTATCAAACACATCATATACATATTTTAAACAACCATTACTTCTATTGTTAGTGACCTTTATCTATTTGTTCTTTTTCTGTCATATATTCTTATAACAGTTCCCCCCAGGAACTAAACAAGGTTATCCCTAAACACATCCTCAGGCTATGCCACACAAGTCATTTAAATTAATTTTTTTATTCACTTCATTATATTATCACAATAATCACAAAGCTTTCTATACAAAAATCCATATAATACAGCCTTACTTATACTTTATTTGACTTTCCAAAATAGTCATCCACCTAATCCCTTTTTATCTCTAAGTCATCCTTTATATTATAACATCATCTTCCTCATCATAGAGATCATCCTTCTTATCACTAATTAAGTTTGCTAAATCATCTACCATTTTATGCATTCTTATCAGGTGATACAATCTTTGTCTTTATTCTTCACAAATATTAGGCATTTATTAATTCAATGATCTATATCATGAACTCAATCACAAGATTCTTATTAATCTAGCATTTAATGCCATAAACATAATTTATCACTTTTATTTAACAGGTGGGTTTCACCCAACATTTCATTAACAATTTGACAAGTCATTCATCTAGACAACATTAACTTCACACAAGTCTATTTAAATCAAATTACATATTCTATTCATCAGTCAAACTAATCTCACTAACCCATTACAGGGCACTGACCTTATTATCGGGTAACTAGTTCTACAACATAGCTCATTACCAAGCATTGGCCATATTATTGAGTATCTAGTTCTATCCTTATTGTTTTCTTTTATGGTATATATTACAATTTAAAATAGGTGCATAACACATTTAAAAAATTGTTGGGCACCTACCTTGAGTCTATGTATGTGTTGTTGCTCTCTGCTATTTTCTTATCCTCATAGCCTCTTTTGTCCCATCAAGGATATAATTATCACTAACAATGTTGCTAATATCATGATTTCATTTCACTTTTTATTTAACTATTATTATCAGGCTAATAGCAAGGAAAGTCCTAAACTTTTATACACATGTACATTTATTTCCTGTTTATACTTGTCTTTCATAGTCTCACACATTATGACACTTAATTAACAATAATTCCAAACAAACATTAGATATTTGCAACTCTTGGTGGGTTTAGCTTAACCAACCTGGAATATTGTTTGGTATTTTAATCATATCCAGAGTTGTAAAGTTTTTTTGGGATATATTAAAGTGTTAAGAGGAGATTTTGAGTGATCAAACACCTAAATTGAGTTAATTAGGGAAGTTTTAGTGTTTGGGAGATTCCTTAGAAGCTAAAAGGAAGAGATAAAGAAAAAATTTGTATTATTTTATGTAATTTGCTCTAAATTCCTTGAAATTTAAAAGAAAAAATTATGCATAACATGATGGATTGTGATTTTGCTATGTAATGAGCTTGAATTAGTGTAATATATATTATTTAATTTAGGGTTTTATTATAGTTAATGGTTTGAATGATGATATTAATGTTTATTGATGATTATTGACATGAAAAAATTAATGGGTAAAGTATTAATTATTGGAGATTTGAAGAAATTTTATACCTCCCATTATATATGGATTTCGACCAACAATAATAAAAGGAGGGATGGTATTTTTTAATTCAATTGATTAAGAAATCTTGTTAATAAGTATTAATAAAGATGTTTAAGAGTATATAAGGATTAAATTGCTCAAACTTTTAAAGAAATACCATAACCCATATTAGGTTAAGATTTCGACCAAGGAGGGGGAATATGACATCGATAAAGAATGATGAAGTTAGTTCATATTTCGTATAATATTTAGGTTATATTAGAGTAGATGAAATTAACTAAGACAAATTAAATTGATTCCTGTTAAAGGAAAACAAAGAAAAAGAAAGAAATAAGATTGCATAATTAGAATAAGGGTGTCGTATTAAGTTAAGTAATGATTTCATGATAATCTAATTAAGGTTCCCAAGTAATTAAAAATGATTGGTAATATATAGATCCTATATTGACAGGGGATATTACTGTAACTAGACCTCAACATGGAGCAAGAGCAGGCACATTGTGATTGACAGGTAAGTGTATGCACATTATTAACTTTACTTAAAAAGAACTTATAGTGTTAAATTTTCAACTTATTATATGCGTAAACTATGTATTAAGTGTGAAAGAGTAAAAGGAGATAGGAATGAAAGAAAAGAGGACTTGATTAGCTGTCCCGATTAATAAGGACTAATGATGTCAATGAAATTACATCAACATTTATTGGAGTTTGATTAGCTATTCCAAAGTTGGAAAGTTAATGATACATATACGAACATATTGATATCAATAAAACCATGATAAGATGAATGTTTAGGATGACTTAATTAGCCAATCCAATTATTAGGGTTAATGATACCAACAAGGTTGCGTTGATGTTAGCAAAACTATTACTTGATTAGCCATATTGCTATTACTTGATTAGCCATATTGGGTGATGAGGGCTAATCATTTTAATAAGGTAATATTGACATCAACAAACACTTGATTTTGATTAGTTGCTCCAAGTGGTGGTAGCTAATGATACCTAGAGGAAATGGTATCATCATATTTATAATTAGTCATCTAAGTGTTAATGGCTAATAATATCGATGTTAGAGGTGATATCGACATTGATTGATTGATTTGAGTCCGGGATGACCAATGATATCAGGGCATTTGATATCGACATTTACGAATTATAATAAAAGATGATAATGACATAAATATTTGAAGATAAAAAAAGAAAGTAACAATAAATTGATGATACATATGTTATGTTAGAAAACATATAAATTGTAATTGTGTATTAGTGGAATATAATAAATTTGAATTTGAGAAAGCACATAAAGTATAAATAGATTTAAATTGTTATTTTGATTTCTTTTGACCTTTATTTTCCCGATCAGAATAAATCTATTTTTCTATTCTTATATCCTTATAGAGTAGGTGTATTTTATTCTTATGGATATGTAATTAATTTTAGATAAAACATGTAAACCTTAATATTTGAATCTAATTTATGTAAAAATATTTGGGTGATTATTTTCTATTACTTAACTATTTTGGAATTGATATTAGTTATTTATCTCCTTTAAATTCTCTAAATAGTTTTATTTTATGGTTGTGAATTATGAATTATAAAATTAAAAAATGGTATAATTTGTCTTATCTTATTTTTATAAGAATCATGCTTGAAGAAATTGTAATGTGATATACATTGCCTTATTATGTTATTAAGAAGTTATGTTTAAGGTAGTGGTGTTGTGATGGTTGTTTTGATCTGGGATGCTTGGATCAAAAACTAAAAATATATTTAGTATTAAACAAAATGTTGTTGATAACTTGGAATGTTATAAATATATAAGAAACTCAGCCAAAATTTCAGTAGAAAATTTTTAATGGGATTTTTTTAAAAAAAATCTCTCTTGTATTTTTCTACGTCTAAAGTATTCAGTTTTTTGAAAATTTAAGAATGTTATAAAATGAAACTCCTTGATACCAAGATCGACTTTTTTGATGTCTGGAATTGGTAGAAACACAATTTTTTCTCTTTATCACTGTATTTTAACGACCTCTCTCTCTTTTTTATCAAACCTTAGCCTAAAAATAAAAAATAAAAAAAATCTTGTACCAAATTTTAATGGAAAAATATTGAGGGACCAAATATATATAAATTATAAGGTTTGAGGACTAAAGTAAACATTTAGTGTGAACTTTGAAACCATCACCTATTTATAACATCTTTTCTACTTTGATCCTCTGTCTTTCAATTTTTTTTTCTTAATCAACAAATTTGATTCAATTGTCCTTGAATTTGACCTAAAAAACATGCAATTGGGCAAAAACAATTAAAGATCAAATTGAAAAAACAAAAACAAAATTTTAAACAATATATTCATAATAAAATATGAAAGGATGAACAATGTCATGTGTGGGAAGTGTTTTGGCCACACCTTTTAGATTATAGCTAATGATTATATAAAAGAGGTTAAGTTAAAATACGAAGGAGGATGATTGTAACAATACAATGACTATTATTAATTTAAAGTATTAAGTAATGAATGCTTAAGATGAGTGAATAATTGGATTCTTAATCAAGAGGTATTGTAAGTAGGGCGATGATAGTCCAATGATTATATAAAAAAAAGAAAAAAGGAGTTATTTATTAAAAAATAAAGAAAAGAAAAGGAGTGAGAATTTATTAAATTAGGCAATTGTCAAAAAATTAATGTGTTTATAACATGTTAAAGATGCAAGGATCGCTTGTTTAGTTTTGGCATGTGTTAGTAATTGTGATGGTACAATTATGTATATTAATTGTGTGATCCGATTTGTTTTATAGGTACCTTCTCTCGAAGGACTGGTTCTAAATAAAGTGCTACCAAGATATCTAGGCTTTTATGTTCAACAAAAACTTCTAATTTCTAATAAAAGTTTGTAAATAAATTTTTATGTATATCATCAAGAAGTGTTGTAACATTATGATTTTTGTATGTCAAAATGTGTATCAATGTAATTGTAAATGAAATTAATGGATAACGAACTGATGACTATCTTCATAATAAAAAAAAATACTCTTAAATTTCATGTACATAAAAATTAAAAAGAAAATATTTGGATGAAAAGTTTGGTTTATAACAATATATGGGTTCGCCGATTTGTTTAGGCTCTTTTCTAGGTATTTTGTGTAAAAACAAATTGTTTTTTGGTAAAAAAATACATACATTTTGTTTTTTTTTTTGCCACCACAGTAGTTGAAATCTAAAAAAACCCAAATAATACGTCATCTGTATTTTTTTCAAAAAATAAAATAAGGCTCGCATGTTTCTGATTCTACTATCATTTTAAATAAAAAATAACTTTAATAAACAGTGTCATTGAACGCAATTGAATAAATGACTCGTGTTGCGAGATTAAATATCATAATTTACATCAGCCTTTCGAGTTTTTCAGGTATGTATTTAGTTATCGTTAATGAGTTTGTTTTTTTATATATAAACACAAATGGTTATTTATTTAATTAAATGTGTGCATAAAATTTTTAATTTACAATTGATATTTTTTATGTAAAGAAACATGTCAAAAAAACCTATATGTTTAAATTTTTTATTGGAAAAAAAATTATCTAATCCTCAAAGGAGTATAGGTCAAGTAGCTAGTACAAAAACTAAAACATGTGAGGCTTTTCATTGTAGCAATCCACAGTGAAAAACTCATTTTGCCCTTATTTGCACAAAACAAAAGGCATGGGTGAGGGGTATTATGTTCTTTTCACATGAACACATGTCTTTTCCTAATTCATCGGGAGCACAGAGATCTTTTTACCTTTTTATAAAACAATATAGTTACCAAAGTAACCTTATAGCAAAAAAAAAAAAACTTTATGTGCAAGAGTTTTATGGTAATTTTATTTTTTATTACACATTAAAATGATGCAAATACCCTTATGATTAAAAAAAATTAAAATTTTATTCCAGGGGTATTTTAGTCTTTATATATATAGGAGAAATATGGGGTATTTATATATTTTAATAATATAAAATAAGAATTAAAAGCTTCTAGCACGTGCTAGCATGTGGACGTCGCCTACGCTCTTTAGACAGCGTTAAAAGCGTTGCGGTGTCATTTATCAATTTGTACGATACGTGTAGGTAGTGGATGGTCAGTCCACCTCTAGTGGTTGTTTTTCTCTCTCCTCCCCCAAAAGGCACACATTGGTCCTCTCTTTTTTTAGTATTTGAATTTTATTCTTTATTTTTTTTTATTTTTTTTTTGTTCTTGACCTTTTATGAAATTTTTGTTTGTTTTCAATTTACTTATTCAATTACAATTTCTCATATGTTATTTCTTCTTATTTTATCCTTATTCTTTTAATTTCTAGTTTTTTTCTTTAGCTTTTTTGTTAAAGTTTTATTAACTTTTAATTTCATCATTCAATAAAAGCTCATGATGTATTAATTTTTCTAATACGGTCCTCATTCTTTTAATTTTTTTTTATTAAAGTTATTTCTCTTTTTAAATCAACCTCCAATAAAAAAATTGGTTACCCTTTAATTTATTTTTTGTTTGGATTTTAACACCTATTCTTTTAATTGTAAATTTTTGTTTTAGATATTTTTTGTAATTTTTTTTTCGATTTAGTCCTACAACATTTTATTTGTTGGAAATTGAGTTTCGTGATTTTTATATTTATAATGCTTTCAGTCTACTAACTCGGGTCATGTATTTTAAAAGTTAATGAGTGTTTACATCTTTTTTTTGCTCATTTTCCTTTACAATCTCATGTTTCGACATTAATGTTTTTCAAAAGATTTGGATTATAACCCGAGTTGTTTATTTTTTCTTATATATTTGGAACATGTTTGCGATACCTAGATTATCGTTGTCTTTTTTTTTTTCACTAATGCCTTTTTTAACATGTCTTTTCCTTTTCAAATATTTTTTTTAATTTATGTTTCAATTAATTTTCATTCTCTATTATTTGTTTTTTCTTAGTTAACCTTTTTTAGTAGATGGTTTTTCTTAGTTAATTTTGCATGTGTTTTTTTTAGATATTATCCGGTTTCCTTTATAAATATTTTTTTATGTTTTATTTAGATCAAATCTATTTTTAAAAATAAAAAAATGTTTTTATATGATATTTCTAATGTGTGCAGTTTTGCATGATATTTTTTTCTCTTTTGTTTTATTTAATGAATCTCGTGTGTGTGTATTTTTATTGTCGTTTGATTGAATAAAAATTTGATTTTGATAAATAAATTCAATAAACACAACCGAGTAAATATTTCATATTGTGATATCAAATATCTTGATCTACATCCATTTAATTATTTTTCTAGTTTTATTTTTGATAATCATTAATATATTTTTTTATTTATACAAATAATTCTTAATTTATTTAATAAGATGGTAGATGAGTTTTTCAATATGTACTTATAATTTGTTTTATGTTAAAAGCATAGTTTTTAGACCCGACCCGATCCAAGCTTCGGGTTCCGGGTTTTGACTGGTCATCGGGTTGCCTGGGTCAATTCTTTAAAAAAAAATCAAAACAACATCGTTTTAGTAAAAAAAAAAAGTCAATGGATTGCAATCAGGTTTTTGACCAGATCAACCTGTCAGGTCTGTCGGGTCACATTAGTTTTTTTTTTCTCTGTTTTTTTCAGCCGAGTCTGGTTTGAGCCTTGGATTGGTGACCGGACCAAATTTTAAAATTATAATTAAAAGTATGTATATTTAATTTTTTAAATTGAAAAATAAAAAACTTTCGGCGAGGGTTAGGTAACTAGTCTTATCCAAAGTTCCAAACAGCTCAGTTCGTCTTTCTCCACGAGGTAGTTGTTGATAGATAAGCAACTGAGGATCCTTACATGAGGTTGTGGTTGATGTCATCATAAGCAAGGGAGATTAGACGAGACAAGTCGCTGAAATCAATCTATACAAGTAAGAGGAAAGATCAGCGTTACACGTGTGTATGCTATGTTCTTTGTGTGTGTAGATGAACAAAAATATAAGTCATTTAGATGAATAATCTACATGGATATATGATTAAACTGATTAATTATTGAAAATCAAGATGTAACAAAAATTATAATTATTGATCTTGTAGGAGTTTCTTTCAATTAGATTGAAGATTAAAAAATATATATAAAAAAAGATATACAAATTGAAAAAATATTGAAAAAATATCAAAATAAAGTTGATCAAAGAGAAATAAAATCTTCTATGAATAGAATAAATCTATAAAAGTGATCAATACCATGATAAATCAAAGTTCTCACTATAAAAAATACAAAAATATTAAAATCAAAAAAAAATTATGATGAGGTTTCGGAGATATGAATTTAAAATTTTATATTTAAAAATTTTAAATCAATGTTTTTTTTATTAGTTTGTTAAAATTGTATTTTGAAGCGGGATTCACATTAGAAGGCTGAAAGGTACATGTTTTATATAATTATTGGTGAAAAATTTTGTCCAGTAAATTGATGAAAAGCACAAAAACCAGTAATTTTGTTCAAGGAGAAAACTTTGGACACACCTAATATATATTTTTTATTAACATGGATATCAAGATCAGTTTGAATACACTTCAACTAATCTCATAGATCTTAAAATTAATAAACATGTAAATCTCCAATGATCTTGAAATTTAAACTCACCTCATGCTTGTACATGATTTGGGATGCAACCTACCACAAAGATACATGTGTTTGATTCCGAGCCCAACTTTTCCAAGCTCAAGTTTTTATATATTTTTTTGGCAAAATATTTGAATTTGGATATTTACAACCTTTTATTTTTCAAATAATTTTTTTAAAACTAAATTTTTTTAATTTTCATTTCACCAAATCAAATGGAAAATAAAATATTTCTATTGAAAAGTTACATAGTAAAACTGCCATGTTGGATCTTACTAACTTTTTGGATAAATCTATTTGATGATTTAAAATCCAATCTTAAAATCCATTGTTCTAGTACCTTCAACATTATTATCCAGGTGAGAAAAATAAGAAAAACGTCTTAGCTCATGAAATGAAGATTTATTGTGGGATCTGTGTCATTAAAGAGAAAAGCTAAAACATGTAGTAAAAATAAAATACACACACATATATATATATATTGTTAATTGTAATAGTAAAATGTTGATTTTTTTCTTAAAAAAACTCCCAAATTGCTGTCCTCTTAGGGGTACAACAATATTTTTCCCTATTCATTTATTATTTGAGAATTGTTTACGATCTTTTTTTATTTTTTATTATACTTTTATACGGTAAAATAACTTTGTTATTTTTATAAATAAAAATATTCTTTAACTCTAGAGTCTTTTCAGGCATTTTTTTTCTATAACATAATCACTCTATTACCCTTGGATTCAAATTCTTAAAAGCTTGGCTTAAGGGGCTAATTCGTAATTGCATGATGGTTTTTTTGTAATAATATCTAGGTCCTGAGGGTACAGTTGTATTTTTGAAAAAACTCTTGCTTTCTCTTCCTTTTTATACGGCATATATAGTCGTCGGACCTTCAATGTGTTCCTGACATTTTTTTTCTTTTTCCACTTGGAAATTTGTGTTTGACCTTCTATAATTTTTATATCAACCTTTCCAGTTATCTATCACAACAAGCGATATCTCATATATCATTTCTTAAAATAAAAATAAAAACCCAGAAGCGGATAATAGGTTATCCACCTTTTTAAAAAAGAAAAAAAATAGCAAGCCTAGATACACGAGTATGGGCTTCAAGGCCCATGAGTCTAGGCTTTTCCTTTTTTTTCTTTGTTTTTTGTCATTAATACTTTTTATATATCTTTTTAAATACTTTTTAAGTTTGTTTTGTAGTTAATACCCTTTTTATGCTATTTTATGGTTTATTGAGATTTTTTTAAATAATAATTATTTTTAATTATATTGAGTATCTTTAACTTTTCATGAGGTTAATATGATTCATATATAAGTTTATATATATATATATATATATATATATATATATATATTAAATTTATTTTTATAAATTAGAAATGTTTATTTTTTTATAATATTTTTAATATGTGCAATCTTACATGATATTTTTTTTCCTTTTATTTTATTCAATAAATTTTAAATATTTGTCAATTTCTATTACAAATTCATTAAACACAACCGGGTAAATGACCAATGTTGCACTATTCAATATCTTGATCTATATTTGCATTTTAATTTTTGTAATTTTGCTTTTATTTATAATCAATTTACTTTTATATAAAATTATCTTGACCTCATGATCTAGAACACACGATCAACATGTACTCTTGATATATCTCATGTCCAGGTCACAAATTTCATGTGTTAATCCAACTTTGTTTCGGACAATATTTTTTTCATTAATTTTTTGTTGTTGTTGGCTCATTTTTTTTATAGTATTATCAAATTAATCAAACTTTAACTCGATTATCGAATTTTTCTCACTTCTTTAAAGACATGATCATCTCTTATTCTTTTTCCAAGTTAAAAACATTTGGTCCATCGCGCAGGCCACCAATCTAGTATTAATTGAGATTTAGAAGATTTATCTTGATCAATTAGTGTGGTTTGAAATAGGTAATTTACCATTTTCTCATACAATGACTTTCATACTCGCACACCTTTAATTATGGTGAATTAGCTATTTTTTAATTGATCTAGATTACTATTGTCTTTTTTTTTGCAATGTTATATTACTATAATGCCCATAGATGCAAAACAACAGTTAACTTGGGTCTAAGTTTTTTTGAAAAAAAAGTTCACTTTTGAAGCTTGACTTCAGGAGGATAATCTTCGATTTTGGAACAATTTGGTCTTTTACGTAATGTTTATAATAATTAAAAAACAATTTTATTTTTTTTCCATTTCATGCATCAATGTTGAATTGGTTGAGAAATAAATTTTTTGAATGATTTTTTTTACTTTGTTTAGGGTTATCATAGTCTTTAACAAATATTTGTTTTAGGATTGATGCTCAAAATTACGAGCATCTAATTTTTATTATATAATTAAATAAAATGATTTTTTAAAAAAGTTATTAAACCTGCCTAATATTAGGTCTAAAGCCTTCTTTTTTTTAAAAAAAAAATCATTTTTAAAGCTTGATTTTGGGAGCTTAATCATTAACTTTGGAGTGATTTGGTCTTTTAGTTGATGTTGATAATAATTTAAAAAAATTATTTTTATTTTTTTCTCATTTCATGCATTGATTTTGAATTGGTGGAGAAATAGATTCTGTGAATATTTTTTTGTTTTGTTTAAGGTTATCACAATCTCTAACAAATACTTGTTTTAGAATTGATGCTCAAAATTATGAGCATTTAATTTTTATCATATAATTAATTTTTTTTTAAAAAAATTATTAAACTCAGATAAGTTTCTAAACCAAGTCATGTGTGATTAGAGTTATATAATATATCGTCGTCTTAATATTTTTTTAATAATTATTTAAAGTTTATTTATGTTTTTACAAGTTATTTAATTTTTTAAAACTTATTAAATAAATTAATTTATATTAAATTAATTTTTATATGGTTTAATTGATACTGTAAGGATTAAGTTGGGAAGAAAAAAAAAATTTAATCATTCCTTTTTTACATTTTAAAAAAAAATAGTTTGGCCCGAATGTACTTGTCTCTTACGAATGTGGTTCCCAAATCCCCTCTGAATTTTCAATCATCATCCAGCCGCCCATGTCTGAGATATTATTATTGATAAAGATTTAAAAGACGGTGGAATTGTCCCCTCGCCTATTGGATTATTTTCATAAATCCGTAAGAGGTTTAATTCTCATAAATCATATAGTCATGATTTGATGACTTTTTTTTTTTTTTTTTATCGAGATATAAAGATGAATTTAATCCTAATACATAGAAGTTGATCGTCACCGTTTAAATAAAAAAGAATAAACTCATTAGTAGAATTTGAGGTAATTAAAAATATAATTGTGATTGTTTTTAAAGTGTTTTTTTAGAAATATATTAAAATAATATATATATATATATATATATATATTTTAAAATTATTTTTAATATTAGTATATTAAAATGATTTGAAAAAATTAAAAAAATATTAATTAAAAAAAAACAATAAAATAATTTTATCCTGAGTAAACAAATTAACAAACCCATAAATTAATAATTGGAAACCGGAGATTATTGGAGACAGCATCTAACAAGCATCATATAAATGGGCCACGCCAAATTTAGTGACGATGGTTTTTTTGAAAAAAAACATGCCGAATATTCTCAGCACGTTCATTTTACATGTGACTACTGTCCACCATGTCCTGTGGTGTTGTTTTTTTTATTTTTTTTTATATATATATATATATTTTAAAAATATTTTTTAAAAAAATATTATTTTTTATTTTAAATTAATATATATTTTAATATTAGTTTGATGTGTTGATATTAAAAATATTTTTTTAAAAATAAATAAAAAATATTATTTTAATACATTTTTAAATTAAAAACATTTAAAAAAATATTTATCACCATAATTTTAAATACCCGTAAAATTAATCAATACTCATGATATAAAACATGGAAATTGCTTAACACAACATTCGTACATGTGACCTTCGGATGTTTTAGCTTTAGAAAATTGGATTTAATGTGAGATGTCCATGATTAATAATTCTAAAAATAAATTTGGTAGTTAAATAAATTTACTTTTTTAAGTTAAAACCTTACTGTCATGTTCATAAATGCATTTTTTCCCATCAATACTATGATAATATTATTTTTTAAAATATTATTTATTTAAAAATATATTAAAATATAATTTTTATTTTTTAAAATTTATTTTTAATATTAACACATCAAAATGATATAAAAATAAAAAAAACTCGAAAACAGTTAAATCACAATATCAAACAGAACCATATTAAATTTAGTGACTACATTCTCAAGATCATTAAAAAAGTAGTACTAGTTAATACATAATGTAATTAAAAAATATTTTGAAATTATAAATTGTTTAAATTAAATATTTAGACATTTTAGAAACCCTCTCATTTCTCAAAGAAAAAAGGAGGAACCTGCTACAATACCCATAGAATTCCCATCTTATCTTATCTGCATCGCATCGGGGTAAAAAGAAAAAGGGAGCTTACTTGCACCGAAAGCATTAGGGAACTGCAATACATGATGCAACTGTTGAAATTTTCATGGATCCGCACCAGCAACTCTATGGGCTTTGAGGTAACTTTGGACCAATCTACAGTCACTGCTGTCCATGACTGTAGATTTATCTGGAGCCATAAGAAATGGTGAATACTTTTATTGACAGTTGAATTTCTCCGTCTAAAAGCAACACAGCAGGACAGCGAGAGGATGGCGACAAAAAGAGCGAGACCATGTCAATCACCCGCTCCCTCCCTTCAATGAACTCCCGTGGGAGAAGGAACAAGATGAGTCTTGTTACTTAGGCAGAATGGCATTATAAAACCAGTAATATAGTAGAAAACAAATCACGTTTCCTTAGTTAGTTGGGTTTGTAGCAGAGAAGTCAAACATTTCATATGCGCCATTCACAAAGAAGAATCGGTGCTATAAGATATGAAAACTCCATGGGTATCCCCAAAACCACAATTCTCATCATCACCAGCCATGGTCCCAATTTATGCACCGCAAGAACAAAGAGAGCCTCCTTTGTCACATGATAAGTATTTTGCCTTACATGGTGGAATACTGATGCTTGTTCTTGTTGGCTTCTTCTCCATCTTCCTCATATCGCTTGTACTAGTTCCTTGTCTCAAGCGAAGTAGAACTCCTGAATCAGGAGATGATGATGATGATGATGAAGACTCCACCATGCAGAGAAGTTTTTGCTTTTTTCCGCCAAGGAAACGGAGGAGGATTGCTACATGACGGTACTGTTGCACAGGATCAAGTGTCACTGCGGTGTAAGTGATCACGACATCACGAAAGGATAGAAAATTCCTTGAGAATATTAATTTTTGAGGAACATCGCTAACCTGTGGCTGTGAGTTCTATTTATTCTTATGTACATAGTTAATTTGCAATTTGCATACGCTTATATGTGTGTCCTAATTGAACCAGTATGTATTAGTTGGAGCTTTCTGGTTATTTTGCTTTTTCTAGTTTTTGCATTGAACAATCGGAGAACACCCACTTTGTGCAAAACTCTAACAAATCCAGGTATGGCACTGCCGCCAATTTTTCTCCATCTTAGAACCACTCTCAAGCGAAACCATAGCTGCATAGATTGTGCTTTTTATGATTTATACATCTCATAAATTTGATGCCAAGACTCCACAATTAAAGGAGGGGAAAGAGACGGGACAGGGTTGAGAAAGCCAAGAGCAGTAGAGTGACACAGAATGATTCCTCACCGATTCCTTTTCATGAATGGCAGCGGATATCGGTTGGGTTGGCCGTATAGTTCCACGTGCCCGCTTTTTAAATACCCTAGTTTTACAAGTGGACCGAACACAAAATATAAATGTTTTATTTTTTTTCACGTGCATAAAATCCCCCCCCCCCTCCATATATTTCCAAAAAAAAAAAAATAATAATTAAATTAAAATATACTTATTAGATTTTTATATATTAAGTTTAATGCATGTAATCTAATCTCTTTTGAACTACGAACCAATTCATGTAGATTTAACTTATAAAATTATTGATGAAAATTTTATTTTTTATAAATAAAAAATTTTTATTGTCAGTTAGGTATCTCACTAATTATATTATTCCATCATAATTTCTTATTGTTAGACTTGGTGTTGCGCTTAATAAGCTATATACGCGTCTCGTTGTTAAATACTCTAGTTTTACAAGTGGACTGAACACAAAATATAAATGTTTTATTTTTTTCACGTGGATAAAAACCTTTTGAAATTTTCAACAATCCCCCATATATTTCAAAAAAAAATTTAAATTTAAATATACTTATGAGATTTCTATATATTAAGTGTAATCATGTAATCTAATGTCTTTTTAACTATAAACTAAATCATATAAAAAATTAGATTTAAGTTATAGAATAATGAAAATTTTAATTTCTATGAATAAAAATTCTTATTGTAAGTTAGATATTTCTCCAATCACATTATTCCTCTATAATTTTTTATTGTTTGACTTGGTGTTGTGTTTAATAAGCTATATACATGTTTAATTATTCATGAGTGCTATAGAGATTTTATTAAAGACTCATATAAGCGACCCCACTCAACACTAGGTGATTCCATCAATTTATTTACCTATAAAACACTAGACTGGTTTGTGCATCAAAGATTAATTTGCAAGTAACACCCTTTTTTTAGCTCAAAATTATCCGCCAAGAAAACTCGATTTCAATGAAGTTTTTTTGAAGCTTTTTTTAGCACAGGATATTATGAGCCTTGGCATTTGAAACCGAAGACTTAGCAAACCATTGGGCCTAGATGATAGAGCCTCCCGCCACGAGTGTCATGGCAATCGGCAACATCAAAACGACAAACCACATGTCTTAATTGAATATAGCCTGGCTATAGAACAAGACCAAAAGAAGTTAAACATGTTCAGGCCCATCGCAAACCCCGGCCCCTATACGGTAATCAAAAAGATAATCTAACAAAACAAGGTTTTGTCACCTGAGATCATGAGTTCTTTATTTGTCAGATTAATAGAACACCTGAGTTCCACTTTTCAAACCTTGACCAAACCTTTACAAAATGAAAATGAAAGCTACGTGCCTATCCTCAAGGCTACCAATCTCTCAAAAAATGGCCCCCAAAAAACCAAACCCACCATTGATGGCCTTGACAAGAAGATATTGTCCCCCATGATAGACATTACGCCGTAGGTGCTCTGATATTGTTACTTGTTCTTGTTGGCATCTCTTCCATCTCTCCTATTAATTGTATTGCTTCCTTGCCTCAAGCGCACTAGAGATATTGAAAGAGGAATCAGTATTTGCAGACACCAGGATGCAGCGGAATTATATTCTTTTATTTCCAATGGAACAGAGGAGGATAGCCGGTGATGCTCAAAGAAATGTCATTGCATCGCAAGAATTCGACTGGTGAGAAGTTCCCTGATACTTGATAGGAGGTTCCTGTTTGTCTTTCCATGGAGGTTTCTAATCCAATGTTCTGCTTCGAATCCAGTAATTGGACACTCGTTTTTTTCCCTTGAGTTGTGCTGGTGTCATCTTTTCGGTAACGCTCCCTAATCTACTATTAGCCAAGGATGAAGGACTTGGGCAGCAATTTTGGATACATATTTTGCTCGACATCAGTTATCGACGTCCCTTTCCAGAATATCTCGAAAAATAAGTTGCATTGGCGTCGCAGCTTCGACGCTACACGTTGGCAAAGAAACCGCACCAACTGGAGCCTGCTTGAATTGAAATGCGCTCTAAACCCTGTTAGATTTGATTTTGAAGCATTTACCAAATTAAAAGTAAAACAAAATACTCCGAAGAGAGCCATATAAAGTGGCTTTTCACTTTATCGAAGGCACTCGTACTACAAGAACCGGCACCTTAGTTGCAACAATACATGTATCAGTTGGCATTGTCAGGAGATATAGTCTATGGTATTTGTGAAAGCTTCACTTGCTCACTACAGCAATATGCGTTTGATCACGGGGAAAAAAATTCAAGAAGCACAATAACTCCTATTAAAGCATTAGTTGGAATCCTTCGTGAGAAATCAAAGCAACAAGGGCATATCAAACAATTGAAGCATCGCACCAGTACTCGAACCCCCTAAAAGTACCAAATTAGCATTTATAGAACCATGAAATTGAGGTATCAATAGTTTATTGAATAAAAAGTTGAGCTTAACCTTAAATCAAAGGTTTCATATTCGAATTGTCTGAGAGTTCCATTTGAAAAATAAATACAAAAATATACAGTGAAAATGGTTTTCTACGAGGAATCTCTAGTCCGTAGGGTAACCAGACGAGACCGCTTACAAGCATTGAGTTCACTAAGTGAGGACTAAAACCCAGGAAGCAGCCATTTTTTCACCACGCTAGGCTGAGGGGGCTCGTAAGAATCAAGAAGCATCAGCAGATACGATTTTTGACCATTGACACTTCACACACATAATACACATAGCATGAACGTGCCAAAACTAAGAATGCTATCTCACAAGCAAGCAACAATTCTTGACATCAGAAAACAAGGTTCCCCAACAACAGAGAAGTTAGGGTAACTGTTAGGTTATCATCAAGCTCTGTACTTATGGGGAGTGATTCCACAAAACTCGAGGCAAGGGAGACAATCAAGAAACCCAATATCATTTCCCAGCTTTTCTGAACATACCCGAATGCGGAGAAATAAAACATAAACCTGTCACGATATTACATGATCACTAACCAACCTACAACATTATGCAGCAGTTCAAAAAGAATCATAAAAAGTTATGAGATGAGACGAAATTGAGTAAGACTTACCCAAGAGATGCCAAGAAACCAGCCAGGGCCATTGCAACACTACCAGCTATAGACTTGTTTCTGTTGTATGGGATTTTCTGACTTCCCAAACGCCTTCCCACAATATCTGCAATCCCTGACAAAAAACAATAGAGTAGTTTTTAGCCACAGTACAAAAATAAAGACTCAAGAATTTTTATTCCTCCATGCACTAAAAAGCTTAAATCAGCAAGAAGTCAAGTTAATTGATAAAGCAAAGAAAGTAGATTACTCAGTTAAAAATACCATCTCCAGCACACAAGTTGCATATTGCTGCAATTGCAACCGGGGAAGTCCTCCAATAGATAGCACAAGCCACGGTAATTGTCAGGGCATAGTACAATGGTCCCTTGAGAAGTTCCCTGATGAACAGAGGAAACTGAGGTGGTCAAATTGAGAAGTCTCGTAAAGAAACAACCAAAGAATATCATGCTGTATCAACCTCCAAAAAAGTAAAGGATCACTTTTAGAGAAAGAGAAGTGTTTGTTCAGAAACCTTTATCTAAGATAGAAAAATAAGCGCCCACTTAGAAGTGATCTTCATAACAAATAACTCACTTTAAAATAACTATAATAAGAACATTCCAATCCATCAAATCAAATACAATCATAAGATACAGGAACAAAGTAGGAGTAAATCGCGCACTTTGATCAGTTCAAAGCAAAAGGGATATCTTCGGGTGGAATAGTGCTAAATATGACAAGAAAAAACTCTAACAGCTCATGTGTATTCTTGGAGTTTTTCCTTGACGTTTTAACATTATTCCTCCAGGTGGGATCAATAATGAGAAGGGAGCCACTGCTATGCAAGAGGATGTAAGGCATTTTAACATAGGAAAACTCGACGAACTTTATATACAGAGTTGTGAGTTGTAACCTGCGGTCTCCAAATCTGCTCATTGATTTCACCGTGGCTTCATCTTTCCACATTCCAGATCCAATAAGAAGCATTCGTATTATATTAAGACCAGGAATACAAGCTGCCAGAAGTGCTCCCCGGTGTCCAGAACTGCAACAATTTGTAATAGCTGTTTCACGGGGCAGATTTATAGTAATATTATGCCAAGCTTCTCAAGTCATAAAAATTACCTGAACATTGGCCAGCACAGCATGAAAACTAACCCGATGCTTATATGCATAAGCTTCCTATTCAGTTTCTAAACAAGAAAAGAAAAGGGACAATCAATCTCTAAATAGCTGGACAAGATGGGGGATTTCAAACGGAAAATTCAGAGAGGATTAAGATTCAATGCCGCATTTCAAGAAACAGGTTTGATTCATAGACAAAATATCCTATGAAGCAAGTAAATGAATATAACCCTTTAAGAATCCATCAAAAAGCAGAAGTTTTTAAAATATATATTATGCTTTTTAATCAAAATTTGATGCAACGAGTCAGGTATTGTTTATCCTTACTTAGATCAAGCTAAAACTAAAGCAGGAATAACCTGGTCAAGACCATGTTTTGCGGGTTCTTTCTATGGCTGAAGAAACACGAAAATAACACCGGCTGGCACAACGGCCGCGCAAAGATGAGAGCAACTGGGTTACTACCACTCCACATTGCAGCAGCCCGCAAGAGTTTTACTTGTTTTAGTATACTCTTAAGGCCTAATTGACAACAAAAGTTTGGCTTTTGTTTTTGTCTCTTCTCCACCTTAAAAACAGCTACATTTCTCTTTTAGGCACGATCGCATCACTTCCTCTTTATTTTTATTTTTTAAAAAAAAGAGTTGCGCTAGCACTTTAGGTCTTATAAAAATTACGCGAGAGAGAGGAGGGAAATTAAGACCTGGTCGAGGATATGTCGTTTAGCAGTTTCTTCAAATGAACGAAGCAAGGAGAGGGCGATGGTACCAGATAAACCGGTGGCTATTAAATCGGAGACAACGGGATTCTGATGAAGCATAGCTACTGCTGCCCTTGTTGTTGGATCTCCTCCGTGTTCTTTGCTGTGCCTGAAATCCGACCCTAAATCTTGTACAACCGTTGACGATAGTGTGACAAAAAGTGAAAACGAAAGCGGTCTTCAAGGTAGAGACAAGTCTGTTATGAGGATAAAATCGAAGAGAGGACGTAGTTCACCACATTAAGTTTTATACATTAGTCCTGATGACCAACTCTTCAGTATGACTGGATTGAAAACTCCGTCGGTCACCTGACAGGAGAGAGTAAAAAAAAAATGTCATTTTTACAAAAAAAAAAAAAATTTATGAAGTGTTTTTTTTTTTTTGTCTTGTAAGTGTTTGATTGATTATAATTTATTAAGAGGCCGTTTGGTAGAATGTATTTTAAAATGTATTTATTTTAAAACATTTTTTTTTTTTTTGTTGGTGTAAAGATATTCTGCAAGATGGGCTTGGTTAGTGATGGTAAATGAGATGAGGCAGCCCATTAAAAGGACGGGCTGTTGGGCTGGTCTCACTTGAGTGACGTAAGAAAGATTGCGGAGAGCGTGCTTCTTTATTTTGGGCCTTTGGAAAAAACTTTAATAATTGGGCCCTTTTATGACAGTACAATTTTGGGCAAGCTTTTTCCTACGATACATTAATAATTCTTGAAAAAACTATCAATCACTTGCAAAAATTAAGAAACAAATTGAACAGTTAAAAATATTCTCTTAATTTATTTCATTTTCATGTTATTTCATTTTCTACATTTTTTTTGTGTGTATATATATATATATATATATATATATATATATATATATTTAAAAAAATCATTTATGACAAAGCATCTATTGTACCATTACTTTTTGATTAATTGTTATTCAACCATAAAATTCAATTTAATAAGTAAAGAAATTTAATTTATGTAGAAGATTATTTCAATTAGAAAGAATTAAAGGTGTCTTTTAATCATTAAAATTTTAATATCATATAAAAAAAAAATTCAACTAAGCCATGAATGTTTTGCGTGCCTAGATTCTCCCGTCGCATTTTCATTTTTCATGGGCAAGGCTCCTATGAATTTCATATAATTCTTCCATTTATGCGGCTGCTGTACCAGATTTGTTTTTACGGCTGTAATTAAATTACGATATCAAATTAAGAAAAATACTACAGTTCAATCCAACGTGCAAGAATTTTACGGCTGTAATTAAATTATTAATGATTCGTGAACTCTCATTGTTTTTTTCGTTGGGCTTAAATGGCAAGCAGGCAGTGTTCTGATCAGAAATACCGACTGAAGCAGATGCAATATATCATGCAACTTGAAACAGAAGTGAAAGCTCTCCAAGTAACAAAACAAAAAAAAAATTCTGATTCCTCTAGTCGACGATTTTAACATGTAATAAATTCGTACTGCAAGTCGCTAACATGTTTCCTCTTGTTGTCTATGTATATATCCAGGCGAAGGTGGCGATCACAGGTCCTAGGATCAAGTACTCTAAACGCCAAAACTCATAATTATTACTTCAAATGGAAAGTAGTTCAATTGAGCAGAAGCTTTCTTCTTGTTCTGGTGAAGTACTCATGTTCGGAGAAGGTCCCTCCCCCCCTCCTCCCTCTTTCTTAATTAACTAGTTTTAACTAAAATTATGTACTGATGGTGTTTAATTATTCATGCAGCTCAATATGAGGAACTGAAGTTAAGGAAAGAGACCTGATAAAGCAATCCTTTATCCCGAATCAATGTCAATACCCAGATCTTTTAAAGACAATGTCATCCGGCCGCCAATTATCCATTTATTTTGAATTTGAACTCGAATCAGCCTAGATAATATCCCTGTATGGAACCAGCCTAGATATTATTGTTTTAAGAAAATTCTTTTGCAGCTGAAATATATAGAGGAAAACAAAGCAGAAGTGTGTATAGACTGAAGCAACTGATCCATTTCACACAACAACAACAAGTTATGTTGGCTGCTTGGGAAAATAGGATCGAGCGGCAGATGGTGAATCCAAACATGTTTCAATTTTCCTTGCAACAGATGGCTTACATGACCTCAAAACAAGGCATAACTTTGATTAATTGATTGCTATCCAACATTTTTGCGAGAAAAAAAGGTTATTACATGCTAATATTCAACAAGTTTTAAGAGTTTAATTTCCAAAAGGATCGAATGAACTCGGAAGTGATGGCAGAAAGATGGTCCTTGAGTTTAAATCTTCGAGAGCTGTAATTTAAAAAATTCATAACGTCATAAAAGAAAAACAATTTATGCTCAATACTGTTATGTAATGGGATTCACATAAATAAGTATATATGGACCTCACGTTTTCATAAAGCATATGTACATGAACCTAGCTAGCCGTATTGTTGTCGGTATCCCCTCTTGTATATTGCTCGAGTGGCATGGAAGAATATTGATGAATAAGATTTTCTGAACTGAACATGCATGTAGCAAGAAATGGAGAAAGTTTATGCACAGACAATGCAATGAAGAACAACTTCAAAAGTTTTATTGGTATATAAATAATTTCACAACTAACGATTAAAGAAAAATCTACAAAAAGATTGACTTTAGTGCACTCCATAAAAGTTGTAACGTGTGATCAACAATTGGAGGAGTAAGAATGACTAATAAATAATTAAGTGCATGATCGATTAAGAGTTTAATTGGTGGCAAATAATATAAATGTAGGAGCTGGCAATGCAAAGCTATATATGTCCTAAGCTTGTAAATGGAGTGGAATGCTACCTTATTGATCGAAGTTCATAATAAAAATCTTTTTTACTAATTTGATTATAATGTATATATATCGTAGGCACAGAAAGATTTTCAGGAAAACATACCCAAGATACAGTAAATTTCCTCCACTTCTTCTTTTATACAAGCAAGTGAAAGTGAAACGAGATTTATTATGATTTGAAGATGAAATTGCCATTTAGGACATTCTAGGACCTATTTTTGTTGTTTGGACTAAAAAGCTTAATGTGCATGTGCTTATTAAATGAGATTTTCTAATGAACAATGCAATGGATTGATGGAGGGATGATACAGTCTAACATCTATTACATTTAGGATAAAATTGATAAAATAAAAAAGTTGGAAATTTAATTGATAGATAATGAGGTAATTTTTAGGGGTTAAATTGAAGTTTTCTCTTGTTATTTTTTTTTTGTCTATCAAGAGGATCAAAAGATCTTGAATATTTACAATATAGGGTATGTATATAACCTTCCTCCACTGTATATATAACAACACATAAAATAGTCATTGGGACTTCAACCTATTCCACTTTAAGGAAACTATCAAAATACAAAACTCTAGACCAGTCTTACTTATGTGTGTCCAACAATGTATTTACGTTGAAGGACATGATTGTCGACACTTAGATTAGCAATCAATAACCGAATATTTATATACAAATTGCTTTGTTTTTATGTATCAACATATTTTTAAAAATTATCTGAGTCAAATGATAACGTCTAAAGAAAAGATGATAATTTAATTATAGATGGGTGGGGCTTGTGTTTATATCTAATATCTATAAGCTTGGCAGAATGCCAAGCTTAGATGATATGAGTGTAGTTCGTTTTCAGGCCCAACATCTTTCGACTTGTCTATGAGCCGAGCCCATTAACTGAGCATAGGTTTGATGAGCTGCCAGACACAATTTCTTTTGGTCAATTAAGTAATGAGTACAAGCTAACATGGATCTAATGAGTTGCCAAACTCATCATTCTTGGGTTCAGCTACACGCTGAGCCTAAGTGGACATGAGTTTATTGAGCTGCCAAACTCAATGTTCTTAGGTCCATTTACGTGTTGAGCCCAAGTAAATATGAGTCTGATAATAGGGTTCAGCTACGTATTGAGCACAAGAGAACATGAATCTGGTGAGTTATCAAACTCAATATTTTAGGGTTCAACTACATATTGACTCAAGCTAACATGAGTCTGGCGAGCTGTCAGACCTAATACTTTTGGGTTTAGTTGCACTCAAAGCTCATTTAGGCATGAGTCTGATGACCCTCTCGACCCATCAACCTTGGGCTTGGCTGCGTGCCAAGCCCAATTGATCATGAGTTTGGCTTGTCGACATACCCATTAACCATGGACTTGGTGGTGTGCCAAACACAAAGGGTTAAAGATCTGGAGGTCATTATAAGTTCTATATTGGGTCATAAGACTCTGTTTATTTATTTTAAGGACTTTTAGCGCAAAATGTTAAAGTGAGAAATGTTCATCTATCTTCACCCATAGGTGTATAAAGAATCTCTTCATGACCTAGTATATTTTCATCTCATTAATATTTTGTGTGTGTGTGTGAATCCCTTACTAATATTGTATAAAAGATATTTGTCTTTCATTAATGCTATTAGGAGAAAATGACTCTTTAGCCCCTTCACTCCAGCAAAAATAACAAGGCTCGGGAGCTATAAATATCCCTTAAACCACTCAAGTAAATGATTTATAATTTTTATTTTCTAGACATTAATATTTTTAAATCTTATAGCATTTATATACCAAATAAAAAACATTTTTATTCTTGGAATTTAAGGCTCATTCTCTTATTTATTGTAATTTTTTATTTAAAAATTACTGACTTAAACACTAAAGAATCACTCATAAACATATTGAATTTTGAAAAATCTTCCCTTTTGTTTTTAATTAAATATGAACTTGAGTTTGTTTTGTTGATAATTAAAAAGCCCAGACTAATAAGTAGTACATTTAATACTCATTAATTTTCTTTTTTTCTCAACGTTGGCCCTGCTTCAAGAATTTAAAGCAAAGATTATCATAGAGTTTATCCAAGTGTGCAACTGAGGAGGCCCTCCCAAGTTTAAAAGTAAGCCTAACACAAGACTAATAATCGGAAAAGTCAAAGAAGCTGGCAGCAAAGCCATAGTTGTTTCTCGAGAACAGGGCTAGCTTCTACATATTTTGTTAATCATCAATGAAAACTATTTAGACTTCTGAAAATAAAATTTCTGATTTCTTGCATGTTGATCAAACCTATTTAACAAAAGAAAAAAAAGAAAGAACTATCTGATTATTAAAATTTCTGCGGGGAGAGGTAATTAAGCAGAGAGGTTTTCCGAATTCTCTTCCTTGAAAAATTCCTTCCGTATATGGCCGTATAAATATCTGTTATATATTGGGGAGAGATGCTACTGTCATACTTAGTATATACTACAATGATAATTCCGTCCCTGTTCCCATGCAAGAAGGAAAAAGATAAAAAATCCTATTTACCAATTTCTCATTTCAAAGCATATTGGTGTGGCCTATGGGAATGCCTAGATAAGCAAGCAAAGCTACTGTATATCTTGAATTTGTCCGCTTCTATTTTTAAGAAAAAACCATGTCACTGTTTGCAGTTTCAATGTGAGCCACTAGCCTAGACTAAGGAACTATCTACAAGAAATTAAGAAGAGCTAGCTAAAACTTATATGTAACTAATTGCATCAGTATTTTGGAAATGACTAACATAAATGCATGGAAAGTTGACAATGCCAGATATCGCAGTACACAACATTAATCTATTTGCACCAATCCTCTTGTACAAGTACCAACAAGATCTCACTTTGAATTCTCAAATTCACACAGTCAGATCCAGGGTACTTGCCAGTTTTGGATACTTTGATGGCATGCTTAGATATATAGAATTGCTTTCTTTTGTTGAAGTAGAAGATAAAGAAAGAGATAAATTGCTGCCCTCGTCTTCCTCATCCCACGATAAACTTCTCCTGACTTCCTTTTCTTTCGATCTTGTGGAAAGCGAGAGACTTAAATCAAGATCAACGGCCTTCCTTTTAGCCATGTTACGTTTTTCCTCATTAAAGCTCCACTTTGTCTCTATGCTGATTGATTCATTAGTGTCTCCTCCTCTTTTAGAAAACTGGGCTGCAAAATAGGGCTGTTTTGTGGTTGAACTTATTTGGCCTTGGATCGAATTGCCATTGTACATCGGCTGATGAGATTCAGTTTCCAGGAATTCTTGCTTTATCTTTCTACGTTGGTCGGTGAAAGTCGAGTTGTTGCACGTATGGCAAGGTCCACGCCTTGTGCTCGAGCCACTTTCTCCATCGATCCTCTCAGAAATTGAATTATAAAATCCAGCTCCACTTCTAATATTCATGCTATCTGGTACCAGTACAGAAGGACTGGTGATCCTGTTTCCATGTCCAGTACTTCTGGAAACGCTTCTGCTCCTAGTGTGAAAAAAGAATCGGAAATGCATAAATTTAAGCCCAAAAGGAACCCAAATTCAATTTTGAAGGGTAAAAAATTATCTGTACGTATTCAAGTTTGATCAGTACCTGAAATCAGAACTACGATTGTGATCAATATTTGGAAGCAGAGAGTGTTGCCAAAAGTTGTGGGAAAAGCAGCCCGAACTACCAATAAGATCTCCCCTACTGTTTATAACTGTCAATTCATGAACGGCGATAGTTCTGAGAATTAGGAGCTCATATATACATCTTGACAACTAAGAAACAAACCCTAATATCTTAATCCATTATAAGATATACAAAGGACAAAATCTGTACCTTGACCTTGATCATCGATCTTCTTGCTCCGGTACATCTGCTTCCGAAAACCAAAAAAATAGGAAAAATGAAATTAAGTTATGGAATCAATCATCTAATTACAAGTCTCAGAGTCCAATTATAAATTAATCATGTGATTAGTACTAGGACAGTGATTATATATAAACGAGTTATCCTTATTACAATTACCTGCAGGTGGCTCTTGACATGAGCAATACTTAGCCCCTTGATGTTCATTAGTTGCAACACTAGTTTTGGGGTTGCCCCTGTATATACCAAACAGATAGATGACAAAGTTAACCAATAAAATTATTTTCTTGAAACAAGAACATAGAGGTTCAAAGAAACATCATGAACGAGAAGCTGAGAATTTGAAGATCTTACTCTCATAGCCACCAAGTCTCTCGACAGCTTGAACAAAGCAAAGATGAAGATCAGGAGTCCATCTTAGCCTAGGCACCCTAGATCTTACATATGGCCTTACCCCACTAGAGCTAGCTTTCTCGCTCTCATCCACAATGCTATTGCTCGAGCTTGCGCTATTTTTAGTCTTACTTTCGTTATCTCCTTCCCCGTCCTTGCTCTTGCCTGAAGCATCCATCATCAAACCATCACCTTTCTGATGATCACTTCCCAGCTTCATAATTCAATATATCTTGGAGCTGTGAGGAAGACAACGAGAGAAGTTTCTATATATATATATTTGAGAAATTATGATTGACTCGAAAAATAATCACAAACAGTTAGCCATCATGAACTTCTGGGTTCCGACAATTCCTCTACTTGAACTTTTCTCTTCGATCATCATATATATTTCAAAGAGAGTTTACATATTCCAACAGAAAGGAGAATCCAAGCTCACATAGCTAAGATAAATCCATCTGAAATGATGGTATATACCAAACCCTAGCAAAAGTCACAGCGCACATATACTTTTTCCACTCCACTACCCCCTATAATATTATATGCACGCACACACCATTAATGAGTGACTAGTCATACATGTGATGCTATTTATGTATGGGATGGGCCATCATTCATGTAATGTTAACCATATGGGTTTGGTACTAAAAGTTAAGAACTGATACGTAAAAAAATTTCTTTATAGAAGGGAAACAATGGCATGCTGTAAACTTCGAAGGATTCTAATACAATGACGGGCCAGCGCTATCTTGCGCAAGCGCGTGGGAAGCACGTCTAGCCTTTTACTAATCCTTACAACATTGATCACATGCATGGTAAAATGTAGTTACCGAGGAAATGTTTGCCATTCGCTTCTAATGTTACTTAATTATAAGTCCTTTATGCAATTTCTTTTTTTTTTTTTTTGTTGCCTGCACTTATGGTTGGAAGAGAAAATAACACATAATAGGCTTATAGCTGTTCGGGATAAGAGTTTTTTTTAAAAGTATTTTTAATTAAAAATATATTAAAATAATTTTTTTTTAATTTTTAAAATTTGTTTTTACCGTATCAAAATTATCTAAACATATAAAAAAATTAAATTTTTTTTTAAAACGCTTTGCCTCCATAAAAAGAAACAGGTTACCATGTGAGTAATTAAAATGCAAATGGAAAGAGTCAGGCATGCATGGGGAAGCTGGAAGACGAGCCCATGATTCCTGGTGTCGGTATTCACGGATTTGTCTTTGCCTGTATTTATCATATGACCATCCCACATAACAACAAGACTTGTATTTTTGGCTTCTTCAAGGATTCCTCAACCTCTATGTGTCTGAAGTTTTTAATATTCTGCCCCTGACAATTCATCAGATTCAATGTTGTTTTCTAATCCAACCGAGCTAAGGTTCGTGATCTCGATCTCTGGCACAAACATTCATAGAATTCTATAAAGGTCGGGAGTTTATCTAGTAGCATTGAGAAGAAAAAAAAATTGGTAAAGAAATGTTGAATTTATCGAAAGACATTAACACAATAAAAATAATAAATTTAAATTTTTTAAAAATCTTAAGGATTTTGTTAGATGAAAATAGAGTTATTTAAGATTTATTTGAAGATTACTTGAAGAGCATCATAAATAATTGGTTTAAGACTGAGTTATCATAAATTACAAATCATTCAAGTATCTAGTTTCTAATGATAATTTATATGAACCACTAGTAAAAAATATCTTAAATCCTTTTAGAAAAGAAAAATTATTATACATTTGAGTGTTGGCTCTTTTTTTTTTTTAGGTGTTTCTATATTGTAATGTTGTGTTATCATGTGCAGAAAATAAAAGGCATGATATAAAACCTAAATACTTTATAAATAATAAAATATCAATTTGCTCCTTAAATAATATTACATATATTTTTAGGATGATTTTATAAAGTTATTCAATTAAATCCCTACTTGATTTTTTCTAGGTCTAGAATTATAATTCCATGTATTAATTATATTCTAGTCCTTAATTTTTAAAATTTATTTACAATCAAGTCACATTTGATTAATCATTCCATTTTAATTTATCACCAATGATTTTTATGTGTGATTCATCATTAGGTTCCCTAATAAGTTGGTTCAAATATAAATTAAAATTCTAAATAAAATAGGATAAAATAGGTTAAACAATTTAATTTATTGTCAATCCAACAATTGATTGATTTATATTTAAAGATCAAATAAAATATTTAGCAACATGTTATGAACTCCCAAATAATAGAAAAGTCATAGATGGTTTCACTTAAACATCAATGATTAGTTTCTCAGTGTAATTATTATCTTTTCATTAAGAATATTTTGATTTAGATATTATAGCCTAAGATCTATTTGCTTTATTAAATCATTTTTATTCTCAACATTATAGTAATTAATTATTTGAATAAGATATTAAACTCTTTTAAAATTTCATTTCATCTTGGTTAATGATTTTATAATCAATATTATTTAAGAGCATATGAAACATTTTTTTCTAATTCATCTAAGGTAATGAATCTTCTCTTGATTACTCAAATATCTTTATTTAGTTTATATTATACCCAATATTTTTCTGTTTGTTGCCTTTGATTAAGACAACGTGTGGTCATAATCAAAGTATAACACTTTCTATAAAAGACAACTTAGTAATTTCAAGTCTAAAGATCACTTACACAACTATCACATAAGCTTTTCTTTACACATAAGTGATCTCTTCATATAAAATTCTATTGTGTGCTAGTTAAGTATACATGTCATCTAACAAGCACTTGCATACTCAATTTATAAGAACTATTATTTCCTTTCATAAAATAAAGAACATAATATGCACTAGGTCTCAATTTAATATTCTTAATCATTGAATCAATGTATGCCTTATTGACCAATTCTTATTATCATCCATTCGGTTCTAAAGAATTAAACGTTAATTAATTTTTTTCTCACGTATTCCTTGGTCGATTTAGAAAGCCTAATTAATTAACCAAACACAGATAGATAGCAGAACTTGATTTATGCCTACCATGTCACAGAATCACAACCATGCCAATAACATGAACATTGAGCTTCTACAAACACACTTCAAAGGATCAGTACTGGGCTTTTGCAGTGATCAAGAGGTCGTCCATAGACTTCAGTCTTTCACGTGAAGAATATAAAAATTGTTTTGCTTGTTTTTTTCTGTTCATTGAGACTTGAGAAGATTCGATCAGTGAAGTGCGAAGGTCAACTCCCAGCAATTTATCGCATTATTTTATCTGTTGCAGGCCTCCGAAAACGTAAATATTTTATTGCATGAGAATACGTAACCCTACTAATGCGGATCGAACCGTTATTCCAGAATGAGCATGTTTGTCCTCTTTCTAACATCACCAGACATTGAACTCTCCTTCTATTTTTATGTCCATGGTAGTCCAAAGTCTTCTTTGTTGCTATTTGTAATCATGCATGCCATTACGCATTCCCACATCATGCCGTGCTCAGCTAGAGCTAATCAAGAGCTTGCTTTCGTCGAGCTCCAGCCCATTCTATAGTAAAGACGATGGAGGGTTAAAAAATTAAGGCATCTATCTTAACAGTATTTTTTTCTTGGATGTCAAGATGTTGTTTTGGGCCGAGCACTTGCTTCTAGTTCCATGCATCATCAATACGTACAATCTGGCTTCCTTACGTTCTGCCATGGGAGCTATAGGCACCCATCAAATATTGAGATCGTTTTATATACTCTCTACACATATTCATGTAAAATCACATTTTTTAAAACTATAGACAACATGAATACGAAAACAAATTGGTGAGTGCATATTATTACCCACAACGTTCGATCCTCGTACATAAGTTTTATCTAATAATTTCTCATTTTTAGAGTAAATGAATATCGTTCATATTATTATGTGACCAGCTCTACACGGCAGGCAAGAAAAAAAATCCTGAAATTATATATAAAAAAACATCAAGAAATTGCAAACATGTTTTTTTTTTAAAAAAAAATTAAAGTCAGGATTTGGGTTACAGACCTGGTTGGATCGAATAAGCTTATCTTATCCCATGACATAGATGCATCGAACAAAAAAACATAAAGGAGTGATCACAACAAAAAAAAAAGTTAATTAAAAAGAAAACAAAAAAATATATTTCAATCTAACCAAGAGGAAATAAAAAATAAAAGGGGAAGAAATGACCTAAAAAATTTTGAGTACGTTTGTTAGCATGCAACCCATGCACATGAGGCCATGATAATTTTTAAATAAACTAGAAAAAAAGATATAGAATACAAAGCGTTGAATAATTAAAAAAGATTATTATCATCCAAATCAACCTTTCAAACCCGTCACCTCGATCATAAGCTCGATACAACCCTACTAGTGATAACCACGATTCTCAATTCACAACAAAATCAATATTAAATTATATAAAAAAATTGACAAAAGTCGCTCCAAAAAATTTAGTAATATAAAAGAATGAGAACCAAATGATAAAGAAAAAAAATCAAGGTGAAAAAAAAAACATTGATTAATTCAAGGGTGAAATTAGAAAAATAAAAGAAAAAAGAAAAAGAAGAAGCAAACATTTCACAAAAGAAATCAAGTAAAAAATCTAAAATCAAAAGAAAGAGGATCAAATATGAAACCAAAATAAAATAAGAGGAAAAATAATATTTCAATATTAAAGGATGAAAATGAAAAAAAAATCAATTTGATAAAAGCCAAAGAACAAAAACAAAAAAGTAATATAAAAGAATGAGGACTAAATACTAAATAAAAAACTAAGAGGGTAAATAACATTTATTGATTCAAGGGTGAAATTGAAAAAAAAAATCAAACATCTCACAAAAAGCTCAAACAAAAACCCAAAATCAAAAGAAATATGATCAAATCTAAAATCAAAACCAAATAAAAGGAAAATTAACATTTCAATGCTAGAAGACAAAATTAAAAAATTTGATAAAAGGCCTCGTAATAAAAAAAAATGTAATATAAAAGAACGAGGACAAAATGCTAAATAAAAAAACAGGGATAAAATGACATTAATTGATTCAAGGGTAAAATTGAAAAAAAAACAAACATTTGGCAAAAACAAATAAAAAAGAATGCTAAAAAAAAAAGGATCAAACCTAAAACTAAGACAAAATAAGAGGAAAAATAATATTTCAATCAAGGGTGAAATCAAAAAGAAATTTAAAGTTAACAAAAGAAATTAAGACAAAAATCATAAAATCAAAAGTGAGACGACTAAATCAAATACAAAGACAAAATAAGAGGACAACATGGATTTTTTGATTGGACAACATGTTTTTCAAGGCAAATAGAGAGAGAGAAAGAAAGAAAAATTGTCGGAACTAAACCTCATATCAGATCAATACACGCACCACCTCATTTTAAAGAGAACGTTGCGATCTTTCTAACGCCGTCATGAACGTACAATTTCTACCACCCAAATCCTCTGCACGAGCCTCTTGAAATGTGCAAAGTGGTCTAACACAGTGGCGCGTGAACAGAACATGACGATAAACTTTCTTCTTTAAATTTATTGTTTTTTTAAATATTAAATTATCCATGTCTTGATTCTATAACTATAAAATGAAAAGACGAATAAACTTTTAGATCCTAATTTAAAATTCTTTGATTGAAGGGATAACAAAGTAAATTTATTATTCATTTTCAAAGCAAAGGACAAATTTGCTTCTATCTTGACCCGATAATTATAAAAAGACCAAAAGGAAAATACAAATAAGCCCTTAAATTCTAGTTAAAACTTATTTGTTTTAAGGGCAACAAGGTAAATTTAATATGTTTTTTAAACAAAAAGATGAAATCACTACACTACTATACAATTAAAAAAATAATCTTAAACCCTAATCAAAATAATAATAACCAATTAGTCATTATACAATTACAATTGTACCGGGAGGCTATACAAATGAGTTTTTTTAGAATGACAGATTAAATAATAATTACACTAATTCTGTGTGTACAATGATTTCTTCTCCACCTCATTCTGTTTTTTTTTTTTTTAATGCTTGGACTTAAAATCCGGCTAAGAACTTGGGTCACATTCAATTTATTGAACTAATGGACTTTAATATCTTGGCTTAGGTATCTCCTTATTTTTTCATGGACAAGGCAAACACTGAGTGATTCTTGTGACCCAGCCCAGATAGCTAAACGAGCTTAGCAGTTCGCACTTTTCATCCCCGTTGTTTCAAAGTCTAAGTGCAAATAAAGAATTAAGCTCCTTAAGCTGATGTGGATTTTGCCTCCACTGTCATGTTCTCAAGGTCCTTTAGCTGCTCGTTACATGTGGTAGATGCTGTAAACATAATAAAGAACTTTCAACACGATGTCACGAAGCTTCGTATATATCTTTCTGGTATTTTCTTATATTAGGAATCTTTTCCTTCGCACACTTTTTTTTATTAATATAATGTTCGACTCAACTTGTGGCATCTCGACTAATATTTTCCTTCACACTCTTCAATTGCTTATCAAGAACGCAGGAGTAATGCATGTGTTTATTATGGCAAATAATAGGATCTCGGTGATTGGAATGAGCAAGTTCACATGAGCGATGATTTATGATCATAGACACTAGCCTCTTCTTAATTCATAGCTTCATACCGAACTGAACAGCTGGAGTGCTGGTTATTGTTCACTACTTATGTGATGATATATGATCTGCAATGTGTTGAATCTTTCACTTGGAGCCAATATCCTTACGGAACCTGTCATGCATTCGGGCCTGCCGATCGAGCCATTGTTGAACATGGTGGACAGGGAACAGGAACTTCATTCTCCGTGTTTGCTGTCAGGTATTTTCTAGGATCGGGGCTCTCTGCATTAACCCCAGATAGGCCATGATATCGTCAATGTTAATGCTTTTGGACTTTGAACTTTCAATTTGGCAGGGAATTCTTTATTTCCCAAATGCTGGATGAGATAGCTAGTGCTGCCTGTTGAGAACCCTTTTGTGGGCCATTTGATTTGTGAAATGCACGTGCCCCTGCGTTTTGGTGGCCGCATCTTTTGCTTTGCCTTTTACATGTTCGAAGGTTGTCAATTCTGACACTTGGCAGAACCGCATTGTGGGCGAGTGGTGGAGTGGGGATTGATTTCTACATGAGATCGAAAGAGCATGGCAATGTAAAACCAGCAAAAAAATCTAAAAAACTACAATAAACCAAATAAAAAAATACAATTTATGTGAGCTTGGATTATTATGTTTGAGCCTAATTATTAATAAGATACATGGTAGTTTGAAAAAAAAATAGTTGAGTTAGCTCGGACTATCATGTTTAAGCCCAATTATTACCAAGATATATGTTTAAGCCCAATTATTAAGCCCAATTATTACCAAGATATATGTTTAAGCTCAATTATTACCAAGATATATGGTAGTTTGAGCCCATACTAGGAGCACACCTATATATACCAATTTAGAGTATGTTTGGTATTGTGATAGTGATTTAAAAAAAATTATTTTATAAAAGTACTTTTAGTTGAGGTTGGTTTGGAAAAATATATGTTTGGTTAAAACTGTGGTTGAAATTAAGGTTGAACAAAAAGTAGTTTAATGTGTTTGGTTAAAAGAATGCTTTTCAAATTAAGGTTATAAAATAATTAAAAAAATATTTATTAATATTGATGGTTTTTAATTTAAATATTGTAGATTTAACTACTGTTATTACATTATGAAATAAATAATATTGATATCAAATATTTTTTATTGTTCCATTAAACTATATGCAATTTCATAACGTACGAAATCTATCCAACAAGAACTATATTTTTCATGGTTTCTTAAGCGCATAACAACATCAGGTAAGATATCATCAAGAATAAAATTGAGGTTGTGATCAAATTCTCCAAATGCTACGTCATTAAACGATTTACTTCTAATTTTTTAATAAAACAAAATTAAAAATTAAAATTAAAATTAAAATTAAAATTAATTTTTTTTTAACCAGGTCGGACCCGGCAAGAATAAAATTAGGATTGCCTTCTAATTTTTCGAATAAAACATAATTAAAAAAAATAAAAATTAATTTTTTTACTAGGTCGGACCCGATTTAATGCATTTAGCTTTGGACCGGACCCAGACCGACCGGAACAGTGGAGAGTGACTCAACTGTTCACGTGAACAGTGGAGTTTTACTCTCCACTGTTCACTTAATTAAGTGAACAGTGGAGATTTTGCTCTCCACTGTATAAAGACACAGCAGGAAGAAGCATAAAAAAATTGCTTCAGCTGAACTTACAGTTACACTTCAATTTTTGTGGGTCCCATGCGTCAAAACACAACCACTACTTATAACCAAACACTATATTACTGAGTTTGAAAAAAAAAAAACAACAGCTACCGCATAGCCAAACGTCCTATTAGAGGTATGTTCACTGCTAGGCACACACCCCTGCTGAGCATGCTACCCAACACCTGCATACTTGAGCTATCATGCTCAAACCCAATATGCTTGGGTCTAGACAGTACATCTAGACCCCCCCTTTCTTTTTCTTTTTCTTTTTCTTTTATCTCTAATGAGTTTAGACACTTTGTTAGAGCCCAACACTTTCTTGAATTTTTTTTCAAAACCCCACATGGATCCCTTGGTATATTATACTTATCTAATATGTATTATTTTAAGTAAAATACAACTCAAAATATCACAAGGATGAATTTATACTTTAGCCCCTTATCTCAAAAAAAAAAACTCATGTGCAATAAATACATCATGAATCCTTCCAACTCCTGGTTAACAATCTCTTTATTTTTAACATTTTTAGCATATATGTTTTCAGATCCTATCTCTCTAAAATATCATTACACTTTCTCTCTCTATAAAGTTACTTATTTAAGCATCTCAGATTCCCTATATACATCAAAGGGAACCTTTTGTATGTACAACTACCAACCACCTGGGCTTTTCATATCAAGCCACCAGACATCTTGGTTAGGAAGAATGAGTCATATTATTTGAACTAAAAGATTAATTGATTATCCAACACATCAACATTATTTCTAAGCATATTAGATTTTAAAACCTTATTAATTGGCGTTGTCTGTAGGGAATTAATAAAAATTTATCAGTTTCTAAAACTTGTTTTTGATATTTCTAGGTCATTCTATAAAACACAATCAAGACACACTTGAACTAGGACATAAGAAAAATATACTCATTACCGCGAATATTTATATCCAATTGCACTATCAGAAAATTGTTAAATACAAACGGAAATACCGAGGGAATATTTTCGCAGGTAAATTGCCGACAGATTTTATCAACGGAAATATTCCCTTAGTATTTATCGAGGGAATTACAGTGGGAAAAATAATAATTAAAACAAAGCAAAAAAATGATGACGTGTCATTTTTACCAACGGAATTACCGATGGAATTTATTCCATCGATAAAATCAATCGGTAAATTCATTGGTAAACTGTTAACATTGTTCATCATGTCAATTACAAAGGGAATCACCAACGGAAAATTTCATCATTATTTTTCTGAGAGCTCTGAAACTGTTCACTTCCCAATTGCACTGTTAATTATTGTTCTTTACAGACAAAATCATCGACAGATTGAAAAGTCATTGGTAGTATTTGGGGTTTCTAAAATATTTTTGATTAAATTGAAAATTTAAATTAAATATTGTAGATGAAATCACCGATGGAATGATTAAAAATATTAATATTTAATTAACTGTTGGTAAAACACCCCAATAAAAAGCCTAGAATCCTTAATTTAACGACAAACGGAGCTCTTTTCTTCCTCCTCCTCCTCCTCCTCCTCTTCCCCATATGTAAAAAACATCAATATCCATTTCTTTCTCTTCTCTTCTCTCCTCAACTCCTTCTCTTATCCTCCATACTCATGTATGTATTATTCTCCTTTCTTTCTTTTTTCTTCTTAGTTTTTTTTAATTAATATACTTTACGAAATTTATTTCTCTTCTTAGCTTCACTTGCAACCACATTAAGGTAAGATTTTTCTTTTTTCTTCTTTATTTGTGTTTTATTTTTCACTATATTTGTTATTTTATTTTATTTTTAATTGTTTTTGTTCTTAATAATTATATGAATATTATTGTAAGATTTTTTTCATATGATTTTCTTCTTCTTTTTTTCAAGCTTTTTGAGTATTATAAAGTGTTGATTTATATTAATATAATTATTTTATAGTTTTGTAAAATAGATTTTTTTAAAAATATTTTAAAATAATTACCGACGGAATTACATACGGTATTTGTTTGAGAAAAATATCGATGGAATAAAGCGGATAATTTTTTTTTGCATGCCTTTTCTTTCAGTAAATCAAGCGGTAATAATATTTTTTTTATTACCAACGAATAAAAAATTATCGATGAAAGACTCACTGATGAAACATTTTCATATGATAGTACAAATACTGACTCGTCGGTAAATCTAAAGATTCAACAACTCACCAGTCATATTTAACTCCTCACTCAGGTCGTGTTGGTAACCTAATGAAAAAATCAGACCTTGTCACCCTGAAAAATCTTGACACTATTAACTACACACAACACCCAAGTGCCAAAGCCACCGACCACACTAGACACTTGTAGACAATTACACTACCTAAAGGAGACTATGTAGAATGACATTTATGAGACTTTTTCAAGGGTTTGCTTATGCCATTGCGATACCCATGTACATAACTGGTACTTCAAACGTACTCCTCTTAACTACCCTGAGATGGATACCAGTTACCATAACCGTCATTCTATGCAAAACTCCGCAGGCTCCCAAAATCATAACAAATAAAGGACTAAAAGACGATTTGTACATAAGTATACCCATAAGAATAACTACATCCCCTATCAATGAAGGGTTTTTCCTTCTCCAAACGAGTATTGAACACTCAACTCCTTAAGGATTACATTTCTATAAAAATAAGTTTGGATAAATATTGTCGATACACGACGTCGGGTGACGGCTCCCGCTTTTTTTGTTTATTTAACAAAAAGGGTTTTTTCTCGATTGGGGGAAACAAAGATTTTATTGGAGTCGCCATCTAGTAATTTGAGGGAACTAGAAATCCCAAATTAGACACTGGTCCCAGAGATTCGAGTACGGGGTTAGTTATGATTAAGGGAAGGTAGACACCACCCTTAAAACATCATTTCAAAAGAAAGGTTACCCTTACTTGTGTGTTTTTTATTTGATTCAAATGCGATTATATTTTGGGTTTATTTGTAATTCTTTTTTTAAAAGATTAACGTCGGTCCCTAAAAATAGGAGACACGTTAAAAATGACATCAGTCCCTAAAAATTAGGAGACTCGTCTAAAAACTGACGTTTGTCCCTAAAAAGGAGAGTTACGTCTGGGTTACCAAAAGAAATAATGGATATAATCCATTATATTTTGGGTTTATTGGTAATTTGTTTTTTTCAAATGATTAACGTCGGTCCCTAAAAATAGGAGACGCGTTAAAAATGACATCAATCCCTAAAAATTAGGAGACTTGTCTAAAATATGACGTTTTAACCCTAAAAAGGAGAGTTACGTCTGGGTTACCAAAAGAAATAATGGACATAATCCATATTTGGTATTTACATTTTTGACATCGGTCCTTTTTTAAAAAAGAGACGTGTCGACTTTGGTTTTTGTATTTTTTTTACAACATGCAAGAAAATTTACAAGCATTTATATATAAAAAATATCAAAAATACCAGTTGAAACACAAAAAATTACCTATGTGTCACTGTATAGGTAAAATACTGAAATACCCTCGAAGTTCTCCGAAAATTACGAAAATGCCACTGGCGGCGCGTGTGGCACACACGCGGCTACTGTTGGCGGTGGGGAGATTTTCCGGCGAGATTTCTGGCCAAAAGATGGTCGATCCTGGTAGATCTGAGGTCGAGGATTCTGATGGTGGTGTTCTCGATGGCCGTTGATGGCTGACGAAGGAGAATCGACGGCTTGAAGCTTCGGTAACCGACGCAAATCGCAGCCCTTTTCCGGCCAGATGAGGCGGAGAAAACGCTGAAAACCACCGGGGTTTTTCTTTACAGCAGGGGAGAAAACTTTCTGTGGTGGTGCGGAGGTTGGAGACGGCCGGAAAGTGGAAATCGGATGAGAGAGAGAGCGTCGCCGGCGAGAGGAGAGAGGGGGTCTGAGAAGTGCTATGGTGTAAACGCGCACATGGTGCAACGGTGCAGCTGAAGGCTTTTAACCGTTGGATCGCAGTGGAACTGATCTTACGGCTGTGATTGGCTGGATCTGCAGGTTGATCTGACGGTCCGGATGGGCTGAGGTGTGATCCGGTGTGTCGCGGTGTACCGAAAGCTTGGTACACCGTGTGACGTGGCGCCACAGGATCTAAGAGAAAATTGTTTTAAGGGCTGAGATGGATTTGAGTTTTAATCTAGTGTGGAAAGCCCTATTGTACCCTATTAAATCAACAATTCAGATCCAAACACTATTAGATCTAACGGTTAGGATATATTTGATATTTTTCAAATTGTTTTTTTTGTGAAAATCAATATCCTACTCGCATGAAAAAATAGTAAAAAAAAAACGTGAATAGTAAAGATTTCTTTTCTTTCTTTTTTTTCTTTCTCCTCTTCTCCTTTATGGCTTATGGCTCACTGGCTATTTATAGCGAGTGAGAGGGGACAACTCACATCCACCTTCCATCTACCTTAAATAAAAAATTATATTAACATAGCTGCTACTTTTATAATTAAACTGCTCCGTTGAAAAAATATTTACTTTTGAATTATTGATTTTGTTTTATTATATATAATAATAAATATTTATATAGATAAAATTAAAAATTCAAATCAATATTAAAAAAAAGCCCGATTCAACCGATAAAAATCAATTTTAAATGACCGAAAATTATGTTGAAACACTGGAAAAAAAACTTTTGACGGGTATCAACCCGGTGAACCGGGTTTTGACCAAAAATAACAGTTTTGACCCAAAATGGCCTGAAACTCATTTTTTACCCTGGTCGACATGGTTTGACCCGTATTGACCCGGTGGACTCGGTTTTGGTAAAAAATGACGGTTTTGACCCGAAACGGCCCGAAACTCATTTTTTATCCTGGTCGACATGGTTTGACCCGTATTGACCCGGTGGACTCGGTTTTGGTCAAAAATGACGGTTTTGACCCGAAACGGCCCGAAACTCATTTTTTACCCTAGTCAACATGGTTTGACCTGTATTGACCCGGTGGACTCTGTTTGGATGGAAAGATGCGGTTGACTCGAGAAAAAATATATTTTTGAATTTTCCTTTTTCTTAATTTTTTTGGATTTTTATAAATAATAATAGAAATAAAATAACATTTGAGAAAATCTTGGTGGATCCAAAATTGGGTTACAACAAATATAATGGCCTGACCAACTCGAGGGAGCATATAGTTGGTGCATATCTTGATCTTGCTATTGCATATTCTCTGTTATGTGCATCAACTTGTGCTTTTTTTGCTGAGAATTGTAATAAGAAGACCTAATACCCATCCATTAGAGATTATGAAGCTATTGTCCTAGGGAGATCAAGTTAATCCCTTCCTTGAAAGATGTATGAAAGCCTTTATTACAGATATGTAGATGAGAAATGTATGTTAGAGATATATTATTTTTATTTTAAAAAACTTACATCCCTATTAAGGATTGCACATCCAAAGGTGATTTGAATGATAGGCATGAGAGATGTTCTTAAGAGGAATATGTTTATGAAGTGGCGCAAAGGTGTTTGCTTTGACTATCTTAATAACTTTGAATAAGTGATTCTATTTTTATTTAAGGGAGATATAAATCCTTATAATACATCAAATACTTATGGGCTGATCCCTCATGGTTCTTCCTTGATCTTTCATTTTTATCAAGAGAATAATTTTATCTAGAAGGCCTTTCATGCTAGTTGTCCTTATAAAAATGAAGGGGTACATGTCCTAGCAAATTGGCCTATTCCACTCGTATGTAATTTTTTATGAATTGTTTCACCTTGAGTAAGCTTATATATGGTAAGGTATAAAATCTTCTCCATGGGGCATGTTTCCTTACCCCTCTTATCAAGGCCTCTAAGGCTATTGGTTTAAGCAATTCTTTCATCTTAAGCATCTTTTTATTGAACCTCTTCAAATATGTTTCTGTAAATTCTCCCTCTTATTTGATAACACCAAATAACTTCATAAAGCTTTTCTTGGTGAGTATTCTAATGTTGAAGCATGCCATTAGGTTGGCACAAAGGTTACTAAATCCTTTAATAGAGCTTACCTTTAAATTATTATACCATGAATGCATAGACCCTTATAAGGTTATGAGGAGTATTGTTTTTCACATTGATTAACTATCCTAGATGACCAACTCTAAGCTACCGCGCACACTTTGTTCTTTATGTGATGCCTAAGACCCTCTTACCAATTCATCATGGGTTGATTTTGGATCCTTTATTCTCCAGTGCAGTCTCGAACTGACATATTTTTTAGGTGATACCTAAAGTCCTCTCACCAATTCTTCAGGGGTTGATCCCAGATCCTTTATTCTCCAGTGCAGTCTTAGACTAACACATTCTCTGGATGATTCCAAAGTGCCTCTCACCAATTCACCAGGGATTGATCTTGGATCTCTTGCCTTTTCAATGCAGTCTTGGACTGGCACGATTCTTTAGTAGGGCTCCCAGAATTTATATCATCTCTATAGATGATCTTGTATCTCCCACTCTTAGGATAACCTCTCTCTAATAGAGTGCTCTTACGCCCCATTACATCATGAAGAAAACCACAAGCCATCCACTCTTAGAAAACAACCACTTTTTAGTGGGGGGCTCTCATGCCTCATGTCATCTCAGAAAGGTCACATACCTCTCACACTTCAATATGACAACTCTTTAAATGATGTATTTGGTCTCTCTAGTGCAATAACACCACTCTTTATGGGTTCGTCCCATTCACTCGTTAGAAAGTTTTCTAAGTATAAGTGTTGATATAAGTGCGTCGCGCTAGCAACTTAGAAAAATTTTTAAGTATAGGTTCCTCCTTCACGGGTTCCTCTCATCCACTTAGAAATTTTCTAAGTATGAGTTCCTTCATGGTTCCCTTCTATATACTTAGATATTCCTTTTTTCAATCATGATGTATGCCCCTACACATGGGGCTCTTTAGTATATTACCGCGAGTTTTCACTCAATTTTCATACAAAGAAAACTCGACAAAACTTGTGGAGTTTTCACTAGGAAATTTTAAAAATCTTTACATATAAATATCACATAGATTTAGGAGGTTACTGTGAAATCCAAATTTAACAGGCCCAAAAAATCATAAAAGGCCTAAAAAAATCCTTATGGGCTTGGGCTATCATGCTTAAGCCTAACTACCACCAAGGTGCATGGGCTTGGGCATGATATCCCGGGCATATGCTTGGCGTGCTGCCTAGCACCTATATGGGCTCAGGCTACCATGCCCAAGCCCGACGTGTTTGGGTCTATATAACGTGTCTGGACCTGTTTTTCATCTCTAATGGGTTTAGGCACCTTGCTTGAGCCCAACACTCCCTTGAAATTTTTTTTAAGATCCCATGCGAGTTCTTCAGTATTTTATATTGATCCATTATATAAAAAGACAAAATTCATAGATTATAAATACACAATAAATCCTTCCAATTCTGGTTTCACAATCTCTTCATTCTTAACATTTCCAGCATATATATTTTTAGAGTTTATCTCTCTAAAATATCATTGAACTTTCTCTTTATAAAGTTATTAACTTAAACATCTAAAAGTCCATACTTCCATCAAATGAGGCCTTTTACAAGTACCAACTATCAATCACCTGGGCTTTCTATATCAAGCCATTAAACACCTTGGCTATGAAGAATGGATTAGATTGCTTAAACTAAGAAATCAATCGATTATCCAACACATTAGTTTTTTCCCTAAACATCTTTGATTTTAGGACCTCATCACTTTCTTATTTCTCTTTATATCCTTCTTTATACGTGTAAATTATCAACTATAGTTAAAATATGTAACCAACCTTTCTAATCTAAACACCAACATGTTTTGTATGATTTAATTCATTTTTTAACTGAATTCCTCTCTTACATTTCAACATAAGATTTGAAGGCTCTTAGAAAAGTGATATAATGAAGAATTTTACAGTAAAAGTAGCATTATAATTCACCAATTTGAGATCCATGACATGTGTGCGTGGAAGGTTATTACGGATACATAGACTAGATGGATGGGTTAGGGTTGGATACTGAACAATGAAGCTTTCGGGTTCATAAACACAATATCAACCATGAACAAATATGTGAAAATATTAGCATGACATATAATGTTTCGGGATATAAGAGACGGAGATAGTGGAAACAAGATAAAAAAAAAACAAAGACAGAATTATGTTTGACAATGGTGTATAAGACAAAGTAACTATTTTTGTATCATGTTTGGTTATGATAAACAAAATATATTAAAAAAAACATATTTTATCCTTAGCATATATTATTATCAAACTTACATATTTTAAAAAATAATTAGATGTTATCTTGTTTACTTTTGTTTATATTAAGTTTTGAAATCAATAATATTATAATAACTCCAATTATAAAACCCGGATTGGCCTGGTGGGTTAACCCGAGGCCTAGATCGGTCCGGGGTTAAGAAAAAATAGAGAAATTATTGATCCAACCTGACTCGATCAAGACCCAAGTCAATCCATGACTGGGTTGATCCGGGACAAAATATGGGTAAAAAACCCGTTGAATTTTGTTTGATTTTTTGGGTCAAAATAAGGTTGTTTTGATTCCTTTAAAAAATAATTAGGTCAACCCGGGTTGACCATCTCGACTTGTGACTCGGACTTTATCCCGTGTCAACTTTCGATTTGGATTTTAAAAATATAATAATAATCATTTTTATACATATATTGATTTAGGTCAACCCGCGTTCACACTCTCTATTTGTGACTCGGGCCTTGCTACGAGTCGACCCCCAGGTCATATTTTAAAACTATGATAAGAATCATTTTTATCATTACATTCATTTGAATCATCGTTTAACCTAACTTATAACTCGAGCTTTGCTTTGGGTCGACTCTTGAGTTAAGTTTTTTAAACTGTGATGACAACCACTTTTATTTTTATGTTAACTTGAGTCAACCCGAATAGAATCTCTTGACTTATGACTCGAGTCTTATCTCAGATCGACTCTCGAGTTAAGTTTTAAAATTATGAAAATAGCTATTTTTATCCTTACATGTTTTAGTTGAACAATTTTAGAATTAAGAGTTTCTAATGATAATATTTTGAGAATAAAAAAATATTATTTCTTGAAACATATTATTTTCTGTTTTGAAAGTTGAAAAAATCACTCTAAAATTATCTAATAAATAAATTTATTTTTATATTTTTATTTTTCTAATCAAATACATTTCTATATTTATTATCTATGTTCCTTTTATTCTAAAATAATAACCGAACACTGTATAAGAATTGAGATTGAGGTCATCCTAATTGTAACCCTTGTACCATAATTTCAGGCATGCTGAATCCGCGATCACATGCTGTTTCTCTGGAACACAACTCACATGGATAAGATGTCTGCTATATGTTGCCGCAGGTGTACATATACGTGGACGATGAGTTGACCATAATGCCAAATGGGTGCACATGAGTTAAAATGATCGAAATCTAAAACTTGAAGGACCAGAGTGGGCTGTGCTTGTCCTTCCTCTGTTAAGACTAAGATGTCCAGTAAGAATGAATGCATCTGAGCTTGCTTCAGGATTTATCACATGATGTCTTAAAACACGTGAGCACAACCCTTGTCTGCCGAGACCTGTTTGAGGCTGCGCATATTATTATTATTATTATTATTATTATTATTTTGAATTTTTATTGTGAGTTTGCAAGTTGCGGGTTATATTTAGACTTGTTTTCTTGAGGTGTCCTCCCATGATTCCGATAATTTTGTCATTGGGAACTGCTAGTGGAGGGAAAAGCATCCAAGAACAGGTTTTTCTTTAAGAAAGGGATGGTTTAGATCTATTGCACCTAACCATCAATAATGTGGTCTGTGTGTTGTTCTCTTTTTTCAATCTTTTTAGACAATGCTTGGTCCTCTCACTTGACATCTGCACGTGTCATGTTAGAAGACCTTGTGGCTTAATTTATGCATATCTTTAAATTGGGATTCACTTCCCTTTTGTTAATCTACGCTGGAAACTAAAAATATAGGTTGGATTACGACATTTCACCAGGCTAAGGCTAATACATGTGATGCTTCTTATCTCTCAAATAATCATTAATAATTAATTACGAGAGTAGTTTAATTAATCAGATCTTGAGTTTATTTCTAATAGTCACGAATTCGAGTTCTTTTAGGGCCACTAAAAACTTACATGATTGTTAACTTCAGGAAATGTAAGATTAGTCGAGATACATTTAAACTGACTCGAACATCCACATTAATAAAAAAAAATCATCAATAATTAGCGATTATCACTATAAAGTCCGTTTTCTTTCATCAAATGGTTATCAAATACCATAATTTTTTATGGAAGGTGAAGTTTGCAACAATTTTTTTTTCTAAAACATAGTTCATATGATTGTATCATTAGTTATTTATTACATTATATTCTAAAATAACCTTGGAACGGGGAATTAGTACACAATGATAGCTGATGACTCAAAACTAAGGTCAAATAAAATATCTGCTTTGGAAGAAGAAGAAGAAGAAAACTTCAAAATGAAACCTCAAAATTGATGGTGTCCTTGATTTACTTCAAATAGAAAGAAAAGGAAGGCTTGATAAAGATGTGGGTCTGTTTGGTGCCGAGGACACCCAAGAAGCCTCCTTTACTTTTATTGATTCATAAATTTACTCCAGAGCTCCAACCTTTGCTTAGCATGCAAATTTGGTGCTGCTGCTAAAATCAACAATCTGTAGTTGAAGAAAAGACAGCTTAATTAACCTAAAATACCCTCTCTCTCTCTCTATCTCTCGCGTTGACCATCTATTAATGACACTGTAGCAAAAATGGAGTGGTTTTGAGTGCTGAACCTAAACCCATTAACTTTGGAGTGAGCCACCGAATCAACCAAGAACTTTCAGGTCACCAAAACTGTCGAAGTCCACATTAAGGGGCCCACTGCTACTGTATATCCAGAGAGATAGACCGGTAAAAAAAAGGACGCACACAACTCTCTCAAGAATCTGTTCCATGAAAGAAAAGATAACAATATGTCCAAAGTCCGGAATCCCAAAATTTTTTTCTCACGAACCAAACATCATTTTTAGCCGAACAGCCTGTCTATGTCTCCCCTCTCTGGTTTTTCTCTATTGGAGTTGTTTCTACTTTGCAGTCTAGAGGTAATAATGATATAACCTTTACAATATTTACTTTCTCATTGGATTCCTTTTTTTCTCTTTGAATCTCATGTTCTAGATAGATAGATATAGAGTGTCATACACAAGATAATTATCTTGAGTTAAGAAAAAAAATGCATGGTTTTAAGCTCTTTGATAGATTCAAGAGCACACAAGTCCATGCTTTAAGCCCCCAAGATAACAACTCCGGTTCAAGAGGAAAACTTTCAAAATCTAAATTTACAAACTCTGGCTCAGGAGCTCAAGCTTTACTTCCTTATGGACTCCCAACAACTGAGCTTCTTGAACCCCCTATAGACTCTTACTTGAAACCTATAGACTATGTGGAATCTTTAGCTGAAATTCATAGACGCCTGAATACTTGCTCACTAACGGATAAGTCAATATTATGCATGGAGCAGTATTCGATTTTGCGTGGATTAGGTGATCCTAAGTTGCTTAGAAGGTGCCTTTGCGCAGCGAGGCAATATGCTTTTGATGTGCACTCGAAGGCAGTGCTTTCTGCTTGGTTAAGGTTTGAGAGGAGAGAAGATGAGTTTATTGGTGTGTCATCAAAGGACTGTAGTGGGTACATCCTTGAATGTCCTATGGCTGCTTTGGTTTCTGGATACGATCCGAATTCGATTTATGATCGTTGCCAATGTGGTCAAGATGATCTTGAGGCATTTAGTAGTCAAATGTTGGTGGGGAATGAGAGCTCGAGTTTGGAGGAGGATGGTGATGTTTCATTTTGCATAGGTAATGAGTTGGTTCATTGTGTTAGATTCAAAATTGCTTCTCTTTCGGGCCCATTTAAGGCAATGCTATATGGTAGCTTTGTGGAGTCGAGAAGAGATAAGATTGATTTTTCGAAGACTGGGATATCAGTGGAGGGGATGAGAGCAGTGGAAGTGTACAGTAGGACTAGGAGAGTTGATTTGTTTTGCCCTGCGATTGTTTTGGAGTTACTTTCTTTTGCTAACATGTTTTGTTGTGAGGAGTTGAAGTGTGTTTGTGATGCTCATTTGGCTTCGTTGGTCTGTGGGATTGAGGATGCATTGATTCTTATTAATCATGCCTTGGAAGAAAGGGCAAATCTTCTCGTAGCCTCTTGCTTACAGGTGTTTCTAAGAGAGCTCCCAAACTCTCTGTATAACCACAAAGTGAGGGGTGTTTTTTGTATCCCAGAGGCGAGGGAGAGATTGGCCATGCTGGGGCACGCTTCATTCTTCCTCTATTATTTCCTGAGCCAGGTTGCTATGGAGGAGAATATGGCACTGAGCACAACAGTGATGTTATTAGAGGGGTTGGAAGAGTTTGCTACAGAAAAGTGGCAGAAAGCACTTGCTTTGCATCAACTAGGCTGTGTAATGCTTGAGAGAAAAGAATACAAGGGTGCCCAATTTTATTTTGAGGCAGCTGTTGATGCAGGTCATGTTTATTCATTAGCAGGTGTTGCTAGGACCAAGTACAAACAAGGGCAACAGTATTCAGCATTTAGGTTGATGAACTCTCTTATTTTTGAATATAAACCTGTAGGGTGGATGTACCAAGAGCGATCTCTGTATGGTGTTGGACGGGAGAAAATAATAGATTTGAATACTGCAACTGAACTGGATCCAACCCTTTCATTTCCATACAAATTCAGAGCTGTTATGAAGGTGGAAGAGAAACAGATTAGGGCAGCTATTCAAGAGATTGATAAAATTATCGGGTTCAAGCTCTCACCTGATTGTCTTGAGTTGCGGGCATGGTTTGTCATTGCTCTTGAAGATTATGAAAGTGCTTTGAGGGATATTCGAGCATTATTAACCTTGAAGCCTAATTACATGATGTTCCATGGGAAGGTGAGTGGAGAGCACTTGGTTGAGCTTCTCAGCCATCGTGTTCAGCAATGGAGTATGGCTGACTGCTGGATGCAGCTTTACGAAAGATGGTCTTCTGTTGATGACATTGGCTCTCTGGCTGTCATACATCAGATGCTGGTAAATGATCCCACAAAGAGCCTACTATGGTTTCGACAATCTTTGCTTCTTTTGCGGTAAGTTTTGTGATGGAACAACTTTTTATTTAGCTCAAGCAGCTGCACTATTATGCAGTTTAATCATCATCAAGTTTGACTTCTAATAAGCTTATACCATTTTGCATTACTTTATTTGTTTAAAATTCTTCTCTGCAATCTTTGGAAACCTGCATCCCTTGCATGTTTCTGTGTAGCAATCTCATTTTTCTTTCCATCAGATAATAAACCCATATCCAGCTTGAAAACATTATGTTTCTGTACATTTTATCAAATAAACTCATACAATTCATTGCATGAATAATGTGTTAATAATGAAGCGATCCTATTTTTTCTTGATCTGATATAGTGATTCTAAATCTCATGTTCATTTTTGTTTCTTTTGTTTCATTGTCTACACATCTTTCCTTTTATGCACTTCTGGAACAACAAGGAATCTTTCCTGTACGTGCAGTATAATGAATTTGGACTTGTCTTGTAGATGTTTGACCTTGTTATATTCATTAACATGAAATATACTACTGGATAACTTAATGCACTAGGTTAAATTGTCAGAAGGCCGCAATCCGCTGTTTGCGGTTGGCTAGAAATCATTCCAGTTCTGTGCATGAACGACTGATATATGAAGGATGGCTTTTATATGACACTGGTCATCGTGAAGAAGCTCTCTCTAGGGCTGAGAAATCCATTTCGATCCAGAGGTCATTTGAAGCTTTCTTCCTTAAGGCATATACATTAGCTGATACAAATCTGGATCCTGAATCTTCATCTACTGTCATCCAACTTCTGGAGGAAGCTCTTAGATGCCCTTCAGATGGTCTTAGGAAAGGACAAGTGAGTAATGGCTATACTAGTATGTTTCTCATATGCCCATCTGTGCTCGATGTACTTGTTTGATATGAGTGTTGATAATGTGCAGGCATTGAATAATTTAGGAAGTATTTATGTGGATTGTGGTAAGCTGGATCAGGCTGCAGACTGCTACAAGAATGCCCTTAACATCAAGCATACAAGAGCTCATCAAGGTCTGGCGCGTGTCTATCATATAAAAAATCAACGAAAAGCTGCATTTGATGAGATGACCAAGCTAATAGAGAAGGCACATTACAGTGCATCAGCATTTGAGAAACGATCAGAATACTGTGACCGCGAGAAGGCAAAAGATGACCTTAATATGGCAACACTTCTGGATCCTCAAAGAACATACCCATACAGATACAGAGCAGCTGGTAATCAGCACCACTCCTTTTTGGAAATTCTGCCCCCTTTCGATGCAACTCCTCATAATTTCACACTTATTTCAATTCCATTCTATTGACTTCATTTTTCTTCTCTTTGCTTGAACACTATTATTGACTGCGAAATCAAAACTTACTCTTATTCTCAGTGCTAATGGATGACCAAAAGGAAGCTGAAGCTCTAGAAGAGCTTACTAAGGCCATTGCTTTCAAGCCTGAGTTGCAAATGCTCCATCTTCGAGCAGCATTTTATGAATCAATGGGAGACAAAACCTCTGCTCTTCAAGATTGTGAGGCAGCTCTCTGCCTGGACCCAAACCACTCAGACACACTTGATCTGTATAATAGAACACAAGACCAAGCTACACGAAGCATTTGAGCTTTTCTTTTTCATTTTTTTGAAATCATGGTTATCAGGCATCCAGCGACAAAACCATCCCACCAGCTATGAGAAGGAAGGACTGCATCAAGAAGCTGTAATGAACTCATTAGTATATACATCTTAATGGTATTGATGTTAGAGTTAGAAAAGAGTGTTGCAAACTGCATTTAGACAATGCCCCTCGCAGATAGTTATGTACAGGCATGACCACATGATCAATTAGTGGTATGGGATTGATGCTGGAAGGGTTCATGTACAGCAACTTCATGCTATTGATACTCTAGAATGTTATAGGTTTCACAATTTGTCTCTCATTAGAAACAGGAATTATTTTCCTTCTTCCTCCTTGAGTTCATTCGTGTACATGAACAAAAGCTAGGGAAGGGATTTAAATCACTTATGTTGTATCATGCTTTTCTTTAAACTAAAGATAGCAGAAGTGATGTTCTCGAGTTAACTACTGTTGTAGTTCTGCATTTCTCCATCTGACCACTTTCTGGTTTCTACTTCTTTTGTTTTCAGCTCATTCTCTTCTCTTCTATATTTCCATGCCTAACTTGCATTTTGGCTGAGTGAGCTCATATGCAGTAACTACAAGGAATTGGGTTGATTTTTTACTGTGACAAATCCGGGGGCTGAGATTTCTCTATATGCTCCGGACCACCCCCTAACAATAAATGCATACAAAGTCATAAACAAGGGTGATAGGTGTTTGAAGGTTACAGCAGTGGTAGACTTTGACTCAAATTTTTCATCCTGAGAGTATTTGCAACTGGTAATATTCAAAAACTGACCTTTTTTTATTTTGCAAGTATACTTACAGATACTTGAATTTTATACAGACGACTTTGGCATTGGAGAAAGAACAAAGCAATGGACAGACAAGAGGTCTCCCTTCCTCAGTTATATACAAACATTAATTAGATACAAGTATTATCTACCCTATAAAGCACTGCTTCTGAGAAACCAGCAAGAGAATCAGGGAAAACAGGACATGAAAAGAACACTTGAATCCGAATTTCAGACTGAGTTAACCTCGCAACTTCCTTCTGTAGACATAATTTCAAGTTCTGCCCACCAAAGGGGTGATAATTTTGGTGTTGCTCCATCAGGTCCCACTGATGTGATCTCTTTTAACTTGGCTGCAATCTCTTTCATCGTTGGTCTGTGCTTTGGATCAGGATGAATGCAATTTCTTATTACTTCAGACAATTTCTCAAGCTCGTCCTCTTGGAAAGATTTTAGAGTTGGATCCACCTTTTCTTTTAATGGTTGCTCTCCTCTCAGGTAATCTGATGCCCAGTCAGCAAGATTGTCCACTGCATATGGGATCCTACCGGTTATCATTTCAAACAAAATTACCCCAAAACTGTAAATATTGCTCTCTGGATCTGATGATTGTGATTCTAGAAGCTCCATGGATGGTGATCCAGTCTTTGCTGCTGTTGCATTATTCCAGAAACTGAAATCTGATATTTTAGCTGCATAGTCTTCAGTTAGATATATTGACGATGATTGCAGGTTTTTATGGGCTACAGGTGGAGTTAGTTGATGCATGTATTCGAGGCAATATGCCACGCCCATTGCTATTCGTAGTCTCATTCCCCAGTCCAAGTGTTCGGCTTCTTTTACTACAAGAAATCAAGAATTCAACTGTCATCCATACCATAAAACAGTACTATAGGTCAGTTACTGAAACTTCAATGACCTATAAATGCTATGATGCAAATGCACTGCAGCCATCAAGTATGCAGTCTAACTGAGAAGTAGAACGGCTTCCTTTGTAGATTGTTGCAAAATACAAGGATATGAATTTGATTTGCAGTTCTGAGAGAGTACTAAATGAATAGGAAAAATCCAATTCTTCTTTCTTCTTTCTTTCCTTTTATCATCTTTTGAGATGCATATTCAGTTCTATGCAAATAAAAATTCAGTGCTAGTTCACATATTGAACAAAAGCCGGCACTGATATTTTCTATGAGCACACGTCCTATAAATGCCATATTAATTTAATGATCCAGCAGAATGTAACTATATCTTAGATACGATCACTTGACGAATTCAGAAGAGGCATAAAAATTCAAGGTACTTACCGTGCAGATGTTCAAACAGAGTTCCATTTGGAGCATATTCAAAAACCATTATTCTTGTGAAAGGCTCATCTTCTTCACAAAATCCAATAAGGTTGACAAAATTCTTGTGGTTCATTTTCGATAATGTGTCAATCTGAAAGGTTAGCAAAATTAGCATCAAGGGGGGCGCCAATATTAAATGGATGAAGCTAGCAAATTTCAATTTCAAGAACCTTATTTCTGAATTGGGCTTCCAAGTTTTTCGACCAGTCTTCACGCGATTTTACTGCAGTAGATGTCACAGCTATTTCAACCCCACTCGATAGTGTCCCCTTGTACACTGTGCCATCTGAAAAGGGGCCAATAATGTTACTGAAATCTTCACAAGCGACCTCAAGTTCTGGTCTCTTGAGTTTTGGTACACCTGAAAAGACACATTACCAAAAATCAGAAAAGACAAGATTGAATCAAAATCTATACATGTCATTTGTGGAAGCAGCAGATGCAAAAGCTGTGGTGAAGGAGCTATGTTAATCCACAAATTTTATGCCTCCGTGCTTGGCAATTTCAGGGTTTTTGTGTGTGCGCACAAGTGCATGTGATCCATACGAAAAAGAAGATTTACCCGTTACAAATGCCTTTTGTAGCTGCCCACTTAAACCTGTGGCCCAAGGTTTGACAGTGACTACCTTGCTTCTTCTCAAGAGAAAAAAGCCAACGGCTGAAATCAAAGCAAACATCGAGCCAGCAATAACACCAGCAATGAGAACAGTGTGATTTTTTGACTTTGAATGCTCCAAATGACTTGGACTTGGAGCAGGGACCTTTGACACCCCATCATATTGTGGTTGTACAATAAAGACATTTGGTCGATTTTCTGGTGCAGGTGAAGCTGGAGTTGGTGCAATCATGGGTGAGGGTGAAGGAGGCAATGGAAGACTGGAGGGGGATTCTGCTGGAGAAAATGATGGAGACTCCGAAGGGGATGGTGATGGGAAGAATGATGGAGACGGTGATAAAGACGGCGAGTCTGAGGGTGCCATTGATGGTGATAGTTGAGATCCGGATGGTGACAATAAAGATGGAGAAGGCGATGCTTCAGAACCACTTTGATTTGCTTTACGACGATTGTTGTCTATGGGTGGATTCGGAGGATCTGCCACCTGCAGCAGCATCCGGTGAGCTATATTTCTAGATTGAACATTGTTCCTGACAAATAAAATAAGTGTTGTCAGGAAGCTGGTGGGAAGTTAATTTAAGTTGAGAACTGAAAGCACTTGTTAGTGTAAACTAAACTGAAAGCACAAGTAGTAGATTCCACGAAAAAAGTAGTTGAAATCAGGGAAAAACTGAGGCACACAAAAGTCGCTTCATGTTTCGCCTTGCATACACCGGCGGAGGTCCTCTGTTTGCATTAGCAAATTTGGGAGATGGCAGAATAAATCAAAAGCTGGATTGTACATTGTGATAAACTAGGAAGTCAGTTTCTTTGGAATTGATTTTATGGCCATTGCATTCTCCTATAAGTTGCTTTAGCTTTTTCGTCTTTTCCTTTTAGTTATTATTCTAATATCATAACCACCTCCCCTCTCATAAGCCACCACTTCCTCTCCTACTTTTTCTGCCTTGACATCTCTATAGCGGCTGCATCAAGTATCAGCTTGTAGGAGTAACAGTAATAGCACTTGCTTACCAGGTAATGTCTCTGCAGCAACAGGAAGCTCTTAACTGATTTTCATCTGTCTGAACTTCAGAAAGCACCTTGAGGTCATTTACTTCAGGAGATATGCCATCTAGAAACTTGTTATTGTCAAGCAAGCTGCAATAAGGATCAGAGATGATTTAGTCAAACCATTCAAGCTTAAAAAGGAAAAAACTAAGTAATATATATAATCGGCCAGGATGAATTAACTTACAGGGTAGTCAGTGATAGATTATTTGCAAAAAAGTTAGAAGGAAATGGTCCACTAAAGTTATTATATCCCAAGTCCAACACCTCCAGCTCCTCCAGTTCTCCAATCTCTCTAGGAATGTTTCCGTAGAAAGAATTGTTGCGTAAATTTCTGAATGGAAAATGTGAATTAGATAAAAACCCATAAAATGGTTTCCAAAGATCAAATCCAGGCTGAGGTTTAAACTTACAATGATTTTAAGTAAGCTAGTCTCCCAAGTTCAGGTGCCAGTGTCCCTCCAAGACAGAGATCTGTCAAATGCCTGCAAGTTGAACATTTCTGACTTTAAGGAAATAGAAAAAAAAAAAAAAAAACTTTGCTACTAAGAGGAGAAATGACTGGATGTTTGATACATGCTAAATGATAATAAACTTCATAATTACACCAGATAATTACTGCATAAATGGGGTAAGAGTAGCGTACGAAAAGGTGAAAAAGAAGAGTATAGATGACATGATAAAATGACAAAAGGAAGAAAAAGAAAAGCTAGAATTGCTCCATGGAGGCCCGCATTATTATGAACTGTCCATGGAGACATCACACACTGCATTAAATAGTTTGTCATCTGATCACTTCTAGGGAAAGCTTTATACCATGATCGATTCTGCACCAACAAGTAAAATGACTGACAACAATACAGACTCTATGTATTCCTTCACTTCAAGTTCATCCAACAATTAAACTCAATATGACAACTCAAGTCTGGATTTTGATCCAACATTTCTGACTTTAGAATCTGCTTGGATAAAGTAAACGTTATTCACGAGCATTTCACATTTCCAGTAATATACAAGTGGAATTTACCATCTCTAAACACATTGGATCTTTGATTCAACTAAATGGACCATCCAAAATCACAAATTTAATTAACTTGCAAGCAAAAAGGATAAAGATATACTACTGTAGGATCAGAATGCTTGATTACTTATTATTTGACACTTTCTTACTTACAAGATCACAACTTGGCCACCAGAGCATTCGACACCAAACCAAGAACAAGGATCAATATCTCCATCTTTCTCAATCCAATTCGATAAAGCTCCGTGTGGATCTCTCTCCACCATCTCTCTAAACCTCAACAAAGCCAAACCTGCACCATTTTCAAACACGATCACATTTCTATATAAAAGAACACCAACTTTAACAAAGCTGTAAGGAATTGCCAAACAAAAGCTCGTAGCTATATGGACATAAAACGTAGCATAACTCGTCACCTTCCGTGTTTAGAGACCAACAAAAGCTCAAGCTTTGCGGCAGTAACAACAGAACCAGCATCAAAATCTTCATGCGAAGCTTCACACCGTTCAATCTCCACCACCCGTCCATCATTAAAAAGACAGTCAACAACTTGTGAAAGTAATTCTTGGGGTAGAAATATGTATCAAAAACACACTAGAGAAATAAAGAAAACAAAAAAAAGAGAGAGAGAAAGGGGAGGGAGCTTGACGGAGTCTTGGCTTGGCAAGTGGAGCTAGCTAATTTAGAAGAGAAGAGAAGAGAAGAAAGCGCGTGCGTATGGGGCGATTTAAAACGTTTTTTTTAATCAAAGACGACGACGAAGGCCGAAACATTACAAATTACCCGAAATATCGGGCTAAGAGACTAAAAAATTGTGTGCGGCGGTTCAATAACGTTGGGTTTTGTTTGTCTGGTTGCTGATGGATTGGACTCTGTCTTCTCTACAAACAAATTTATATATAGCGCCGTCCTCTGAGCTTCCCTCCACAACCACTTGCTTGTCACGTGACGTGTAGTTGTGATTCCTTTTCTACCTGTGTAATTTTTTTTGTTTTTTATATTGAATATTATCCACGTAGTAAATCGAAGAAAAATTCGAATCTGTGACAGATCAACAATTATGCGGGATTCCTTCAAACGAAGAAACCGGTCTGAGCATCCCCGTTTGATTAACTCAACAGATTGATTCCAAATGTTGCAGTTGCATGTTCCATGGACGTTGCAAGACACCTTCCTGATCTTGCCTGTGTTTATATGTTAATTAATTCCTGGTTCTGAATTAATATGTTTATCATGTGAATATGTCAATGGTAGGGCACTGTCTGGTTTATGACATATTCATGTCTGAACAACATTATTTACGTATGTATCTTAAGCTTTGACTGTTATAATATAGGTTTGGCGTGTGTATTTCTAAGTTATGTGGGTATAATTAAATAACAAAATATATTCTATCAGATATGCCCTTAACCTATATCTGCACTACTCTCTTTACACATAAATATTGTGGGGCAGGTGAGATAATTATGCGGTAATTGTTTTATTTTATTTTTCGAAGAGCTGCCTTGTGCAGGCCAGGATTGAACCAGTTCATTGTTTAAGAGGACCAGTTCAATTTACACTGCAGATAAAATTGAAAATGCCATCCACAAGCTTCAGAAATAGCGCCATTCAATGAAGAGTCAATAAAGGCGGAAGCAGCAGTGCAGTATGCATGCATACCTTGAATAATACAGATTATATTATTAAAAGCAATAGGAGTTCCAGCCAGATTCGGACAGCAAATTAGTTAGATAGCACATTACTGCATAATTCACATTTCGTTAATTTAATCTGAATCTTGAAGCCAGAGCTACGGGTTGAAGGTTCCATGCTGCTTGATATCAATTATAAAATCACCTATAATTCTCATTATGAAATTCTACTCGAGCTGGGAATAAGATGAAAAGGGAGCACGAAAGGCTACTTTATATATATATATATATATATGCGCGCAGTTTCACATACGAAAATCATTAAGCCATATTTGTTGAGTAGAGATGATGATAGTTACGTGATGACAAACGATTGTTACATGGTATTTTTACATGTTTGCCGAGGGGACCAACTTCAGCTTGATTGCTTGTGTTAGTAGCAACATAACAACCAAGGAATCCAAATATAAAGAAAAGAAGAGTTGAAAGAGAGAGTGGGCTATAAGATACATACATTCAACCTATATTATACATATATAGCATATAGCATGTTCTGAATGATGAGACTACATATCGAAGGATAGCATGGCAGGGGGAATCATGGCTTCGAAGATAAGCATGGGAGTTGGGGAGGGGTATTATATATAATTCTTCGAATTGGTTGAAAACGATTAATAATCTTCATGGAGTATGATCTATTTTGAGGTGCAGAGCCATTGTAGTGGAGATTCTTTTTCTTTTTCCAGTTTCTGTAAAATTATTGAGGCCTGACAGAATTATGTTTCAATATATTGTATTTGCTTAATAGTAGGAAACTAATCGTGACCAGCAGTTTTTGCACGCAACAGTGACCCTGTTGATCTCTGTTCTTATGAGAGGAGCTATCTAAAGCATTGTTAAACTAATGCATTGCGGAAAAAAAAAAAACCTTAATTTTCTGGTTCCTATATCGCTTCAAAATGGTATAAATATGGTTATTTTTTAAAATGATTTTTATTTAAAAATATATAAAAATAATATTATTTTTATTTTTTAAATTAATTTATAATATTAATATATCAAAATGATCTAAAATATAAAAATAAATAATTTTTTTATCGAACACGCTGCCAGCCAAGTTGTTGTGAAACACACTATAAGAAGCACTAATTAACCAAAGTTTGCAACTAGCCTGTAATTAATTCTCAAGGTATTAATCTGTGTGGAGGGTGGTTGGGAGAATGAGAAAGGATTAGGAATTGGGATCTTTCTATTATTGTATGCGAGAGAGAAAAGCACTAATAATGTTTCTTGATTATGAGTTTTTTTTTTATTATTATTTTAAAGCATTCTCTCTGCTGAGAGCAGCAAAGTGTAAACTGGGTGTGTGAAACTAGCAATTTCCTAGCCATTTGGTGAATTATTAACAGTGTAAAAGGGTGCACTACGTAGCAATAGATGTGACGAGAATTGACAGTCCAACTACTTAAATTTGTTTATCTACATTTGCTTGGATTATGATGACCGGCGGCAATCAATAAAACCGTTCTTCATCATGTCATCTTGTATTCTAACTAGCAAGCTACCACCACCCCATGGGAGCTTAGAGACTGGAGCTGGACCCATGATCGGACCACAGCTACGAACAAGGGCACAGAGGCTGGTCAGGGCTGGGCCACGATTACTTGCTCCTGAATCTTTATGGGTGTTGTTTACGGGTAGAGTCAGGCTCCTGACGTGGATTGGAGCGCATTTGGTTTCCTCGTCTAAAATGACATAGTAACCTCTTGGAGCAATAAGAAAATGCCATGCGACCTCTTCAAGCAGTGACACTGTATCTTTTCTTTCTTTTTCTTTTTCGTATCTCTGTTTTTCATAAAGAGACGCAACTTTTTTAGTCTTAAGCAAGGTTCTGCGGAGGAACCGGTCTTTCTACTGGTTTGGAATCAAGCTTTCCAATAGATGGGGGAATTACACTGAATTCCACGTCCAAACATTGACCAGGTTAAAAAGTTAAAACGAGTCACGTAACAGAGAGCCACCACATCTGGCAATGCTTGCCCTACCCAGTCCATCCCGTCTTGAGATGAAGCTATGGCACATAACACAGAAAGGTCAAAGGGAGGGAAGGTGTGCTGGATCATGGATGATTGCACAGATTTTACTACCACAAGCGATTCTCGCTGGCTAAAGTTCACGGATAGAGAAGTTAGTCGAGGCCTAGTTAATAAATTGAAAACATGTATATTGACATTTGACACTGAGGAAGGAGAATTAAATGGGATGGCTTCGGGGTTCTTATTTCTTGACAAAATGAGGCCTAATCTTGACCGAGTTTTAAAGCAACGGAACAGAAAAAGGGACCATAAAATACTGGCCATCTTTCGCTAAAACTAATGGACCAAAAATCACTCTAGCCCAAGAACTTGTGAGCTCTAGATGAACCCACTTTGGAATTCTAGGTTCTCTCCATATTTTGAGGCCCGAATAAATCCCTTGCCCTAGGTTTTGGGACTTTGGTTGATGCTGTGACTGCGTTATTCCTGCCGCATGCAACCGTGGCTCGCAATAGGTTATAGGTAATCTTTTTGTATTGAATTTTTAAATTCAGTTCAGTCGTACATATCTTTAATTTTAGATATATTTTATACTTCAATTTTTTTATATATATAAAAAACATAATATATATTGGTATTTATAGTTTTAATAAATATCCAATATTTAAAATAGTATCGATTAAGAATATTTTAGAAATAATATTTTAATGCAATAAAAATCTCATAATTATAACTTTATAATTTTTTTTATAAAATATTTTTTATCCCATAAACTTTATCTTTACTCTAAATTCATTATTATAATATTATATGAATATTAAAGATAAATTAAATCTTTATTAATAATAAATATATATCTACATGAATATAATAATACAACGTGTAATCAATCAATTGACTATAAGGTATATTAAACAAAGTAAATTATAAATTAGTCTTTCTAATTTTTCAGAATGAATTAAATTTTTTTTAGTTTAAGAAATAATTAATTAATCTCTTATTTAAGATTTATCATGCATAATTTAAGATATCTTTGTTTTAAAACACATCTTGTTTTTCTTCTTTTTTTTATCAATCTTTCCATATTATATGTTTTTCTTAAACAACAAAACTAATCATAAAAACATGAAATGGGTGAAATAGACCAAGTTCGAAATAGATTTAAAGATATATGGATTAATTAAATATTTTTAAAGTTAGAGGGACTATTTAATTATTTTACAAAACTACAAGGACTAATTTATAATTTACTCTTCAAATTACTTTTGATGCCACATTTGTCCAGGTACCCGTAGGATGATTGGATCTTTAAATCGTCCAGGATATGTCTGCGCAAATTGGCCAACAAAAAGTTATGTGCGATAGCTTATGTTTGATGAACATTGCAATGCTGCTGCTGCAACCGATTATTTGCACCGAGAAAATTCGCCATTGATTGTCCTGAAAAAACCTCACGTCCGATAGAATTATAAAATTCTGTAATTATAGAGAATTGATAGAATTATAAAATTGGGTGAGCAAATAATTAAGACCCGTTTGTTTATTATTTATTGGAAAGTTTTTTTTTTCAAAATAAATTCTAGAAAAGTGAATTATTTTCTGATATTTGGTAGTGTAATGAAAAATAAGTTGGAAAACATTTTCCAGTGTTTGGTTATGTTATGGAAAATGAGCTGAAAAATAACTTATTAATATTTTATTTTTTTCAAGTTTATTAAAATAATGAGGAACAAATCTTACAAATTAAAAAGTTGAATGAGAATGAAATTGAAAAAAAAAATATAATTTCATAAATTATCTCAAATAAAATAAATAAGAATCAAAATAATAGAAATAAAATTTAAAAAATAAAAAAAATTAAATGATAAAAAAATTAAAATAATAATAATTAACATTTCATAAATTATTTCAAATAAAATAAGTAACAATTAAAATAATGAGGACCAAATTTGATAGATAAAAAATTTCAATTAAAAAATGATAAGGGAAAAGCAAATAACAATTATAAAAATAAAGACCAAAATTAATATAAAATTAAATTTTAAGGGATGAAATTGAAAAACAAATATTCAAAACAAAATATATATAGTAATCAAAAGTTTGAGGATCAAATTTAATATAATCACCAAATAATATAATATTTCTAATTTTTTCACAATTTCCAGAAAGTGTTTTCTGTCTAAAATAAAAAGAAAATACTTTTCTAAAAACTAAATTAAATTTTTCTTTAACTGAAAAGTGTTTTTCGTTGTCTAACTTTTCTAATAATAAATAAATACAAATAATTCTAAAAAATAATTTTAAAAAAATTACTTTTTAAAAAACAAACATACTTTGCTTGTGTCCTCTGAGTAAGTACTCCTCCATTTATGTCCAACTTGAAACCTTTACCAGTGGAATTCCCATATAGCTCAGAACCAGTTGGCTCTCCTTCACTCCTTCAATGGCCGCACAGTAGAAGCTTTCTGTTTCTCTGATCAATTATTTGGCCTCCATAAGACTATCTTCCCTCATTCTCCAAGCCTGCAAGCCTACCTCTGAGAGTGCCTTGCTTTCTCTGGCAATAGTTATAATTCCCCTGGTACCACTAACACCTTCACCATCGAGGCGGATTGAATCCTTAGCTAACCTTAGAAACTCCACAAGACTCCTAGCACTCTTCCCTTTCCCCATCTGAGGGAGACCCACCGCGCAATTGAAGGCTAACCATTCACTTCTTATCCCTCTTTTCTTTGTCTTCTTCATCTCAGTAACTAAGGCCTCCTTATCCATCTCCTTCATTTTCAATCTCAAACCAAATGTTTTTGCATGTTCATAGGCGAGTTTTCATCTCCTCAGACCTCCTCGTGGAAGTAACACCGCTACGATCCTCTTCCTCCTGCCATTTTATTCCAATCAATCTCACCATTCTTTTTCTTCGCCTGGCAAGATCCTCAATCATTGGAGGCCATTGCACACCTTGACCACCGTCAAAATCAACTGTGTGCACTATGTCAGCATCTTCAGGGAGGGCTTCTAGGATTACATTGGCTGTAAAGTGAGCAAACCTTCCATAAGGAAATATCTGATAGGATGTTTTAAATGCAGCCTCATAATTCTTGCTCGCTTCTTTCCATAGAAAGTCCACTTCCCCTTCCAGTGCTTGAATCATATAATAAGCAAGTCGCTCGACAGATGAACCGAAAGGACAAGCCTTCTCTTTTAACCGACTCATAATTTTTTCAGCCAACTCTTTCGTCTCCTTCTCCTCAGCCTCTCCATAAGCCTTAAGCAGATGGAGTGTGCTCAATTGGTTATCAAATTCCATGCCAATACCAGGCAGAATCGAGGATGTTTGATTCATCAGCGTGTCTATAGATACCTCCCTCAAGAGGCTCCCTGCATCATCTCCTGGAAAGTTATGTAGAGCAGGAGGACTGCTCTCACTTGCCAACCAGTCGCTGATATCCTCAATTTCATTCACCGTCAATACTGGGTCATCTAAAGTAGTATTAGACTCCGAAATTAGGGAACATTTCTGCTCCACTGGCCGGAACATAGTGACAGGCGAATCGTCAACAAGAATAGGGAAACTTGGAGGCTCATCAACATGTATAACTGGGGAAAATGGGATAGAAGAGGAAACATCAGAGAAATCTTCAATAGAGATACATGAAAAAGAGTGATCAGGATGGCTGCTTAATTGGCCATCTATGTTTCGAAAAAATCCCCTGCTTCTTCTATAGGACTGTAAGTACTCTGCCATGGATAACAAGGAAGATCAACAGGCAATTTTTTTCCATGGAGTTCAGTCAAGCTCGTCGTGGAAAATGCATTTATAGCCTTGATAATGCACCTGGAAAATATAGAGGTAGCACGTAATGAGAGGAGCAAAAAAGCGACATTAAAAAACATTGAGACTGCGGGCATCATTGTCACTCGTAGCCTCTTTCTCCACACTTCTAACTTGTAATAGTTTCCATTTCAATCAACTTCTCCTTGGGCAAATTAGCAGGCTGTTTATAAACCACTGTTGTCTGATTACCGATTGATGATAACCATTCAAATCAGAGTAAAAAAAAATATTCTCCTAAAAGAACATCCAACTTCAAAACATTCCATTTTAGACATTAGAGAGATTTATATTATAACAATTTCAGCCTTTGCATTAAGATCCCTTCCCAAATACTATAGCATGAAGGACATGGTTCTTTGTCAACAGACCTGAAGTACTAGAGAGGGTTATAACAAAAGAGATTGCTAAAATATCAGCAATAGATTCGTTCTGACTTGCGTCTCAAAACACTGCTCCAAATATTTTACCAGACTCTTCATGTCTGCTGGTGATAATTTGCAACCTGTTATGGATCAGGTCTACCTAAAGATTTTTATAAGGAAACACCATTGAGATAAACTGTTGAATAATTTATTTTGCAGATCGATTTCTACATCAATTTCAAGTACTTGAGTTCTAAAATTCCTTTCCTTTTTATCCCTCTTACCTCTGTTAACAACAGATTTTTGTTCTCTTATATGTCTTTGTATCTGCAATTAGTTTGGCTTATATTCAGCATCATCAATGTCTATCAATCTAGAAATAATAGTTAAGTTTATAGTATTGGTTACAATAAGAATCCAAAGGCTTTTGTTGAAGAGAACTCCAGCTTCTTACAATCATTCAAATTAGAGGTCTAATCACACGAGAATATTTCTATGTATAAAATGCTAGAAATAACTGTCAAAATGGTCATATCGTTTCCATCCACATCCATTTCAATACAGGACATTCTTGTTACAAAAATTAAGAGCAGATAATTAGGATGAGAGCTGACAATCATTGAAAAGATAATCGTTTCCATATTCTAGCTCACTTGGATAAAATTCCGCCCTGCTTACATGGACATACGTATCTCAAGTCTGTGGACACCTAGATGAGCTGCCGAATTATGGAATTTAAAGAATTTAAAGAACGGGTATAGGAGCAGTTGTACAATCTTACTCAAGACACATCAGGTAATGTGGCTATCTCTTTTTTGTTTTGTTTATTTTTTGTTTTGATAATTATGGATGTTTATGTTAGTTTACATGTATTTTAATTGATTTTTAAAATTTAAAATTAATAACCAGATGAATTTTTAATAATTTTTAAATTTATAACACTCAAATTAATTAATCTAATAAGTTACATCGTTCAGATTTGTACCCCGAGCCTATGTTAATATATATACATTGGGTGTTTCTTGTTTGAAAAGCGTAGACAAAGTTGGTGGTGTCTGGGTTAAAAATCTGAAAAAAGGTACGAATTTTGATATGAAACAATGCCAAGTGGTTTTGTCAACTAATTAGCATCCGCGGAAATTTATAATTATAAATATGGGCACTTAAGACTAGAAAAGGATATGACTTCCCAATTATCAAGCAAAGACACACCTTAAGATGTCCCCCCACCCCCTCTCAATTACAAGATCAAAGATAATAAGACGTCGACGTATAATGAAAACTTGAGATTAAAAAAAATAAATAAATAATAAAAATAATAATATATAAGACGTGCAAAGGAGAGGATGATCTTCATAGATAAATTTAGAAATATTAATGAAGTTGAAAAGAAAGCAATGAATTTTGGGTTTAAAATTCATAATGTTAATGAAATTGATAATGGGTTTTAATAAATAAAAGAATGAGAAAAATTATCACAGGAAATTAATATAGTAATAAATAATAAATAATAAGAAATGATCGTACAAAGAAAATTCAAGAGTGATGCACAAGCACCGATTAAAATCGATAATGTTACCGTAAAATAATAATAAGTTTGTAAATGAAATAAATGATTGAGATGATGAATTGAAAATGAAAGAAAGGAAATTCACCATTAGGTTTAAAATTGTAATTTCCTGTATAAATAACATTCTACTCCTTAATTACTAAAACTTATTTACAATCAAGTCACACTTGATTAATCATTCCATTTTAATTTCTAACTAATGATTTTTATACGTGTGACCCATTATATTCCCATATAAGTTAGCCCAAATATAAATCATAATCCTAAATAAAATAGGATTAAATAAGTTAAATTTATTTATTTGTTATTAATTTCACAATTGATTGATTTATATTAAAAGATCAATTACAATGTCTAGCAACTTGTTAGGATCCCTCAAATATTAGAAAAGTCATAAGTGATTTGATTTAACCTTATAGTAATTAGTTTCTCAATGTAATTATTATCCCTTTATAAATAATATTTTGATTTAGATATTATAGCATAAAGTGTGTATGCTTTTTCAAATCATATTTGTTTTTAACATCATAGTCATTGATTATTTGAATAAAATTTGAAATTTTTTTCAAATCTCATTTCACTTTACATAAGGATTTACAATCAATCCTATTTGAAAACATGTTTAATTTTTTTTTATATAATTCACTTAAAATAATTAATTATCTCTTGATTACTCAAATGTGTTTATATAGTTTATATTATACTTAATATCTGTCCATTTGTTACCCTTGATTATGATAACATGTACTAGGATCAAAACATAACATTCTCTATATAACATAATTTAGTGATCTCAAGTCTAAGAATCACTTACACAACCATCACGTAAGCTTTTTCATATACACATATGATCTTTCCAAATGAGATTTTCATGTGGGTCAGTTCAGTACATGTCATCTGACAAACACCTATATATTAATTCTATGTATTCCTTATACCTCAACTTATAAGAACAATTGCTTTTTTTCATAATGAAAAAAACATAACATGTATCAGTCTCAACGACTCTAGTTAATATCCAGTCTTAATAGAAATTTATTATGAACATTTAGAAATAATGTTTTGATGCAATGAAAATCTCATAATTACAACAATTTTATAATTTACTTTGTAAAATATTTTTGTCCATATAACTTTATTTTTATTCTAGATTTATTAATAAAATATTAAATTTATTAATCAAACATTTAATTAATATTAAAAATAAATAAATAAATTTTTATTAATAATTAAATATATTTATAAAAACAAAAATAATACCACAATTAATCAATGGATTAGTTATATGTCATGCACATCCATCTCTACAGAGCTTGTGGGCACACATCATGTCCAAGATAACTTAGAGTGTGTTTTGTATTGTGATAGCTGTTGTGGTTGTGGTTTGAAAAAAGTTGTTTTATAAAAAGTACTTTTAATTGAGGTTGGTTTGAAAATGTTGAAGAAAAAGTAGTTTAATGTGTTTGGTTAAAAGTGCTTTTGAAATTGAGGTTATAAAATAATTTTACAAAATATATATTAATATTGATGGTTTTTAATTTAAATATTATAGAGTTAACTATTGTTATTACATCGTGAAATAAATCATACTTTATGTATATAAAAAAATTATTGTTTCATTAACTATCTACAATTCTATTACGTACAAAATTCATCCGACAAAAACTACAAAATTAAGTAAAATATTATTAGAAATAAAATTGAGATTATAGTACAAGTAAATGTAATGCACCTTAAACTAATTTTTTAAAAAAACAAAAAAAAAATTCTTGTTCACGTTCAGTGCGAGTGAAATTAATTAACTGCACTGATTATTAAAATAAAAAAACAAAAAAAAACTGTTCAGTGAACAGTGGAGCCATGCATCCACTGTTCACTGAACAGTGAAGCATGGTTCTTTTCTTGCAACGTGCAGGAAGCAGCTCCTAGCTGCTTCTTTTATTCATGTGTTTCAAACGCAGTATTGCATGGGCCCCATGTACAGTAATAAGCAGTTGTTACTTAACAAACAGCTTGCACAATTTAGCCGCAGGAAACATGGACGCCACCACGTAGCCAAACGGGTTCTTAGAGCCTGTTTGGCTCTACGGCTGCGGCTGCGTTTTATTTAAAACGCAGTTGCAGCTGTTTGATTAAATAAAAATGTGGCATACTGTTCACTGGGTCCCACCTTTTTTCTGAGTTGGAAACGCAGTATTTGCAAAGCAAGAATTCCTTGCTTTTTTTGCATTGTTCACGTTAATTGCACTGTTTAATGAACAATACAATTAACATTAACAGTGCAAAGTGATGCACTATTCATGAACAGTGCAAGAAAATTGCACTGTTCATGTTTAAAAATAGTGAACAGTGCAATTCTCTTGCATTGCGTGGATTTTTTTTTTTTAGTGTGTTAATTTTTTTTTGTTAATTTTTTAAAAAAAAAACTAGTTTAGAGTGAATTTTATACATGATAATATTTTATCTAATTTTATTACACGCTAAAAAATTATGGAAACTGTAGTTCTTGTCAGATAAATTTTGTACGTAATGGAATTGTAGATAGTTTAATAGAACAATAAATTTTTTTTTATATAAAGTATGATTTATTTCATGATGTTACCGCAATAGTTAAATTCACAATATTTAAATTAAAAACCGTTAATATTAATTTATATTTTTTAAATTATGTTATAACCTTAATTTCAAAAACATTCTTAACCAAACACATTAAACTACTTTTTCTTCAACCTCAATTTCAACCACAGTTTTAACCAAACACCTATTTTTTCAAATTAACCACAACTAAAAGTACTTTTTATAAAACAACTTTTTTTTAACCACAACCACAACAGTTACTGCAACACTAAACACCCTCTTAAAGTGGTGCTTATGACCTAAATAATGGGTTCTATGAGCGTGTTTGGCAGTGTGGTTGCGGGTGCTTTTCAAATAACTTTTCGTGCCAAAATGCATGCCAACGATGTTTTTTTATTTTTTAAAAATTATTTTTGACATCAGCACATCAAAACGATCCAAAACGTACAAACCATATTAAATTTTAGCAAAAAAAAAAAACAAAAAATTTTCAAATTATTTGGGAACGCGGCTAATACGGTCCTTTTTGACAGTGCAAGACACCAGTCCTGTTCTTGCCAATACCAATTACGCGACAGGGTCCATTTTCCAGCATGAGATCAAGCATGCACATAGTCAAATAAACATGGCCTTGTGCTGAACATATGACAATGAGCTGGTTTTCACTCCATGAGTTTTCGTCAAAAATCGAGCTCAAATCTAATCCATGGACATTCACACTTCCTCGTTTAATCAATCTCTCCTCCACCTATACAACTACCATATTGAATTCACTTATGAGCATATTGAATGATTGAAGGCTTGAAAAATTATAAATACATCACTGTACTTGCGGTGCATGAGGGAAGTCAACAAGATCTAGGATCCTGAGCCAGCCCATTTGCCAGCTTAGGAGTAATATTATCTCTGCTATATGCCATAATGGGGCAACCTAGCAGTTCTTCTCCGCAAGCAAACACAAATCATATACGATATATAGACCAACAAGAAGCATCCACCCTACTCAAGGTTTTTCCATGTCATGCCAATCACGGCATGTGGGTATAGTCTTCTCTTAGTCACAACCCCTCTCACCTCACTTTCTTCTCTGCTGCCATGTGAAACTTTTCAGAACCCACCCACACCCACTTGCTAGGCTTTTATCGTTAACCTTTAGCTTTTGGTATTTGGTAACCAGACTACTCAGCATTTCCAAACACGCCTTGTCTACACAACAGTGATTTTTTTTATGGTCCCCCATTTCACTCACGTTGGATCTTAAGGTCCCTCCTCCTTTCCTAAAACTTATCACCAAGGAGGTGGTGGTCCTAGCAGGCACAAGCGTTTGCATTGCAGGTGAAAGATGGCGCTAACATAACATAGATCATGGATGCTACGTACTACTGGGACCCGACCAACATCTTCAAAGTGTTAGTTGGTCACTGATCCCATGCCATTTAAAACGAAGTTAAGATAATTCATGGGAGCTGTTGAACTGATAAAAACTAGCTCTATCACTTTTAATTAGGTGATTGTGCAGTCTAATTCTGATCAAGCTCACCGTGCGTACACACAAAATGTAACTCATGCTCTCACTTTTAATAGACGATCTTGCCACCGAACCACACAGTTATTGGCATTGGGATTTACTGTCACCACTTCATTACAATTTAGACAGAAAAAACATATTATCGGTGCAGAGGACAGACATCTCTTGCAAGTTACAATAATGTTGCGACAAAAGGCAAGCAGTAAAATGTCCCACAAATACCATGAGAGAGAGAGAGAGAGAGGCCACTTGACACAAGGCCCAGATGAAAACAGGAAGCTAAAAGAAAACCTTTCTCTCAATCTCCGATTATTACGGTTTTTACCTAAAATAATAATAAAAAGAAAAAAGTATGCCATCTATGTCTACAGACGAGGACCTTTCATCCATAATTAGGCTAAATCATTCCATCTCCTAACCTACCCCTCCTAGTAAACCCTCCATTCAAAAAGCCAAGCCAAGCTACAGCACCAAGAGTTTCTATTTACCCTCCTCAACCACCTTAACAAACCGCCTAGCATATTCTCTCCGTCTCTCTCTCCATCGACCTATCCTTTTCTTGCCCCTCGTCCTCTTAAACCTTCATCACCCGCTTTTGCAGCTCTTCATTCAATCCCCTAAAAATCCCTTGCCCTTAAGCAAAACCCGAGAAACGAAAGCAGCCAAAACCCATTTTATACTCCTAATTGTTTCTGTTTTTCTCAAATCTATCAGACCCAGAAAGAGAAGAATTCAATTTGGATCTCCACCGCTCAATGTGGCGGCCGTGGGCTAAATCAACAGTTAAGATTCACGATACCTCGTCTTCTCCTTTCTCTTTCCCCACTTTCAAAGATATCCAAAACCTCTGCACAGAGGACCACCCCTCCAGTCACATAAAAAAATCCTCCTCCATTTTCCACCGGGTCCGGGTCGCCAACACCTTCCTTCGCTCCCTCGCGTTATCCTTACCCGAACTAAAACCCGGACCCGAACCAGAAAACAATGCCTCTCCAACCCCTAACAAAACGACAACACCACCGCTTCAACAACAACCTTCTATTACAATCCCGGGTACCGACAAGCGAATTGTCGTCTACTACACAAGCCTACGCGTGGTTCGGTCAACATTCGAGGACTGCAGGATCGTCCTTTCTATCCTTCGTGGGTTCCGCGTTTTGATTGACGAACGAGATCTCTCAATGGATTCAAGTTTTTTAAACGAGTTAAATCAGATCTTCTCGAACGGTGGTGGTTGCGGTCTGAAGCTGACATTGCCACGTGTCTTTATCGGAGGGAGATACATGGGTGGAGCCGAGGAAACCAGACAGTTGAATGAATCAGGTGAGCTCAAGAAAATCATAGAAGGGTTGCCTGTAGCGGATTCTGGTGTTTGTGAGGTGTGTTGTGGATACAGGTTTATTCTATGTGGTCAATGTAATGGGAGTCATAAGTTGTATATAGAGAAAGCTGGGTTCAAATCTTGTACGGCTTGTAATGAGAATGGTTTGATCAGGTGCCCTTCTTGTGCTGTCTGATTTTTATTTTTATTTTTTATTAACTTTTCTGAGGAAAATTAGAAGGTTTGTTGTTATTTCTTTTTGTTATGTAATAATCTTAAAGTAGGTGACACGTTACAAATTTAGGAAACTAAGGTTATGTTAACATTACTTCTTTTTTATGAAGCATATGAATTTGATCAATTAATTTTTATTTTTTTTTTGTGGATTTTGGGAATTATACTCTTACAATTGTTGGTGTAGTGTAGTGTAGTGATTTCAATTAGCTTTGGGGATAATATTTTTTTTTATTTTTTAAAATTTACTTTTTATGATTTGAAAATATAAAAAATTAATTTAAAATTAAAAAAAATTAAAAAGTTAATGTTTTTTAAATACGTTTAAAACATGAAATAAAGATTCTAGGCAAAAGGGTGGGATGACTGATGGGGGTGGTTATCTCTTGTCTATGTTCTTTTGTTTTGAGCGAAGTTTGATGTTGACTCCATTTTATTTTATTTTTTCGTTTGTTTGGAGTTTAGCAGGTTTACTTTCTTTTGGAAATTGTTCACTTGTCTCGTATATTTTGTCCTCATTTTGGTTCATTCCACTTTTGGGTTCTGTGCTTTTTGAGAATTATTCAATCTAGAGAAGGATGGTTGGAGGAACAAAGTTCATCTTTTCATTGACTGTGGTGGATATTGCAGATTACACATTGACTGACTTAGAAAAACAAAGAGAGACTCTGCCCTATCTGCTACATTACAGGGTAGTATAACTGGCATTTGAGCTCGAATATTTGTTGAATCAACGAAACTGCTACTGTTTAGGGACTTGGTAACCATAGCTGCCGCCTGCTAACTGATCTTTGCTGGCAAGAACTGAGTTTTTAGCTTTCTTTGTGCAGCCTATACCCTGAAGAAATGGAAATCGAGTTTTGACATGCTTTGTTTTAGCTATGGAGACAAGTTAGCTATGGTTGTTAGAGATGTATAGAATCATGTTGACAAGTGCCTGTATTTATATACATCTCTAACAAGATTTATACTATTACAGTGTGGGATTATTTGGTGGCTTTCTTGTTAGATAGTATAACTCTGTGTGTTCGCAGGTTGCAGCAATCAAGCCTCATTTTGTTTCTGGTTTTTAGGTAGACCAGTCGCATCCTTTTTTAGGATGAGAAAAACTTTTGTACACCAAGATTAAAGACCTCTCTGGCAGGTTTTAAGCAGAGCAACATGAAGACGAAACTCTCTCATAGCTTCAGATTTGAAGACACATGCTGCATTTTATATCATAACTTGAAATTAACTCGAATTGGAATGGCCTGGGACAGAAGCAATATAGGCTTTCAAAAACAGGAATATTTCCTGGGCAGTTTCTTGTTTCTCTAAGAAGTGAAAAGGAAATGACAGTCCGTTGATTATAACCAGCCAACTAGGCGGGCAACAGACATTTTCCCTTCCACCAACCGATTTCATACCCATTTGATGTAATTCCCCTTCTATAACTGGCAATGGTACAAGAAATTAAGATTTCTTCTTCTTCTACAGCTTTCCTAATGCACATGGGAGGGAGACCTGTCTTCCCAGCTTTTAGAGTTTACGACAGTTTTTTGTCATTCACCAAAGCCTTCATATTCATCTCTCCAGCCATCAATCTCAAGCGAACAGTTGTGTATGTTCATGTAGTTGCACCTTGTAAACTTAAAAATCTGCCCTCAAGAAAAAAATAAAAATGCAATCCACTCTTTTATTCCGTCTAATTTACTGACGTACTTTCAAGGTGGTCTTGCTTTCCTAAGTTTCTCAACAAGTGAAGTTCGTAGCTATCAAGATTTCTCATAGGCACCTTCTTTCATAAATGTGATTTTTCATTATTGTTATAAAAATAGGTCCAGGATCCAGATACCTCTCAAATAAGCAAATATTCCCCTGCTATTTTTTCGAATTTCGCTCCCAGAATTTAAGGCACTGAGCGGTTTACCAGCAACATTATTCACTCACATTCGGTCCTTTCTCAAGACCGGACACGCTGCCCGAACCTCTGCTCTCCGAGCAATGGAAAAACCCTTGGACTAATCTCGACGCAAAATCTTTCACATAACTACCTGATTTCATTCCAAGAAATTCAGAGTCTTAGATAAAGACGAAATTACTTTGCAATTGCCAGGCTTTGCTAAAGTTTTCAAACACGATTGCTTGTATAGGGACTTCTTGGGTGTCCATTGAAGACCTTACATCTCTCTTTATATCATTCATCTAAAGCACTCGGTTTTCGAATCTAACCAGTTTGCGTCTAGTGGGCTGCTCCTTGGTTCAATTTTTACAGAGCTGGTGATTTTTTTTCTCATTTTCTTGCGGGTTGTCCGAAGTTGAGGAAGTCATGCGTGCTCCGTTGTTGTTTTTTTTTCTTTCTTAATCCCTTCAAGATCCTGAAAATATCAAGACCCCGTCTGCTGAGCATAACTCTTTGCCCTCTCAAGAAACCAACGAAGAAGCGAAGTGCCGTGCACGAGCATTTGGCGAAAATGCTGTCTTGGTATGAATAAAACGACAATCCTTAAAAGCAGAATTCCCTGCAGAAAGGATACGATATCCAGACGCTCATCTACTCCCCCGTTACACCAAACCATGAAAGCAGGGTTATTTAAGTAATTTCAATTCATAAAACATTAAAAACAAGAACACCACCGTGTGAACAAGCGTATCCCGAGGGAGAGGTCGTTTTGAATTACATTCCAAGATGTTTTAAAAAATTTGAATTTTTATTTTATTTTTTATATATTTTTAGATTATTTTAAAGTATTGTTATTATAATTTTTTAAAAATAAAAAAAATCATTTTAATATATTTTTAAATAAAAAAATTAAAAAACAAACACCCTTTAATATTACCCTCCTATTTCAAAACTAAAATAATTAGAAAGTGGTATTTTTATATGAATATCTGTTTATTTATTACAAAATATAAAGAGAATTTTAAATATTCTTAAATTATAAAAAAATACTTATAATGCATTTTATCTTAATGTATGCATATAAACTATTTTTAAATTATTTAACATTTTTATTTACTTAAACAATTGTTATGTAATATTTTGATTTGTTTTTTATTATGTTTTGTTGATATTTATATGCTGTTAAAAGTATTTTTCTAAAAATATTTAATAATAATTTTAATTCAAGTTTTACAATATTAAATTATAAAATAATTTAATAATTTTACTCATAACCCTTCACAATAATTCATTATCAAATAATTTAAATTATGCAATGATAATTTCAACTCAAATGAAGAAATTATTTTTGAAGTAAATAATTTGATTTTTCTTAAAATGTTTTAATTTAAGCTCTACAATGATAATTTTAATTCAAATATCATAACATTAGATTACTAGACAATTTAGTAATTTAACTTATAGCCCTCCAGAGTCCCCACCAATTCATTACCACATAGTTTAATATATTAAATCTTATAGCACAGCATAGCATAATAGATAGAATAGAGATAACAATTATAAGTCTATTTAGTTCAGGATTGATAAATCTAATTTGTTTTTGTAATGGCTATTTATTATTATAACAGTGGTAGTTTTTTAAAGTACTATTTTTTAAAAAATATATTAAAATAATAATTTTTTATTTTTAACATTAATATATCAAAATTAATTTAAAAAAACATAATTAGACCGGGAAAAAAAAACTGAATTGGTCGCTTAGCCTTCGATTAAAAAGAGAGTGAATGACGAATGTATTTGTATATTAGTTCGGAATTCGGATACCCTAAAGGGCCTAAACAGACATATTTGTATATTAGTCATATGGGCGTGAATTGTTTTCACAAATAAATGCGTCATATCATAATTTTTGCATTAAAATACAAGAAGGCAAGGAGACCTTCTCTGCAATCTGTTTCTCTTTCTCCCCTCCCAAATTCTCCAAAACGAAGAAAAAGAATCACAAAGATCATCATCAAGAACTGAAAGGAAACAGAAGAAAATGGAAGTGGAAGGTCAAGATACAGCGATAAACATAACAGTGAAGTTCAGTGGAAGATCCATTCCAATCTCTGTCTCTCTCGACTCCAAAATCAAAGACGTCAAATCCCTTCTGCAACCTCTCACCAACGTTCTTCCCCGTGGACAAAAACTCATCTTTAAAGGTACCCATAATCTCTCTCTCTCTCTTTTTTGCTTATATCCTTTCTTTTCTTTGAAATTGAGATGGAATGTGAAGAGCCCTGAAAACGGCGTGTCGTTTCTTGGTGGTTCCCTTTTGCAGGGAAGTTGTTGGTGGATGGTATGACTTTGAGGGAATCAGAGGTCACAAATGGGGCCAAGGTCATGCTTATGGCCTCTCAGGGCTTGCACCAAGGGGTATCTTTATTATTTCTTTCTTTTTTTTAATTTCTCTTTCAAGCCCTAATAGCATCTGGTTATGGAGTCTTGATTAAAAAATTACTCTTTAATTATCATAAGCTTGTGATGAAGAGAATTAAAAATTCCCATTTTTAGTTTCAAATTTTCAATGAAATTTTTTATAGATGATAGCTTAAAGTTTTAAGGTTTTTAGTTTTGATAATGGCTGAAGTTACTGGAAAATGTGTGTTTTTGTTTGAGGTAGACTTTGACACTGTTATTCGATTATGTTAAGTTGATTTTAATTTTTGGGTTTGTTTGAACAGGATGGTCCAATACTAAAAGATGCTAAGACTCGACCGATTTCAAGGGCTAATACTAGTAGTAATAAAATGGTGAATGAAAAGATTGGAGTTTTGTTTGATAAGAACCGGGTTGAACGATGGAAGGTTACTGGAGTTATTGGACTGGCTGAATGCAACTTAAAGGTATAAATTGTGAATCTTTCCTTGTTATCTATCAATTAAATTTTCGTTTTTAACTTTTTTATCAAATGAAACACTAGAAGAGAAAAGGAAGAAATAATATTTCAGATTTTCTTCATCAGACTCTAGATGTGCTATACACCATGTCCATTTAGGAACAAAAAATCCATTTAGGCTGTGGAAATCTCTTATGTTTTTCTCAGGACTAACCTTGCTATGATGTTGATCCAAGATTTGACCATAATGATGAGGGAAAGCCAACCTTTTATTTTTCCTGAATCAAGGCCATTAATGTTATGTTTTCAGTATTCAGTCTCTTACATTTGTTCTTGTTTATTGGAATTCAAAAGGCAATACCTGAGGAAGTGTGGACATGTGGACCTTCTACAAGAGTCCTTGATATCAGCAACAATTTTATTCTAGATGTACCAGCCCAAATTGGCAGTTTAAGTTCCATGCAGGTGAACAATATATTTTCCTTTTATTTATTTGTTTGGATTAATTGAGTGGACTCTTCTGTTAAAATTTTCATGGATCTCATTGTTTAATTTTAATTTTTCTCAGAAATTTTTGCTCAATGGAAATGGTATGTTGGATGAATGCATTAAATGGAAAGGACTAACACCTTTGAAGCATTTAACAGTTCTGTCTGTCAGCCATAACAAGTGAGTATTACATCAATTGTGATGATTTTGGTTATCATTTGATTTGCAGCAAAACTTGAAAAGCTTGTGACTAAATGTGCTTTTGTGGCTTAAAATAATTAATGAATGTACCTATGTTGCTATCCTGCTCAAAGTTTGTTGAGATTGTTCTGTGAATTAGCTAGTTGTCTCTGGTAATTGTTATAAAGAGGAAGTCGGTAGCACCTAATATGTAATATAAGTGTCTCATTCCCTAGCATTCTGGATAGAAGTAGTATTATAATACGAGGAAAGCTATAATCATAGAGAAGCCTCATTGAGAAGAGACAAATCGATCCACATTTCTTGAATCTGTTATAGGAATTCCAAGCTCATGCTAACTGAGGTGTACTAGGTAATCAACCTTAAATAATTTATCATTGAAGACAATCATTATCTGTTGATTTCTTGCTTAATTCTCCGCAAAATTGTGCATTTCTTATAGAGTTCTGTTTATCTTGGTTTGTTGAAGGCATAGTCTCTGCTACATGTGATTTGGGGCAAGGTTAAGCATCTTGCCTCGTGTATTTTCTTATGTGTAAGCTATTGCATGCTGAGACTTTAGGAATTTCTCATATATTAATTTCAGTTTTTTGATATAGTTAGAAAAGTTAGTCTTATCTCATTAACTAGTTTAGTTTTAAACACTTGGGATTATATAATGTGGCATCAAACATGTAATCTGATGCAGTTTATCCACCTTGCCTTCTGAATTGGGTGCTCTCTGTGCTCTCTGAGACAACTGCATGTTTCAAACAATAAGTTGAGTAGCCTCCCGATGGAAATTGGACTTCTCACCCAGCTTGAGGTTTTGAAAGTCAACAATAACAGGTACTGTTTATATTAGACATTTGACATTTGGAGGATACCCCCCCCCCTGCAGGCCCGCGACCCCTCCGCACATGTCCCCCTCTTTTATTCTCCCTTTCATCTCTCTTTCTTTCTTTGGTGATTTTGGAACATTAAGTTCAGAATTAAAAAGTGAAAGGTCTGTTGCCTTTGTTGGGTATTCTTTTCTCTCTGGTATGAATTATTTGACAGATCCTGATTTTAATGTTTCTCTGTCACAGAATAAGCAACGTTCCTATGTGTATAGGGGACTGTAGTTCTCTTGCCGAGGTAATATTTTTGGTGTTTCCTCCTAATCTCTGATTCTCTGTGGTGGGGGGAGTACATGATTCAGCTGTTGCTTGACAAACTGAATCTGGATGGATAATTTCTCATTTATTCAGTGCTGTTTTCATATGTGCTTGACCAAGTTTCTATGTGGTGCAGGTTGATCTTTCATCAAATCTTCTGACAGATTTGCCTGTTACATTTGGGGATTTGCTTAATTTGAAGGTCCCTAGTTTATTCATGTTTTCATTATGCTATTCCCTGTTTTCTCAATTTTGTGATACCAGCATGCTTGAGGTTAACAGTAACTTCCTGAGTATTTTGCCCATGTATATTTGCTTCCACTTCAAGAAGCAGGCAAGCAACCTTACCACGAGATCCTGTATTTATTGGTTTCTCCATTGTTTGTGAAGGCTTTGCATCTAGGCAACAACGGGCTAAAATCCCTCCCTTCTACAATATTCAAAATGTGCCTGCAACTCTCAACTCTAGATCTCCACAACACAGAAATCACAATGGACGTTCTTCGTCAGGTTTGCTCACCTACTTCATGTGTCCTTTCCTATCCCAGCCATTGTTGTTTGATGACATAATAAAAGAACTTATTGACAGCTTGAAGGATGGCAAGATTTTGATGACCGCCGTCGTTCAAAACATCAGAAGCAACTGGATTTTCGAGTTGTGGGCTCTGCTGAGTTTGATGAGGGTGCCGATAAACTTTGATGTTACAGGATTACATTTTGAAGTGGTGGCAAATTTCTGGAGTAAGAAGGTCCTGTTTATAGAATCAAGAAAATATATAGGCAAAGGAGGTTGGTGATTATATTCCTCAAAAGCAACGTAGGACTACCATGTGTTGAATGGCTAGTTTCTCTGAATTGTTTGCATGATTGCATCACTCAAAAAAAAAAAAGGGCGAATATTTTTTATTTTAATTGATTAGCAGCAATCTCAGTTTGTCACATAATCTTGAGCGGGTGATGTTAATGATTCCAGCCTTTCAGATGAAGGTTAAAATAAATATTAGGGTTCCAAGTTTTGCTCCTTATATCTGAGACGGTCTATTCTTTTTAAGTATATTACTAGATGGCATGACGCGAATTGTTATGGGTTTATAAAAAATTATATTTAATAGTGTTATAATTATAAATCAGTATAGATAAATAATAGAAAGCGAAGATGTTGGTAATAAAAAACTTAAAAAGAATAAAATGAGATGTGTTAAAAATATCAATATTGTAGAGATTGAAAAAGTAAAGACTTGCATGATTGGAGAATATTTATAACATAAATTATAATATTTTTTTATATTAATATTTAAAATTATAACATGAATAATTATATTTTTTATATAAATATTTTGAATTATAAAAAAAATAATTATATTTATAACACAAATGATTATATTTTTATATGAATACTTTGAATTATATTTTTTAATCTTTTAAAAAATAGTAGTTTTTTTTCAATAGTAATAATGGTATTTTTTTAATTTAATAATAATAATAATAATAACATGTATAATACAAATAATAATATTTTTTAATTATAATATTATTAATTATAATAAAAATGATAATATTTATAAGACAAATGATAATATTTAGAAACTCAAGACCTAAGAACATTGAGTTCTGCCTCTAGACTTAATGCTCATGAGTCCTTTATTAGGATTCATTATTGTGGATCTGGACGTTTGATCCAACAGAATCGAATTCAGACTAAAGGGGGTTGGGTCCGTGTTCAAACCTAATGGAGTTGGGGACTGGGTCGTGTTCGAACTCGGGGGGGTGGGGTCCTTGGCGGGACCTAAGCGGATTGGGGGTGGATTCGTGGCCGGACCTAAGAGATTTGGGTCAGGACACCTGACCTATTAGAAGTTGGGTCTTGGTCTGAACCCAAGACAGTTGGGTCTGATCGCCTGACCCAATATAAGGGGGCTCATGTCCGGACCCAAGGCGTAGGTTAGCAAACCTATTGGCCTGGGTTGGCAGCTAGGCTCGCGTGTCTGGCTCTAACATCAGGGCATGACAATTCAAGTGTCCGGTGTCCGTAGCCTGGGACGTAACCCCTCTTCCCTGCAGCCTTGAAACTCTTTGTGGTGGGTATGACTGTCATTGCACCATATGTATGTCCTTGGGGTTGCAGCACACCATGCCCCCATAAATTATGTAATTCACGATGCAAGGAGTCTTGTTGAATATTGTCTCTTTTTAGTATTGTTTCAATTCATAGTAAAATGAATTTTGATGTAGAATATTTTTCCCACATAATTTAACTTTATGTGTAATCTTTTGCTCCGTGTTTTTAGTGAAATAATCAATCAATCCATTTGTTTTAAAAACCTAATATCGTGTCCTTCTGTTTTAACAGCTGGTTTCATAGTTAGTCCTTGTGTTGGTTTCTCATCACAATTAAAAAATAAAATTGCCTAAATATCCTTCATTTGAAATCAAGTTCTCTATTTTTACATGTGATAGACAAAATTTAAAATGCATTCTAAAAAGGTGATTTAAAAATTTCTAGAAGAATTAACAGTCAGCTTTAATTAAAGGACTGATTTATATATTTTTTTCAAAAATAAGGCTAACAAAACAAAAAAAAATGTAGGTATTAAATTATAATTTACTCGGCATTTTTTTTATTTATTTTTGTTTTGACTCGAAAGGTTCTCTACTGTGTTTAAACTCAAAGGCAGGCATGATTAAAAAAAAAACAATTATCACAGCTCGGCATGTTTTTTATTTATTTTTGTTTTGACTTGAAAGGTTCCTCTATTGTGTTTAAACTTTAAACTCAAAGGCGGGCATGATTTTTTAAAAAATAATTATCACAGTAAATTAAAAATATTTATCAATCAAAAAAATCAATGAAATAATATAACATATGTATAATTAGAAAACGTGATATTTATAATTTGTTGGTATTCAAAGTAGCGATATCCAATAAAACATATTAAATGAGCAAAAGAATAAAAAGAAAAGAAAATAAGATTTTAGAGATGTATTGAAACTCTAATTATAACATTATTAGTACTATAAAAAAAATCTCGACAAGACGATTTCAACGATATCTAGAAAGGTTACGACGATGACTTGACGTCCAAAAATGATTGATGGTTTATTTTTTTAATAGAAATGTGACCCACTCAGGTCATCATTGATTATCTTTTTTAGTTGTATTAGATTTGTTTTGTCAAGATTTTTCTAATAATATTAATGGTTTCATAATCAAAGCTTTGATGTGTTTTCAAGATTTATTTTTTAATTTCTCTCCTCTCAATTCTTCTATCGAATTAATAATTTTTATTAAATATTACTATTCTGAATAGCAATATCGTGTTTTCTAATATGAATTATATTATTTTACTAACAAAACACTTTTATATGATTTCACCAAGATATTTCACCGTGATTCGCATGAATGGTTTTCGAATTTGTAAATATGAAAGCGAGTACAGGTTGGACTCGTGATTCGTGAACAATTGTCAGAGTTCCATATTCATCCGAGGGGTAAAATTATCAATGAAACTGACAACTTTCTCCCTATTTTCATACAAGGAGTGAGTCACGGCGACAAACAACGAAAATTACATCAAGTCCGTCGTATAGAGCAACTCAGTCTCTCTCACTAAATTTTCTTTCAAAAATCTATTGAAAGATATCATCACCTCGCAGGATCCGGTTGTATCCACCATGTAAATGCCAAAGTCAACCTCCTTTATCAAAGAAAAACACTTGCAGGGTCGAGAACAGCAGCAGATAACCTGACATCAACAGCAGAAATTCTTCTCATGACAAATGCCATGGCAAAAACTCAGGTGTCACATTACTTCCTATTCATATCTAGCGATAAAAAAGCATCGCAGGGGAATACAAGTTACTTTTTAGTTTATGTCACATGGTTGTGTGAAAAATATCAAATCTTGTGTACTCTCAGATGCAGCATTGAAATAAAATCTAACTGTTGAAAGGACTCCAAACCCTCATCCTAAAATCAAGACTGACGAGCTGGCTGGGGAAATGGACAAGACAACCTAGGAGAAGTAAACGGATACTGGGGGAATGTCAACATCATTGCCTTCATCATCCTCACATGCGACAACAACATCAAAGTGGTGACGACATGCAGGCAACTCCGCTTTGGCCACTTCCCTCACCAGATCAACCATCTTCCTGTCCATCCTGTCTCTGTGCCGAGGGAACATGCTATTGTAAAGCAGGCAACTACCATGTGAAATGCTATAGGCATCGAGCCCCTTATCCTTGAGCCATTGCAGAAGTTCCCTCAAGGTAGGATTGTCTTTTAGAATCCACCTGTCCCAAACTGTCCAGCTCATATCCTGATGCTTGATAACCTTGGGTGGGACAGGCTCAGCCATGGAGAATAGAGGGAGTGCAAGGTTGGCAAATGTATTGCGGTAGTCCTCCACCTTGTGTCCACCATCCAGAACCTTATACAGCTCCAAGCACACAAGACCAGTGGCCATAGCTGTGGAGGTTGCTATAGCAGGGATGATCCTTCCAGCAATAAACTTGGCTTTCAGTTTGTCAACCTCAGGAATGCTGTAGTTTCTTGCTCTCATGTTGGCAAGACCAGCTATCAGATCCATGTGGTAGTTTGTATCGTCATCCTGCACAGTCAAGGAAATTCACTTAAATTTGGGTTGGCACAAGAACATCAAATGGCCGATAAAGCACCTCTCATTATATTTTGGCCACATATTAAAAATTCTTCAAGTCCACAACAAGAAGCAAACATCAATTCATGCAAATATTTCAAAATTATCAGCTGCTATAATAAATGAAAAAAAAGTTGGATAACATCCTGCTATGTTCAACAGCAGGATGATCCAAATAAATGCATGCTAAATAAATTGAACAAGAGGGACCACCTTCTCAAACTGAATTGGGGTCATCCTGTATGCAGGTGGCAACATAAGCCTGCACTGCTCTAGTTTCCTGATAAGTTCATTGATCACCGCTGCATCATCTACAGATACAGTAGATATAGTGGTAGCCTTTTCATCTGTCTCAATTTTCACATCTTCTCTTGGCTGAAATTCTGGCACAATCACCTTCTCTACAGCCTCGGCCAATGTCTTAGGATGTTTCACCCACTCAGGAACAGAGATCCCAAAAGTCTCCGCTCGCAATATTGATGCTGCCATGACAAAATGGAGGTGACTTGGATCTGCAGTTGAGAACTGAAGTGGATGAGGGAATCGCTTTGGTGCTGACCAGAACGGAGCACCAGTACTAGTAGATGCATCTTCAGGGAAAGTGAAGATCAGCTGCTTCACCCGATCAGCAAAATAATCTTCAAACCTTAAGTCAATGTAAGCATAACGTCAGAAAACAGAATGAGGTATGCCCTACCATAAAGAAAGAATAGGAGACCCAATACAAGAGGGTACCTTAAACGCGCCCATGTGATGCAATCCTGGAATGTCTCACATTTTTCCTTCTCAAGGCACTCAAGAACACGTTCCAAGGTGTCCCTTGACTGAGCATCACCAGCTTTGGTCATAGCATTAGTATAATCAACTGGATTTGATAGATAGGCATTAACTTCTGTCGGTGTTTTCTCAACCAAACCCTCAAACTCAGATCGAGCCCATGTCAAGCAATGATCAATGTTATGTGGGAACGAATGCACAGTGCACATAGGTGCTTGTTTCTCTGGTGGGTCCCTTGAAGCACCATAATTTTCGGTCAGGTGAGGAATGATCATCTGAGTGTTGCATTTGGCACCCAAGGTTCCTGACTCGAGAAGAGGCTTTTGGAAGTACAAGCACCTCTGATCAACATAAAGTCTTGCATTGACATTGTCTAAAGCATTGACAACAGCAGTTAAGTTCTCCCAGAAAGTATCATCAAATACATTCTCACTTTCAGGGGACACACGATTTTGCAGTGCTTCAATCTTGAGATGAGGATTTATTAATGCAGCAGCAGAAGCAGCAACAGTGGATTTGGCCTGTCCAATGTTCCAATCACGGAAGAGAAACTGCCTGCTCAAGTTACTCTTCTCAATCACATCATCATCAGTTAATGTCAGCTTTCCCTGTTCACCACATGAAACACCCATCAGTGCTAAATTTTTCAAGAATTCACAGCCAAGCGCACCAGATCCCACTACAAATAAATTAGCATCCTCCAGCTTCTTCTGAAGCTTGGACCCAAAAACTGAGATTTGGGCATCATAACGGCTATTTCGTGGCTTGAAGTCACTGGGATCCAAATTTGCTGTTGGAAGTGATTCCATGGAATCAAAATAGAAGAACTGTTACAGCAGAAAAGGCAAAGTTAGCTTACCACAACAAGCAGTAAAGTTGAATCATTAGGTAGATGTTTAACTTTGGAAACAGCCACATCCAAGGCAAGTAAAATTAGGTAAATTAAACATGGCTAGTTTATCAAGCCAAGATGTTATGATAAAAACTCACTATAGGTTAATAGATGAAACCCTCAACAGTATTTAAAAGTCCTTCTGATCAAACTGAATTAAAGGAAAGCCCAAACAAAGCACAAAACATTATTTAAAACTTCTTCTGATCAAACTAAATTTGATGGTCCAAACAGAGTGCGCAAGTATGTAGATAAAATTCTTTAACAGTGTGCATACAAAAGAACCCTCCATTTGTTTATGTACAAAGACTACAATTAAATAGATGAATTCTTCAACAGTGTTGAAAAGCTCAAGAACAAAAACTGAAGTTTACCACATGCCTAAGTTGGCTAGAGAGAGAAAAAGACTTAAGAAGTTTCAACAAAATAAAAAATTGATACCAACCTGAAAGAGAGGATGAAACTTTCCAGAACATGCTTTGACAACCTCTTGTCCCACTAGACCACCAAACATAGCTGCCATAGGATTCAGTACAGCCCTGGCACCAAAGGCAAAGTGCCGCAACAGTTTTGGGTTAATGTCCTCTACTCTCGCATCTCCTAAGTTTTCATTGATGTGACTTGCCAGAGATATAAGCTTCTGAGCATCTTCTTCTGAACCAGCAGCAGGGAAACGACCCATCTCAGACACGAACTTGTCCAGTGCTTGAAATGCCAAGTGCAAGAGAGGTGGACGGTCAAACTTGGAGAAATCACTCAATAGAAATTCACCGGGATCTTTAATTGCTTCTCTCAATGGCTTAAAATTCAACACCTTGGGTTGTTTCACCTGTGTAACAATCCCACCTTTCTCATAGGTAGCAAAGTTTGCGGTGTCCTCCTCGAGATTAAATGAATATGGTCTGGAATTTTTAATCTTTCTTGGTTTTCCATCATTCATTTCTGTCATTCCCTTCACTTCAGAGAAAACAACAAGATCCCCATCTTGAAACTCAAGCCTTTCATCATCAACGCATGACACCAGTGCAGGGTTATCATTGCTGATAGATGCAATTATACCAGTGTGTGGTTCCTCTCCATCAACATCAAACACTGTGAATTCAGGTCCAAAGTCACAAAACACAGAGCCAAAGAGACCTCTAACTTCAGCCTTGATAAAAGAGATGGGGGGCTTATGATTATGGCAGTAGTCGTTAAACTCAATGGCTTTGTCAAGATTGAGATCTGTAAATACGACAGCCTGCACCACCAGAAAACAAGCATCTGGCATAAAGCAGTATAAGCAAATACATATGATTTCTGTAAAATAAGATAGGCAATGTATTCGAGCAGACCAGATGAAGAAATAGCAGACAAAATCAATAGCAGAAGATGAATAGAATTGTTAGGGGGGCAACTTAGACACAACATGACTTCAAATAAAAAAAATAACAACTTGTTATGGGGACCAATATGAAGCATATACCAAATCATAGGGACTATAGTGAATTTTGAAGATTTTGGGGGACTGTTGGCTTACAGGCCACCCTGGACACAGTGATAATCCACTGAAAACATAACGTCATTGGATGGTTTTTTTCCCCATATTTGCATGAACATATATATCCTTCACTTTAGCATTTAGATTATCTTAGAATTTTATTAACACACCGAAAAGGTGGTGCAATGCGATCCTTTGTACCAAGATGAGTACACCGGGACACTAATCTTCACTCCTGTCCTCTTGTTCATGCCTTCCATTATAATTTCTTAGAACATTTAATGCTTTTGATAGTTGAGACCATTTTATATAGCAGGTTATAAATTTTATTTTTTGTTAAGTGAATATTATGCTTGCAAGCTTTTGTGGACAGAAGACATTGGAAGTTCATTGAACCAAGCAATTGTATTCTTAAGAATTGGCATGTCTTGCAGTGTAAGGTCACACAACAACATGATGCAACACAGAAAGAAAAGGGCCAGTTTTATGTTTTCACTTTTGTAGGGTTATGCATGTAGCACAAAATAACAATAGGCCCTGTCTAGCATAGCATAATTAAGCTGCGAACCTTAACTGGCATTGACCACCTAATTTGTTGCAAGAGAAAATTAGTCATTGACAATACAAATGATTTAGCTAAATGCATATAATATAACAACAAAAATCCAAATTCAGTAGCATATTCTGACATGCATTTGTAATAACATTTTTTCCTGTGAAAGAAAGATTTACTGGTAACCTTTATAAAGTACCTGCTCAGCAAATTGCAGGTTTTAATCAAGATTATAAAAAGGTGGACAAGATGGCACAATGCATATATTTGGACAAGATTTCTTCTGATAATATCGAAGTGGAGAAACAAGGAAGTACCTGGAACTTATCAAGTTGTTCTGTTGTCAATTCTGTAATTAAGGTAGAGATGGTGACTGCATTGTTGAGATCCTGCAACTTCTGAACAGATGCTAGGGCCCTGTTCTTACCAACATCATTCTCGGAAAAAACAAAGTTGCTGGATAAATCCCACAGCTCTAATAGTCCTTCATCATGCAATGTCACAGACTTGACACCAGCAAGAATGAGGTTTTTTGCTGTAGTAAGAGAATTACAGCAAATAGATACACATTAGAGAGACAGAAAGAGTCAATAAATTTAACACCAATAGGAACAAGAATCAATCCAAATTAAAGACATTAGCATTCCTTAAATAATGCTATCTCAACTCAAGCAATGGCTTCTACAGTTTTAGATAATCACCCCATACCCAAAGGAAAAATAATATATATTACAGACTATCCGGTGCCAGGTTAATAAAAATAACAATCCAACTGATATGACTCCAATTGATTCTATCAAAATTTGAGATAAAAAGACAAACAGGACTAAAATGGAAAAGATGTGAAGAGAAATAGCTAGCAGAAGCTCCCTTTCGTAATCACAATTTTAAATTTCTGTTTTATTTGTTACTCGAACCCATGATATATACAAATCAAACCAAAAAACACAAATATCAATAAATCCAGAGTCCTTCTCCAGTGTTAGCTCCAAGACTAATCACCAAAGTGGTTGAGAAGCTAATGATAAAGACATTTGATACTACTGGTCATGAGTGCGTAAGGATTGTCACTTTTTAATATATTGCACAAGCATAAAGCTGAACCCAAATCTTGAACAATGCAGTACCAAAATGGAAAATGAGAAGTTCCAGGCAGAATAAAAAGAGCTTGAGAGGTCAAATTGAAAGATCTAAGATCAAGTTCACTTGCCAGGAGAGAAGCCAGCAACTATTATCAAAGTAAATTAGTTTTAAGGTTTTTTCTTTAAGCATTTTCTGCAAAATAAAACGAGTTTTTAAGTTCTCAATCATCCATGTATGATGCGCTCCCTCCCCCCTCCCTTCCCTGTGTCTCCCTCACAGAAATGATTCGGTAATTTGAAGCCAGGGAATGAGAAAAACAGATTTGAAATTTCTTGCTCAGAAATCAGGATCTATTTTGTAAAATAAGCAGGGTTATCTTGTTGATCCTAGCAGTCTCGGATGATTTAAAGCCACCCGTATTTAGTTTAGAGTGCCAAGGCCTCCATCTATATTTTAGGGGCACATCCAATCATATCTATAGTCACCACACAAATCTCCATTAACCATCTCTATTTCATGTGCTGCACCATGCTTTGCTATATTTTTGGTCTGTAGTTGGATTGCGCAGATCCAATTTTGCCTATCCTAACCTTAAAACATAATAAATGAACCAAACTTCAAAACCACAGAAACCAAATCTTATATCAATAAAGCAATCTATTCACAAACAAATCCAACAAATCACAAAGGGAAAACCACCCGGTAGCATCAACTAGAAAAAAAAGTCTCATAATTCATACCAATCTCAACACCAAGACCATGCATCCCGGAAACAAGAACGTTGGAACCAAAAAGCCTTCGCATCGTCTCTCTTCCATAAACAGCAAGCTGGCGACTGTGAAGATCCTCATCAATCTCCATCGGTTTCGAATCACCAGGTGACATAATCAACTCCTCTTTACAGCGGTTGTTACTGTCTCTGTCTGTGTCACTGCAATTACCAATAACGCAACTGTTTTTGTTACTAGACACGTTCGATTCCAAGGAGCAATCGATCCGGTTCTTTTTGAAAGAAAATGAATCTGATATGCTGTTATCTGGTGCGTCTTCTCCTTCAACCAGCACTGCTTCAACAGGTCGCTTTATAGGAAGCATAAAGTATAGTAAACTGCCAAACAAACGACGAACACCAATCAAAATTGTTAAAATGAAATAAAAAAAACGGTGCTGCTAATAAAACCATAAACCCTGAGGCCTAATAAGATTCGAATGTGAAGATGTTATGCAAGAGATTGTTTAGAGGAAGTGATAAACGTACCGATTAGCCCAGTGAGGAAGGATGGAATCTAGGGGGGGGGTTTGTTTTGGTAGCTTGTGGAGTGACTGTGAAGGAGAGATTTTTTTTATTTTGGGTTTGAGAAACTGAAGTTTAGATGGGGTAGAGACGGGAGTATTTTATGGTTTTGCATTCGGTCTGTGGCCTTGGGGCTTAGGGTTCTCGACTGGGATGGGATGGAAAATTTTTAAGGGACCATCTAGATTGTTAAGAATTATTTATGTAAAATAAATAAATAAATAGAAACATAGATATTAGAATTAAAAAAAAACAGAGAGAGAGAGAGAAAGATAAAACATTGTTTATCTAAACATAATTCACTTAGACACAACTGTAAACAGTAATAGAATTTTCTTTTTCTTGGTCTTAAAAAAACCTGTATTGAGATAATTTTGGTGTTCTAAAATTAATTAGGGGCAAGATGGGTATTTTGTGTTTAAATTATACAATAAGTTTACATCATTGCCCTTAAAAGAAATAAATTTTTAGCTTCTACTAAGGGTTACTTTTGTATTTTCATAGAAAAATGCATAGTGAAATAACTTATTTACCCTTGGAGTTGAAAAAAAAAAAACTAATGAATGGGGCTTTTCATAATTTTAAATTTTGTTGCACAGTAAAAGACCTTGACGTCTTTAATGTCAAATAATATAACCCCTGGATTACATAGTATTTTTGTCATTTTATTACTATTTTTTTAATTAATGAGTTGAAGTGGAGTCATTTAAGTATTTTAATAAATAAAAAAATACGCTAGTGCATAATATGGGGCCGTTAGTCGCTCTGTCATCTTAGGACGGTGCATGAGACTAATTCGAGGGGCCAAAATGCATCTCAGCATATTTTCCATTAAAAAAAACAATATTTGCATAGATAAGTTTGTTGGTTTGTCATCGACTACCATTTCTCTTTTCTTCTCCTTTCTTTCTTTTTTTTTCTTGGTCTTTGTGTTGGCCCTGCAATTTTTCATATAAACTATTAAGGGAGTGTTTGGAAGTGTGATAACTGTTATTTTTCAAAGTTTTTTCAAATTGAAAATGCATCAAAATAATATTTTTTTTATTTTTAAAAAATCATTTTTTATATCAGCAAATCAAAATGATCCAAAAATATAAAAAAATATAATTTAAAAAAATCAAATTTTATCCAACCTCCGTTTGGAACGTAATACCAAACGTTCCAAACAAGGGCTAAACATCTCCTTCTTTTTTATTTAATCCATGTTATTTTGTTATTATTTGCTTTATTTTAAATAATTTATGAAATTAAAATTTTATTCAATTTCATCCTTATTCAAGTTCTTGCTTTATCATATTTGGTCTCTATTTTTTAATTGTTATTTATAAAATCAGAGATAATTTTTTTATTTGAATTTTTTTCCTGATTTCACCCTCTATTATTTTTTTCCCAATTAGATTTCATCCTTATTATTTTTATTGTTGTTTTTTTTTATTTGCAAAATTTTTTAAATTGTTTTTTTACTCGATTTCATCCTTCAACTTTTAATTTGTTTGGATTTTAGCTTTTTGGTTAAGTCCATGTTTAGGATTTTATGAGTTGCAAATTTTGAAAATTAACTCAACTTTAGGGGGTTTCACTCGAGATTTATTTGTTTTGTTTGATATTTTTTTAAGCTATTTTTTTTTTGTTTTATCCTTTAGTATTTATTTAATTGGAAATTAGGCTCTATTTTTTCCAACTTTTTGGGTCCTTTGTTTTTTAATTTGATTGGGTTCTCTTAGTCTTTTTAATTATTGGTTTTTATTAAGTTTATTTTATATATAAGTTTTATTCTTGAGTTAAATAGAATTGATTGGTTGAATATAGGTGAATTATCACTCCTTTTTTTTTTGTTTTCTTTTCTGCAGTATTACTTTAGCAACCCATGTGACTTCTTTTAATGTCGACGTGCACTCCTTTACAATGGGGTTTGGAACGTCTCGATAAGGTTTTCTGGTAGTGAACATTGTCCACAGTGGAATGACGGTGAGTCTCCATCGATTTTTTATTTCATGTATGATATTGGCGGTTTATTTGTTTTAGTTAATTTTCACCAAAAAAATTTTGTATGGTTCATCTATTATCGTTCCTATGGTTTAAATCAGACTTATTACATTACTTAATTTTATTGGATCCATCGGATTTTTCTTATTTCTTTACAAATATTACCATTGCCTAAACATTCATGTTGTGCATTAAAAAGAAAATGATAGGCTCGCACCGTAGCATAGGTCATAGGTCTAGTAAATCTTAAAAGAGAATTTCATACCTTTTCTTACATAAATTCTTTCAAAATTATTAGAATACAAGACGAGTAGTCTATTTATAAAAGAAGAAAATTAGAATATTAAAAGACATTAGGAAACTCAAATACCATGAAAATCCAAGAGACTAAACTCAAGAGTCATGGAAGTCCAATTAACTCTAATGGGTATTCAATATATATAATTACAAATTTTATAACACGTCCCCTTAAATAACCATGTACTAAAAATGTGTCTCATTAAAACCTTGCAAAGAAAAACCTAAAGAGAGAAAACATAAGTGAAGGAAAAATAGAACAACATTCTTGTGTGATTTTTGAATACTTTAGAACTCATTAGAGGGTTTTATATAGATACTTCAAGATCTATATTTGAATACTCTAAGATTAAAAAAAAAATACCAAATTGCCTCATTAAAGCCTTGCAAAGTAAAACTTAATGGGAAAAAACTTAAGCAAAGGAAAAGGAGTACAATTTGCATTGACTTCACCTCAAAAGTACATGTCTTATGATAAATCTTTAAAACGACGCATTCTAATATTTTGGACAAGTTTCTTAAACATTGAGGTTGGTAAATCTGCAAAATTATCATTTAACCTTATTTGCTTGATATCAAATTTTTTTTTTTATTGAAGCTTGTAAGTATAAAAGAACTTTGGTGAGATATGCTTTATTTTGTCTCCTTTAATGTAGCCTTCTCTAAGCTGAGTGATGTAAACAACATTATATTCAAATAATATTATGGGACTATCATCAATGGTTGACAATCCATATTTTGTTTTTATGTGCTGGATAATTGACTTTAACCATATACATTCTCGACTTGCTTTGTGGATTGTAATAATTTATAACTGATTTGATGAAGAAGCCATTAATATTTGTTTGACATATCTCCAAGAAATTATAGTACCTTCATAGGTAAACAGATAACTTGTTTGTGATATCTTTTTTATAGGGTTCAAAGAGATAACACGCATCTGCATATCCAATCAATTATGAATTTAATTCACTATAAAATAACCTCATTTTCATTGTTTCGTAGAGATAATTAAGTATATATTTGACCATATTACAGTGTCTTTTAATGGGATTGGAACTGTATATTGTCAATAAATTAATTACAAAGGCTACATTTGGTCTTGTATAATTTGCAAGATACATAAATGCACCAATAGCACTAAGATATGGTACTTCTGGACCAAGAATTCCTCCATCCTTTTCTAACAGTCGAAAAGATCTTTCTTCGTATCAGGGGATTAAACAACAATAGGTGTACTTAAAGGATGATCATTGTCCATGTGAAAGTGCTTAAAGGCCTTTTCTGTATACGTCGATTAATGGATAAATATTCCATTTGAGAAATGTTCAATCTGTAAACCAAGATTTTTTTTTTTGTCTTTTCGAGATCTCTCATGTCAAATAGGTTGCAGTTTTTGTGAGCTCTTGAAGAGTACCGACAAGATTTAAATCATTGACATATACTGCAACAATAACAAATTTGGACGTGGTTTTCTTAATAAAAATGGATGGGAAAATATCATTATTCTCAAACCTCTTTTCTAGGAAATATTATTTAAAATGATTATACCACATCCGACCAAATTGCTTCAACCCATATTTTTTGTAATTTAATGGAATAAACACTTATAGGTTTATAATAAAAGGCTTCGGGCATTTTAAATCCTTCAAGGATTTTCATATGGATATCTTTATCTAATGATTCATATAGACGTGTTGTAACTACATTCATTAAACACATATCTAGAGTTCTGAGACTACTAAATCAATCAAAAATCTAAAAGTGATTGCATCCATAACTAGAGAATAAGTTTTTTCATAATCAATGTCAGGTCTTTGTGAAAAATCTTATGCAACAAGTCATTCCTTGTATCGTACAATTTTATTGGTCTCATTTTGTTTTCTAATAAAAATCCACTTATATCTAATAGGCATAACACCTTTAGGTGTATGAACTATATGTCCAAATACTTCACGTTATATAAATGAGTTTAGCTCCATTTGGATTACTTCTTTCCACATTGGTCAATCATTTATATATTAATATTTTTTTATAGTTTATGGCTCAATTTCATCATCACTTTTAGTGATGCCAAAAGCAACCTTAAATATAAATACATTATTTATGACAATTTTATTTTGATCTAAAATCTCTATTGTATGAACATAGTTTAAGAAGATCTCATTATTTTCAGGTACCTGGATCTTTTCAAGAGGTTTCTCTTCAAGAGGATCAATATTAAAAGATGATTTGGACACAATATTTGTTGCTGGTTTTATGGATAAAGACTTTTAAAGAGTACCATCATTTATTTGTTGTAATTTTTGTTTTCTATGATTTTTGTCCTTGGCACCAACAGGTCTTTCGCGCTTCAGGCATGGTATGGATTCATTTACTACTATGTTGTCTTTTTATCCTTCAGGGATTGCAATTCTAAATGGAGCATTTGTAACTAGAATGTGGGATTTAACCACCTTTTCACTATTGGTGAAAACATGTGACAATTGATTTGTAATATTTTATAAATGAATTATCTTTTAAACTTTAAGTTCACATTGATTTATTCTTGAATCAAAATGAGATAACTTCGGGTTATTCCAAGTAATTTCTTATCATGTTTCAGGAATTAATTTTTCTTCCCCTAATGATGGGAAAATGTTCTCATCAATAAGGTAGTCTTCAAAACATGCTTTAAAAACATCATCAATTAAAATATTTAAGGAATCTAATAATAGATGGAGAATCAAAACCAACATAAATTCTCATTCTACATTGTGGACTCATTTTAGTTATTTATAAGGGTGTTACAGGCACATATACTACACAACTAAAAGTTCATAGATGAAATATATTTAATGGCATACCAAAATCAAGTTGCAAAAGAGAATATTTATGGTATGCAGTTGGTCTAATTCTAACCAATGATGCAACATGTAATATAACATGTCCACAAATAGATGTAGGTAATTCTGGTTTCATAAGTAATGGTCTAGCAATTAATTGAAGTCGCTTTATAAATGATTCAGCTAGACCATTTTGAGTATATATATATGAGCAACTGAATGTTCAACATCAATTCCAATAGAAATGCAAAAATTATTAAATTCTTGAGAAGTAAACTCACAACCATTGTCCAGTCAAATTATCTTAATTGGATAATCAGGAAATTACGTATGTAGTCTAATAATATGTGATATTAATCTAGCACATGCAACATTTCAATTAAAAGTAAACAATTATATGACCATTTACTTGATGCATCAATCAATGCCATAAAATATATAAAAGGTTTGCATGGTGGATGAATAGGTCCTTAATATATCTCATTGAATTCTCCCGGGAAAAGATGGTGATTCTATAAAAACCTTTGATGGAGATGGTTTGGTCATTAATTTACTTTAAGAACATGGAGCGCATGGATTTTCACTTGGTAAAAGAATCGCTAGGTTCTTTAAAGGATGCCCACGTAAATTTTCAATAATTTATCACATCATTATTAATCCAGATATCTAAGTCGATAATGCCAAAACATAAATATTTTTAGGTCGGAACACATCTAATGTATCACAACATTTGTTTTAATAGATTTCATGATCGTATAATTATAAATTCCAAAAGAGAAAGCATGTAATTTTTCAAGTACAAGCTTATGGCCTAAAATACATGAAATATATAAAGGTATTCCTTTTTTTTTCATCTATTATTTCAATATAATAACCATTAGCATGTATATATTTAAAATTGGGTAAATTTTTTCTGGACTCAAGTGAATATAATGCATATTTGATGCCTAGTTTTGTGTTATTTGGTAACAAAATATTAGCTCTTTTGAAGTTTTTAATCATGTCTACTGGACCTCATATTCTAATAACATTAGCATTAATTAATGTCAAATATTCAAAGAATTTATTTTCCTTAAGAATTATGTGTATTATTGCATTGTTTGCTAGACATAAATCTTCATCATGAAAAGTCATGTCTTTATTCAGAATATAATTAAAATTTATTATTTAATGGAGATAAAATTGACATTATTTATTGAAAATACAATAAAATAAATATCCTAATAAAAATATAAAAAAATATTAATCATCCCCAAGGATCCCACCATTAAGCATGCTTTTTGTCTTTTATGGATTTTCAAGAAATAAAAAATATCAAGATAAAATTGACATTGTTTATTGAAAATAAAATAAAATAAATATCCTAATACAAATATATAAAAAAAAGATTAATCATCTCCAAGGATCCCACCACTAAGCATGTTTTTTTGTCTTATATGGGTTTTTAAGAAATAAAAAATATCAAGATAACCATTGTGATCTTTATAAATAAAATTAGTCTCAACTGCATTTTGTTTTAGAGAGGCTTGATATAAATCTATAAGATGTTTTGGCGTGCGACAAGTACATGACCAATAACCATGCATGCCACACATATGACATTTATCTTCATGTTTATACAAATCCCTCCCTTTTCTTGTTTGGGCTCATTGTGTCTCCATATTCTAGTGATATGATGAGTTGTTTTTTGAAAGTTATCTCTTCTCCTTTTCCATTTATTATTTTCATATCTATACCCTTATTCTTTTTTATCTTTTGGACAAGGGTTTCATTCACTTCAGGAAATGGTTTAGAACATGTGAGATGGGATTGATGATTTTTCATTAAAAACTCATTATTTTGTTCAACCACAATAAGACATGATTAGTTCTAAGCACCTCTTTAAATTATGTTATCTATATTGTTGTTATAAGACAATATTTGAGGCATAAAAAGTATATGATGTTTTATCTAACATTTGATCTTCTATGATATTTTTACCACATAATTTCAGCTGAGGTAATTTTAAAACGAGTAGAATTATATTTATTGACCGATTTAAAATCTTGGAACCTCGGGTGCAATCAATCATAACAAGCTTGAGAAATTATGGTAAACTTTTGGTGGTTATATCTTTCTTTTAGATTTTTCCACTTAACAAAAGGATATTTTATTACGAAATATTCAACTTTCAATCCTTTATGGAGATGGTGGTGAATGAAAATCATTGTTTTTACGCAATCCTAAAAGGATGCACTATTTTTTTCTTTGATAGTCTCTCCAAGATTCATAGCTTTCAGATGAATCTTAGCGTTTAGAGGCCATGACAAATAATTATTCTCAGATATATCAAAAGCGGTAAATTCGAGTTTCGTCATATTCATCATTATTTATATATAAAAAAGAAAATAACTTATTAAATAAAATTATGAATATAAAAGGAAAAAAAATCAGTCTTTTAAGACCGTTATTTATTTAGTTCCTTAAAAATACTAGTTCTTCAAGAACTATATTTAATTTATTCAATTTTTCAGGAACTTACAATACTAGTTCTTCAAGAACTTTAAATCTTGATTCATAAAAAGTATGAACAAATTGCCAAAATAAGTTATTGAACCAAATATATTTCATAAAGTATGAACAATAATGAAAAGAAAAAAATTAAAATTGATAAAAGCCACATAACATAGGAGTTCATGCATGTCAAGATTTCACTATAAACTAGAGTGATCATGCTGATAATATCTTAAAAATAAAGAACAAATAAGAACATGGATATTCAGAATAAGTCCCAAAATAGAATTTTATACATTTTCTTATAGAAATTGTTTTAAATTCATTAGAATACAAGACAAATAGTCTATTTATAAGAAAAGAAAATGAGACCATTAAAGAACATTAGAAAACTCAAATGTCATAGAAATCCAAGAGACTAAACCCAAAAGTCTTGGAAGTTTAAGAGATTTTAATGGGTATTCAATATATATAATTACATATTTCTAACAATTTGAATTTTGTCCTCGAATTATTATCATATCATTTTTCTTTGGTTTTGCTTGGAATTCATTTCATTATATTTAATTTACTTGCTTGTGTTTGATAATAAGAATAATAGAAAATGAATTAACATAAAATATATAGGGCGTGATTTTTTCATTGTAGCATTAGATAATTTATTGTGAATTACTATAGTAAAATTATTATTTTACCATTGGGTGGAAAATGAGAGACTTAGTGATGGGGGTAATTTGGTCTTTTTCAATGACTTTGTGGTCATTGAAAGATTTTTTAAGGGCATGTTAGTCTTTTCTAAAAAAATTGCACAGTAAAATGTCATATTTATCCCCTGGGTCATAAAATTTAGAATTGTTGACCAAGAATTATTTCATCTTTTAAAAACTTAAAAATAGTAAAATTACTCATTTACCCGTGGGGTCAAACAAATTAGAGATGCTGACAAAAGGCTTTTTTGGCTTTTCACTTCTTAAAATAATGTAAAAATACATTTTTACATTTAGAAAATACAAAGGAACAAGGCATACATTCAGGGGCATTTTTATCCTTTCACACATTTTTAAAATTTTCGGGCTCATGAAAGGCATTCTAGTATTTTTAAGTTGAAAAAATATTTTTTTATTTAAAAAAGTTGTTGGCACAAGCTCTTTGCACGCCAATGCGTAAGCGTCGTCCGTGCTTTTTGGACTGCGCATATGATGTCATACGATGGCCAAACCTGTCATTCTATCATGTTTTTGAAAGTGTTATCATGTTCTCCTCCTGTTGAGGTGGCGCATGGCGACGGGTGATGAGTGGTTTGTCTATGATGGTCATTTCTTTTTTTTTCCTTCCTTCTCTTCTCTCTTTTCCAAAGAAAGTACACATTTGTTCTCTTTTATTTTGGTTTGTCAATTTTAGTTCTTATGTTTTTTATTGTTTATTTTCATGATTGGGTCATTTATAAAAAAAAATTATTTTCAATTTCATCCTTAAATTATAATTTATCATATATTATTTGTTCCAATTCGGTTCTTATTCTTTTTATTTCTAATTTTTTCCTTAACTCTTTTGTTAAAGTTTTATTGATTTTAAATTTTATCATTCAATAAAAGTTTATGTTGTTTTGTTTTTTACAATTTAGTCCTCATTCTTTTGATTTCCTTTTCTTTTTGTTAAAGTTTTTTCATTTTTCATTTCACCCTTCAGTATAATTTTTTTATGTCCTCTAATTTATTTATTTTTATTTTCACCCTTATTATTTTAATCATAATTTTTTACGTGATTGTTTTTTCTCTCGATTTGATCATTCAATGTTTTACTTTTTGGGGATTGGGCTTCATGTTTTTTTTTATTTGTGGACCTTGTAATATAATGACATAGATCACGAGTTTGAAAAGTTAATGCAGTTTGACATTCTTTTTCTCTTTCATAATTTTATCATTCTACATTATTAATATTAAAAAAAAAAGATTGGTTTTGTGGTTATCTTCAATTTATTTTCTATCAGTTTATCTTAGTCTCATAATCCAGACCATGAGTTTTGCAAAAAAAATTTAATAAAGGATTTTTTTAAAATATTTTTTTGTATTTAATTTTTAAAGAATTGTTTTTATACAAATGAAATCTATTTTATAAAAATAATATTTATTTTGAAATAATATTTTTAATATGTTCGGCCTTACATAATATTTTTTTATTTTATTCAATTAGTTTCATATGTTTTTCTATTTCTATTATTTTTTATTGGTTTCAATAAACAAATTTAGTAGACACAAACGAGTAAATGTCTCATTTTATGGGATCAAATATTTTAATCTACATCCTACTTTTAATTTTTCAGATTCTCTTTCAGTTACCGTTAATTATTATTTTTTATTTATTTACATAAATAATTATTGATTTTATTTTACTAGATATTTTCATAAGCTTTTCTATTTATATTTTAAATTGTTTATATTAAAAAACATATAAAAATAACATGTATATCTAATATTTTTAAAAACAATTATGACTTGCGGTAGAGTACAGGCCAAATAGCTATGATATTTTATACAGGGTAGCATATAAAAGTGTACATCTCATCTATTTATATGTCAAGTGTATAATTTCACATATTTTTTCTTTACCTTATATAAAATTCTTAAAATAGATGCTATTTCTAAAAGAATAATATTTATAGTTATTATATGTAGATTGCTTATGTGTCAATATATTTATGTTTTAACCAGTAAAGTTTTGATATCTACTAAAAGCTTAAATATACACGCTCAGTCTATCTTGTCACCCATGTTGATAACAAAAATCAGAACATTGATATACTATAATTAAAAAAAAGAGGAGGCATGGTAAAAGCCTTCAAAAATAATTACTTTGTATCACAGTTGTTTGACATAGATTTATGGTAAATTAATTTTTTCTTATACTATAAAAAAGTGTTATCATAATAAGTTATCTTATACTATATTAGTGAGTATGGATATTTAGTTTATCATAATACAAGCATATAAAATATAAAAAATTATTCAAAATAATATTAGATTGTATGTGATTTTAAATTTATGAACATGGAAAATAAAATTCAATATAAACATTTTTTTTTAACATAAATATAATAAAAATAATACTAGCATGCATACAAAGTATATATTTAAATTTATAATACATATAAGATCAAAGTTCTAGCATGTATACTAATAATAAAAACAAAAATACTTAAATTAAATTAAAGAAAAATATTTACTTGTTAAAATACTTTAAAGAAATGCAACTTTATTGTTTTTAATTAATGATAAATTATTTATTTTCAAGGCTTTATTATTTTTTATTTGTAGAACTAGATGTCTACACTATATTTTCTAACATTCAAACTATATATATATATATATATATATATATATATATATATATATATATATAAGAAGTTAGAACCACGGTGAATTCTGGTTCCAGAAAACTTGCTCCGAGAGAGGACTTTCCATACCGAGAAATTATGATAAATGCAATAATTCAACTACCTCGGTGACTACTAGAATGATCCAGGTCCGTGAATTTGTTTCAAACTCGAAGGTAGAAGGAAGAAGGAAGAACGACAAGGAACAATGGATGCCGATAAATACAATTAAAAATGACACATACATACGTAAGATATTTTATTGGACTTTCCGCGCAAGCCACGGGCTGGCAACTGTTGATTGTTTTTACTTCTTGTTTGGAACTGGAAAGAAGTTCCTGATTGAATTTTATCTTCACTTCCGTTTCCTACCGAATATGTTCTCTCTCTTTCCATCTTTTTTTCACTTTGCGGACGATGCCCTATTGGCCACTGGGACCAGATAGAGTCATCCTAAGGGGCCAACAAATGACAGAGGGTTGCTTCTTCCATGCAAATGGAACCATTCTTTTCTTGGAGCTCATATCTATTCCCATTCCCTCTTTCTTTTTTCTACTCTCCTTTTCCCGTCTGCCCTTTTTTGTTTTTATTTCTCTTGTTCTAGCAAGTAGGATATTTACCACACTGCTGCGTTGCCTTTGGTGTTGATTCAAGAGCATTGCATTGGAGACTGACTGACATTCTATCACAACGCATCATCCATCTGGTAGAGCACACCTGCCTGCCTTGAAGGTTGGAAAAGATCACCAGGCAATTCCATTTTTATGGCAATTCCTAGATGGCGATCATGCTCGGACATTTTATGTTACAAGCGACTGTGGATCCATGCATTCATCCACATATATGTGGGAACCGCACCTTTTTCACATCTGGATTCTGTTTTAAAATCAGATTCAATTCCAAAGCATTTTCAAAGTCTGGGAAGCTTCCAACGTAATAAACATCCATTGCTCCTTCGTCATTGCTCATTATCTGGCTACCCCAGAAGATTCTCCAACGTCCCTTTTACATTTTTAATTCATGTAATCTACGATATGCCTTCAAGGTACGTATCTATCCATGGTGAGTATTGAAAATGGCGTGCCAGACTTGAGATCAGCGCTTTAAACAACTGCTGTTATGCATTATTAGTTCAGAAAGAAGGGGAAAACATTTGATCCTGCTTCTGCGTGGATCCATCCTTGTGGGTTTTCTCTGGTGCTAAACAATATGCGATCAGATACATAAACTGGGTTGAAAATGTTGAAAGCCTTGCTGAAGCTCGTATTAAAAGTAAGAACTAAAGAAGAAATGAGACGGCTTTCGGCCCAGCCTTGTTAATTGGGTCCTGATGGGCTTCAGCTGCCGAAGTTCAAACTCTATTTTTGCTTATCTGTTATGAATTAAAATTCTTCATAAAAGATTTTTTTATGGTGATTAGGAGTGACTCGTATCATTATATTAATTATTCCATGTATTCATCTTGAAAACAAATATGGATATATATAAAAAAATAATTTATGACCCACAAAAAAGTATAAGAATATTTCTATTTAGGAATTATTTATCTTATTTATATCTATTTTTTCTATCCTTTCTTTAAAATTGTCCTAGGAAAAAACTAATAAAATATTATTAATTACTCCCTAAATGCCATAGAAAAACTTGCATTAACCATACTCATTTAATAAATGTGTTAAAAAAAATATCTCATCTGGTCATCAAATTTTCCCACCTTATTTGCTTCTCTTTCATTTTTTTTATTTTTCAAAAAAGAAAAATACAAAATAAATTAGAGAACAATATATAATTGACAAAAAAAAACATTAAGTTATAAACAGATTTGAGAAGGTGGAATGATTGTTTTTTAAAATATTTTTTGCTTGAAAATATATTAAAATAATATTTTTTTATCTTAAAAATTTATTGTTTACATAAACATATTAAAATAAAAAAAATTAAAATTTTTCAAAAATATTTTTAACAAGAAAACAAACAAAGCCCAGAACAGCCGTTGAGCAACTTATAGGCGTACTTCCCCGCTTATATATGAACAAGAACCAGCCTCTAGTGCATTCATGCTCGTCACGGGCTAGCAGTGACTAGTGACGGGCTTAAATGCAAACATTGATCGGAATTAGCAGGTAGAAGGAACAAAGTTGATGTGTCATTATTGCACCTGCGAGACATCATGCTTTCACGCTTCATTACGAAGATTATTATGGTGGCATTGAACAGTCTGCTTCTCTGCTTCCCGGAGGCACAAACAAGTGGGTGCCTTGATTTTGGTCCCCAGACACAACCTCTTTGTTTCTGCCAGACAACTTATGTAGCTCTTCTGGTTCATTGAGATTCATCCTATAACAGCGACACCTAAAGTTTGATCCTAGATGCTATGCCATGTTGTTCTTTAGATTAAGACAGCTAGCACCCCGTTAACGAATGGCTAATCCCTCTCCTGAGAAAAACTCAATGCTGCTGTGTATGGTTACAGTGCTGCAGGCTTTACATGTGAAGTAGTATATTATATCGAAGTCCTTGACTGATCATGTAAGAACCGAGAGCAGTGTAACCAGTTAAGGATTCGATTAATTAATGTAGCTAGAGTTGTTGGAAGTGAGATCTTGAAACTCTACAGAACGTGTCCTTTGGAGTTTTTGAATAACAGGTGCACATGCTATGCATGTGCTCTTTTCAGATGACATGATTAGTTCCTAGCGATGGGATTCGATTGTCCTTCAACGTCTACACGTTAGTACATTCTTAGATTTTGTCCATAGCCACGTTTCCTCCAGCATGCTAGAGAGCTGGAGAGTAGAGAACGATCTCTCTTAATCTTGAGCAGGGCAGGTCTAGATCAGGAGTAATGCCTGAAGCTGCCTTTTTTCTAGTTTCATAAGTCTCTAGGGATTCTTTATATCACTGGTCAATGGATTAGACAGACAAAACGACAACATGGGAGCATTTTAGCAATAGATGCAGAAATTTCTACAGCCAAATCCATTTTCCAATACGTGGCCCCTTGGGACTGGTTATAAGTTCAAAAGTTAAACTATGCTATTAGACCCTAAAAAGAAGGGTGTTTTACAACTCTAATTTCCCAGGAGACATAAAAGCATGAGAGGCCTCTTTTAGGTCCCTCCGATGGCCACCACATACACGAAAAGAGAACATGGGACACTCAAAATTTCCTAGTATCACTCAAAATTTGTACGCCCAAAGGACCACATATGATCTTGGTTTCCTTTTGTTTTCTTCCATCTTTTCTCTGATCTAATAACCCTAGCATTTCGCAATCAATGGCCGATGCATAGTTATTCATGACGCGCACATAGAGAAAGTTACTTGATATTTCCCTCACTCACGCTGCAAACATGATGAGATATGGAATAAATATATACCATGGCAGACAATCTAAAAAATGCAATCGGTCAATCAAGGCACGTTTTTCATCTTCTTTTCTCTGATTTGCGAGATTGATTCCACAAGGTACAAGAAGAAATATACCTTCGTTTCTGCTATATCAACTTCCACAATCTTCAACTATGCATGATAGGACCCTGTTCCTACTAACTTGATATGGGACTTTTTTTAGCACAAAATTCAGCAATAATCCGACTGCATACCACGGGCTTGAAGAACTTTTACCTATTGATATTGTTGCTAGGCCGCAACAAAATTGATAGAATTTCAGAGAACTTAGGCCGCTTTGATGGGGAATTGTTCCAGCACTTGGTCATCAGAGATTTCAGGAGTTGCGGGCAGTCCTTAGGGATCTCAGGTCTTAGGCCACAAGCAGCTATACCAACTGCTGCCTGCACAGGTGAATATGCAGCATAAGCAGCCTCGCCAGTCACCATCTCCCAAACCACCATCCCGAAACTATATGCATTACTCATCCATGTCTCGGTTATATTCTCTGGATCACCTGCAATAATCTGTTTTCAACCAGAAATGGTGGATCATCAATTCATCTGTGTTCCTGTTTAGGGAGGGAAATTTATGTATCATTATGGCCACAGCACTTGGATTGGATAACTGCAACTTACCTAGTTGAATCTCCTTTCAGGAGTTACATCGAGTTGAATATTATCATCATATGTATATTGCTCCTATAGGCAAATGGAATTGAAAAAAGTTTGTGCCCACGTATTGGCTTACAAATTAGGTATTGAAAAGGACCGCTAATCATGCTTAAAGTTCAAGAGATCAAATCAGCGGGCTCCACTAACTAAACCATTTTGCTAAAAGTGGCACCAAAACAATATTGTAGTGGCTGGGATGATTTGTCTAATGGAGAATATAAGGGTGTTTATGCAAAGATGTTATGTTGAGATGTAAAGCAAGAACAATTATGAAGACATGTTGCGCATGCTCAAGCAATTATGTTGGGATGAGTGGTATAAAGTCTCTTTCAGCATATTTGAGCGAACCAGATAGTGCCTTCATACATTGATTCTAAGCAATGTCCTTGAACACAGGGGTAACATCGTTTATCACAAAAAGATACTCCTACTAAAGATAGGCAATTATATTTACAGTATTCTCCTGGTTAAATTTACAGTAACAGGTAGGCAATTAAAGATAAAAATGGCATAATTATTTCACGGTGACAGTTAAAGGTGCTTAAATGTATTCGTAGCCAAATAATTAACTTTGAACCCAGCTACACAGCAAAAGGTGCAGCACCTATATGCAAACTAGCTCAAAATACACCAACGGTCCCTTAAGAACTAAACTATCCCAACATCAAAACAACACAATATGTCGATATCCTACAGGGCATTGATGCATGGCATGGAACGTACCAAAAATTATGATAATCAAAACAAAATTTCAAATGCATGCTAATCGACTGGTTTCATTGTCCATCTATGCAAAACACGCTTTGATCATTGCTAGGTTCATGGCCGTGACAAGTGCTTATCCAATGGATAGTTGTGATCAGAATTGACTTCTTTCAAAGACATGAATTTTGAAACTTGTGAAGAAAGATAGGGAACAAACCTCAGGAGCTAGCCAACGATAACCATCTGTTTCATACTCCATCGCCTCACCCATGCTCTTGCAAGCAGTAACTATGCCCATGTCCCCTAAGCAAGCATTCCCATGCCGGTCCAACATAATCCGTTGCGTGTTAAGGTCTCTATATGCAACACCATGATCATTCATAAACTTTATCCCTTCTGCTACATCTGTAGCAATTCTTACTATTTCCTTAGTTTGAAGCTTTTTATTCTTTAGCATTAGCTCATTAACAGGTCCACCTTCCATCAATTTGGTCACCACACACAATCCATGATTTTCATCAACACAAATTCCATAAAATTGAAGAATGTTCTTATGCCCGCAAGTCATCAGTTCCAAAAGATCTTTACGGAGCTCGAACTCATAAGAATTCCCTTTATCACACCCTTTAAGCTTCTCAATTCCCACCCTTTTGCCCTTGTGAACTCCCTTAAAGGAATTTGGTCCAATCTGATCAATGAACTCAAGATTATCAGAGTTCAAAAGCCATTTTCCTATCTCATCCCTGCCAGAATTAACTGTTTGCCACTCATCGACGGATACAACAATCGACGAGGTGGGTAAGGGCATCTCAAGCTGAATATTCACATTTGAATTCTCAATGGCATTCCTACAATTCTGTTCACAAGAATCCTCTTCAATTTCACCAAAGTTTCCTTTAGCATTCTCTTCTTGACACCCACAAAGCCCAAAGGGAAGCTTCACAGTGGTGGATTTGGACTTCTTTACAGAAGATTTTAAAGCGCTTTCTATCCGAGCTCTAAATGATTTCTCTTGTCCAGCTTGGACTAAAAGAAGAACAACCCCAAGAGTAAACCCTTTCTTTTCAAAGATCTGAATCTTCTTGCAACAAATGGAAGCGCTATCCAATGCACCAGACATTGCGGGCCAAGAAATGGACGAGTTGCAAGCAAATGTGAGTTTGTATACACAGCCCTGTACCTCATCATCAGACACTTCTTGTATCATTATTGCTGGTTGCTCGTCAACTGATGTCTGCTCTATCAACTTAATGTGCAAAAACACTTCTTTCATATCAAACCCTGCCTGAGCATAACTGTCAAAAACACCCAAATTTACCAAAAAAGAAGAAAGGGCAACAATTATGCATATAACGCAAGAACAACCGGAAACTTTGTAGACAAAAGGTAAATTCCTGTAAAAGCTTTTAGCTTTTTTCAGTATATTGGATTAAATCTCAAATTCTAGCACTAATGTTATCTTTCTATTAGTAGACCACCAAAAAAAAATGGTGCGCTTTCTTTGCAAAATAGAGTGGCAGTGTTACTCCTCAAAAAAAGTGTCTTTGTCTAATTTTCCTCCATTTTCTGGCAATCAAACAAAACCCAGTGCAAAATTATAAAGTAAAGCAAGATTGGATCACCAATAAAAACCAAACCTGAGTGGCAAAGAATCATAGTGCTTCCTGATATTGGACACAAGCTTCTCGGGCAACTGGCTCCCCGGATACAGCTGAGTGAGGTTCCTTACAACACTCGCCCACACAACCTTTCTGCATCTCTCGCTCTTATTACCATTTGCATTACCCTGTTGGGAGCTCGTTAGCTGCACTAGTGAGTCACGTGGTGAATCAAGATTCAATGAGTTTTTAAGTGAAGCAATGGCTTCAGACACATTTCGACTCAATCTTTGAAGCCTTTTTTGCATTGCAGATGACGAGGAAATAGTGTCTTTTTGTGAAAGATTTGTGATTTTATCAGATAATTGTAAGGATGTTGCTGTTGTGGTGATTGAAGATGATGAGGTTTCTGATCTGTCTTGTGTTCTCATCAAGACTTGTTCTACCATGTCCTCGTCTGTGCTGGCTCTGCTCGACCAGCACTCTAGTGCCGCTGCCATGGGTTCTTGCTGGTCGGTCTTGAGACAAGACCAGGGTGATTAGTTAAGGTTATAGAGGGAGAAAATGAAGGGTTGTTTTGTGTTTGGGTTCAGATTCGAAGTTTGGTCATTGTATAAGTACTGGCTGCAGGAAAATGGAGAGGCGTGGGGGCTGTTGGGGTGGTTTGTTTAGAGGGTGAAGTGCAATAAATAATGGGAGGGGGGTATCATGAAAATAACAGTCGTGTTTGGTAGCGTACAGATTTCTTATAATATATTTTTTTATTTTTTTAATTTTATTTTTAATATTAATATATCAAAAACAATCCAAAAATATTTTAAAATAAAAAAAATCAATTTTATTTTTTTTAAAAATAGATTCAATCTCAAATTCAAACTAGGTATGTTAGTGTTGGCACGGGCTTTCATTTATTCTTTCTTTCTTTCTTTTCCTTTTTAAGAAACACGTAGGCTTTAATATAGAAAAATAATGTTTTAATTTTAACTCTGACGGACTCCACCGAAAGACATTGTTTTTTAACTTTTAAGAGGGCAGGTGATGTGTAATTAAACCATTGGTTTTTTTTAATTAAAGTAAGTCTCCGGATCAGCTTACGTGTATCTCGACTAATTTCACGGGCCTTGAAATTAACAACCATATAAATCTCCAATGACCATCATATTAACAATTATAGGACTAGAACCTGAGACTATAGAAGAAATAAACTCTTTAGTCCCAAATTCTTACTACTGGACACCTACTAGATAATTACCCTTGCTTTTTTCTTTTCTCTATAAATAAAAAAAATCAACTAATATAATTAAAAAATTAATTTTCAAACTATCACAATTTAATTAATTGAGACACATAGATATCATATGTAAAATATATATATATATATATATATATATATATATATATATATATATATATATATTTAACATATATTATATGTGCGCAAATGAATATTTAACATATATATATATTTAACATACATTTGACTCACCTTTAATTTTAAAATTAATTTTATTTTTATGAATTTCTCTCATCAAAATATTTTTAATGATTTTAGAAGTGCTGTTATTGTAATTTTTTACGTCCCTAGCATCTTATTATTTTTTTTCTTTCTATTTCTATTTCTTTTCTATTTTTCTATCTTTTAATTTAATTACTGTGCCATCTCATTTCTTTCTTCTTTACAGATTTCATTTGGCGCCTCAATTCTTTTATTTAGTTAATTTTAGTTTTATTATTATGAATTAAACAGATTTTGCTAAAAATAATGGAATAATCTTCTAAAAAAATAAGAAATAGTTATTTCTTGCTTGACTTAAATAAAAACAAGTTTTTTTTACGCAAAAAACAATGGATAAAATGATCTTAATAATGGAACTAAAGTTAGCTTAGAAATAGAAATTGAGGGATCATATGCGTTTTGAATAGAAAATAAAAAGGGAAATAATTATCAAATTGTACAAAAAAAAAAGAAATTGATGAGAAACATCTGTGGTATGTTCGCATCTAAAGTTTTTTTTTTTTTATTAATGTGGGTGTCCGGGTCAGTATGTGTGTATCTCGATTAGTCCCACAGGCTCTGAAGTTAACAGCCATATAAATCTCTAATGGCTCTGAAATTTATGAAACTCGAACTGATAATTTATAAAAAATAAATCTAAGATATAATCAAATGACTACACCTCTTAGAATTACATTTAAAGCTGCCCATGGCACATTTATATAACCAGTCAAATTATACTAATTTAAAATTATTTTTTTAATTGTGATAGCTTAGAAAAAGAAAGATTCTCCACTGTGCTTAGTTTTGAAGAACAAAACCTTTTTTCCTGAAAAAATCAGTAACAGATATATAAAAGAAAATCGTGTCTGGATGTTTTAATTAAAAAAAAAGCACGTATATTAGAGATAATTGTTTATGGATTGGATGTTTTAATTAGAAAGGGACTTCCCTTTTAGTGCATCTATTCGTATTAATTATGTGAATTGCTACAGTTATTTAAAGACATTATAATTGTGATGTTTTCAAGTTGCAAACTACTTAGTTATTGATATTATTGTACAAGTACGCTGAAGATGCATGTACATTGTTATTTAAATAAATAAATAAATACTATTCATTTCATAACAAATGATTGTGAACGGATATATAGATCCACTTTATTTATTAAAAAAAAAAACTTATTTTTTTATAAGTTAAAATATTTTGTTAAAATTTTTATAAATAGAAAAAATCTTAGCAACATAAAATAAATATGTTAACCATGTTAAATATAAAAAAAACATGGGTTTGACAGCCAGCTAAATTTAAAACAGTGTAAATTTAGCAAGCATGTAAAATAAAAAAAAAATGGATTTAACAGTTAATCAAACCTAAGACAACGTGCATCTAGTAAGCATATCAGATCCAAAGAGCTTGGATTTGGCATTCAATCAAGTCCAAGACAGTGTGAGTCTAACAAACATGTCAGGCTCAAAGAGCGTGGGCTTTGCAGACAACTCAGCTCAAAAAAACATGGGTCTAGCAAATATATCACACCCAAAGCATTTGGATCGACCACTACCAAGTTTTAAAGCTATGTGTCTGATCCTAAATGATCTCCTAAAATAAAAATATTGAAGGTATAATAAACTATCATGTCTCTTCATCTAAAATAATTATTTGTATTGATGTAATGATTTCTCTATACTCACAGATGTATACAATGTCTCTTAAAGATCCTATCATACTTGTTGTTTCATTAATATATATAAGAAATATGTGTCTCTCATTAATGTCATCAAAAACAAATGATTTTTCAGTCATTTCCTTCATTAAAAACGACAAGTTTCAAAGGGTATAAGTACCCTTTAAACCATCTAGGTAAGGGTTGATAACCTTTTATCTCATAAGATAAATACTTATAGATTTCAGAGCATTAACCCACTTAAAATTCAAAAACAAATATTTTTGTTTCTTGAATTTAATGTTTTAAAAAAACATTTATTTCATTTATCATATATACTGACTTTATTAATAGAGGATTTTAAATCATTTCGATTGAGACTGTCTTTACAAGTACTCAAGTTTTTTTATTATAGGTATGGAATTCTTAAAATTAAAAAGAAGAAATCCAAATACTTAAACATGTTGATTAACTACTACCCAAAACACTAAATAACATGTCATTTATATATTTTTTTATTTTAGAACATCATCATCTTTTTTATAATTTAGCTAATTATTTTGTGAGTGTAACAGGTATAAAAAATTAAGGATAGCTTCAATCAAATAAATTTTTATTATTACCTTGAAGAATAAAATAAAATAAAAATACTATTTAAATTATAAAGACACCATTTTTAAGTTATTAGGTGGTTACATGATTTAAAAAACTTGGAACTATAAAGCCCTAAAATTGAGATGTCACAGCTATATGTTATTTAGATATTAGTTTTCAATTTATATATAGGGATTATAGAAAAAAAAACATAATTTATTATGAAATAATACATATCTATACTTGTTGCATTGTAAACATAGTCTTGTTAGTGATTACAATACCTTGAACTACAACTTTTTTTTCCTTATCTACATGGCACTGAAGTTTATCCATTTCAATGATCTACATGGCAACGTAAAATTGAAATTAAGGAATAAATAATTGAATCGAGGCTCTAATATAATTTGTTGTACTCCATTTGTAAAACAATGTGTTTGGATTCTTTGAGTTTTTAAAACTTTTGTACCATAAGCCCATGAGAAATGGATTTTAGATTTTATAATCAAGATCCCAATATTTATAATTTAAAAATTGAAGGGATCTAATATATATATAATTAATTTGGAGAGTTTAGGTCTACAGTGAACATTTCACCTAAATTTAAAAAAGCATTTAATTTTTTCTGTATTTTTCAATCTAGTCCCTGTTTTTAATCTCATTATTCTATAACAAATTAATTTAATCTGGCATCCAATTTTTTAATCTCGTTAATCCTATTTTCATGTTTTTCAAACTATTTTTTTTAATTAAAATTTAAGATGAAGGGCAATTTAGTATTTGCATAGATATAAAAAAATTAAATAATTAAAATGCATAGTGAAATGAACAAAATACCCAAGGTGTTTCTGACTTTTCACAATGTTTTTTTTAATAGCAAAATCAACTCATGAGCAATTTTGTATTTGGATTAAAAAAAAAGACGGGCACGTGTGTTGTGCACGCAGAGGAATGTATGACGCTTCCTGGCATCTATAAATACATTTTCATCGTGTTATTAGAAGCGTTACTATTTTCTCTTCCTATTGGTGCAATGTGTATCACTAGTGATGATCTAATTGGTGTCGATTGACCTTTTTTCCTATTATTTTATCTCTCCTCTACTATAGTTTAGAACTTGACCTTATTTCTTACTAGTATTTCAACTTCAATTCTTATTCTTTTGATTTATATTTTTTTTTGTCTTAAACCTTTTATTCATTTTTAGTTTCATCATTTAATCCTAATTTATCAAATATTATATTCTCTAATGTTGTCTTTGTCCTTTAGATTTTTAATTTTTTCCTTTTTCTTTTTATAAAAGTTTTAAAGGTTTTCAACTTTATCATTCAATTCAAATTGATGGTATTATATTTTCTAATTTAGTTCTTGTTGTTTTTTGTTTTTATTTTTTTCTTGATCATTTTGTAAAAGTTATTATTCTTTTTAATTTCATTATTTAATTACAACATTGTTTTTATTTATTATATTGATTTCAATCCTTGTTATTTTTATTTTTTTTGTCCTTCTACTAATTTTTTTTCAATCACACCTTTCAATTAAATATTAAATTTACTTTGTATTTAATTTTGATCTATATTTTTTTAATTGTTATTTTTAAAAAATCTTTTTGTATAATCAAATTTTTTTTTCAATTTCATCCTTCAATGTTTAATTGATTCAGAATTGAACTTCATAATTTTTCTATATTGGGTGTTTTGGGTCTAATGAATCAAGAAACAAGTTTGAAAGTTAACATGATTTTTTCAAAAAACAAAAGAGCTTTATAATTTTTTTTTTGTTTTTACTGGGTTATTCAAATCACATGATTTAAGTCGCTAGTTTGGCAAGGTATTCCAGGTTGAACAACTCTTATTAGTGTGGTGATATGTATTTTATTATTGGTTTTTTTATGGTTTTTTTACCCCATTTAAAAATCTAAACATAAATTTTTATATAAAAAAATTTGCCCCTGCGTTGAAGCGCATGCACTAAAAGTAGTTAACAATACATTAAAATAAGCGGGGAAAGTACTGTAATAATGAATAGTACTTTCCCCACATGTTTTAGTGTGACCCTAAAAATCATTTTTCTTTGTTTTTTGATTTTTTTTCAATCAACTTTTTTTTAAAATTATCCATTAATATTAGATTTGTTTTTTATTGGGTTATCTCACTAGTTCAACAAGTTAATCTAGTTGGGCTATTTTTTTTATCCCTTTCCCTAATTTTATACTTTAATATTGAGTTAATTGAGAATTAGACTTCATGATTTGTGTTATTTGTTTTCTATTGAGTTATTTCAATCTCATGATATGAGAATAGTACTTAATAGGTTCACTCGAATTAGCCTGAGTTTTTTTTGTTTTTAACTGAGATTTTTCAAATTTTATCATTTAATATTGGGTTAGTTAAGAATTGAGCTTCGTAATCTGGCTTGCTTTGTTTTTTATAGGGATATGCTGGTCTCATGATCAGAGCTTAAGTTTGGGTATTTTAACCCTAGTTAAATCAGATTTTTTCTTCTTCTAAAAGGTTATCTCGGTCTCGTGCCAGTCAGCATTGAATTTTTTTTATTAGGTTATCTTCATTTCATGACTCAGGTTGCATGTTTGACATGTTAATAAAGTTGACTCAATTTGTTTTTTTTTCTAGTTGACTTTTTCCTCAATTTCATAATTTAATCTTGTGTTTGATTGAGAATTATGTTTAATGATTTATTTTGATTTGATTTTTATGAGATTATTCCGACCTCGTAACCTAGAAATAATGCTTAAGAAGTTAAACCATATTGACTTTGCTAAATTTTTGTGTCATTTTTAAAAATAATTTTTTTTATAAATTTCATCGTTTAACATTGGGTCCAATAGAATCAATTAATTATTGAGTTTCATAATTTGTTTTAATTCGCTCTTTACGGGGTTATCTTGATTTCATGACAGAATTACAAATCTGGCTTGAGTCATTTTTTATATATTTTTTAATTAATTTCTTTTTTAGTCTCATACTTCAATATTGAACTGATTAAGAATTGAACTTCGTAATTTATTTCGATATTCTTTTTATAGGGTTATCTCGATTTTATGACCCGAGTTGCGAGTTTGATGGGTTAACTCAAGATGCTTTTCTAAATGCTTTCTTTAATTGATTTTTTTAATTTCATCCCTTTACATTGGATTAATTGGAAATTAAAGTTTATAATTTATTTTGATTTGCTTTCTGTGGGGTTTTCATAGTCTCATAACCCAAGTCACATATTTGACATATTAACCTAAGATGATCAAAGTCAACCCAATATGTTGTTATCTTAATATTAAAAAATATTATCTTGAAATATTTTTAGACAAACTATGTTTTTACGGGTCGTCCAGGTTTTTTTTTAACAATATAGTCAACTGGGTCATATCGGGTCACCCCCACATGATTTAAATTTTGTCTCCACTAAAAAAACATTAGCAATATCTAAATATTATTTTTACATCCAAGAAAAAATTAACTCATCCTACTGCGTAGCCCGATCAATAATGTAATAAATATCTATTTCAAATCAAACTTGGATGATAATATCAATAACAAACATACTTACAATTTGTACCGGCGATGTTGGTTTTTTTTTTTTTTTTTTTGTCTTGAATAGTAAACCAATGCAAACTCTTTTATAATTAAAGAAAGGTTGCAAAGTTTGTGCATTGTGTCAAAACAAAATAAAAAAAACTTGGGAAGCTCTTCATTTTGAAGGTTTTTAAAATTAATTTATATTTTAATAGTTGTTCCAAGTACTACTGAAATTTTCTCATGGAACTTAAAAAATAACGGGTGATATACTAATAATTATTATTTAGACATGTATTGACAAAAAGAAAAACATAAAAATAAAAAATAAAATAAAACCCATAAAAAATAATAAAAATATATTCATCTAAAATTTCTTTTATTTCACCCATATTTATTATTTTTTAAAATAAAAAAAACAACTAATAATCACTATATGAATATCATAAAATTTCTCATATTCTTAAGCCGCCAGACATACATTTTCCAAGTATACCATCCGCAACTTGGTGTGGATCGAGCATTTGATGATAAGACCAAGAGGGGTCGATTTGACGGGTTTGGTGGGGTCCAACGTTGATCTAACGGTCAGCAAAGTGACCCTACAAAGCAAAATCACGTGAAACGGTGATGCATGGGCCGTTTTTCTTGGCAAAACTGGTGGGAACCGTACCAGCTACGATACTTATGAATGTTGACGCTAGTGGCTACTTTACATTACGTGGAGGGCCCACGTACTCATGCTTGCTTTTCTTTAAAACGAAGAGAATCTTTTTTTTTTTCAAAAAAAAAAAGGAAAAAGGAAGAGAATCTTTAATCTTTATGGTTCCTCCACAAAGTATAAAATTTGTACGGAATGTTTTATTATAATATATTCATCACTACCTAACAGAGTTTGTCCTTTCTGGTTGGGCCCCTTGGTCCAGTTTTTAAATAGCCCAGGCCCATTCCATGAAGAGGATCTCTCGAACAGAGTGTCTAGGCCCCTTTCTGCCTGGCCCTGTCCATGAAGAAAACATCCGTGGTTTGAATGGAATCCAATTTTTTTTTTTTTTTAAATTAAGGTAGAGAAAACATGGGTATTTATTTTTTATCTGTTTGATTTTAGTTTTGTTATTATTTCCTTTTTTTTTAAATGGGAATTGATAATAATTTTATTATCAATTTTTTAAATTTTATTATATATTTTTTTAATTTTTTAAATTTGAAAATAATTAATTATATGTGAGTGGAAATTGACATTGATAAGACTTATTTTTTCTTATGTTATTTAAAGCATAAAAAATATATTTCAAAGTTAATAGTCAAATCACATGAATGCCATGGAGGGACAAATATAAGGATTGTATTAAAAATTGTTTTTGTAGAGGGACTGTCATGAGAAAGAATCAAAATTACAAAGATTTCTGGCCTTATTATCTCGAAGCCCAAGTTCCTGAGGCAAAAACTTGTTTGGGATTGAGATTTTCCAACCACAACAATATAGAGTGCATTTGGTATTATGGTAGCTTTTGTGGTTGTGGTATGAAAAAATAAAATTAAAAAATTATTTTTAATTGTGGTTGGTTTGATTAAAATATGTGTTTAATTAAAACTATGATGTAATACTCCTAGTTTCAACCTCACTTTGAATCTAAGAAGAGTAAGAGTTAACTAATAAATACAAAATCTCTCTACAGAGGAATCAATTTAAGCTATACACTATGTTTTTTTTTTAAAAAAAAATCAATTACAAACATAAAAAACTCTTTTTATTTTTTTAATTTTTTCATCTCTTATATATTGTCCAACTAAAGGACTACAATTTATGATATAATTAAGAAGTGAATATTAAATTGATTATAAAAATATCAGCTAACTAGAATAAAATAACTAACTAATACATTATAAATGCTTCAAAGAGCTTTTTTGTCCAACATATATCATTTGTCTAGTATATTCCATAGCCCGTTTTCTTTGCCCAGCAGCCATCAGACTCCATGAATTAAAGGACACCTTCATCTTCCTTATTTGCATCAATTATCGGCTCCCTGAAAAACATGACCCCAACAAGTTATGATTAACACATGCAACAAATAAATCTGGATGTAGTCGCTGGAATTCAATACCCTTTATCCAAGTTGAATATGATGTCGGTCGATGTTTCTATTGGACTAAAAATTTGTAATATCCCTCACGATAAGTAGAAACAAACTGCTAATCAATGATTGAGGCAACTTTATAATGTGATGTAGTGGGTGCAGAGACTTGAGGTAGAAAGGCTACCATGCCATTTGTACTTGAAATAGGAATATGATCATTTGCATCATCTTTAAATGCAGTAATATCTTCAATATTAAAAACTAGACTACTACTAAATTATAAAGACAAGTCTATGACATATGCACTGCTACCCAACTTATTGGTGATTTGAAAAGGATCAGCGCGTCGTGCATATATCGTGTTGAAATTCCCTAAAGAAAAAAAATTATGGTATTAAATGAATAAGGACCGTATCACCAATGTTAAATTATCTATCCTTGCATTTAGCATTGGCAAAAGCTGCATATGATTTAGTACTAAGAGATAGACGTCGTTGAACCTCTGCATGTATATCTTTCATATATTCTGAAAAATCAAGACTAACTTCACTTGGTCTGGGAGGTATTGGCAAAGACTTTAGATCCAAGAGAGTGTAAGGCTGACTCTCATATACCACATCAATAGGTGTCCGCCCTGTGGACCTGTTTACAAAATTATTGATAGCAAATTCTGCTTGTGAAAGTATAAGATCCCAACTGGTTGTATGATCAACGACAAATCAATATAATAAATTTTCCAAACTTTAATTGAGCACTTCGGTCTAACCATCCATTTAGGGATGAAATGCACTAGAAAACATTAATTTTGTCCTCATTTTTTTCCATAAGGTATTTCATAAATAACTTACAAATTTGATATCCCTATCAGAGATAATAAAGAGTGGCATACCATGTAATCGGACCATCTCTTGTAAAAATAAAATAGCTACCTTAAAAGCATCAAAGGTTTTGTTACAGGGAATGAAATGATACATTTTTGAAAATCAATCTACTATCACCATAATTGAATCATATTGCCGAATAGTCCTTGGTAGTCCCGAAACAAAATCCATGCTAATATGCTGCCACAACTTATCTAGAATTGGAAAAGGTGTATAGAGTCCAACTTGGTTTTTAGTTCCCTTATTTAGTTGTGAGACTTTACAATGATTGACCATCTTATACACATCTTTACACATCCGAGGCCAATAAAACCAATCAACAACCATGGTATAAGTTTTTTTAGAACCAAAATATACGGCTAACCCGTCATTATATAGTTCTGTTATGATGAATTCATGAAGAGACCCCTTGGGGATGCACATCCTAGTACCATAAAATAAGTACTCGTCCTTCATAGAGCGTTCACCACCAATTATGTAATTTTGAAATTTAATTTACCTCGTATGTTGCTAAAGTCGTTATCACTAACATACTGCATTTTAAAGTCTTTAAACCTAGTAGAATGAACTGAGAAAAGGTGCATCATGTGAGGTTGTCGGTTTAAGACGCCAACCACTTTATTCTTAGTTCCTAGCTTGTGCTTAATAATAAATTCAAATTGCTGTAAATAAGTCATCCAACGAGAATGCTTAGTTTTGAGTTTACTCTGAAAGCCAAGGTGTTTTAAAAAGTCAAGATCAATATAAGGAATAAACTCTCTATGGATCAAATAGGGACGTCAATGTTTAATAATTTGAATTAAAGCATAAAATTATATATCATACATCAAATACTTCGACGAGTATCATTACACTTCTCACTATTAAAAGCAATAAGATGATTTTATTGGATTAAGACACCTCAAATTCCTACATGTGAAGCATCATAAGCCACTTCAAAAACTTTAGAAAAAGTATGGCAACTTTAGAACTGGTGTTTACCCCAACTTCTCCTAAATTTCAAAGCCTTGGTGGATGTTGCAATCCAAGAGAAGTGTTTTCCCTTTAAACATTTGGTTATTAGGGGCATTACAATGTTGAAATTTCAAATGAATTGCCAATAAAATACAACTATACCGTGAAAGGTTTAGACCTCAAAAAAAGTTCGAGGTGTAGGCTAGTTCTAAATAGCTTGCACTTTAGCGTGATCAAATTCAACACCTTGATTAGAGATTATAAAGCTTAAAAATTAGACTCTTTTTTTCAAGAATAAACATGTGGGATGATTAATATAAAGTTGTTCAGCCTTTAAGGTTGTCAACAACTGTTCGACGTTAGCTAAATTGTCCTAGAAATAGTTACTGAACATTAATATGTTATCTAAATACACAATAACACATTTACCCAAGATTTGTTTGAGAATTTATGTTATAACATGCATGAAAGTACTTAGTGTGTTAGTTAATTCAAAGGGCATAACTAACCATTCAAATAAACTCTCGTTTATTTTAAAGACCATCTTTCATTCATCACCAGTACAAATATGAATTTGATAATACTCGCTGTGAAGATTAATGTTTGTAAAAATAGAGGTAGCACTTAGCAAATCCAACGTGGCATCAAGCCATAAGGTTGAAAATCAGTATTTCACTGTTATCTTATTAATTGCTCGGCTACCTATGCACATCCTCTAGCTCCCATCTTTTTTTTTATAAGTAATATTAGAACAGCGTAAGGACCAATGTTTTATTAGATGAAACTCATATTCAATAGCTATTGAACTTGCCAATTAAGCTCCTCATTATCAGTAGGACCCATTTGATAATGAGGTAAGCTGAGTAAGGATGATTATGGAATGAGATCAATAACATGTTGTACATCCTGTATTTGTGAAAGTTGGTATGGCATTTCATCTTGGAATTTCTTAAGTATTGCTGCCAGTTCTTTGAGCATTAAGCCATCATTTTACTTTACTCCACGTCTTACTATAAATAGCAACATTTGTTTTCCATTTAAATCTTGAAAAAACTAATGCATGTTTAATATAATTGTTTTTGGTTGCCTCAAATTCTGAAATTCTGTTCAATACTGGAATTGTTTTGAGAAAACGAGCTTCTTGCCTTTAAACATAAAAGAATAGGTATTGATGTAATCATCATAGGAGATTCTTTGGTCATATAACCAAGGTCGTCCCAATAATAAATGACAAACAATCATGTGGATGATATCGCACCATGCCTTATCCATATATTCCTTTTCTAATAAAAACCTCACTAAAGCTCAATGCTTCATTAAGATTGAATTATCTTCATTGACCTAGCTTTTTTTTGATAAGGAGATGAATGTTTTTTTAATTTATAAGCCCAATCATTTTACTATTAGTTTAAAGATACTCAATGAATAACACAACTTGATAGTAAAGCATTCAAGTGTTCCTCCTATCAGCTGCTGACCTTTCGGTTTCTTTTCTCTCTGTTTCATCTATTACTGTCAATTTCTTTTTACATATAAATAATTTTTTAAAAATAAAAAAATATATTATTTTAATGCATTTCAGAATGAAAAATACTTTGAAAAGCAACTGTAACCACGTTTGCAATCGAGCAATCTTTTATGGCATCTACAAGCAAATGGGCCTATCTGGAGATGATGAAGAGGAGGTATAGTTACAATTTTGAATTTTCAAATTCATACAATCAATCCTCCTTATTTATCTCAAATGATTAATCGTGTTTCATTTACTGGATATGCAGCTCCAAAGATTTGATGATTTTACACTCGTCTCTGCTTGGAAAAGATACTTTTACTATTATTATGATAATACATTTACTATATGGATTTTATATATAAGAAGCAAATGCAAGGGGGATGATTATTGTTTTATTTTCCTTTTCGGTTCTTTAATTTGTAGGTTTATTTCTGAAATAGAGGTAGTTTGTAGGCATTGGCCTGCCGATGGTCCAAAAAATTTACGAGTAAGTTTTCTCAATTTACGAGTAAATTTATTGGTTTATGCGAATGAGTGATGCGACAAATAGAGTGGTCCCCTATGGATTTTGTTGATTATTTGACTGAAGAAAAAGGGTGCAGTTAAGTTGGATTTTTCGCAGAAGCTATATAAGGTTAAATTCGACCTGAAACACACAACGAAAAGCTATAACATGGAGTATTATTTTAAAACTAACGGCAATGATACTTGAAGCATTTTGTTCTAAAATTGTATTAGTTATTGCGGTAGATTTTTATGGAATCTTTTTTGTTTATTTAATTTTTAGATGATGCCAGAAAAATTATGGATGGGAATAGTATATTGCATGATTTCCAGTTATGCTTTGGAGGGAGTTTTTTTGGTATTTGCAAAGTCGTTGTGTTGCAGTTTGCTCTGCTCTATTTGATGTTTTGTTGTAGTCATAGCTAATATGTTTTTGGATCACCAGGTTATTGCTCCTCAAAATGCTAGTGGTGTGGTTCTTGATTCACCCGAGGCTTGTAAACTCTGAAGTGCGTTTGTAATTGCTTTGACAAATTGCTCCAGGTGAGTTTCAAATCAAAGATTCTAGATAGTTTAATGTGTTGGTTTATAGGCTTACATAGTGCTACATTTTATTAGTAACAACATCACGTTTGTTGTTTGGGCTAATGTAATACCAGTCTTGTTTCCTTTCTTATTAAAATAAAACTGAAGTTTCAATAGGTTTGCCACAAAGGATTGTGTTAGGATATTGCCATTATATGGCAATACCCCACCACTAAGCAAGTGGAAGCACCATTAGTGCCACTAATGGTGGCATGTTTTAAGGCTTTCTTGTCCCACCAAAGTTGACAATTGTGCTGGAGAAGCTTACCATTTGATGCCTATAAAAGAGGCATGATTATTTGAGAGCAATGTGAGAGAGTGAGGGATAACGTGAGAGAGTGAAGAGAAGAAAAGAAAAGAGAAAATAGGAGTGGCAGCAACCCTGCTACCATATGCAGTAGCGTGTGTGAGCTGGGAGTTGAGTGACCCTCCTCCTCCATGTATTTATTGTATCATTTCTATATCTCTAAATAAAATGAACCTCTCCCGTGGATGTAGGCGATTTGCCGAACCACGTTAAATATTGTGTCAGTGTGCTTACCCTCCAATGGGCAACTATCAGTACACCACCGTTCGGGATTCCACAACAACTGGTATCGGAGTTTGTTCTTGAAAAAGAGGGTGTTTGATCCAAACCCAGAAATTAAAGTTCTCAAAATTGTGTTTTGACTATACCACTGTGTAGAGGAGGAAGAGACGAAGCCACTAGTGAAAACAGCGTTGAAATCAGACGTCGGAATAATCCTTACACGTCGTCACGCGCCGGCGAGGTGACTGCCCACGCGCACAAATGTGCGCCATGCATCACACGCGTCTTCTTCACCTGGATGGGCTGACCCGAACCGAATGCCAGACGACCCGACCCACGTGCCAGACTCGGATAAGGATGACGTTATCATTACATAAGCATGACGCCAGCATGCACAGTTGGCATGCTATGTTAGCATCCAGTCACCAGACACATCATCAAAGTGAGACCCACCTGCCACCTGCCGAGCCGAGTTGAGCCGAGCCGAGCCGTGAGCCGAGGGATAAGATTCTGTGTAGCAGAGTCTACGTGCAATCGGATCTGAGATTGAATCTGGGCCGTGCATCAGGCCAAAATTGTTTTGATTAAATCTTAGCCGTCTGAAATGCGATTTGGACAATTTCAGACTTGTTTCTAGCTAATTTGATCGTTTTGGATGCAATGATATGGTCTGATCATTGAGATTTGAGACCGAAAGTGGTGGTGGTGAATTAACAAAAGAGATTACCTGATCAGGATGCATCTGATGGTCTTCATGGTGGTCGTTGGAGATGAAGAAGAAGAAATCACGCATGTTTACCCAATTACATGTGCTGAACTACTAGGTGAGGAAATTTTAATTGCCTTGAAGGAAAGAAAAATTGGGACACTCTGGACACCCGATCATGTGGACAATTTGAGGTGAAGAGTGGAAATTGATGAAGACCAATCTTGACGAATCTAAGAACTGCTAGTCTAGCCAGATGTTGAGAAATCATGTATTAAACCAGTATATTCCAGATCACTTGTAAAGGAAAGCCGGGACAAAGCTAGCAAATAGTTGTATATGCGGAAAGACAGTACGATGGATAGATATGGCCTAAGAAGTTCTGTCTAGGAGATTGAGTTTTAAGCGGGACCAGTGTGACCCCTCCAATCTTTCCTGGGAACTTGCTTAGTGGAAGGATTATCCATATGGTACTATTTTCGTATATATAGTAGTTTGTAATGAAACAGTTGAAGACTAGCAGGATGGCGACACAAGGGAACAGTTGGGTTCCGAAGGTTCAAGGATCTGATGGAGTGGTGATTTCTCCAAAGAAGTTAGATTCGGTGACTGTGATTTCTTGAGGGAGAATTGATGAAGACCCTGATAATGGAGGAGAAATATAGCAAGGGATAAAGATTGGCACCCTATTTTGACTTGGACAGGTGTTATGACAGGATGAGCTGCTGTCAAACATAAGCAAGGAATATGGGAAAATCAGGAGAACAGAAATTGCACAAGGGCACACGGAGATTGTGCAGGAGTACCCGTAGGATCCAATGAGGTACTGTAATGAGACAATAGGTGCAAGGAGAAGAAGTGTTCCTAGATGAAGCTAAGAGCAGAGACTGTTAAAGTTTGTACAACAGGAAGTCTCTTATGCTTTTGATGAAAACAACAGGTGAAGACTTTTCCAATGCATGTAAGGATGGAAAGAGAGCTGTTGTAGAAGCACCTAATTGAGGGGGTGCAAATGCCTGTGATACAAGGCAACCGCCTATGATGAAAGACGAAGACACCAAAGAGAGTTGGTGTAGGTGGAGCTGTCAAGCAGAAAGGCGTAGAAGCTCCAAACATAGAAATCGAGGTGGAGGATTGCGAGGAGTATACCACAACTTTCTCTTTCTATGTAGTCAGTGGCAGTAATCTCTCTCATAGTGCACATGGTGGTAGAGAATTTTGGAGCCACTTTGAAGCATCTCAGCTGAAGGAGGATGCGACTGCCCCCATGACAACGGGCGAAGACACCTTAGAGAAGGTGTGAGGGCCTTGATATGAGCCCAAGATCAAACCGCCCCATGACAACTGGCGAAGACGCCTTAGAGAAGGTGTGGGGGCCACGATAGGAGCCCCATTTCAGACCTTCGCATGACGACGAGCGGAGACACCTAAGGAGAAGGTGTGTGGGCCACGATATGAGCCTAGTTCAGAATGCCCCAAAGACGATGTAATGGCTAGATATAAGTGGACATGTGTATGGATATCCAATGAAGTGGCTATGATGAGTATGGAGACAAATGCAGGATTTACTTTCATGGATATTGCCCCTATGCTAAAGATCAATGAGCTAGAAGACATTTGCCTTGGACAATAAGTGGGTGACTTGTGGAGCATTAAGACGCGGCTGCTATGAAGGAGTAGAGGGCATGCGCAGGTTCCGGGAACGAGTTGACTCTTGTCAAGGTGGTGAGCTCGGTAATGGCATTGTACTACTCAGAGTATGAAGACAGATATGGATCAACCTTTAATGGGCTACCCCTATGGTTAAAGGTGGAGAGCTACCTGGACTCTTACGACTAAGAGCGAGAGACTCACGGAGAAGTAAGACGTGGTTCCTAGGGTGGAACAGAGGGCATACACAACTCCTGGATGAGTAGACTCTTGAAAGAGTGGTGAGCTTGTGATCACATTAGGATACTCAAATAATGACAGTTGCACTTGGAAATATTTGTTTGAGGGGGTGTTGTAAGCCTTGGTGTAAGGCTTGAAAAATCTTTCCGGACCGAGCATGATTAATACGCTCGAAGGGGATGTTGTGTTGAAGACGCTCTCATAATGGTAAGGTTGAAAGAGCTGCAGAATGCAAACTTGTGCTGAAGAAGCAAGTGGACAATTGTCCACACAAATGGCAAAGGGGGTGATTGTTAGGATATTGCCATTATGTGGCAATACCCCACCACTAAGCAAGTGGAAGCACCATTAGTGCCACTAATGGTGGCATGTTTTAAGGCTTCCTTGTCCCACCAAAGTTGACAATTGTGCTGGAGAAGCTTACCATTTGATGCCTATAAAAGAGGCATGATTATTTGAGAGCAATGTAAGAGAGTGAGGGATAACGTGAGAGAGTGAAGTGAAGAGAAGAGAAGAAGAGAGAAAAGAGGAGCTGCTGCCATGGGCAGCAGAGTGTGTGAGCTGGGAGTTGAGTGATCCTCCTCTTCCATGTATTTATTATATTATTTCTCTATCTCTAAATAAAATGAACATCTCCCGTGGATGTAGATGATTTGCTGAACCACGTTAAATATTGTGTCAATGTGTTTACCCTTTAATGGGCAACTATCAGTACATCACTATTCGGGATTCCACAACAGATTGCCCACACTAAATAACTAATTCCTGTAACTCTGTTGCATTAGAATTTAGAATGTGAGCACATTGAATTGGCTTCCAATGTCTTGTACTTGGAAAATGCAGCTTGTGGCCAGCTTTTATTTCAGTTCATGATCCTTCTAGGAAGGCTTATATTGGAATTCAAAATATGGGAACTGTTTTTACTAGAAGATGCGAGGCTGATCATATCGGTAGCTAGGTTCCTGTAAACAACCAATATGGGCATCATATTCATGTGACAACATATTCCAACTGTGTTTCTTCCTTATTGTGCTAAGGTTGTTTGCATGCTTTTTTTTTTTGTGTGTGTGTGTGTTAGGAGAAGAGCTGCCCACTGGATCTCATGGATTAATGTTCAGTAATATATATTTCAGTTAGAATAAAAAATAACTTGCTTATTAGAATGTTGGTATTCATCTTCATCAATCCTTTTCCTGCCATGATTTGTTCTATTGTATTATGCTTTTGTGCCTTTTAAATTACATATGATACATAGTTGTTCGCTCATTGTGCTGTTGGTTTTGTGAAATTTTACGTAGATAAGAGAGTTTGGATGCTTAATTTTCCAGTACTTGAAGAACCTTCAAAGTTTTTCTTTTTTTTGGAATATATGGTTTACTACTCTTAAAAATGTTAATGAAGTAAATTTCTAGAGCTCAAAAGTTGTTAGTATAGAAATGGTATCTGATGGACGTGTAGTTTGAACTGGACTGTTTTTTCTTTTTGTTAGAAATGTATTTACATTACTTTGAAATGAAGAATACACCATTGGACTGTACAACCTTTGACCTTCTTCCTTCAAGAATGATTCATTTTATCCCATGCATATCACTGGCACATGACTTTGTTGTCTATGTGGCAGCCCTTTGACACAAGATGGTTTGGATGGGACTGGAACGACGGCATCAAGGCCTAGCATGAAGCATGTGGACACTGTATCTGATCTTTTGAAATCTTCTGATCATAACAGGAGGGGCTCAGCTGGTGTTGTGGGTTCTATGAAGCTTCTGAAGTCGTATCAGAGCATGCATGCCCCTTTCACACAGGTTTTAATATATCTTTGTGTCTGGACTGACATTCTTATCACATGATTGTTATAAACTAACTTCAATGGAGAAAGATTATTTATATTTGTTTGTTAAATATTATAGGAAGCTCCACTTATTACAGAAGACATGCATGAAGAAAGACTGCAGGCAGTTGAAGCTTCTGGGAATTCTTTTGTAAGCTCAAATTATTTATTTATCCACGACCTTTTGTCCCTGGTCAGTTGATTATTGTTGTGGCTGTATCCATATATTACTTATCACATCAGTCACGAGGAGCTGTGTCTTGTGAATGGGATGATCAATGATCTAATCTAAAAACTTTCCACTAGTTTTTGAGTGGGAAGGATTTCTTTGGCACCAGGTAGTTAAGTCTCAAAAAATTTACAGAAGTTTGTCTTAATGTCTGATAGTGGTGTTGTACCTGATTCAACTAAAAATTTTCATCACAGTAGGACAGGCAGCACTGGCTGATCCTAGATGGGATTCATCCTGTTCAATAAAGCACGGGTATTGACTATCCCTCAGTTCACCATCATTAGAGAGGAAAAAGGAAGTGTTAAACCCTAGTTCTGTTCAGTAAAACTGAGCAAGTTTTTCAAATATTATCGGCCTCAAGAAGTGAAACAGATTTCAAACACCTCCATATGCAATTTTAAAATGAGTATCCTTGTTACTTTTGAAAGATCATCTTATAATCTAGATTATGGAATCTAACAGTGACGAGCAGAGTAATTTTTCCAAACTTTTTTGTTTATTAATCAAGGGGGTGTAATTTTTTTTATTTTGTGTAAATTTATTTAACGAGGAAGCTTTATACTATTTTATTGCAGAACTTCTCTGCTCAGTTGGGGAAGGATACCTTATCATCAGGCACTAAATAAGCTTCCTTTTAAGTCCTTGGTATTGTCAGCTACTTTTGCTGTTCATTTATTGTTGCCTTTCCGTATCCACATCCAAAATATTATTTCAATAACATAACATAATTATAGAAAAACGTTTTTTCTTCTTCTTAAGAATTGTAGAAAACAATAACGGTTTACATTGTAATAGAAGAGAAGCCTATTTTATTCACCATCTCTATTTTGTTTGTTGCCAAATGCTTTCATTCACTACTAAAAAAGAGAGGGTATTAGCATCTGAATTTAGCAACGGATAATTCCGTTGCTAAATTCAGTAATGGATTTGCAACGGATTACACATATATTATTTTTTTTAATATCAGCAACGGAATTTAGCAACGGATTATCCGTTACAAAATTTACATTGAATTTAGCAATGGATTTTCCGTTGCTAATTAAAAAAATAATTATTTAAATTTTAATATAAAACCAAAATTACGAACACCGTTGATTACATTTACAATGATTAAATCTCAACCGTCTATTTTTCGCTGGCTTTGTAAATTAACACCAGTACTGCTCTCCCCCCACACCATTCATGTTTACAGAGACGAAATGAACAAAACCAACAGATGAAAATTAATGATCTTCCACTCTTCCAGTCTCCTTCGTCCCTAACAACATCGATCCATAACTGTAGAAAAATCAACCTCTCTTCATCGATTTGATTTTCCTTTATCCCAAACATTTCATCTTCTTCGCGTCTTCAGCAACCCTAATTTCTTTTCTTCATCTTCTTCTCCTTCATCCGAACAAAATCGAACCAGACCCATCATTATCACCATCGAACATGCTGATTTAAGGTGTCTCTTTGTAAACGGGTTGGGTGTTTCACGGTTTTCTTCAATAGTTCAGGTAAGTAATTGAGGGTTTTTGTTTTTGTTTGTTGCAATTTAACTTGCACTAAAAAATTTTCACCTAACTTTCCCAATCCAGGTTTCTTTCTGTCCCTGTAGAACGATCTCGGTCACCTGTAACTCAAGAACACAGGTAACTTTTTTTTTTCAATATTTTGAATAATGGTTTTAGGCTATTAATTCGATAATATAGGGGTTTATGAAATGTTTAATTATGCATGTGTAATTGAAAATTTATCAAAACTCCTAATTTAATTTTTAGGGTTACGGTTCATAAATTTTTTGATGTCCCAGCAGTTGAGCTATAATCATTTTTGCTTCCCTTTAGTTTCTTTTTGCCAGTAGATAGTTGTTTTCCCCCATGAGATACCTTCATATCATCGTGTAAGTGGGATGCATTTTTCTGTTCAAACTACTGTTTTGTAAGATCCAATGTTATATCTCCACATTTTCTCATCTCCTCAGGCATATAATTGTCTTTAAACAAAGCAAGGCTTTTTGGCTAAGTAACTCCTTCTTTGCCCCACTGAAATTGGCTCTGAATATTATACCCTGTTGTAACTTACTACCCTGTTGCTTCAACTTTTTACATTGTAATGCTCTACTTCTATAATTTTGAAGTGTTACAGCAGCGTATGGATGCTGTTAAAATCTAGAGAGTCTAGCAACTGGTTAACCTGTGATGCATTTTCTTCTTCTGTAGCAGTCCAAGTGTTTCTTTTTTTCTTTTTTTCTTGCTGTGATTTGATTGAGCATGCTTGCAGAGTTTTAGTGCTACCTTTTAGTCACAGCCAATCCAACTTACTAGGATGTGGTGGTTGCTGATTCGTGTAGATATTATTTCAAAATATGCAATTATTAGTTTTAGTTGCAAAACTTATACGCACTTATTTTCCTTGACAAAATTCAAATTTTGCGATCCTATTCATATTTGTAATATCGTATCATTTTCTGGAATAATCCACCTTTTATTTTGCTGTGTTATGCAGGAGAAACCTCAACTATTTCAGTTTGTTCCAAATTAAAAGCAGGTACCATTTGTTCAGACCACATTGTATTAACAAAATTGTATTTATTTTGATAGATTCATAATGTTGTTTATCTGATTTATGCTCTCACAGGTCAAGGCAGCACACCAACTTCTCAAGACTATTCCACATAGCTATATGGGAGCAGGAGGGTTGATGGAGTTCCTATTTTCAGCAAACAAAATTCAGATATTGCAATAGCTACTAAAGACAGGATTAAGTGGTGTGTATTGATTCTCTTGTATCAAAATTTAAATATGCATCTTTAAATTTTCAGGGCATAGAACTGTTTTTTTTTCTTTCCTTATTCAATTCAGAAAAAAAATTGTTATGAGAAGACAATTGCCATGAAAATATGAAAACTAAACAGTACTTTAACTTGGATATTCTTTCTGTTTTTCATAGTTTAACTTAGATTTGTTTTAAAGACTAGCAATTGATAAAGCTGGATGGGTTTAACATACTGTTTATGTTTTTTATTTTTCCAGCAATATGAATGGCTTATTGGATCACAATATAAATCAATAGAGTTGGCTAAGTCTGATTGGTTGCAACAAGGAAATCTCCACCTTGGGCCATTGATTATTGGGGCTTTGGTAAGTCAATTTTGCTCCATTTTTTGATAGTTGCTTAATTAGATTATGCTTAATTTGTTTGCTGGGCATGCCTATTGTAATCTTTTCAATTAATTGAAACTCTGCTTTTCATTGGGATAAGATTATTCATATTTAAATTAGCAACAGATAATCCGTTGCTGCCAAATCAGCAACGGATAAATCCGTTGCTAAAAAATCAACAACAACAAATCTGCATCAGATTTTTGCCGTTGCTGATTCCGTTGCTAAATTGTTTTAGCAACGGATTGTAGTATTATTTGCAACGGAATAGTCCGTTGCTAATTACTCCAATTTTTTAGTAGTGATTTTCAAATGCAAGCACATTTTCCTTTTGAATTTCCTAAGATTTTATATTGCAATCTTTGGAAAAATTTGAACTGGACACGTCAGCATTCAAAGCAGCAAATCCAGATGCTGTTTTTGAAGATTTTATTCGGTGGCATTAACCGGGGGGATTGGGAGAATGATGATAGCAAGGAAAGTAGGCCATCTAAAAGTCCAGGGAAAAAGGGTTTGAAGGATGATTTGCCACCACGAGGCCGACTTTCACAGCAGTTGTCTGAGCAAGGGAATTTATGGCACAAGATTTGGAATGATGCTCCTGCTTTGCCAGCATATGAGCAGAAACCTCTACGAGACCCCTTTCGGAAAGGATAGAAGGTCCGATAAATTAACTTTTTATTGCAATCTTAATGTTATGTTCACTTGTACCTTGTACCATCAAGCCTAACTTCTATGTTATGCTATGTTTGTGGTTTGTGTATGCGTATCATTTCTGTCCTGAAAAGATTAAGGAAATTAAACCTAGTCGATTAAAGGACTAGTAGAAGTTCACCAAAAGCATTCATCTCCAACTGTGTGTCTTATTATTCTGATTGTACTACGAACTTGTTACTTTCATTTAACTAAACGGAATCAGAAGTTATGATGTTTACATTCAAACCTTTTGACACTTATGTCATGGGTCACATGACCCAACTTTTGAACAAAAGACGGTTCAAATCGCTGAAGCTGCAAAGCCAGTTATTTGAAATTTTACTAAATTTTAATTTTGTGCTCAGGTCAGGTGCTTTGTTTAAATTAATATAACCAGTGATTTGTTTGAATTTTTTGCTAATTAGCTCCACAATCCACTTCACTAGCTCTACTAATTGCAAACAGTGATCTGATTGGCTAGTCAATGAAGAGGTTGCTTACATGCAAGATCATTGCTTTTTTAGAGTAAATGAGGAAGCAGATTGCAAATTCACGGGCCTCTTTGGCTCTTTCAGGAAAAAATAAGAATAAAACAAAGATCAATGTCTTGACTGATATCTTATATCTTGGTCAGGGTGCTTTCTTGTGTCTTTCTAGTTACTCTATTATCTCCTTTATTGTTATGACCAATTAAAAGATACTTGAATTCCATAGACCCTTCATTACTTGGAGACATTGCGGCCTCATCAACTGCTTGAGCAGATGGTTTGTACAGCCTTCAGAGCATCAGCAGATACACTACACCAGCCTAATTTTGGAGGCTTGAAGCTGATGAGAACAAAAATGGAGCAACTGTATCATACTATTGCTTCCACATTGAAGCCTCTGCAAAGTATATCTTATCTCCCTTTTTCTTGCTCATCTTGCCTTGCTATTGATCCTCTTAGCATGTGAGTGCTTAGAAGTTTGCGAATCTTGTCTTTATGGCAGCAAATCATATATCTGGCAACAGCGAGACCACTGAAGACCTTATAATACGCCTGTGTGTTGTCTTTGAACATGTTGAGAAGTTGCTCACTCTTGCAGTTTCTCTTCATTGGAAGTTCATGCAGGCTCCATGCCTCTCTGAAGCAATTTTCACTGACTAGCACAACTTTTATCTTCCAAGAATGGGAACAGGGTCAACAGGCTTGCTTGATGTTGATGACAAGGTAAAACTGTCTTCATGCCATTAAAACCTGTTTCCTGTTAATGCATCAATCTGATTTGGTTGAGTTGGCTTCGAATTATGAAACGAGTTAAAACTAAAATGAAAGTATATTTGAATATCTAGCAGTATTGGTAATGCACCCTACAAAATGATTTTGATTTGGCCCAGGCTATCATGTATGATATGGAATCGTTGTGGAATGGGAAAATACTGACCATCTCGTATTGGCTTGAAGTAGATGCTTACACGTGATAGACTTAAATGGAACCACTGTGGAATTGTCTACAGCGAGTATCTTGTATTTTATTGACTGGGATCAAGAACCTCGGTAATTAATAAAATGGCTGTGGACTTTTATAGTGACTAAACATTTTATGTTGTGCATATTACCTGCAAGATATCATGTTGCTTTTGTTAGAGAATAATATAAATCATATCCTGAGATCTTATCTAATAGGTTAAGTTATTCGATTGAGATGATTCTTTAACATGGTATTAGAGTCTTAATGACCAAGTGGTCACGAGTTCGAATCTCAGCATCCCTATTTATTTGATAAAAATTAAGCACAAGGTAAAGTGGACATGTGCAAGTTTCAAGCTCAAAGGGCTTTCACTTGAGGGGGTGTGTTAGAAAATAATATAAATCATATCCTGAGACCTTACCTAACAGCTTAAGCTATTGGGTTAAGATGGTTCTTTGACAGATTTAAAGTAATTGGAGTTTCAAATTATGTTTTTCAAAACATAGATATGTTTGAGTCAGCAATACAGGCTAACGCTTTCTTGGTGATTCTCACAATTTCCTTCACCATGGCTGTAATAGGTTTTTTTTTTTTAGGTGGTAATATAAATCATATATATTTGTTTGTTTTATCTTCTGTGTAAAAGACATGATAGATTAGAAATTACCAAGCATGAATAGTTTTTGGGTGGTAATAAATTAAAAAAAAAAGCGTGTGCATTCCAGATAGAAGATAACCCGCATATAATTAATATCATTAACCATAATTTTTAAACCCGATCTAGTGGTAATAAATAAATAAAAAGCGTGTGCACTCCATATAGAAGATAACTTGCATACCATTAACCATAGTTTTTAAACCCAACCTAGTACAATAATCGGATCACGGGTCAAATGGGTTGACTCGGGTCAAAACAAAAGAATAGACTATTTAGATTAGTTTTGGAAAGCAAGCATTCCTCTTAAATTAAAGTCAAAACTACATAGCAACACAAATATTTTGATTAATAGACTGTTTAATATATTTTTTTCCACATAATTTAAAGCTAAATATATTCAATAAATTGCAGTCCCTAAGCAAACTATTCCTGCACATCTCTAAAACCATACATATCAATAAGTAATTGGATCTAACAATCCCTCTAATAAGAAGCTGCAGAAGTTATCTTAAATCACAGCAAAATGTATTACACCTCTAGCCCGTCCCCTTTCATTCTTTCCTCCTTTTTTCCCTCCCTTTAATCCACTCCTATAAAGAAAAAAAAGTGATGTAAAAAAAGGAATCTCAGATATTTGTGTTTCCACTTCAAGACACAAAAGAAGTTGTGTCAAAGATTAGAGAAGCGTGTAAGAATTAATTAAGACTAGTTTGTCTAAAATTAGATAGATGTATGTAAAAAACTAACTAGAAAAGCCAGAAACCACAAAAACTAAAAAGTTACAATGAAGATCCATTGATGATTTAATAATCAAAAGAGAAACGGGGATAGAACCTGGTATGACTGGCTTAAAATCTTTTTTATGCTGCCTAATTTTCTCTACTCTTCTTAACAACTGATATAGCTTTGAAAATTAAAGAGATTTTTTTATCTTTATCGATTTAGCTTTTTATTGTCAATCCGTTTGACAATACAATGACATTTTACTTTATATATATATTTTTTTAGTTTCATCTATGTTTACCCGGAACTTACAAGTTTTACTGGATCAAATTCTTGACTAGTTTTTTTTAAACCCAGTCCGGGTAAACCTGCCAGGGCCAGATTCAGACAACTCTATCAACGCTTTCATAACATGTCATGCACCACTACACAAGATTAACGTCTACACACATCTTACGTCATTGGTGGCTGTCTGCTTTTGTCTTGGATAAAAAGCAGGCAGTGACCAGTCCTGAAAAAGATGCAACTTTGATGATTTGTTTCCATACAACATTCAATTTGAAAAATAAAAAGATACCTCCCTTTGCCTGTTATGGAAAGTTATTTTGTAAAGGTTTTTTTTTAGATTAATTTTTTTTTAAATTGCTTTGATGTATATTAAAAATAATTTTTTTAAAATAAAAAAAATATTATTTCAATGTATTTTTAAATTAAAAATATTTTAAAAAGCAAATATTTATTACAATATTAGGTTGATGTTGATATAATAGGTGCCGCAGTTCATGTGTTTTTTATTTAAGAAATTATTAAATTCATATTTTAAAATGTTTTAAGATAATTTTAACTAAGAAAATCGTTGATTTGATGTTTTTTTCATTGAAAAAACATTTTCAATCCCGTTACTAGGAGTATACTATATGTCCGATATAACAAAACGTCATTCAAATTAATGCTCTTGGAATTTTTTATATCAAAGCAATTAAACCGTCTGTAGAATTTGACCCTATTTTTGTTTCATCAAGAGAAATGGATTAGAACCATGGCCTTTTTAATTATATATATATATATATAGAAAGTATATATAAAAACGCCAAATAGATTTTTTTTAGTTTTTTAGTTTAACGTGGATGTTCGGGCCAGTTTGCGTGCACCTCGACTAATCCCACGAGTCTTGAAGTTAACGACCATGTAAGCCTCTAGTAGCCATCATAGAATAATTACATAGCTCGAACCTGAGATCACAGAGGAAACAAACCTATTAATTTCAAGTTCTTACCATTAAACCACCACCTAGATGGTTCGCTAAATAGATTTGTAATCTATATAAAGGCACAAGCTTAATTACTAAAGAAACTCAAATCTACAAATGTTTTCAATGGAAGTGTGTCGTTTAAGAAAATACATCTATCATAACTCGAAGCAACAGAAAGAAGAGCAGCATGGTTAAAGCCAGACGACACCAAAATCATAGTGTCGTCCACCATGATTCAAGATATGTCTTTTTCAACGAAGAGAAATATATTTCAAGTCTCTAAACTTAGAAACTTTAGGCAAGTACTGTTTTCTGATGAATCTTCACATTGATCACTGTTCTCAATAAAGCCTGTCCTGTAACTGGCTTGATTTTTCGAACCACAAAATCGCAAATTAATCACATTAGAATTCCTTTAACAAGAGCAAAGTAAGCAACTAGCATGCGCTTATCAATTAGCTTCATTATTTAATTATTTAGCACTAGAGTCAAGGCTTGGGATATTCGTTTTCTTAGTTCTACCTGTGATTACTTGAATCATGAATGATCACAATGAATATTTTTTTTTAATATTAAAGTGGATGTTTAGCCAGTTTGTATGCACCTCGATTAATCTCACAGGTTCTAAAGTTAATGATCATGAGGTTTGTAAGACTCGAACTGGTAATTTCTAGGAAAATTTAACAACATTATCCAATATTATATTTATTGTTTCCTGAAATACATACACAACAAAAATGATAAATAAAAAAAATAAAAAAATCTCAGGAATTCAGTTACATAAATTTAGGTTATTTAAGATTTATACGAATATTACTAGTAAATTAGACATTCTTTTCGATATTGAATAATTTTTTTAAAAATGAGTTGTCACAAATCATAAATCATTCAAGTGTCTAGTCTTTAATGTTAATTCACACAAATCACCAATGAGAAATTTTTTAAGGAGAGAGGGATTGATATTGTTTTTAAGTGCTAACTTTTTCTTGTGTTTTTCTAGTGTTATATGTAACTTATTTAGTTTTTGTATGTTGCCAAAAAATAAAAGGCATAAGCATTACATTTTATTTATAGAAAAATCTGAAAAAATTATAACTAAAAAATATCAATTTGCTCCATGAATAATATCACATATATTATTTAAGGATAATTTTAAAAATTTATTCAATCAAGTTTCTCCTCGATTTTTCTAGGTCTAAGATTATACTGTATAAATTACACTCTAATTCTCAATTTTTAAAACTTATTTACAATCAAATCACATTTGATTAATCATCTCGTTTTAATTTATAACCAATGATTCTTATGTGTATGACCCAAAGTTTTCAAATAAGTTGGTCTAAATATAAATCACAGTTCTAAATAAAATACTATTAGATAAATTAATTTATTATCAATTTAACAATTGACTGATTTGTAGTTGAAGATCAAATACAATGTCTATCAACCTATCATGATTCTCTAAATATTAGAAAAGTCATAAGTAATTTAACTTAATATTTCAGTGACTAGTTTCTCGGTGTAATTATTATCCCTTCATCAATAATATCTTAATTTAGACATCATAGCATGAAATGTATTTACTTTGTCAAATCATGTTTGTTCTCTATACCATAGTAATTGATTCTTTGTATAAAATTTAAAAATTTTTCAGATCTCATTTTACCTTGTTCAAGGACTTACAATCAATACTATTTGAGAACATATAGAATATTATTCTTCAATTTTCCTGAGGTGATGAATCCTCTTTTGATTACTCAAATACCTTTATATAATTTTTGTTATACTTGATATTTGCTTGTTTATTATATTTAATTAGAACAACTCGTAGCAGGATTAAAACATAATATTAATTTAATATATAAAATAACTTAATAATTTTAATTATATAAAATAATTTAGTAATTTCAAGTCGTGGTTAAATTAAAGGGGGCCGGCCCCTGCAAAACAATATACATATAGTATTTAAATTCATGGCCAGTGTAATCTTTTAAAAAGATAGGCCCTTCTAATAATAAATTATTATTTCCTTAGCTATTAAAACTCTCCACTTTACAAGTTTCATATGCACTGATTGCTTACGTGAAAGTGGAAAAGAAAAGGCTTTGTAGCCCTCTGCAACCATAAACTAAAAGTATAATAATATAAAGTAACGCAGCAAGGCTAAAGCAAAGCTGCCAGGTAAAACTCTCCACTTTACAGAAATTGATGAGGTTTATTTTATATAATTCTGTTATATTTACTTTTTTTTCGGATCCACTAGTGTTACTATTTTTTTTAATTATTGTTATAGTGATTATTTTTTTTAATTAATTAGATATATTTTATGGGTTTATTTCAATTACACTTGAATTTTTTTATGTTTTGTTTTTAACCATCACCAAAATTATAAAATTAATTAAAAACATATGAGCGAGCAAAGGGAGGGGGGTTGCCGGTAACAAATTTCAAATGTATATCTCATTAATGTATTAATGATACACTAGCATCATCTAGTAAAGAATCAATATGGGATATATAGGTGTATATATAGGCTAATAATAAAAAGATATCATAATCTCATTATAAAATAAATAATATCACGTACGGAAAACAAAATCGCTCGACACGCACTCCTAATCTGAGGCATCCAAAAATACATCATGTCCAGTTGTCATAAAAACAGATCCCTTACGTGTGGAGTAGGCTAGAAAGAAAAGAATCCGCCCTCGTACGTACGTATTCCCGTTGGTGTCGCTCAAACAATCAAATTTGCTGACCCTTTCCTCTCTCACTCTCGCATTAATTCTTGCTCGCCACTGACACCGGGAATCCCACTGCCAGCCAAGCCGGAGAAGGGGATTCCTCCAGAGTAATGACAACTTAACTCTGCATGGTGGACTCAGATTCTAACAGCAGTGTAACGTGTAACCTGTCGCCATCTATTTACTTTTTCCTCAAAAGTTCACTATTATTTTGAGAAAAATAAAAGTTAAAAGAGTTATCTTGCCTTCGAAACATTGGCTTTTTTTTTTTTTTTGCTAGCATAGAAAATTTAATTTTTTAGTGAAATAATATAGTTGTAAATGTTTTTGGGTAAAATAATATAGTTTATATTTATCACAGTTTTAAAATTAAATATATATAAAAACATGACATTAAATAAATTTTATATTTTTAAATAGCGACTTGGAGTAAAAGAAGAGAAACTGAAATTTAACTTTGCAATAGGGTAAACACTGAAGGGATGGTAAAAACATTGTTCCTCTGGATACAAAGTATTTTGGATGGGAATATTATTTTTATTATATTGTGCTTTAAAAGAAAAATATTGACAGGATAATGGTTAAGGGTAGAATTATTTTTGCAATTAATAGGATTATTTTGGCATTTTAAAATTGATCCAGGACAAGATAATTATTTTAGTTTTTAATTGTATAGTAAAATGACATTGTTGCCATTAAATGAAAAAATGTTTTTACTACTTTTTGACCCTCCAATAAGACAAGATAGTGACAATTAAATGACAATACAATGTATGTTTTTGTGGTTAAAATTGATGTTGGGGTTGGATACAATTTTAGTTATGTATAAAATTTAATTATAAAATTTAATTTTTCTTATTTTTTCTAGTTTTTTTTAAAAAAATTCTATACACAAACCTCAACTTCAACCATAAAAATAAAAATTTACTCTACCATCTAAATCCCTTTTTTCTGATCATGAAACGTCCTCTAGCAGCGGTCAGTCAAGACTTGTTGGTTGCCACCTATCAAAAACAAATATCACATGTAATAAACATCTACTAGATACATGTATCGCAAGTCAGACATATTTTTTTCTTAACAAAAAAAAATTATATATAGATTTTTTTAATAATTTTTATATTTAAAAAAAAATGAAAATAAAAATATATATACAATCAAATAAATTGAGAACTATGTGTATTAATAAATGAAAAAAAACCATAAACAATTATTAAAAATAAAAATTAGAAAAATCGAGAGATAAGTATAAATTAAAATATTTCATTTTGCATGACTTGACATTCACGCGGTTATTTTTGTTAAATTTTTTAATTAAAATATTTTTTATTCAATCAAACGATAATAAAAATAGATACACATATTAAATTGATTGAATAAAATAAAAGAAAAAAAATAATATGTAAGACTGCTTATATTGGAAATATTATTTGAAAATAAATTTATTTTTATTTTCAAAAATAAAGTTTATCTATACAAAAGATTAAAAAAATATAGATTAATCATAAAAATCTCCTCAAAAATTAAATGTATAATTAAAAAATAATCATCATTTCAAATAGACTTTCTAAATAACATAAAAGAGAAAAGGCATATTAATCTAAATATAAATAAAAATAAGATTAAGATTAATTTAAAAAATATAGAAACAAAAAGAGAAAATATTTTAAAAAAAATAAACAGTGTTATCCACAATAAAACTTGTGGGCTGCATAGTGTTCACTTTATATATTTTCCCCTTAAATTTATAGCAAAACTTTTTTTTAAAAAAATAATAACCAGTATTATCTACGGTAAAATGTGAAGGGGTAAACAGTACAGTTACACAGTATTCACCCCATATGTTTTAGATTATATATAAAAGGAAAAATGGGGAAAACATTGTGTTCTTGCACAATATGATTTTTCAAATGGTTTAGATTATAGATAATATACAAAAGTTATGACTTTTCAGCACTATCAAGATACAAATTATTATTGATAGGAGACAAATCTCTCAAGAACATTTTTACATAAATCCAGTGTAAGTATAGTTAGCGCTAAATATATATAAAAAATGATATATATAAAAATAATAAAAAGATAGAATGACAAAGAAATATTTATATTGAATATTGGGGTTATTCACTAACTAAATAGGTTACGTGGGTTAAATAATTTTAAAAAATCTCAACTTGTATTTTATTTATAATATCAATTTATTTGGTTTTTTTACATATTATTTATAATATTTATATTAATTAAATTCAACAGGTCAGGTAAGGTAAGTCAGGCCAATTAATATAAATATTACATATACTCAGTTTTTTAAACATCCATAGAAATGACAAAAGGTTACATGAACTTAGAGCTACATATATAGCGTTGAGGGTGCTCTGTTACACTATTTATTTTTGAAAGAATCATGAATATTTTTCTATAATTATGTTAGTTTACATGGCAGCGCTATGTTGAGACTCAAACAAAAAAAATTATTTAAATAATAAAAAAGTATTTAACATTATTTATTAAACCTTGCTTAGTAGGATAATTTTGAAATTTTTTTTATCTATCTCTTTTGTTTAATTTAGGTTTAAAATTAAATAGGTAAAAGTTACTCTAATATGACCCGGTTGACTTAATAAATCCAAAAATAACTTGAGCACTCAGTAAAAAAAACATGGTTTGACTTTAAAAAACCCACTCAATATGGTTTTTTTTTAATATTGAGACGTTGACATATTAAATTGATCCAGTTTTCACAACTTAACCTGTTAAATTTATGATTCAGGTGATAAACTTCATAATGTTTAATTTATTTTTAAAAAACTATTTTTTACTCTAGTACTATACAATAACAAAATAGATATTTTTAAAATCAAATAGATATAAAATATCAAAATATTTATTTGAGACCGTAATAACTTTATAGAAAGTAAATTAAAACAATTCAGGAAGATAAATTCAAAATCAAGCAAACATTAAAGGATAATTGAGAAAAAAATGATGAAAATGAAAGAAAGAAAAGAGAGAAAATGCAAAAAATAAATAAATTAAAGAAGTCATATCCTTCATTCACACACACATCTCCTCCATATATATATATATATATATATATATATATATCTGCTCCATCATGTGAGCTAATCCTACCCACATAAAACAAAAACAGAAGACGAACACATGGATATTACTACCAGACCAAAAAATGGAATATAATCACGGAGAGCAAGGAATTATGAGCAATTTCATTCTCGACAATGTATCACGGGAATCATGCACGGAGCCACCTGTGGACGCCTTGAATCAAGTTGATTGAAAATGGATTCGTACCTCAGAATCATATTATAATAACCAATAAGCCCAACTTGTGAAACATTATTCAGAATCCTAAGCAGTCTTCAGTCAAATTATCTCCCACTGATATCGATCGTGAAATGCCTTCGGATTCGTGGGGAATGCTTTGATCATCTGGCGTTCTGGATGGTTTTAAGCCACATGATGGGTGTAGAAAATGCTCTTTTCTCCCCTTTTGGTTTTCGGTGATCTGCCTACTCTCACGCACACTCCTATGTCCTTGATGTAAAATGATCGAACTCTGTAGCTAAGCTACAAGAACGCTACAACGACATATGCTTCCCAGAAGATCATTATTTTCGTTGTTATTGTCTCTTTATTTTGAGTTTAATTAGGCCCTTCATTTAGGACAAAAAAAAAAAAAAAGATTTAACGAGGCCCTCTGGATTTTGGTCATCTTTTTTAGACTTGGAGTTTGTTGGGTTTGGGCCCGATTACACATTTTAAACATCCTTTTTCTTTTATTGAAAATAATATAGTCCTTGAGATTCAGTTATTATTCATTTATATATTAAAAAAATACTGCCTGTGGAACGTACTAGCTATACTATTTTTTGACATATCGCGGAAGCATAAGAACCATGATACGTAATGTACAAGGACCGATCTGGCTTGCATTTTCCTCTCTAAGCAATCGAGGCTGTAAAACTGATGCCAGGGCCAGGGGCATGCATAGTCGTGCACACAAGGTCTCTGGCTAAATATGTGTAATTGCTTTATAGGCTATAAATTCTCAAATTCTTGGACCCCCCAGTACTCTGCCTAGTCAGTTTCCGAATCCACACAACTCAGACGCAAAACTCGTAGGAAAACAACAGGATGCTGGTCTTATAACTGAGAGGATGTTTTATGGCAAAAATATATACAGGAGAGGAGAGAGAGTGTGTGTCAAGCACGCATGGCAAGATCCCCACGCAAATACATTGGCTCCCTCTTCCCCTAGCTAACTTCACCGTGACGCTCACGAATGAGAAATGTGGGATATTTTTTTATCAATTTAGACCATGTAGATTGTAGGTTGTAGCTAGAAGGTTAGGGACAGATGGTTTTCTATATTTAGATGGTTAGCCGTGGCGGAGATTATTAGGAGATAATAAATCCCTTTGGGTTCTAGAATACGTTATTTTTCAGAGTTTCTGAAACCGAAGACGTTATTTTTCAGAGTTATGAACTTGAAATGATCCCTCGAAACACGATATGTATGGCATTCAACAACTAATTTGTGCAGCTCGGGAGCCTTGTGAATCAATGGCTGATCCTGGAGAAATCTTGAATTTGAGCATTTTCCTTCCGACAAAGGAAAAAAAACGTAATTAATTTACCTCAGCATTTGTAAAAGAATATGTCCTTGATACAAGGGAGATGTTAGGAGAGCAAGTAAGAGAAAGGCAGGACCACTGGACTAGCATGTTAAAGAAAAAGAACATCATCACCAATGATATATTCACACGCGGACCCGTTTTTATAGTTTATTTTTCTAGAAATTCTAATTCATTTTTTAAGTATCGGATTGCCCATCGGTTTTTCATCTCCGAATCTTTCTTGCTACAAGTCAGAAAAAAAATAAAAAAATAAAAATCTACGGTCTAGATAGTTAGATTTACCCGGAATCTACAATGCAATTAAAAAAAATAACACCTTTTGATTTAAAAATCATTTTGAAACGCCGTAAACAAATAGAAACTCGTGCAAAAAAGTTCACCCACGTACGTCATGAAACAATTTGTGCAATCATGTCGAGAAAATTCAAGAGGCAAGAAAATTAATAAACTAGCTGAAGAAGTTTCGAAAGACACAGAATCCGATGTTTTCAAGTGAAAATTCAACATTCAGAACTCTCAACATGACAGTTTCAAATTCAACACATGAGATGTACGGGTATCCTAGGTTCAGATTTGATGGTTAATTAACATTATTTTAATATATTATTATTTTAATTTTTTAAAAAAATAATGCTAGAGCCACACTGTTTTTTTTTTAAATCAAATTAGATTTCGACCAATCACATATTTTTTTTATTAACGTGGGTGTTTGAGCTAACTTTCGCGCATCTCGACTAATTTCACGAGCCTTGAAGTTAACAACCGTGTAAACCTCCAGTAACTGTTATATTAGCAACCACAAAGCTTGAACTTGAGATCACAGGAAAAGAAACTTTTTAATCACAAACTCTTACCACTAAATCACCTATTAGATCATACTAATCACATACTTTTACATGGTTTAGTTGATGAAATAGAAAGAAAAAGTTGAGAATTATATCATTAAAAATGTCATTGTACGAGAAATTATCAAGATATATAGAGTTCGAAGGTATGGCATATTTTTTAACCGCATTCCCTTTTCTTTTCCATCAACAGTTGAAAGAAAAAGGGGTTCATCTTGAGTAAATTCAAAGAGTATCGATCGAGGATGATTAGTCAAATTAATTGAGCACTCTCATAACTGGAGTGTATAGTTTATAACTCTTTCCGGTACAGCAAAATTGATATTTAATAGCATTAATTTCCCAATATTTGTATTTAAAAAAAATGCTATGGCAAATATATCTCATAACTGCCACTGTTTTATAAATTGAACCGTATTTATGTTAATCTTGTTGGGAAATATTATATGACTGCGTTACATTCATGTTAAACTCCATTAAAATCCAGTGAAATGTAGCTGGATGTTGTTTTTTTTTTTTTTTATGAGGAGCTTGAGTTTGTTGAGTATAATATTAATAAATATCAATTACAATATAATGTCTTGTTTGGGGGTTATGGTCTAAAAAAATTTCATTAAATTTAGATTTTTTTTTAAATTAATTTTTTTTTATGTTTCTTCATTTTGATATTATATTGATATTAAAAATTGATTTTAAAAAATAAAAATATATATTATTTTAATATATTTTCAAGTGAAAAAAATTTAAACAACAATTTATATTAAGCTATATTAATAAAATTACTAAAATTAATACTTCCATTCCTCAATTTTGAAATAAACGTCACCGTACGTGTAATAAAAGCGATCACTTGAAATGCCGTCAACATGGATTTAGAAGAACACGCTTTATATATATACTAGTCACATAACCCGCACGATGTCCCGGGTTAATTTTTTTTGTATAAAAAAAACTAAAATATAAAAGTGTTAGGTCTTTCTATAAAGCTATATCCAAGAATCTTGGGTTTGGTTATAACGCCTGACCCAAAAGTAATATTTATAATAATAATAATAATATTAAACTTGCATGACCTAGCAGGTCTCGCTCTAATACCAGACCCAATAGCCTTGGATGTGGATCTGGCTGCAAGATCATGTCATAAAAGTATGATAATTAAATAAATTAATTAAAAAATAAAAAACCAATAGAAAGAAAAAAACTAATAAAGAAAAAGAAAAAAATCTGAATTAACTGGGTTAACCCGTCAAATCTTGGATTCGTGTCGTGAAAGTTTGATAACTAAATAGAAAAAAAAATTGACGGGTTAACCCATAATTAATCGGGCTAACCCGTCAAACCAGGTTACCTGTCAAACCTGGGATTCGTGTCATAAAAGTCTGATAACTAAATAAAAAAAAATGAACATTAACAACCTAAACTAAACGAAAAAAATTAACTAAAAATAATAAAAAAACAAAAACAAACAAAAGACATAAGTCTGTCACTAATGAGGAAAAAAAAATCTGAATCAATTGAGTTAACCCGTCAAACTTGGGGTTCACGTCATGAAAGTTTGATAACTACATAGAAAAAAAAATTGATTAAAAAAGAAAAAAACAAAATAAAAATTAGGTTAACTCGTTAAACCAGGTTAACCTGTCAAACCCGAGATTGATATCAAGAAAGTATGATAACTAAATAGATTTTTTTTTCACATTAACAAACTAAATTAAACAAAAAAAAATTCATTAAAAGAAATAGAAAAAAAGTGAACATTAACAACCTAAACCAAACGAAAAAAATTAATTAAAAAAAAACAAAAACAAACAAAAGACATAAGCATATTACCAATGAGGAAAAAGAAAAAAAATCTGAATCAACTGAGTTAACCCGTCAAATCAGGTTAACCCATCAAACCTGAGATTCGCATCATGAAAGTTTGATAACTAAATAGAAAAAAAAATTGATGGGTCAAACGAAAAAAATTGATTAAAAAGGAAAAAAACAAAAAAAAATTAAGGTTAACTCGTCAAACCCGAGATCCATAAAATAAAAATATGATAACTAAATAAATAAAAATTTCACATTAGCAAACTAAATTAAACAAAAAAAATTCATTAAAAAAAAAACACAAAGAAAAAAGCAAAAACAAAAACAAAAACCTATAGGCAAAAAAAAAAAGAGAGAAAAAAAAAAGTCAGAAGAAACAAAAGCAAAAAAAAAAAAAAACCTGCTACAGTGAAAATGGCACGCGTTTTAGAGTATTCTATCTATATATATATATATATATATATATATGTTTTAAAATCCTGGTAATTCTGTTGGGATGCGAGAAAGGGAAGACACAGACAGTATTCTAGGAGGGTTATTAACACTCACTTTTATCATAATCAGTGAATAGCCCACTATTCAATATATTGACAGGGTAAATTAATCATTAATTAATGACAAGAATTTCTGGATATCGAAGCAAGAATTCCATTTTGAGGTGGAGGAAACAAAACAGTATACAAAATCCAATGCAGCAGTCGTCTACATTCCACCGTGACCAGTGCTATAAAACTGCCTTGGCCTCCACAAATATTCGCCTGACCTTCATGAGACCTCATTAATTGCCCCATCCGATCCACCACTACCTTACAACAACCTAATCAACGCTCCTTACAGCTACAGTGGCCACCACGCTCTCTCTTCTAGTTTAGTCCCCTTCAGTCACGTTGCTTTGTGGGTCCGTCGGTGTACATGTAAGCTCCACGCACCTGATTAGCACGTGAGTCGTGGTATATATTTAGTTTAAAAGAATTGAAATACTGCTAGTAGAGAGAGAGAGAGAGAGAGAGAGAGAGAGAGGAAGGAGGGAGGGAGGGAGGGTGGCGGGGCCGCCGTGGCGAATAGTAAACATGTCTTGTCTATTGGGGCCACCATGTGAAATTGTGAATAAAATCCTCAAAAGACCACCACCATAGCTCCATAACTCTCTCCATACTTATTTATTCTCTTTTTTATTTTTCTCGTACAGTATTTCCTTTCTTTCTTTTTTTAACTTATTTTTATTTTTATTCTCTCTCTCTATCTATTTCTGCTCTATATCTCCCCAAGTAAGAAGAGTCTCATTCATTTGTTCATCTCTTTTTACGTCCCATCATCAAACACAAACACAAACACAAACTCTCTCTCTTCTCTCTCCCTTCTTCCTCCTGAAAACCCTCTCATTCTCACGAATAAAGAAACTCAGCACGCAATCTATTTCCCGTGAAAAGATATTCACTAACTCATACAATAACAATAACTCAGCACCGCCCTCTCTTTTTGACAAGAAACGTAACACCAACTTGTACTACTATCGTTACTACACTCTTATCAGCCCAATAAAAAACCGTGCCGGCCGTAGGAAGTTTTCAAGGTAAGAACCCTTCTGATTACTCGGTCAAATAATTGGCAAAAATACTACCAATTATCACTCTCATGGACTCGACATCTGGAGGAGCCACTGCACCCGACCCGAATAGTGGAGAACCTTGTCCATCAGCAGCAACAGCAGGATCGTCTTCAGCATCGCAGCCACAACAGCAACCGGAGGGATCATCACCGCCAGCACCACCAAGTAGATACGAGTCACAGAAGAGGAGAGACTGGAACACTTTCTTACAGTACTTAAAGAACCACAAGCCACCTTTAACCCTAGCTCGTTGCAGTGGTGCACATGTGATTGAGTTCTTGAAATACTTGGATCAATTTGGTAAGACTAAAGTCCACATAACGGGTTGTCCTTATTTTGGGCACCCGAACCCGCCAGCACCTTGTTCTTGTCCACTAAAGCAGGCTTGGGGTAGTCTTGATGCGCTAATCGGACGGCTTAGAGCTGCTTATGAAGAAAACGGTGGACTGCCAGAATCAAACCCTTTTGGGGCTAGAGCTGTTAGGATTTATTTGAGGGAAGTTCGAGAAGGTCAAGCTAAAGCCAGAGGGATTCCTTATGAGAAGAAGAAGCGAAAAAGGCCTAATGTTGCTGTTGCCGTAGCGAGTGTGTCGGTGGAGGCAGCTGCTGGTGGCTCTAATAGTGGCGGTGGAGAAGGAAGTGGTGGTGGTGGTGATAGTAGTGCCGCCGCTACAAGTGCTGCTGCGGCCGCTGCTACAACTACCGTATAGCTAGTGTAATTTTTTTTTCTCTTCTAATTTCAATGTCCTATCTTAATTGTGATTATTAAGAGATATTTATGATCTCTGACGATTTTATAAACGGGTCGACTGTCGAGCCATTGAGCAAAATATAGCTAGAAATCTAGTTTAAAAAAATCGGTTCTTCTTCCTATGCTGCTTCTTCAATGGTAGCTATATATAGCTAGTACTAAACTATCTCAGCATTGTAGTATTTACTTGTGAGATTATTATAGTGACTGATCAATAATTCAATTATTTGAAAATTTGCTACAACATAGAGAATGAGGTTGGTTGAGAATTATAAATCCTTAGTGTGACCATGTTTCTATTCTCCTTCTTGGCCATATTTGAAGAAAGAAATAAAGGTTGCGTTCAGCAAGAATGAAGAGGCCTAAAACCCTTGTTTTTCTGGAACCAAAGTACCTACCTAGCTAGCTAGTCTAACTCACTTGGGCTATCTACTCTCTAGGAAACAGACCAATATGTCTTAATTACGACCGCGTTATTCAGTTTCAGTTTCTATTTCAGTTCGAGGTTCTTTCTTGTTTTGACCTGTTAATAATTAGAAATTTATTGCGAGGAAGAAAATGCAAGAGAAAGAATTCCATGGTATCTTATTGCTGATTAAGATCATAATTATCTCTCCCTCCTTCCCCACTTGTGATAAGATTGACCATTATATCTTAATTAAACTAGTCTGCTTAAACAATTTGATTACTCTACTGATTGCTATTGGTTAATATTAATATAATTACCTGGTATAGATTCTTTGTTCCTATCTTATTTTCTTTGTTTTGTATAGCTGCACTGTTTTTTGTGATTTGTTTCTAGCTAGCATCAAACTACTCGAATTTCGGGAGGTTGTGGGCATGTTGGCAAGAAGGACAACATCAGTTTTTACCCAATCTTTTAATTCCCTAGCAACCACTGTGGCTTCATGGTCCCGGCTCGGGCTCCCCACCATGGGGTAATGTTTCTATGGTGATGCGCACGTGCACTACTAATTTACACCCCATTTTGCACTTACAGTTTCAGGTGCTTTCTTCACTATGCTATCTAGCTATCCATCTTGATCTTAGATTTTTTTCCACAGATTTTAAAGGTCTCTGGTTCCGGGCTTTTAAGGGAGTACTCGTTTCTATCCTTCTCCGGATCCCGATGTAAACAACATCTCTTTCCAATGATAACCACAGCTACACCAAAAAAAAAACAGAGAGATAATAGGCTAAAGCTACAAGCATTTATCAATGAAATGGAATAAGAATAGTCCTTGTGATTACTGCTCTTATTTTATTTTGGTAACCACTAACTCAGTGTGAAAATGACCAGGAGCCAACCTTTAGTTTCCACCATTCCATTGTTATATCATTAATTAATGCATATCTTACTATATATACCATATGGTATTCTATATATTTTGTTAATTATTACCACGGACCCGCAAACAAACCCCATTTCTTCCCCTATCCGATAAAATGATGCAACACGTATTTCTCTACTCTTGATGTTCTCAAATTCTTAAATAATTTGGAAATCTAGTATAATATAGTGTTTTTTTCTGTATTATTCTTCCTTTCCTGGTTTTCATTTTCTTTTATTGTTACTATTACCATTGCTTTTAAATCTTAATATATTCCTCATCGTTTTTTATATAGCAGCAGAACTTTTCCTCCTCCTCTTTCTGTCTTTTTTGTAGAATCAAATCATTTTGATTACAATACTTTATTTTTTCTTTCTGTTGCTCTGTAACTTCAACCGAATCGAGTCCTTAAGAAGTCAAAAGATAGATCTGTCCCTGCTTTAACACATCGCTTCTTCTTCTAGTTGGATCCATTATTCCTGCGAAGATATATAACTGCAAAAAAAATAAAAAAAATAGGACAGTACTCTGTATATTTCATCGCTGCTGTGGATTCCCGGGGACAAAGTTCAAAGAAAGTGTAATTCATCAATGCCGTTCTCCTCGTATAGAAAATGTATCTTCCAAAGGAGTACCTCATTTAAGGAGTAATAGAGGAGCAGGGGAGGTGCGGGCTTGGGTGGGGGTGGATTTGCTAAGGCTAAAAGCCTAAAACACCTTATATCGACTAGTCTTGACTCACACCACAGCCAGTCTTAATATTGACGTATGCATTGCTGTGAGGAATATATTATTACTTAATATTTGCAACCAAAGGAGGCACCACATGCCCTCTACTCTGAGGCACAAAAATAATGGACAAAGCAGTCGCCCTTAAGTGAGGCGATGCACCATGTATTTACAGTTGTGGTTTATTTTGGTTTTGAGAGTAATATACAGGTCAGACGTGTGGATGTTCGGAGCCCAATTTTCCAAGGGTCCAGACCATCTTTCCTGCCCTTCTAACATGATAGATGATCATAAACGCGATGGTCATATGGTGAGATTGGGATTGCTTTTTTAGCAATGTCTGTGATACAGCCACAGAGACTGTTTAAAAACAACACTTACAATTTCCGTTCTAGTTTAAAGCCTGTCTAGTTCCATATATATAGAGTGCAAATGACATGATGGGATGCTGAGAGAAATATATCGAGCAACGAAGGCATCGATTGAGTGGTGTGCTGGATCCACCTTGGAAATTTGGTCGGAAATAGATAGCTGGACAATCCAAAACGAGGAATCGACCATTTTCGAACTGGCCCATCGTGGCACCAACGTGCTCTTTCCAAGTAGTGTTGCAATTAGGCTTGGTGTCCACCTTTTTATATAAAAAATAATGTTTGCAATCATGTTTTTAAAAAGAAATTAAAATTTACTGCTAAGATTATAGATCTAACTGCATTTAATAAATTGTCAGATCTATAATAACTTGGATTCAACTTATAATTGAATTCAAATTATAATAATAATTTGGAACTTGCATGTTCCAATTAGGAATTTATAATAGAAAATAAAAGAAATGGAGACATAAAAAAATTAAAATGTGGCCCAAGCTCAAGCAGGCGACTGGCTGTTAGCTCAAGTTATTATCTGTTATTTGGTGAAATCTCATTCTCGAAGATAAAATTAGAAATGTGGCCGGATGGCGATAATTCTAGTAATTTCAAGTTAATTTTACCAATACACGATTTAGATATGAGATCAAAATAATTATATAAAAATAAATAAAAAATTCAAGTTCTAATAACCAAATATTAAAAAATAAAAAATAAATATAATATTAAAGAAGAAAACTTAAATCAACCATATCCACTTAACTAACCCATGTTTCATGATCTGAGATTGAGATAAAAAAAAATTCAAAAGAAAAGCCGAGTAAAAATCCAAGTTCAATTAAAAAAAACTCGAACTAATTCGAATTAACTTTATTAATTTACTCTATCTCATGATAGCCTAATAAAAAAAAAAGCTAAAAATGAAAAAGGTCAAGGAACAATAATTTAATGCCAAATGTAAAAATTGAAAAAACAATCAATGTCATAAAAAAAGGTTAAGGGAAAAAAACTCAAGTCAACCCGACTTAACTCGACTAACTTGTCACCCACGACATAAGATCAAGATCAAAAATTTTTTTCCAAATAAAGACCTAGAAAAAAACCAAATTTAAATAAAAAACATTGAAAAAGAAAGGTCAATCTAACCCTAACTAACTTGACTAACTTGCTCTCTTGATAACCCAACTGAAAGAAAACTAAAAAAATCATAAAGCTTAAGGGTCAGTAATTTAATGCTAAATAATGAAATTAAAAAAAAAATCAACCTCATAAAAAATCTAGGAAAAAAAATCTGAGTTAACTTGAGTTAACTCGACTAACCTATTACCTGAAATATGAAATCAAGATAACTTAATAAAAAAAAGTAGAACAAACAATGAAATCAATGGCCTAATAATCAAATGTCAAATGATGAATTTGAAAAAAAAAATTAATTTTTAATAAACAACCCACAAAAAGAGTCAAACTTAATTCGGTTAGGTCATGAGATAAGGATTACTCAATAGAAAGACAATCATAAAAAAAATAACAAAGTAGAATATCTAACTGTAGAAAAATTTAAAAATTAAACAATATGGACCAAATATGGTATAAAAACAAAGTAAAAGAAAATAATTAGGGGCTAATTGAAAAATAAAATAAATTAAGAAAATAAAAAAACATAATTGAAAGAATGAGGACTAAAATTGGATAAAAAACAAAATGAAATAAAATATCAAGGGACAAAATAAAAAAAAAAGATAAATTAAGAAAAGGATAAGAAAATACAATAAAAAAAAGGAGGATCAAAATTGAATTGAAATTAAAAAACAAATGCAATAAAATAGCAAGAGAAAAAATTTAAAAAAAAATAATCAAGAAAAATATAAAAAACATAGAAGAGCAATTAAAATTACGAGGACCAAGTGAAAATAAAAATCAAATGGAATAAAATATCCAATGATGAAATTGATAAAAAAAAACTTAAACTTTAAAAAGCTTCAAAAGCAAAATAAATAGTGATTAAGAGAATAAGAACCAAATAGATAAAATTACAAATTGAAAGACACAATTAATTTTTGAAAAGGTTGATATGAATTTCAAAGGTATGCGAGAGAAAAGAAAGAGGAAAGAAAAAAAATTCATCATAGTTCAAATTGACTTCCGCCACGATCATAAGCCATATTGTTTGAAAAAGATGATTGGCGCTACAAATAAAAGATTTTGGCAACTGTATGGCTTGCACGAACTACCCAAATAATGTGAGAGTTGTCACGCACTAACACGTCAATAGTTTTTTTTAAAATAATATTTAATTACTTAAAATTATCAAATAACCCCTAACCAAATGCAAAAGATGAAAAAAAAATAGAATGAAAAGACTAAAACACCTTTAAAACCAGCCTTATTTTTTTTTAATTCATGGATAATTTTGTAATTTAACTATTTAAAAAATAAAAAAAATAAAGAATTTCATATGTGCATGTGTACTCTGGAAAGACAAAAGAGTTCATATCCAGCTGATAACATATGCTTAACATTGTTTTTTTTTCTTTAAGGACAAAATAGTTATTTTACTCTTGATTAAAAAATTATCATGACCAATTTGTCCCAATTAATTTTATAATAACTAATAAATTAAAAAAAAAACAATATTACCCCCAAATACAAATTTCTTAAGTTTTTTTTTTCTATGTAGGAGCGTAAATATCATTTCACTGTTAGTAAAAAGTATATATAGCGACAATGTTTTACTGTAACTTTTTTTTTTTAACTTTTAATTTATCTCCTCATTTTTTATTTAATCTATTTAATCTCTCAAAACTTATGCACAGTGACAACTACTAATTAATTAAAAATAAAATAAATATTTTAACCTAAACGTAGAAAATGAAAAATCCCAAACCACCAATATAATGCGAAGATACCGAACAGACAAAAAACAGTTTACGTTTGTAAACAAAAACAACGACAGTGTCGTTTAATTTCTCTGCTTGTTTCCTGCATTTAAAATAAATAAATCAATGGTGAATAACTGTGGGTAGAGATTTTTTTTAAGTTTTTTTTATGTAGAAATATATTAAAATATAATTATTTTAAATTTATTTTTATATTAGCATATCAAAACTATATAAAATACAAAAATAATAATAATTTAAAGTTAAAAAAACTGAATTTTTTTAATATATATATTAAAGGTTTACAGCTAACAAGATAATATGGTAAAATGCTCACTAAATTTAAATAAAGAAATATTACAAAAAACCGAGTTAATTAATTATAATTAACTTGATTATCTTGTATTCAAGATAAATCAAACAAAAAACCAAAAAAATCACAAATATAAATGTCCAATAATTTAATGATAAAGACATTTTTAAAGCACAAGTTGAAGCCTCGTAATTTTACAATTTATGCATTTAATTTATACAATTAACTAGCCGATGTACTGTTGTTTCGCGGGGCTTGTGTTATATATATTTTTTTATTGTTTTAGAAAATCATATTTTCTTAAAAATACAACAAACAATATTTTGAAAATAATACAACGTTTGTCAAAAAATAAGTAAATAATATATGCTGAAAATTTAATAATATTTTATTTTATTGATCTCGATCGCAACCCACAAATTATTGACAGTTAATATTTTTTTTATTTGTTAAATTCAAATTTATTATTTCATGTTTTTATGCGCTCTTTTTCCTGATGGTATTTTCATCTCTTTTTGGTAAGATTTAATTATGATGACCGTATATGTTATATCCTTAATTACTCAAATAGTCCGCATGCAATGTAGGAAAAAAAAACCCAATTTTTTAACCATTAATATATTTATTTCTTCTTCTTTTTTGGATTTGTTGAATTTATATTTATTATCTTATGTTTTTTGTTTTTTGTTTTTTTTGCGCTCTTCATTAATTTACGATACGTTTATTTATTTATTTATTTATAGGATTTAATCATGTTAATAATATAAAAAAACTAGTCAATGCAATCCACATATATATCACACACATTAACTCTGATATTTAAATGATTTCAATTAAAATTGCTTCTCTTGATATGATTTTTTATACAGTAAAGAGATGAAAGGACTGATCATTAAGACTCGTTGTCCATGGCGTATTTCTATGCTATAAAATCTCAAAGGAGAAGCAAGCAGTATGGAACTCTTACGTATAAGCTGCGAGCAGTGCAACCTGGCTATTTGAATTGTTTAGCTCCGAGCAGTGCAACCAGTTCGAATTGCTTTTCTTTTTGCCATGAACTCTTTAAATCTCAGAAATCGATTGGCTAGGGTTTTTCACTGGCTAGAGAGTAGAGAGAGAGTAAGAAACAGTCGGTGGCCCCCAGAAGTGGAGAGACAAGGTGGTTTTGGTAAAAACAGAGGGCCGAGGGAGAAGAACAATGCCTGGACATCACTGTTTTTTCTCTCTTTGATATGTCGCAATATGGTGGGTCCTGTATAGTTTGACAATCTGTAGTTTTGGTCGCCGACATGATATCTGGATGGTAAAATTTACTGACAAACGGTGCCTGGTGGTCTTCTTCTCCTCTCACTTTCGTATCGAAACCCTTCCTCCGAAAGAATATTAGCCCACAGCCACAGCCACAGCCACAGCCACCGCCACCTATCATTTTCCAACTTCGAAATTGCCTTCACCTCTTCTGGCTCGTGCTAGAGACTTGAGAGAGAGAGTAAGATCCAAATGTGAATCCACTGGGGGACATGAAAATCTCTGTATTGATAGGCTTGGGTGGGACCATGTCCATATGAGAGTACCCTTTGAGCGGTCTGCCTTGCTGGGAAAGGACTGTTGAACTTTTATTGGAGTGGCTCCACCGTTAATATATATATTTTTTTTTATGTTTGGGTGATAGTGATTTAAAATGTTTTTTATTTTAAAATATATTAAAATAAATTATTTTTATTTTTAAAAAATTATTTTTAATATAGTATATTAAAACGATTTAAAAATATAAAAAAATTATTTTTAAAAAAAATTAAAATTTTAAAAAACATGATTTACACCGCGTTTCTAAACACTCACTTTCTCTATAAAAGTTTTCAAATATCATGAAAAAATATACATGATTAACTATAATAATATTGTTAATTTGTAATCACGATATCTTTATGATATCACGTAATTAATCGCAAGGATAATATGATCTCGATGAACAATATTGGTGTGGGTAATTATATTCGATAATTATATATTAAATTATATAATTATCGATAATAATATCTTTTTCTATAATCCAGTTAAAAAATAAAACAATGCTTTATTTGTATACCTCAGTAAAAAATAGATGTGGTAATTATAATAAGAATATATAGCATATTATCTCTTATAAATAAATAAATAAACTGAGTATTAAATTGAACAAATGTCTTGTAACCATAGATATTACAATATTAAATAAATAAATTATTGAGATCAATAATTAGTCAGTGATCTAGCTGTTAAGCACTTAATATCGCTGTTTTCTAAGGTTAAGGGCTGGCTCAAACAATTAATAAAAAACATTTATTTATCTATAAAAGATAATATTTGTCATTTGTAAATTAAAAAACATAGGGTGTTTCGTCACACCGTGATTTTTTAAAAATATAACTTTTTTATAATTTTTTTTGATGTTTTTTTGTATTTTTTATTAATATAAAAAATATAAAAATATTATTTTAATATTTTTAAATTAAAAAATTAAAAACCAATCAAATATCAAACACTAGCCGGAGTGATAACAAAAAAAAATAATTAATTAAAAGCTGAAAAATCGTCGACAGCAGGATTCGAACCTGCGCAGGCAAAGCCCAACAGATTTCGAGTCTGTCTCCTTAACCACTCGGACATATCGACTAGCCTTTATCGGTTTACCAAAGACAATATATATTGATAATTAGGCCCCTCTAAGAGAGGACTTATATGGTGCGGGAAAGAATTGCGTTCCTTAAATTACTCAGAATATTCATTTTAGTACTCGGTAGCCTTTTTGTGATTCCAATTGTTCATCCCTTTTTAGACATTTGCCCACATGTATTCTTGAAAACGCTGTCATTGCTTCCCTCATTTTTAAAACCTAGCTGATATTCTAGGAGATTAAATAGTTTAGTTGATAATTGCTTCAGGTAAAATTTAGCTCTAGCATGATTGAGGTGTGCTAGGACACCCAGATAAAGGTGCTCAGTTTTAAATTAATCTATCCTCCATAACAGTGACAACCGAATCTTTCTAGCGGAGGATAGGATCCCGAGGACGAAAACTAAACCGCTGGACCATCCCACTCAGGTGGATACATCTCCACCTGATGTATGCCGTGCAGGCCATGCAGTCTATCAGCACCGTTCTTAGCATCAGCTATCCACTGTTCTGCTCAAGTGGGTACATCTCTATAGGTGTCATATTAGATCACTGCAACAAACCACAGGACCGCCTATTATCAAGCACAATACAGGCTACAAGTATTCACCGAGACACATACTTGTTGCTGAACTGATAAATATACACAGACAACATATTATCCAACAGCACCCCAATCCCCCAATCACAAAACAACGTTATCTGGTAGTAAATGACAACATTAATTGTTTTAAGTCGAGAAAAGGGGGTGGCAACTTCGGACATGCACTTAGCTGAGTACTGCTGACTTGACAACATAAATAGCGTGCCGACAGCAAAGCAATCAAACTAGAAAGTATTTGGAATTGAGATGCATCCATGCTGAAGCAGCTCTGATCTCCTTCTACTGCATCCACAATGATATTGCTGATTTAATCTGTTCCATTAGCGTTGATATAATCGTATCCTTATAGCAAACTGGAGGGATTGATTTTGCTTTTGGCCTTTGGATGGAATAACCAGATGGTTTGCTGCAAGCTTTGGGTGTGGCAGTGCCTTTGTAGGCCTTGCAGATGTACGTTATGAAGTCTTCATAATCCTAAAAAAAACAGAGCAATTCCTGAATTCCACCGAGTAATCTTTTAAAAGTAGAAAAAGAAAAGGAAAGAAATCGATAACTTGTGAACAACCATCAATTGTTCATAAGTTGGGATCATCACAAATAGCAAAATTGCACGTAAAATCGCAGAAAGTCCTGGTGGCAAAAATACGAAGTCCACAATCAATAACCATTTCTTAAGGTCACAGTTAAAAGAACAAACCTCATAAAGTGGCTGCCCATCAACCACCACCCATGGCACATATTTATGTGGAGGCTGAAGGGCATTTGTTTCAGTTGCATATTTTTCAAGCTGCACAGAGGTACCAAGTATAGATCCAATCAGTTATGCATGGATCACAATTTTTATCCCAACAAAAAATACCATAATAACACGAGGAAAAGAAACATTAGGAAGTCAGCAGAACATAAGACAACGAACATTTAGGTGGAGGGCCAAACTCAAATACAGAGAACCACGCAACAGGTGGGAGAAACACACCAAAGATGGCATCATCACCATACACTTAAATTTCAGAACCTGAGCTATAGGTTTCTAGTTGCATGATCTTTTCTCTCAAGACCATTTCATTCAAGTAAGCATTGCTTCAGGCTTTCCCCGCTGTTGCCAGACAAACTTTAAAGAGTTCTAAAGCAATTAAAATCACCACAGCATTTTCAGTACTTCTGTTCCAGTTCATTTTCCGTGTCTGTTTCCTGTCTAGCCTAAATATCCTTTCTTTTAAACAGTATAACTGTTCTTCTGATATCTAATGAGCATGATTTTAACTTCTCTTATCCAAGCTTCCGGGTTTAGTAAGCCTATAATCTATAGGCAATATATTCCTAGCAGGGTAAAGAAAACAGAAACGATTTCCTTACCCACATAAAATCAATTCAGGAGATAAACTCATAGTAGCAAGAATCACAAGATTAAATCTACCTTCTTAATACATTTGCTTCAATCAAAGGTCTTTCCCTAATAGTGCCCCAGAAAATAGAAAGTTAAGACAAATAATCAGTAACAAATCTTAATCCTAATCAGCATCTATAACAAATCACAGTCAACACTTTATTGGAGCTTCCTAACATCTGACAGTCATGAAATCAAAGCCTTAACTTCATTGTGTCTATATAAAACACCTTCAGTTAATACGCAATATACAATATCAGCTTCATCAACCAGATACGAAGTCAGCACATTTCAATGATCTATTAAAAAAAACAGCTGTTGGTTACTGTAAACTAAGAGTAATCACCACATTTAGAGATCTGTTCTTGGAAACTTCATTTGTTAGTTCATAGAGAAAACGGTTTCAGAAAATCACCTCCCACGACTTGAATTAACCGACTACAAAAGCAAAGTAAATCTAACAGTATACTAACCTCATCGCCAAATATAAATTAACATTTTTAGATTTTTTTATGATTTTGATATGTTGGTATTAAAAATAAAAAAAATATTATTTTAACATATTTTTAATTTAAAAAATACTTTTAAAAAATATTATATAATGCATTACTAAACACACACCTCATTCTAACCTCCGATCTTATGCACCCAAACCTTCTATATGGGTTAAGAGTGTGTTTGGTATTGCGGTAACTGTTATGGTTGTGATTTGAAAAAAATTGTTTTATAAAAAGTACTTTTAGTTGAGGTTGGTTTGAAAAAATAGGTGTTTGGTTAAAACTGTAGTTAAAATTGAGGTTGAAGAAAAAGTAGTTTTAATGTGTTTGGTTAAGAATGCTTTTGAAATTGAGGTTATAAAATAATTTTAAAAAATATATATTAATATTGATGGTTTTTAATTTAAATATTGTGGATTTAACTATTGCTATTACATCATGAAATAAATTACACTTTATATAAAAAAAAATTACTTTAACAAAAAACTATCTACAATTCTATTATGTATAAAATTCATCCGACAAGAACTACAAAATTAGGTAAAATATTATCAAAAATAAAATTAAAATTACAGTACGAGTAAATTTAATTCACCTTAAACTAATTTTTTTTTAAAAAAAAACAATTTTTGTTCACGTTCACGTAAATAGTGCGAGCAAAATCAATTAACTGCACTGATGTTTCTAAAAAAAAAATTTGTTCAGTGAACAGTGATGTTCTGAATACAACTCGGGCTCCTCCTCTGGCTCTATTTCTGGGTCCACTTCAAGCTCATCAGTGGTGTCTGGGAGCATCATCAAACATGTCTGGGCGTCGTTCCTTTCTTTCTTACTTGAGTTAAAGGAGCTTGTGCCTTTAGCTTTCTTGTATGCTCCATTCTCTGGCTGGTCCAGATTGAAGTTTCCACTGCTGACATTGCTGGTTTTTTTCTTACCTTGCTCAGTTGAGCTTGGCATGACAAAGGGAAGCAGAGTGGAGAAAGCAGGGAAGATTGCATAGAGAAAAATGCAGCAAAAAGGAGATGGTTCTGTGTGAGGTTTAGAGAGGGAAGCCGCGTGAAGGAGGACAAATCCATGAGACTAGGGAAGCACAGTGGAGGTCGAAGTTGTGGAGGAGGACAGACGATGAAAGCACAGTGGAGGAGGCGAAGCAGTGGAGAAGGACAGACGATGGAAGCCACAGTGGAGGAGGAGATAGTGGAGGAGGACAGATTGGGCTAATTATTTTTTGGATAATGAACATTAATTGTAAGCAACGTTTTCTGAACAGCAGCCACGGCGAAAAGCAAGTCAGACTTGCTTTTGCTACACCAGCTTTTCAAACACATATTTATGTGGGACTCATGTATAAAAAACGGTGGTCTCTGTTAACCAAACACATTGCAACTTATTGACGCAGCTAAACGTGGACGCAACCGCTTAACCAAACAGAGTCTAAATATCCATGCTTGATCCACTTTCTGGGTGGCGTTTCATATAAAGTTGTTGGGTAGATCTAACCTATAACATGAACATTAGCCCATGATTAAATTCATGAGGCAATGGTGTGGCTTTCGGTATTGCGGCATAAATTGAGTTGAGCTAAAATTTATTGTTTTTTTTTTAAATTAATTTTTTTTATTTTTAGATTGTTTTGATATATTAATATAAAAAATAAATTTTAAAAAATAAAAATAATATTTTAATATATTTCTAAAAAATAATTTTAAAAAACAATCGGTATCACACTATCTTCATGAAAATGGTTGCTGTTAGCAAGAGTTGGTCTTTCTTTCATGTGTTGGTCACCCGATAGCGTGATGGGAGAAAGAAAGAAAAGGGGAAATTCTTTCCTGGTTCTATTTTACTGTTGTATTCTTAGTAGTAAAAGAAAAAAAGCAAGGTTTGGGGACGTCAAATGTTCTCTTGAGATTATTTTTGGGCATTATAATTATTACAAAAAAGTGACATTTAAGGTAAACTCTCACAATTATAATATACTTTGTGATAAATTGAAATTTAAAATGCTCACAAAACCCTTTAAAATATTAAAAAAAAACATTCAAAATACCTAAAAACATGAAAACTATTTGGGCCAAGATGCATGAGCTTGGCATGGTAGCCCACTCCCATGCTAGGAGCAAGCCCAGCAAGGCATGGCATGCTCATGCCGCCTAACACCTCAACGTCCACATGGACTCGAGTTATCACATTCAATTTGAACATGTTTGGGTCCAGATAACACATCTGGATTTATTTTTCATATTTAACGGACTCAAACATTTTGTTTGAGCCCAACACTCCATTGAGAATTTTTCTAGGACCCCATACAGATCCCTCAATATTTTATATTGATTAAATACATATTATTTTGATTTAAATACAACTCAAGATATTACAAGAGTGAAATTACATTCTAGCCCCTTTCCTTCATAGAATGACAAGACTCATGAGTTATAAATACAACATAAATCCTTCAAATCCAAGGTTCACAATCTCTTCATTCTTGATATTTTTAGTATATATATTTTTAGAGTTTATCTTTTTAAAATATCATTTTACTTTTTCTCTTTAAGAAGATATTTACTAAAGTATCTGAGAGTTCTAAAATTTACAAAAGAAGATCTTTTACAGGTACCAGTCACCTTAACATACCAGTTATCATGTATAAACTATCAGTCACCTTGACTAGAAAAAATAATCAGATTACTAGAACTAAAAACTTATGTACGGAGATTTTGGAAATTCTTGGATTATGACGGTAAAACATATTTAGCAATATGCATGACTTAAATCACTACTAATATTTTTTTTATCAAATTATTGTTAAACTTGAGTAAAACGAATTTACCAATATATTTTGTTTACCATCATTATTTTCTTGATATAATGGATTATTTAAGAATTAGTATTGTTTGTAATTGTACTTTTGTGATTGATGTATGTGGTTTACTTGATTGTTTGTTTGTAAAATCTAATTTACACTGTTATAATCTAGTTTATTTGAGAAGTCAATAAATTGCAAAGTATGAACACGCACTCCCAAATTCCCGACTCAAATATAAAAAGAATTTTTTTATTTTAATGTCATCATTAGTAAATTACTCGATTTTTTTTCTTTTATATTGAACAAAGCAGTAACATTGTAATTCCTTGATTAAAGATTCTCTGTTCAGTTCTAAATCCATGAACGAAAAAGTTTTTTTGTTTTTTTGTTTTTATCAAAATCCCATTGGATTAAAGAAAGAGTTTGAAGTAATAACTTGGTTTTGTTTAGAAAAAAGAGGGTAATGATATTTGAAAGGAGCTGCTAGCTGCACTCATAAGAGAAGAAAAAACCAGAGACCAATCAAGCAAGCACTACTAATTTGAATCAACATCTCTTTTCTTTCCCCGAATTCACATTTTGTTCCCAAAAACTCTTCGCCTGACACTTTTTTTTTGTAATTCTATGTTTCACCTTGTCCAATTTGTGATGAAGATTGGTGACCTAATTTACGTCTTCGAACTGATGTTGATGCTTGATGCATGATGGCGTGAATATTGGTGGCCGCTTTGAAACATTGTGATTTCACCGAAATGAAAAGCTTAATAGTTTGGAAGGGAGAGAAGCCAAGTCCTCTGCTACATTTTCTTTTAAGGGTAATTTTAGCAATTCAAATCAGAGTTATAAAGATAACAGCACCCATAATTGAACCAGCAAAAGTCTACACACTGACAGAGTTGAATACATGCTCTTGAAGGATAATCTCTCAAGTCTAGACAAGACAAGTGAGCACTAGTCACTCGTTATTTGAAACTGTAGCAGATATGGAATTTATACGATCACACTGGATATTCTATATGTGATGCATCGGTTAAATGGAAAAATGAAAAGATTATACGAGACATGTATGTATATTCAATGTCGTTCCGCTTCATAGCGGGGGCAAATTAAAATCGATTGAAAACGAATGCAAGGAAAAACTACAATTTCACTGCAAGCTGCTAGACTGCTAGTTCTCTAATCCAAATCCAGATGATCTAAGGTCTGCAAAACTGGAACCGGGTACTTGTCCACTCAAGTATGTCTGTCTAGGAACTTCTCTATCAAAACTGAGAATGCAGCAAACCCAGCACAGCCAACACATGCTGCTTTCGGGCCACCTAAAAAACATGGCAGAAGGGTAAGATAGGTCAGGTTGAGCAAGGCAAACTGCCATTAGGTCAGGTAAGGAACGACAGTCTCCACATGAATTAAACAGAAAAGGGCAAGAACACAGCGAAATCACATTATTGGTTTTTAGAGCGGAAGTGGATAGCTTAAAGCCAAGTAGCCATTGGCAGACCATTTTAGAGATGGTTGCAAAATTAGCAGCTTGAAAACTCAAAACTCACACCGTTTCCCTAAATAATTCAACACCAAACTGCAACTGGAACAGTAGAGGGCACAACTAAACAGTGTCGGTGCAAGATTGATAATTTCTCAACATCACCGAATGTCATTGCCAAAGCTAATAAAACTCAAAATCCACAAGCAGAAACTTCCACAGTTTAATTATCCTTGCCTTCAATTTATTCAAGGATAGCATAGTTGGATAGTCCAGTGATGCCAAAACAGAGAAGCTTTTATACATTGATATTCCAACTCCATCTCAGAAAACCAAAAGGAACTGGCACTGGATATCATAAAATAGTTGAAGAGAATGAAAAGCAGATGATTGAAAGGTTCTAACATGTAATTCTGAACCTAAAATATGTTTGTTAAAGATAGTCATTCAATCAGGATGCAGGTACTCACACTGCCAGGATTAAGTTGATTAATGCGCATGACTCAAAATAAACCAAAACTATGATAATAATTGATGATGAAATTAAAACTGTATGGCCACTCTAATTAGTCCGTTCACACTCTAAGAGACTAACAAAGACCAAAACAACCAGGCTCTTGCATGGGTAATTAACTGAAGCCATCAAAACATAACAAATTAACAGAAGTTCGAAATCAATGAATAAAAGAGGAAAGCTCCTAGCAGGAACAGCAAAAGGCGAAGCAGCTCCTTTCATTAACCATGTAACAACAAAAAAAGACAGTGAGGTGATGCAGGACAGCCTAGGGGATGTTCCAAATCTGACTTTTAAATGCTGTTTTAGGGCTGTTAAAACTGTACTACTGTTGATTTGTGATGGAATATGAAGAAGGATTTTGATAGATGCTAGGAGTTGCACCTAAGGTTCTTAAGAGTCACGCCTAAGGTTCTGATTCAGTCCCGCAATCAAAGCAAAATTGCTGCTTATTGAAAGAGAGCAGCCAGCTCCATCAAGGACATGGATTTCTAAGCCCCTAACCTAAGCATTCCTCTTTAGAGTAGGAAAACCTAATAGCTTTAGGACTAATAAAATAAAACACTTTCCGCACCTAATATTGCAGCAACCATGACCTTCTTTCTCAAGGATGAGGAAGGTTTTTTTGTTATAGAGGGGAAAAAGAATTTATGTTAAAAAAAAAGTATCGCCTAGTATTATGATTATAGAAAACCTCAACTAGTTTACAAAGTTTTAAGGTAAAGGATTAGATATGCTATAGGGAAGATGCTATTATCCTAAAACATTCCACCTAAGATAAGTTGCATTGTTACTCTTGTTTTTTATTCCCAACAGTTTGTCATGCCTAATCTACTAGTGGTGTGTGTGTGTGTGTGTGATAGTGAATCTATTGTAATGAGTTAAACCTTGAGTGGTTGGTTTAAGCCTAATCATTCACAAGCCCGATACATCTTTGTCATTCTCGTTTATAATATTTTAATAATACTTGGTGAATTGACATGTCTACAGTTGGTGACTTTTAATCATGACCTATGACCAATAGTCTATCAATTTGTGCCAATGACTAACCAATGGGCTTATGTTAGACTCATAGAACCCAACCCAAATCTTAAAAATGATCCATGGATAATGCTTTGTTAGGATTCATTTATACTATAGTATCCAAGATTCATTCGCAATACTTGTTAAATGAATGAAGATTGTACGCCTCAGTTCTACCTGAGCAATGACTATCATGGGTATATTTATTTGGAATAGGATCTACTGATATGAAGATCCCTTGTGGACTAAATTGCTTTGACAATAACCCTTTTAGGGTTTATTTTTCATGCGATGTGGTATTTTCAGTTTTTTATTGGTTGCCCCTCATCAATGTCAGTATACATCCGTGTTATGACTCGTGTATGTACAACCACAACAAGTAGACAATTTATTCAAAACCAAGATATTCACATCACGCATTAATGAATCAACTTGTCATCTCCAATTGACACTTGAGAGTAACAACCTTTAAGAGTACATTATATTAGGAATCGTTGATGGATGACTAATCTAAAAATTTTAATGCATTTTAAAAAAAGATTTTTATTTTTGAAAATTAAATTATAAGTTGAAGGTGCTACTACCAATCAACATTCAAAGTATGACTTATTATAAGTTCATTTGCCTTAAACATTGTAGGTGAATAACATTGAATTTTTTTATTGAAGATTAAACAAATGATTTTGGAAAAGAAGTATTTATGAAAATATTGGAATGTCAGCCTTTTAATGTAATGTAGGCTGAAACCTTTAATGAATTTTGAAACCAAGATACAAAACTCATCGGATATGAATATACATGCATGAATAAGAAAAAAAAATATTATGTTATTTGAATCAAATAACAATGTGAATATGCTTCTCACACATAAAGAAAATGATACTAGAATGATTGAGATGACTATGATATGACCAATACACATAAACTAGCAAGATACAACTTGAGGGATTTGACTGAAATGCAAACAAAAATATCAACCCAATAGTAAAAATTATTCAATCAAAAACCTCATTGATACATATCAAAAGCAACATAAATCAAAATAGTCATTCAAAAGATCTTTGGAATTTGAAATTGATCTTCAAGGAATGGGATGAGGTTTGAAAAGCTGCTAGAATAGTCAGGGGTGGTGCTAGATAGCATTGTTGTTGCTGCTACGTAGTATTGTTGTTGTTTCTTCCGCAATATTCCGCTGGATTTAGAGCATCGAAACTACACAATTTGGAGTTGTACACCTCACAAAAGTTTTAGATCTTCTTCTAAGCTTTTCAACACATCTAAGTTTGCTTTTTTCTGACATCTATAACTCTAGATAGAGGCCAAAAACCCAAACAAAGTCTAAGCTGAAATGAACTTCTTGACAGATTCTGACTTTTCTGTTTCGTCCATGTTTTGAGCATCAAAACAGCAGGATTGAGTCTTAAACTCATCATAAGATTTTAGGCCTATGTCTTATCTTTCCATCAAGCCAAAAAACATCTAAAATCGAGGAGTGTAGCTCCAATTATAATCCAGAAACCAAGCATTGATTTGGATGGAGTTTTCAAGGCTGTTACGTGGGGGTTGCAGCTATAGTTTTCTAGGTTGTATGGTGAGGTTTGGAGGCTGGTTTCAGGGCTGGAAAATGGAGGAAGTGGTGCTGGAAAATGATGAAGAGGGAGATGGGAAAGGCTGTCAAAAACCTTTCTATGACACGACACGAAAAAAACAATGTAAGCTCGGATTGTAAAAATAAATCATAAAATTCAAAGTAATTTCATCAATAAAAATGTTGTGTGCTTGTTCTTACATGATAAAATCTTATCATGCAAGATCCAAGGAAAAAAGTTGTAAGTGGTTGGTAAGACTGTGCGTCCAAGAAAAAACATTGAAAATAGCTATGTCTTCACAACTATGCTCCCTTATTGGCTAGCACCAATTCCAATCCTCCCTCCAAATGCATGACCACATGTAGTGTTTTAGCTTATCCGATATATTTTCTCTCCATGAATAATGTAACACTTTTAGATATTGTTATGCTTTCTTTTAGATATTGCTATTATTTTATAAGTTTCAGATATTGTTTGTTACACACCGTCAATCTCAACAAATGAATCGATAAAGAATTGTAGGCTTTGTATGAACCAAAACGAATGAATCAAACAATTCAAAATAGTACCTTTTTTTTAATCTTAAAGTTTGGATCCTTGTTAGATCATATCTTAGACAAGTTATAGGATTTTCTATAGAGAAATCATAATGTAGTAAACTTATTTAAAAGACTATGGTATTTAGACATAAACACATGGTGGATCAAACTCCAGAGTATGATCTGTTACTCTTATCCGTAAAAATATCTCTATAGAATAAGAATTTGCAAACTTTTGTCCCATAATAGATAATTTTTTATTTGTTAGGAAGGGTTTAAGCAAGACGATGTTTCCTTCATCATTGATTGGAAAAAAAAATTCATGGATACATGTGCTTGTGAGGTTCATGCGTTAATGTATGCAACGGGGAAGATAAAAATTGAAAATTTAGAATTATTGTAAAATCGTAAAATTGGTAGTGAAATCAAAATTTTAATCGATTTTACCGATTTTAAATGATTTCAATCCGATTTTATCATTTTTTTAATTTTTATGTGATTTTACATGATAAGCATATGTTGACTCATAAATTTACGAGTCAATTTTAACAACCTTGGAGATGGGTTTTCACCTTGGTAAGAAGTGAAGAGTTTGTTGTTTTTTCTTCCTCTTCATTTTTTATGACTGGATTTTTTCTTTTAAATTTCAGTACACTTTCTCTTCTTTTTTCGCTTTCTCTCTTTATCTCTTAGCAGCTAGGGTTTGTGGTGGAAGAGATAAGGCTAGGGATTTTATATAAGAGAGATAAAGTTAGGTTTTTTTGTGTGGTGGGCTTCTTTCATCTACAATTCACTCATCTATTTATAACCCACAAATTTTATCTTCTATTTAGTTGCTTGGTCTCCACATAACCCAATTTATTTTGTTTTGGTCTCTCATTTCTCTTGTTTTATAGCTTTTTTAATTACTTGGTCCCCCAAGCAACTCCATTATATCTTGATGCCTCATTTTTTTTGCACTTTAGTCCCTTGTCTATTTTGCTCCCTATTTTTTTTATTTTCTCTTTTTAACAAAAAAAAAACAACATTAATGTTAATTTGATAAGAAAAGTAATCAAAAAATACGAAATGAACACAAACATATCAAAAACATATTTCTTTGAATTTGATTTTTTTTTATATAAGACATCAACAAGAGAAAATAATTGAGAATTACAAGAAGGACGTGTGAATAGATGAAATGCATCAAAAATATATTTTTTTAATTTTTTGTTTTCTTAGATATTTGGAACATATTTTGAAACAATGAATAGATATAAATAACTATATTTTTCAGATTTTCCACATCTGAAAATTACTAAAACACCCTTGTATTCTATAGTTGAAATAGACCATATAAATCTTATTCTTTTTTCCTGCATCATCGAAGATTTCCCAGAATTTCCAGCAAATAGAGAAATTACAGAGATACCCTTGTCTATAAAAAGTCACCAATCTTGCTTCTTTTGTTGTCCGCATCATGAGGTTATGCCCTTCTACCGCCATATTAAAACACTACTTAGTCGGGAGTATAGGGACAATACGGTGCATGAGGGATAGGTGAAGAATGAAAACAAATCCATACTTCTAGTAGTTTAAATGCAGGAAAAAGGTAATCAAAAAGATCCAAATGATGTAAAATCAGGAAAATATTTCATCTCACTCGGGTCTCTTTTTCAATATTTCCAATTTGGAAGGATTGGAAACTGAAGATTGATGGAAGGAAGGTATTCTTCTGTTCCTTTCTCAAGAATGCATCTATCCTACCAAACAAGGTGAGCACCTCTTCCCTCCCTCAACAGTATACACCCCATCCACTCTCCTTCATTTCCACCCTAATGAACATAGTGAATGGTCAAAATACCTAGAATATGTCATCACTACTATTGCACTGGTATAAAATTTTCCACATTTTCCTGAACTTGTCCCTCTGGTTTCCTAACAGATAAATTTCCTTTGTTCCTTTGAAATTGGTTTGAAAGTGTATGCATGTTTACCACAGATGTTGTTCAGTTTCACTAACAAGAAACCATAGGCAAATTTAGTCAGGATTTTCATATGCAAAATAGGTTAATTTCATCAAACTTTAATATGACATGTGATTTTATCCTTTTGGCCACATGAATTGCAAGCTATGATAAAGCACATGGATTCAAAAAAGTCAGCACAAAGGAGATTTAAGGAACATCTTTTATAAGCTGTGAGGAGGAAGTGGATTGATAGGATGGTATCAGGAACCATGAGCTGACATATTTGAAAGCTCTACGACAAGCAAGTGCTGAGTTGTATAAATTAATCCAACATCTTGACTACTAATCTCAAACTGAATGCAGTTAATATGAAAAAAGCATTGAACAGCAGCAAAGTAAGAGATCACCTTTTGCTGACATTGTACCTCCAGTGACACACCCAGCAACAACCGTATTAGTGGTGTCATGTTTTGCCCGGGCCTAAAAACAATCAACAAATTAAACTCCTATGGATTTTTAAATTTCAAAGGTACATAAAAATCAACGTTTTTATTAATAAAGTCTCCTTGGTAAACTACCTTCTCAGTGACACACTCAGCAGCTGAGAAAACCAAGCCCATAATTGCAAACGTTTTACAAGAACTCCAACTCCTCCGTCCCATTTGCTTCGCAGTATAAATAAATTGCTGCCTTCCTGTCATCTCATCTTGCATGATGGGATTATCCAATGCACCTAGAAACAGTCCCATGAACAACCCCAGCCCACCTCCTACAAATAAACATTTCCATTACACAAAACACATTATCATATTACTTGAAACCACAGATTTGAAAACACTCTACTTTTATTGAAGGTGAAGTTTCTTAAAGGATGATTCCTTCCCCTTATTAGGCTATCTTTCAAGCTCAAATGCACAACTAAACCTTTTGGTGGTATGGAGTCAAATGATAAAAAATTCATTTGTAATGGATAGTATTACGGAAACCAGATATAACAGTTCAGTTGTTCCTTGATTGGATCATTAGCAAAAAAATGAATTTTTGTAACAGAATAATAGGTTCTCCAAGCCCCTTGAAAATTCATCCTAGAGTCGCCCCGCCGACTGGAAAACTTAGGGGAGCTCCTGTGTCAATCACCACTGTTGAATTCAAAGCTACGGTGCAAATTCAATTATTTCCTAATAATTGCTATACTACCGAAAGTATCTTGACCCAATCAATCATAAAGCCACCCAAAAAATTTAAAATTTCTCATTCAGAGGCTAGAATTGTTAGATATTCAATTCATCTATTACCACTGCAACTATATAAGAGCTGATTATCGAAAGCACGAACAAAACAAAACCCATTAATTTCAATGTCTTGAAAAAACAAGAAGGAAGGTAATTTAATCAATCAATCCTCACCCATGACTCCACTAGCAACACTGCGAACAGCACAGTTATTCCAAACGTCTTGGGCACGAACCTCTTCTATTGTAGGCATTCTAAAAGGTTGAATTTGCGTGGGTGTTTCTCCATCTTTTGAAGTCGAAGAAGAAGAAGCAGCACCGCCATTATTATTGGATTCACTTCCTGGATTCTCATTGCTAGCCATAGATAAAAATCATACAAACGAGAACCCACCAAAGTGAAAAAAAAAAAGGCTAAAAAATAATTAAAATTTATATATCATGGAGGTTAAAATGGGTTTGGGGCTTGGCGGCCATTTAATGAACGGTGTTGGGTTCAGCTGAGGTTTTAGGAAGCCACAGGAAGAGGAAAGTTCAAAGGTTTATTCGTTGGCTGCAAGAAATTGCTTAGGTGTATACCTTGTGTGAGGTTGTAAGTCACCGTCAGGCGTACTTTAGCAAAATGACTTTTGATTGGAATATTTCTGTTTCGTGGTAAAACAAAAACAAAAAAAAAAACCTCGACAATATATTTATCAGATCCAATTTGGAAGTTGAGCTAGATAAGAAGCTAGGCATTGAGTTATATGGATCGATGTGGATTAAATTAAATTAATTTAAAAAAATTAAAAAATATTTAAAATTTTAATATTTTATATGAAAAAATTAAAAAACAATCTCTGTTAATATAAATTATACATATTATAAATAATAAAGTTTAAAAAATTATTACAAAATATTTTCTATCTCACATTGAATGCAATGTTAGAATGATGCTATCCTTCTAAGTTGAAGTATTTAAACAAAAAATATTTTTTATTCCATATTAAAAAAAACATAATTTTTTTCTTATGAACATAGAATATATATACTAAAAGATTTCAAATCCCACATTGAAAAAATAAAACATTTTTCTAGTATCTATATAGTGAACTTTGAAAATATTTAATAACCAACTAAAAAATATTAAAAAAAAATCTTTGGTTGGGAGAAAAAACACATTTGAAAAAAGAAGGTCTCAACCATGTTTTGCCGGGTCGTCCGGGTCACAAGTCAACCAGATTTTGTAGGGTGTTTGCTTATCCTGATCCTTTATCTTATTTAGACCGGTCCGGTCACCAAATCAACTCACCATACTAATTCGAGTTTGGTACCTATGCTCGACAATGTGCCATAACCCTAATTTTTTTAAACAGATATTAAAACCATGGACCAATTTTACTTATATTAAGATAATATCAACTATTAAGTAATTAAGTTGTGTACCTGATGAATGGATCAGCATATTTTCAAATTTTTATTTTTAGCCTAATTACATATTTGATAGAGACAAAAACATGGTGATAAGCTGCTATATTTAAGTTTGGCAAAATGTTAAGTCTAATAAAGATCTGGCTTGCTTTCAAGATTAATATTTTTTTTTCAACTATGCACTAAGTCTAGGTATATATGGATCTGGTAATCTATTAGACCTAAAATTCTTAGAATCAGTTGTGTGCTAAGTCCAAACAGACATAAATCTAGCAAGCCATAAGACCTAACATTCTTGATATCAATTACATACTAAGCTTAGATACGTATACGTCTGGCAAATGGTCAGACCTAGTATTATTGGGTTCAGCTATGCGTTGAACCCAAATAGATATAGGTCTGCTAAGCTATTAAACCCAACATCCTTAGTCTAGTTACTCATTAAGCCCAAATAGACATGGGTATGATAATCCACCAGACCCAGACCCATCACCTTTGAGCTTGACAACTTTCCAGATCCAATTAGGTATGAGCCTCGTTATCAGACCCATCACCTTTGAGCTTGACAACTTTCCAGATCCAATTAGGTATGAGCCTCGTTATCATTATAGGCCCAATGTTTGCTTATGAGGTTTTGTTTGTTCATTCTTACAGCTTTTTATATAAAAAAGTTAAAAGTCAACAATAATTATCTCTCCACGCCTCTCTATATATAAAAGTCTTATAAGAATCTATCACATTCAATCAACATTAATATTATGTAAGTGATGTCTCTTCATTAATATTGAATAAAAAATATTTTTATTTTATTTTTTTTGTCTTGTATAAGGGTTGTCCACCTTTTTTCAAAAACAAAAAACAAAAACAAACAACTAGTTTTAAATAAAACTAGTTTATTCATCTACGCTCTGCAGCGGGTCAATATAAATTTTTTAAAAAAGTATTAAAAGTATTGAGAATGTTTTAAGCCTATTGAGTCTGGCGGTCATGCCAGACCCAAGCGACTTGGGGTTGTCAGTCATGCTAGACCCAAGCGACTTGGGCTTGGCTGAAATGCCAAACTCAAAAGCGATGAGTCTAGAGGTCATGTCATACTCTAGTTCTTGGGGTGTAGACATGTCAATCACCCTAGGCGTGACCTTATTACTATTTTTTCCAATAGTAATACTTAATAATTATATAAATAACATTTATAATAATGAAAAGAATAACAACAACAATAACAATTTCACCCTTCAAATCAAATCTATGATTTTTTCTTTAATAGTAATAATAATTTTTTTTTCAAATTTAATAATAATAATAATAATATAAAGAATAAGAATAATAATGATAAAACCTACGTTCCTTGGATATAGTATTTTCTTCCAGACCCAAGTTACTTGGGTTTGGTAACCTTGCTAGACCCCAGCTCATGGGGTTTGGTCGTGCCACATCAAAGTTTCTTGGGTCTGACACCACCTTGTAAACCCAAATTACTTGGGTTTGTTGGTGTTAAATCCATATTCTTTGGGTATGGCATCCTCTACCAGATCCAGATCTGGCATCACCTACCAAACCCGGGTCTAGTGCCCCTGCCTGACCCTAGTTCCTAGGATGTGGTTGTGTCAACCCCAAGTGTGACCTTATTACTATTTTTTAATAATAATATTTTTTTCAAATTTATCAATAGTTATATAAATAATATTAACAATAATGAAAATAATAACAATAACAAAAAAACAACAACAACAACAACAACAATTTTTAATTTTATCCTTCGAATCAAATGTATAGTTTTTCTTTAATAGTAATAACATATATTTTTTTCAAATTTAATAATAATAATAATAATAACAATAAGACCTATGTTTTCTTAGGTATGACATCCATTATAAACTCAAGTAACTTGAGTTTGTTGGAACCAGACCTAAATTTCTTGGGTATGACATCCCTTGTCAGACCCAATTAACGTGGGCTTGATGCCCCTACCAGACCCATGATGTATGAGTCTAACAGTCTTTCTAAACCCAAGGCACTAGGATCTGGCAATCATGCTTGATCCGAGCGTCCGAGGTCTAGTTACCTTTCTATACCCGAGTATTTGAGGTTTAGCAGACATGTCTGACCCTAGTGCCAGATGTTTAACAACCATGATATTTTTACCTTTCAAATCAAATCTATGATTTTTCTTCAATATTAGTAATATTTTTTTCAATAATAATAATAAGGCCTACGTTTCTTAGGTATGACATCCCCCTTCAAACCCAAATAACTTGGATATAACGTCCCTGCTAGACCCTAGCTCCTGAGGTTTAGTCGTGCCACACCCAAGTTTCTAGCATTTGACCGAGCTAGACCCAAATTCCTTGGATATGACATCACCTTCCAAACTTAAGTTACTTTGATCTATTGGTGCCAAACCTATATTCTTTGGCCAAACCCAATTAACATGGGTTTGACGTCCTTACTAGATCCATGACGCTTGAGTCTGCTAACATTTCCAGACACAAAATGTTGGGGGTCTGGAAACCATGCTTAACTTGAGCTCTCTAGGTCTGACAGACATGCGTGACTCTAGTATCAGGTGTTTGACAACCATGTCATGCCTCAACATCTGGGGTGCAACCTTGCCATACCCCAATGCCTGTTGTTGCCTTAAGGCGTTTGGGTGTGGTAATCAAATGAAAATGATGAAAATGCCTCTACATGCAGCCTTGTTTTTGTTGAAACCCAAGAATAATTTTGTATTTGAACTATTTCAATAAAATAAAAAGATGGTGAATCCCCTCAACAGAAACATATATTTCCCCTCTCCTCAAAGGTATGAATGTATCTTTACTAATTTTTTTAAAAAAAGACAAAAGAATCCCCCAACCTAAAGGTAATATTTTTATGTCTTCAAGAGCTATTCAATATCTATATTGTAGCCTAAAAAACCCAAACAAACTATTATGTCTTCAATTATTTTTTTAATACCAAATGTATTCCATGAAAAAAACAATCTCACTCTAACGGCATGATTAACAAGTTTTTTTAATAAGAATAATTATATCATCATACTGTTATAATCCATAATAATCTGCACCTTGATAAATAATAATAAAAAGTAAACAGTGCAACACTAATTCCCCCCTAATATTGTATAATATCATGCCTAGCGTCGCTAAAATCCGCAATCTTGTAGGTTCTTCAATCAAATGAGATAAGATATCACTTTATTCTAAAACGTTTAAAATAATATATTAATCACTCTTTTAGTTAGAGAAAAAAAACATGCACTCCTAGACTTCAAACCCTTGACGTTTCATGCATTAATTATTCAAGCTACGACACAAAACTTATGAGTACATGAATTAAAAAACATATATTAACATTTAAAAGAATATATATATATATATATATATATATATATATATATATATATATATATATATATGTGCCACCTGATGTGACCATTGAAGAACTGAGAGAACTTTTTTGCGGCACTGGACAAGTAGTTCCGTACCTTTTCCTTAACAAGTAATATCCAATAACAAGCTTTGGTTTTTGTAAATATTTTTAGTTTAATCAATCAAATCTGATTAATCAGACCACTCCGCCCATCCAACGACCAAGCGGTAACATTTTCTGTAGCAGTTAAATCAAATTATTCATTCGAATCAGCACTTGCCACTTGTACATCTCCCAGTCGGTGAAAACATTAAATTAGTCCTCAGAATATCCACCAGTTCTCAATTGGACTCCTAAACTAAAACCGTTTCAATTGAATCTCTAAAGTCTTAGGTATTCCTAAACCGATCACTTCCATCCATTTCTATTAATATTTCGAGTTTTTTTTTTTTTATGAAATAAAAGAACCCATTAAGTAATATTCTAAAAGTGTAGTTTTCCCACGCCTTTCACTTTCTCATTTTTAATATATTATATTATTATAATTATTATGTTATAATAATTATTATATTATATTATAATATATACTAAAAATTAAATGAAACGCTAATTTGTTTTTTTATTAATTTTTTGTTTTTTTTAATAAATTTTTTTTATCCCGGGTTTAATGGGTTAGTCTAGTTTGACGAGTTAACCCAGATTTTTTTTAATTAATTTTTTTCATTTAGTTTAGTTTGTTAATGTTAAATTTCTTTATATTTAATTGTCAGATTTTCATAACACGTATCCCGAACTTGACAGGTTAACTTGGTTTGACGGGTTTACCAAGTTAATTTTGGGTAAACCTGTCAATTATTTTTTTCTATTTACTTATCAAACTTTCATGACGCGAATCTCATGTTTGACGGGTTAACCTGGTTCGAAAGTTAACCCAGTTAATTCAGATTTTTTTTTATTAGTTTTTTTCTTCCTATTGGTTTTTTTTCCTTTGTTTTTTTTTTTTTAATTAATCTATTTATTTATCACACTTTTATGACACGATCTTATAGCCAGACCCACATCCAATGCTCCAGGGTCCGGTGTTGCAGTCAGACTCACTTAAACTTAAGTCATGCAAGTTTAATGTTATTATTAATATTATAAATAGTATTCTTGGGTCAAGTGTTGTAGCTAGACCCAAGGCTTTTGGGTATATTTTTGCAGAAAGACCTAACACTCTTAAATTTTAGTATTTTTTTATATTTTCTATGCAAGAAAAAAAATTAACCCGTGGCGTATGCCTTTGTTTTTTTTTCTTTTTTCTTTTTCTTTTTAAGCCTTTTACTTTGAATAGCACGATGCAATCCACAGTAAAAAAACTTATGTCTTTAGTTTTAATCTTTTTCTTTTTCTTCATTAGTTTTTTCCTCATGTAGGTATTTTTCTCCTTGCTTTTTCCTTTTAAATTAATCTTTTTTTTAAAAAAATTTAGTTAACTAATATTAATTTTTTTTATTTAGTTATCACACTTTCATGACATGAATCCCAAGTTTGATGGGTTAACCTGATTTACCGAGTTAACCCAATTGATTCAGTTTTTTTTTTCTCATCAGTTTTTTTTTCTTTCTGTTGGTTTTTTTTCCTTTATTTTTTTAATTAATCTATTTAATTATCACACTTTTATGACACGACCTTACAGCCAGATCTACATCCAATGCTATTAGGTCTGGTATTGCAGTCAAACCCGCTTAAACTTGGGTCATGCAAGTTTAATGTTATTATTAATATTATAAATATTACTTTTATGTCAGATGTTACAACTATACCCAAGATTTTTGGGTATAGTTTTGCAGAAAGACCTAACACTTTTAAATCTTAAATTTTTTTGATATTTTTTATGTAAAAAAAATTGACCCGCGGCATCGCGCGGGTCATGTAACTAGTTTTTTAATATTATTTGACGTTTCGTATCAGCAAGTCACTGGAGAGTTTAAATAATGGGCACTAAATTGAGGAATCTAATTGTTTAAGTACTAATGTGTAAATAAGGTAAATCCATAGTATAGTCGAGGAAAATATCTGCGTATCAAGAGTCAAGTCAAGGCCAGACCCTATATAATCAAGTTACACTCACAGAAACACAATAGATGATATCGTTACCCTAATCTCTCTGTCTACACCGCGTCTCGGTGAGAAACAAAGCAAGAACCGAAAGAAACGAAAATACAAGAAGAAGGAGCTATACAGGAACTAGGTCATGTCTGGTATGTATGGTCAAGACGGTGATTCTGGCCCTCCGTCTTATGGCGGCGGAGGTGGATATGGAGGTTACGGAGGCGATGGTGGCGGGCGTGGTGGATATGGTGGTCGAGGTGGTGGTGGAGGCGGGGGAAGAGGCGGAGGAGGAGGAGGATATGGTGGTCCTTCGCAAAGTCGAGGTAATTAAGTAATTAAATGTTTTTTTATTAGTTTTAACCGATAATTGTCAGGGTCTTGAGATCCGTTCTTGTGATTTTGAGTGTTTAATTGTTAATTGTTATTGGATCTGATCTGTAGGAGGTGGATACCAAGGAGGAGATCGGGGAGGCAGAGGAGGCGGCGGAAGAGGTGGTGGCAGAGGTGGAAGCGGCAGGGAAGGTGATTGGCCTTGCCCTAAACCAGGGTAATCTCTCTGATCTGTGATTCAGTTAGGTTTTAGTGCTTTTTTATGACTAATAATTCAAAAACATTATATTTAAAATTCAGTTGCTGTGTTATAGCATGTGTGAGATTTTGTAATGGAAACTGGTATATATGTGGATGTAGTTGTGGGAATTTGAACTTTGCAAGAAGAGTTGCTTGTAATAAATGCGGTACTCCTGCTCCTGCTGCTGGCCAAAATGATCGCAGTGATGGTGATGGTGGTTATAGAGGAGGAAGTGGTGGAGGATTTGGTGGTAACAGAGGAGGAAGAGGTGGTGATAGTTATGATGGTAATAGAAGTAGTAATTATAACGATGGAAGCAGAGGAGGTGGTTATGATAATAGAAGTGGGAATAGAGGTGGGTCTTACAGTGGTAATCAAGGAAGAGATGATAGTGGATACAATCAAGCTCCACCACCATCTCTCCCTTCATATGGTGGTGGTGGTGGAGGTAATTATCCACCGGCTCCGAACTCGTATGGTGGGAATGCTAATTACGGAATGGAAGCAGTTCCTCCACCTACAAGCTATACTGGTGGACCCACATCATACCCTCCATCTTATGGTGGTCCTGCTAGTGGTTATGGGGGTGATGCTACAGGTGAGGTGAGGAGTGGTGGACGAGGTGGTCAACCTGGTGGGTATGAAGGTGGACGTGGTGGTGGCGGTTCTCGAAATCAGGGAGGTAGTGGTTATGGGGCTGCTCCTGCTGATGCCCCGGCTAAAATTAAGCAGTGCGATGATAATTGTGGCGATACTTGTGACAATGCAAGAATATATATATCTAATTTGCCACCTGATGTGACCATTGAAGAACTGAGAGAACTTTTTGGCGGCATTGGACAAGTAATTCCATACCTTTTCTTTTGATTTATATTTATGAATTTCGGATTGGGGAATTGTGCTGAAGATGCATGTTGTTTGGCAGAAAATTTTGATTTTGTATCTACAACATAATTGCCAGTGTCTGTAAATGACATTTAACTGCTGTGTTTGAGTTAGTTATTTTTCTTCTTTATCTAATTACCGTTAAATTTTATGAGTTTTATCTTTCAAAGGGTGTGCATTCTGATTTTTACCCAAAATGAATGAAAACAAATTATTTAATGCCATTGTTTCTGGGAAAGAATTTCAATTTAGTGTTGCTTTTGTAATAGCTTTTCTTTTGGTGTGGGGAATTATGCTCCTAGAACTCATGTGCTATGTTCATAGTGCTTACCAAACTTCATTATATAAAACTCCATCTCTTGTACCTATGCGAAAAATCCTTGAAGCTCATTCCCTTGATATAGTGTTGAAGGATTTCATAAAGGACAAAATCTGGAGATGCCCTAAACTGCTTATGTATTATGCCTTTGTTGTGCTTAAAGTGCTCAAATTAATGTGAAAACTCTGTCATTGCAGGTTGGAAGGATTAAGCAGAAGCGGGGCTATAAAGATCAATGGCCCTGGAATATAAAGATATACACTGATGAGAATGGAAACAACAAAGGTGATGCCTGTTTGGCATATGAAGACCCATCTGCTGCTCACTCTGCTGGCGGTTTTTACAACAGTATTGATCATGCAACTGTTTCTAAGTTTTCTATTTACTACTCTATTCTTAAATAAGTTACCTGGTAAATGCTGTGAAGAACTTTTGTTTTACTTTGTATTTTTGTGTTGGTTTTCCAGATTATGATTTCAGGGGCTATAAAATCAATGTTGCAATGGCAGAAAAGTCAGCTCCGAGGCAACCTGCACATGACCATGGGTATCTCCACTAACTATACTGCCTCTGTTTTGACTAGCAAAAGTTCTTTTCAGCTGTGATTTGTGGAGTTTCTGAGGCGTGTCCCTATTATTTCTAATCCGAGTGGTGGTACTTTGAAATTGCACATGCATTTTTATTTCTTATTGGGGTTTCTATACGTTCCCAGGGTTTATCTAGCTCTTTTAACTCATCATTTCCCTGTAAATAGTAATAGAACAAAACTGACATTGTTTAACATGCTTACCACATGGATAGGAAGGTTTACTGCCTTTTGATACTTCAAAGTTTATATTGTGTTTGTTGAACCGTTAACGACAATTAGCAATAGCAATCTAGGTTGAATCTATTGAGTTGACCTATTTTAATAGGCCTTAGTGTGAGCTTGTACATATCAACTAGTTTCTGTCAAATATTTACTCTTTTTTAGAAGTTTGCTCCTTTCATTTCCTGGTTAAATATTCAGTGCTCCCTTTTTTGAGCTTTTTAAATGGGAGTATGAAACCAAACAAAGCTGAAATAATAATAGTGAAATTAGCGTCGGCCCTTAAAAGTTATAAACAACTTGTTTGGTAGTTACTTCTCTGTTATCTTTTAGATTTTCATTTTTGTGATCTCAGCTGTAACTCTTTGAAACTCTGACGTTGTAAACCTTAAAAAATTGACTATCGTTTTTTTTTTTTGGTTGGGGGGGCTTCCATTTGACACATTTTTTATTGTAACAACAATGCCCCCAGTTCGTTAAAACCCATATATATATATATTAAGTATTCATTTGGTGCTTTATTTGTTTGCATGATGTATTTCTGTATTGACTCTTTGATGCTTTTCATATTCGACACAGATAGGATTAAATTTTTAATTAAATAAATCTTTTAGCTCTTATTATGGCTGTGAACTGCAAAGTTTGTCCTGTTTCTCGACAGTTTATTTTTAAAGAGGTTGAGAGTTTGAAAGCTTGTTTTTTTGGAAGTGGTTTATATTAGCTTTTCTTTTATTGAATTTGTATCTATTTAGCGTTTCACGAATACTTTGCCCAATGCTGGAACAAATTTTTAATTATGAATTCTCATTTTGTGAAATGTAATGTGGCATGTAGTAGTGGTTATGTAGAGGCTGCCATTTTTAATTATTCACTGTGTAACAGTGGTGGTAGAGGTGGCTATGGTGGTGGAGGTCGACGCAGGGATAATTACCGAGATGGTGGGAATTCTGGTCCAGACAGGCATCAATATGGTGGAAATCGATCACGTCCTTACTGAGAGTGTCATCTGAGCTGTTTATGTACTAAGAATTATGATCTGAGGGATTTAATTATATTCCTTTTCCTGGGGTTGTTCTTGAACTGGAGACTAAGAGGTAGGTTGTTCACTTGCACTGAGCAATACCCCTTTTTCTCCTTCACTTGTTTATCTGTTGGTACCTGGAGGGGTTTCTGCTTTAGGCATCGGATTGATTTAATTGTGTGAATGTTTTTATAGAGGCAAGTGGATAATCTCCAAATTGCTTGCTGCTAAGGTAGGTTGATATTTTCAGGTGAGTCGCACCTCTTTCAAAATCACGCTTTATACTTGTTTTAGGATGCACATCGTGGTGCATTATAGAACTACCTTTTTAATGTGGCATGGGAATTTGGATTTGGTGCATGCATCCGCCCTAGCTAATATGGCAAATAAGTTAAAAAACGGTTGATCATTGAAGAGCATTTCAAGCCTGGTTTGTCATACCGGTTGGTAGATAGCAATTCCACAACAATCTGTTTTGTAGCCTTTCCCCTTTTTCTGCTCTAGTTTGTTGTTGGTAGTTTATACTTTACATACAAAATAGAATTAGGCAATGTTCAAAATCTGCTCAGGGCGGTAGTGCCATGAAGGAGAATCCCATTTCTATTCATGTATTTTTGTTAATTTCCAGAGTTAAACTAGGTTTATATGATATACCTACCCTAGTTTTTCACCTAAATCTTTTTATGCTTGAAAGAATATGCTCACGTGTATGTAGAAATTACTTGCATTATTGTTTCGCATCTGCCTTTTCTCTCTCTCTCCATGTATTGTATGTCATAGGGATATATATTAGCGGTTAGTATGAGCACAGTATCACCTCAAACAAACCATGAACATGTTGATTTCAAGATCTCAAAGGGCTATAATCTCTATGGAAATTTTCTTGTTAGTTGGGTTATAGTAATTGTATAGGAATGCTGGTTAGATGCACTTTGTATCTTGTTTCTATAACACGAGAGATCATTGAATAATTTCTGGGTCTCTTGGGTCCGCCAGTGTTCGAGAGAGCAAATCAGTTCGACTGACCACATGCCATCAAAGGGTGGCGTCCTGCATCTTGAAACTGTTCATCTCTAGTGTCTCGGCTTCCAAATCGTTAACCTGCAGTAACATGGAAGCCGCTCGAATTCTGCAAAGAAACTCCCTGTTTTTGGTGTGTGGGGCCTCTGGTGGCTTGTTATTGAGACAATTGCCATTGTTTATCTGAGACAAAATTGACTGCTTCGTTAGTGTTCCCACGCGACCTCTGGCAATCGGATATCTTTGCTGTTCCTGGCATTAGTCTTCTACCATTTCGGTGTTTCACAAAGCAAAAGTTTAGGCGGTTTTAGACATTTTTATTGCATTGCAAGTAGATTGACTGGTTTAGAGTTGTGTTTCATTGACAAATTGTTGTTATTCATGTAAAACTAATGTGGTTCCAAATCATTTTGTATGGATTTTGGGTGAGTTGATTTATTTGTTGCTTTTGTTATGCGAAGTGGATTCTCGAATCGTAATCGAATGATTGTGAAGTTCAAAATGACAATAAATTATAACACTGCAAATATATTTGATCAACTGGTTGTAAACCGTTGAATGCAGCGCTCCTCTAGGAATTGAAACCGTAGATGCACGTTTTCAATGGGCAAAGGCCCTGTTTGTTTTATCCAATTGTGTTTTTGAAAAGGCCCGTTTGTTTCATCCAATAGTGTTTTTTAAAATTTTTGAATTTTTTTTAAGATTTATATTTTTTGAATTATTTTAAAAAATATTATTTTCATGAATTTTTAATTAAAAAATATTTTGAAAATAAATTTTACGAAGGTAAAAAATAAGTTTATCCGTGGTTTTAGTTTCTCATTGATTACCATTAGATTATTTCAAATAACATGTTAGGTTTCATTTTAAAAGACAATATAGTATTTAAATTTTGAAGTTAATGTACACATAAAATCTCTTATTAAAACATTAAAAATAGTGTTAGAATTAAAATAATGAATTTGATTATATAAAAGTAGCTCTTAAAGCTTTTTATATGTACTAATTATTTGATTAACGGTTAGATTTAGATCTTATTTTGGATAAGAAGATATTTACACGAGCTTGAAAGCCTTTACTGTATGAGATTTTAACTCGATTTGATTTGATAAAGATAAGAATTATTCACATGAGTTTGAAAGTTTTATACCATCAGTGTCTATATATCTCGAGTCTTTTCAAAACTCACGATGATCGGTTCTTGTTGGAAGCTTAAATTATGCAATAATGAACGTTATTTGCATATAATTGAACTTCTATAATGTAGAAAATTCCATCCAATAATTATCCTTTTGGATTTGAAATTGTGATAAGATTAAAAGTGTGTCCAATTCATATAATTACTTCCAAAATAAAGTTTATTTTCCAGGACACTTCCTTTATATATATCTTATCAATGTGTCTAAATTGTGCTGAAAACACTCTGTTTTATTAACTTGGAGAGATCGTAGCAACAACTACCATAGCTTTAAAAAAATAATCAGGTATAATCTCTCTCAATTTTTTTTTGCTAAGGGTCGGAAGGGAATTTTTTTCTCTTTTTTATTGCAAATATAAGCATGTCCACACACTGAAAGTTTGACGGTACCTGGGTTTGATTTGGTACCATGATTCTTAGTTTGTGGGAGTACTGGACTTTGATGAAAGCCACCTATATGGAGGACACCAGATAACCATTTAGCAATTACTTACTATATCCTGTTGCCATTCATGCTCACACTGCCAGCAGCTAACATCACGAACCAAATTAGATAGACTTTGAACTCCTAATGTTTTAATGCTTCACTTTCTTGTCTCCTTATTAATACATAGACAAAAACGAAGTGAGTAATGGTACGATGACTGAGAAGAAAAGTTTAGTTTGTTTTTTCAGGGAGAATTATTATTTCACTCCTTTCTCTGTAAAGCTTTTTCTCATTTTTTTAAAAATCTTTTTCTCTCTGATTTTTTTACTTTTAGATTTATGTATTTTATAGGATTTAAAGATTTGAAAGTATCTTGTGACACTTCATGGCCAATAAACTTGAAGATTTAGGCAAGGCTTGGAGATTCGATGAACCTTCTTATAAAAAATCCTTGAAAACTTAAAGATTAGGTGGTGATCTTTTTAAGTGATCTTTGGTGACATGAAAATTTAATGAACCTTTTAAAAGAGAATCCCTTGAAGACTTGAAACTTTGATGAATATTTTTAGAGGATTACTGAGAACTTAAAATCCTGAATTAATTATCAACAAGCTTATAACAATTGATCAAAATAACATGGAAATCATGGACCCAAAACAATATTCTCTGGATAAATGTTAAACTTAGAAACCTAGAATATGCTAATCCAAAAAATGCACCAAACCTAGAATAAAGGCCTAAGGCCTATTCATACAAGTCACATCCACTCATGTACATATGCTTAAACCTTCAGAAACAACAATAAACATGTAAACTTTTAAAATGCATAGGATTCAAAGCTTATAACCTACTATTAACATACAAGCTTGAATATATATATATATATATATATATATATATATATATATATATATATATATATTGTTTTTATCAATCCAAAAGCTCATTCAACATAAAAAAAAAACAACATTAAAATGACCTATATGAACTTTCAAAATTGAATGAAAACGCCAGAATGGCCAAACATTGCAATATGTTATATTTTTGCATACAATCATCAAATCATAACATATACTTTCCATGCATCAAGAACAAGTATTCAAACATAAAAAACATATCATTAACAATATATTAAACATCATAAAATACCAAATTAACAGCAAGAACAAACAATCATATTATAACTTGCATTCAAAGCAACTTGAACATATATGCAAAAATAACTTAAAACATTGTCGAATCAATTGAAAAAAATCATGAACAATACTTGAATGAATAAATCAAAGCTTAAAATACAGAGGGGGGGTATTCTCAATGAGTTCTACCCCCTCATCAAGTTGAGTAATATAATTTCAAGAGACGATTGTAACTAGTTTTTGCCTTTTTTTCTTGATTTAAACAGATACTAGTGACCCATTCCAAGCAACTTTTGATCTTCTTTTTTTCATGGCTTTTTATCCTTTTTGATCTCCCTTTCAAATTTCAAAAGACACCTCTTTTATAGCCTAAAAAGGAAGGTGGTTGTAAAACCATTTATGAGTTTGAAGTTAGTTTTCTAAAACTAGATCTTAAGGGATTCCTTCCCATTTTGCCTTTGATATATTAGGAGACCACTTTCCCTCCTTTTCTTTTGTTTCTCCTCTTCCTGAATGTCTAACAAACTCTTGAAACTTCTAAAACAAGTTGGGGACTTTATAGCTGAAACTTGACCAAAAATGGTTGATTGAGCACCTTTCATGAATTAATCGTGGCAAATAGGAGGTCATTGAAGCCAACCAAACCATAGATCTTGTAGAGGGGATGCTAGTCTTCAACTAGGATTAAACCATGTTTGATTCAATGACATGTAGCCTTCCTATCATTGATCCAAATTTAGCTGTAACATTATCAAATCTTACTGAACCAGACAAAGTTGCCTTGTGACAAGATGTTGGGGGCTTACACGTGGCAAGTAGAGCACAAACATTAAAAAAGAGGGGTATAACCCTGTAAAGAGGATGCTCATCTATTGAATGATGGTTGCTGTTTATTCAGTGGTGGCCACAGTTGCCATGATTATTGCCTAGGAAAGTGGTTCACTTTTAGCCAAAATGGAAGAACCCTTACCAAAATGATGTCATTTTCCTAGAATTAGGGTTTTGGTAATTGGTATTAGGCAATCTCCAATTTAGTCCATAATCTTTTGATTTAAGCTTAAATGTCTTTAATTGAGATAAAATTGATGATTATTATGTAATTAGGCCCTTATTGAACATCAATTGAGACCCCTCAAGTCTAACACCTTTTTTCAAAGTAGTCCTTGATTTTTAATTTGTTTAATTTAGCCACTATTTAAATCTTAATCTTTGATTTTCTTCAATTTAGTCCCTGAAAATTCGATACAACCTCCAATGTTGCTCACATTTTGAAGAAAGATCCTTGATCCCGAGTTTCTTTAGTTTGACCCTTAATTAACTCATAAACTTTGATTTTATTGCAATTTCACCCCTGATTTTATCCGATTAAACTTGTAAAAATTAAATTTGGTTCTTCAAAATTCTAATCTTCTCAATTAAGTCCAAATTAGGCTTTCAACTTAATTTTTCACCAATTAATTCTTTAATAAAATTAATTTGACCTATTAAACGTCTAATTAAATCCTTACACTTAATTAATTCTTTTAATTTTGGCCTAAATTTTTAAAACTTAGTTATATATTTAATTAAACTCATGATTAAATCAAATCAGCTTATTAAAAATCTAATTAAGTCTCGAAACTTAATTTTTATGCAAATTCATCAAATATTCACTTAAGTTAACCTTGAATTTGCATTGTCTTTCATATTTAGGTCATTCAAAGGTGCAATTAAGTTTCCAATATTATCAAAGATCTAGTATGGTGCATCTATCTCTCATTTATGCATTTAGATCTCTTTTCAGCCTATTCTTGCCAGCAAAATAGCTTGTCCTTTTACATTTATTTTTTATTTTTCAACATTCTTTCTTTTATATTATTATATTTTTTATAAAAGAAAATGATAATTTTAGGGAATCTAAAATTGGGTTATGACAAAGATGATGGTGAAGAAGAGGTGACTTCTTAGCTTCATACACGTGATATTGTGTCTCAAAAGTCTATATATGTTTTTAAACCTAAATCAATATGTATTTTTTCTTTCACCTAAAATTAGGTTATGATAAAGATTATGGTGAAGAAGAGGTGACTTCTAAGCTTTTATACACATGATATTTTATCTCAAAGGTCTACATATGTTTCTAAACCCAAGTCAATGCCTATTTTTTCTTCCATGTTTGGCCAACCTCTATCTTCTTTTATTTATGATGATATTATAAGATCTATCATGTTAGCTGGACTATCAAAGTTTTTGGAGAAAGAATTCAAACATGTTTTTTTGAGTAGGTTCTCCTCTCTTAGAGGTTGTTGGACCTTTAAGTTATCCAAATTTATTGAAAACTTAAAGTGCTTTTATGTTGATCCTACACTTTTGATGGATGTGAAGAAATTTTTTTAAAGGATGTGGACTCTTATTTATAATATCATCATGAAATTAGCTAATGTATAAGTGATGCAGAAAAGAATGACAAAATCATTACTTGTAAAAATCATGTAACCTTATTTAAAGGTAGAAGTAACTCATTGCAACTTAAATTACATAAGACCACCAATCAAATGACATCCATAAAGAAGCAAATTTTAAGGTTGCAACAACATAAAATAGTGTTGGCATCCTTGATTAACTTGATTTATGATTAGTAATGAAAGACAAATGATGAAATTAAGTTTAAAAAGGAAGAATTTTTAAAGTTAGAAGCATCCAGGACTCAAAGTGCCAATAATATAGAAAATATAGACCAAACTAGGCATCACTCAGAGAAAACTTTGCTTTGAATGACAATTACAAGTTGAACAAAGATTGTGTAGTTACCTTTGATTTAATATTATTTTTATTTTTTTATTCACTTTACATTTGGTTTGATAAAATATTTAGTTTTTTCTATTTTTTAAGAATTGTTTTTGAATAAAAATGGTTATAAGCACCTGGATGAATGCTTCTTTTCATTTATTTTTTTGTATCTTGAATTAGACTTGAAAGCATTTTAATATCAAGGATGTAAAATAAAATATGAAAAAAAATGATTTTTTTTATTTAGTTGTTCATAATTAATATTATTGCAACCAGTAATAGTACAATAGAACACAACTTGTTCTTGATTTGATTTGATTTTTTTTTATGATTGAAATTAGAATGAATCTCAGGTTATTTACATATCTCCATGAATAAAAGATTAAGTCATGACGTGTTTCAAAATAAAATATTCACAATTTATACACTTGTGGGCTAGGAGTATTACATTGTTTTATGTCTAACAATTTAGGATCAATGTGATGTGGAGCTTAAAAGACCTTCAAGAATAAAATTGCTTCAGGAACTTCCCATTAATGGATATGATTTACATCAATGTCAATAATCTTGTATGCTCTATTATTTGCCCCTTATTCTTCAAAGGTTTATAGAGCTGACTCATCCTTAATGGATTTGAGTTGTTCTTTAATGCTTCCTCAATGGTGATTTGGTTTGCTGATATAATCTTTGGTTTGGGCGATTGAATCTCTACCTTTTCTGGTGTTTTTTAAACTTTTGCTTTCTTAATCAGGATCGTCTCCTTTATCACTTTAAGGCCAAATCTGGAGAAAATATAAGCTTTCTGCCTCGAGCTCTATAGTTTGGTAGAAGTGGATATTTGATCACCTAGTCTTTCAAACACTAAAACATGTGAATCCTCACCTAATCTTTCAAAGACTAAATTATAAGCTTTTTCTTTATTGTTTCTATCTGGAATATATGGCTCTTGGACATCTTCTTTATTGCATTCAAAGACGTGGATAATAATAGGATTTGATGTAACCTTCTTCACCTTAATGTTTAGTGGTGAATAAGCTAACCTTCTTTGTTCCTTTTGTTTTTTTTTTCCTCTTCGTCGGTGTATAGAGGAGCTACGTGCTTGTATCATACAAGCCACTTTTCTTCACCTGTTTACGCAGAAATTCACAACAGGCACATGTAAAATGCTGTTGGGGGGACAATTGATAGAGAAATCGTTCACAGTTTCCTCTGGCCTGGTAAAGCGATCCTGTTCACTCATCATTCATTGCATGATGAGGCATTCCTCGGAGAAAAAAATACCACGAAGTGAACAGAATACCAGATTCATAAATGAAGGAAAAACACCTGTATCCTTGACAGCAGAAAATTTCCTACAGAATTTATAACGCTTCACACAGTGAAACAACATTATGATTTCAACATTTTGGATGATCATGGTGAGAGAACCTCATCCATGTGCAGTGTCATAGGGACCATTAGACATTACTCCAGATGCAAAGGTAGGACCAGAATCACTACCAACCTGAACCTGAAACATAAAGCATATTTGGAAGTTATTCGTGTGCCCATCTTTTCTTGGAGGTCAAAGATCACAAATTGTATGAGGTCCAAGCAGGTGTCATTTCATATACAAGCAGGCAGTTCAGTGAGAGCTCTGTTTCCAATGGCGAGTGCTCAGTATAAAATTGACTTGTATGGTTTTTTATGCATAGAGAAGATGGGTTGTTTCTCTCAGATTTCGAGGTTCACCCTGTAATGAGTTCAAGTGCAATCCATACAGTATTAATTTTGATTAATATCAAATTCAAAATGTCTTCAAAACGGAGCTCAGAAGCAACATTCTAATATCAATTGCATTACAAAAACGCAGTATGTTTTATATATAGTCTCTTCATGGATCAATCGGCATTTGCTTAGGTTAAGCGATGGTACTGAGCACCGATGCCTTTCCATGAATACATCGTGACACTGTATAAAACTGGTTTTCAACTATAAGTGATGAGTCATATTTCTGAAGAGCACCCGGGTTTGAACATGGGTTCTCTCTGTCCCCCACCCCCTACCCACTTGAGCTATGATGTTTTGGTTACTTAGAACTAGTCGATAAAGAATTCACATTCTTTATGGAGAATTTTGTAACTTGTTAACCAGTGCAACTTTCTGCTATTAATTCACGATTTTTTCTCTGTGTTTTACAACAATCACGATTCTGCAAACATATGTGCTAAGGCACGTATTGATACAGACAACATATTGTTATTGGATCAACATCTGTCAGAAACGGCACACTGAAGTTCAACATATTAAAAAGACACAAGGATAGTGAGCACGCACCTGCTGCAAGCCATAAGGATCAGGATATGAACTTCCTCCACATCCCACTTCAGCACTGCCATAGTTTCCACCATATCCAGGACCTAAACACACGGGTCAAAAGGTCAAAATCTAAATTTCACAAAACTTCAAGAATATGTTGCATTTGGCAGGCACAATAGTAAGTTACTTGGGTTTGCTGCTGCAGCTGCTGCCCTTGCTCTTTTCTCTGCATTAGCAAACTCACCGCGAAGTTTCTCAATTTCTCGAATCACAAGATTCATATTTTTCTCCAATACCTTTTCTTGCTCAAGATTAATCGCCCGTGTCTTCTTCTCATATGCAATAGCAGCCCTAATAACACCCAAGAAAAAAAATCAACATCGCATTTTTCTTCACTTTTTAAATTCTAACCTCGAATAGTCCCTTAATTATAAAGCTCCTTTCTTTTTGTCTTACCTTCCTCTTTGAATCTCTTGCTGTACAGTCTCAATCTCCGCTTTAAGAACACCCACCTGCTGCGTTTCCGTTTTAGCTTTAACAATTTCATTATTCATCCCCTTCAATTGTGCAGTCATATCCTGGCGTTGCGCAGTAAGTTTCTGTACATTCGTCCTCACCTGAACAAGCTCAGCACTCATAGCATCAATAGACCGTAACTCAGCGTCCGATTTCAACGATCTTTCATAGACTTCACGAACTTGATTGTCTCTCTCGGCTTTGACATCAGCAGCAAGTGTTGATAAGTGACGAAGGTCTTGTTGTGATAAAGAGAGTTCTTGTTTTAATGCAAAGTGTGTGGCTGCGAGTCGTTCATTTTCTAAAAGAAGGGATTGGATCTCACGGTGCTGGATTGATATACGGTCTTCGAGGAGGAGGTGGTGAGGGCGGGCATGGAGGCGGTGTGGGTCGGTGGTTGGGTGTGGAAGGAGGGCGGCTCGAGATAAAGGGATTTCTCGGAGTTGGAGATGGTTGCGTCCTGCCATTGTTCCTTTTCTTTTGGTTCCGCGCGATAGGCGTTTTTTTTTTTAATAATTTGCTGGAGTGTCAGATGGAGCTGCGACTGGAAAGATTTCAAGGGCTGAGCATCAAGGGGCGGTTGGTTGCCCCCGGTAGGAAAGTTTCCAGCCAAGTCGCGGGCAGGGGAGCCTCGCAGAAACCCGTGTGACAATTTTAACGGCAAGGGTTAAAAAGTTTATAAAAAATAAGAAAAAGTAAAACAAAATAAAAAATTAAAACAAGGCCTAGCTCGCTCGTACAATCCTAGTAGGAATACACATATGTGGATGTGTTCACTATTGGACCGGGTCTATCATCCAAACTATAGAAATCTTTTAAACCAAAGGAAAACCCAAGCCCAGACTCACCCTCATAACCTCCCTCCCGCCCACGGCAATTTCCCTCCCAAAATGGCAGGAGACACAGGAGCTCCTCACCAGATCTCCCTCTTCCGCTCTCAAATCACAACCAGAAGGTTCCGATTTTCAGCCCTCACATATATTCTAATGAGAATAATCACTCAATCTCTTCTCTCTTTCTTTCTCTTGCAGATTCAACGACGAATCGCTGCGAATTCTCGAATCACTTCTGGTCTTCAAAGACGTGAAGTCGCAGATCGAGACTCGATCGGACTTGAAACAGTTCTTGAGATTCGAATCTCTCTCTATTTTCCACGAAATCAAATGTAAAACAGTTTATCAGAAGCTTTTCATTCTCCAATTCTTCGTTCGCGCTTTCGCTCTCATAGGCGACACCGAGGCAGCCCCAAAATCTTCTACTTCAATCAATTAAATTTAAACTAGCAATCTGTGCCTTCTTATTGTGTCTTCTATATGTGCAGAGTTGTTTGGCACTGAAATACGAGGCATTGCTTTTTCGTGATGTCAAGTCTAGCAGTGACCGATCACTACATGTTTCGTATTTGGAATGGCTAAATTTTGCTCACCATTCGCTCGATCAGGGCTTCTATTCTATTGCTACACAGGTTAAGTTTTTTTTCATCATCACCATCACCATCACCATCACCATCATCATCTCTAGTCCAAGCCTTCACTTTCATTGTTTTTTTGCTCATGCAGGCAAGTGAAAAAGCCCTAGCATGCTTTCAAAAGAAGGATGTCGCAGATGCCAAAACAGGCGAATTCTTCGAAAATGCGCGCGTTATTGAAGATATAAAGAGGCTTAAGGACCGTGCCACGAGGTCTGCAGCTTCAGGCTCTGGTATGTTTTTAATCCTTTAATATGCATGTACAGTATCTGATCAGCTAATGCAAACTTCGGTGATATATCGTGTGCTGTGTTGTACGACTTATATTTTAGCTTTCACGATGGATATTAATTATATAATCTCAAATGGCTATACTTTATTGCTAAAGACAACAGTGTTGGGATATGAATTTGTGCACGAAATGATGTAAACAAGAAAGCAAAGCATGAAAACTATAAGTGTATAGCTCAAGTTATGGGTTTGTTTTCTAGAAATTATCAGTTTGAGTATTTAAAATTTCAGAGTCATTGGAAGCTTACATAATCGTTAAATTTAAGGCCTTGAGAAATTAGTTGAAATACATATAAGCTGATCTGGATACACATTGTTAAAAAAAAAAAAGTAAAAGAAAAAGAAAGCAAAGCATGAAGTGTTCTGTTGGACACTTTAATCGTTGTTATATGGAAGAAAGCACATCAGCCCTTTTCGTTCGTCAAAATAGATGTTCGAAATTCATGAGCTGCGCAGTGAAATGAAAATCAAGCTTGTAGAGGTCGTGGATGTAATAGATTGATAAAATTTATTTTTGACGCCGATGATGAGATTGCAAGTTCTCACCTCAAAAGCTAATTCATGTGAAAAGAGACCTTCATTTATGTTTTGCCAGTTTTTATGCATATATTGGTGAAACTTTATGATAATTTGTGCTGCGCCACAGAGTTTAAGAATGACTTAGGAAGATAGGCTGCAACCATATGAAGGAGTTCTTCCAAGATGTCTTTGTTGGCTTTAAATTAACTTTTTATAGGAGTATCCAGAATAACTCTTTATATATCGTTATATCCTTGTTTAAGGGTTTTTCGTGGAGTTTCATCATTCAGTGAATGAAGGGTACTTAACATAAGCTACGAGATTGCTTTAAGATAGATAATAAGTAGGGCGTGGCATGCAGCATTTCTTTTTGTGTTTTTCAGTTCAAAAGGCAAGGAGATAAGTGATCAAAGCAGTTTCGCCATTTCTGGTGTAGTATATTCTGCTAATTTGGTGTCTCGTATTCTCAATTTAGCAGAATTCACGCCTGTGGGTCATTCAGATGGATTGAAAATTTTAAGACTAAATGATCTACATTAGCAATTGCCACTCAAGGCTGCACATGATGTTTCTAGGTTATATATGGTTCTTTTACTTTTCATGTACCTATAATCTCAGATTCTACATGGGGTTAGTCATTACTTTATTTACCTGATGTTTGCTTTAATCCATAAATCTTTCTAATACTCGTTTTAGCCTTGAGGAAATATTGAAGAACTATATATCTTCCATTCTGTAAATAGAAGCTAATTGTATATGATAACCTCATCATCTTTGGCATATAGACTAATTAATGTTGGACCTCAGAACTAGACAGTTTGGATTTAGTGCAACTATTTTGTTGAATGTTTATATTTGGTTCTCGTTCCTCCAAGTGACTAAGGATTGGTAAATAAGATTTATGGTGAATGCGTGCTTCTTGATCACGTGGTCAAGCAACCCACAACGAAGATGATACAATTCCTGAAAAGCCAAGAAATTAGGTTTGGTAGGATTGTGACACAATGAAAACCTGTTTCAAGACACCAACACTATTGGAATAAGAAACCTTCACTCAATGAATACTAATTTGCGAATGAGAAGTACAAGGAAGACATCACAAGGTTAGGATAAGTCAATTCGTTTTTTGTCCCAGCAAAGAAAATGTGTCGCATCACGCAAAACATAAGTTTATTTTATAAATTCATGGCTACTGAAAATCTTAGCTTATAAAATCTTAATAATATTTTACAAAGTAACCTAAATGGACCCAAAACTCGTGGGCTAATATTTAACCACTTAAAATAAATTCAAAGTATATTAACTAAGCCCAAACATGAATAAAATAATGAAAATAACAAATCTAACATAAGAACTAAAGTTGTATCTAATTAAACAAAATAACCTAAGATAGATAATCTTTCTAATTTAAATCATATCATGAACGAAATTCTCATGCTAGAAACACTAGGGTTTTTGTTACCACCTTTAGATATCCAAAATAAGCTAAAAAATTGTTTGCTAAAGTTGCCTTTCTTTTAGTTTCCTTGTTTGTCTAGGATAATTAATTGTAACCTTAAAGAATCCTCTCAAAACATGGAAATTCTTATTGCCTTCCTTTAACCTTCATTTTAGGATTAGGAAATTCCCTAAAATAAGCTAACTAATCTGTCATTAAATACCACAAGCTTTTCTTTCCTTGTGTAGTTAGGATGAATAATGAATCCTTATGAAAAAAGAATTTTGGAACATTAATAAATCTTTGCCACCCTTGAAAATTATATTGCATTTCATTAAAGATCTTTGTAGAATTAGAAAATTCTCAAAACAAGTTGTCACGTTCTTGTAAGAAAAGGATCATTGCCAAACAGGAAGTTCATAAGTTAAAAGAAAATAAATAACAAAATTCATATAGCATATTCTGACTTATATCCCAAGGCCTTCCCAAACTCAGATTGACCTGAAATTTTACCCTAATATAGAACAATATTCTGGGAAACTCTAGGTAAATTTTCAACTTAATCCAACAATTGGATTTTGAAGAATGATTGCTATTGTAAAACTGGACAACAAACACAATTATGTTAGAATCCGAATTTTCTTATTCAGCCATTTTTTGGATTGTATTATTCCGTCTCTCTTCAAGATGATTCATTCTTGAATCACCAATAGGTATAATGGATGTTTTATAAGCCTTTAGAGCTCTTTTCTTGTCAACACTCACCTCTAACAATTTTATATGAAAGTAGCAGCCTTTATCTTTCATGTTTCATCCTTTCTGCGTTGTTGCTCCTCTCTCTGAAGCTTGTCATTCATATAATAGTTCGTTTGACTTATCAAATTCTTTCATTAAAACCTTAAACTTACGGGATAGATTTTTGCATTCTTCATCAAAAACACCAATTTGTTTGTTCCTCTCTTTTTTATGCCACTTTTCTTTTTGATACCTCATTTTTCTTTATCATAATACCTCATCAAAATACATGTAATCTTGATTGTAATACTCGTTTTGCATTTTGTTTTCTACTATAAGTTTTCAAACTGGACAAAAAACAAAAAATTCAACCAATCCTTTTTATTTTTTTATAACAGACCCTAAAACAATGCTAATGATAATAAAGAAAGTAAGAAGACACTTAGGATTAGAGAAAACAGACCCGAAACAAAAACATTGATAGAAACAAGTAGATTTGACGCACAACAAGAGAAAAAAACAAAATTAACAAAAGGATATAACCTGATTAATGGATCCAAACTTTGATACCAACTGATGTGAACCTCGTGGTCACGCAATCCACAATTAAGATTGAAATTTGATCCTGAAAAGCCGAAAGAGGACTGATAGAACTGTGACACAATGTAAACAAGTCCCAAGGCACCAACATTATTGGAATTGAATCGAATGACACCATGAAGTCAATTAATCTTCAATAAGTCAGTTTTAGTTTTTTCAAGAATCAAAGGATGCAAGAATCACTCTTACATGTTAAGTTGAGAAAACTTCAGAATTATTATTTATCAAAAGGTTGCCGAAACTTAGGCTTACAAGAATTGAAGTACTTCTAAAAAATTAACTCTAATGGATCTACTCTTGTGAGCTGAATTGATCCACTTACAAAACTGACCCAATACCTATTCTAGTAAGCCTAAGCCCTGATCCAAACAAGTTTTAGATCCTAGCTAAAAACAAAAAATTAATTAAGCTCAAACAAGTCTTGAGCTATAGCTAAAATAATAAAAATAAAATTCACAAGTTAATTTCTTATGTTGCTGTGAGAAGAAAAGGAAAGAAAACAATACAAGTATGATATAAGGCTTATTTATAACCTACAATGTTGCCCAATGATCATAGAAACCAATCTGTTATTAAATACCACTAGCCTTTTTTTTTTGTGTAACTAAGATGAATAAGGAATTCTTGTAAGAAAAAAGATTTTAGAATATTAATGAATCCTTGTGACACTTGGAAATTATGTTGCAGCCCATTAAAGATTCTTGTAGACCTCAAAAATTTCCAAAACAAGCTACCACATCTTTGTAGGAAAATGATCTTTGCCAAATAGAAAGTCCATAAGTCAAAATGAAGTAAATAACAAAATCTGTACAGTCTGTTCTGACCTATATCACAAGGCCTTTCCAAACTCCTATTCACTTGAAATTTTATCTTAATATAGAAAAATACCTATGGAATCTTCTGGTAAAGTTTTAGCTTGATCCAGTGGTTTGATTTGGAGTTATGCTCGATAGTGTAAAACTGGAAGATATAAAATTTAATGCCAAATTCGAATCTGACCTTGCTTGGATTATATCAGAGTTAGCCATCACTTTATTTACCTGATGTTTGCTTTAATCCATAAATAGTCGTGAGGAAATATTGAAGAACTGTATATCTTCCATTCTGTAAATAGAAGCTAATTGTATATTATAACCTCATCATCTTTGGCATATAGACTAATTAATGTTGGACCTCAGAACTAGCTAGTTTGGATTTAGTGCATCTATTTTGTTGAATGTTTATATGTGGTTCTCGTTTCTCCAAGTGACTAAGGATTGGTAAATAAGATTCATGCTGAGCTCTTTCAAACATCCCTTTTCATTTGATGGTTGCATATTCTGTTTGCTCATTCCAGTCCAGGCACAGGCGGCAGAGTATTTGAAAAGGAAAGTTGTCGAGAAGAGCAGAACATGTTCTTCATTTCGTACAGAAACAAAGAGTGCTGCTAGCACTCTGTTTAGAAATGGAATCAAGAAGCGGCATGCGCGTGAATTGCGCAAACACCAAAGTTTGCAGCAGAACATTGAATTTTAACTTTGTTGCCAATTTTATTTGCCCTCACCGAATTCATTCACATGACTGGAAAGTCGTATGAAGTCTCTCCATGTTAATCACAATCACTTCCCCCCTCAATTGTAACGATACTGAAGACAAAGAGAACGCTCTGCTATTCCATTCAATCGAAAGAACATCAAGGTATGCTCTGATTATCTGATCATTTTGGGTCTTTTCACATGAAATAATATGATGGGTTAGGAGTTTTTATTTATTTATTCATGTTCTATAGAGGCTGATACTACTGTGCTGGATCTGAATAAAGGACAGGCTGGTAGGATAGTGGTCTGCATGACATGCTCTGCTGGCTTGGCTTGGATTAGCCATATCAAGATTGTATGTGCCAACCAATAAAAACAATTAGTACGGCTAGAGCATTTATGTTCCTGTCAATGCATTATCATTGTATTTTACGGTAGAATAACAAGAGAATAATGAAAATGAGCTTTCACTAATCATTGAATAATTTTATAGGGCATGACCTGCAAGAAAAATGGAATTATCTTTCTACTTGTGCGTTCTTCAATCTATTTGTAGTGTATGTCGTCAGGAAAGGCTACTCTTCTGGCGCCTCTCGAGTGCTCTTGTCAGCGTTGCAAAAAGAGATTCATTTATGACCACATGGTATGGGAAGTACTCGTCACGTTAGAATAGGTATTTGAACTCTAGATTGAAGATGACCTCTTTAATTTTTGAAGTACTAAACCATAAATGACTTCATTTTGAGGGCAAAACGTAGCTCTGCAGTAACAAATTAACATGGCCCATGTTCGTGTGCATGCTCACGTGCTTACCTCTTGTTCAGGCCTATATTTTTCTTAATTTTGCACCGAATTTATAATGCAGACCTTGCCGCTCGAATAGAATTGGTCGCCTTGGCCTTGGAAACCCAACATGGAACCTGTTCAAGCAACTGAATTTCAAGTCCATGTTGCCTAAGTCAAACAATGCCTCTAATCTTCACCTCTTTAGATTTGAAAATAAACCATATGCAAATTTCAAGAATCGAATCTTCCCTATCACCAGGCACATTAAATGCTTGCATTGGAGCTCGCATGTTTTATTTTTCTCCAAGGGGGGGAAGATGTCTGTTTTTCCTCTATTTTATTCATGTGTTTAAAAATACCAAAGTAAAACAGAATACAAGGTTCTCACTTTCTGAAGTATGGCTCCTTTTTCTTCTTCCTAGAGCCTAGGGGTTTGAAACTTGGAAGTGAAACGCGTTTTTCGATGCAGTTCAATAAAAAGAAATGTCGCAGGTGGCCCCATGGTTGAGATACGAGTCTAAAATAACATATATACTTGGTTAAATAACATATATAGATATAAAGGGCGGGGAAAGGTAATAGAAACGCCATGACAACTAGCTAGGGAACGAGAGTTTGTTTTTCTCGGAAGAGAAGCTTAGAAGCCTGGAATTGGAATCATGTGGTGAGCATTAAATGCAAGAGATAAAGAATAGGTCTTAGGGTTCCACAACTCTTATGTTTTCCGTTTCAGTGTCTCTGGAATTGGGGTTTTTTTAATGCCTTAGAAGCTCGACCTTAGCTCTATGTCGGATCTCATTTGATGGTTCGCATTAATTACTTGGTGGGTTATCTATCATCGTCGTATTATTTTATGGAGTAAATTAGGAGTTCAATTGATGTCTGTTTATCATAAGAGACAGTCTTTGGATGATTTGATGGCTTGGAATAATGCGACTATAGTCAAAATGAGTTATAAGTGTTTTTACCGTGGAACCATAACCATAACTAGACATTGTTCAATGACATTCATGTGGAATGCAATGTTTGTAAGGCATTCAAACTATGTCAAACAATGTAAAGAATAGCAAATTATATAATTAAAACAGCAAATTAATGACAAATGTGAACCTTTTACTGTTGATTATGCATGTCAACCCATCTCGAGGCTAGACGTTAACCGTGTTCCCATACTTGGTTAAATATAATCGTGAAAGAATGAAAACGAGGCTAGAAATGCTAACTAAGAGTCTATTTGTTTTTGTATTTAAAAATGATTTTAAAAAAATTGAGATTTTTTTATTTTTTTGCTTCAAATTGATATTTTTTTATATTTTGAAATTGTTTTGATATGCTAATGTCAAAAATAAATATTAAAAAGTAAAATAATATATATTATTTTAATATATTTCTATATAAAAAACACTTTAAAAAACTGAAAAAAGCAGCAAAACATATGTTAATTTGAAGTGTATTAGTCACTATGATTAACTACTGACGTATATATCTCATGTTAAAATGATCAATTGTTGTAGAGATAGGGGGTGTTTGGCTTGGAGGTATGGGTGGTTTTGTTTATAAAACTCATCTAAAAAGCATATTTTTATAAGATATAGTTTATGCTTTTAAAAAGTTATACTTTTATAAAAAAGAAATTAATCACACCTACAAGCTAAGCCAAATACACCTGGTGTTCAAGAAAAAAGTTGTACGGAAATTTATTAGAAGTTCCTCATGTCAAGTGCCTCTCCCTCCATCATTGTAGGGTTGTCATTAATCTCTGAACACAATAATCACTTTTGTTGAAATATTTTGGTGTTATTGGGTGGCATTGGAAGGAGAAAATCCACTGAGTTGGCACGCTATATGTTTTTTTGATTGATCACAAACACTAGACATTGGAGTTGGTAGCGATATGTATTCTTATGCTATTTTCTTCGCCTTCTTTAATTTATTCAAGGAAAGGAAAAGGGATGCATTTTGATTTGCAACAGCAGTCGTAGACGGCGGACCGACAGAGGAGGAGAGAATTTAGAGTGAAATTTCCATGTGAATTTAATTTCGCAAACAAACATTCACGTCGAGCCCATTTTTCTTGGTGTCTTGATCCTGGTTAGCTAGGTAAGCTGGTAAACCCTAAACCAGCTTAATTAACATTAATTAATGACTCACACTTTCTGAGGTTTAGACTTTCATTTCTATATGACAGAGGTTTAGACATTTGAAACCTAACAGTAAAGTAACATAATCATCATACTATGTATTAATTTCTTTTAAAGACTCACATGATCAGTACTGTACATACGTAATACAATTAGAACATAAAAATACATATACGAATAGTCAAACAAGAACGTGGGTAAGATTACTGCTACACCAATGCGTTGCCAACCCATCACGCGCCTGGCGGTGGTCAACCTCCTCCATTTGATCTTGATACCAATCTCTACACTACAGAATATTGACCTGCATGCTCTATTCAGCACTATTGACTAATTGTTAAAGCCCAAAACTGTAAAACACTATGTGCATGATAGATTACGGGTTCCTCCAAACTCAGGAATCCTAGCTAGCCCTCTCCATGCATTTAATATATATTTCTTATTATTTATTTAATTATAGCGTGCATCCAATATTCTACACTAGGGGTGCCACTTCCTCAACTTATTATAAATACACACTTTTTGAAGCTCATCTTGTTCCACATTGAGCTCCCGTTTGTATTTCCTTTAATCTTTCTTTGTACCTATCTGCGTCAAGAGGGAATTTTCCTTGAGTTATTTTAAGACAGAAATATGGCGGGTTCTTCACCATGTGCATCCTGCAAACTACTAAGGCGCCGGTGTGCCAAAGACTGCATCTTTGCCCCTTACTTCCCTTCTGATGATCCCCATAAGTTTGCCATTGTTCACAAGATTTTTGGTGCAAGTAATGTCAGCAAAATGTTGCAGGTTTTTTCCTCTCTCCATCCTTTATTAATTTATATGATCTATCGATTCTGTCTTGTGTGTGTTACTACGGAAAAGAATGTTGTTATTTGCAATTTTTAACAGTAATGATGATGCTTTAAGTGATGAGAATATTATGATCTTGCAGGAGATTCCAATTCATCAAAGAGCAGATGCTGTGGGTAGTCTAGTTTATGAAGCGAATGCAAGAGTGCGAGACCCCGTCTATGGATGTGTTGGTGCAATATCTTACTTACAAAATCAAGTATCACAGTTACAAATGCAACTTGCAGTAGCTCAAGCAGAGATACTATGCATCCAGATGCAACAAGAGCCTAACTTACCAACCCAGCTAGATCAAGATGACAAGTCGCTTCTTTTAGCCAGCTGCAATAACTTCAACAGCATTCCTCAGTATTTTAACTTTGCCTCTTCAAGCAATGTAATCCAAGACCCTCTTAAGAGAGAGTCTCTTTGGACCTAGGTACTCAATCATGTTTGTTGTTAATGAAGTACCCTATCGTTTCAAGGTTCTCTCTAGCCAATTAATTTCGTGTTGAATATTGGCCTAGCTAGCTTTCTGGTGCTAGCAATGTATTTCTCATGGAAACAGATGCATGATTGCGTATAAACAGTTTGTGTGCGTGTGTCCATGTGAAAGAGAGAGATGAATAAATATTTAGCTCTTGCCTTCTAGGAGTAGGCGAGACCAACAAAAAAAAAAAACAAAAACTTCATGTGGGATATTGAGTTAAGGGGTCAACATTAGGCGCCGGCCTGCATGTGAGATAGGAGCACAGTAGGGTTTACATAGATTCTCTTTTCTTCATTAAGACGTTGCTTCTTATGGGGTATGCTGTCCCCTAGCTACCTAGTTTTCTTTCAGCATATATGATTTCAAAATTGAACCTGTAAATCAACCTTTGATCATTTCTGTCTTGCTCATGACACATCACTGGCCTGTGCAATTACTCAAAGTCCAAATAAGAACCGCGGACGTAGTACCCATAGTTATTAAACCCGACCCGGGGGTTGACCCGGCCAAGGGGCCGGGTTCCGGGTTTCATGGGTCAACTCGGGTCAACCCGGATTAACCCGGAAAAATTAAAAAAAAATTAAAGTTTTAATATTTCATATGAAAAAATCCATGTAAATATAGATTATACATATTATGAAGTTTAAAAGAATATTTTAAAAAGTTTTTTATTCCACATTGAAAAAACATAACTTTTTTCTTGAAAACATAGAGTATATATACTAATGAATTTCAAATCCCACATTGAAAAAACATAACTTTTTCCTTGGAAACATAGAGTATATATACTAATGGGTTTCAAATCCCACATTGAAAAAACATAACTTTTTTCATGGGAACATAGAGTATATATATGAAAGGGTTTCAAATCCCACATTGAAAAGATAATATATTATCCTTTTAAGTTGAAGTATTTAAACCAAAAGGTTTTTTATCCCACATTGAAAAAACATGGTTTTTTTCATGGAGACATAATGTATATATATGAAAGGGCTTCAAATCCCACATTGAAAAAACATGGTTTTTTACATGGGACATGGAGTATATATATGAAAGGGTTTCAAATCCCACATTGAAAAGATATTATGTTATCTTTTTAAGTTGAAGTACTTAAATCAAAAGGTTCTTTTATCCCACATTGAAAAAACATGGTTTTTTTCATGGAGACATAATGTATATATATATGAAAGGGTTTCAAATCCCACATTGAAAAAACATGGTTTTTTACATGGGAACATGGAGTTTATATATGAAAGGGCTTCAAATCTCACATTGAAAAGATACTTTGTTATCCTTTTAAGTTGAAGTAGTTAAACCAAAAGGTTTTTTATCCCACATTGAAAAAACATGGTTTTTTTCATGAGAACATAGTGTATATATATGAAAGGGCTTCAAATCCCACATTGAAAAGATATTATGTTATCCTTTTAAGTTGAAGTATTTAAACCAAAAGGTTTTTTTATCCCACATTGAAAAAATATTGTTTTTTTCATGGGAACATAGTGTATATATACTAATAGGTTTCAAATCCCACATTTAAAAAAAAAAAAAACCGGGTCTCGTCCGGGTTTGCCCGGGTCGCCCGGGTCCCGGGTTGACCCGCCGGGTTGCCCGGGTTTGGCCGGGCTGTTGCCACAGCCGGTCTTTTATTAAACCCGGACCGGTCCAGCCACCGGGTCGACCGGGTCCCGGGTCGACCGGGTCCCGGGTCGACCCGCCGGGCCGGGCCGGGTTTAATAACTATGGTAGTACCTTCAATAAATGACAGAGAAAACACGTTAATAACACGCATACAATTATGGTCGTTGTGTTTCGATTGTAATTAATTAGAGAGCTTGGTAGGCAACACCTGGAAAACCATATATATGATGCAACTGGAGGCTACTGGATACATCCATGTGTGAATGTACGAGTTTCAGTGTGTGTGTATGTGTATCCTGTGGTAATGAATTAAGATGTTTTATTATGTAAGTATAATATTAATATAACACTATTTTTAATATTTTGCTAGATAACATTATCAATTTTTATTATCCCAAAATTAACATCTGACTGAATTTTAAAATTTTTAATTATATAATAAACAATTTATCACATGGTTTAAAATACATGTAAGCAGTACTTAATAATTCTTAACTCTTGTAATGCTTAAATTTTATTACACCTTTCTCTTTAAATGTTATGGTTGTAATCTTGTGCCATGTTTTATCAAATAAGAAGCAATGCTATTGGTAGTTTGAATTTACTATATTTAGGTATTGAAAAAAAATCAAGTATTATAACATATATTTTGTTAATAGATATGTCTTTCATAATGAAGAATACGATCATTGTAGAAAGACCTACAATAGTAGAGTTTGTGTTAAGGGATCAATTTTTAATGAGTTTGAAGTTGATTATTATAGAAAGTTATAAGATATAATCAAATTACAATATCATAACGAGTAGAATAAAATTAATTTTTTTATTCAAATACTATAAGTATGATATCACTAATAGAGGAATTAGAGTAGATCTCCATCATGATTTGGTCAAAATTAATACAAAGGCTAGACTTTATAACATTGATGTTGTCTTCGTTTTTGCCAAGCAATGCCAACAAGTTTACATCGACGTGTAATGAAATTGATATTAATGTAATTTTTTCATATGTTGTTGCTTTATAATGAACTATTGTTACACAATTGGAATATTTATTGTTGTGATTTTAGTGCTTGTTTTTAAATAGAATTGGTGTTATTATATTGTGATTTTACTTTATTTGCAGGTTTGATAGATATGGAATACAAAAATATTGGGGGGGTGGGAATGTTTTATACCGATAGAAATACCAATGGCATGTGAAATACCAACAAAATTATAAATTGAATTAGTTCATCGGAGAGTTCCAAGGAGTTAAAAAAAATTAAAAGACTTTGTCATTGTTTTATACTAACGATAATACCGATAACATGTGAAATACCAATAAGATTACCAATGGACTTAGTCCCTCAAAGAATTCTAGAGAATGGAAAAACATTATAGGACTTTGCCACTGAACATTCAAATCACATAGACAGAACAAAATATCATTAGGAAAAAAAATTGGTAGGGGTTAGAAAATTTTGGAGGGTTCTTAAAAAAATTTAGTGTTAATTACAGATGGAATTACCAATGGACTATAAAAATTATTAATTTTATTAAGCCAACGATGCAACTGGAAACACACACACACACACAGAGAGAGATGTTTTTCTCATTCTTTCTTCTTTTTCTTTTTTGTTAACTATAAATGCATAGACAAGTTAGGAAGGTAGGAATTGAGGTTTTTAAAGGAACAACTTGTATAAAAAATGATTTAAGATGGAAAGAACAAGAGAGAATAGATTGTTAGAGGGAGAGAGACACAATTTGAGAAGGACGAAGAAGATCAAGAGGAAAAGCCTGCAAATAAATCAATAAATTAGGTGCAAATTCGGTTGGTAAGACTTTTTAATATTTTTCTTTGTTTTAGTAGTTTTAGGTGTACGAAGGAAGAAAATCCTAAAAATTCAATTCTAGGATTTATATAACTTTTTAGGGGAATGATTGTTTTGATGAATTGTTAGTTGCTTTGTATGAGAATGATATGAATGATAACAAATTTAAGTATAAATTGGATTAAAAACCATAAAATTTGGATTTATAAGTGGCCAACCATGTTAGGTGTTTTAAAAGAATTGAAGATTTGATTAAATTGAGTTTATTTTAATGTTTTAAATAATGTTCATGAGGGGGTTATATATTATATCGTAGTATTGGAAGAAAGAGGAGCAAAATATAAATTGTGTTTTAGGATTAGATTTGTGGTTGGTTATATAGATTTCATGTTATAAATATGTGTAGGGAAAATGTAAACATGAAACATTAAAAAATCTTAAATGTGCAATTATGTAATGGATTAGAGTGAAATTATGGATTGATGTTTCTGGCGTGCATGAATTATAGAAGTTAAGAAACTTATCCAAGATGTATGAAAAAATATTGAAATAGATTGTGTGAAGTGTTTTGGTATGGAAACTAGTATATTTGAGAAATAAATTATGAAAATTATGACTAATCATGAGTTTATTTAAATTGGATGAAAAGTTAGTTTAGAAAGGTGGCAGGATTAATTTTTTATGCTATTCATAATCAATCGAATAATTTGATAAATACATCAAATATTTAAAGGTGTAGTTGTCTAAATAAAATCAACTAGTTTGCGACATGAGTTATTAATGTGTATTTGTAGGTTTTAAAATTTTAGGTAAACTTTTATATAGGAGAGGTTTTCCTTTTCTTTTTAAATAGGATATAGTGATAATATTATGATTTCTTTTTTATCAAATTTGTTTAGATGAGGAAGAGAATATTAGTAGAGACAAAGTTGGATAGGAGCATTGTTGGTTCTTCTGGCAACGCTTTTGATGAACATATGTAGCAGTGCCACTAGGTGCTGATAATGATGAGACACCTCAAACATCCTTTCTCGATGTAGGCTTGTCGAGTGTAAGTATGGCTCACAAAGCTGGTGTTCCTTCTAAATGGGATGTTTACATTGGGAAGTATATTGCTAAGTGGAAGCATGATTACAATATGTAAATTTGTTTTCCCTTACTACATGAAAAAAATTAAAAAAAAATGAATAAAGTTTGAATAATTAATTTTAATGAATGAATTGAAATTCAGGTTTATAAATGTTGAGGCTACTCACATAATAACATTGACGATGAAATCATCGATTAGAGTGTTTTCGTTTGAATGGAAGCTTAATTGATGTCTGGTTAGGAAAGTTCAAGTTTAGTATATACATAAACAATTATTTTTTAAATATTTAATTCAATTAGTTTTTTAATTTTAATAAACTAATTATTTTATGAAATTGACATGTAATGAGAAATTTTATTGGGAGGAGGCTGATAACAACGTGACCATGAAAGTGTGAGAGAATCACAATGCCATTAGGTAAGATTCAATTCAAATTGTGATATTTTTCTTAAAAAATATTAAGATTTTATTTTATTGTATTTTATTTGATTTTTTTTATGAATCAAGTTGCGTGATTTCTAGTATGATGCCTGAAAAAAAAATACATATGCAAAAAAAAAAAGATCTTCTAGGTCAGGAAGACGTTACTATGTAAAGGGATTTCAAACATCCGCACATCATAAAGGGTATCTAGGATGTTTATCTCGAGCACGTGATGTCGAAGCGTTTCATGAGGTGGTCACAGTCAGGTTTGGAGAACTAGACCAAGGAGATTCATGATTTTATGAGCACACACACCGATGAATCCATTCCATTCATTTCACATACAAAACGAATGGTAAAATTTTGTTTTATATGATTTTTTTTGTTTTATTATACGAAAATATTTAACTAATAATAGCTTTCTTTTACATGTTATAGTGTTTAGGCGCGATTCAAGACCGATGAAACTCTTTGTTGAAAATCACATACGAAAAGAGAATAGACAGAAAGGGGTGCAACAACTCGTAAATAGCCGAGCCAAGAAGTTTATGGTAAGTAGAATTTGAATATTTTTTTAGTTATTTTTTTTATATTTGATAAATTTTTTCCATGAAACATATAACACCTGATTGTATAAGAGGTACATGGACAATCATTCAACTCATCCGAAACTTGATCCAAATTTGTAGTTGGAGGCTGGATCTACCGGTGAACCCAATAGAAATTGGGTTTACGATATCTCCAACACTACGATCAAGGATACATGGACGGGTTATAATATCTCGACCATTTGGACCTTAAATCTAGATTGAGTGTGCAATCATCAATCGTCCAGGCCATCATATTAGAACAGGTTCAAGTCAGATTACCCTAGCTGTTATGATCACCAATGAATTTATCGATAGAACTATTTTAGATAATGTATTTGTTTGGTGTATAATTCTATTGGTAGATTTATTTATTATTATATTCCTGATAAAATAAAAATCACCAATAATATATTTTATGATGATATTTTTTTTATTTGTTATGCCATCAATTATTGTGCTTTTTGACTGAATTATGCTTTAAACACCGACAAAATAATATTTTGTCGGTATTTTGCTATTTTCTTATAGTGCTTTCAATTTTATTTCCGTAAGGGATTACAGAGTAGTAATTACGAACAGCACAGTTCTTGTGAGAAGAATCTTGAAAAACCCATTTTCATATTACATTTTGATAAAAGAAAAGAAAAAAAAATCAGTTTTTAATAATTCTACCTGCTGTGATTTTTCTCCTACGTTTATATATATCAAAGCTAAGAAGGTTTAGAACTTCAAGCAGTTTAAATAATCAAGGCTACAACATATCCTAATCTTTTTTATCTCCAGTATTTAATTTTCAAAGTCAGATTTAGAAGCTATTAGTTTAACATGTTCCCCTTTGGAAAATGCCCATTGATTTTCCTATCGGGAACTTGACGTTTCCAGTTTGCATGGGGACGTTGTTTGAACAAGTTTTTTGGTATCATCTGCCATTATTTGCACTTCGCAGTGATATAATCCTGTTTATGGCCATTGGGGTTAGTTGGAATATTGCTAAATCATGTCTGCGTGCTCTCTGGGGAATATAAACGAACAGTGGCTTCTTGATTTAACTGTTATTTTTCATTTTTTTGGTTTCATAGTCTGCTGGTAGGATTAGTTTGCTAAGATGAGATGGAGTCGGGGGGTGGCGATGAGACGAAAGCCCCCAGAATGGAGGAGCTTCTAAAAGAGTGTCCCTTCAGCAAAAAGTTGCAAGATTGGGTCGAGGGCTTGTCATCTATGAAGAAGTTAACCGGAAGATTCATCGATATATCGTCGTTTAACTGTTAAGAGTCATCAGTTGATCATAAATTTCCATATAAAATTAACCTAAAATCTCATAATTTTGCGTTTCAAAGAAGGGTCGGCTAAAATTTAAAAAACATTGTTTAAAATTGATTTTTTTATATTTTTTATCAACATCAAAAATAATTTTTAAAATATAAAAAATTATATTATTTTAATTCATTTTCAAATAAAAAATATTTTAAAAAGTAATTACTCTCCAACACTATTAATACTAGAATATTTTAATTCAATGATAAAGCCTGGTAATAGAGACTTGGGTCACTCTTTTAGGAGGCATGTCGGGGACAGGTTAACCATCATTGTTGTTTTTTTACATTTCATGTCCTTTTCTCTACCTCTCCTTTTACCTCTAAGAAAAGAATAATACCTTTGTTCTTACCTTGGGCTGGGTTACGGGTAAATATGTTCAGGCGAGCCTGCTTTCGGCCCTGGCCTGGCATTTTCTGGTTCATTCTGGGCCGACTTTTATCTTTTAAATGAAATAATACTTTTTTTTTTCTTTAAAGACATCGCTTAAATTAAATAAAGTTTTTAAGAAATCAAATATTTTATTTTAAAAAAAAATGAAATGCTTGAAAAGAGAATTATTTATTTGAAGAACACAAAAACATCATAAAAAAACAATAATAAAAAAATTACATAGTTTTTAGAGTCAATTGTAACATAGTCCCTATAGTTTAGCAAAAATAATCAATTAGTCCTCAAAATTTCAAAAGTTATTATTTAATCCTCATGTTTTTATATTAATTTATAAATTAATCATTTTATTCCATTTTATAATATTTTTCGTCTTATTTTAATTCTTTATTTTAAGAAATGAAAAGGGCAAACAAATAAGTAGATACGATGGAAAATTTGATGAGAAAAGAACACATTCTCTTATGGAATAAAATGCTAATAAATTAAGCCTGGTAAACAATGATAAAAAAGACTATTTAATTTCTAATACTACAATGATTAATTAATTAATTTTGATAAAATACAAATACTATATTATAATTAACTCTTTTTAGTAAATATAACTATGAAATAATTTAATTAAAATGGATATTAATATACTTTAAATAAAATAATTGAGATAAATTGATTTTAAAATATTTAAGGCTATTAAGTATATAATTAAATATTATTTAATTACTAGGTATAAAAAATGATTAAAGCTAATTAATTTTAAAATATTTAAGATTTGTTTTTATTTTTTATGTAAAGTAAACAGTCTACCATCTCAAAAATAAATCATTTATGCCTTTTGAAGTAGACACTAAAATATTTTTAAACTACTTTTTTGTAAAAATCACATTTCATTCTAAACAACAAGGCAATTATATTTAAAATCATAATATTTTTTTTTTTTTGCAGTGATTTGCTTTAAAGCATATCAATAAAAGCTAGAAAGAGAAAGGTCAAACATGCTTTCAATTATAATCAATGCCAATAAATAAATAAAAATTGAATAACAAGATAAAAGGATAAGTATTCTGATAGGTTTTGTAGTTGTGATTTGAAAAAAGTTGTTTTATAAAAAATATTTTTGGTTGATGTTGGTTTGATATTTATATATGTTTAGTTAAAACTGTAGTTGAAATTGACATTGAACAAAAAGTAATTTAATGTATTTGGTTATGAATTTTTTTAAAATAAGGTTATAAAATAACTAAAAAATATATATATTAATATTGATGGTTTTTAATTTAAATATTGTAGATTTAACTACTGCTATTACATCATGAAATAAATAATACTTTATATAAAATATTTGTTATTGTTTCATTAAAATATCTTCAATTTCATCACGTACAAAATTTATTCGACAATGACTATAGTTTCCTTGATTTTTTTGAGCGTGCAACAAAATCAGGTAAAATATTATCAAGAACAAAATTAGAATTACGATCAAATTCTGTAAATGCTACGCCATCATGCGATCTTCTAATTTATATAGTGTCATTGAATAATGTTAAACACTAGTTTTTTGAAAAAAAAACACAATTAAAAATAAAAAAATTAGATTTTTTATTGTTCATTTTTGTGTGCAGAGTGAATTAATTCACTCTACATGGACGACAAGAAGAGAAAGTTCAACCTGTGGTTGAACTTGCAAAAATCAATAAAAAACTGTTTTTTCATAATTAAGGTCCTGCCTCAGATAAATGATGAGGCCTATAATTTTTATATTACTTTCAATCGGTAACCAAACATCATTATTAGTGTGTTTAGAAGAAATGTAAACATTATCTCAGAGACAAACAGGCTTCATTGATAACGTTTGGATAGATGGTGTGATGTGAATTATTATGAATGGTTGTTAATGGAGAAATAGTATAAACTAGGTTGGTGCACGAGTTATGCTACCTACAAGTCCATTTTAAAATATTTAAGCATTACCATCATGTTTTATTTTTTAAAAAGAAATTTAATATCTCAGGTTATAGTCCCGTCTAATTAAATAATTTGACTTTATTTGAATCATATATAAAAAAGATAATAATAGCAAACATGAAAACATATATATAAAAAAGAAAGCCGTTGAATGAGGATCAAAATAAGTAAAAAGACAATAATATGTATGTATTGAATTACATAAATCATAAACCATTGTGTAAATAAATGAAAAAAATTAACAATAAATAAAAAAAATAAAGAGATCAATGTAGGTTAAGATATTTAATATCACAACACAAGTCATTTACTTGATTATATTTAATAAATTTATTTATGAAAATCAATCTGCAATAGAGATTGACACACTCATAAAGTTTGTTGAATAAAATAAAAGAAAAAAAAATTATGTAAAGTTACGCATATTAAAAATATTATAAAAAATAAATATTTAATCTATATAAAATATATATAAAAAAAACTATAAATGAATCATACAAATTTGAGGAAAAAATTAAACACACCCAATATAATTTAAAAATAATTGCTACTCAACAAAGGCTAAAAACCAAAAAAAAAATCATAAAGAAGTGATATTAATTAAAAAATACATTTAAAAATTATTTTAAAAAACACATTTAAAAAATTCATTAATAAAAAAAATATAATAAAAAAAAGAAGCAATGAGGCCAAGCACTGCTAAACCAGTAAGGCAAGCTTATTTCCTAGCCCAATCGCACAAGCCATTATTTTATTTATTTTTTCAGTTTAATGGGGCGAATGAACCAATTGCTTGGAACAAAAACAGATGACGTGTCATTTTAAAATCTCAGAGTTCGAGCATCGTGTGGCTGGAAAATATGTTTTTTTAACTAAAAAACTAATTTATAACCCATTTTTTACCTCAAAGCATTTAGAAAATACTCTAGGAACCTTGTTAAATCAATATATGGCCTCAAAAGACATGAAAAATGCTCAAAACTCGAAATTAACCTAAAATAAAAATCTTTTCAAGCTCAAATATGTTTTTTAGGTGTTTTTAAGGTAAAAAAAATCTAATATTAATCATCCTTATCATATGGAACCTTTTGACACAAAAATCAACTATTTTGGTGGTCGAAATCTTTCCCAACGACAACTTTCTCTTTTTCTAAGCTGGAATCTAGTGACTCCTCTCTCCTCTACCCAAAAAGACTAAAAAAAAAGAAAAATAAAGTTTGATATCAAAATATGTTTTAAAAAAATTATAAGGACTGGTTATCATGTAGCGTAAAAAGATGAGGACTAAAATGAATTTTTTAAATAAATTATAAACTTGTCATCTATTTTATCTGTTTTTATTGTTTTAATTTTCTATCTTTAAATTCAACCCTCATTGTAAAAAAATATGCAATTTAATTCTAATTTGAGCTTAAATTAGTTTAATTGTGCAAAAAAAAAAGTTTAAAGATCAAATTAATTTTTTTTTAAATCATTATTACATCTCATAGTGAATTAATAGAAGATGAACAATAAAAATATCTACATTGTTTTACATGTAAAAGCTTTAGTTTTTGGCAATGTGTTATTGATGTTGCATTAATTTGAACTTCACCATGTTTACTTGTTGAAAGTGAAACGTCTTCTTGAAATGGGAGAACGTGGTGGGGTGAGGTATTGAAAAGACAAATAGAAAATCATCCATGTATGTATATTAATTAATTAAATTTTATATTTAATTTTTAAAAATTATTAATTTGAATTTTATAAACTTTAGAATTATTATAAATTTATATGATAATTAACTTCAAGACTTATTAATTTAGTTAAAATACACGTAAGCTAATCTATACATCCACATTAATTAATAAAATAAAATTATTGCAGATCCTGGCCATGATTAATAATATTAGTTAGCTAAGAACTGATGAGATTGTCCAATGAATTGACTCCTTCAATTGGAAAACTAAGATAAGATCACACTTGATATAAGTTTTGCAATTAAGTTTTGTCACTAATGCCAAAAATCATAAGTTAAATTTAAATAAAAAAAATTATTTGTTTTAATAAGAGGTTATAACATTTATTTTTTATTTTTTTTCCAACTTATTAAGAAGTCTTAAAATCTTGAATCTTTATCTAGAATTTCTGAATCTCGAACTTTACTTCATGAGAAAGAAAAAATATCGAATTTACGGACAGTAAATCAAGCTCATGCATCTAACTTATCAATTAATCTATTTCATGTTTTTCAACGAAATTAGTTGAAGTTATTTTGTCAAAAAAAACTTTTAATATAAAGTATTTTTATAATTTTCATACACAAGTCACGTCAACGTACATTAATTTACCCAACCTGCAAGTTTGCAACGATTCTTGAGAAGGAAATTGTGAGATCCTGAGTTGATTAATCAACCAATAAGTCACATGCTTCTTGACGCAAAGAAAACATTTCAACATGTCACCGGGTCCCAGCTCACAGGGTGCGAAAAGGTAATAATGGGCCCCACACTCCTCCAGGACGGAGCCTATGGGCCAATCAAAACAAAGAAGGAAGTGAACCAACCAATAGAAAGGAGATAAGATTCCACGTCGGAACAAGTTCTTATAAAGAAAGAAATGGTCATGAATATCCACATTGCCTCCTCTTCTTAGATATCTTATAGTGTTCAAACCTGCTATGCAGACGTAGTACACGAGTAAAAAGAGAGACACTCAGACGAAAGAGAGATAGGATGAAGTACAATTCTTTCTTAAAAAGCCCAAAGAAGGAAGAGCAAGAGGTCCCAGATACCGTTGTTCCTCAACTCTCCAACATCAAAGAAGAATCCTATGGCAATGGAGAGATTGATGTTGTGGATGAATTGGAAGGGATTTTTGGAATTGAACATGATGAGATGTTGTCAAGTGATAACATGTACGGCCAACTTGGTTGGGATTTTATGGACTTGGAGGAGTATCCAGCTGCTGAAGATGAAGAAGGATCAGAAATGTTTAAGTTTGGTGACAGCAGAAGCAGTTTCTTCGAGTTTGAAGAAAGCCATTACAGTATTGGTAAGGTTATAAAGGAAGAGAGTATTGGGTTTGGGGATGGACATGGAGATGAGAAAGGAGTGTCTTTGAACTTGAACTTGAACTACCAAGAGGTCTTGGAGGCATGGTCTGATCGTGGGCCACTTTTGGCCGATGATCACTCTCTTTCCACGGCAAGCAATGGCCATTATGTCAGTACTCAACGAACTTATTATTCCTTTTCCTTTTTCTTTGCGCTCTTCCTTTTGAACTGTATCTTGAAAATGGAAAATCTCTCATCACCTGCATATTCAATCGCTATGATTTCAAGCTTAGAAACTGTTGTTTGTGAATGGCTGCTAATTTAAGGGAAGAGAAAGAGTAGACTGATGCATTTTTTGAGTGGAACTTTTACTTTCTCTTGTGAGCATTTATGTTTCTTTTTTTTTTCCTTTTTTGTCGCCCAAGCCAGTACTATATAAACGTAATAGCATTCTTAAAATTTGACTTGTGTTTAATTTAGCTGTGAAATTAATGTTGAAGAATTAGTTTAAATACTGATCAGATGGGAGAGGTGCCAGTGATGGAAGAAGATAGGACAAGAAGGGAAGCAAGTGTCCTTAGATACAAAGAGAAGCGCCAGACCAGATTGTTCTCTAAGAAGATAAGATATCAAGTTCGCAAGCTCAATGCAGATAAAAGGCCTAGACTCAAGGTTTGTACCCTTCTTCTTCTTCTTTTTTTATAGAAAAAATAAAATAAAATTGAAAAGGATATCTTCAAGAATGTTTAGAGAGACCCATATTTTTTTCATTCTAGTTTGAATTATGAGCATGTGTTATTTTTGCTTGCAGGGTCGATTTGTGAAGAGAGTTACCTGATAAGATAAACTCGAAACGGGTTTGAGATATCTGAAGAAACATCTTAATTCTTGGGCCCTTTGTTGCTCATGCTCTCTGCTTGTCTCAAATGAAAATATCTGTAACTCCCGTATTTCAAAAATATCTCTGAAGTAATCTTTCTAAAGACTTTCCGGGCACTTTCTTTTGTAAATCCCATCATGCGTGATTGACCTACTGTTCATACCATGGTTTGGTCCCCATCTGGCTTTTAGTGATGGACTTTTATCAGATCCAGCAATCAAACAGTAAAATGATAGCGAATCAGCAGGCTGGGCAGCGCAAATTGCAGTGGTCCTTCTCCGTGCTTCGTTTTCATTAGTAATTCTCATTTTAATGCTTAGGGTTTTCCAACTATTATGGGACCTGTTTATGTCAGGAGTTGTTTTCTGGAGTGCTAGAAGGAGTTTCAGCTCAGGAAATCTTCAATAGGAATGGAATGTAACTGCCCCACTTAAAAAAGACAGGGCTGGCATCATCTTGCTGGCCATACTAATTGTTTGAACATTAGCACATGGAATGATGATAATATCTGCGAAAAAATAAAATTTTTAATTTTAATCGAGATTAAGACAGAAATATAGTTACGCCCAGTGATTTTTTTTCCCTATTTGCCCAGCAGTTTGAGTTAACGTATCATTCTGATTCGCCCATTGAAAATACTTGATTGTTAAGACCAAAACATAAGCACTTGTGAATAATTCAGAGATGCTGTAGTTTTCTCATTAACCTAATTCTTCCCATTAAAAAGGGGAAGAAATTAGCTGTTGGTTTCTCTAAAGTCCTGATAATTTGCCAGGAGATTTTCTTATTAATTCTTTAATCGTCCTGTGGTGTTTTCCCTTCAATTGTCTCTTTCAATATAAGGTGGTCCTGCGACGCCAAGAGAAATGGCTATGGCAGGAACAGTGCCATTGTCACTGGTTGGCTTGAACCTATGCCTGGGCCCTAAATGAAAACGATGGATGACAACAGTCCACAGAAGGATGGGCTCTCATCAACAAAACATGGGATCCTTTACACATTTAGGGAGGGAAACACTTGGGCTCTCTACTTCAAGCATAGATAAGCTCCAATGTTTTTTTTTTTTTTTTTTGAGTTAATGGCATGTTTTGATTTTCTACCATGTGTTTTAATAAGATTTTCACCCTTCTATTTAATTCGATTAAATCATATCACATGTGTAACAAATATGTGCATAGATTTATAAGATCGTCCCCTGTAAAATAGAATTATATATGTAAAAAGTGAAAAAAAAATGAATTAAAAAGCGAGAATTTAGTTACAAATATGTTTCTTTTTCAAAAATTTAATATTAGACTAGAAAAAAATAAGAAATTTAGCATCTAATAAAATGTTATTATCAACAAAAATACGAATGAGAAATTTATTCTTTTATGATTAATTGTGATTTAATGGCATATTTTATTCCCAAATTATTGGGATTTAGAAGGAAAAAAAAGACATAAATTATCAATTTAATCTACTGAATTCTTAATTAATACTTGTTAAATAAACTAAGGCCTAACATCAAGTTTGAACGTTAATACTAACGGTCAAGCTTTGACCCTTTCGTCAAATTACTTTTCAAATGGCAAATTATTTAGTGAGCAGATGTTATAGTATTCCTTGGCGAAGGACGAGGCAGGAGGAGGAAGAGAGTGAAATTTTATGAGAAAGTAATATAATTATTACATAAATAGACCTTTTCTATATAAAAAATAAAACTTTTTATTTTATTTTAGTTTAACGTAGGTGTTCGGGTCAGCTTTCACGCACCTCGATTAATCCAACACGCTCTAAAATTAACAACCATGTAAGTCTCTAATATTTATTATATGAGCAACTACGTACTCAAACATAAAATAACAAAATAAACAAATCTTTTAATTTTAAATTCTTATCACTTACCACTATCTAAATGGTTACAAAACCTTTTCTATTAAGCTAAGAAATCGTGCTCGTGTAATATAATTAATTAATCATAAAATATTACAGTCATGGGCCATTACTGCCCGCAAATTGGCCCATCACTTGTCAAGCCTCTTTTACACTCCTCGTCTTCAGTTTAGTCATTAGTGCATCATTGTGATTGGGTTAATTTTTATCAAGTCAGGGGAGGAGGAGCTCTCTCCTGAGAACCTTTACAAGGGGCAATATCGTCTTGGAAAGAGGAAATATTTTTCATTTTTTTTTCTTTCCATTTAGTTTATAGCCCCTTTCTTGCTTGGCTTCAAGGCTTCATATAATTTCTTTCTTGCTTGCTTGAGATGGATCATCTAGGAGGAAACCTTGAGCCAACCACCATTTGCCATGTTATGGCCTTACCATTTCCAGGTCGTGGCCATATAAATCCCATGATGAACCTTTGCAGGTCACTGGCTTCAAAAAGACCTGATATTCTTATAACATTTGTTGTCACTGAAGAGTGGCTGGGCTTGATAGGCTCGGAGCCAAAACCTGACAACATAAGCTTTGGCACCATTCCCAACGTGCTCACTTCTGAGAGAGCTCGAGCTGGGAAATTCCCTGCCTTCTTCCAAGAGGTTTTGACCAAGATGGAAGCGCCGGTCGAGAGGCTCCTTGGTCAGCTTAAGCCACCAGTGAGCACCATCGTAGCGGACACGTATTTGATGTGGGCTTTTGAGATGGCAAATCGCAACAATATTCCGGTGGCCTCGCTGTGGACAATGTCGGTGCCGGTGTATTCCGTGTTTCAGCATTTCGATCTCCTTGTCCAAAATGGACATTTCCCAATTGAGTTGAAAGGTATGTGTGGTTTTGGTATTCTTGGGTTCCCCCCCCTCCCTTTTTTTCTTCTTTAGAAACCAGTAGAGTTCCCCAATTACGTGTTTGAGCAATACACCTCCACAATCATACAAAATTGCTCCAATACAGTGAGCTTAAAATGCCAGGAATTCCACCTTTTCACTGACCTCAAACGTGAGTCGTGGCCCTCTCAGAAACAAAAAAAAAAAAAAAAAAGTGGGTAATAATGCATGCGCTACTTTATTGAAGATCTGGCTGCAAATCTCCAATATAATAATTTATTGATAATGCTTTGGTGTATCTCTGATTACATTTCTAACACCCATGTGACTTAGCAGGAAAAGATATCTAAACAGTACTGCTTTAGAAGGAAAGCCAAACTGTCTTTCTACAAAAATATTTTAAACAAATTCAAAAGTTTAATATCTGAAATTCATGAGAATGGACTAACTGCTGCGGCTGAGAAGCCTCAAGAAGATAACAATTGTTTTTTCTTAATTAAAAATAATTTTTAAATTTTTTTAATATATTTTTAAATAAAAAATATTTTAAAAAATAACCATTAATATATTCACAAACACCTATTAAATATAGTTATGGTAATTACGAGCGTTTTTCTTCCACACTTATTAAATATAGTTATGGTAATTACAAGCGTTTTTCTTCCACACCTATTAAATATAGTTATGGTAATTACAAGTGTTTTTCTCCAAGGAATTTTTAATTAAAATATTTTTAATTTTTAATATTAATACATTAAAATAATTATAAAAAATTTCTTATGGTGCAGGGCATGTCATTGCTTATATTTGCCTAGACTTTGTACCTTCGAGAGCAGATATTTCAAAACCATACCAGGCAGAATCCCTTATTTTACTCACGTGTTTCCGTCATTCATTTAATTTTACTATTTTTAAAAATTTATTTAGCTAGTACCTTGCGTTAATTATTTTACTCACGTGTTTCCGTGACCAATGTTATTGCTTAATCTTCATTTAATTCTTTAATTAATTCATCTTATTTAACTAATTAATTCCGCGCCCTCTTCGAGGGGTTTTGGTCCTGACCAATAAATCTATCTATCACTCAAACTAGTAATTACTAATTAGCACCCACACTGTATATTAATGCCTAATTAAGTAATTCGTGCCTGCCCTTGGCATTTCACAGAAAGAGGAGAGGAACTAGTGGAATATATACCAGGGATTTCTTCAACGCGTGTCGTGGACCTTCCAACGTGTGTGTATGGGCATGGACGAGATATCTTGCATCGAGGATTCGAAGCCATTGCAAGTGTGTCCAAGGCACAGTTTCTTCTACTCTGCTCAGTCTACGAGCTTGAATCTCAGGCGATCGATGCTTTAAAAGCAAGCATTTCATTACCTATCTATCACATTGGTCCTACCATACCTTACTTCAAACTAGAGCAAGAAGAGATTGTTACAGGTCCAGGTGAGACGACTAACTATTTCCGATGGCTCGACATGCAACCGAGAGGATCTGTCTTGTATGTTTCTCAGGGCAGTACTCATTCAGCTCCAAGTGCCCAATTGGATGAGATTGCTGCTGGCTTGCGCGATAGTGGTGTTAGGTACTTGTGGGTGGCAAGGGCAGAAGCTTCTTTGTTCAAAGAGGGTCGTGGTGACATGGGTTTGGTAGTGCCATGGTGTGACCAATTAAGAGTATTGTGCCATCCTTCTCTTGGGGGGTTCTGGTCACATTGTGGATGGGGTTCTACCTCAGAAGCTGCTTTTGCTGGTATTCCATTGCTTACCTTCCCTTTATACTGGGATCAAGCCCCGAATAGTAAGGTAATTGTTGATGATTGGAAGATTGGTTGGAGAGTAAAGAGTGGATTGGATGTGGACAAGTTGATAAAAAGAGATGAAATTGCAGGGCTCGTAAAAAGGTTTATGGATTCGGAAAGCGATGAGGTGAAAGAAATGAGGAGAAGAGCAAGAGAAATTAGTGAGATTTGTCGACGAGCCATTCGGAAAGGTGGATCATCTGATACCAGTATCGATGCCTTTATTGATGACATCCTGCAACACCACAAGAATTAAGCTGATAACTGATCAATGATATTTCTGCTATTGTCAATGTTCTTGCATTGATTCCCTAGCTTTTGTACTCAGTGCTCTTGTATCTGACGTTTCATGATTACAAAAAAACTTGATCTTTCCATTAGAAAAACAAGCAGATCACTGAGATTTCTCCGAGTCCTAAGGCTACTTGAAGCTTGTACGTTATAATATCTGGTTTGCAAGAGGTTTCAGGAGAACGCAAATATTTTTTTTGTTGTGACTAAACTAGTATCAGTTCTTCCCGTCAAGATTGTGTCACTAAGCTGGAGCAGTGTAATTTTTTTTTTTTATGAGAAATCATCCTTGAAATATTCAAGGAACAGATTAAGGCCTATGATCACCAATCAATAAAAACCGTTCTGGTTAAAGAACCATTTTGTTCTCAAATGGCCTTTTGATCTCTACAGAATTATGAAGGAGATGGGCCTAAAATTTACAGTTTTCGAGATCTTTATGTCGTTGGGCCAGGGGCTCCGATCTCAGTCATCATGAAATTTAAAGGGGGGACAAAACTCGGCAGTCGAAAATGGAGTCTAATTGTAATTATTTTTTAAAATATTGTTTTATGTTAAAATATATTAAAATAATATTTTTTTATTTTTAAAAGATAATTTTTATAATTAGTATATTAAAATTATCTAAAAAATATAATTTTTTTTAATTTTTTTAAAAATATGGATTGACTCGTGTTTTCAAATGCTCTATAGAATACTAACTGCCAAATACTAATGCAAGATTAAGATCTAGCAAACCTAATGGAGAGGACATGGTTGGACCGCTTCTAATCCAATGCCAATAATTCTAGTTATTTTTATGTTGGAAAAGTAAATTTTTTTAATTTTTTTAATTAATAATTTTTAGTATTTTTATATTATTTTGATATAATAATATTAAAAATATTTTTTTAAAATAAAAAATATGATTTTAATATATTTTTAAATAAAAAATACTTTTAAATATAACTATACTACCAAACACTTCATTAGTCACGCCGTATATGCCATGGCAGTTGGCTAATGAGACTTGTAAGAGGAAAAGTCCATTTTCTTCTTTGGACAAGGAATAAACAATTTCACCATCCATGTTGTCAACCGACGGCATCCTAATTTCAGGAAAATTTATTTAAACAGAATTTTTTAATTTAAAATAGCACTCAATAAAAATAAAATTTGAAAAACTAGAATAATTTAAAAAATAACATATATTTATACTTGTTTTATTAAAATGACATGATATATAGGGCGGAGCCGGGATTAGTTAATAGAAAGGGTCAAAACTTAAAACATAATTTATTATTAAAAAATTTATTTATTTAAAATAAAATAAAATAATATTATTTTATATAATAAATATTAAAAATTTTAAAATATTTTGCAGGCCGCGCCTACTTGCCTGCCCTGGTTCCACCTCTGACTGTATATTTTTTTAACATATAAAAATTATACTTTTCAAAATAATGTATTTAGCTGAAAATTTTAAGTTGTAGTGTTGAAAATAATGACATGTTAAAAAATTTAAATAGTTATGATGACCTCTATATTTGGAAAAAAAAATAAAATTTGGCTCCAAACAGTGTCAGATTTTGACAAGTGAAGAAGGAGAACCACCGATTTTGCGCGTGGGAGAAAAAATAAATAAATATTTTATAGTTTCCAATTCCATTCCAACTTCTTTGCTAAGGAGTTTTAGAGTATGATTATATTTATTTTATAAAATATATTAAAATAATATTTTTTTTATTTTTTAAAAATTATTTTTAATATGGAGCCCCGAACCTTTCCCCGTCCATCATTATATGAAGAAAACATAAAATCCTCCATCAATTACCTCCGCAATTACAAGCACCAACCACAGCCCAAAGATGGGTACCCTCAGAACGGAACCAACCACCACCCTTCACGTGGTGGCGATGCCATATCCCGGAAGAGGCCACGTAAATCCCATGATGAATCTTTGCGAACTCATGTCTTCCAGAAAACCAGACATCCTCTTCACCTTTGTTGTAACAGAGGAATGGTATGACCTCATCCACTCAGATACTAAGAAGCCAGCCAACATCCACTTCGCCACCATCCCCAACTGCATACCGTCTGAGGTAGGCCGTGCCAAAGACTTCCTGGGATTCTTGGAGGCTGTTGCCACAAAAATGGAAGCTCCTTTTGAGCAGCTCCTTGATCGGCTTGAGCTGCCGGTGGATGTTATTGTAGCTGATACTTACCTGGACTGGGTGGTGCATGTTGGGAATCGGAGGAATATTCCTGTTGCTTCTCTTTGGACCATGTCAGCCTATGTTTTTTCACTGTCCCGTCATTTCGAGCTACTCGAGCAAAACGGCCATTTTCCGGTGGAGCTATCGGGTATGTAAGAGAGAAGCTTTTGACTCCTTTTCTCTTTTGCTTTTCTTTTTATTAAATCTTATAATTTCTCAATAAAATCTTTTCATTCTTATTAAATCAAGAATTTTATACATTTAAAGTAATTTATTCCAGTGTTGCCTCGATATTTGACCAAAATTAATTGTTTTTAACAAACACGTAGCTGATGCTTTCGGGAATATCGAGATAGAATCACACGCATGGTACATTGTTGTCTTTCACTGCCCACCAGCCGATGTCTGCATTTTGGTTAAAACGAAAAAAAATAAAATAATTTAAGGTAGTCATTTCACGTGCGCACTGCCATAAATGGATGTGTGGTCTGTGTGTGAGACTGTAATTATGTTTGTATTTTAAAGTATTTTTTATTTAAAAAATATAATTTTTTTTTATATTAGTGTATTAAAATAATTTAAAAATATTTGCTCTCTGTCAAGTCTTTTGACACGCTTCCAGTAGAGCATTCCTAAAATATGATTGCTCATTCATTTGGAAAAATATTCATAATTTGAGATTCATTAGGTAGCTTCCATACACTAATATTGTTCAGGAATGCTATTTTTAGTTTATTTAAGAGTATGATAAGAATTAGTTTTTAAAATATTTTTTTATTTAAAAAATATAATTATACCGGAATGTTAAACAAGATATTAGGCTGCAAGCACTAATGTATATGGCAAAATTCATAAAAACGAAATTGCAAAGCGGAATTCAAATATTGTTTAGCTCGAAGTTATAAACAATACACGGAATTAAGTGGTCTGCGTCTCTGGTTCTTGTTGTTGAGCATGTCATCTTATTCTGATCTGACACAATTTGGAAATAATGTTGCTGCAGAAAGAAAGTTTAAGGTTATAATATCCACAAAATTCATCATTGCAAATTCACTTCATTCGCAAATCTTCTTGTGTTTTTCAGAACGAGGTGAAGAACGAGTGGACTACATTCCTGGAATTCCTCCAACGCGTTTAGTTGATTTTCCAAATATATTTCATGGAAATGGTCGACAAATCATGCCTCGATCTCTAGAGGCTGTTTCAGTGGTGTCGAAAGCTCAGTATCTTCTGTTCACTTCTTTCTACGATCTTGAAGCCCCAGTAATCAGCGCTTTAAAACCCAAGTTTCCTTTTCCTGTATACCCTATTGGCCCTAGCATACCCTATTTCAAAATCACAGACAACTCTTCAGTTATTGGCAGTAATCACAATGTGCCTGGCTGCATTGAATGGCTAAATTCCCAACCTGAAGGCTCCGTGCTATATGTTTCAATGGGAAGTTTCCTTTCAGTATCAAGTTCCCAAATGGAAGAAATTGTTGCTGGGGTTCATAATAGCGGTGTTCGATTCTTGTGGGTGTCCCGAGGGGAAACAACTCCTTTTAAAGATGGTGGTGGTAATATGGGGCTAGTTGTGCCATGGTGCGACCAAATAAGGGTGCTGTGCCATTCTGCTGTTGGAGGTTTTTGGACACATTGTGGGTGGAATTCCACTCTTGAAGCTGTTTTTGCTGGAGTTCCAATGCTTACTTCTCCTATATTTTGGGATCAAATTACAAACAGAAAATTAATTGTGGAAGACTGGCAGATAGGATGGAGAGTGAAGAGGGAGGAGGGAAGCGAAATTTTGGTGACAAGAGAAGAAATTTCAAAGCTTGTGAAAAATTTTATGGATGCAGAGAACATTGAGGTGAAAGCAATGCGGAAGAGAGCTAAAGAACTTCAAGAGACTTGTCGTGGAGCTATTGCGAAGGGTGGATCATCTGACACTAATCTTGAATCTTTCATAAGGGACATTTCACAAGGCCAGGCTAAGTGAGCTGGTTGATTATGAATTGAAGTAGTCTTCAATCTTCATCCTTGAATAATGCATTAAATTTCTAGCTAATTTGAGGCCTAAGACCATGCATTTTTGGAAATGAATGTGAAATGCATTTTTGAAAATGGATGTGAAATTGTAGCTTTCTTAACGAAATTTGCATAATAACAGAGTCTTTGAGTAGGCTCTACTACTTATTTACTTGTGCTCCACTGTGACTCTTATATTGAATATACATGTTTTTTGGACATTTGTTTACATAAGGCAATTATAAACATAAATCAAAAAGTGTATACAAGAATCTAATTAAATAAATTAATAATTATGTTTGTAAATAAATAAATAAAATTAAAAATATCTAAAGATAAATTAGATCAAGATATTTGATCTGACAACATGAAATATTTACTGAATTTATTTATTAAAATTAATTTTTTATTCAATCAAATGATAATAGAAATTGATACACATATAAAACCTATTAAATAAAATAAAAGAAAAAAATATCATGCAAGACCGCACATATTATAAATATTATTTAAAAATAAATATTTTTTATTTTTAAAAATAAAGTTCATCTATTTAAAGACGTATTAAAATCATAGAGGAAGGATAATAATCAAAACATAAATAAAAAGATATTTCTTTTTTAAAAAAAACATATTAAAAAGATATCAATTAAAATAAAAACCAAAATCAGGATTAAAAAAAAGAAGCAGTGATAGTCTAGGTGTCGCAATTAAAAGATTAAAAGTGAAAATTAAAATAAAAAATAAATTAGAGGGCAACCCAAAAATTTTTATTAGAGAGTTAAATTGAAAAGAAAAATAAATTCAAAAACAAAAATAATTAAAAGAATGAAGACTAAATTGAAAAAAAAAATTGACCATAAACTTAGATTAAATGATAAAACTGAAAATCAATAAATTTTTTATAAAAAAACAGAGAAAAAAATGTTAGAAATCAAAAGAAAAAGACTAAATTGGAAAATATAATACATGATAAATTGAAATTGAAGAATTAAATAAAAAATAATAAAATTTTTATAAAAAGACCAAGAAAAAAAATTAAAAATTAAAAGAATAACAATTGAAATTGAAACATAAAAAAATAAAAAACTAAGTTGTAATTTTTAGGAAAAGAAAAGGAAAAAACTTACTAGCAATAAACCCCCCCACCTTCACCAACACACGCCACACTATGAAAAAGAGAATGTGACAATACTTTCAATGATATTGTGGAAGGGCATATATATTTAATCATCGAGAGATGTCAAACACATTACACAAAGGACACGGGTATCTCTCACGTGTTGGTGCATGAAAAGCATGCATCTATAGTTTTTTGAATATTTTTATTAATTAATCAAAGTAGAAAACTAAAGTGCCCTCTATTGATATGGAATTAACAAAAAAAAAAATGTGAAAAGATGAAAAAGTCATTTGGCATATGACTTATTTTTTCTTTAATTAACAGGGAAAAATGTTTTTTTTTTATTTTTTTTTAAAATGAAAAGATAAAAATACATTCGATCTAACAATTCTAACATTTTTTTGAACTTGGAGGTATTTTAATTGTTTTACTATTTAAATAAAATAAAATAATGTGTATACTCATGAACAATCATGTAATGACTGATCAGCCATGAAAAAAAGACTGCAATAACTTCAACTTATTTAAAATCATAAATTTTTTTATCAGTATATACAGTGATTTCTAGAGTGGTTGTTGATAAATACAAAATGAGCCCCGTCCTCTGCAACATCATTGATGGACGAAGGCAATATATTCACAAATTCAAGTTGAATTTGTGACCACCTGTATTTACGAATTGCCAAGTAGTGACTGGTTACATTTTCATAATCCAAATCTCCTCTCTTTGTACATAAATCCATAGCATGAATCTGGAGATGCTCGTTTCTTGGTGCATGAATCCAACAAGAGAAGGACAAGAGTATGCAACAGCTTTGTTCTAGCCTCACAATAACCCTATCAAAGACTTCTGCAAGTAATTCGCGCATTTTTATTTGGAAAGAGCTAGCATGGATCCAAAGGCTGTCAGCATTCACGGGTCACATTTCCTCAACTATGCTGGCAGCATACAGATAAAACAGAAGTGTCATAATCAACTAGAGTCGTGATGCTTTCATCTTCCAAATCTCTTTTTTTTTTTTTTTCACCATATGCAAGTCCTGGTCTTGCTTGATTTGACTGTTCCAGATCTAATACAAATTATCAACGGACACACGTTTCGTACAAATCATTCGAGATACACAGTAGGACTCTAACATTGACGCCGTCGACCAGCAATCAACAACCAGCTGTCATGTGATGGCTGTACCCTATCCTGGTAGAGGCCACGTCAACCCCATGATGAATCTCTGCAAGTTAATTACTGTCTTCAAAGAAACGGGATATTCTCATAACTTTTTTTTGTTACTGGAGAGTGGCTTGGACTCATTGGCTCTAATTAATACTAAAAATAGCACCATACAATTTGCCTCGATACCGAATGTTATCCCATCTGAACTTGTCCGAGGAGCGGATTCTACGAGGCTGTGATGACGAAGATGGAAGGTCCCTTGGAACAGCTACCTGATAAAATTGATCTGCTAGTGACTACTATCATAGCTGAATAGCTGATGTTGAGCTACGGTGGGCAATTACCATGGCAAACAAGAGGAATATCCCGCTGGCAACACCATGCACGGTGTCAGCAACTGTATTTTCAATGCTCCAACAATTTGCTCGCATAAAAAACCTGCCGACACCAGCCAAATTGTTAGGTATTATTAATCTGGTTTCTTAACATAAATTGCTTCCTTGTTGCCTCTTCTCGTACTGATTTTTCTCTCATTAGGCTGAAATGAATGACATCCATATATTCTTTCTGACTCTGTCATTTGATTTTTTATTCCTTTGGGACTGGACGAATAGAAATAACTGATGGCAATTGGTATATGTTTTATATGCTTTCCTATGTTTTGATGATGGAGAATAGATTGTTTACCACATCCTGGGAATTTCTTCAAAGCATGTAGCTGACCTTCGAACAATCTTCCGTGGACATGAGGCAAGATGCAGCTCAAGTTGGAAAGCATTTCATGGGTGTCAAGAGCACAGTTTCTTCTAATCAACTCTGTCTATGGGCTTGAATCCCAAGTTTTCGACACACTAAAAGAAAAATTAGATTTACCAATCTATTCTGTTGGTCCTGCCATACCTTGTTTGAACTTAAGGACAACTATCCCGTCACTACAGGTTCTGATATCACCTACTATTTCCAATGGCTAGATTCCCAACCTACACACTCTGTTTTGTATTGTTATTAGGATGTTTCCTTTCAATTTCCAGCAAGCAAATGGATGAAATTGTGCTGGGTTGAGAAATAGTGGTGTTTGATATTTGTGGGTAGCTCGTAGAGAAGCTTACGGCTAAAAGGTGTCGGTGGAGAGGTTATTGGTGGTAGTTTTGAAACACTCAGAGATAAAACATATTGTTTTATTTTATAGGCAAAAAGCTTATATATATTGTTAAGCTCTCAATCACATCTTCTCTTTCTTTCTAGTGTTTTTCTCTTATATTTCTCACTTATAATTCTATAAACTTAGTTACTTATTTATACACAAATTAAAAGTATAAAAATTCAGATTTCAAGTGTGAACATAATGGTTAGTGGTAGTGTGAAGACATTTGACGGCTACAGTTGGTGGTTGCCTTCCTTAACCTCCTAGATTGAATTTACTACAACAAATCTCTCTTTTAAACTCAATCGAGAGATTTCATGTCAAGCATGAACTTTAATCTGATAAATATTTTTCTCTTCAATAGCTTTGTAAAGATATTTGCAACTTGATCATTTGTTTTGCAAGATATCAGTTTAACTTCTTTATTCTCCACATACTCTCGGATAGAGTGATGACATGTATTGATGTGTTTACTTCTCTCATGATATACTGGGTTCTTTGCTAATACATTCGCTGATCGATTATCAACATAAATCTCTATAGGATTTTTGTGAGGAAATCCCAAATGCTTCAACATATTCTTTAACCATATTAAATGGCATACAACTGAGTTAGCAGCAACATACTCGACTTCTTTACTTGATAACCTTACTATTAATTATTTCTTGGATGACCATGTGAAAGATAAATCTCCTATAAAAAAAAAACAAATCCTGTTGTGCTTTTCCTTTCATCCAGAATCTCTACCCCAATTACTATTTAAGTAACCAATAAGATTGAAGTTTTTACTTGAAGTATATAGCATACCTTCATTTATCGTTCCTTTGATGTAGTGGAGTATTCTCTTGGTTGCATTCAAGTGAGACTGATCTGGTGTCTCCATATATTTGCTGATAAGTCCTACTCCATAGAGTATATATGGTCTAGTACATGTCAAGTACCTCAAGCTTCATACTAAACTTTTAAAGTAGGTTGGATCAACATTTCCTATTTTACTCTTCCTTAATTCCATTCAATTTTCAACTAGAGTTGATACTTGATTGCAGCTTTTCATTTTGAACTTTTCAAGAATATCTTTGGCGTAACTACTTTGGGATACAAAAATCCCCTTTTCTTTTTGCGTCATTTTAAACCAAGAAAATGTGCCATTAAACCAATATCTGTTATCTCAAACTCCTATACCATACTTTTCTTGAAGTCTTCAAACATGGAAGGATTGTTGCCGGTAAATATCAAGTCATCAACATATAGGCATGCAAATAGTGCTTCCATCAGCTTCTTTTTTCACATACATTGCATGTTCATATGGACATTTTTCAAATCTATTTTCTTGAAAATATCTGTCAATTCTGGTATTCCAAGTACGTAGAGTTTGCTTCAAACCATAGAGGGCTTTCTTTAACTTGTATACTTTGTCTTTATTATCAACTTCAACGTATCCAAGTGATTGTTCAATATAGATCTCTTCTTCTAGAAAGCCATTCAGAAATGTTGACTTCATGTCGAGTTGATAGATCTTCCATCTATGTTGTGCAACTAGTGAGATCATTAGTCTGATTGTTTTTAGCTGGGCTATAGGAGCAAATACTTTCCGTAGTCAATGCATTCTCTTTGTTTGTAGCCTTTTGCTACTAATCTTGCTTTGTATCTTTATACTTCATCTTTTGCATTCTTTTTTGTCTTATAGACCCATTTGACACCTTTTGCTTTCTTGCTTCCTGATAGATTAGTTAGCTTCCAGGTATCATTCTTCTCAATGACATGTATTTCTTCATCCATTGCTTCTATCCATTTTTCTTGTGTGACAGCTTCATTGAAGCTAAGTGGGTTACTATCTGTAAAGAAACAAAATAGAGTTATATCTTCCATGACTTGTAAAATTCAGATGTCCAGGCTTTAGGTGCCAGAGCCACTTTTCATTGTTAGTGATGACACTCAAACACTTTGGTACATCATATTAGATGTTTAGAGGAAACATCCTATTCTTGGACATCTTTACAAAAGCAATTAATCTCTCATTGTAGTCTTTAACTATTAGATGACAATTCTTCATAAAAAGAGTATAACCTTTCTCTAGAAGTTTACATGCACTCAACATATTGTGCTTTATGGCTGGAATATAGTAAACATCTGCGATGTAGCTATGATCGTCAGTTTTCAACGTGATTGGGATGTTGCCTTTACCTTTTACTAGAACTTTTGAGGTATCTCCAAAGGTGACTTGTCCTTGTATAGTCTCATCTAGATCACCAAATAGATCATGTCATCCATACATGTGATTATTGGCTCCATAATCTAGATACCAAACACTCTCTTCATTCTCGCCTAGTCCTTGTTGGACAAATAATGCAACTGATCCTCTAGTGGTGGTATGAACAAGCCAACTATGCAGCGGAGGATGCCAGCATCAGAGGATCAGTTGCATTATTTGTCCAACAAGGACTAGGCAAGAATGAAGAGAATGTTTGGTATCTAAATTATTGAGCCAATAATCACATGTGTGGATGACAAGATCTATTTGGTGATCTAGATGAGACTATACAAGGACAAGTCACCTCTGGAGATACCTCAAAAATTCCAATAAAAGGTAAAGGCAACATTCCAATCACATTGAAGAATGATGATCATAGCTATATCGCAGATGTTTACTATATTCCAGCCATAAAGCACAACATGATGAGTGCATGCCAACTTCTAGAGAAAGATTATAATCTTTTCATGAAGAATTATCATCTAACTATTAAAGACTACAATGAGAGATTAATTGCTTTTGTAAAGATGTCCAAGAATATGATGCATCAAAGTGTTTGAGTGTCATCACTAAGAATGAAAAGTGGCTCTAACACCTAAAACTTGGACATCTGAATTTTACAAGTCATGGAAGATATAACTCTATTTTGCTTCTTTGCAGATAGTAACCCATTTAGCTTCAATGAAGCTGTCACACAAGAAAAATAGATAGAAGCAATGGATGAAGAAATACATGTTATTGAGAAGAATGATACCTAGAAGCTAACTAATCTATCAGAAAACAAGAAAGCAAAAGGTGTTAAATGGATCTATAAGACAAAGAAGAATGCAAAAGATGAAGTTCAAAGATACAAAGCAAGATTAGTGGTAAAAGTCCATAAATAGAGAGAAGGCATTGGCTATAGAGAAGTATTTGCTCCTGTAGCGCAGCTAAAAACAATCAAACTAATGATCTAACTAACTGCACAACATAGATGGAAGATCTATCAACTCGATGTGAAGTCAACATTTCTGAATGGCTTTCTAGAAGAAGAGATCTATATTGAACAACCACTTGGATACGTTGAAGTCGACAATGAAGACAAAGTATATAAGTTGAAGAAAACCCTCTATGATTTGAAGCAAGCTTTACGTGCTTGGAATACCATAATTGACAGGTATTTTCAAAAAAATGGATTTGAAAAATGTCTATATGAACATACAATGCATGTGAAAAAAAAGTTGATGGAAGCACACTATTTGCATGCCTATATGTTGATGACTTGATATTTATCGGTAATAATCCTACCATGTTTGAAGACTTCAAGAAAAGCATGGTATAAGAGTTTGAGATGACAAACATTGGTTTAGTGACACATTTTCTTGGCTTAGAAGTGACACAAAAAGAAGAAGGGATTTTTATATCCTAAAAAAGTCACGCCAAAGATATTCTTGAAAAGTTCAAGATGGAAAGCTGCAATCAAGTATCAACTTTAGTTGAAAATAGAGTGGAATTGAGGAAAAGTCAAGTAGGAAATGTTGATCCAACTTACTTTAAAAACTTAGTATGAAGCTTGAGGTACCTGACATGTACTGGACCGGATATACTCTATAGAGTAGGACTTATCAGCAGATATATGGAGACATCAGATCAGTCTCACTTGAATGCAGCCAAGAGAATACTCCGCTACATCAAAGGAACGATAAATAAAGGTACGTTCTATACTTCAAGTAAAAACTTCAATCTTGTTAGCTATTCAAATAGTGATTTGGGTAGAGATCTCGATGACAGGAAAAGCACAACACTATTTTTCTATTTTATAGGAGATACATCTTTCACATGGTCATCCAAGAATTAATCGATAGTAACGTTATCAAGTTATGAAGCCGAGCATGTTGCTGCTAACTCAATTATATGCCATTTAATATGGTTAAGGAATATGCTGAAGCATTTGGGATTTCCTTAAGAAAGTCCTATAGAGATTTATGTTGATAATCAATTAGCGATTGTATTAGCAAAGAACCCAATGTATCATAAAAGAAGTCAACACATCAATGCACATCAGCATTTTATCTGAGAGCATGTGAAGAACAAAGATGTTGAACTGATATCTTCAAAACAAATGACAAGTTGCAAATATCTTTACAAAGCTATTGAAGAGAGAAACATTTATCAGACTGAAGTTCATGCTTGGCATGAAATCTCTCAATTGAGTTTAAAGAGGAGATTTGTTGTAGTAAACTCAATTCAGAAGGTCAAGGAAGACAACCACCAACTGCAACCACCAACCGTAGTCGTCGGCCGTCTTCACAATACTACCAACCATTTGTGTTCACACTTGAAATCTGATTGTTTATACTTTCAATTTGTGTATAAATAGACAGTTAAGTTTATGCTATTGTAAGTGAGAAATATAAGGCAGAAACACTAGAAAGAAAGAGAGGGTATGTTTGAGAGCTTAAGAGTATATGTAAGCTTTTTGCCTGTGAAATAAAATAGTGTGTTTTATCCTTTATGAGTGTTTCAAAGCCACCACCAATGGCCTTTCCCACCAATACTTAGTATCAGAGCCTTGTTTGTAAAAAAAACATAGGAGCTTTTGGGATACATCTGAATTTTCAAAGTTGTCAACAACATTTTTTTGATCATTTCACAGTGTAGAGTTCATCAATATGATGTCAACGGTGCATAAATCATCCTGATCGGAGCAGGAGGTTGTCCACACGTGCCACCTAAAAGTTTGGTACTGTAGCCATGCACAGACGAGACGCTCAATGGAAGAAGATGACTGAGCCACAAGCACACCATATTTGAGCCACGTCGAGCTGTCTAAGCGAAGCCAGAAGTCGTGCGGTCCAGCTGTTAGCCAAAGAATATTCTGGTTCAGCCCCAGCAGGTACATCAATACGGGTTGCTCGTAGAGAAGCTTACGGCTAAAAGGGAGTTGCGGTGAAACGAGATAGTAGTGTCACGGTGTAACCAATTGAAGGTCTTGTGCCATTCTTCTGTAGGGGGATTTTGGACACATTGTGGGTGGAATTCGACTCCTGAGGCTGTTTTTTCAGCGACATCAATGGTTGCTTTCCCTTTATTTTTCAATGTGGATCCCAATAGTACGCAGATAGTTGAAAACTGGATAATTCGTTGGCAAATGAAGAAAGATGAGGGGCCTAAACATTTGGTTAAAGGAGAGAAAATTACAGCAATCTTGGTTTCTCACGTATAAGCAAAACTTCAGACCAAATTCTTGTGTTAATTTAAAATCAATGCTTGCAAATCTCTCTGTATTGTGGCCTATAAACTGCCAAAACAAATATGGTGAAGACCTCGAAGACCCATGAAACTGACAGGATAAAATCTGACGATGACATCTGAGAGAAGCACTTTTCCCGATTGTGGTCATCTTTTGAAAAAGTAGCAAGAAGTTAAAAAGAAAGGAAAAAAAATAAAAGAAGAATGAAGACGGGGGCAGGTTGTGCTTAAAGATTAGGTACCATTTTTTTAACCTAGCAACCTGCAAAAGAAGGATAAGAACAAAATTCTCCAACTCATGATTCCAGATTTCCACACAAGTAGCTATATTTTCTATAGCTAATTACTTTTTAATTCTTAAAATCTTATCTCAGCAATTTTTTGAAGTACGTTCTTGTTGACCTTGCAACTTTTCTCCAGAGAACTAAAAAGTGCATCAGGAGCAGAATAACTTAACAATCTTTGTACTTTCATCAGACATGAATTCTGTTGGCCTGGAATCAACAGCAGTATGCCATGTGGTGGCGATGCCTTTTCCCGGCAGAGGCCACATCAACCCCATGATGAATTTCTGCAAGTTATTAGCTTCAAGAAAACATGATATTTTGATTACTTTTGTTGTCACAGAAGAGTGGCTTGGCTACATCAGCTCTGAGCCAAGGCCAGAATCTGTACGCTTGGTCACGATACCTAATGTCATCCCACCAGAGCGTCTAAAAGCAGTAGATTTTCCTGGATTTTATGAAGCTGTTATGACCAAGATGGAAGCTCCCTTTGAGCAGCTGCTTGATCAGTTTGAGATTCCTGTGACTGCTATAATTGGGGATATTGAGGTACGGTGGGCTATCAGCTTGGGAAACAGAAGGAATATTCCAGTGGCTGCTTTTTGGACGATGTCGGCAACATTTCTTTCAATGTTGTATCATTTTGATCTCTTCAAACAGAACCAAAAATCACCAACTAATTTGTTAGGTATGTAAACTGCAGCTATCCATATTATCTTACTTTGAACTTAATTTCAATGATTAATAGCATCATGCGTGATTGTATATATTAGTGTTTGGTATAGGCTTAGTAGGTTCTGTCCGAGCTTGAAATCAATTAAGCACTCTGACAAGATAAAAAAGAGAACAAGAAAATATTGTAAAATAAAAAATATGTTTAGTTTTTTTCACTGTTTCAATGTGAAAGAGGAACTTGGAAGATTGAAGTGGAATTTCCAGCACAGAGTATGGTGAGGCTAGGGTTTTGAACTGGTATTTTCCTTACAGAAAATGGTGAAGCTAGGTTTTTTTATTACGGTAATAACATTCAGAAAGGAACTTTTTGCGTTGTCCTTTGTTTGATAAATAGATTAAGCTAATGTAAAAAGATTTAAACAAATGGCAGAAGGCATGATCTTGGATGAGATCAGATATGAACTGCTTGGGCATTTAAGCCAAATACTTGAAGAATTCGTAGAGATCACAAATAAATGGTTCATGTCTTCCTGATTGACGCTTTCTGAATTTCCATGCTATTTGATATTTCAAAACAGAAAGTGATGGTAGCAACTGGGTATTTTTCTTGCATATAACAGGACAAGTGGATTACATCCCTGGAATTTCTTCATCACATTTAGCAGAACTCCAAAAGGTCTTCCAAAAGAATGATAAAAGAGTATTGCAGCTAGCCCTGGAATGCATTTCAGAAGTGCCGCAAGCACAATATCTTCTGTTCACTTCTATCTATGAGCTTGAGCCCCAAGTCATGGACACTATGAAAGATACTTTTCAATTTCCTGTCTATCCTATTGGACCTGCCATACCTTACTTAGAGCTTGAATGTAATTTGTCAGGAACTAATTATAGTCATATGGCCCCAGACTACTTACAATGGCTAGATTCTCAACCTAAAGACTCTGTCTTGTACATCTCTTTGGGAAGTTTCCTTTCTGTTTCAAGCACCCAAATGGATGAAATTATTGCTGGGCTTCAAGATAGTGGTGTTCGATATTTGTGGGTGGCACGCGGAGAAGCTTCTCGGTTAAAGGACATATGTAGTGATGATATGGGGCTAGTGTTGCCTTGGTGTGACCAGTTGAAAGTGCTGTGCCATTCTTCCATAGGGGGCTTTTGGACACATTGTGGATGGAACTCTACTCTAGAAGCAGTTTTTGCTGGTGTTCCAATGCTTACTTTCCCTCTGTTTTTGGATCAAGAACCAAATAGTAAGCAAATTTTAGAAGGTTGGAGGATTGGTTGGAAGGTTAAGCGAGGTGTGAAGGAAGAAAATTTGTTAACCAGAGAGGAAATTGCAGAACTTGTGCAGAAGTTTATGGATTTGGAAAGCAATGAAGGGAAAGAAATGAGGAGAAGAGCAAGAGAACTTGGAAATATTTGTCAACAAGGTATTGCTGAAGGCGGATCATCTACGACCAACCTTGATGCATTTATTAGGGATATTTCACTGGGCATCAGGCACTGAACAGTTTTTGAATGCTGTAATCATTTTCCAGTGATCGAGTTTATTCACTACTAGAAAAAATTGCTTGTCATGTTGTCAGAGTTCAATGGAATTATGTTCTCTGAAACATGATCAAGGTAAGGAATCAAGTGCTAACTACTTGTTTGTAGCATTCAATTAACTGATAAGTTCAGATGAGGAAAAGAAGAAGAAGAAGCTGTGTCTTCTACTTTGGTGAAAAGTAAAAATAAAAACTATTAGTATTCTTCCATGAATATTTTTGTTTCATAAGCACTATCATGAAGATAAGGTTGTGTTTAATTTTAGATCAAGGAAATTAAATGATAATTAACATTTAAACCGCTTGAACTATCATTTTTTATAAATTTAGAGTATGAATATTTGATAGTTTTTGTGGTTATGATTTAAAAAAATAAAAGTTTATAAAAAAATTATAAATAATTTTTTTAATTAATATTTTAAAAGAAGATATTCAATGAATACATATGTAATGTAAAATTATGATGTGTTAATTAACAGAAATTTTTTAAAATTATGGTTAAAGTAAAATATACTTTCAATTTCACTACTTTTACAAACAAACACTTATTAAGATAAGGAGAAAATTAATGACAATAGAGTTTTTGCAGTGCACGTTAAGTTTTAATTAACATGGTTTTAAAAATAATTTTAAAAACTAGTAAATAGTGTGTTTGGTAATACTGTATAGAATATTTTTAAAAATTATATTAAAATAATATTATTTTTAATTTTTTTTAATTTATTTTTTATATTAATACATCAAAAATAAAAAAATAATAAAAAATTATTTTATTATTTTAAAATTATTCGAAAATTACTTTGAAATCATGTCATGGAAAACATTAACGGGAATAGCATGTACCATAGTTTTTAGAGCCAGTCCGGTTCAAGGCCTGTGTTTTGACTGGGTCGCCTAGGTTAAATTTTTTTTTTAATCAAAACAACGTCATTTTAATAAAAAAAATAAACGAGTTGCAATCGGGTTTTTGACCAGGTTTTGCCGGATCAGCCTTGTTACACCAGGTTTTTTCTTCTCGTGTTTTTTCTTCAACCCGATCTAATTCCAACTCTGAATTAACCAGTTCCCGAACAGACCCTTCAAAATAAGTCAGGTTTTAAAACTAAAGCGGGTACTACCAACAATAATTGGGGGAACAGAGGCTTTAACTAATGAGATTCTGTTTTTTTTTTATATATAGATTTTAAGGCAATAATGAGATTCGTTCAGGGAGAAGGGTTTTCTGCAAGAATTATTCCACAGCCTTTATCAAAATTTCTACAATCCTAGTTGAATCGTCATTGAAAATGGATTTGTAATTGTCCTAAGCTAGCATGTGAATTATTTTATGGTAGATGTTTTATGTTTCGCATGTGAAATCTATTAATTATACATATAATGTAATCATGGCTTTAGTCGGTGAATTACATTAGACACGAAGTATTCTATTTCCCGTAATTGTCATGGTTTAAGTTAGAAGAGAAGGAACAGAAAAGCTTTAATTGATACATAAATTCTTCTTTGTTCAAAGATTTGTGTATGTGCAGAAGAAATGCAAAATACTGATAACTTGCTTTCTGTTTGGGTACAGAAAAGGGTAATGAAATAGTGGATTGCATCCATGGAGTTTCTCCATTACGGCTACTGGATCTCCCGTCGTTCATTCTTGCAAGCAACCACTGCATATTTCACCGAATCTTAGATCTTATTTCGTGGATTCCTAAATCCCGATACCTCTTGCTTTCGTCAATTTATGAGCTTGAATCTCAAGCCATCGAGTGTTTGAAATCAGAGCTTTCTATTCCCGTTTATACCATTGGCCCTGCCATACCTGACCTGAGACTTAGAGACCATTCTTCTGCAAGTAACAATAACAATGAACTCAACCATCTAAGATGGTTAGATTACCAACCTGAAAGTTCGGTTCTAAACATAAGCTTTTAAAAAATTGATGTAATTGCCATTTTTAAATTTTGAAATGTCATATAGAATACTGTGAAATTACTAAATTAACCTTAACATAACGATTTTTTTGGTTTTTAAAGGGCAAAATAGGTATTTCACCCTAAAAGTCTAAAAATACCACCAATTCCTTCTGTTTTTGGCCTCCTATATTTCAATCTCACTCTCTCCTTACAAATTAGCCTAAATTAACCTACAATTTGATTCAATAAAAGCTAAATTAAAAAAAAATAAAATTATAAACATAGTGTCCATAATGTTTTGTGAAGAGATTCATAATATATTTTATACCATGAATTTCCCACACCTTTTAAATTTACTTATAATAATAATAATAATAATTTTCTAAGTTTGCTTCCTTGTACAATAAATCTCACAATGTAGTTTCTCTTGACTCTACAATTTAATCCAATAAAAACTAAAATAAATAAATAAATAAATAACACTATAAGCATGGCATCCACAATGTTTTACGAGGAAATTTATTTATGCAATAAATTTCCTACACTTTTTAAATTCACTTATTATTATTATTATTATTATTATTATTATTATTATTATTATTTTCTAAGTTTGGTTGCTTGTAGGACAAATCTCACAATGTAGTTTTTCTTGGCTCTTTGTGTGTGTTTTATAATGTGTGCATCTAATCACATCAGGAATTCTTTTAGGGACCTAAATACAAATTAGTTAAGCATTTAGGGACTAGCTTGTATTACTACTATTCATTACATGGCACCTAAACTCCATTCTCACCACCGACTAGACTTTTCTACACGACACCCATTTTTGTAAAGACTGAGGGGAAAAAAAAATAAAAAAAAAAGAGGACCCAAAATCTTGGAAACCCTAACCTGTTCAATTGTCGGTCAAAACTTGCAAAACCATAAAGGACAAATCTTTTCTTTCTTTCTCTCTGATAACCCCAAACAGAAAGCTCAACACATGTAAGTCAGTGTGTATGGCTATAACCCTTACCACCCAACACCAAAATCTATCCCTAAACATTAACCATCAAAATCTCCCTTTTTTTCACATCACCAATTCACTCCGTAAAACCCTGAACAATTCTCCACCACCATGGCCACCGACGCCGCCGCCACCAAATTCCAAAACCCCGCTGATTTCCGGCCCGATTTCCACCCGGAGAAAATATCCTCCACAACCACCTACGATGGCCTCCATTTTTGGCAATACATGATTTCCGGTTCAATAGCCGGTCTTGTAGAACACATGGCTATGTTCCCTGTTGACACAGTCAAGACCCATATGCAAGCAATCGGGTCTTGCCCGATTAAATCCGTAAGCGTAACCCATGTCCTCAATTCCCTTCTTAAATCCGAGGGCCCTGCTGCCCTTTACCGTGGCATTGCCGCGATGGCTCTCGGCGCTGGTCCCGCCCATGCTGTCCATTTTTCATTTTATGAAGTCTGTAAGAAACATCTGTCGCGAGATAACCCAAATAGTTCAATTGCGCATGCGGTTTCTGGTGTTTGTGCAACGGTTGCTAGCGATGCGGTTTTCACACCGATGGACATGGTAAAGCAGAGATTGCAATTGGGGAGTGACAGTGTCTATAAGGGTGTTTGGGATTGTGTTAAGAGGGTGGTGAGAGAAGAGGGGTTTGGTGCATTTTATGCTTCGTATAGGACTACTGTTTTGATGAATGCACCATTTACAGCGGTTTATTTTACGATTTATGAAGCTGCGAAGAAGGGTTTGATGGAGATTTCGCCGGATAGTGTGAATGATGAGAGGTGGGTTGTTCATGCTACTGCGGGTGCTGCTGCTGGAGCTTTGGCCGCTGCAGTTACCACGCCACTTGATGTTGTTAAAACTCAATTGCAGTGTCAGGTATTGTTCTTCTTACTCTGCTTTTAATTCACAGTGAACTACTTTGCCAATTTGAAGAAAATATTAGGCTAATAGAGAGAGAATGCCTAGCTTTTAAAAGTTGCAATGCAATTGAAATCAAATTTTAGAAGAGATTTTAATGATCTAAAGGGCTGATTTTGAGTGACCAAGCTAAGCTAATGTTTGGTAGACCTCCAGATGGTAGAATCATGCTATCTCTGATCTTGGTGTATAGGCACACACAATAAGAAGATGTTTTTACAAGGAAAACTGAATCGTCATTAGGAATTCCCATACTAAATGCTTCATTTATTGAAGATTTACAAGGATGGGTTGCTAAATGCTTCATGATGAATTAATAATCACACTCTTCCAGCTTCATATCTGATATTTATACAATCTCTTTATTTTTTGCACTGCCCCACTCTGACCAACATATTCAAAATTTCTCACATACCATAACAACAGTATTCATTTTCTGGTCGAACCCAATATAAACTTGTAGCAATCACACAACCTGAAGATTTGGTGTTTTATAAGTATTATGGCTGTAAAGGAAGGAATTTGCCATCGATTCATTGTTTATACTTTAATGGGTTTTGGTTTAACTTTCGACATCTGACTATTTCATATCAGTCTCGCATGAAATCAATTTTACAAGAGTTGGTCGAATGTTCGACATCTGACTATTTCATATCAGTCTCGCATGAAATCAATTTTACAAGAGTTGGTCGAATGTTAAATTGGTATTCTCATGCAGTTGATATCATGCCTCAGCCTGTGTGTTTTGTTTGTCATTGAATTTCTTACAGCTCGTCCAGCAGAAGGCTGTTGGTTCAACCGATCAGTCGTGGTCAATTGAACTACCTAATCAATTTAGAAAGTATTAAATTAAACCATCTAAATGCTTAAGAAGAACAATAAGATTAGAACTGAAGATATGTAATCACCTAACTCCTGAACTAATTCTACCTGATCAATTTAGAAAGTATTAAATTAAACCATCTAAATGCTTAAGAAGAACAATAAGATTAGAACTGAAGATATGTGATCACCTACTCCTTGACTAATTCGGACACTTGTCAATTTTACCATGCCTTTCTGTGTGTTTTGTGATGTCTAGTCAGTGATCCTTGTTCATCGATGATGAGTTGGTGTTGATCTCTTGAAGAAATTCATTGTTATACTCCAATTTGTATACATTATACAAACCCCCCAAAAAAAAAAATGAAATGAAATGTTGGATAAAAAAGCATAGTTTATGAGAACCTACCAAGGCTACTACTACTAGATGCATCATGTAACTTACTGGTGTCTGATCCGATGGACTCACCATTGCATGCTAGGGGAGATGGGGTGGGACCTCAAGTTCACTTTCCCTCATTGTCACATAAAGACTTCAGGGTGTCTTAATTTGTGTATCATCTATTACAGGCGTTAAATTTCTCTTTATAATTTGATAACAGCTAACTCTGATTGGATTTGCAGGGTGTTTGTGGATGTGACAGATTTAAAAGTGGTTCGATTGGAGATGTGATTAAAGCAATACTTCAAAAGGATGGCTACAGAGGCCTCATGAGAGGTTGGATCCCAAGGATGCTTTTCCATTCACCAGCTGCAGCAATCTCGTGGTCTACCTACGAAGCCTCAAAATCTTTCTTCCATAAACTCAATAGTAACAGTAACAGCGACAATGTCACTTGAATAACCAAGGACCAATAGGCATTCATTATTCTGCAGCTGCATCAGCATGTACAAGTAATGGGATGCATCACACGAAGGATCACAAGCATGCACTTGTACCATTTCTCAGGCCTTGTACCTAGCTGTCTATTTAACCGGTATTACGAGTCAAACGGATGTTCAGATAGAATGTGCTGTTGTACATGTAGCTGCTCCTTCAATAATCCTTCTGCCCTTGCAATAATTTTACCCTTGTAATTTTCGTTTTCATGACCGTACAAGATTCTTTTATTGCAACAAAATTTTTGACCTGTAATCTGGATATTCAAGAGTTAGTTGCTCTTGTTATAGCTTGCAGCTATTGAGTTGGTGGAATTCTGCTATCATGTCTGAGTCATTCTAAAATTGTAATGAAATGTGGACAGTTTCAACTTGCTTGGCAGTCATTACAGCATCCTGAACTTTACAAGACAATCAAGAAACAAAGAACAGAGAGTTTTATAACTATGATTCGAGTTTATTTTCTTGTTCTGTATGAGCTTCAACTGTCTGATCCTCAGCCAACAGGGAGACATGTTGTGACCTCACAACCTGACCAACAATCACAGTGATATCATCAAGTTTCCCACCTGCCAAACAAAGAACTTGGTCACTTGTAATATTGAGGAAAAAGAACCCATCTTTGTAAGTTTTTACCAGTGAGCTTCATGCCAAGAACTTTCTTCCAGAAAGGAACATCAAATCCCTATCAGGAGCATTCACAAAGAAAAAAAAACGTCAGACTCGTTGGAAAGATGATTTAATACTCAGCAGTACAGTTATCATTCCAAATAATGTTACCTTTGATCTGGCTTCCAATGAATAGGGGGATTCAAATTCTGAATTCGTAGAATGAATGCTCGCTAGGTTAGCTAATGCCTTTGCTAGCATTGAAATCAAATCTCAATTAGAAAAATGTGAAGTTGATTGCCAAATACAAGTTCTTCTGATCTTTGAAGACATACCAGCCGCAGCAACATCACCATGTCCAGCAACTGTCGAAACAATCTCATGATCAAAAACGTTGTCAAAAAGCCCATCTGAGCCCATCACTATGGTGTCTCCTTCCATTACTTCCACCCTGCTAACCTTTTTAAAGAGATGATACAAGCAATGCAGATGATAAGAAGCTTACTAGACTGCACAAACCATTTTTCATTCAAAATAAAAAAACAGCGAAGTGGTAAGAGTGCATGAATTCTTTCCTGAACCACGAGACATAATTTTTGTTTGCACAATCATTTAGCTCATCTTTACTGAGGAGGATGAAACAAAGCGGGGTGCATGGTTATCAACTGAACCTTAAGGTTGATAAGCATTTAATTATCTTACACATGAATAGCTCAATGGATCATGAGAATTTAAGAAAACATTACCATTTCTGACATGAATTCATTGTACTATCAGCATAAGATACTCAGCTGAAAGTACCCAGTAGACATTAAAAATAAAAAAAATCCCACGTTCTAGTATTGAGATGTGAGATATAAAAATCACCATACCACCGCATCAAGGTATGTTTGCCCAACCATTTCTGAGCTCAGCTGGTAGGGACAATCGAAATAATGTTCTTGTGGAGATGTGGAAAAAATTATTCGGTCTGAAAGTTGAACAAATAATCAAAGTTACTTCAATTTTAAAAGAAAAAAAGGGTAAAAAAAGAATGGCAACAAGAACAAATGAGGAGTAGGCCACAGCACCTCCACGGATAGCCCTCAGTCCACAATCCCCAACATTAGCGATCTTTAGTGTTCCATTCGTCTCCAACATGGCAACAATTCTACTCAACCAAGAGGGAAGTGGAGCTTAAAGATGATACCATGACGCCCCTAAACATATGGTCTAAGGATGATGCTCTTGGGAACTATGGAGTGGATCAACTTACACAGTAGCCGAACCGACAGCAGAAGTGGCAGCATGTGCTTTCCTTATGAGAATTTGGGGATCATAGTTAACCTGCCAAATAGCAAAGACCATTAAATGTATTAGCTGAAAGCAAAGTAAGCAACCAAAAACATTCAATTGGCAAGTAAAGACTACAGTTGCATACAGTCCTTGTAGAGATTGTTTGAAGAAAAACTAATTAACCAGAACATAACAATGAAATATATATATATATATATATATATATATATATGGTCTTAACAGGTATTACTATGGCACTACCTCCTCATCCTCCACGAGACATGAAGCATTGGCCATCAATTCCTGTGGGAATAACGAAGGATCGACATTCTGTTCAGCCCAACTGAAAAGAGCATTTAAACAGCATGAAAACAGTCATAATTCATAAACACCGTCAAGAAATATCTTGTGTCACAAAACTTTTCATACAAACTTCACACATGCTTATAGGCTTGCATCCCAAACAAAAAAAATCTCTTAAGTTTCTTGAGAGCAGAGCCAAAATATTTGCAAGTGTTTGACTCATAGCTTATTTTATGATTGTCAATGTGATGCAACTCAAAATCAGTCACACACATACGTTACAAGGAAGCCTATGGTTTTCACACTTCCAAAAATGCATGATAAAAAGGAACAACATATATACTGATGTAAAGTTTCATACCCAGAGACACCATCAGCAACAGCAATAACGCCACCATTGTAGTCGCTGACAAGGAATGCATCTTCCCCACCTCTTTCGACCTATTTTGAAAGACCAAGATTTCAAAGTTCAAAATAATTAAATGGTACTAACATCCAATCATTTGAAAGCATAAAGATGGATAACATCGGCACACCTTTTTAGGATGTGGAATCAAGTGAGTTCCAATGCAAAAGGATACCTCTGACCTAGAAATATTTTGAAAAAAATAAATAAATCTATAAACTTGTTCAATTAAAACTAAATATCAAGGCTTGCTTTTATATGGTACTGAATCCGTCATCAGCGTGAACTTCTTTTTCTAAATAATCACTGTATAAGAAAAATAATTTTTGGGAGCAAAAAACCAAAAGTACAGGAAATCTCTTTACCAATATCAAAGAAATGAACAAAACGACTAAAATCATTAAATAAAATGATAGTAATTATAAGCTTTTTTCCATTTAATTTACATCGACTGCAGAAAGAAACCAGAATCCAAACTTTTCTAGGCAAAATTTAGCAGCAGTTCTCTTTAAAGGACCTAACTAACTTTCTTCACTGACTACACTGTTGTGTTTTCATTTGCAATTTTTCTTTCTTTTTTTTTGATAATTTCGGAAAGGAAATTCAGTTGGCAAACAAAGGAAAAGATAACATGAGAGAAACAGCTTACCGAATTGTTTTGGTTTGTGATGAAGCTGCATAGCACAGTAACCTGTGTTTCTTAGGAATTGAGTTTCTGTTCGATGACGATGATAACAGATTAGGAAAAGAGGTTGGGAGAGACCGAGAAATCGAAGCCCTAAAAACGGTAACCATCGCCATTTCCCGCTTCAACTCTCTCTCTCAAGTAACTATGCAACACCCTTACTTGCAGAGCGAGTTCAAATCAAATGTGTGGTTCTTAGTTAAAACTTCAAACAGAGCACTTTATTCGAAGCCACCAATAGCAAGAAGTCAATTGTTAAAAATGGATTACTCATGGAGATTTATAACAACAGGCACCAGTGGTCTAGTGGTAGAATAGTACCCTGCCACGGTACAGACCCGGGTTCGATTCCCGGCTGGTGCAGATATTTTTTTATATTTATTTTTTCCGTTTCAAATCTCTTATGTTGATGAGTTCAGAGGATTAGGCATTTGACATGCCTGCGTCATGGTTGTAAATAAATCCATCTTTGCCTTATTAGAATTTTTCGACTTTTCGTTCTCCATACCCGGATTTGAGATTTGGGATTGGGCGGGTCGGGTTAGTGAAGAGCAGTGGATTGGTCAGCTTAGGTGATTGAGCCAAAATTAGACACGTGTGTTACTTAATTACTATGAGATTTGGGATTTGCTTTCTGTGCTTTTTATTCCATTTTTTTGCATTTGAAAAATGCTTTTATAAAAATTATTATTTTTATTTTAAATTATTATTTAATATGTTAATATCAAAAATAAAAATAAAAAATAAAAATTATTATTTAAATATATCTCCCAACAGACAATTTGCAACATTTAATTATTTGACGCGCTAGATGATCTGAATCTATAAATTGATGCAAATTAATCTCAAAGCAAAACTGAAGTCGCAAATCATGGTGCAAGAAATTTCTAACTGCCATTTACAGGGAGTCCCTGTGCGCGTAGTGCTCCAGTTGTGATGATGTGTTGATCAGGAACCTCTAGAGGCACACCTCTGGCTGCCTTCTCAGTGCCTCAGGCGCCTATATTCTCTGTTTCTGCTTTCTTGTCCATTCTCTTGACAATGCCAGCAATAACCTGATAAAATGACTCGGATAAACTCAGCAAGATAGGAAGCTCCAAGAGTGTAGATTAGAATGAGTTTCTGCTATATGGCTCTGGTTCTGTAATTTAAGAGGCAATGATAAATTTGTACCTTTCCAGGTCCTAATTCGTAACTCTTCTTCAGCCCTTTGGCCAGGAGAGTCTTCACTGTTGTTTCCCATTGAACAGGAGAAGTCACCTGCAAGTTTGAATTTACAGGATCAAATTATGGTTTCCCCTGCTTTATCATGGAGAAGCAAATTGCGTGTAGCTTACTTGGCGTGCCAAGATCTTCTTAATTGTGGCAGGATCTGCATGTGGTTGTGCATCAACATTGGATATAACCGGTATTCTTGGTTGTCTAATTTCAGTGGCTGCCAAAGCAGCTTCCAATCTTGAGACAGCTGGTTCCATGAAACTTGTATGGAAAGCACCAGCAACTGCTAAACGCACCTGAGAAAAGTGGGAGCTATGGTCATTGGCAGAAGCAAGATGGCCACACAAAAAAATAAAAATAAAATAAGGAAATAAATTACTGTCATTCGAGCTTTGAATGACTTTGCTTTAGCCTCTACTGCTTCCACTCCCATAAAACCTCCAGATACAGCATAATTACCCTACCAAAATGCATCAGCATCGAAGTTAGTACACATTAAATTAATAAATAGACAAAGCATTGCAACAATACTAGAAGACACAGATCTGAAGGAACCTTACAGGACACAGGTAATTCGCAATCTGAACTTTATTATCCTCATCAACGTCTTGATTGGCTGCATCACACAAGTGTTGAACTTTGTCAGCGTCCAGTCCGATGACGCTGACCATGGCACTTTTAGCAGCATCGGCAGCTTCCTGGAGGCAGTTTCATTGAAAACATTATTACTAAAAGATGTCATGAAGCACTCAATTTGAGGTGCATAGAGCAAAGCCATCTCATGGCCAGCTATGAATGTTCACCTGCATGGCTTCACCCCTTAGTTTGACCAGCTTGAGTCCATCTTCGAAGCTATAATAAGATTGAATCCAGAGAAAAAGGACATGAATACAACGAAAAGTAACATAAAAGAAAGATAGGAATCATCTCATCTGTCTTCAGGGATTAAAATTTATAGTTCTAAAAACACAAAAGCATGTACCAACTAAAACATTCAATATGATGCTCCATCTCATATACAGAAAGCAGCATGACAACAAGCAAATAAACACCCAACTGTGGTAGTCATCAATCAGAATTGAATGTAACTGGATTATTCCAATTTGCAAGTTGCTCAGCACAGTTAACCCTCTAAATGAGGTAGTCAACAAGATCTTAAAAGAAACACTGTTTTGGTTGCATATTTCCATATAGCCATGCTTGGCTCACCGAGGAATAAATGAGAATATGAGCCTGAGCGAGGGGGGTAAGGAGCTCATACATTAATTTGTGCAAACTCGTCAACACAATATCAGTTCAATTCAATTGCGAGAAAATTACGTGATGTTGCTTCAGTTTTCAAATACAACAGTTGTTTTCTTGAGTTAAATGCTCACCTGAAGGCTCCAGCAAATGCTAAAGCAGTATATTCTCCCAAGCTGAGACCACATGTGACATCAACAGAGTCAATTATCTGCTGGCCTCCATCACGAGCTCGGAGCACTTCAACTGCAGCTAGACTTGTGACATAAATAGCAGGCTGCAATGACAAAATCAGATGCTCACTATTAACCATCACTTGAAAATCTCATGCAATAACAACACCAGATGCATGGCGGCTAAGCATCGAACTTAATGTAGCTATTTAGAAAAAAAAGTTGAAAGAAGTGGCTTCCATAAGACAAACTATAAAGGAATATTAAAACAGCAAAATAGAATAAAAATAGAGAAGGATGTAAATCAGTGGCATAGTGTTTATCCCAGGTTAAAAAATAAAATCAAGGGACCTTTCCAACTGGTGATTTAGTAAACCAATCACATAGGAGCTGCTAATTAAAAAGAAGATGTTGATATCTTTCAAAAAAGTAGAGTCTCTTCAATCATATATATCGCATCAGGTGAGCTTGTCCCCTTATGGCATGAGTAATGATAGATTATTGTCAGCACAATTAAACCCAAAATAAAACATTGCGAAGCAGAAAAAGGAAATACCTGACTTATAACAGTGGAATCGAGCTTCTCTTTCGGACCACTGGTGCAGAGTTCTACAAGATCATACCTGTATCCCAATTATAAGTAATTCCAGGCCGGATGTCTAAAGCTGACTTTTTTGCAACCCAGGATTTAGAAGAAATATTTTTTGAATGCTTACCCCAATATATCATTTGCTTTTTCGTACAACTGAGCAGCAGCTGACACGCTTTGAGCCTCCTTTCCCATCCCAACAGCTTGGGCACCCTGAATTGCTTATAAAGAAACAAAACAGCACCTCCAAAATTAGGACAAGCTATTAACAACTAATTCACTGTTATTAAGCACCGATTTTGCAGTCCAAACCCAATTAAACATAAATCAAGCCTTATCCGATCATTCCCTGCATCGGTAATTTAGCCCATGCAGGTAAATTAGAGACGTGGCTATCAAGAAATCAATTGAAAACTAACCTGACCGGGAAACAAAAAGGCAGACGTAGGCTTATAATCGATAAACAAAATATTATCAACAACAACAGTTTGATTTTGAGATCCAACTGACAAGCTCATAAGAATCCTAGATCGTTTCCCATTTTTAAGACCAAATCCTCGATTTCCTTTATTAAAAGCATCGGAAGACGTGAAAGAGAGGGTTTTAAGAGAGACGGAAGGGAGAGCGAGAGAAGAAGATACCATGGTTGAAGAAGGAAGTGTGCGTACGATAAGAGGGTTGTAGTAGTGGCGGTGAAGGATATTGCGCATGTGAATTTGGTGCTTGTAATGTAATGGGCAGTAGCGGAGTTTACAAAGAGAGACGTTGGACTCGCCTTGAAAATCAAAAGTTGGCAGCCAACTGCGTTTCTGTTTTGGGTGGATGAAATTCTATTTTTGGAAGTTTTTTTTTATTTAAAAATATATTAAAATAATATTTTTTTATTTTTAAAATTTATTTTTAATTTTAAAATATCAAAATATCTGAAATTAAAAAAAATATTAATTTAAAATTTAACAATTTAAAAAAATAATTTTTTTAAAAAACACTTTTAAAACATTTTTTTTATTGTATATGCTTTCTTCTACTTCATGAAAATTTAATATAATTTTTATTTAGTTAGAAATCTTAAGTTTTGATTGAGAGTTAAAAATCTCAGGAGGATTTCGGTTAGATTTTTTTTCCCCAGTGGAATCTGCAATTTATGATTCTACGAGGGTTCATGTAATTAATTATACTCTATACAAAAAGGTATTGGTTGCAAATCCACAAGCAGATGTTTTTTAGTTATTTTTTTTTATTTTTTTCTTTTCATTTAATTTTTTTTAATTTAGTTTTTTAATATTAACTTTTTTTTCTATTTAGTTATCATAACTTTTATGACATAAATCCCAGATTTGACGGGTTAATCTAATCTGACGGTTAACCCAATTGACTCAATTTTATTTTATTTTATTTTTGATTAATTTTATCTTTTTTTAATTTAGTTTTTTAATATTCACTTTTTTTGTATTTAGTTATCATACTTTTATGACATGAATCCCAAATTTGACGGGTTAATCTAATCTGGCGGGTTAACCTAGTTAACTCAATTTTATTTTATTTTTAATTAGTTTTATCTTTTTTTTTAATTTAGTTTTTTAATATTAACTTTTTTTCTATTTAGTTATCATACTTTTATGACATTATCATACTTTTATGACATAAATCCTAGATTTGACGGGTTAATTTAATCTGGCGGGTTAACCCAGTTGACTCAATTTTATTTTATTTTTAATTAGTTTTTTGCTTTCAATTTTATTTTTTAATATTGATTTGATTGAAAATTAAACTTCATAATTTATTTTGTTTACTTTTTATTAGATTATCATAATCTTACAAGGGGGTTTTACTGTACCCTTTCTCACAAAATACTATTCATTGGAATAGTGTTTTGCTTTGTTTTTATTTTCTTTTCTTTTCAATTAATCTTTTTTTTGTTTAATTTTATTTTTTAATATTAAAAAAATTTCTATTTAGTTATCACATTCTCATGACACGAATCCTAAATTTAACAGGTTAACCCAGTTGACGTAAATTTGTTTTCCTTTCAATTTCATTCTTTAATATTGATTTGATTAAGAATTAAATTTCATAATTTGTTCATGAGAATAATGCTTAACGGATTAATCAAAGTTAACTTGAGTTGTTTTTTGTATCTTTTATTTAATTGATTTTTTTTAATTTTATCATTCGACATTAAGTCGGTTAGGAAATGAGCTTCATAATCTATTTTGATTTAATTTTTATGAGAATATCTTGGTATTAAGATCACGGTCACGAGTTTTGACATTTTAACCATGGTTAAATCAGGTCGTATTTTTTTTCTAAGAGATTATATTGTTCTTATTATTATTCAATATTGGGTCAGTTGTGAATTAAGTTTCATAATTTATTTTTAAACTAATTGACTTATTTTTTCTCTCTTTTTATAATTGACTTTTTTTTCTAACTTCATCAATTAATATTGTATTTAATTGGGAATCAGGTTTCATGATTTGTTTTGGTTTGTTTTTCATTAGGTTATCATAGTTTCATGATACATTTATAGTGCTTAACGGTTAACTCTGGTTAACTTAGCTTAATTTTTTATGTCATTTTTTAATTAAGATTTATACAATTTTCATCGTTCAATATTAGATCCGACATGGACGATTGAGAATCAAGCTTTATAATTTGTTTTGACTTTCTCTATATAAGATTATCTCAGTCTCAAGACTAAAGTTACTGATTTAACAGGTTAACCCAGGTTAAATCAGGTTATTGTTTTATTTTTTTTCTATAAAGTTATCTCACTTTGATGACTCGGGTCATGAGTTTGGTGGATTGACTAGGCTTGTTTTTATGTTTTTTTTTTAATTGGTTTATTTTTTTAATCCCATCCTTCAATATTGGGATGGTTAGAGATTGAAATTTGTAATTTGTTTCAATTTGTTTTTCATGAGGTTATTATGGTCTTATGACCCGAGTTGCAAGTTTGACATGTTAACCCGAGTCCTTTTTTAGGTCCTTTTTTATTTGATTTTTTTTCAATTTTATCTTTCAATATTGGGTTGATTGAGAATTAAGTTTAATAATTTATTTGGATTTACTTTTTATAAGATTATTAAAATCTCATAACCAGAGTCATGAATTTGACACATTAACCCGAGTTGTCTAAGGTCAATTCAATATATTATTATTTTAATATTAAGAAAAAAGATATTATCTTGAAATTTTATTTAGTCTAAATTTATTTTCACAGGTTGTATAAGTTGTTTTTGGATCAGTAAAGTTAAATGGGTTACATCGGGTAAATCCTCACATGATATAATTTTTTTTTCCGTTTGGAAAAAAAACATTAGCAACATTTGAATATTTTTTTACGTTCAAGAAAAATTTAACTTGACCTGCAGCGTAACACGGGTTAATCATCTAGTTAAGATACTATTTGGTATGACATTTGCAAGAACTAATTTAACTTATTTTTTTACTTTTAATTTATAAAATAAATTATAAATATATATGGTTAGAAATAATTTTTGATATAAATAAAAATTAGTTACAAAACTAAGTTAAAATATTGATTTAATAAAAAAATAATTTTTTTCTGGATTATAATTCAAAGTTTAGATTCGTTTTTTACAAATCATGCTAAACATGGTCTTATTATCTAGAAAAAATATTATATTATGGACTCCTTTGTTGTCTTTGAAATGATATTGAAGTAATCATGTACAGGGATCGTTTAAGACCAATATTTTGCTAACAACTGTTCCATTTCAATTTTGAAGCTCTTTTTTTCTTCATTCATCATTTTCTTCCAAGAATTTCAAATACAGCAATAATAAAAATAAATAAATGAATAAAACGATATAGCGGATAAAATGTATGTACGGCGGCGTTTGTCACTTTGTCTACTATCATTTTCTTGGAACTGGCATAGAAGGGAAATTATGAATATCATCATCCTCCCTCAGACCTCTCGTCAATTGAGATATTTCCTTGTTCATCCTCTCGATGCCATATGCAACTGCGGAATTGCCGATGCTCCTATCAGGCATCCCAAACAAGAAAGGATAAAAACTCTTACATATGTCTTGGCTTAGCATGAACATCATCACAACCAAGTCTTCCAAGTAAAGTGCTGCTACTGTTATTTCTTACCATGTCGAGGGAGAAGGCCGCCATGGCAGAATATCCAGTCATTAATCTCGAGGACAACAGCATGTTGTGCCAATTGACATGCTAATGGACCACCTGGTCTCAACATGATCGATCTGGCAAATTAATACCTCCTTTTGTCTCTGTCCTCATAGTTTAAGACTATATCATCAGTAAATGTTCCACATGCGGATAGATAAAGACTATAGAGGGAAACTTTCTGTGGAGGAGCAGAAGGAAAACAAAGAAGTCCACTGCATCTGATAATTGAAAGGACAGAAGATTTTTGTACCTTCACCAGATTCCAAGGACCTCAATGATTCTGAGACAATCTCCGATCTTCTACTTGTCTTTTAGACTCTCCAATCCAACCAAGAAATGTATTTTCCCAGTCGTACTGGTGATCCTCCGAGTACGCCAGGAAATCTGAACATTCATCAATGCCCCTGATTCAACATATCCATAACCTGCCCCCACATTCATAGTCTCATGTCCCATTGACCAACCATCAAAACAATAATATAGTTAAAATATAAACAAATAATTTTTACGGGAGAATAATATCCTGAAGATTCACAAGAAATCCTTTAAAATGAATATATTAAACTCAATCACCGAAAACTTTGCAGGATGACACAGGATTTTATGGAATAGACATGGTAGGTAGTAATCTTATAGGAACTTCAATAAGACTTCCGTATAATGTTGTGCAATATTTAAAAATTAGCTATAGCATGATGTTGATGTTGCCTCACTACCAGAGCGTATTACAAACCTGAAAAACAGCTCCACCTTGAGCTTTTGCCTGAATACCCAAAGAATGTAGCGAGGACAATATTGCTATCTCTTCCTCACCTCGATCGAGTATATCTCCGAGCTGAATCAATGCCTGCATTTCCAAAGAAAATTACCTACATCAGATGACAAACAAAGAAGTTAATTTGACGAGGATATATCGTAATCCTGGTATATCACGTATAAGATCAAAGTCCATAAACTGTAAACCAATAGTAGTTCGAAGTTTTCTGCATATTAGACGGATGAAAGACACGGTTTCTCCGTCTGTCCATAAATCTTGACCATCAGAACTCAGAACGCCAGCGATCTCGAGTGCACATCTTGCTTGTCAAGATCTCCATGAAGATCCCCATCTTTGAATACAAGTCAAAGTAGAAAATAAAGAAAAAAGTTCAATGAATGACATGCATAAAAGCCACAACAATAAATGCTAGAATTAGTTAATTAGAATGTTTCTCTTCAATACACGACATCTCCGCAAGTATCTCTTTGAAAAATGAAAATGAAAATTTGAATTGCACAAAGTTAACAAAACAATCTCCTTTGGAGATAGAAATCAATGACAAATTATAAGTTTGATGAATTGAAAAGGATAAATTGGAAGAAAATCACTTGTCTCAAAGAATTATTTATATATTCTCTAACAAACGCAAATAATTCTAGTATATTGGTGATTGAAGTGTCCTTTTGACTCGCAGCATCTGCATTCGTAAAATCCCGCCCAGTTCACACTTGTGTGGGAGAGAAGTCCTTGAAAACAACTTCATTTTAGCCCATTTCGGGTCCATTTTGGCTCCGGAAAGCAACAGACGCCCTCCATCTCTTGCTCTGAGCTCAATTTGAGCAGCGCAACTTTAAGTTTAGAAGGCACACATGCGCTGCACTGCATGTAACGAAATCTTCTTTTACAAATAACTTACTGGCAAAGACATAACAGCCGACTAAACTGGCACCATGAATGCCGTGGTGCGAAAACCCAATTAAGTTAAACATATTAAATTAAAAGAAACCATGCAGTGTGGAAAAACCACGTTGGTTTTTTTTGAAATCATTATAAATTGAAATAATAATTTTTTTTTTAATTTTCATTTTGATTTCGCACTTTTTTTTCACAACTGAGTTTTTTTAATGCAAATTAACACCCAGTTGTAATTTTTTTTTTTTGGAATGGAAGATTGGATTAAAATTCAAGGGATCAAATTAAAAATAGCAGGTAAAATAGGTGATGACTTTGAATTTCATTTGAAAAGTTTGTTTTGATCCCCAATCTTTTTTACTTTATAAATTCCTTTAATTTTTATAAATTTAATTTTGATATTAAAATTTATTTTTTTTATTTTGAAGTTTTCATTCAAAGTATCTTTTAATTTTCCTAGTTATCTCTTAGATATATGCATTTAACTATTAAAAATATATTTATCTTTTAAATCTCTTAAATTATTCTATATTAATATAAATATATGTTCAGAGTATTATAAACCTAAGTACAGATCTATAAAAACTATCTCTTTTAAAAAAATAATGCAATGTGAATAAAACTTATTTTTTACCATGTTACCATTTTTACTTTTCTCCTTCAAATATTTACAACAAGACTGTGTCGGAACGGTCCATCTCCTGTGTATATATAAGAATAAGAGACCACTGTTTGAAGTGCATGATGAGGAATGGGCAAACTGTTGCGCAGTATGGTCCAAAAACAACTATCCAGTGAACATGGATGAAAATCAGCGTAGCCCTTGGAATAACATTTTTCAACTTTGAGCGTTTTGGAGGTTAGAACGCCAAGTTTAGCCATTTGACCAGCTTTATGATCAAGCCTAACCCAACTTTACCAATCATTCTCACCTCGGTCATAGCCACAGCCCATGTATCCATAAAAGCCTTAGATGGCAGCAGAAGCTCATGAAACTAAGATATATACAAATGGTAGCCCAGACCAAACGAGGCATTGACCCATCCGCAGAAGTTGAGCAAATTTTCTCATTGCTTTACTGGCACAGCCCACCACCCCTCTCACACCCAGATAAATAAAAACTTAAACCCCTTCTCTTGTCATCTTCCTTTTCCTTGATGGAAACAACTCTTGTAATTGCAATATTTCGTGAACCATTTTCCCTAAAAAGGCAAGAACTGATTAAATTATGATCGTTAAATACCCAAAGTAGAACAAGATATCGTTGAAGAAGGATATCATTAGATGTTCGAGTTCAATGATAGCCGTATCAAATCAAGCATTCAACGTATATACCCAACTGGAGGGTCTCAATAATCTGCTGTTGAACTTCTCTTTCAACTTCTTCAATGGAGTTCGTTTGATCCCTTTTTCTAAACTCTTTTCTGACAAAAGTTAATAGAATCTGAAAACAAAATGTGACAAAGGTGTGCAAGTGGGCATGCACATCCAGTTGTTAATCCCTGGGGATTTGTAGTGCAGCTAAATCTGCTAAGAAACAATGAAAGAGTTTTTTTTTTTTTGTATTTTTATAATAGAATCTGAAAAGAAAATGTTACAAAGATGGACAAGTTGGCGAGCACATTCAATAGTTAATCCCTGAGGACATGTCACTACTGAAAAGACCAGAATATCATCCAATGTTAATGGATAAAAAGAAGAGCAAATATTGCAGTGTCTACTTGAAACAAAGTTGGCTCTTTCACATGACCCATGGCTATATGTAGAATATATTTTCAGATAAAAATATCTTGTATTTCATTTTATAATTTAAATTTTTGAGTTGAATTGATTTTTAGATATGGTATCAAAGTTTTAATGATCAAACGATCACAAATTTGAATCTTACCATCCTCATTTATTTGATAAAAATTAAGTATAAGGTAATGTAAATCTGTGCAAGTTTTAAGTTCAAAAAACTTTTACTTTGAGAGAATATATTAAAAAATAATATAAATTATATTTTAAAACCTCATATAACCGTCTAAAATTTTTAATTAAAATGGTTATATATATATATATATATATATATATATATATATATATATATATATATGTCATTATCAAGCACAACCACTATATACACAAAATGGGTAGCAACATAGCTAGGAAGGATAGCAACTCATAGGAAGGGTAGCACCTAGCAAAGATGATGCTTAAATTGAAAAGATGGACCACAAAGAAAGTTAACATAAAAGTATTCGATCGAGGCTGCTGATATAAGCAGATGCAGCTAGCTGCCACCCCCATCAAATATGGAGTGAAATCTAGAGTTTTTTCTAGATTTTTTTCCACTCTAGTACAAACTTATTTTTCAAACAAGTACATTTCAGAAAATAATTCCCAGTCTAAGTATAGATATGTAGTGCATGGGTAAAAACATGCATTTGCTACACGCGCAACCTATATGCAGCACATGTGTTATATACACATGCCTAATATTTTCTGTGCTAGATTAATAATTTATTTTCCTACCTATTCTAGTTTGTGAAATAAATTTGTCTATTGTGCTCATGTGGGAAAAAACCTGTGAAATCTACAGACATAAACATGGTAGGAAATGTAACATCACGATTCAACTATGTTGCCCGACATGGATTGCTGGAGGAAGCATGCGGCTTTAAAGAGGGCTCCCTCTTTTCCACATTTGGATCTTGCTTATAAATGTATTTGTGGCTTCACACGGGAGTAAAATGTAAATACCATAACTGGCTATGTTTAGTCGTTCTCAGCTTCACGTACTGAATAGTCCAGGTATCATATGTCAGGTCGCTGGAGAAAAGCTTCATTGCTGGATATTATAGAAGAGTTGGTGGTTTTTATGAAGATAGCAAAGCAATTTTACACAGATTTACTCGTTTCTTTTGATCTATATCAAAGGAAAAATAGTATTTTTTTTTTCTTATAAGGAAGCCCGATGTCTTGCATAATGAGCAAAACCTTAATTATATTAATGTAGTTAACAGGATGAGTAAAAATGAAAGCACAAGAAGAGGTCATTTTCGAATGAGATGTTTACAAGAGTAATGTGAAGCCGGAAAGAGGTCTGCTCGTGCTCTATCTGTGATTTTCTTTTGCCTTTTTGAGAATGGTTTTTGTGTAGTAATTATAAAGTGGTGTTGATTTTGATGGACCTAAGGTCCAAGATGTGTAAACCACCCACCAAAAATAAGAAGTCAGGCAGTGTACCGAAAAGGGAAAAAAAATGAAGCAGGGAAATTGGGGCCAAGAGAAGCCTGGTCCGGCTCTGGCGTTAGGACAAGTGGGAAGAAATTGTCGGGCTGTGGACCCCTTTACCAAGAAATCTTATCCTTCTCTATTTCATAGAATATATTTTTTTTCATGCGGAGATACGTGATTTGACCATTGCTCATCTCATCCACCTTCACTTTGAACCTTGTGGAGACTCTCACCCACCTTCTCTAGATTTCTCCTTTCCTAATTCTATCTCTCGGGATTGGCCTCCCTACCTAACTTCCCTTTAATTGTCATTTACTATCACATCCTCGAAAAGAGAATTATTATATACTATAACCACACCATTACCATCATGTCGCTTTTATTGGACAGCCAGTACGGAAATCACGCTTGGCTAAAAGTTCCTTTTTTAAGCTTAGAATTGCTACTCTTTCAGGGCCTCTTTGATTGCCCAAAAGTGAATTTATGAAATTTTTTTTCATGTTGGGCAACAATATAAAAAAATAATTAAAAAAAATTAAATTTCAGTTAAACTAAAAAAAGTAACATTACAAAAGAAAAATGTTTTCCTTTTGTTAAAGAAAGAAAAACACTTTCCTTCTGTTCATTTTCTCATACATAGCTGGAGAATTTTTTCTTCAAAATCACACAGTCTCCTTTTTTTCAAAATCAATTGGAAATTGAGCAGGAACAAGAATATTTTTCTGGACCAATTAATTTCAGGTAATTTTTTCCTCTTTATTTCCTTTATGTTTTTATCTTATTCTGCATAGATCTGTAAAAATGATGGCATAAATCTTTGATATTCTTGATAAATCTGCTATTGTTACTGTCATATTTTTTCCATAACATTTTCATAACTCTTCATCTTAATCTCGTCACATTCAACTAATCAAGCAACCTAAAAAAAAACATATTTTTTCTGCTATTGTTTTCTTCTTCATGAATCACAATCGGCAGCTTACTAACCAAACAGAGAGACAAAACCGCGGGGGGGGGGGAGATAACTGTGACAGAGAGAGGCAAAACGGTGGGGGGAGGGGGGTGATTTCTGTGAACAGTGAGGCAAAACAGGGGGGCAATTTCTGTTAACATGGAGAGGTAACGCGATGGGGGGGATCGATTTATGTGAACAGAAAGAGGCCAAAACGGGGGGGGAGGGGCGATCGATTTCTGTTGACAGAGAGGCCAAAACAGGGGGGATCGATTTCTGTGAGAGAGACCAAAACAGGGGGGGCAATATATTTCTGTGAGATCAAAACAGGGGGGGCGATCAATTTCTGTTAGATCAAAACGAACGGGGGGGCGATCGATTTCTGTGAGGGGGTCGATTTCTGTTATAGGGGCGATCAATCTGTTAGCAAAGAGAGACAAAACAGGGGGGGAGATTTCTGTTACAGTGAATCCTTGCTCTCGAGGGGGGGGAGATTTCACTCTCTTTTATAGTGATTTCTGTGAACTTTACAAACAAAATGGGAGCAGGGAAATTGGGGGAACTGGAACCGAGAGGAGAGGGGATTGGGAGGGGAATGGGAATAGTGAAATTGTTAAATGCTAATAGGGAATTATACAAACCAGTTATAACGAAATTATAGGGAAAATATGGAATGAATAACAGGGGAAATGGGGAATGGGAGGGGAATGAAACAGTGCAATTGGGGATGTTAATGGGGAATTATACAAACCGGTTATAACAGGGGAAATGGGGAATGAATATAACAGGAAAAATAGGGAATTATTGTCCACTTCTTTCAGCATAATTTATTGTATTAATTGTGTAAGTATTTTATATGTTTTTTTAATATTTATTTCCCTAAATTTTTAGGTTTTGTTATCAGAAAACTTCACTTTCATGATATGGATAATAAGATAATTCATGCAACATGTATAGGAGCAGCTATAACTGTGATAGTTATAGGGGTAGCTATTATTGAACAAGAAAGAAATACAATTTATATACCAAGAGAACCACGTATAAATGCAATTACTCAACGAGAATTCTATATTGACAGCATTTTGAATCGAGGTGATAGGCATTGCGTTGAACAAATTCGTATGAAATCTGTTGTCTTATATAGATTGTGTGATGTTCTCACAAGTCATGACCTATTACGATCAACTCAAAATGTGTCGATTAAAGAGCAAGTAATTGTGTTCTTACAAATTGTAGGCCAAAACCAAAGATTTTGTTTTATTAGTGGTATATACTATAGGTTTGTTGAAACTATCCATCGTTACTTTAGAATTGTTTTTAAAAGCAATTCTTAAGTTATACAAGCACCTTATTACATATCCAAAGGATACAGTTCCAGCTGAGATAATGAATAATCGAAGATTCTATCCTTATTTTAAGGTATGAGAACAATACCAATATTTTTATACATTAATTAATTACATCTAGAAGTAAAGTTTATAAATTATTTTTTCATGTTTATATAGGATTGTGTGGGAGCAATTGATGGTACCCATGTTCCTGCAAATGTTCCTTTTGAGATTCAAGGAAAGTTTCGAGGTCGAAAAGAAGGAACAACACAAAATGTTTTAGCAGCTATAACTTTTGATTTGAAGTTTATATATGTTTTAGCTGGTTGGGAAGAAAGTGCACATGATTCACGGGTTTTAGGTGATGCATTATCAAGACCTAATGTCTAAAAATTCCAGAAGGTATATAATAAAGTATTGTATTATATGCAATAAACATATAAAATGTTTTATCAGATAAAGATAGTAATAGGTTTTATTTTTTTTAATTTGTAGGGAAATATTATCTTGGTGATGCTGGTTACGGTATTCGAAAAGGAATCATTTCTTCTTTTCGTGGAGTTCGATATCACTTGAATGAGTTTACAGAACGTGCACCAGAAAATAAAAAGGAGCTATTTAATCTTCGACAATCTTCATTGAGAACCGATATTGAGCGAGGGTTTGGTATTTTAAAGAGTCGTTTTAGATCAATTGATGGAAAATCTTTTTGGTCTTATGAAACACAAGTAGATGTTGTGCTTGCATGTTGTATTATTCATAATCACATAATAGGGGTTGATCCTTATGACTTTATTATGGAAGAAATATGTTCGGATAGTAAACCAATTAGACGAACAATCAACTTAAGTCAACGGGAGGAAAGGGAAGAGAATAGGGAGTGGATAACAAAAAAGAAATGATTGCATCAACCATGTGGAATGACTATAACACTCAAAGAAACTAGTAATTGAGTGTTAATTATATGTGTTTGTTTTTATTATGTCTTACTTGAGTTTGTATTATCTTTATTATGTATTTGGAGTAGATGTTGACTTTATTATATTTTCTCTTTTAATTATTAATTGTAGTTTTTATATGAAATTTATTAAATCTAAATATTGTATGATTTTATTTTGTATAAATTTATAATTTTTTTTTGTAGAAATGATTTCCACGCATAATGAAAAATGCAAGGGCAAGCACTTCACATGGTCTAAGCCTATGTCTCATATGTTGCTTGAGATATTAGCTGATGAGGCACTTAAAGGAAGCAAACCTTCTTCGACCTTTAAAGCAGAATGTTTTGTTAAGGTGGCTACAGAAATAAGTCAAAAGTTCAATATCCAATGCGAGCCTAAGCATGTGGATAATCATCTCAAGACGGTGAAAAAAGAATGGGGAATAATAACCAAACTTAAAAATAAAAGTGGCTTTGGCTGGGATGATTGTTTGAAGATGATTACAGTTTCGAAAGATGTATATGATGAAGAAGTAAATGTATGATAAATATTATACTCTTTGTAATTTTTATATTTACTTTTGTTTCTAAAATGTTATACAATGAACTAAAAAATTGCATATTCTAAACTTTATGAACAGGCACATCTCAATCATGACAAGTTTCTCAACAAAAAACTTGATATGTATGAGGCAATGACAATTGTTGTTGGAAAAGACATGGCAACCGGAAATTATGCCAAATCATATGCATATGTCAACTTAGAAGAAAACAGTGAAGAGCAATCAATTCGAATTGAAAATGAAGGTGAATATGAAGAAAGTTATAAGGGAAAAGAAACATCTTCCTCTAGTACACAAAAGAGGCAACATAGGAAGAGAAATCGCACGTATGAAGATGATGGTCTTGAAAAGTTGTCTAAACAGATTGGAGATGTAGCATTTACAATTCAAAGCCTCAACAAAAATCAACTTGATGTTAATGCGCTGTATACGGAAGTGATGAAAATTGAAGGCTTTGATGAGATCACTCTTGGGGATGCATTTGATCATTTGGTCCAAAATGAAATGTTGGCAAAAGCATTTATGGCAAAAAATGCTAATTTGAGGAAAATTTGGGTTCAGAATTTTGTGAACCACCAGTACTACAGGCCTGCTTGCTAAGATGGTTTGACTATGTTCAAAATTTGGGTTCAGACTATGTTTGTTATTTAATGAGTATGTTTACTTGTTTAATTCGGTCTAGCATGTTTATATTTGTAATTTGAACTAATATGTATGTATATGACATCGAAACTTAATATTTATGTATGATTATGTTTGATGTTAGATATTTATATTTATATCTTGATGTTTATTTGATATATATTAAAGGGATATTAAAGAGATAATTGCCTTTACCCGTACAAAAAAAATATTTATCCAAAAAACCCATAAAAATATTTTTGTATGTATTTATCTTTTAAAAAATTCTTCATAAAAAAAAACTCAAATATATAACTCTTACCATAAACTAATTTGGCTTTCTTCATATGAAAAAAAAACTTATTTTAAGCTTTTAAAATTGAAAAAATATATTAATAGGCTTTTTGTAGAAATATTTCATAAGCTTATTTCTCTATAATATGATATGACATATATAGTTATATTTTATAAAATATGCTATGTATGAAAATAGGATATAATAAAAAATATTCATCATTATACTTTTTAGATTTCATTTTTTTTTATTGTAAGTGATTAAATATTTTATATATATTAGATAAACTTGAAAAAAAAATTAATTCATTAATAAATTATTTTCCAGTTCATTTTCCATAACATAACCAAACACTGGAAAGTGTTTTCCAGTTTATTTTTCATAACACTACCAAACATCGGAAAATACTTTCCTAGAATTCACTTTCCAGGAATTCACTTTCCCCGGAATTCACTTTCCCAAAGGAAACAACTTTCCTGTAAACAAACGGGGCCTATATATAGTATTTAATAGACGTTTTATAGTGTCCCAATATTGATATGGATGAAAATTTCAGCGAGATGTAGGTGTATTGATACCATAAAAGTGACCTCAATTCTCAAAGAAATGACATGGTTCTGCTGAAGGGGTGATTTTGTTGCAAAGAAGAAAGTAATGTGAAAATATATGCTAAGTAAATGAAGCAGATTTGTTCAAGGAGACAGCTGGTTTACTTCAAACACGTGATACAATTAGTAGCGGAAATTGCAGTTTCTGGGGCAAATTTATTTCCCAAACTAAAACCAATATAGTTGTGAAAATGATTCTCCATCTAATACAAAACAAAAATGTCATAAATGTAGAATATGCATAATCTTTAAGTCACATATGTACTACATGCGTCACAACTAGTCACACATATAATAAATATGAAATCCGTTAAAATATCACACGGTTGCCTGTCTTAATCATTTTAGCTCATTTCCCAATAAAAACAAAATTTCATAGAATCACAAAAACAACACATATAGTTCAAGACAACATAATCACCTAATTTTCATAGCTAATGAATTTATAATTAAAAAAACTTAATCTCAACGCCAAAGTAATTCATTACAATAAATAATATCAATTTAATTATAAATTAATCAAATTACATAGTTAAACATCTAACAAATTAACTCATCAATGGACCTGCACCATCAGAACCACGAGCATGTCTTCATTGTGCATGATAAACAACTTCATCATCCTCCATTGCATTGTCCAAACGCTGAGCCTCTTTAACCTCTTCAAGTGAAAAACAACATGATGAGAAGCAGATATTGAAAGCATCGCGCATAGCATTGTCTATAGCATCACAATTTGCAGTCACATCAGTTTGACCCTCGTACATAAAAAAATTCACCTAATACATTAGAAAAGATTAAATTATCATTTCTAAGATATAAATAAGAATTTTATTACATGTTAAAAAAATAATTAATCCACACATACTAATTTATTATATCTTAATGCACAAGGCCCATAATTATCTAGATTATGTGTCGGCTAACACAGAGTGTCACATGGACGTCTCGTAGCATGCTCTTATAGTGGTGTTATGAATTGTTTTGTTATGTTAATGTACCAAGACATGTAGAGATCTAACTCAATAGATCAATACCACTTTGTAAATGTGTGATCTCTCTTCACATGTCACAGATTGACATATTGTAAATGAATCATTGATCAATCATCTTTCTCTATACATTGACGGTTAACAATATGCAGGTCATCAAGTGTGTTAAAATCATCTAGCATGTCATAGATAGAACTCATGAACATGGATGAGATTTTATGTAAAACGCCAAACCTCTTCCCAACCCAACTAACATGTTAAATAGTTGAGTTAGGCAATTTTTTTATAGAAATCTTAAATTTAATAATGTGTTCATAATTATTATTATTATCTAGCTTGAACATCTAGTTTCTCCAAACATCAGGACAACCAATGTAAGATGCTCCCATGAACATAACTTCATATTCACAATAAAAACTAGTAAACGTTTATCCAGCCTCCATCTCAATACTTAAGCTTGAATTCTTACAACTCTAAGCCCAATCAAAGCTCATTATATGAGCAAACCAACTAGCATCTTTAAATTCAAGAACAAGGGGTCTTATTGTTTGGTTTATTAGTTCACCTTGCTCATCTTCTTAAACTACATCATCAACATGACAATCATCTTTCTCATCATTTGGTACAAGTTCATCATAACAATATGGAATTGTTACTATACTCAATCGAGATTCTATATGCACCCTTTCTTAACCCGATGTTAGGTTCATTACTTCATCAACTGTCCTAAACGGACCCGCTACATGTGATGATTTTAAGGTCCTTTGACTGTAACTTAGGACTCAAGTTAACTATAAACTCGAAGAGTTTTCTACTTTAGGTTTTTTAATCAAATAGAGCTTTAATATTTTCAACTCATTTGCGGTTATTAACCCAACCATTGTATTAAAACTCATATCATTAGTAATGAGCACACCGATATAACAATTTGGATGGCCCTCGCCCAACATCTGCCAAGTAATATCAAAATCAAATTCAACCAAATTCCATTCAATTCCTCAGCACACTAGATTTTTAAATTTGGCAAATGAATTGTCTAATCTCAAGCTATATAACTCGATACTTTCTCTATGGTAAATGTCATAACCTAAAAAAAACATAATTATTTAAAAGTGTAAAATTCTATGCGATGTATTTTTTTAATTAAAAATTCAGCAGAGTTTTCATTGTAATGGGACCATACCAAGTTATCGACATCTTCATTCCTGACACAACTCATATCATAATCATGGTCCAATTATCTTGGACCTCTTTCCCAAACAACGCATCACAAAAAAAAATGATATTGTCCAATAATTAAGATGCAATCGATAATAAAAGAACAAAATAAAATAAACAATTCTAAGGTTTACTTAACTTGCATAATCAAATAATTAAAAAAAAACAATAAAAACTTGGATTATGAATGTAACACCCCCATTATTTTATCATTCCAACATTTCTAATTATATGAGCAATCATGATAAAATGCAAATACTTAATTTAACATAAAGATATTTTTAAGTATGACATACACATTAATTACATATGAAAGTTTTGTTCTACAAATATAAAGGTTCATTCAACCTCTTTTACATCATTCATAATATATATATATATATATATATATATATATATATATATATATATATATGTGTGTGTGTGTGTGTGTGTGTGTGTGTGTGTGTGTGTGTGTGTGTGTGGGTGTAGTGAAATGATACATTGCATTTATTGATAATTATGTTGATAAAATGTTAATCTTATTTTCAGGACCCTCGTAATAGTAGAATAAATCATGCTTGAATATATGCTACTTTTTGTGTATTTATATTGATCAACATGTATTTTGAGAATTATGAATGTTGTAAAAGAGGTTGAATGAACCTTTATATTTGTAGAATATATATATATATATATATATATATATATATATATATATATATATATATATATATATATATATATATATATATATATATATATATATATATATATA